>NC_083886.1:10617500-11867500 GCF_032452875.1 Bos javanicus | reverse complement strand
ATATCTCAATCTCATTTCCCCATTAGAATTTAAGCTTAGCAAAAGCAAAACCTACTGAGTATTCCCCTCTCATGGTACTTGGTACCATGCTGGCTACATAAAAAATGCTAATCCCCCCAAAAATAAAACATAACACTTTCAAAGTGGAATTAAGGTCATTGTATACCTTTCATTACAGAGAAACAGTGGTCACTAAATGATCCAAATAAACACCAGCCTGAAATACTCCATTAAGCCATGGTTAAAATATGAGCAAGGGATCAAAACCCAGTAAAGCAAGGGAAAGAAACCTTTTATTTGGGTTTAGTTAAACCTTGAAAATGGAGTGCCATATCTGTCAAATACTTCAAAAAAATTTCAGAGGAAAAAACCTGACTCCCTAACACATTTTTCTTTTTTTTCAAATTGTCTACATACCTTATTACATCATGTATGGCAAGGCACTTTAAGGTCAGAACTACAGACGTCAAACTAGTTCTCTTAATCTCAGGGATCACATGGTCAGGCATACACTGGTTCCAAAAATCTTTACTATAGATCCGAAAGCATTTTCCTGAGGAAGTCCTGCCAGCTCGGCCACTTCGCTGTAACGCCTCACTCCTTTAGGAAAAAAAAAAAACAACAAAAAAGTCCCCAAAATGTTCTGTGATTTTTTCCTAAGTAATTCATTTTCTTTCTCAAAGCAATTATAAATTATCTAATGAACTGCTCTTTGAACAAAAAGGCTTAACACAGAGACTTACTTTGAAATTGGAACCACCTCTAGGATATCCAATCCTAACCTGGGGTTGTGATTTAACTGCTTCACAAAGCCACCGTCCACCACGTATCTAAAGAGCATGGAAAAAAGTTAAGTTTCTAGAAAATACGGAAAGACTCGCTAATTTTTAACCACTTTGGATACTTCTTTTCTATCAAACTAACAACTACACAACAACTTTTCAGTTAAGGGTTAAAACCTGAAAGTGAAGAAATTGGAACTCTATTGGTTCCACTGCTATTTTGGAAATGTAAAATAGTTCAGCCAATGTGGGAAATGGTTTGGTGGGTCCTCAGAACATTAAACGTAGAATTACAATATGACTCAAACTCTCCATTCCTAGGGATACACTCAGAAGAACTGAAAACAAGTACTCAGCATATTGCATGTGTGTGTGCTCAGGCGTGTCCCACTCTTTGGGACCCTGTGGATTGTAGCCCGCCAGGCTCCTCTGTCCATGGGATTTCCCAAGTAAGAACACTGGGGTGGGTTGCCATTTCCTCCTCCAGGAGATCTTCCCCACCCCGCGATCAAACCCACGTCTCCTGCACCGGCAGGCAAATTCTTTGCCACTGAGCCACCTGTGAAGCCCACTCAACAAACACTTGCAGACATATATTCACAGTGCACTATAGGGGCACTATAAGAGCCAAAAGGTAGAAACAGCATAAATGTTCATTAACCATTAAGAGATGAAAGGGTGAACAAATTATGGTCTACACATATAACAATGCTATTCAGCTATAAAAAAGCATGAAGTACTGATACATGCTACATCACAGATGAACCTCAAAAAACATGCTGAGTGGAAGAAGCCAGGCACAAAAGATCACATGCTGTAACTCCATTTATATGAAATACCCAACATAGGGTATTCATTAAGTGGTGGCTGCTAAGCGCTAGGGGGGAGGCATAAATGGGCAACAACTCCTTAAAGTATATAGTTTTATTTGGGGGGGATGAAAAGTTTTAGGACGCGATAGAGGTGGTGGTTGCACAACACTGTATATGGAATAAATACTACTTTATTATCCACTTTTCAATGTAAATCTTATGTTGTCCCATAGAAAATAAGGGCTTCCCTAGTGGCTCAGTGGTAAAGAATCCACCAGCCAATGCAGGAGATGCAGGTTCAGCCCCTGGGTGGGGAAGATCCCCCGGAGAAGGAAATGGCAACTCACTCCAGTATCCTTACCTGGAAAATCCCATGGACAGAGGAGCCTGATGAACTACAGTCCATGGGGTCGCAAGAGTCAGACACCCATTTAGTGACTAAACAACAACAAATGAAAAACTTGAAAATCAGCTCTAAATCATTCTAACAGGTTCAGAATTAATTCCATTTACTCTCTAACAACACCACTTTAAGCCAATTAAATGGAGAACAAGTCAGGTTAAAAACTTAGTCAGAAACAGTACTAAGTCTATCATTCACTAAGGGAACATTCTGAAAGACGCTATTTCATGAATATTGCCTTGGCTGGAAACAAAAAATTACAGAGATTAATTTACTCAAGAGAATTGCTCACCTAAGCCCTTAGTGAAACCATTATTTTTAAAGTTAAGAGAAGCAGAGGAAATTAAACTTCCTCTTAGATCTGGAGGATCATTTTACCCAAAAGAAACATACAGAACCTTTGCGGCAGGTCCAGTCATCCTTTGGCAGAGACAGACTTAGTTAAGGACATGAAATATACTGGGTAAAAGATAAACATCCAGAAGGAATGTGGCTCAAAGGTCTAAAAGAACTTCTCATTTAGCTCTCAGTCTAGATTTAAAATTTCCAAGTGTTTCTCTACAAAATTTCTCAAAAATTTGATGGCATCATTGATTACACTGAAATATAAAGTCCATTTCACAAACAGCTGAAAAGCAAGAAACAGTACCTCCAGATAAATACTTGGGTTTACAAAGCTAACTATATGAAGTGGAGCTGACAGGTCAAAAGGGAATATCAGATCCTCTTAGGTATCTGCTGGTAATGGGAACATAGAAAAACAGGTTTGGCCTCCCACTTAAAGAAATCCTTGAAACATTACACATAATCTTACATTTGGGAAGAGGAAGCTACAAGTTGCCAAGTACAAGTATTTAAAAGTATCAACAGAAATACTATATGCACCTCCTACTCCATTTCCTATTCAGAGCAAACAATAATTACAAAAAACGCTGGGTGATTACAAGTTAAGGAGGTGAGAGGGGAACTGGTGGCAGGCACAGAGACACAAACTGAATATTTTACGATTAGCTAAGTGGCTTCCTTGGCTTTCAAAGGAATTTTAAAAGTTTACCTGATCCCATCTATTGTCAAAGATGTTGCAGAAATATTGGTGGATATGACACATTTTCTAATTCCAGGTGGAGGTGGCAAAAATATTCTTCTCTGTTGATCTAAAACATATATGAAAAGAAAAGAATAATTCACAACATGCATGTGTAACATGCATGTGTCGAACTCAAGTTCTGAAAAACTCATTTCTTTCCATTAGAAGTTGTTTTCTTTACCTCTTTAATTATCTTGAATTAAAAATACAATAGCAAGAACTGCTCTTTTACTCATCTTTTACTATTAAGATATCTAGATCCACGGAACCAGATTACTCTTGCTAAAGTTAACCCTACAGCAGTCCTTTATGTAGGTCATAGCTCCCTTCGAGACTTTAAAAACTGTGGGCCTCGTCTCCATTAAAAATCACACATGTACACATACACAAAATTTTTCTAACAATATCAGGATGTTCGGGGGCTCTCTGAAGCCCATCCATGCACTACAGATTAAGAACCTTTCTATGCTTTAAAGACTGATTAACTAAGGTTAATCAGTTTTTACTTTTTCAGATGCTGCTGCTGCTAAGTCACTTCAGTCATGTCCGACTCTATGTGACCCCAAAGACAGCAGCCCACCAGGCTCCCCTGTCCCTGGGATTCTCCAGGCAAGAATACTGGAGTGGGCTGCCATTTCCTTCTCCTTTTTCAGATGACTCCATCTCTCAACAAGTAACACCATCCTGATTTTCACTACCCACGCATTCTGAAGGGTGAGCCCCAGTAGCAATGCTCAGAGTAACTTTGCTCCTCTGGCCATAGTTTATGGTGCCAAGGATAAACCTCTCTCCAACTGGACCAGTTCTCATTCTCCTTTGAATCTCTTGGAATAAGGCCCAAGAGATGCTCAATTTGATTAGGCCAGTCTCTTGCAAAGAGGAAAAATAAACTTGTAAACCATAGGGAAGTGACTAATATATATAGAGGAAAGCTAGTCTAAAGAGAGGAAAGAATGAATCATCTGTAACAGTTCACAAGAGAGTATTTCTGGGTGCCTGGCGATCTCCAAGCCTTAAGAGACATGGTATAAAACAAGTAGAAAGATGGATTTGGCCAGACTTGCCCACCTGCCTGGTTAAGCAGAGAACAGAATAGGAGAGTTGCTGTTTGCAAGGAAATGATAACACCATAGGTGAAAGGAGATAAGTGAAAACTGTTAAAAGTCTTGATGCATTCTGAAAATTGTTAAATTCGAAGAGTGAATTGGCAGAAACAGGAAGTAATCATCAGAAAGATGTTTAAAACTAAGGTCAGAAATGATGATACTGACAAAGTCTACAATGCTAGGTTTTCAAATGAGTGGTCATGGTGGGATGAAGGAAAAGCTCAAGGGGTCAAGCAAGAGATTTGGTAGATTGTCTGTTTCAGTGATCTCCAAAAATGGAGATCTGGTGACTCCCTGGTCATTCCAGGAAGTACACAAGTCAATCTACTGGCATATGAAAAGAAATTATCAGCATATGTATTTATATTTGTATACATAAATTTGTATTTGTATCTGTATATATATATATTTCAACATATACATTTATACTGAACAGTATATACATATACTGTAAAAAGAAAAAAATTTTAATGCATAGTTGCATTTGATTTCCACAAGATATACCCATATTCATTTAGAAAAATTTTTCTACTTGAGCAGCCTCAAGTTGTTCTCTCCTCAGCAGCCAAGGAAATCTTAACCAAACCTATTTTTAAGTAAAGTACAAAACGTGTTTCCAAATAAAACCTTATAAAGATCCAGGTATTCCCAGTATATAAAACAGACCAAAGTTGAACTCTCACAAAGGAGAAAAGGAATGACACAGACGAGCACAGTTTTAAAATCATGTACTAGGCCAACCATCTCATTTTATAGATGAGAAAACTAAAGCCCAGAGAGTTCAAGTGGCTTGCCCAAGATTCACATATAGACAGGCAAGTTTAAAACCAAGTCAACCATTACTGCTCTTCTACATCATACTGAAATTAACTTAAGTAAAAAAAAAGTGCTAGAAAGGCAACTGACACATAAGTGATAAAGATTATTTTTTAGGCGTTTCTTAGATTTAGGTACCTCATTTCTTCCAGATAGTTCAAATGAGTCATACACTACCCAGTATTTCACATTATGTTTACACATTTATCTGCTGTCTATCTATTCTACTACAATGTAGCTCTGTAAGAACAAGGACTTTCTCTTATTCAAGACATACCACTCCCCTCCCACCCCAGTACCTAAAATGCCTGGACCACAGAAAATGCTCAACAAAGTTCAAGCTCAACAAAGTTCAATGAATTGATAAATTTTTAAATACATGGTATAAATAACAGAGATCCTTCTACTTTTAAAATTCCACATTACCGTAAAAGTTTACATAAATTAGAAATGTCCATTCTGAACATGTTTATGATCAACTCTGTTTTTCAATTAATTCATTTCTAAAAGTACCTAATTTTCATCTTCAATTCAAGCAAGATTTCAGTTTATCACTGTTCATTAGTCAATTAAAAAGTCCTTAACCTGCTATTTTGACAAGACTCACATTTGTTCCATATTTACATTTCACCCATATACTTTAACACCATATTCCACAAGTATGAACATATGCCAATTTTATGTCTCTTTGTAAAGGTTCGGGGGAAAAGTTAAATACATATGTCCTAAAGCACATTCTCAGTTTCCACAAAGAAAAGGGGAAACAATACTTTCACTGCATGCGAGCTTAGTTCCTCAGTCATGTCTGATTCTGTGTGACCCCATGGACTGTAGCCCACCAGACTCCTCTATCCATGGAATTTTCCAGGCAAGAATACTGGAGTGGGTTGCCATACACTCCTCCAGGGGATCTTCCCGACCCAGGGATCAAACCTGCATTTCTTGCATCTCTTGCACTGGCTCTTTACCATGTCTCCTCCACCAAGCTATTTACCACTGAGCCACCAGGTAAGCCCACCTAATAAGGTACCAGGATGTAAATTAACAGGCGAGCAGGGAGGATTGGCAAAAAGGCAGAAAGATGTTTCAAAATCTACCAAGAAATAAAGACACTGAGGCTCCACCACTTAACACTCTTAATATTCCTAAGATACATGTATGTTACATATTATATGTAAGGCCAACTGAAACATCCTCATAAAATTTGTTTCAAATTGTTCCTAAAGCAGAAACATGTTTGAAAGAGAATGTGTGTGTGTGTGTATGTGTGTGTGTGAGAGAGAGAGAGAGAGAGAGAGAGACAAGAGAAAGAAAGAGAGAGAAAATGTGTATAAAAGGAACACAGAGCTATAAACAGAAACTTAATCAAAGGGGGAAAAAATGATTCTGGAACAAAATAAAAGTAGTACAACACTGTTCAGCTCAAACTCTACCCCCACTGGAAGTCATTTTTGGGTGCATCAAAAATATCTTGAGAATCCTCACTAACACAGCTGAAAATCAAATTTCTGACACAGAGAAAAGGCTTGAGATAATCAGTAAATGTAGTTGAAAAGATAACGTAACTGGAAGGAAGCTAAAATATATAGAAGCGAGGCAATCCAACATAACGATTAAAATTGCAGATCAAAACAGCAACCAATTTATCGTGTTTGTGGGGTAGCTACACAGATACGTGTGCGTGTGTACTCAATTGCTAAGTCACGTCTGACTCTTTGCAACCCCATAGGCTGCAGCCACCAGACTCCTCTGTCCAAGGGATTTTCCAGGCAGAAGCACTGGAGTGGGTTGCCATTTTCTCCTCCAGGGGAGCTTCCCGACCCAGGGATTGAACCCACGTCTCCTGCATGTTTTGCATTGGCAGGTGGATTCTTTACCACTGAGACACCTAGGAAGCCCCTACACATATATGTACATTTCTCAAAACTCATGAAACTGTATACTTAAAACAGGCATAGTTTATTGTATAAAAAGTATACCTCAATAAAGTTGATTTTTTTAAAAAGCACATAAAATTCCAGGAAATTTTTACTATAAAACACTCAACACCAAAAAATATTCTAAATGAAACTATTGAACTTTAAGGATAAAAATAGGAAATTTCAAGCAATCAGACAGATAAAACAAATCACTTACAAGGAGGGGAAAAAAAATCAGGTTGGCCTCAGACTTCTCCGCAGCAACACTCAATGCCAGAAGACAACTGGACAACGTCTACCAAGTTCTAAGGAAAAGAAAGTGCAACCCAAGAACATAAAACCCAGCCAAGATGTAGCTCAAGTATAAAGGCGAAAGCCTGACATTCTTAAATAAAAGAACTACAAAAAAAAACCAAAAACGCCCAGGATCCCTTCTATTAAAAAAAAGAAGAAAAAAGGTTAAAATCTACCCAATCTAAAATTAATCGAAAGTAGTTTAGGAATGGAAAAATCATGGTAAAGGATTGATGATAAACACTGAATACATCTGAACAATGTAAAAATAACTGACAAAAATCAGAAGGGGAGGATATAGAAGAATATAAGTACTTAAGTCTTCATCTTTCAAATCAGGCAATAGATAAGATCTCCAATCAAATATTGTCTAATTTTAGCATATGTGCTGCCAAAGTAAGCACCAAATATAGTCTAGAAGGAAGATATTAACTTCAGCTTAATATTTTCATTTGTTTAAACTTACAGCAATCTTTATTATAAAATATCTCATGGTAAAGATTTACTTTGAAGTTAAAAGTTAAACAATTCCTTCAAGTAAATTCAAGTAAAATTACTTTCTAAAAAACAACTAATAGTATAATCTCACTCTTGAAAAGGTATTTCTTTCAGCCTACCTACTTATTTATCCTTCTATATGTACACACGCACACACACACATACACAGAGATCTGAAGAATGTTTTTTCTAATGTTAAAGATGGTTATTTCTGGATGGAGTTTGAGGTGATTTCTTTAAGTTTACCTTTGTAATTTTGTACACTGCTTGAATTCATTATAATGAAACTGTACCATTTTCCCTCAATTGAGTAATTTTTCTTTAAAGAGAGACACCATCTAGGTTAATTCTGCATAGTGGAAAAGGCATTTTTTGGTACTTTTCTGTACTTTTAAAACTTCTACAAAGGGCAGAAAAGAAAAACAAAGGAGCATATGTAAAATCAACCCATTTTTCTTTAAAAAAAAAATGTAAACAATAAAACATATCTAAATGTATAAATAAAAAGGTCAGAACAATATACCTCAGAATATTAATAGTGATTATCACTTAATCATGTTGGTGGCACCTACGTTTAATGATTTTTCTTACTGTGATGATTTTATTGTTTTAAAAAAGTATGTATTTCTTTCTAAGATAAGATAAAATTTTTCGTTTGGGGAGAAAACACATAGACTAAAAGCTTTTATGTGAAACTCATTCGCCTTATTCCCCCACATCTTTAATCTTAACATTTAAGGAAACTATCCTAGACACTTGGTACTCGACATATTGAAAGAAGTATCTTTGTTTTGTAATCAGAAGAGAAAAAACTATTTTTGGATGTATGCAATAATCTAAATGAGCAGTTTCTCCTCTTTTAAAATGTTCTACACCACCTCAAGGTAAAACTCCTCTCCTTTTCTTCATCTATTGTGGAAACACATGCACTGTTAGACCCTCCACTACTGAATAAACAACCAGTAATCAAATGTAGATTCACCATGTGACCTCAGGAACATCACTTAGCCTCTATCTGTAAAATAAAGAAATCTGATTATGCATATATTCATATATATATATATGGGTGTATGTGCATTTTTCTAGAAAAACAACCATGGCTTTCATTACTTAAAAAAAAAAATCTAAGATTCCCACCCTCCACAAAAGGCTTCTGCACTGAATTAGAGAATTACTTCAGTGCTAAAAATGCCTGCTGCTGCTAAGTCACTTCAGTCGTGTCCGACTCTGTGCAACCCCATAGACGGCAGCCCACCAGGCTCCCCCGTCCCTGGGATTCTCCAGGCAAGAACACTGGAGTGGGCTGCCATTTCCTTCTCCAATGCATGAAAGTGAAAAGTGAAAGTGAAGTCACTTAGTCGCGTCCGACTCTTCACGACCCCATGGACTGCAGCCCACCGGGTTCCTCCGTCCATGGGAGTTTCCAGGCAAGAGTACTGGAGTGGGAAAAATGCCTAATTCAATGCAAATAATTGTCACTTATGAAGCAACAAGTATATTTCAGTTCATAAATTTTGTAGGGGTTTAGCTTTCCCTAAATGCACAACAAACATGAAGGAATGTAAGACCTGAACAAAAAGGAGGAAGTAAGAAGACAGAAAAGGTTTGAGAGAAACAAGAATAAGGTTCTTACTCTTGAGTTTGGTATAAGACATTAATATAACAATACCAAGCAGAAAGAGAAAAACCTGGAACTCTAAAACATTTAGTTAGAACTTTCTCAACACACAGTACTTGTCCTCAGGAAGTCCACAGTCTCACAGAGGGGATGAAACAAGCGTAACACACGTTAAAAGTGTTAAATGCCACCAGAGGCACAGTGAAGCACAGTGAGGGTCAAACAAAGAAGAGAGAAAAGCCAGCTGTGAGGACGGAAAGCAGGAAGGGTTTTCATGGAGTTGGTTGCACTTGTGAAACAAAACAGCAGAATTTCGAACAGTGAGGGGGGAGAGTAAAAGGGAAAGGAGGAGTTCAAGTTCAGGAAGGAACAAACACAGAATCACAAAAATGCTGCCAGAGGAAAATAAATAAAAAATAGCTCTTATATTTTGAGCCTGAATGAACATCACAAGGGTGGGGGTCAGGGGGAGTTCAGCCCGGTGAGCAGGGGGTCCTATGACCTGGTGGTAGTAGGAACACCTCAGCACTTCTTCACAGTTGACAGATGAGAATTTTTTATGTCAAGCACGGAGATATTTAAAGATGTTTCCTTAAAATAGCCACACTCACAGCTAGCTCAGAAGTTAAGAGCAAATATAAAATATCCACCTCATAAGGTCTACCTCAACACCAAACCTACCGAACCCCCTCACTCCAGGCTATAGGCAGGAAACCCTTCTTCCCGGTCCTCACTCCCAAATGCAAGCTTTCTGTTCCTCAAGCTAATAGGAAATAAAAGAAATAACACTGAATTAAGGTCTCTCCCCACAACCCAAAGTAGCAAAAACAATGAAACTAAGTGCTATATTGTATTTACCAGGCTTATAAAGAAAGCCTTAGATCCCAGGAATGCTACCTTCTCTCTGCTTCAGCAAACTCCATCTCACCCATTACTCAGTACCTCATCAGCTCCATCCGAATGCCTCTTTGCACTGTCATAAACTGCTACAATAAACATGGTTATGATCATATGGATCACCAGTAGCTCACCTTACAGTGCCCTTGGAAACAGAAGGGGAATAAATAAATAAACAGAATGCTTCAGTAACGGCTCTACTCAAACCCAATTTCTCATCCTTACCATTTACCTATATATACCAACTGGAATCAAGAGTGCCAGGAGAAATATCAATAACCTCAGATATGCAGATGACACCACCCTTATGGCAAAGAGCAAAGAAGAACTAAAGAGCCTCTTGATGAAAGTGAAAGAGGAGAGTGAAAAAGTCGGCTTAAAACTCAACATTCAGAAAACTAACATCATGGCTTCTGGTCCTATCACTTCATGGCAAATAGATGGGGAAACAATGCAAACAGACTTTATTTTTGGGGGCTCCAAAATCACTGCAGATGGTGACTGCAGCCATGAAATTAAAAAACACTTGCTCCTTGGAAGAAAGGCTATGACCAACCTAGACAGCATATTAAAAAGTAGAGACATTACTTTACCAACAAAGGTCCGTCTAGTCAAAGCTATGGTTTTTCCAGTGGTCATGTATGGATGTGACAGTTGGACTATAAAGAAAGCTGAGCACTGAAGAATGGATGCTTTTGAACTGTGGTGTTGGAGAAGACTCTTGAGAGTCCTTTGGACTGCAAGGAGATCCAACCAAGTCACTGATTTTCTAAAGGAATTCAGTCTTGAATGTTCATTGGAAGGACAGATGCTGAAGCTCCAATACTTTGGCCACCTGATGGGAACAACTGACTCACTGGAAAAGACCCTGATGCTGGGAGGGATTGGGGGCAGGAGGAGAAGGGGAGGACAGAGGATGAGACAGCTGGATGGCATCACTGACTCAATGGACATGAGTTTGGGTAAACTCCAGGAGTTGATGATGGACAGGGAGGCCTGGCATGCTGTGATTCATGGGGTTGCAAAGAGTCGGACACGACTGAGCGACTGAACTGAACAGTCCTATGAGAATGAAATAAACGAAGGTATTGCTTGGCACCTGATAAGAAGAACTGACTCACTGGAAAAAACCCTGATGCTGGGGAAGACTGAAGGCAGGAGGTGAAGAGGACAACATGTCAGTTGGATGGCATCACCGACACGATGGACAAGAGCTTGAGTGAACTCCGGGAGTTGGTGATGAAGCCACAGAAGCCTGGTGTGCTACAGTCCATGGGGTTGCAGAGTCGGACACGACTGAGAAACTGAAGTGAACTGATATACACCAACAAAGAAAATCACATACACTGATATTTAAGGCTGAAAGCTGGCTAAAGTCATATTGGAAGGAAAATGAACGGCAAGTTATTAAGCTGGCATTTTAATTCAGGTGACAATAGGAAATGACTGGAGGTACTGAATAGGAGACCGACACAATCAGAGCTGTGCTTTTGGAAGATTATATTTACCACAGCAGGTAGGATGGCAAATTAAATCAGGGAAAATCAGTTAGCTGGATATGTTAACAACCCAGGAAAACAAACTGAGGATCCCAATTCTAATGACAATGAGGGGAAAAAAAGATGAAAAACAAAGGCTCTGGAGAAGATAAAGGCAAACCAGAAAGCCCTGTGAGACCCAAGAGGCCTAGAGTGCCGGAGACTGAACTACAGACAGCTTTCAGGAGTCGTCACAAAGAAGTGACAGGTGAATCCTAGAAGCCAACCTCTCCAAAACAGAGAATTCTAAGAAAATAGCAAGCTAAGGAAGAAACCTTAGAAAATAGTCATATTCAGAGGGGAACAAAGGCCAGGGAGAGTGGTAAGGCAACAGCCTTATGGAAATAGTGGTCAGAAGAACCAAATTAACTATCCTACACAACAGCATTTAAGGAGACTTATTATTAACCCAAAATCAAAATACAAACTAATAGAAAAATGCCATGAGATTTGAGGAACAGGTCACTAGCAAGCTTTAATAGTATAAAAACTGAATTTCAGGAAGATAAACAAGAAGCAATGGCAGATAAAGAACTATTATTTTCAATGTGGCAGTAAAATGGAAAGAATGAACTTTATATGAAGTATGTATGTATTAACAATTAACACAAAGCAACTATAGCAGGTTTTGAATTACCTTATCAGTTACAAAGTAAATTATAAAAAAATTAGTAGATAGAATCTCCAAAATAAATGAGAACCTTAAATACCTAACAAAGACCCTAAGAATTCCCTTGAAGATGTAACAATTTAAAATAGATGTCAATGTTGAGTGTGTGGGCCCAATACCATCATCACAAAAGGAATTTCTAAAACGGCATGTCTACGGTTATTTACCAACACATACGTTTCTGAACTGTTTTTGTTAATATACGGATAAGAACCACCTACTCAACAAAAACAAAACTACACATAAAATATAAAAACATTCAATTGCTTTTTTGCATTACATAAATGCTAATCCCAGTCAAAGTCTAAATAGGAGACTACAGGTTAACTTCCCTTTCGTATTACAAGTCAAATTCCATAATACAATAGTTATACAAAACAAATCTAAACCTCATTCAGTAACATTTATTATGAACAAATAGAATGATCAGAGTTAGAATTTGCTCTCTGAACTTAAAAAAGAACTACATCGTACTTGAAAAGTAGACTAGTATGTGTGGCTACATAAAAAGAAAACAATCCACTCTCTGATACATCTGGATATATAAGATTCCTAGAAATTCTGTGGCAGTGGCAAATTAGATTTAATTTATGGTACTACTATCAAGGAATTATAGCCCTCATTTCAAAAAATTCGTAACAATATTTTTGTTTTGCAGGGAGAGGACACAGCCCTCTCTTAACAACAATAAGGGGGATAGATGACCAAAGTCTCAAAAAAGTGAATGTAAAAAGGCTTCAATTAAAAACAAAAAAAAGTCATGTCTCTCAAGGGATGAAGGATGGTTCTCCAAACACTATTGATCTGGGCTGTTGGTTACAAAGGTGGGTTCACTTTGTGAAATTCATTAACCTAAACACTTACTATCTGCATACTGTTGTAAACATGTGATTATCCAATAGATTATTCAATATAAAGTTCTTTAAAAATCAAATTTTCTTTTCTAGTGAGTAATTACCTGTTGTCATAGATCCATAACAGGGCAATATTAACAAGCCATCTAGAGTGGTATCTTGGACATCATAATCATAATCAACAGATTCTGCCATCTGAAAAAGTAACTCACAACTTTTTTCGATTTCAAACTGACCTGAAATGAGGGGAGAAAATAATGTCAGCAACTGAACAGCAAAATTAATTTAAGAATGAAAAAGAAAAAGCTTTCTAGATTTATGTTAGTTTTGCATATTTTAAACATCTCATTTGATCTAAAGTAGATGAACACAAGTTGTACCCAATCCCAACATAAAATAAAAAATACAGGAAATACCAGTTTCCAAGGAATTTAAATCTCTAAAGGAATAAAAACATTTACAGTCATCAAGTCTTTCATCTTGCTAACATGGTATTTGGGGAAGATTCAATAAAGTTAATCATTACCATAGGGGATACTGCATTTGATGTCAAAAATACTTAAGTTCCTTAAAAAGGCTAAGAGATTGTTACAATGTCTCACTTCTGACATTAGTACAGGCAGTGTAGGAGGTGAGCCGTGAAATGACTCAGATCTGTTAGCAGAATGCTGCTACTTGAAGAATCACACCAGTCTGAGATGTAACTATTCTATTTTTGATCCAAAAAAGCATGCCTATGAGACACGGATTCCACAGCCTGTGCACTGCTACCACACAGTACCATCCCACCACTCAAAGAAGAAAGCAGCCAGTAGGACGTCTTTTGAAATAATGAAATTAGTCATTCAGATCCAGGACTGTTTAGTGGTTAACAGCTCTATATATGGTAATAAAAATATTAATATTTTACCATTTAGTATCTTCCTACTAAAAGGTCAGTGTATTTTACATATGTTTACTAAGGAGACTTGTGGTGGCTTAGAGGATAAAACGTCTGCCTGCAATGCAGGAGACCCGGGTTCAATCCCTGAGTCGGGAAGATCCCCTGGAGAAGGAAATGGCAACCCACTCCAATACTCTTGCCTGGAAAATCTCATGGACAGAGGACCCTGGGAGGCTGCAGTCCATGGGGTCGCAAAGAGTCGGACACAACTGAGCGACTTCACTTCAAGGAGACTTGTGCTTTTAGGGCAGTGTAAAATTATGTTACATATCTTATAATAAATACAACATCTAAAACTACTCAGATAACCATAAAAGGCTAGGATAAAATGAGTAGAGCCTAGATTTTCCAACAAAGGTACACAGTAGTGTGGTGCCACATTCCCCTCGTATAAAGGGCAAAATTTTTAAACCTAGTACTGAATGCTCACCAGTCAGAAAAACCAAGATGTCTCCAGCCATTTCATTCAAATGGATATCCATGGTCACTTTCACAATCTAAAGCAAGAAACACAAGCATAAAATGCTAGTGGAGATAAAGTCCCACCACCACTACCGCCAGCTCTCTCAGTTCCACAGAAAAATTAAATCTGATTCTCAAAAGTCCTAGGACCTATAAAGGCTGCCATTAAAACACTAGAGAAAAAATGAATTACCAAACTACTCAGTCAACTAGAATCATAGATACAGAAAAGACATAATAAGGATGACAAGTAATACCGCTTGAATGTATGCAGTATTTTCTCTATCTCGTGGACCAATCAAATTGCAGAATTTTTCTCTGACTGGATAAAGCCTTCCAGGTATATCAAATATTGGACAATTTCCAAAGAATGCAGAGAGCTTGGCTAATTCCATTGTTGCTGACATCACCACGACCTTTAAATGCTCCTTCCTATTAGGAGACTTCTCCTGAAATAGCTTCTTCAGTAAACCAAATAAGATGTCCTGAAAGAAAAGTAAATTTCTAATAAGTCACAAGTGTACATTAACAACCAACTTATTTTAAATATTTTGCTTTCCTTAACCAAAGGATTCATACTTTAATTGATTAAAATGTAAGGAAGGGAAGGCAATTCACTGTACAGTACAAAGCTACCCCCAAAGAAAGAAAACTGTCTAATAAATAAGTAATAAAGTTAAATACTCACTGTAGTTAGAGTTCTCTCATGGGCTTCATCCAAAATAATGACACTGAACTTGGTAAGATTCGGATCTCCCAAAATATGTTTCAGTAAACATCCATCAGTCATGTATTTGATTGCTGTTTCCTAATGTTCAAACAGCAGAGTACATTAACATACACATAAAAATAAAAATCACAGAAATGCACTCCTGTTTCGCAAATTAAATTTTTCCCCTCAAATGTACAGACATCAAGGGATCAAACTAATCTGACTAAATAAGAGAGTACATGAAATAGTCTAATAATATATTTTAATAACATGTATGGTAAATTATGAAACTTGTGATCTACACAGGCAGGAAAACTAAGGGGAATGTTCTGGGATAAAGCAACAATAAGGAAATACAATGAAGTCAGTGGAAAGTGGTTAAGACAACACAGTGACCTCTGGTGAGCAAGCTGTGGGAAACAATAATGAAATGGGATTCGTCCTCCTGTCTCAGCTGCTATTTTAGAGAATTTAGGGAAAAAAGGAAGGTGGCACCATTCTTCTCATGCTATTCCTCCCTGACCATTGTCCTATTACAAAAATAGGATCAGCCGACTAGCATTAAAAGAAGGTGAGAATAGGAGTTACCAACAGAGCTATCCGTAAAACAAGCCAAGGAGAAAAGAAAAATCCCAGCAGTGACCACCAGGAATGCAAAGACAGTATTTTGGGGAGTTATTCTGTGCCATTATTGCTAGCCATTCCTATTAGGGACCATAAGCAAATCAGGGATTATTTTGCATCTGGTTCAGGATTCAGAAATCCTGAGGGGATTTCTGAATGTGGCTATGAACTATTACCATGAATACAGAAGATGTTCAACAAATATTTGCTCAATAAGTTTGTTAACTGTCAGTTTTGCACTGACTTCAAGAATTCAACCATATAATATGGATGAACCTTGAAAACATTAGCTAAATGAAACAAGCCACACAAAATTGCATGATTCCACGTTTTAAGTATATAGAAATACACAGAGATGTAAAGCAGAATAGAAGGTACCAGGGACTACTGGAGGTGGGAGGATGGGAACGTGGAGATACAGCACTGTTTTCTGGGATGGTGAAAGTGTTCAGAAAATAGAGAGTGGTAATGGTTACAAAACACTATGAATATACTTAATGCCACTGCACTGTTTACCTAAATGTGATCTGAAAATACTAAAAAAAATGGTAAATCTTATTTTATGTATACTTTACTATAATAAAATTTCTTTTCAAAGAACACAAATGTAAGTTACATGTCAAGAACTGTTACGGCTAAAATACACAAGGGAATCCTATGAAAAAGTCAACATAACTGTCACAAAACTAATTGAGAAGGGAGAAAAGGAGAAAAGGGAAGGCACCCAGGACAAGACATGAATAACGGGCAATGCAAATTAATTCTAATCTGAGGCTTTGTTTCTTTAAAATGCAGATGGAATTTTGAAGTCAAAATCTTCCATAACTTTTCCCACTCTTTCTATAACTTCACACTACTTAACTAAATACAAACAGAACTTTGGTACCTTGGAGCTGCAATCATCAAAACGAACTTGGTATCCTACTTTGGATCCTAATGTGCATTTCATTTCTTCAGCAACCCTCTGAGCAACAGATATGGCAGCTACTTTTCGTGGTTGGGTCACACCAATCATACCGTGTTGTGAAAACCCTACCAAATGCAGAGGTAAAATACACAAAAATGTTAACCACTGCTTCCCATTAAACTATTTCTGGTCAATCGATACAAACTGTTCAAGAGTTTCTAAAAGAAAACTTGGCAAAATTAACAACACATTGTCTTACATTTGCACCATGGAAATTTAAGTATTAATTAAAAGTAAGAGTATATATGAATAACCATACACATATACATAATAACCATTCTCACATACATAAGAATACATATTAACAACCATTTAAATGTACATATTTTAATTAGGTTTTTTCCAATTTCAGTCTTAAGATTTACTCTAAAGAGTAAGCCAAAAATTTTTAACCCCTGGGAAGACATAAAATTCCACACACTTCCTAAAATAGATTTACTTTTTCCACAGAAGTTTAAATATACCACTTTTCATAGGTTCTACCATTTTAGTATCTCGGAAAGCAAAATGGATCTTATAACTGATGGTATTTTTTTCTTTACTAATAGTATGTAAAATAGTGGTATGTCTTAACAGCATCTTTCTAAAAAAATTATTTATTTATTTATCTTTCGTTGTGCTGAGTCTTCATTGGTGCATGGGCTTTTCTCTAGTTTCAGCAACAGGGACTCCTCTCCAGTTGTGGTATATGGGCTTCTCGTTTCAAGCTCTAGGCTGTGAGGGCTTCAGGAGTTGCGGTTCTTGGGCTCTAGAGCAAAGGTTCAATAGCTGTGGCGCATGGGCTTAGTTGCTCTATTGCATGTGGGATCTTCCCAGACCAGGGATCCAACCCATGTCTCTTGTATTGGCAGGCAGATTCTTTCCCACTGAGACACCAGGGAAGCCCAACAGATAGCATCTTAAAAGACCTGACTTATCAGAGTAAGTTAATATATAAGCTGCTGCTGCTAAGTCGCTTCAGTCATATCCAACTCTGTGCGACCCCAGAGATGGCAGCCCACCAGAAGCCCCCATCCCTGGGATTCTTCAGGCAAGAACACTGGAGTGGGTTGCCATTTCCTTCTCCAATGCATGAAAGGGAAAAGTGAAAGTTAAGTCGCTCAGTCGTGTCTGACGCTTGGTGACCCCATGGACTGCAGCCTACCAGGCTCCTCCGTCCATGGGATTTTCCAGGCAAGAGTACTGGAGTGGGTTGCCACTGCCTTCTCCAATATATAAGCTAAGAAATTTTTATAATATCCAACATAATTTTGCTGTATACCAACCTTATGATATAAAGTTTACCATATTGAAAGGAAAGACACTGTAAGGGTAGTTTGTTAGCTGGCTTGGTGTTAGGAAAATCAAGGAATAAACAGTTACCTGATATCACTCTGGAAAAAGAACCCAGAAATAGTAATGTCAGCAACAGATATCAATATATCCCTTCCCCTGAAAATCATTTCAATACCTAACGTTCAACAGTCTACTGCAAGACAACCTACTCTACAGCAGAGAATCAATATCTACCTATAATTCTATCTGGAATTTTTATGGTAACTGAAAATGCCATTTCAAATAATTCCGGAATCTGAAATAAGACTGTAAAAAAGAGCGAAACATACAAGGACAGTGTGCCAAGAGAAGAATCGGACTGTAAAACAAATGACAGGCATTTATGTAATACAGAAGTCCTATTAGCTTTTAAGAGGATATTTTTAAATGCTCCCAATATTATCCCAGAATAAAATTACCTGCTTCATATAGATATTTTGGGAGTTGAGTTGTTTTACCACTTCCTGTATTTCCAGTAACAATAAGGAATGAATTGTCCCTCACAGCTTGAATAAGCTTTTTTCTTTGTTTCTGAATGGGAAAAGTTGGAGTAGTTCCTCCCTCCTGTGATGTGCATCCTTTCTCTTCTGTAATGACAGGGAGGGGGTGGGGGTGGAGGTGCAATTAAAAGGCCTGTAAAGATATCTCAATTTCCCAAAACTGAAAAAGAGAGTGACAATAGAATTTTAGGGCTGGAAAGAATCAACCCATGACTTCTCGGTGAAATCGCTTACATCCCATTTGCGAGCGAGCGTTTCTAAGCTCAAAGCAACTTTTTAGTGAGATCAACTTGAGCATTTCTTAATGCCTGACTCAAAGTATCCGACAAAGTAAGCCTAGCACAAAGCAATATATTTGCAGGTATACCTATTCAGAAGCACAAAACCCAATTTTATTAAATAATAGACCCTAAAACTGGAACAGGGTAGAAAAACTCTCGGCTGAATGAAAAGCCACCTGTATTTGCTTCTGATTCACGGTTCAAGTTAGGTCCCCGTTCAGAGCGACTGATATCCCAGAAGGCCAAGTGGTGGGTAACCATGGAAACTGGCTCCTGGAAACTGGCTCCCTTCATACCGTACCCAAAGGCAGGCTGGCGGCCCGGCGGAGGGGCGGAGGGGTGGGGGGGGAACGGGTGGGTAGAGAACAAAGGCTTTCTGAGCCTATTTAAGAGCAGAACGCGTCCCGGCGTTGGGGTGCACTTTTTTGCCCCTCAGCAGGGTTTTCGCCCAACTTAGATCTGGGACCGCCCCTCTCCAGTCCAAAGTGGCTCACTGGACGCAAAGTTTGCCTCCGGCTTAGAGGGCGACAGGAAGGCTGCACCTTGCAGCCTCCTCTTCTCCTCCTGTCTCAGGCGGACTTTCATCCCCCCGCCCCCTCCCCAAAGCCCCGTGCTACCACTCCCGCTGGCCTCTACGGAGTCCCGCGGACCGCACCTCTATCCGCGACGGAACCTGCCGAAGGCCGCTCTTCCTGGAGGTCTCTCGATCTCTCACCTTCCTCCTGCCGCCTTGGCGCCCTGCCCGCGACGGCGGGAAACCGGGACATAGACCTGGCCCGGAGCGGAGGTGAGCACGTCCACCGGTCCTGGGGAGATGGGCGGGGAGAGGCGAAGACGCGCCCTGATGACGTCGCGGTGTTTACTTCCGCGCGTGCGACTCGGGCGAGGGGCGGGGGAGCCGCCCGATGACGTGGCACGAGGAGCCCGCCCTCCCCGACGCCGAGCGGAGCGCCGGCTACCGGGTGCTTCCCGCAAGCAGCCCGCGTGCGCTGCGGCTCCGCGCGCGAAGCTAGCCCCGACGTCCAGGAGGGCCCGGTGCAGGGTCTCCGCTTGTGCGCAAGGGCTGGGAGACGCCTTTTTTTTAATCAGTGGTCGCTGCAGACGTATCCAACCTTCACATACCTAGCGTGATGTGACCCTTTGTCAGGAGCTGAAATCTTTCCTAGCGTTTGGCATTCCACAGCATTGTCACCTTCAGTGAAAGTCGGTCAGTGGTGTCCGACTCTTTGCGACCCCAGGGACTATAACAGGCCATGGAATTCTCCAGGCCAGGATACTGGACTGGGTAGCTGTTCCCTTCTCCAGGGTAATCTTGCCACCCAGGGATCGAACCCAGGTCTCCCGCATTGCAGGCGGGTTCTTTACTAGCTGAGCCACAATTGCTCGTACTGAAGTGTCCTGCAACGGCACACGGGTTTTTAGAGGCACACCTGAACTTCTTGTTCTGTAGTGTCAAAAATTAGGCTCCCTGCGCTGTTCATTGGGGACACTGTGAACATGCGCAGGACCCTGCATGTTAAATTCTATTTACATGCGTATTTCCTTCTCCTTTCCCCCAGCTAGACGCAGGGCAACAGCTTTAGAAAACTGTGATACACTCGACCCAGCAAAGTGTTTCAAAGTGGGCTGTTAATATTTTTTTTAAGTTACTGGATGGTTGGATGAATGATTTGATTTCCAGAGAAGTTAATCGCATTTATTTATTTATTTTGCTGCACCACGGGCATCTTGTGTGATCTTAGTTCAGCAACCAAGGATGAAACCGGTGCCCCCTGCCCTGGAATCAAGGGGTCTTAACCACTGGACTGTCAGGGAAGTCCGCTAAGCTCATTTTAATGGTTGTTGATTCCTTGGAAACCACAAGAATTGAAAAGTTAAACACATATACAACGATTGAGGTGGGGTGAATTTTTCAGGATAGGTACTTTGCAAAGCAGGTCTTTCTGTTGTAGAAACTTGCAATTTTGTAAGTAGTGTCAATCATAACAAAAGCGGTGCAAGAAGATTATTTCTTGGACTTTCCAACTCTTCCTGCTGTTAGACTTAACCAGTATTTACTGTCAAAGACAACTCAAATTATCACTTGACATTAACTAGAAGTCCCTACTCTCCTATCTGACTAGGCTTCAAAAGATGTCATTGGACCTTAAGATTTTGCTATACTCATTAAAAATATATGTATACCAACTCCTTTTAAATGGGACTGATAAGCATCTCCTAAAATGCAGGTTTATCAGATTTTTAGTGAGAGCAACTTTCTAATAACTTCTCCAAACCTGAGTTCTACAGGAATAAATCTGTAGAAGGACATTCCAGATTTCTCTTATCCATTAAAGGAATCTCCTAACATCCTGTATTCTGCTAGAAATTTAAACTATGACAAATCAGAGAAATCACAAAAAAGCAAAAATACATTTGTAATATTGGCAAGGTATTGCTGAGTACAGGGCATGATAAGTCAGTTTTGGGGCTTCCCTGGTGATGGTGTTGTTCAGTCACTCAGTTGTGTCTGACTCTTTGAGACTCCCATGGACTGCAGCAGTCCAGGCTTCCCTGTCCTTCACCATCTCCCAGAGCTTGCTCAAACTCATGTCTATCGAGTCAGTGATGCCATCCAACCATGTCATCCTCTGTTGTCCCCTTCTCCTCCTGCCTTCCAATCTTTCCCAGCATCAGGGTCTTTTCAAATGAGTCGGTTCTTCACATCAGGTGGCCAAAGTATTGGAACTTCAGCTTCAGCATCAGTCCTTCCAATGAATATTCAGGATTGATTTCCTTGAGGATTGACTGGTTTGATCTTCTTGCAGTCCAAGGGACTCTCAGGAGTCTTCTCTAGAACCATAGTTCTAAAGCATCAGTTCTTCGGTGCTCAGCCTTCTTTATGGTGACATGCCCGGATTGGGCGGATTTAATTCAGATGACCATTATGTCTACTACTGCGGGCAAGAATCCCTTAGAAGAAATAGAGTAGTACTCATAGTCAACAAAGAGTACAAAATGCAGTGCTTTGGCGCAATCTCAAAAAGGACAGAATGATCTCAGTTTGCTTCCCTGGTGACTCAGTGGTGAAGAATCTGCCTGCCAGTGCAGGGGACACGGGTCCCAGCACTGATCCGGGAGGATCCCGCATGCCTCGGAACAACTAGGCCCATGTGCCACAACTACTGAGCCTGTGTTCTAGAACCTGTGAGCTTCAGCCACTGAAGCCCAAGAGCCTGGAGCCCATGCTCCGCAGTAAGAGAAACCATTGCCATGGGAAGCCCACACACGGCAACTAGAGCGTAGCCCTCACTCACTGCAGCTAGAGAAAGCTAACACACACACACACATAATTTTTAAATCCTTTTCAGAAAGAAAGGAGAGTAGAGAACCATGGTTATAATTTAAAAGAAACAAGTGGTACAGAAAGACAAATCATCACAGATATTAATACAGTAAAATCCAGAAAGTCAAAAAAACACCAGAAAAATGGCAATATGTTGAATGTTAATCATAACAGAAAGTCAAGAAAGAGAGTGAGCGATAGTGTCAAAGTCCGTGGATTTTTTTTTTTTAATCCATGAATTTGACCAAACCAATAGTTGTTTTGGTAAAGAGAAGTAGATAAGAGCCAGACTGTAAGTGGGTGGGAAAAGAATTAGAGAGCACACTGAAAAATGTACTTAATGCACTTGGAGATGTTTGATTAGAATCAAGGAAGGTAAATGAAAAGAGAGAAGAGAATAGCCAGAAAAAGCTGCTGCTGATACAGTGTATGTGTCATGATTCATGGTCAGTGAAATTGTTGGGGGTGTAATTACAGGATGTCTTTAGGAGACTTGAAACACAGAGGTAGTGATGAGGGAGAAAAAGTACGTTCACATCTTGAGAATGAACGCAGGGCTAGAAGAGGAAGAAGAAACTTTTAATCAAAGTAGGTGTAATACATCTGCATTTGTGACAAATTTGTATCCCCAATTATGAATCTGATTGTTCCTCTCTGTCTCTCTCCTTTATTTCTGTCTTTCTTGTAAACCAAAGAGTTTTCTTCTGCTCCAGTCCTCACCAGAGAAGAAACAAAGACATAAGTACACAGCCGACCTAGAGGCCTAGATCGGAGCTTTCTGTGTGTGCTTGAAGAACTGGTTATTGCCTTTCTCAGGCAGGTAAGACTGAGCCTCGAGAGGGCAGAGAGAAGAGAGAATGTAAGGAGAAAGGAAGAACTGATTGAAGGAATAAGGTGCCCTTGAAGTAACCAAGAGAAAGAGGATCCTTCACTAGAAAGTCCTAGTGGCAGGCATTCAAGATGAGCCACTTGAAGTATGGACCATTCCTCCTTTAAAAATAAGTTAAAAGCCAAAACTATGACCAGTTAGTCACTTAGCAGTCCTGGACGCATGTAGGCCTGGAAAGTGAGAGGGAAGCTTGTATGTTTTGCAGGGAATGGAGACATGAAGAAGAACCTCACTCCCTAAACCAGACAGTCAGACAGAAACAATAGAGAATTTTATAAGTGAGGTAGTGGACCCTATGCCACTGTTATATATTCTATTAACATTCCTGTAGATGTTAGAGATTTAGGCATTTTGAGGAAAACAGTTAGATGGCCATACCATTGAACTTATAGACCCTGATGCTGGGAAAGATTGAAGGCGGGAGGAGAACGGGACGACAGAGGATGAAATGGTTGGATGGCATCACCGACTCAACAGACATGAGTTTGAGTGAACTCCGGGAGTTGGTGATGGACAGGGAGGCCTGGCGTGCTGCAAGTCCATAGGGTCACAAAGAGTCGAACATGACTGAGCGACTGAACTCTTTCTGAACCCTTCAGTTCAAAAGTAAAAAATCAACATCATCCTACTTTCTTCTCTTTCTTTGTTCTTTTTTTGGTGTGCATATATTAAGATTTGATAAGTATCACAAGGCCACTTACCAAGCAGTCATTAATCATTCATCAATAATAATATTTAATTGAAGGACTTCCCTGGTAGTCTTTAAGACCTTGTGTTTCCAATGCAGGGATTGAGAGTTGATCCCTGGTTGGGGAAGTAAGTGCCCACATGCCGTGTGGTGTGGCCAAAGAAATTAGTTTTAAATTTTATTTCATACAGAAGCTAATAAAGCGTGTGACACTTTTAGTCATTGTCAGTGAAAATTGATATTTTACACATATATGTAATAATTGTGCATGAATGTGTGGCATTCCCATTAGTCTATCAATAAAACAGGAACTCTTTCAGAGAAAAGCTCAGTGAGGGGCTTCCCTGGTGGTCCAGTGGTTCAGAATCCGCCTTCCAATGCAGGAGACAGGGGTTCAGTCCCTGGTTGGGGAACTAAGATCCCACATGTTCGTGTGCCACAACTAGAGTCCACACACCACAATGAAGATCCTGCGTGCCACCACTAAGACCCAAAACAGCCAAAGATAAATAAATATATAGATATTTTTAGAAAGCTCAAAGAGTACTCTTAACTTCCTGTTCATTCATTCATGTGTTCGTTCAGTAAGTATTAGAAAGCACAACCATATTATTCATCCTTCTTAATAGCCATACAGAGGCATAAAAATACACATAAGAGATTATCATTACCTTCAAGTAGTCAAAGAGCTAAATAATTACAGGAGGAAAAACTAGCTAGAGTGACCAGAGATTTTTTTGGAGTTAATGCTATTTGAACTGAGCTTTGAAAGTTGGAAAGATTGCAGTAAATGCCAGGGAAAGATTTTGGATAGAGGAAATCTCACAAAGACACTAATGGAGTGACCAAGATATTATTAATTACAGATGATTGAGAAATCTGCAAAATTAATATTTTATCTCTGGTGACTGTCTCTGTAAATCTTTCACTTGCCTGAAGGTGGCAAGCTGGGTTTATCTGAGAAACTCCAGCATCAACATTATTTGAAGAAAAAAATGAAACAGTACTATATCTCTAGGAAGAAAACAAAAACAAAACCTTTTATTCACATTTAACTCACAAAATCAAAAAGTAAAAAAGATTGAAATTACTAACATAAGTAAACATTTAAATACTGTACATATTTAATGTTACTTATTTCAAAGCACAAAGATTTTGTATCATAAGTATTTTACATTCTAACTTTTAAAGTTTTATTGTCCTTATTGATTTCTCAGTTATGATACAATTTTTTCATAGGAGAAAGAGAGGAATTATACTTTTTAAATATGACCATTAAAATCTGTGATAGAGCGTGTGTATAAGACTTTGGGGATGTGGTAAATTTTATTGAGCCCTAATTTCTGAATGGTAAAAAGTCATATTTTTAGTGTATACATGCATGCATGCTCAGTCACTTTAGTCATGTCTGACTCTTTGCAACCCTGTGAACTGTAGCCCGCCAAGCTCCTCTGTCCATGGGATTCTCCAGGCAAAAATACTGGAGTGAGTTGCCATGCCCTCTTCAAGGGGATCTTCCCCACCCAGAGATCAAACCCTTATCTCCTGCATTGCAGGTGGATTCTTTATCTTGGAGCCACCAGGTAAACCCTTTTAGTGTATGCTGCTGCTGCTGCTAAGTCGCTTCAGTCGTGTCCGACTCTGTGTAACCCCATAGACGGCAGCCCACCAGGCTCCCCCGTCCCTAGTTGTATGCATTTTTTGATGAGTGCATATAGTATATAACCACCACTAGAGTAAAGATATCAGACAGTTACATTATTCTAACAAATTCCCTTGTGCTCCTCTGTGGGTCAGTCACTTCCTTCACCTCTGGATGCTGGCAACCACTTGTTTTCTGTCTCTATAGTTTTGCCTATTCCAAAATATTATACGAAAGGAATCAGACAGTATGTACTCTTTTCTAGTCTGGCTTCTTTCATTCAGCATAATTACCTTAAGATTCAGCTATAGTTGAATGCAGTTGTAGTGTGTATTAACAATGTAATCCTTTTTATTGTTGAGTAGTATTTTGATCTATGGATGTACCACAATTTATTTATCAGTTCATTAATTCAGGAAATGTAGGTTGTTTCCAGTTTTTGGTGATTATGCACAAAGTTACCATAGACATTGGCATACCGATTTTTGAGTGACCTTATATTTTCTTTTCTCTTGAGTGAATATATAGGAGTGGAATTGCTAGGTCAAATGATAAATGTATGTTTACAAGAAACTGCCAAACCGTTTTTCCAAAGTGACTGATCCATTTTGCACTTCTACCAGCCATGGATGAGAATTCCAGTTGCTCTCCATTCTTGCTAGGACTTGATATTGTGCATTTGATTGTTTGTTTGTTTTGCCATCTAATGGATAGTAGTCAGATGTCATTGTGGTTGTAACTTGCGTATCTCTATGGAATGATGTCGACAATATTTTGTGTATTTATTTATAGTCTGTGTATCTTCTTTGGTGAAATATCTGTTCAAATCTTTTGCCCACTGGTGTGTGGGAGGGAGAGGTTACTTAGTTTATTATTAAGTTTTGAGAATTCCTTATGGATTCTAGATTCAAGTCCTTTATCAGATATATGCTTTGCCAACATTTTTACCTAGTCTTTGGCTTGCCTTGTAATTTTGTTAATTGTATCTTTCAGAGAGAAGAGTTTAATTTTGATGAAGTTCAATTTAGCAATTTTGTGTGTGTGTGTGCTTTTGGTGTGGTATCTAAGAAATCTTTGCTTCATCCAAGGTCACAAAGATTTTCTCATGTGTTTTCTTCTAGAGTTTTTATAGTTGCAGGTTATATAGTTTGATTTATAATCCATTTTGAATTGATCTTTGTATAAGCTATGGGTCTTTTAAATTGTTTAATTAATTAATTTTAAATTTTTAATTAATTAATTATTTGAATTTTGGTTGCACTGGATCTTCACTGCTGTGGGTGGGCTCTGTCTAGTTGTGGTGAGCAGGGGCTTCTCTTGTTGCAGAGCATGGGCTCTAGACACTTGGGCTTGGAAGTTGTGGCACCTGGGCCCTGGAGTGTGCAGGCTTCAGTGGTTGTGGCAGGCACTTGGGCTTAGTTGCTCTGTGGCGTGTGGGATCGTCCCTGACCAGGGATGAAGCCCATGTCCCTTGTCCAGTAGATTCTTAACCACTGGAACACCAGGAAAGTCAAGGTTCTATTTTTTCATATAGATGTCTGATTATTCAAGCATCATTTCTTCATGGGAGAAAAATGTAGCAGAAGTAGAGATTTATGCTTTTAAATTATACAGTTAAAATCCGTGATAGGTTCTGTTGGAGAAATTTTTCCAACTTTTTGTTTTTCAACTTTTTCACTTTATTTCCCAATTATTACACCCTATCTAAAAAGAGCAATGTAGACAAATAACAAGGTCCTATTGTATGGCACCGGGAACTGTATTCTACACAGTTAAATCACAAGGGAAAAGAATATGAAAAAGAATATATATATGTCTGTATGTGTGTATAACTGAATGGGCTTCCCTGGTGGCTCAGATGGTAAAGAATCCGTCTGCCATGCGGGAGCCCTGGGTTTGATCCCTGGGTTGGGAAGAGCCCCTGGAGGAGAGCGTGGCAACCCACTCCAGTATTCTTGCCTGGAGAATACCCATGGACGGAGGAGCCTGGAGGGCTACAGTCCCTGGGGTCTCAAAGAGTCGGACATGACTGAGCGACTGAGCGCGTGATCACTGAGTCACTTTGCTGTACGACGTAATTAACACAACACTGTATATTTGTGTTATACTGTGCTTTATATACTATACTTCAGTCAAAAAATAAAATAAAATGTTTTACAGCATGGATGGACCTTGAGGACATTAAGCTAAATAAGGTAAGTCAAGGAGAGATTGAAAAATACTGTACGATATCCCTTAGATACGAAATCTAAATGAATGAAAAAAGGAAAAACTGGAAAAAAATAAATAAATGAAAAGAGCAGTTTCTGTCTTGGATTTTCTGTCTCAGTTCATTCTATTTAGCAGGGTCAGAATTTTATCTTTGTAAAAATCACTGCAAATCACTCCAAAAATCACTGCAGATGGTGATTGCAGCCATGAAATCAGAAGACACTTGCTCCTTGGAAGAAAAGCTATGACCAACCTAGGCAACTAAAAAGCATAAACATTACTTTGCCAACAAAGGTATGTCTAGTTAAAGCTTTGGTTTTTCCAGTAGTCATGTATGGATATGAGAGTTGGACCATAAAGAAAGCTGAGCACCGAAGAACTGATGCTTTTGAACTGTGGTGTTAGAGAAGACTCTTGAGAGTCCCTTGGACTGCACGGAGATCAAACTAGCCAATCCTAAAGGAAATCAATCCTGAATATTCATTGAAAGGACTGATCCTGAAGCTGAAGCTCCAATACTTTAGCAGCCTGATGTGAAGAACTAACTCATTGGAAAAGACCCAGATGCTTGGAAAGATTGAAGGTGGGAGGAGAAGGGGATGACAGAGGATGAGATGAGATGGTTGGATGGCATCACCAACTCAATGGACATGAGTTTGAGCAAGCTCCGGGAGTTGGTGATGGACAGGGAGGCCTGGCGTGCTGCAGTCCATGGGGTCATAGAGAGTCAGACACAACTGAGTGACTGAACTGAACTGAATAAGAAATTGGACTAAGCAGAATTAAACCCAATTCTTACAAAATACTTCTAAGCTTTATCCAACACCACCGACTTTACAAATCTCATCACAAATTAAATATACACAAAGGAAATACAATCTAGACAAAGGAAACAAATCTAATTTAATAATCTAGGGAGTACTAAAATGATGAAATTTTAGTTGATAGTTATAAGGCTTTGCACATATGTATAATTTTTACTTTACACTAAGTTAGCCATGTCTCTTTTTACATAATTGTAAATTAGAGAGAAAATTCATCTTTTTGACTGCCCAGAATTTCCAGCAACCTAGTGCATTAAATCTGAATGATCCACTCTTACCTTATGGAAAAAAAGCTTACAGATGCTTGATAAAATATTAGAAAGAGAAAAATTCCTAGATGCCAAAAACCAATGGGGAATGCAGATCTACTAGAAAATTAAAAACTGTTCTGTGGGGATGGTCTTCTGTGAGGACGCTTGCAGGGAATTTCCATAGAGTAAACATCCCCTACTAATGAGGAGCTCACAACAAAAAACTACACATCACATGAAGAAACACACCATCAGGAGAGAGATTAGGAAACCCAACAAACAGGAAAACGATCTCAAGAACCAGAAATAACAGGAAAACCTGAAGTATAAAATAAATGTTTTAAATTACTTAAACAATCTGAAAAATAGAACCATAATGGAAGAAGAAAACATGATAAAAGCAAACAGGTAGATTTGCAAACATAGTAAAATTAAACATTAAAAATATATTTCTTTGACATTAAAAAGCCCATGGACAGTTTAAACAAATCAAGAGAAAACTGTAAAGTAGAAGACAGAGCTTAGGAAATCACATAATTATGAAGAGATAGAAAACATGAAAAAGAAATTTAAGAGATATGAGGCCAGAATAAAAAGACCCTATGTATTTTTTACATATTTATTTTTATTGATTTTGCTTTTCTAAATTTTGTCTGTGTGAGCTCCTTCATTGTGATGCGCAGGCTCAGTTCCCCAACCAGGGATGGAGCCTGCATTCCTTGCCTTAGGAGGCAGAGTCTTAACCACTGGACTACAAGGGAAATCCTAAAGAAGACTCAGTAGCTGTTGAAAAGGAGCTCCAGAGTGATAGAATAAACAAAATTCAACAAAGAAGCAATATATGAGTAGGTAATCACTGAGGCCCAAGCAAGGAACAAAAAATCACATATTTTCATATGAAACATATAAATGTTTATGAAACATGTTTTATATGAAGCATATATCATATGTTTCATCTAAACAAAGTGAAACATAGAACAAAACTGAAAAAGAATCTTTAAAGCAACAAGATAAAAAACATTTCTTACAAGTGAACAATAATACATTATCAGCAGATTTCTCAGTAAAATAGAGAAAAAACAATAGAATGGCAGGGATCACCACAGGGTTAAGGAAAAATTGTCAAGAAGTCTATACGCAAAGTATTTGAAAGTGAGGCTGAAGTTAATGTATAGTCAGACAAATATTAAAATAGTTTAATAGTAATAAATTGCTGCTTAAAATATACTCAAGTCTATAGTTCAGTATGAAGGAAAATGAAACCAAGAAGAAGCATTGGCTGTAAGTACTAACTGTGGACAGAAAAGTTAGTAAAACTTACCGGTAAATCTAAATTAAACCGAGTATTTATAGGAATATAGATGCTTATTTCTAACTTGAGAGGGTTTTTGAAAAGGTGAAATCAAATTACTATAGTAACATGAATGATGGGAGAATTGATGCTTCTAAGATCGTATATTGTTCGAAAGAGGCTGACAATATCTTAGACTGGTTGAGTGTGCATGTTATAAGTTTAAGGGTAAACACTGAATTAATAAAAAGAAAGTGTGTATTGTTATATAAGTATGAAAGAGAAGCAAAGTTAAGTTTTACTATTATGAAGAAAATATACTTGACAACCATGAACTTCTAACCAAAAGAGAAAGAATCCAAGGGAAAAATAAACAAAAGCTTAAAGCTTTTGTATAATTACAGTGAAGAAAAGATGGATTTCAAAATGTGTAAGCGTATAAGAAAATAGCACAATTTGTTTTCTGATATTTTTTCTGTATCGCATAAACAATTATGTAAATAAATCTGAAATCCTGTCTGTTTACCAGAGAAAGTTCTTTTTATTCCCATAACAAATAAAGGTTAATGTTTTTTAATATGCAATATCCAAGCCAGTAGAAGTGGAGGAAAAATAAAAACTTAATAGAAGCTGAGAAAATACAGAAAAGGAAGTAAAAACACGAATAGAACATGCAAAATAAGATAGTAGAAATAAATTCTATATTAGTAAAGTTGCAAAAGTACACTTATAGCATGATACAAAAAAAGGTTTAAATACAGCATAATACTGTCTCAATAACATTTTTAAACACACAAAAATAATAACATTACTAATGTAGTAAAATAAATTACTACACCTGTGTAGTAAAATATTAAACAAAAAACAAGGGATACATACTGACTTCTGGACACTGGTTACCTGTGGTAAAGTAGGGAAGCAAATGAGATGATGAAATGGTTGCTTTAACTATATCAGTTATTATTTTTATTTTTCTTAAAAGAATCTGAAACTAATATGGCAACATGTTAAGATTTGCTGTTAAGTACATAGTTCGATCCCTGGGTCAGAAAGATCCCTTGGAGAAGGAAATGGCCACCCACTCCCGTATTCTTACCTGTGAAATCTCATGGACAGAAGGAGCCTAGCAGGCTACAGTCCGTGGAGTCTCAAAAGAGTCAGACACGACTTAGCAGCTAAACAATAACATAGACATTTATTATTTTCTTTGCTTTTCTATATATCTGAACTATTTACATGAAAAACTCTCAAAGCACCTCAGGAATATCTCAATAAACAAGCCTATTTGTGCAAATAAGTAGTTATTTATAAACATCTTACTGGTTATGAGAACATGGAGGGAGCTTGCAAAAGTGTCTTTTCCACATCATTGTAAACACAGCTTATAGGAAAGACAATGTACCATATCCCATTCCTGGTTATCTCTTTGACCCTCTACCGCAGAGAAGTTGAAGGTAGAAGATCCTTGAGATCTAAGACGGTATTTCCGTACATATTACAAAGCATCCAAAACACTCCTCTCACCAATGTTTAGTAGTTTTCAAAGGAAGAAAAGAAATGGAAGCACACAGAAGGTAAGGTACACACTTCCTGTGGGAGCTTTGGTGTGTCCATGTCTTTGTTTTTCTAACTATCCATAGATTCAAGGCAACTGTGAGTCTTTTGTTGTTGGAAGAATTAAATGAATCTGGAAAAGACAGAGAGGAGAGGAAAGGACCATATGAAAAATAAAAGCAGTTAAAGTTCTCCAAATAAGAACCAGAATGCACTCTCCCTATCTCAAGCTTCAAACTGGAAAATTTTTGAAAGTCATTTTGAAATTCTGTTTTCCCCAAAGGCCTAAATAATGAACAGCCTAAAATACGAAATCACAAATTTCTTTTTTCTCTCCTCCATGGTCATAAATTTTTTTAACACTAACAGACAAAACTAAGGGAGGTGATGGAATTCCAGTTGAGCTATTTCAAGTCCTAAAAGATGATGCTGTGAAAGTGCTGCACTTAATATGCCAGCAAATTTGGAAAACTCAGCAGTGGCCACAGGACTGGAAAAGGTCAGTTTTCATTCCAATCCCAAAGAAAGGCAATGCCAAAGAATGTTCAAACTACCGCACAATTGCACTCATCTCACATGCTAGCAAAGTAATGCTCAAAATTCTCCAAGCCAGGCTTCAGCAGTACATGAACCATGAACTTCCAGATGTTCAAGCTGGGTTTAGAAAAGGCAGAGGAACGAGAGATCAAATTGCCAACATCCGCTGGATCATCGAAAAAGCAAGAGAGTTCCAGAAAAACATCTACTTTTGCTTTATTTGACTACTCCAAGGCCTTTAACTGTGTGGATCACAACAAACTGTGGATAATTCTTAAAGAGATAGGAATTCTAGACCACCTTACCTGCCTCCTGAGAAATCTGTATGCAGGTCAAGAAGCCACAGTTAGAGTTGGACATGGAACAACAGACTGGTTCCAATCACCCTGCTTATTTAATTTATAGGCAGAGTACATCATGCGAAATGCTGGGCTGGATGAAGCACAAGCTGGAATCAAGATTGCCAGGAGAAATACTAATAACCTCAGATATGCAGATGACATCACCCTTATGGCAGACAGCGAAGAAGAACTAGAAAGCCTCTTGATGAAAGTGAAAGAAGAGAGTGAAAAAGTTGGCTTAAAACTCAACATTCAGAAAATAAAGATCACGGCATCCAGTCTCATCACTTCATGGCAAATAGATGGGGGAAAAATGGAAACAATGGCAGACTTTATTTTGGGGTCTCCAAAATCACTGCAGATGGTGACTGCAGCCATGAAATTAAAAGACACTTGCTCCTTGGAAGAAAAGTTATGACCAACCTAGACAGCATATTAAAAAGCAGGGATATTACTTTGCCAACAAAGGTCTGTCTAGTCAAGGCTATGGTTTTTCCAGTAGTCATGTATGAATGTGAGAGTTGGACCATAAAGAAAGCTGAGCACTGAAGAATGGATGCTTTTGAACTGTGATGTTGGAGAAGACTCTTGAGAGTCCCTTGGACTGCAAGGAGATCCAACCAGTCCATCCTAAAGTACATCAGTCCTGAGTATTCATTGGAAGGACTGATGCTGAAGCTGAAACTCCAATACTTTGGCCACCTGATGTGAAGCACTGACTCATGGGAAAGGACCCTGATGCTGGGAAAGATTGAAGGTGGGAGGAGAAGGGGACGACAGGATGAGATGGTTAGATGGCGTCACCAATGTAATGGACATGAATTTGAGTGGGATCTGGGAGTTGGTGATGGACAGGGAGGCCTGGTGTGCTGCAGTCCATGGAGTCGCAAAGAGTTGGACATGACTGAGCAACTGAACTGAACTGAACCGATAGCTTATATAATTAGGGAGTATTTGCCATGCTCCTTCAAAAAGAAATTGGAATAATATTGGGGGGAAAATAAACATCTTGTAAATCCCCAGTTCCTGGTTGTCTTGCAGAGGAAGACCACTTACACTGTTAGGATCACCCCTGTCTGCCGTTAAGATGGAGACATTCAGTGCCCACCTTCTTCTAGTGAAGCAGGAGGATGTAGAGAAAGTCCGTTTAGAGACAGAGAGGGAGTGGACGATGAGTGGTGGCTCTGAAGGTGGAAAGGAGAGTTAGACCCCTGTGTTTTGGTGCCTTTCTGCTGAGCAACTTTCTAGAGGAGGATGATATGTTAGACAGCATGAGGAGAAAGCTGAAAGGGCTTTGTGAAAGGGCTCATGCCTGGCTTCTGTTTGACTCAGCTTAAAAGCTGATATGGGCTTCCCTGGTGGCTCAGACGCTAAAGAATCTGCCTGCAATGCGGGAGACCTGGCTTCGATCCCTGGGTTGGGAAGATCCGCTGGAGGAGGGTATGGCAACCCACTGCGGTATTCTTGCCTGGAGAATCCCATGGACAGAGTTGCCTGGCACGCTGCAGTGCATAGTCGGGCATGACTAAAGCAACTTAACACACATGCACAAGAACTGATACAGTGGATTGTTCAACAATGACACAGAGAAGTGGGTGGATGGATCATCCTGAAGCAGTGGTCCTGGCTCTGATGTGACCTGCAATGGATCCTGGTGAGAGAGCACAGAAATAAGGATGAGTCTAGGGCAATTAAGAGGCTTTAGTGTGTAGAGCAAATGACCTAAACCACAGACCCAGTGATGATACCAGCACACTGCCCAAAGACCACGTAATACTGGCCACATCTCAAAGGGGCCCTCAATGGCCACCAGTCCACAGAGGTGCCATTCTGCCACAGGGACAAATTTGCATCCTGAGACCACACAGAGATCTGAGGCCTCTCCTCTCCTCCCCACCACAAGGTCATAAGTCCTTCTGTACATCCAGACACACTATTTGGAAGAGAAGCAAGGTTAACGGGAAAGTAATGTGAAAGATTTTTGCACCTACCCAAAAGAAAATGTATTATTCAAAAGTAACTATTTATAGGAATTCCCTGGTGGTTCAGTGGTTAAGACTCAGAGCTTCCACTGCAGGGGGCACAGTTGGAGAACTAAGATCCTGCACGTCTAGTGATGAGGCCAAAAAAAAAGTGACTATTTTTTTAAACTGAAAAAAAAAAAGGAAGGTACTTTGAACTGACAAGCTTAAAGGTTGGGTCTTTTTTTTCCCTCCCATTATAAAATTCGGTCCATCAAAGAAAATAAAGAGCAATATTTTTTTTTTTTTTGCATATTGGAATTACAGTGTGGATACATTTTTGGCCCCACTATACACATCTTTCACAAAGAGTTAGACACGACCGAGCCACTGAACTGAACTGAACTGATACACATTTTAAAGGATTATTTTTCAGATTGTTGTTTCTCCTGATGTTAATACCCTTCCTTGATTCGCTTGTATTAGCACGTCTGAAATTAACTGCAGTCCCCATGGTATTGGCTAAGGAGGTTCCAAACACAAATACCAGCTTCACCTATTCCGCAACTGGCAGGTGTAAAGCGTGACGCAAAGGGCGCTAAGTTTGAGGACAGACTCAGTTCTTTGTGATCACAAGAAAATGCCCACCCAGCCATTCTGCTCATCTTTTTAATTTGTTCCTTTCCTTTGCTTTAGATGCATGGACAATTAGAGCCACAGAAAGCCATGTGCACTGCAACCACGGTTCGTCACCACTGTGACCGTTCCCCTGGGTAACACGAAACATTTAAGAGGCCGGTCCCAGCATCTAACAACAATGGAAAACCACATGGCAGATCACAATAATGATTTTGTGTCTTTCTGTAATGATGAAAGGAAAACCTGATCCTGCATAATAATCGCTTTGTTATTCATGGAATTTAACCGGCATTTCCTCATGAATTTTAATGGGCCATCCATTTTCTCACTACTTATCCCCACAATTCTTTGTGAGCCTTTGCAGAACATTATTCTCTTATCTCTTTTTTTCCAACGATGTAATAATTCTATCTAAACCAAAAGGCTTTAGGATGTTGCCTTTTTACTTACTGTGTTGGTCAGAGAGCTGGTCTAGGCTGACATTAAATAACCTGGAAAGATCAGGCTGTGCACTTAGGATTTTTCTACTTTTTTCCAAAATGCATGTTATTTAATTTTAAAAACTGCTTACTTTTAAATAATAATCTAGGTCATCATGCAATCATGAATGTGTGCCTTCTTAAATTATAATTAGTGGCATTCATGAAGTTACCTGTTCTCATTCAGTGTTCTTTTTAGAAAGGGAATTGTTTGCAATATTTTTTCTTCCTGCTGCTGCTGCTGTTGCTAAGTCACTTAAGTCGTGTCTGACTTTGTGCGACCCCATAGTTGGCAGCCCACCAGGCTCCCCCGTCCCTGGGATTCTCCAGGCAAGACCACTGGAGTGGGTTGCCATTTCCTTCTCCAATGCATGAAAGGGAAAAGTGAAAGTGAAGTCGCTCAGTCGTGTCCGACTCTTAGCGACCCCATGGACTGCAGCCTACCAGGCTCCTCCATCCATGGGATTTTCCAGGCAAGAGTACTGGAGTGGGGTGCCATTGTCCTTTTTAATAGGCATAATGCATATGAAAATTTTCCATTCCAGTACTCTTGCCTGGAAAATCCCATGGATGGAGGAGCCTGGTAGGCTGCAGTCCATGGGGTCGCTAAGAGTCGGACACGACTGAGCGACTTCACTTTCACTTTTCCCTTTCATGCATTGGAGAAGGAAATGGCAACCCACTCCAGTGGTCTTGCCTGGAGAATCCCAGGGACGGGGAGCCTGGTGGGCCGCCGTCTATGGGGTCGCACAGAGTCAGACACGACTGAAGCAACTTAGCAGTAGCAGTAGCAGCAGCAATCTCAAAGTTGCATAAAACTAGAGTAGATGTTAAGCTATTTAAGGGCACAAACTATCTTACTTTGTATTCTATGAAGTATTTTGCTCAAGGACTTTCAAATAAAAAGCCTTCATAAATATTTGCTTAATAAATTGAAAGTATCTTTTGCTGAAAGTAAATCATGGTTGCCAGATTTGAGGGTTACAAAGATAGAACTTCTTGCAAAGAGGGGATAAGGGAACATTTTACAGTGATGTTAATATTCTATATTCTACATATTGATTGTGGGGTTGATTGCATAACTGTATGGATTCATTAAAGACTGTACATACACTGAAAACTGATTAATTTTATTGCATATAAATTATATCTTAGTAAAGCTGATTGAAGAATGAATCTTGTGAGAATATTACGATTTCATTATTGGAAATAACTAATAACAAATGCTGTTAACAAAAAACTAGCACATTCTTTACATGATCAAATAACCTGATCCAGATCAACCCTGAAAATTCCTTATTTCTTGGTTTCCAACAATTTAGTAAATACTACCATGTGTCTGATCCTATACTAGATGATTTATGTTCTTTTTAAAATTCTTGTGCCAAGGACTTCCCTGGCAGTGCAGTGGTTAAGACTTTTCCTTCCAATGGAGGGGGTTTGTGTTCAATCCCTGATTGGGGAGGTAAGATTCTACATGCCTCACAGCCAAAAAACCAAAACAGAAAACAGAAGCAATATTATAACACATTCAATAAAGACTTTAAAAATGGTCCACATTAAAAGAAATCTTAAAATTCTTGCACGAACAAATTCTGTGAAATAAGAATTATTATTTCCATTTGCTACACACTGAGGCTCAGAGAGGTTAGGTAAACTGTTCAAGACCATGCATTTTATTTTTTTTAAATCAGGGCATGCATAGTTTCAAGGAGGCTAAACTAAACACTTATTTGTGATTTAGGAATTTCAAGAAGTCTGATGCTTTTGTCCCCAGAAGCACTTATGATAATAAAAATAAAAATTTAACTTCAACAAATAAGTATTTACTGACTCTGTGATAGGCACCATACTAGATATTTCAGGGAATGTAATGCTGAAAGAATATAGACTTTGCTTTCAAAGTATATACCATTTTATATGGATATGAGGTACATAAATTAATGGAGCTAGAATAGATTAGAGGCAATCTTGCAGTAATGTAGCTTCGATTTTTGATGTTGATTAATTTAAAAAATACCACCAGCCACCAAGAGGAATTTAGTAGAGGTTCAGACTTAGATGATTTTGAGATAAAAAGGATAGGCAAAAGCTTTTCTCTTTCCCTTACTCTGTATTTATTCTCAGTTCAAAGCTTGAGACTTCCCTGCAATTCGGTGATTAAGACTCTGCACTTCTAATGCAGGGGGCTTGGGTTCAATCCCTGGTCAGGGAGCTAAGCTCCCACGTGCCTCGCAGTGCAGTCAAAAAATTAAAAAAAAAAAAAAAAGGCTAATCCAACAAATGTCTTATGAGTGTGCAAAGCTGGGTGCTAGTCCTTGGACTTTCCCAAGAATCCTTCTCTGACTTCATGAACGTCTGAGCTTAGGTTTCCTTCACAGAGAGGCCTTCTCTAACCATGCTCCCCAAAAGAACATTTCATCACTCTATCCGTCCTCTGCTCTTTATTTTTCTTCATATCATTTATTACCACTTGACATTGCATCGTCAAATACTATATTAAGTATTTATTTGTCTGTCATTTGTCTCTTTCCGTGGTATTTAAGCTCCTTTCAGAAGAAGGGTCCATACGTCTTGCTCACTACTCCAGCACTTGTTATCTCCAGCACCTACGTTAGTGCTTTATACTCTTTCTTGAGTGAATGAATACATTTTTAGATAAGTTTTCCTGACTACAATAACCCATCTTCATGTCTTTCAGTCTTCACTTGAAATTCTACCAACGTTTTACTTTATGATTATTTGACTTTTTCTAGATAGTAATTTTTAAAATTTTTTTAAATTCCAACCCCAAAGAAAGGCAGTGCCAAAGGATGCTCAAACTACTGCACAATTTCACTTATCTCACATGCTAGCAAAGTAATGCTCAAAATTCTCCAAGCCAGGCTTCAATAGTACGTGAACCATGAACTTCCAGATGTTCAAGATGGATTTAGAAAAGGCAGAGGAACCAGAGATCTAATTGGCAACATCTGATGGATCATCGAAAAAGCAAAAGAAAACCAGAAAAACATCTGCTTCTGCTTCTGATTATGCCAAAGCCTTTGACTATGTTCAATTCAGTTCAGTCGCTCCGTCGTGTCCAACTCTTTGCGACCCCATGAACCGCAGCACACCAGGCCTCCGTGTCCATCACCAACTCCTGGAGTCCACCCAAACCCATGTCCATCAAGTCAATGATGCCATCCAACCATCTCATCCTCTGTCGTCCCCTTCTCCTCCTGCCCTCAATCTTTCCCAGCATCAGGGCATTTTCCAATGAGTCAGCTCTTCGCATCAGGTGGCCAAAGTATTGGAGTTTCAGCTTCAACATCAGTCCTTCCAATGAACACCCAGGACTGATCTCCTTTAGGATGGACTGGTTGGATCTCCTTGCAGTCCAAGGGACCCTCAAGGGTCTTCTCCAACACCACAGTTCAAAAGCATCAATTCTTGGGCTCTCAGCTTTCTTCACAGTCCAACTCTCACATCCATACATGACCACTGGAAAAACCATAGCCTTGATTAGATGGACCTTTGTTGGCAAAGTAATGTCTCTGCTTTTTAATATGCTGTCTAGGTTGGTCATAACTTTCCTTCCAAGGAGTAAGCATCTTTTAATTTCATTGCTGCAATCATCATCCGCAGTGATTTTGGAGCCCAGAAAAATAGTCTGACACTGTTTCCACTGTTTCCCCATCTATCTACCGTGAAGTGATCGGACTGGATGCCATGATCTTAGTTTTCTGAATGTTGAGCTTTAAGCCAACTTTTTCACTCTCCTGCTTCACCTTCATCAAGAGGCTCTTTAGTTCTTCTTCACTTCCTGCCTGTGTTGCTGCTGCTGCTAAGTCACTTCAGTCGTGTCCGACTCTGAGTGACCCCACAGAGGCTCCCATAGACGGCAGCCCACCAGGCTCCCTGTCCCTGGGATTCTCCAGGCAAGAACACTGGAGTGGGTTGCCATTTCCTTCTCCAATGCATGAAAGGGAAAAGTGAAAGTGAAGTCGCTCAGTCATGTCCAACTCTTAGCGACCCTGTGGACTGCAGCCCACCAGGCTCTTCCGCCCATGGGATTTTCCAGGCAAGAGTACTGGAGTGAGGAGCCATTGCCTTCTCTGTTCTGCCTGTATAGATCACAACAAACTGGAAAATTCTGAAAGAGATAGGAATACCAGACCACCTTACCTATCTCCTGAGAAATATGTATGCAGGTCAAGAAGCAACAGTTAGAACTGGACATGCAACAACAGACTGGTTCCAAATTGGGAAAGGAGTACATCAAGGCTGTATACTGTCACCCTGCTTATTTAACACATAGGCAGAATACATCATGAAAAATGCTGGGCTGGATGAAGCACAAGCTGGAATCAAGATTGCCAGGAGAAATATCAATAATCTCAAATACACAGATGACACCACTCTTATGGCAGAAAACGAAGAAGAATTAAAGAGCCTCTTGATGAAAGTTAAAGAGGAGAGTAAAAATACTGGCTTAAAACTCAACATTCAAAAAAACTAAGATCATGGCATCTGGTCCCATCACTTCATGGCAAATAGATGGGGAAACAATGGAAACACTGAGAGACTTTTTTAGGGGGGCTCCAAAATCACTGCACATGGTGACTGCAGCCATGACATTAAAAGACGCTTGCTCCTTGGAAGAAAAGCTATGACCAACCTAGAGAGAATATTAAAAACCAGAGCCATTACTTTACCAACAAAGGTCCGTCTAGTCAAGGCTATGGTTTTTCTAGCAGTCATGTGTGGATGTGAGAGTTGGACCTAAAGAAAGCCGAGCACCAAAGAATTGATGCTTTTGAACTGTGGTGTTGGAGAAGACTCTTGAGAGTCCCTTGGACAGCAAGGAAATCCAACCAGTCCATCCTAAAGAAAATCAGTTCTGCATATTCATTGGAAGGACTGATGCTAAAGCTGAAACTCCAATACTTTGGCCACCTGATGTGAAGAACCAACTCATGGGAAAAGACCCTGATGCTGGGAAAGATTGAAGTCAGGAGGAGAAGGGGATGACAGAGGATGAATGGTTTGACATTACCATCTCGATGAACATGAGTTTCAGTAAGGTCCGGGAGTTGGTGATGGACAGGGAAGCCTGGCATGCTGCAGTCCATGGGGTCACAAAGAGTCGGACACAACTGAGAGACTGAACTGAACTGAATATTTTAAAATATATTCTCTCATGTACCTCACTTCCTCTCTCTCTCCATATATATATATGTGTATATGTATGTATGTATATGTGTGTGTGTATATATATATATATATATATATATGATTTTTTCCTTGGCTGTACCTTGTGGCATGCAGAACTTCCCCAAACTGGGATCAAACACATGTTCCTGCGGTGAAATTTTGGAGTCTTAACCACTGAACCACCACTGAAGCCCCTAGATAGTAATATTTTAACTATTAATATTTTGAAGTAAAAATCTACTTTCTTTGCCATATGACACATGAGAGAAGAATTTGAAGGCTAAGATATGTCTTGATTTAGTGTAATGTTTTTGAAACTGAATTGTGACAAATCACTCCTCTTCTTAATGCCCTAGCCTGGATTTTCTAGCCTGAGACAAAGCTTTGTTATTGTTTTTCAGTTGCTCAGTCATGTCTGACTCTTTCCAACCCCATGGACTGCAGCACACCAGGCTTCTCTGTCCTTCACTATCTCCTGGAGTTTACTCAAACTCATGTTCATTGAGTCGATGATACCATCCAACCATCTCCTCCTCTATCACCCTCTTCTCCTCCTGCCCTCAATCTTTCCCAGCATCAGGGTCTTTTCCAATGAGTCAGTTCTTCACATCAGGTGGCCAAAGTATTGGAGCTTTAGCTTCAGCATCAGTCCTTCCAATGAATATTCAGGACTGATCTCCTTTAGGATTGACTGGTTTGATCCCCTTGCAGCCCAAGGGACTCTCAAGAGTTCTCCAGCACCACAGTTCAAAAGATCAATTCTTCGGTGCTCAGCCTTCTTTATGGTTCAATTCTCACATTTGTACTTGACTGCAAAAACCATAGCTTTGACTAGATGGACCTTTGTCGGCAAAGTGGTATCTCTGTTTTTTAATACGCTGTCTAGGTTTGTCATAACTTTCCTTCCAAGGAGCAAGCATCTTTTAATTTTGTGGCTGCAGTCACTGTCTGCAGTGATTTTGGAGCCCAAGAAAATAGTCTCTTACTGTTTCCATTTTTTCCCCATCTATTTGCCATGAAGTAAAGGGACTGGATGCCATGATCCTAGTTTTCTGAATGTTGAGTTTAAGCCAGCCTTTTCACTCTCCTCTTTCACCTTCATCAAGAGGCTCTTTATCAAGCTCATTTTTATTGCACATAGGATATGGGTGGAGAGGGAAGATGAATGCAATTCCAGGGAAGGAAGAGTAAGGAGCAGAGGGCTGTAGCTTAAAGAAACACAACTGGTTGCTCAGCCACATGGGACCCTCTGGAGAGGATGTATGGGCCTCAGAACTATCTGTTGGAAGGCAAGAAAGAGGGGCAGACAATCCTGTGCATTTTCTGAGTTACCTGCTTCTCCAAGAAAACCCTGGGGAAGCCAGTGCCTGCACAGGTCCAGCTAGGTGGAACCAGGTTCCTGAAACTGCTGTTGTAACCCAGTCCTCATCCCAGGAAGCTACCTCACCCCATTCCCATGGTTATAAAACACTGATTCTGCTATCATCTTCTCACCTCTCTGGCAAGGAAGCAAACCAGGTTTGCCGAGCCCTGGGGACAGTGGAGATAAGCAGATCAGGAGTGGCAGAAACTTTCAGAAATTATTCAGGGCAATCATTTCTAGCAACCAAGGCCCCACGTGCACGTGTGATATATAACCAGACGTAGACTGTCCTCAAGTTCTCACTCGTCAGTGGTGCTTCTAGTCTGAATTCCCTAATTCTGCACCTCATTTCTTCCACTTGTATATATACTCTCCCAAAGTAATGGGCTGTTGTTGTTGTTGTTGTGTGTGTATTTTAAGTTGGAGAATTTTGTCTGACAATTTGAAATGAACAACTGCATTAAACTCTATGCACGATATAGTTAATCTTAAATGTTCTTTATTATATTGATTGGACATCATCAATTTTATGAACAGATATTTATTAAGCACCTACTATGTGTCAAGCACTAAGACTACAACAGTGAATAAAGCAAACAAAAATTCCTGCATTAAGGAGAATACATTTTAGTGTAAGTAAGTAGACAAATTCTGGGAACAAATAAAATATTTATTACATTGCAGGATGATAATCATTATGGAAATAAAAGAGAAGGTTTTTCAATTATTTCTTTACTTTTTATACTTTTTTTTTATATTGGAGTATAGCCAGTTAATAATGTTATTATAGTTTCAGGTGGACAGCAAAGAGACTCAGCTATATGTATACATCTATCCATTCTCCCCTAAATTCCCCTGGAAGGCAGGCTTTTTAAAAAATCTGTGGTCTTTTGAATAGACAACTATGATGACCTTCAGGAAGAAGGAGGAAGATGTGCCTGGGACATTTAGGGAATGTAGAGAGTTCTTTAGGGCTAGAGCTCCGGGTCAAGCCTGTGGCCAGTGAGTAAAGAAATAGCCTGAGGGATATAGAGCATTGTGGCTTCTCTGAGCAAGACACAACTTCTGATAACAACTTTCTCCAAGCACATTGCACAGAGCGTTGTGCCCCTGGGAGATACAGTTGTTGCTAATTCAGTTTTACCTCCCAGATAGGTTATATGAAGTACAAACAGTTGACAGTTCTTTCTACACCACTGCCTGGTGGCCACTCCTCAAACTTACAAGAGGCACGCAAGTTATGGAACTGAATCAGTCAGAGAAGCAAAACTTTACTTTCCAAGGAGATTTCATGAAATGCATGCTGCACAGAGTTACCTTCCTTCTCTGTGTCAGCTGCAAATGCTGGGAAGTGAGCCCTCATTCGTAGGACACCTGAAATGTCTTTAGCCAGGGGAAGAATTTGGAATACCTGAAAAACAACCCTGGCCGAGAGGGCTCGGGGAGGACATTCTCATGTGCTAAATATCAGATTGAAATTAGGTAGAGATGAAATATTTCTCAAAGAATTAGGCAGCATAATAATAACTAATTATTATCTTGATTGATAAGACATCTAAAAATGAGGATCTACAAATAAGATTTACTTAAATTGAACAGGTATTTGATCCCAGAATCATAGAATTGGAAGGTCGTCGCCAGGTTAGATGGTCATTTCTTATGATGTCAAAACTCAGAGTAACGTCTGGATGCCCAGAAACTGAAAAGTACAAACATTAAAGGTTCCTCTTTTAGACCTCTGTAAGACTCTGATGCTGGGAGGGATTGGGGGTGGGAGGAGAAGGGGACGACAGAGGATGAGATGGCTGGATGGCATCACTGACTCGATGGACGTGAGTCTGAGTGAGCTCCAAGAGTTGGTGATGGACAGGGAGGCCTGACGTGCTGCGATTCATGGGGTCGCCAAGAGTCGGACACGACTGAGCAACTGAACTGAACTGATAGATATCTCACTGTTACAGAAGGAGGTCATTCACTTTTTTAACTAATTTCAAGTGCTTCAGATTACCTATGCCATGTACTTTGCTAGATGTTGGAAATATAAAAGTGAGAAAAAACTGACCTAACTCTTGCTCTCACAGAGTTTATACTTACAACTATAACTCTCACAAGGGCTATTAAGAAAAGCTCAGCTGAAGGCCGAGAGCATATACTGGAGGACACACAAGATCCGGGAAGTGAGGCTTGAAGTTGAGATTTGCAGGCTAGAGGGAGGCAGGAAAGTGAGTGCTCAAGGATTTGTATATCATTCAGGATTTTGATCTTTATTCAGAGATCGATTGGAAAACTATTGCAGGACTTGAATTTTTTAAAAAATCACTCTGGATGTTGATGGAGAGCGAATTGTAGTTGCACAGAGAGAGTTCAGGAGACATCATTTAGGAGGCTATTGTAGCAGTTCAAGGCAGGAGACGGTATTTTTTTTGGTTCTTTAATTAATTAATTATTTACTTATTTGGCTGCACCGGGTCTTAGGTGAGGCATACAGAATCTTCAGTCTTCACTGCAGCATGCGTGATCTTTAGTTGCGGCATCTGAACTCTTACTTGTAGCCTGTGGGGTCTAGTTCCCTGGCCAGGGATTGAACCCAAGCCCCCTGCCTTGGAATCTTAGCCACTGGACCACCAGGGAAGCCTCTGAGATAGCAGTTTGTTTTTCTTTTTTTTGAGACAGCAGTTCGGATCAGAGAAGTGCTGCACTCCCTCCTTTGATTAGCTGCAAAAGCTTTTGACAGTGAACTTTAGAATGCGTCTTTGTCCCTCAGTCTCCATCTCCTTTTCTCCCCACCCACCTCCTTTTAAAAGCCTTGTTTATAAGGACATGCAGCCTTGCAACGGTGAGGTCACAACCTCCAAAACGCAGATAACTAAATGTTTTAAAATGTCTTTTAAAAGACATTTAAAACATTTTTATGTTTTAAAACATTTTTCCTACATTTTTCCTGATCCCAACAGAAGATCTCTAAGCCTCCAGCATTTAATGAGGTCATTTCAGGCTGATGTGTGTTCCTTGAACCTTGTTTTATGATTCTGAGTAAAATAATTGAGAAAATGCCCCACAATATGAGAGATTTTGTAAGAAAGTAAGTGGATGTGCTTTCCCTTTATTGAGAGATTTCTCTAAGAAAAGTCTCGTTTTATACTCAGTGATATACTCAGTCATATTCTACTTACTATGAATACTGTAAGAAATGGGGATACGATGGTGAAAGATACATAGTCCCTGTTCTCATAGAACGTAAATTCTAGAAGGGAAGCAACGGGAATAAAATATACCAAGTACTATAACATAAGAAGTATAGCAGACTAAAAATGAAGTGATGACTAAATGCAATATGGTCTCCTAGATTGGACCCTGGAACAGAAAAAGAATATTAGTGAAAAAAATTAGTCTGTATTTTAATTAATAGTATCTTATCTGTTTTCACGTTTTAGTTTTGCCAGACATACCACTATATGCAAGATGTTATTATTAAGAGAAGCTGGGTGAGGAGTATATGGGAACTCTATACTAGCTTTGCAAGCTCTTCTATAAATTTAAAATTATTCCAATATAAGAAGTTTAGAAGAAAGGACTTCCCTGGTGGTTCGGTGATTAAGATTCTACACTTCCACTGCAGACGGCATGGGTTCAATCTCTGGTTGGGGAACTAAGATCCTGAAAGCTGAGCTGTCTGGCCAAAATTAAAAGAAAGAAAGAAGTGCAGGTTTGGTCTCTAGTTGGGGTACCCAATCTAATTAGAGATTCAAGGAAAGTTTTCAAGGGAAATTATGTTTGAGAGCTGAAGACAAATAGAAGCTAACCAGAAAGAGAACTACAGGAAAAGATGTCCAGAAATCGTATGTAGAATGTTTGGAGGGGCAGAAGGAAGAGAAAGCATGACAACTTCTCAGAAGTGAATAAAATTCAATGTAGTTGGAGCTGAGAGTATACAGGGGGGATGAGAAGGAAGAGAGAGGTGGAAGATAAAGTGGAAGTGGGAGGATATGAAGACCTTAAAAAAACCATTGAGAAATTTGCATTCTGGGGCAATTCCAAAAAAATAAATAAAAATGACTAATATATACTGTTTAAAACTTCTAGTAGTCAAAGAAATAGAAATTAAGGTAACTGGATAATATTTTACCTTATTCAAGTAACAAATATTTCTTAATAATAATATTTTTTGCTGCTAAGGGTATGAAGGAGAATTTCTTGTACTTGGCTAATAATAGTAATCTTTCTACTTGGAAAGCTACTTGGCAATTTAAATACAAAGTTCCAAAATATTCAAATCTTCAGTTTTACTTCTGGGATGTTATTTTATGGAAATAATTAGAAATATATTTTAAAATAATATGAAAAGATGTTCCTCATCATTATTTATAACAGTACAAAATTTTATACAATCTCAGTACCAAAAATAGGAACATAATTCAATAAGAAATTATGTTTCCATATTATGAAATATTATGCAAATATTTTAAACTGTTTATAAAGAATTTTAATGACAGATTAATAAATATATTGTATATTTATATTGTCTGTGTTGTGTACTTAGGTGCTCAGTCATGTCCGACCCTTGTGACCTCATGGACTGTAGCCCGCCAAGCTCCTCTGTCCATGGGATTCTCCAGGTAAGAACACTGGAGTGGGTTGCCATTCCCTTATCTTGGGGATCTTCCCAACTGAGGGATCAAACCCAAGTCTCCTGCATTGTAGGTGGATTCTTTACCTTCTGAGCCACCAGGGAAGCCCTATATGCATGTAATATATGTGTATATAATCAGTATGTGTGTGTGTGTGTGAACATCTCTAGACTAGACAGGCTACATCATTTGCAGGGCTCAGTACAAAATGAAAAAGCAGAAACTCTTGTTCAAAAATCATTACTAATTCCAAGATAGCAACGAGTCTTAAGCCAAAGGTAGGGTTCTTCTGAACACGAGTACTGTGCCCTTGACATGGATCTTATCTGTAGAAAGAAGACTGAAAGAAAATATCCCAAAATGTCAATAGTCATTACTTTTGGGGTTTGGGATTACTGATGATTTTTATTTCGTATATTTTATAGATAGATATTTATTCATGATAGATATTTCTTTCATGATATTTTATAGATAGATATTCATGATAGATATTTCTTTCATGATCAGTGAAAAAAACAGTATGTGTCTTTTAAAAAAAAAGATTCAAATTATACTGAAAGCAGCAGTACAGTGAATTGCATTCTATTTTCCATTTAGGCTCTTTTAAATATCCATTTTGTGCCACTGAGAATAACAGATACTCTTGAAAATTTCTATATTTCTAAGTCATTGTACAGAAGAGAGCATGATATAAAAATGAAAATAGTTCTGTGCTTTCAAAAAAGCAAGCCATTCTGAACCACAAATAACCCATTTCCATCTATTTTTGTCCTGTGTAGAATTAGTTCTTTGGTTGGACATTAAACATTTGCCTGAATGGTGCGAGGCTGAAAATCTCTTCTCCAGTGTCCTTAGACCTACATTTGTGTAACTGGAAACCCTCACTGGCAAAAGGAAGGAAGACATGTAGGAGGCCTATTGCATCTCAGACACTTACTAGATCTAATGAAGGATTTAGCAACACATTTTTTTTTTTTTTTTTTTTGGAGTAAAGTTGCATCTCAGTTTAGTTCAGTCGCTCAGTCCTGTCCGACTCTTTGCGACCCTGTGAACCGTAGCATGCCAGGCCTCCCTGTCCATCACCAGCTCCCGGAGTCCACCCAAACTCATGTCCATTGAGTCGGTGATACCATCCAACCTTCTCAACCTCTGTTGTCCCCTTCTCCTCCTGCCCTCAATCTTTCCCAGCATCAGGGTCTTTTCCAATGAGTCAGTTCTTCGCATCAGGTGGCCAAAGTATTGGAGTTTCAGCTTCGCATCAGTCCTTGCAATGAACACTCAGGACTGATCTCCTTTAGGATGGACTGGTTGGATCTCCTTGCAGTCCGAGGGACTCTCAAGAGTCTTCTCCAACACTACAGTTCAAAAGCATCAATTCTTCGGTGCTCAGCTTTCTTTATAGTCCAACTCTCACATCCATACATGACCACTGGAAAAACCATAGCCTTGACAAGATGGACCTTTGTTGACAAAGTAATGTCTCTGCTTTTTAATATGCTGTCTAGGTTGGTCATAACTTTCCTTCCAAGGAGTAAGCATCTTTTAATTTATATATGGCTGCAATCTAGAAGAGAATAAAAGACATCTTAAATGAGAGAGCATTAAGTAAGTTAAAAATCATACAAAGGTCATTTGCAATGCATTCTTTTAGAAGTTATGTTACTGAGAGTGGGCTCTTGTCTAGCACTCAGAAGTGTGTGTCCTAGGAAACACACATACTGACAGTGCAAAAGACTTTATTGGGAAGGGGTGCTCAAGTGGAGAGCAGCAGGGGAAGGGAACCCAGAGAAGAGCTCTGCCTGCTCACAGTCTCAGGGTTCCTGGTGGTAAGGTTAGTCCTTCCAGTTACCTCTGGCCAATCATCTTGCCTGGGCCCGTATTTGGTCCAACTCCAGGGCCTTCCTGGTAGCATGGACCTCTCTCAGTCAAGATGGTTTCCAGAGTGAGGGTTTCTGGGAGGTTGGCAGGACATATTATAAGCTGGCATCTCCTCCCTCCTTTTTACAAACTCTCCCGAATTCTTCTGGTTAGCAGCAGCTCATGTCAGTTCCTTGCTCCTCATCGGGACCTCCTGTTGTGAGATAGCTCATGCAAGCGATTATTATCATGCCTGGCCAGGGCAGAAGGTTTTGGCTGATGGTTTCCTAACAGTTACACAGAGATGCCTTACCTGTTGAGGTGTCAGTGACTTACAACTAGCCACTTTGGCACTAATGAAGTACAAAAGCCAAGACAAATCACTTAATCCTTTTGGTGCCCAACTGACAATCTGTTTGGGTACAAAGGATTGTCCCTGTAGGCCTCTGAGGAGCAGGCTTTATACTTTAGTGTTTTCTCTATGGCGTTGCACACTCAATTCCTCACCTTATGCGATTTCAAACAGAAGGAATATGAAAAAGAAAAACGTCTAGTTATTTGCCATTTCCTCCTTTCTCCCATCTTCTGTTAATGATGAAAAGCATTTCTTTAGAGTACCTACTGAGGAGGTAGGAATGCAAACTGCAGACACCAAAAGAGGGCCACCTGTTCCCTTTAGAACTAGGAAGAGGTGGGCAGTTAGGAAGAAATACGATAGGATAAGGCGTGTGAGGCAAGGGTTGTAAACTGAGGGAAACTTAGCAAGTCCTGTCTGTCAGGATTCTTCTTCAGATCCACTTGTCTCAAGAGGTAAGAATGCTCCTCTCCTCCAGGCACAAGGAGGGCACCTCTCACCTGAGGCTTTTATAACCTGCTTCAGGGGAGAAGGGCAAAAGGAAGGTCAGCGTGACCTTCCTGCTTCTGCTGTTTTTCTCAAACTCCTTCAACTTAAAATATTCAACACGTCAAGGGCTTCCCAGTTGGCGCTAGTAGTAAAGAACTCACCTGCCAATGCAGACCTAGGACACCCAGGTTTGATCCCTGGGTTGGGAGGCAGATCCCCTGGAGGAGGGCATGGCAGCCCATTCCAGTATTCTTGCCTGGAGAAGCTCATAGACGGAGGAGCCTGGTGGGCTACAGTCCATGGGGTCACGAAAAGTCGGACACGACTTAGCAACTAAACAACAACAAGGGACCACATTTTGGGGTAACTTGTCTTGAAAAGAGGAGAGTCACACTAAGTTTTGTTTAAATGTATCCAGTCTGTAAATGGGCACATGTTAAAATTTTACTCACTCACTTATGACTGATATTTAACAAATATCCTGGCAGCTCCTACTATTTGCCTGGTAGTATGCTAATTGTTTCTGGACATAAGTAATATACATCTGGTCCCTGACCTATTGGAGCTTAATTGAATACCTTATGGTCTAGTTCAAGGTAAAGACTAGAAACAAGTTATGAATAAATATAGCAAGTAAAGATACTGTAAGATGCTATTTGTTTCATAGGAAAATCAGTTAATTAATTTTGTGTATGTGCTAAATCATCTCCTGCATCGGCAGGTGGGTGTTTTTTTGTTTTTTGTTTTTTTTACCACTAGCACCGCCTGGGAAGCCCATGTGAAGTGTGTGAAGTGTGAAAGTCGCTCAGTCGTGTCCAGATCTTTGCAACCCCAAGGACTATACACTCCATGGAATTCTCCAGGCCAGAATACTGGAGTATGTAGCCTTTCCCTTCTCCAGGGGATCTTCCCAACCCAGGGATCGAACCCAGGTCTCCCACATTGCAGGCAGATTCTTTACCAGCTGAGCCACAGGGGAAGCCCAGGAAGCCCGTAGACTGAGGATAAAAGAATGCTCATTTAGGTCACTCTACTCAGTTAAATGGACAGGTGATTGATTTTTCCAGAATAAGTCCTAACCAGTTACATTTCAGAAAACTCCTTAAGCATTTTATCAGGAATGCAACATCTTCCCAATCCAGGTTTGGGATCATTTTCCCCCCTTTTAAAAAAAAAATTATTTAAAATTGAAGGCTAATTGCTTTACAATATCATGTTGGTTTCTGCCTTATCAACATGAACCAGCCATAGGTGTACATATGTGCCCTCCCTCTTGAACTTCCCTCCCCAATTTTTCTCTTATAGTGTATTTTTAAAAGATATTTGAAAGTACATCTTTATCTCATTTTTTAGTTGTAAATATAGTCTATTTTCTTACATCAGCCTATATGTAAACACAGTGATCATTTTGCTGTTGTTGTAGAATAAGGGGCTGAGATGGAGATCACAGTGGGAGTTCTAGCTTGTTTTTTTGCAGCTTGTGGGATCTTAGTTCCTTGACCAAAGAACCTGAGCTCCTGGCAAGGGGAGCACAGAGTCCCAGCCACTGGACAGCCAGGGAATTCCCGAGGGAGAGCTAGTTTCAACAGAACTGCCAGGGAAAACCTCTTTGAGGGGCTCATCTTTAAGCTGAGGAAGTCACATTTGACGTGTTGAGAAAAAAAATGAATCAATAATCAATCTAAGAAAAGAATGGAAATTTTTTTTTCGAGCCAATCTGGGAGACAGACAGTCTTTCAGAAGGCTCTGAGGACTGTTTTACCCACTAGAGGTCAAAACCCAGTTATACATTTATGAGGAAAAAGTTAAACATCAAAAGACATATTGACAGTTTACACAATCTGGGTCTGCAAGTACAAAGCAAGTCATGTGTCATCACGACCCTTTACAGGATGAAGAAGGAATGTTTATCCCCTCACGAGATCTGGTAAATGCAGACACACAACACACACTAAAGGGAAGGGAGGAGGCCCAGACGGTCAGAGAAAAATCTTATGTTTAAATTTTTCTTTTCTTGCCATAAAACGTGACTTTTATTTCATCAGAAGCCTAAAAAAAAAGACAAAAGGCTATTTAAGTGAGATGACAGTGAAAAGCATTCCATTTGAAGGGAGAGCTTGTATGAAGACCGGGAGAAAGGAGAGTGACTTTGAAGGTGGTGTTATCTGAGGAAGGGGGCATAGAAGGTTCCATTCAGTTCAGAAAGTCCAGAGACCAACTCTGATTGTTCCATCCTGAGTTTTATGCCAACCCCTGAGGGTAAAGTACTGTGAATGAGGTACTTCTCTGGTGGTCCCGTGGTTAAGAATCCACCTTCCAATGCAGGGGACACAGGTTCGATCTGTGGTCGAGGAACTAAGATCTCACATGCCAAGAGGCCGCTAGGCCCTCACTCCGCAACTACTGAGCCTGGAGCCTTGGAGCCCACGAGCCACAACTAAGACCCAATGCTACCAAACAAATAAATATGCTGTTTTAAACAAAGGTGCTTTGAATGATATGGGCTTCCCAGCTGGCACTAGTGGTAAAGAATCTGCCTGCCAATGCAGGAGATGCAAGAGACGAAGGTTCCATCCCTGGGTCAGGAAGATCCCCTGGAGTAGGAAATGGCAACACACTCCAGTATTCCTTTTTTTTTTAATTTTTAGAATTGAAAGATAATTGCTTTACCTAATTTTGTGGTTTTCTGTCATACTCCAGTATTCTTGCCTGGAAAATTCCACGGACAGAGTAGACTGGCGGGCTACAATCCGTGGGGCTGCTGAAAGTCGGACATGACTGAGTGACTTAGCTACAGCAGTAATAATGTGGGAGGAGCTAGGGTGAGGTGCTAAAGAAGGGACAGAAGGACCCCGGAAGGGGAATGACTCTCCTTCACATTCCAGAGGAAGAAAGATTTCTGTAGAGGTTGGTTTCCTGAGGGCGCCATCCTTTTCTGCACCAAGAGTGACTGATGTAATTAGTGGCATCAAGACAAGCCACTGGAGACAGGAGCGCGGCACTGCAAAGGGAGTTCAGAGGCTTCACCAGCAGCTACGTTTGCCATGCTCTCTGCTCTACATAGCTCAGCTGGTAAAGAATCCGCCTGCAATGCAGGAGGCCCCGGTTCGACTCCTGGGTTGGGAAGATTCCATGGAGGACGGATAGGCTACCCACTCCAGTATTCTGGTGAAGAGTCGGACACGACTGAGTGACTTTCACTTTCTGTTCTACAGGTGACAGGATTTCTGAGGCAGGTTGACCCAAAGCCAGTTGAGGGAGTGCCTTCCTTGCAGACCCACTCTCCCTGAAGATGGGTTGACAGGCCTAGAGGAACTGAGGGCCTAAAGAGACTCGGGGAATTGAGATTAGCCCGAATTTAGCCTCAGACTGAAGCCACATTATATCAACACATTTTATTAATATTACTGTTATTATTTGCTGTGCTTCGAAGCTTGTGGGATCTTAGTTCACCAGCCAAGGATCAAACCCGAGCCCGTGGTGGTGAAAGCGCCGAATCCTAATGACTGAACTGCCAGGGAACCCCCAACACAGTTTATAAGGAAGAACTCTTTCTACCTCTCCTATCCATTGGGTTAGAACTTGAAGGGGAAGATAGGGGAGAGATTAGCCCCCAGGACTCCAGCAGATAGATTTTGGTTAGATATGTGGATATCTTCAAATAAACTTCTATTAGTGGGGACTCTTAATTATAAGGACAATAATTCAACTCAAACTAGCTAAAACAAAAATAAAAAGCCGCTCACTGGTTCACATATTGGGAAGAGCAAGAAGTGTGTTCATTAAAAGTTTCTCTCGTTTCTCATCTCTACTTGGCTTGGCTGCATTCCCTAATTTTGTATCTTCGCATCTTGGTTTCATATCTTCATTCTGGGTGCCTTTCTTATGTGGTGGGGAAGACAGCTCCAGCAGCCCCAGGCTATATCACAGCACAACTCCGCCACTTTTCTGTCTACACCTGTACACGTCAGGGCTTCCCTGTGTACAACTGCTGAGCCCACGTACCACAACCACTGAAGCCTGCCCTCCTAGAGCCTGTGCTCTGAAACAAGAGAAGCCACCATGATGAGAAGCCCGTGCACCGCAACTAGAGAAAAGCCCACACAGCAACGAAGACCTAGCAGAACCATAAACAAATAAACAAATAATCTGAAAAATCTGTACACATGAAATCCTAGGGAAGGGCTGGCCAATCCTTCTGGTATGGCCAACCTCTCTGGTTGGCCAATCAGGGGAAGAAAGTGATCCTGGTGAGATCATGGCCAGGTCCTGGTCCTGGGTTAACCTTTGAGACAAAGGCTGTTAGAATTTCGTGACTCCAAGTCCTATGAAGTGGGAAGAGTCTGTTCCCCAACACTAAAGGTGATGGAGAGAAAAAAACAACAAAATCTAGAATGGTAAGGGAAGTTAAGGATAAATTCTTTTTATGAACATAGCACAAAAGAAGTATAAAAATTCCTACAATCCAACTTGGCATCTTCTCCAAGCACCCAATTAAATTACTCTTTTTAATGAGTAACTTTTTCATGAAGTGGAACTTAAACTATTGAGAAAATGCAGCAGGACAGGAAATGACCTTGCTCTCCTTAGAGATGTAGAGAAGGGCTGTAAATGGGTTCCCCCTGCTGAGGCAAAATAGGCATAGAAAGGAACCAATAGAGTAGCAGACAGAGCGACAGAGGATGGGATGGTTGGACGGTATCATTGACTCAATGGACTTGAGTGTGAGCAAACTCCAGGAGATAATGAAGGACAGGGAAGCCTGGCATGCTGCAGTCCATGGGGTTGCAGAGTTGGACACGACTGAGCAACTGAAAAACAACAAATGAGCTGAAGAGGCTGGAACTTTCTGGAAGCCTCAGTAAGAGACAGCAGGCTACAGTCCAGGAAAGCATGGGCCCAACACGAAGAAGTTGGAAGGTCTCAGATGGTAGATGTTTAATGCTTCTCTACATAGATCTCCAAATACCGAGAGTCACCTGTCAGATATTCATGCGGAGGTCATGGTGCTGGAAAAAAATAATAAACAGAAACCTCAACCGAATTGAGAGGCCAGAATGGGGAAGCTCTCACATTCTGTGCGGATAGCAGAGTCCAACAGGAAGAAAGAAGACTTCTTTCCTGGCAAGGACTCAGCCGATGAAAAGTTGTGGACTGTGGAAAACTGACTCTTACTGTCCGTTCTTCCCTCTATAAAAATGTTCTCCTTCCCTGGCTCTGTGGGGACTTGCACATGGCTCACCATGGTTGTAGACCCTGAACTGTAATTCTCTGCTGAGCCCACATACACGCATCTTTGCTGGAGAAATATCTGGCAATCTGTTTCAGATCAACAGTGAGTACCCAGTCCCTGGGATGAGAAGAATGGGGAGGGAGTGATTAAGATCAAAGCAAAGTCTCCAGGTCTAGAGAGAGGTTCCCAACAAGTTTCTAAGCCGGGGATTCAGGCCCAGGAAACAGACAGGGATGTAGAACTGATAACCGATCTAGAACTGATAGCCAGAAAATGTGGCTTGGACAAGTCAGAAGCCCAGTTACTGAAGCCTGAAGTCAGAGCTGGTCTAACAGTAAGTATAACTTGTGTGCCAAGTCCCTGGACCATTGGTAGGATGCCTTCCAGACACTGAGGTTTATTTTTAGGGGCCAGATGGTTGGGGTCTGTGGGGAGAGGGAAGATAGAGAAGCTGGAAGTCAGGCAGGTTCTGACAGATTCAAGGAAAGATGATTTACTAAGCAAAAGAAATAGAATGTGTTTTGGTCAGATCAAGTCCCAGAGCTGTATTAGAGTCGTAGAGGACTTTCCCTGAGGGTTAAGAATAAGATAAGACTTTGACATGGGTTTGATCCCTGGTCCAGGAAGATTCCACAGGCCGTGGGGCAGCTAAGCCCGTGTGTCTGGTACCTGCGCTCAGCAACAGAAGAAGCCACTGCGATGAGAAGCCTGCACTCAGCACTGGAGAGTCCAGGCCCTGCTTGGCGCAAGCAGGGAAAACCCGCGCATGGCAACGGAGACCCAGCACAGCCAAAAATAATTATAAACTGAAGTGGTAGAAGAGAGATACTTTTCAAAAAAGAGGATGAGTCCACACTTGATTTCAAGAATCAGAGACTGTGGGAATATCATGACCACCAAATATTAGTACGATGTTGGGGGCACATGTGGATAGAAATAATTTGAGATTTGCATTTATCTCCCAAGATGTGTCTCTCTGTGTAAAGTCCTATGGACAAAGTTGTGACTTCAGTTTCAAGTTGGGCTTCCCTGGCAGCTCAGAGAGTAAAGAATCTGCCTGCAATGCGGGAGACCCTGGAGAAGGAAATGGCTACCCACCTCAGTATTGTTGCCTGGAGAATTCCATGGAGAGAGGAGCCTGGCAGGCTACAGACCATGGGGTCACAAAGCGTCTGGCACGACCAAGCGAGCTACTAACACTCCAGTTTCAAGCAACCTGGCAACATCCATTTACAACTTAAAAATACAATTGAATCATTTACATATCTCCTAGAAACCAAGGATGTTATACCTCCAGTGATTTCGATAATGTTGTGCGTGTTTTCTTTTTTTAAATTTTAATTAAGCCATCCATCATGTCAAGGTGATAATTTTCTCAAGTATGCTCTTCGTTAAACTACTGAGTTTTAAAGCAATTATACTTCAATAAAAATTAATTTAAAAAACACAGAACCGCTGAGTTTTGTCTCCAGTAGCATGAAGACTTTTGACTCCCAGGGGAAAATTTCATGTGAGTGGCCATCTGTTACTTTTGGGGTAGTGGATATGGAGGAGTCTTCTTCCATCCATTCCTTTTGAAAGCTCTCTCTCCCTCCCAATTCATGGGATTCGGGCGGACCTGTCAGTGACATGGGTTGATGAACCAGGCTGCCCAGTCAGAGTACTTACTGCCCTTAGACAGACACTCAGTTGAGGAGGAAGCAAGTGACATCATCTAAGTTGTTTTCAAAGATTGATGCAAATGTTAGGGCAGTAAACGTCGCACTCTTATTTTTGGAATTGCTACTTCTGAGAATAATGTAAGCCTGGGCTGTTTAGTTGCTATTTTTGTTCCTATATGGAGAAAACCTGTCTGAAAATAAAGCCACACACAGAAAAACAGAAGCAAGAAGGGGAAACAGGAAGAGAAAGGTGGAAGGAGAGAGCTAATGATGTGATTTGCACCCTTCGATCCACTTATGCTAGAAGCAGGACCCATCCTCAGACTTCACATTGCCTGGAGCCTTTTCACTGTCTTCTTGTTAAAATTAGATTGAGTTGAGTTTCCGTCATTTACGATTGAAAGTACCTGGATATTCAAAGATCGACAATCCAGATACACAGAGCCTTGTGGCAGTATCACTGGCCCTGGTCACCACATGAATACTGGCCAGAGGTAAGCATTTTTAGTTGTTTTTTTTTTTTTTTACTCTATTAGTTGACATTTAAAAAAAACACTTATTTATTTATTTGGCTTCCCCAAGTCTTAGCTGCAGTACATGGGATCTAGTTCCCTGATAAGGAATTGAACCCAGGCCCCCTGCGCTGGGAATGCAGAGTCTTACCCACTAGACCACCAGGGAAGTCTCTATTAGTGGACATCTGAGGATCAATTCGGAGAAGGCAATGGCACCCCACTCCAGTACTCTTGCCTGGAAAATACCATGGACGGAGGAGCCTGGTGGGCTGCAGTCCACGGGGTTGCGAAGAGCTGGACACAACTGAGCGACTTCACTTTCACTTTTCACTTTCATGCATTGGAGAAGGAAATGGCAACCCACTCCAGTGTTCTTGCCTGGAGAATTCCAGGGACGGGGGAGCCTGGTGGGCTGCCGTCTATGGGGTCACACAGACACGACTGAAGTGACTTAGCAGCAGAGGATCAATTTTGTGTTATATAATTTCTACTTTTTAAAAAACTGTATCTACTTGTTGTTGTGATGATTGCTCTTTGGCCGTGCTGGGTCTTCTGTTGCTGAGGAGGGCAAGGGCTGCTCTCTGCTGGCGCTGCTCTGGCTTCTTACTCCGGTGGCCTCCATTGTCGCACCGGCTCCAGGAACGCGGGCTTCATGTGCAGCCCGTGGGCTCTAGGGCACAGGCTCAGGAGTTGCGGCACACAGGTTTTAGTTGCCCAAGGCATGTGGAATCTTTCTAGACGAGGGATCGAACTCCTGTCCTCTGCATTGGCAGATGGATTCCTATCCACTGTACCACCAGGAAGTCCTATAATGTCCACTTTTTGCCTCCATTTTCTACCTGTTAGAATTGCATGCAATGAGGGCACCTTCAACAGATTGAATAGTTAGTGGTTTTAATTTTAATTTGGCACCATGGAACTATATCAAGCTACAAAATTCAAGACATGAACCTGCTTTTCATATTTGATGACTATTTCAAAAGACTTCAGTGGCGCTGGGGGGCTTCCCTGGTGGCACTAGTGGTAAAGAACCCGCCTGCCAGTGCAGGAGACATAAGAGAGGTGGGTTCGATCCCTGCGTTGGGAAGATCCCCTGGAGGAGGGCAAGGCAACCCACTCCAGTATTCTTGCCTGGAGAATCCCATGGACAGAGGAGCCTGGTGGGCTACAGTCCATAGGGTTGCAAAGAATCAGACACAACTGAAGCGACTTAGCACGCACGCACGTGTGGCACAGAAGTACTGATTCTACGTGATATTAAAGTCGATTGTTCTCTGTCATTGTGCATAAATGAAATAGCTTTCTCTGTATCATAAGACATATAAAAGAATGTATAAAATCACATGCTGACAACTCCTAACTGCTATCTGACATAGTTCGTGCTTTGCTCTTGGGAAGTTCAAAGCAGCTCTGATTCTTGATCTTGTGCATGAATTTTCTCCTCCTCTCTGGAAGCTTTGTCTCTGATCTCCTAAAGTTTTGCAATCATGTATCTTGATATGGGTCTTTCCCCATTCCTTATGCTAAGGAATCTTTTGAATGTTAAGATCTTTTTACTCTGGAAATACGCTGAAATTTTTCTTGTATCTGATAATTTGTTCCTTTCTATTTTCTCTGTTCTTATGTCTTCAACTCATTTCATTAAAAAAAAAAGTACACATTGAGGATGTGCTATGTGTCTGGTTTTGTTCTAGGCAATATACAGAACAAACAAAAAATCCTTATCTTAGAGGTAGTCACATTTTGGATAGAAATTGGATGTTTTGCGGTAATCCTGTACTTTTTTTTCTCTCCAATTTCCATCTTTTTGAGGTTTTTTCCCTTCTTTCTGGAAGACTCCTCAACTGTATCTTCCAAATCATTTATTAAAGTTTTTGCTTCTGCTATAATATTTTCAGTTTCCAAGGGTTCTTTATTATTTCGTGAGTTCATATCCTTACTTATCTCTCTGAGGATGTTTTTAATAGCTTTATTTTTTATGTTTTCACTTGCTTGAATTATCTCTATGCCTATACATGTCTTTGTCTTGTTTATGTGTTTTTTGTCTCTGTTTTTCCTAAAGAGAACTTTCTTTCTCACTTACTCATATTGAGTTCTGCAATTGAAACTTTAATTTTCATTTTAAAAACTTAACTTTGGTGCTACGCTATTTTATAGTTAGCTGCCTCTATTTTAGATGAATTGCATTTTTTAATCAGAAACCATTCTCAGTGCCTACTTTGATCTTTTAAACAGGAAAGACAATCTGAGGGTTGAATATTTATCTAATGAATTCAGTGGAGCCAATTAAGATAATTCAGGTCAATAGGAAAAAAACAATATATGTTTCTCACTTAGCTATTTCACAAGGTTGACAATCACTCACCTACTAAAGCTGCCTCTAAAAAGTCCAGAGTAAATGCAACCTCCTTGGAGAAAAAGATGCTAGAAATTTTACTCAGAACTCATATTTTAAAGCTTCATTAATTATACAAAGTAAACTGAAGTGGCTTTATCTATACACATTTCGAGATGATCTTCTCAGAGAGAATAAAGATTTATTGCAATGTTTCAATGGAGGATGAAGTGACAACCCACTCCAGTATCCTTGCCTGGGGAATCCCATGGACAGAGGAGCCTGGCGGGCTGCGGTCCAAGGGGTTGAAGATTTGGACATGACTCAGTGACTAAACTGCCACCACCATGTTTTATTACAGACATTCACCTACTCATATGAAAAATTAATATAGTCACAGCATTGTATCTCAGGGATAGTTAAAACAAGAAGAAATATTTCACTAGATAAAATATATATTAAAATGAGAGTGATACAGAACCTAAAGAACATCTTTTCATACATATAGATTTATTCAGAAATTTTCTCTCTGGAGATTTTTTAAATTAATACCTTGCTTAGATATGTGAGGACCTAAATTATTGCTATATATTATATATAGCAATATATACAGGTCAAAATCATTGGAATGATTTTCATTTGATAATAGAAAACGTAATATATATTGGATGCTAAGCACATGACAAGCGGACTTCTCTGGTGGCTTAGATGGCAAAGAATCTGTCTGTAAGGCAGGAGACCTGGTTTTGATCCCGGGGTTGGAAAGATCCCCTGGAGAAGGGAATGGCATCCCACTCCAATATTCTGGCCTAGAGAATCCCATGGACAGAGGAGCCTGGTGGACTACAGTCCACAGGTTCGAAAGGAGTCAGATACAACTGAGTAACACACACATGTATATGCCAAATACTCTTCCAAGCACTGTATGTGTTTCTCACATTTAATCTTCAGGGCAACTCTTTGAGATAAGTACTACTATTGGCTCCATTTGTAGATAAGAGACCAGTAGGTGGAAGATCTAGGATAGCATTTAGGCCACTGACCCGCAGGGCTAGCCCTGCTCGATGCCCAGGTACCCCCTTTGTGTACAGCACGCGTACAGCAGAGAGCATTTAAAGAAACAGGCATCCTCCCCAGCATCCAGTGGTGTCCTATTAGTGCTCTTTGGTTGTGAGAAACAGAAAGTGACTTTGGCAACTCAAGCAGAAGGGGATTTACCGGAAGTTAGGTGACAAGCTTACAGAATCCATGGGAAGGGTGGCAAAGCAGGCTTGGATACAAGTTGGAAACAGGTCAGATCTGAAGAGTCAGGGACGAGAATTCAAGAAAAGTTGGTGGGACGGGTGGCCTGTCAAGATAGCCACTCAACTGGGATGTACCGACTCCAAACATTTGCAGCCTTTTCCCCTGTGACTTGGGACAGGAATTACAGGAAGAGTGTTCAACTGGCCTAGGGTGGCCCAGCCTGGATCAGGGAGGAGGATGGGGGTCTGATCACTGTCTCAGGATTCTATCCAATAGAGAAGAGGTTACAACTATAAGACCCAGACTTCTGAAGTTTAAAATTAACCTTACCACTTAATTAGTGGACAACATTGGTAATTTATTAATATTGATCTCTCTATGGCTCAGTTTGGATATTTGTAAAACAGGCATAAGAATAGTATTGATATCTTGGCGTTGTTTAAGGAGTAAACAAGTCAATATATGTGAAACTCAAGAGAGGGCATGACACACAGAAAGCCTAAGATAAATGTTTACTTTGATTATATATGAAATTAAGTATTAACAGATATGTTATTTAGTGACTAAATAAAAGGCAAAGCTGGGTTTTTCCCCCCACCTTCCTCCACCTCTCAAAAACCTGTTAGGCCTTTGGATCAAAATAAAAATATGCCTCAGGAATGCAGCAATACACTGGTAACACTGATCTTGATATTTTTCCATCTGTGTCTGCAGTCTTTTATTTATAATAATCTTGCTTTCTCTGAACTTGTGAAGATTTTCATCTGGGTCCCCACACTGAGAATTGCTAAGTTTTTCAGTGATAAAAACTTCACAATGCCAGTAGGAACGTAAAAATATAAAGAGTACAACTGTCTCTGATGGTCATATTGTATGGAGTTCTGTACTAAAAATGAAAATGGCTCCTCTGTGTTCCTTTGGGCTGTTCTGGGACATGTTATTTCTCAGAACAAAGTTCTGACAAGTCATAAAAGCTTCAATTTGGATTTATTTAGAAAAACACAAAAAGGATATGCATGACTCTGAAATATTAAATGCAGCTGGAGGAACTCTAAAAAATCTCATTGACTGAAATGAATGAATTGGGGTACTCAATAAGTAAAAACTTTATTTAGTAAAGATTTAGGAAGTAAAAGATTTAATAAAGGAAAATAGTTCATTACATAAAGTTTATTACATAATGCTGCTGCTGCTAAGTCACCTCAGTCGTGTCCGACTCTGTGCGACCCCATAGACGGCAGCCTAACCAGGCTCCGCCGTCCCTGGGATTCTCCAGGCAAGAACCCTGGAGTGGGTTGCCATTTCCTTCTCCAATGAATGAAAGTGAAAAGTGAAAGTGAAGTCACTCAGTCTTGTTCGACTCTTATCGACCCCATGGACTGCAGCCTACCAGGCTCCTCTGCCCATGGGATTTTCAAGGCAAGAGTACTGGAGTGGGGTGCCATTGCCTTCTCCATATTACATAATAGATATGTATTATCATTACATAATAGTTTATTACATAAAGTTGCCATATCAGATAAGATAGACCTATTTCTAATTATTAATAAATAACAGCACTTCTCAAACTAGTACAGCCACTATGGAGAACAGTGTGGAGATTCCTTAGAAAGCTGGAAATAGAACTGCCTTATGACCCAGCAATCCCACTGCTGGGCATACACACCGAGGAAACCAGAATTGAAAGAGACACGTGTACCCCAATGTTCATCGCAGCACTGTTTATAATAGCCATGACATGGAAGCAACCTAGATGTCCATCAGCAGATGAATGGATAAGAAAGCTGTGGTACATATACACAATGGAGTATTATTCAGCCATTAAAAAGAATACATTTGAATCAGTTCTAATGAGGTGGATGAAACTGGAGCCTATTATACAGAGTGAAGTAAGCCAGAAAGAAAAACACCAGTACAGTATACTAACGCATATATATGGACTTTAGAAAGATGGTAACAATAATCCTCAGAGAAGGCAATGGCACCCCACTCCAGGACTTTTGCCTAGAAAATCCCATGGACGGAGGAGGCTGGTAGGCTGAAGTCGAGAGTCAGACACGACTGAGCAACTTCACTTTCACTTTTCACTTTCATGCATTGGAGAAGGAAATGGCAACCCACTCCAGTGTTCTTGCCTGGAGAATCCCAGGGACAGGGAAGCCTGGTGGGCTGCTGTCTATGGGGTCGCACAGAGTCAGACACGACTGAAGCGACTTAGCAGCAGCAGCAATAGCAACGATAATCCTGTATTCGAGACAGCAAAAGAGACACAGATGTATAGAACAGTCTTTTGGACTCTGTGGGAGAGGGTGAGGGTGGGATGATTTGGGTGAATGGCATTGAAACATGTAACTTATCATATGTGAAATGAATCGCCAGTCCAGGTTCGATGCATGATACAGGGTGTTCGGGGCTGGTGCACTGGGATGACCCAGATGGATGGTAAGGGGAGGGAGATGGGAGGGAGGTTCAGGATGGGGAACACATGTACAACTGTGGTGGATTCATGTCAATGTATGGCAAAACCAATACAATATTGTAAAGTAAAAAAAAATTAATTTTTTAAAAAATAAATAAATAACAGCATTTCTTATATGTTCCTCATATCGATGAGTAATTTACAGAGCAAGAAAAATGAGCATTTTTTTCTTCTAATCTAAGTAGTTTAAATATCACTCTTCCAATATCATTTTCTTTAAAGGCTGTTCAAGAGTATTATCTCAGTCTAGGTGATGGTGTGTGTGTGCTAAGTTGCTTCGGCCGTGTCCTACCCTTTGTGATTCTGTGGACTGTAGCCCGCCAGGCTCCTCTGACCATGGGATTTTCCAGGCATGAATCCTGGAGTGGTTTGACACGCCCTCCTCCAGGGGATCTTCCCGACCCAGGGATCAAACTCACATCTCTGATGTCATCTGCATTGGAAGGCAGTTCTTTACCACTAAGGCCACTTGGGAAGCCCCTAGGTGGTGGCGATGAGATCACAAATTATGAAGAGGGGGAGTTTAATTGTCAAGATTGTAACCTGTGTCGGGAGATGACAAACCATTTTCATCTGGAAGGTCAGCCCCAGTGTGTCAGCTGTAGTGACCAGGAGTGCATCGAACAGCATTTTAAATCCCCACTCAGGGTCAACAGAAAGGAGAGCCACGATCAAGTAGTGATTTTTCCCAAGCTGGGCAGAAAGAGATGGTCCCGCTTCTGCCAGAAGCTACTACTCACTGGAGAGCTTGCAGGCCCTACCGTAGAACTCACGGAGGGAAGAATGGTATAAAAGTGAATATATATGTATAAGCTAAGAAAAGAAGCTCTTGGAGAGTAAAATGTAAAAAAGAGGAGCAATGAAGGGGTAGAAAAACCAACAAAAACCAGAGGGAAGAGGAGGATGGGACGAATCAGAAGATTAGGATTGATGTATGCTAGCTCTGCAGGGAAAGAATCCACCTGCAATGCAGGAGACCCCGGTTTGATTCCTGGGTCGGGAAGATCTGCTGGAGAAGTGATAGGCTACCCACTCGAGTATTCTTGGGCTTCCCTTGTGGCTCAGCTGGTAAAGTATCTGCCTGCAATGCGGGAGACCTGGGTTTGATCCCTGGGTTGGGAATCGAATGGGCTTCCCACTCCAGTATTCTGGCCTGGAGAATTCCATGGACTGTACAGCCCATGGGGTCACAAAGAGTCGGACATGACTGAGCGACTTTCACTTTCATATACGCTACGGAGCTTCCCAAGTGGCACTAGTGGTAAAGAATCCGCCTGCCATTGCAGGAGACATAAGAAACAGCAGATTAGATCCCTGGGTCAGGAAGATCCCCTGGAAGAGGGCATAGCAACCCACTGCAGTATTCCTGCCTGGAGGATCTCATGGACAGAGGAGCCTGCGGGGCTACAGTCCACAGAGTTGGACACGACTGAAGTGACTTGACACGCATACACACAAACTATCTATTTTACACATAGATAGTTAGTGGAAGCCTATGATAAAGCACAGGAAGCTCAACTCTTTGCTTTGTGAAAACCTAGAGGGGTGGGATGGGAGGGAGGTCCGAGAGGAAGGGGCCATAAGTATACATACAGCAGCGTCACTTCATTGTACAGTAAAGACTAATACAACATTGTAAAACAATTATACTCCAATTAAAAAAAAGAGAGAGAAAGGGTATAGTCATGATTTAGATGTGTAAAACAAGGAGAAAATCATAGGGATGTTCAAAGCTTTTTTATCGGTGTAGTAGTGGGCAGAAGAGTATATACACTCTTAGGTACTATTATTTTAAAGGTGTAATTTTATTTTAAATTATAAAAGTATTCCATGTTCACTGTAAGTTTTCAGAAAAAAACACAAAATTTTTTTCACCTGAAACTCCAGTCGTTCTGCAGGCATCAGTTTGGAAGAGGGGGTGAGACAGTGACGAAGCAGAGTGGTGACAGCAGCCTAAATCTCTTAAACATCTCCAGGCAAAGCTTGTCAGTCAAAGGCCACTGGAGGGACTCCCTCGGTGGCTCAGTGGTTGAGAATCCGCCTGCCCACTCAAGGTACACGGGTTCAGTCTCGGGTCCTGCAAGATCCCGCATGCCTCGGAGCCACCAAGCCCGTGTTTCACAACCATTGATTGCGCCCTCTAGAGCCCACCAGCTGCAACTACTGAACCCCATGTGTCTGCAACAAGAGAAGCCACCGCAATGAGAAGCCGGCGTGCTGCGACTAGAGAAGAGCCTGCACGCAGCAACTAAGACCCAATGCAAAAAAAAAAAAAAAAAAAGCCACTAGAAATACAACTGTTGTCAGATAACAGTTAGGTTTATAATCCTGCAGAAAGGGGGAATGCACACTCCAGGACCTGGGAGGATCAAGGTTAAGAATGAGTTAGGAGGGTCTCGTTAGCATCTGGACTTGGGCTGGTTGACTGACGGGGAGGCAAAGGCTTGTTCCAGATTGAGGTCTGTCCTGAGGAAGGGGCAATTCAATGATTGGGGATTTTAATTTTTACCTAGGAAGGCATAGTCACTCATGCAACTAGAAAAGGGAGGTGTTTGGACATTTTTGTGGTGCTTGGATGCCTTTATTTCTAGCTGTGTTTAGATATGATTATGGCATGGTATAGTTAATGCCTTGTTCCACCATCAGAATGACTGTCTGATAATTGTAAACTCTTGTAGAATTGTTCGTTTTCAATGGGGGAACACTACGGCCAGCTATCAGCATCCAGCTATCAGTTGTTAAAGCTTTTTTTTTTTTTTTCACTTTCTCCATCAATTGTTAATTTTGGATTCAGACTTGTGCTTGAGTTTCCTCATGGGGCTGTAGAAACCAAAGTGACAAAGTGTGACCAGAAACTATATGACAGACACACCCCTGTCTCTGTACAGTAATTGCCATGCAGCACTTTGAGAGTTCAGTTCAGTTCAGTCGCTCAGTGCGTCCGACTCTTTGCGACCCCATGGACTGCAGCACACCAGGCCTCCCTGTCCATCACCAACTCCCGAAGTTTACTCAAACTCATGTCCATCGAGTTGGTGATGCCATCCAACCACCTCATCCTCTGTCATCCCCTTCTCCTCCTGCCTTCAATCTTTACCAGCATCAGGGTCTTTTCAAATGAGTCAGTTCTTCGCATCAGGTGGCTAAAGTAATGGAGTTTCAGCTTCAGCATCAGTCCTTCCAATGAATATTCAGGACTGATCTCCTTTCGGATGGGCTGGTTGGATCTCCTTGCAGTCCAAGGGACTCTCACGAGTCTTCTCCAACACCACAGTTCAAAAGCATCAATTCTTTGGTGCTCAGCTTTCTTTAAAGTCCAACTCTCACATCCATACATGACTACTGGAAAAACCATAGCCTTGACTAGATGGACCTTTGTTGGCAAAGTGATGTCTCTGCTTTTTAATATGCTGTCTATGTTGGTCATAGCTTTTCTGCCAAGGAGCAAGCGTCTTTTAATTTCATGGCTGCAGTCACCATCTGCAGTGATTCTGGAGCCCAAAAAATAAAGCCAGCCACTGTTTCTACTGTTTCCCCATCTATTTGCCATGAAGTGATGGGACCGGATGCCATGATCTTAGAGCTGCTGCTTCAAAAAGGGAATTGGCCTCGAGTCAGTGTCTTCACCAGAGCGAGGGTGAAGAGTGGGAGGGAGCTGCTGCCCTCCAGTGGCTTCCCCAGAAATTACATCAGTGACTATAACACTTCCACCACCGCCCCCCACCCGACCCCGAGACCACCGCCCCCCACCCCACCCCGAGACCACCGCAGTTCATGCAGGGGTTTCCTGAGGACTTTCAGGAACGACCTCAGGCAGGGCAGAACAGGAGGAAGGAAGATCTGCCTGGGAGCAAGAAGCAGTAAAATTTCAGATACTATTATTAATGTGATCACATCAGTACTCTAAGCTTGGTGAAACCTCGAGAAACATGGATTATATGAACTGTAGGTTTTCAATGAGTAAATATTGCTTTTATAATCAAAGAAGGTAGATGTGTACAATAGAATAATAAGAATTTGAACATTTGTATCGGACTGAAAAACAACCATGCCACCTAGAAATGCAGAATAAAAGACAAAGGGATTAGAAAACTTTTTAATATCAAGGGTTATATAAACAAAGATTAAAATTTTACTTAAGTTGGAGAGGATTTGAGAAACTTTAACCCTGGTGCATTGCTGGTGGGAATGTAAAATGGTGCAGTTACTGTGGAAAATAGTAAGGCAGGTCCTCAAAAACTTAAACATAGAATTACCATATGATCCAGAAATTTCACTTGTAGGTACAAACCCAGAAGAATTGAAAGCAGGGACTCAAACAGATACTTGTATACCCACATTCACAGCAGTGTTATTCACAATAGCCAAAAAGTAGAAACAAGCCAAATGACTATCAACAAATAAATGGATAAACAAAGCGTGTATACAAGCAATGGAATATTATTCAACCTTAAGAAGGAATGAAATTCTGAGACAAGCTACAACATGGGTGAATTTTGAGGGCATTATGTTAAGTGGAAAACAGACACAAAGGAGAAATATTATCAGTTCAGTTCATTTCAGTCGCTCAGTCGTGTCCGACTCTCTGCAACCCTGTGAATCGCAGCATGCCAGGCCTCCCTGTCCATCACCAACTCCTGGAGTTCAATCAGACTCAAGTCCATCGAGTCGGTGATGCCATCCAGCCATCTCATCCTCTGTCGTCCCCTTCTCCTCCTGCCCCCAATCCTTCCCAGCATCAGAGTCTTTTCCAATGAGTCAACTCTTCACATGAGGTGGCCAAAGTACTGGAGTTTCAGCTTTAGCATCACTCCTTCCAAAGAACACCCAGGACTGATCTCCTTTAGAATAGACTGGTTGCATCTCCTTGCAGTATGGTTCCATTTATAAGAGATACCTAGAATAGACAAATTCATAGAGACAAAAGATGTTACAAGCTACTGGAGGAGAGGAGAATGGGGAGTTATTGTATAATGGGTATAGAGTTTCTATTTAGGGTGATGAAAAGTTCTGAAAATAGATACTGGTGATGGTTATACAACACTGTGAATGTACTTATTGCGAATGATTTTTTTTTTTTTTAGGCCACAGTGTGCAGCATGTGGGATCTTAGTTCCCCAACCAAGGATTAAACCCATGCCCCCTGCACTAAGAATACAGTCTTAACCACTGGACCATCAGGGAAGTCCCTTATCGCCACTGAATTGAACACTTAAAAACAGATGAAATGGTAACCTTTATGTCAAGCATAACTTACCACAATAAAAAACTTACATAAGTAAAATGAACTCATCATTTTATCTTTAAAGAAATATGAAACATTCCTTTTGTCTGCATTTTAAGTCATCTTTTTTGGACTTTCTTGAATTATTTTCATTACACAAAAATACATTTTAAGGGCATTGCTATTATATACTTTAAGGTTATAATTTCATGGCCTTAGGCATAAATTCTTTGGATTTTTCCTATGGCCAGATGAAATCAAATTGAAGGCTGGAGTTTTCCCACCCATCTTTTAGAGAAATAGCATCTTAAGGCTTTCCTTTTATTTCTTTATTTACCAGGTAGCTCTTGGTTTAGAGGATAAACTTAAAGTTACTGTAAATCAGCTATTCTCAACTAAATTAATAGTTTGGCTTGATTCGTGATTACTATATTCAACTTTGATTATAATTAGAGAAAGTAAAATGATTCTAAAAAGAACTCTAAATAAAAACATATTAAAAATCGGTTCCCAAAATAGCCCCAGAGTCGAAAGTACTATTTTACTGCTATTGAAGTTAGAAGTTTTTCAAACACAAGGAAAGCAGCGTATAGGGCAACCTGTGAAGCTTCAGAGTTCAGATGTGAAGATCTGAGTCCCACGTTACTCGGAACATGGTGAATGAGCAGTAAGCATGTGCTGAATGAGAGGATGATAAGTGCAGGTCACTTTCTCTCTCTGAACCTCAGTTTTCTCATCTGCATAAGAAAGTGTGTGTGTGCTCAGTTGTGTCTGACTCTTTGCAACCCCGTGGACTGCAGCCCACAGAATCCTCTGTCCATGGAATTTTCCAGGCAAAAATACTGGAGTGGGTTGCCATGTCCTACTCCAGGGGATCTTCCTGACCCAGGCATACGAACCCTTGTCTCTTGAGTTTCTCGAGTCTCTTGCATTGGCAGGTAGATTCTTTACCACTGCATCACCCGGGAAGCCTCAAAGAAGAAAGGAGTTGGATGAAATTGAGTGGGTCTCAGCCCTGGTCATTAGAATCACCTGGGGAGTTTTTAAAACTACAGATGCTACCAGCTTGCAAAGGAATGCCTTCTGGTACCTGCTACTATGGGGATGAACCTTGAAGACATGATGCTAAATGAACTAAGCCAGATACAAAAGGACAAATCTTGCAGGATTCCACCTGTGTGAGATACCTATCATAGTCCAATTCATAAAGACTGCAAGTAGGATGGTGATTACCAGGAACTGGGAGGAAGAGGGAACCGGGAGTTATTTTTTAACGGGTACAGAATTTCTGTTTGGGAAGCTGAAAAAGTTCTGGGGGGGTGGATGGTGGTGTTAGTTGCATAACAATGTGAGTATCATAATGATGCTGAACTGTACTCTTAAAAATTTTTTAAATGGTGAATTTCATATTTTGTACAATTTAACACACACACAGACACATAGACGCTCTCATATTGATGCTGTGCCCCACGTCAGACCAGTTGAGTTAGATGGGTGGGACTATGGGTATTTTTTTAAAACTCCTTAGGCAATTTTTTTTTTCTTTTGGCTTGTGAGCTCTTAGTTCCCAGACCAGGGACTGAATCAGGGTCTCAGGCAATGGAAACGCACTGTCCTAACCACTGGACCCCCAGGGAATTCCTTCTCAGCTAATTCTGAAGCACAGAGTTGAGAACCCTGGACCCAGATAATGTCTAAGATTCTGTTTTGCTTCAGTCATCCATGATTCTAAATAAGATGGTCCAACAAGAGAAAATGAAAACTGTCAATGTTTTGGCCCAATTTCATAACTGCAAATAACAACTTCCTTGGATGAATTCAGTTCAGTTCAGTTGTTCAGTCATGTCCGACTCTTTGCAACCCCATGAACCACAGCACACCAGGCCTCCCTGTCCATCACCAACTCCAGGAGTTTACCCAAACTCATGTCCATTGAGCTGGTGATGCCATCCAACCATCTCATCCTCTGTCGTCCCCTTCTCCTTCTGCCTTTAATCTTTCCCAACATGAGGGTCTTTTCAAATGAGTCAGCTCTTCGCATCAAGTGGACAAAATATTGGAGTTTCAGCTTCAACAGCAGTCCTTCCAATGAACACCCAGGACTGATCTCCTTTAGGATGGACTGGTTGGATCTCCTTGCAGTCCAAGGCACTCTCAAGAGTCTTCTCCAACACCACAGTTCAAAAGCATCAGTTCTTTAGCTCTCAGCTTTCTTCACAGTCCAACTCTCACATCCATAAATGACCACAGGAAAAACCATAGCCTTGACTAGATGGACCTTTGTTGGCAAAGTAATGTCTCTGCTTTTGAATATGCTATCTAGGTTGGTCATAACTTTCCTTCCAAGGAGTCTTTTAATTTCATGGCTGCAATCACGATCTGCAGTGATTTTGGAGCCCAGAAAAATAAAGTCAGTCACTGTTTCCACTGTTTCCCCATCTATTTCCCATGAAGTGATGGGACCAGAGGCCATGATCTTAATTTTCTGAATGTTGAGCTTTAAGCCAACTTTTTCACTCTCCACTTTCACTTTCATCAAGAGTCTCTTTAGTTCTTCTTCACTTTCTGCCATAAGGGTGGTATCATCTGCATATCTGAGGTTATTGATATTTCTCCTGGCAATCTTGATTCCAGGTTGTGCTTCCTCCAGCCCAGCATTTCACATGAGGTACTCTGCATACAAGTTAAATAAGCAGGGTGACAATATACAGCCTTGATGTACTCCTTTCCCAGTTTGGAACCAGTCTGTTGTTCCATGTCCAGTTCTAACTGTTGCTTCCTTACCTGTATACAGGTTTCTCAAGAGGCAGGTCAGGTGGTCTGATATTCCTATCTCTTGAAGAATTTTCCACAGTTTATTGTGATACACACAGTCAAAGGCTTTGGCATAGTCAATAAAGCAGAAATAGATGTTTTTCTGGAACTTTCTTGCTTTTTCCATGATCCAGAAGATGCTGGCAATTTAATCTCTGGTTCCTCTGCCTTTTCTAACACCAGCTTGAGCCTCTGGAAGTTCACGGTTCACATATTGCTGAAGCCTGGCTTGGAGAATTTTGAGCATTACTTTACTAGTGTGTGAGATGAGTGCAATTGTGCGGTAGTTTGAGCATTCTTTGGCATTGCCTTTCTTTGGGATTGGAATAAAAACTAATGTTTTCCAGTCCTGTGGCCACTGCTGAGTTTTCCAAATTTGCTGGCATATTGAGTGCAGCACTTTCACAGCATCATCTTTCAGGATTTGAAATAGCTCAACTGGAATTCCATCACCTCTACTAGCTTTCTTCATAGTGATACTTCCTAAGGCCCACTTGACTTCACATTCCAGGATGTCTGGCTCTAGGTAAGTGATCACACCATCATGATTATCTGGGTCGTGAAGATCTTTTTTGTACAGTTCTTCTGTGTATTCTTGCCACCTCTTCTTAATATCTTCTGCTTCTGTTAGGTCCATACCATTTCTGTCCTTTACTGAGCCCATCTTTGCATGAAATGTTCCCTTGGTATCTCTAATTTTCTTGAGGAGATCTCTAGTCTTTCCTATTCTATTGTTTTCCTCTATTTCTTTGCATTGATCACTGAGGAAGCCTTTATCTCTCCTTGCTATTCTTTGGAACTCTGTATTCAATTGGGTATATCTTTCCTTTTCGCTTCTCTTGAATCCAAATCACTAATGGACTTACAGGTTTTTTTCCCCTAAATATTTTTTTTTTCTGTTTAGTAATTTTACTTCTTTTCTTAAAATGAATTAACCTTTTCACAAAACTTCATTGGACAGCTGTGCAAGTCTCCACTCAAGATTTGGTCAGATAACAGTAGATTCTAATATAAATTATTCTTACAAAGAATGCGTATGTCTACATTCAGCACACTATCTCTTCGCCAAAGCCAGTCTTTTCTGAAGCCTGGCATTTTCATGCCACATGCCTTATGTTTCAGTTGTCACAGATATCCAAAGAAGTTTTAAACTCAAGGTCTTTTTAAAAACAGTATTTATTGAATAATTGTGCTTTTTTTTCCTAGAAAAATTTATTTTAAAGTAATAGATTTGTAACCATTAAAAGTAATGGAAAATTTTCCATAATGAATATTTGAAGTGACCCAATGAAAGAAAACAGCATGGGTTCTTTTTCTAGGAATCTAAATGTTTTATAAAAGAAATTTTGTTTTGAAGTATTTCATTGTCTTGATACAGTAACCACAGGATGTTGAGCCAGCCTAAATAATTAGGCCTAAACAAAAATTGAAATGGAAACTATTTGTAAATGTTTCCCATCTAAAATGAGAGAACGGACGCATGTGAAATACAAAATAACACTCTTTTGTTCTGGAGTTTTTATATATGTTACGTAAAAATCATCTAATGAGTTTTGAATGAAAATTGTTCTCAGCAAAACAAGTGTGAGTCAAAATTCTTTTTGGCAATCATTATTTTTTTTTTTGCTTTTCTTTCATTTAGCACTTCTGACTTGAAATGTCCTCTTTAAAACATATGTGACGTTATAAGTGATCAATGAGCTGTGTAACTTAAATGTGCCATTTACCAACCCTAGATCTGAAATTACTGCACTGATTTCACACTAACAGAGTTGTTGTTATCTGTTCTTTTAAACCACATCAGACACTGCCTTCTAAGTTGTTGAAACAAAGCATTTATTCTTCAGTTCAGTTCAGAGTAGTCAAAAGTCTTGATAATGATACGGTTTCAAGGATTAAACAGCATTCTCTGGGGCTTCCCTGGTGGTCCAGTGGTTAAAAAAAAAAAATCCATCTTCCAATGCAGGGGAGGTGGGTTTGATGCCTGGTCAGGAAACCAAGCGCCTGCATTCCATGTGGCAACTAAGCCCGAGCACTACACCGAAGACCCGGTGCAGCCAAAGCTTTTTAAAGTTATCAGTACCTTGTGAAGTCTAGTACCCGCCCATGAGCACTGATTTTCAAAGCACCAGAACTTCGGTCATCACCACCCCAAGATGTCCAATAGCAACACTTCAATACCAATACCATTCTGGGCATCTACTAAGGTGACGGCCAAATATTCTGGGCCCAAAGGTACTTCAGGTTATCACCTGCTGACTTTGTTTAACATGGAAAGAAGCACAAAATGGCAGGAGGCTGTGTTGTTGCCCAATCCAGAACAACAAAGGAAAACAAATATTAACCCTCGATAGTTGGCTTCTAGCCCAGGTCGCTTGAGCAATAAGCCAGAATAACTCCACGGCGACTGGTTATCCCACCTCCTCACTCAGCACATTTTTTCCCCTGCTAAAGGCCAATCTTGTTTAAAATATAATCTTTATCTACTTTAAACCTCCAAGATCCTTTAAGAGCTTCCTAGTTGACCTTGTAAGGTGAATGCTTGGATCACAATGAATTTGCAGTTTTTCCAAGTTTTGGCATCTGCTCTAGCCCATTATATGCCTTTTGTAAGATTCAGATCGGGTCAATCTAGGGAAAAGTAGGTCTAGAGGAAGTAGCCTCACCAAAACCTACCCATCTTGGGTCTACAATGTAATGGTACTTGAACTATAGAACCTACAGTAAGACAAAAAAAAAAAAAAAAAAAGCCTCAAAGCTATTACATTTTAAAGTTAAGCGTAATAATAAGACTCATCTCAGGGCTTCCCTAGCCATTCAGTGGTTAACAATCCACCTTGCAATGCAGATTGCAATGCAGAGGACACCAGTTCGCTCCCCGGCCCAGGAAGATTCCACATGCCGCAGGGCCACTAAGCCTGTGCCCCACAGCTACTGAAGCCTGTGCTCTAGAGCCCACGAGCCACAACTGCTGAGCCCACCAGTATGTCCGACTCTTTGCGATCCCATGGACTGTAGCCTGACAGGCTCCTCTGTCCATGGAATTCTCCAGGCAAGAATACTGGAGTGGGTTGCCATTCCCTCCAGGGGATCTTCCCGACCCAGGGATTGAACACGTGTCTCCTGCACTGAAGGCAGAGTCTTTACTGTCTGAGCCACCAGGGAAGCCCAAATATAATGTAAGTGCTAGGTAAATAGTTGAAGATGAGTGGAAAATTTAAAATGTAAGGACATGATAAATTTGAAGGTAAAAGGATAAAAGGAGCTATATTAAAAAAAAAAAAAAAAAAGACTGATCTTAGTGTATTATGACCCTTATTCCATCTTGTGCCTGTGTGCTCGGGTGCTTCAATCATGTTCGATTCTTTGTGACCCTATGGACCATAGCCTGCCAGGCGCCTCTGTCCATGGGGTTTCCCAGGCAAGATTATTAGAATGGGTTGCCATGCCCTCCTCCAGGGGATCTTCCCAACCCAAGGATCGAACCCATGCCTCCTGAGTATCCCGTATTGCAGGCAGATTCTTTACTCACTGAGCCACCTGGGAAGCCCTATTCCATCCCGAGACACATGCAAATGCTTTTTGTTGGAAATGCAACCTACCAGCAACATTTCCTGTTTTTGGGTTCCTCAAATAAATGAAACTTCCCATGTCAAATAAGTTATATATCTAAAATAAATTTGCATGTCTGATCCATGTGACCCCTTCAGATTTACAAAGCATTAACAGTACTAACTACGTAGTGGACATGGTTTGGGGTACATTCTCAAACATATTATCATCTGTCTCCTTTTATGAATAAGCAAACAAAAGCTTAGTGAGGTCAAATTCTTTGCCAAATTCTCAACATAATTCAAAATCTAATGCTACACCGTTACTTCCTCTACTGAAATTTAAATGCAAGCTATTTTTGTACAAAGAGGAATAGAGAAATAAAATGCAAGTTTTTCTTGTTTTTCACAAATTTCCATTCAGGAAATACTTATTGAGAAATATTTGTTGAGCACTTACCATATACTGGGCACTATTAGGCAACTAGGAATGTAGTAGTGAACAAAACAAAATGTTGCAGAGGTTACATCTAAATGGGAGGAGATGGAAAATAAACAAAGGTCACTTGATAGTATGTAAGTAGCGGTTAAGTGCTAACAGCTCCGCATTGCTCAATCCAGTCATAAATTTCCTGCCCTCATTTCCAAAACGTGCAAACAGCACATTTTGTACCTTTAACACAACTGGTCACTTTAACTGATCACAACTGATCCTCCTTAAAGCATTTTCTTCCCTATGCACAAAAGCAGCTGCCACAATAGCTATTCCTCCTCAGTCTTCATTACTGGTTCCTTCTCATGTCCCTGAGCTCTGAACATGGGAGTGTCCCACGACTCAGCCCTCATAAATCTTCTCTGTTTATACTCAGATTTCATTCAGTTTCACAGCTTTAATTACCATCCATCATTGATGACTTGTTTATCTCTCTCCTAGGTCTCTATCCTGAACACCTTTGGTGGCAAACCTTAGATAACTCAAGCACCTCAGACTTAATAAAAATGGACTGCAATCTTATTCCAAACTTTCAGTTGCTCAGGTATAAACATTAGAGTCATCCTCGACTTGTCTCTTTTTTCCTCCCCATGTCTAATTCATGAGCAAACCCTGTCTGCTCTACATTCAAAATACACCCCATGTCTGTCCACGTCTCCATTTCCCCTGGACTCCTTTCCCTCAATCACCAGCACCTAATCTGGATTACTGCAGTCTCCTAACAGGATTACCTCCTTCTTCCTTTGCCCTCTCCATTCAACAACCAAATTAATTATTTTTTAATAACAATATCTTAAACTATTTATTTTTATTTATTTATTTGTCTTAGTTGCAGCCTGGCACGTGGGATCTTCGATCTTTGCTGAGCATGGACACTCTTAGCTGTGCGGCACGTGGGATGTAGTTTGCCGACCAGGGATAGGACCCAGGCCCCCGGCCTTGGTAGTGCAGAATTGTAGCCACTGGCCCACCAGGGAAGTCTCCAGATTAATTCTTTGGACCTATGTCGGCCCACGTCATTCCTTTTCTTAAAACCCTCCAACAGATTCCCATCACACATGATGGAGAACCACAAAGCTGCTTTTCTGACCACCTCCTTGCTCACCACACTCCCAGCACTGGCCTCATTGCTCTGCAAGCAAATGCCTCCTCAGGGCCTTTGAACTTGTTGTTTCCTCTTCCTGAGATGAAGAGGTTTTCTTTCTTTTTTTTTTTCTGGCTGCACTATGCAACTTGCAGGATCTTAGTTCCCTGACCAGGGACTGAACCTCCGTCCTAAACAATGAACTGTCAGGGAATTCCCTAGTTGAAGAGCCTCAAACATGACTGAATGCTCAGCTGAGTCTGTTATGTCACAGCCAGGACCCTGGGATATGACCCCTGGGACCCTGACTAGTGGGATGAGAGGATCTGGTGCACCCCCCTGACTATTCTGACCACCTTGACCGACCTCTCTGAACACTCAGAGATGACAGAGGGGCTCCCCTCTCCACTTAGAGCGAGCACTCCTGGGGGCAAAAAGATACCATAGTAGCCTCAGCCTCACAAGAAAACAGGGATCTTGTTCAGCAGCTGCCTCACCTCCTCTCCTGGCTGCAAAGTCCACAACTATGTTGAGTTCAGCATAATTCTGCTGGATCTGAGAAGACAGAAAATGAACTCTCCCTGCAACAGAGCTGCAAGAAAAAGCCAGCATGTTCCAGTAGGAGCCAGAGTATTCCTGGGACAGGATACACTAAAGAAAAAAATTTCTTGAAATCCTATATGGCTACTCTCCAAGCATATGGGATTTATACCCCTGACAAGGGGGCTTTCCCGGTGGCTCAGACAGTAAAAAATCTGCTTGCAATACGGTAGACCCAGGTTTGATCCCTAGGATGGGAAGACCCCCTGGAGAAGGGAATGAATGGCAACCCACTCCAATATTCTTGCCGGGAGAATTCCATAGACAGAGGAGCCTGGTGAACTACAGTTCATGGGGTTGCAAAGAGTTGGACACGACTGAGCGACTAACACACACACAAGGGCCCTAGGAGTAGGGGAGAACTCTCTGCTGGGGTGGCTCTTCAAGGCATGTCTACTCTTAGTGAAGTCAAAGTGTCTGCGTTGCCCTGCCAGATGGTAGAAGAAGGAATACAGAAGCTGAGGGAGGCAGGCACGTTGGAATAGATATTTTAAGTGAGCCTGAAAGACCCACCAAGGGATTATGTTCTACACATAGGCCCAGAGTACACTGCATTTGCCAAAGCTGTCAGGATTATGCTAGAGAGAGGGACACCAGCATCATTGAGATATTCAGGGGCGTCAAAGGCTGCCAAGAGGCAAGACTGTCACACGCTTGGCTTACTTACAGAAACAAGGTTGGGGGCAGCACTTAACCACCAGGATTGAAGGGGTCAAAAATTACTGTAATGACCAGCAAAGTGGAATGGCAGACCAGGGGCCTTAGCCCAAAGAGAGTTGTGGAAATCTTGGTGAATAGGATAGGAAAATGCTCCTCCAGCCCACTCAGGGATGCCCCCTGCTCCCCCAAAAATTATCACATCTCACGGGGCAAAATACATGGATAGCTAAAGTGGATATTACTCAATACATATAATCAAAAGAAAGCAAGACTGAAGAAGCAGGAGGCTAAGATCAGTCACCCTAACAAAACGTCATGAATGGAGAACAAACAAGAGCTTCATATGGGACTTTGCTGGTGGTCCAGTGGTTAAGAACCCACTTGCCAATGCAGAGGAAGGACATGGGTTTGATCCCTGGTCCAGGAAGGTTCCACATGCCATGGGGCAACTAAGCCCATGCACCTCCACAAGACAAGCCACCCCAGTGAGAAGCCCAAGCGCCATAACTAGAGATGAGCCTGCTTGCCCAAACTAAAGAAAGCCCACGAGCAGCAAAGAAGACCCAGCGTAGTCAAAATTTAAAAAAAAAAAAAAAAGGCTCTGATTAGTAGTAGGAGGAGAAGAGCTGTTTGTTGCTACAAAATAGGGGCAAGGAAGAATATGTATGGAGCTCAGGTGACCCACTTGGGTGCTTTATGGTACTCCTTTGCCCGACTAAGAATGTATATGGACAAGTAGAGCACCCTCAGCCTGAGAAAGGTATGATTATCAGTGAGTCAGACCCCTCAGAAATGAGGGTTATGTTTCACCACCAGAGAAGACACGGAGACAAATGGAGATGATGGCTGGGGGCAAGGAAAATTAGAATGGATGGTGAAGAGGGGAGAGCCTGAGAACCAGCTGTGGCCCCAAGACCAACTGCAGGGCTGAGGACTATAGTTTATCCCACTAACATCCCCTTCTAAGTTTCCCTACAAGAAGAAAGGTGTGCCAGAACCCTGGAGGGGCCGTTGCCCAGATGTGAAAGAAGGGGATCTGCATGGTCCATGGGGGTGGGCTCTGGCAGTCAGGAAGATGAACCACTTGGATCGCTCATCAAGAAAGAACTTCCATCCATCCAGCTTCTGGGTGAATGACTGACTTGACCGCCTCCAGCTGCAGCCTCGGTTTTTGAGCTGCGGCCACACTCTTACTGAACAGCCCCTTGGACAATAATTGAACACGGTTGTTTGACTAGGGCCTGACCTCTTGGTACCCAACCTGAATCCCCTCTAATTGGCAATCTTTGCTCTGGAGCCTCTTGCTGAGTGGGTCAAAACTTTGTCAGACCTGCATTATGTTCTGAGTCACTCCTTGTTCCATCCTGTTTTCTCCTCACTTTTCTTTGACAAGCTTCAGGTTCAAATCATGGTCCAAAGGGCTTTGCTTATCTTATCCTGCTTCCTCCCCATTTTTTAATTTCACAGGCATTTTTCCCGAATCAACGCTTTGCACTGTTAGCTTCTTAGAAGACTGACACAGATGGTTGTGAGAGATGACTTCCTCCCTGTGTGATTTTGGGCAAATAACTTAAACTCTCTAAGCTTCAGTTTTCTCACTATGAAATGGGGCTATTATTATCTCTCTCATTGGATTGTTGTGGGGGGGGCTTAAATATATAAAATATTTAAGAGTTTTATGAGAATTAAATGAGAGAATGCATACAAAATGTTTAGCAGACAACCTTGCACCTTTGGTAAATGCTTCCTCTTAGGCTAATGAAAAGCTAAGGCAGACTATGAATGGGAACTCTTTAGTTTTCCTCCATCCTGGGGGAATATATTCATTTGCTTCTTGCTTGGAGAATCCCAGGGACGGGGGAGCCTGGTGGGCTGCCGTCTATGGGGTCGCACAGAGTCGGACACGACTGAAGCGACTTAGCAGCAGCAGCAGCAGCAGAGAGGACTGTTACTGTTATTTCCCATACCATTAACATCTTCACCTATGCTAAGCCAAAAAGGTTTTAAAAAAAGCAGAGCCCAGGGCTTCCCTAGTGACCCAGTGGTTAGGAGTCCACCTGCCAGTGCAGCGGACACGAGTTCAATCCCTAGTCTGGGAAGACCCCACATGCCGCAAAGCAACTAAACCCGTGTGCCACAGCTACTGAGCCTGTGCTCTAGACCATAAGCTGCAACTTCTGAAGCCTGCACGCCCTAGAGCCGGGCTCGGCAACAACAGAAACCCCCACAATGAGAGAGTAGCCCGCTCACAGCAGCTAGAAACCCTGTTCACAGAAAAGAAGACCCAGTGCAGCTAAAAAGAAATAAATAAAACAAAAATAAAGCTCAGTTCAGTTCAGTTCAGTTCGGTCGCTCAATCGTGTCCGACTCTTTGCGACCCCATGAATCACAGAGAGTAGTACTCTCTCATTGCGCACCAATGAGAGAGTAGCTTGCTCGCAGCAGCTAGAAAGCCTGCTCACAGAAAAGAAGACCCAGTGCAGCTAAAAAGAAATAAATAAAACAAAAATAAAGCTCAGTTCAGTTCAGTTCAGTCGCTCAGTCCTGTCCAACTCTTTAAGACCCCATGAATCACAGCACGCCAGGCCTCCCTGTCCATCACCAACTTCTGGAGTTCACTCAAACACATGTCCATCATAGAGTCGGTGATACCATCCAGCCATCTCATCCTCTGTCGTCCCCTTCTCTTGCCCCCAGTCCCTCCCAGCATCAGTCTTTTCCAATGAGTCAACTCTTTGCATGAGGTGGCCAAGGTATTGGAGTTTCAGCTTCAGCATCATTCCTTCCAATGAACACCCAGGACTGATCTCCTTTAAGATGGACTGGTTGGATCTCCTTGCAGTCCAAGGCACTCTCAAGAGTCTTCTCCAACACCACAGTTGAAAAGCATCAATTCTTCGGCACTCAGCCTTCTTCACAGTCCAACTCTCACATCCATACATGACCACTGGAAAAACCATAGCCTTGACTAGACAGACCTTTGTTGGCAAAGTAATATCTTTGCTTTTTAATATGCTGTCTAGGTTGGTCAGAACTTTCCTTCCAAGGAGTAAGCGCCTTTTAATTTCATGGCTGCAATCACGATCTGCAGTGATTTTGGAGCCCAAAAAAATAAAGCCTGACACTGTTTCCACTGTTTCCCCATCTATTTCCCTTGAAGTGATGGGACCAGATGCCATGATCTTAGTTTTCTGAATGTTGAGCTTTAAGCCAACTTTTTCACTCTGTAATGGAGACATATATATCCCACGAACAAGTAATGGTAATGGTTTCTAGAAATGAGATTTTGTATTGATACGATCATGACCATCAAAAGTGAGACGGAAACTGAATTGTGATCATGTAACCAAATGCAAATCTACCTGTTAGAACATGAGGAACACGATACATTTTCCATATCTAAAAACTCTATTACAAGGGTGGGTAATTTATCCTCCTGCAATGAGTTCAGATGTAGCATTCACAGGTCCATTACTGTGATATATTTCAGTTTTCAATAACATGTGGTTTCCTTTTTAAATCAAAACTTTACATTTGACCTCATTCTCATGTATAAACATGTGTACATCTATTTGGGCTAAAGTTTTCACAAAAGTAGGAAGAAGAATACCATTAGAAAGGTTCAGTTCAGTTCAGTTCAGTTCAGTCGCTCAGTCGTGTCCGACTCTTTGCAACCCCATGAATCGCAGCATGCCAGGCCTCCCTGTTCATCACCAACTCCCAGAGTTCACTCAGACTCACGTCCATCGAGTCAGTGATGCCATCCAGCCATCTCATCCTCTGTCATCCCCTTCTCCTCCTGCCCTCAATCCCTCCCAGCATCAGAGTCTTTTCCAGTGAGTCAACTCTTCGCATGAGGTGGCCAAAGTACTGGAGTTTCAGCTTTAGCATCATTCCCTCCAAAGAAATCCCAGGGCTGATCTCCTTCAGAATGGACTGGTTGGATCTCCTTGCAGTCCAAGGCACTCTCAAGAGTCTTCTCCAACACCACAGTTCAAAAGCATCAATTCTTTGGCACTCAGCCTTCTTCATAGTCCAACTCTCACATCCATACATGACCACAGGAAAAACCATAGCCTTGACTAGATGGACCTTTGTTGGCAAAGTAATGTCTCTGCTTTTGAATATGCTATCTAGGTTGGTCATAACTTTCCTTCCAAGGAGTAAGCGTCTTTTAATTTCATGGCTGCAGTCACCATCTGCAGTGATTTTGGAGCCCAGAAAAATAAAGTCTGACACTGTTTCCACTGTTTCCTCATCTATTTCCCATGAAGTGATGGGACCAGAGGCCATGATCTTAGTTTTCTGAATGTTGAGCTTTAAGCCAACTTTTTCACTCTCCACTTTCACTTTCATCAAGAGGCTTTTGAGTTCCTCTTCACTTTCTGCCATAAGGGTGGTGTCATCTGCATATCTGAGGTTATTGATATTTCTCCCGGCAATCTTGATTCCAGCTTGTGCTTCTTCCAGTCCAGCGCTTCTCATGATGTACTCTGCATATAAGTTAAATAAGCAGGGTGACAATATACAACCTTGATGTACTCCTTTTCCTATTTGGAACCAGTCTGTTGTTCCATGTCCAGTTCTAACTGTTGCTTCCTGACCTGCATATAGGTTTCTCAAGAGGCAGGTCAGGTGGTCTGGTATTCCCATCTCTTCAAGAATTTTCCACAGTTTATTGTGATCCACACAGTCAAAGTCTTTGGCATAGTCAATAAAGCAGAAATAGATGTTTTTCTGGAACTCTCTTGCTTTTTCCATGATTCAGTGGATGTTGGCAATTTGATCTCTGGTTCCTCTGCCTTTTCTAAAACCAGCTTGAACATCTGGAAGTTCACGGTTCACATATTGCTAAAGCCTGGCTTGGAGAATTTTGAGCATTACTTTACTAGCGTGTGAGATGAGTACAACTGTGTGGTAGTTTGAGCATTCTTTGGCGTTGCCTTTCTTTGGGATTGGAATAAAAACTAATGTTTTCCAGTCCTGTGGCCACTGCTGAGTTTTCCAAATTTGCTGGCATATTGAGTGCAGCACTTTCACAGCATCATCTTTTAGGATTTGAAATAGCTCAACTGGAATTCCATCACCTCCACTAGCTTTGTTTGTAGTGATGCTTTCTAAGGCCCACTTGACTTTACATTCCAGGATGTCTGGCTCTAGGTCAGTGATCATATCATCGTGATTATCTGGGTCATGAAGATCTTTTTTGTACAGTTCTTCTGTGTATTCTTGCCACCTCTTCTTAATATCTTCTGCTTCTGTTAGGTCCATACCATTTCTGTCCTTTATCGAGCCCATCTTTGCATGAAATGTTCCCTTGGTATCTCTGATTTTCTTGAAGAGATCCCTAGTCTTTCCCATTCTGTTGTTTTCCTCTATTTCTTTGCATTGATCACTGAGGAAGGCTTTCTTATCTCTTCTTGCTATTCTTTGGAACTGCATTCAGATGCTTATATCTTTCCTTTTCTCCTTTGCTTTTCACTTCTCTTCTTTTTACAGCTATTTGTAAGGCCTCCCCAGACAGCCATTTTGCTTTTTTGCATTTCTTTTCCATGGGGATGGTCTTGATCCCTGTCTCCTGTACAATGTCATGAACCTCATTCCATAGTTCATCAGGCACTCTATCTATCAGATCTAGTCCCTTAAATCTATTTCTCACTTCTACTGTATAATCATAAGGGATTTGATTTAGGTCATACCTGAATGGTCTAGTGGTTTTCCCTACATTCTTCAATTTAAGTCTGAATTTGGTAATAAGGTGTTCATGATGTGAGCCACAGTCAGCTCCCGGTCTTGTTTTTGTTGACTGTATAAAGCTTCTCCATCTTTGGCTGCAAAGAAATTAATCCATCTGATTTCGGTGTTGACCATCTAGTGATGTCCATGTATAGAGTCTTCTCTTGTGTTGGTGGAAGAGGGTGTTTGCTATGACCAGTGCATTTTCTTGGCAAAACTCTATTAGTCTTTGCCCTGCTTCATTCCGTATTCCAAGGCCAAATTTGCCTGTTACTCCAGGTGTTTCTTGACTTCCTACTTTTGCATTCCAGTCCCCTATAATGAAAAGGACATATTTTTTGGGTGTCAGTTCTAAAAGGTCTTGTAGGTCTTCATAGAACCGTTCAACTTCAGCTTCTTCAGTGTTACTGGTTGGGGCATAGACTTGGATTACTGTGATATTGAATGGTTTGCCTTGGAAACAAACAGAGATCATTCTGTCATTTATGAGATTGCATCCAAGTACTGCATTTCGGACTCTTTTGTTGACCATAATGTCCACTCCATTTCTTCTGAGGGATTCCTGCCCACAGTAGTAGATATAATGGTCACCTGAGTTAAATTCACTCCATTCCAGTCCATTTGAGTTCGCTGATTCCTAGAATGTCGACATTCACTCTTGCCATTTCTTGTTTGGCCACTTCCAATTTGCCTTGATTCATGGACCTGACACTCCAGGTTCCTATGCAATATTGCTCTTTACAGCATCGGACCTTGCTTCTATCACCAGTCACATTCACAGCTGGGTATTCTTTTTGCTGTGGCTCCATCCCTTCATTCTTTCTGGAGTTATTTCTCCACTGATCTCCAGTAGCATATTGGGCACCTACTGACCTGGGGAGTTTCTCTTTCAGTATCCTATCATTTTGCCTTTTCATACTGTTCATAGGGTTCTCAAGGCAAGAAGACTGAAGTGGTTTGCCATTCCCTTCTCCAGTGGACTACATTCTGTCAGATCTCTCCACCATGACCCGCCTGTCTTGGGTTAGAAAATTCTAACTCAGAAAAAAAAATTGACCAGCCCAGTGCCTATAACTGTCTATGATTGAGGTCTCTTCTGACTTTGTCACAGCTGAACTAAATTTATGGCACAGGGCATTTATTAAAGTGCTTATTACTTCCTCTGATGAGTCTTTCAGCTAGTGGAATTTTAAAAGACATGTAACCTGAAGGATTTGCTTAATTATATTCTGTGTTTGATTTTAATGGAGAAACCAGTCATTACACTGCAGTAAGCCATGAGATAGAAATAACCATCCTTTAGAGGAAAGCTGGCACCCTTTTATGTTTAACTTGGTAATTTTCTGACAGCCATGCCACTTTCTGCCTCTGTTGCTTTTTCAATTAATTTTGAAGAAATTTCTTTACTATTGGTGGAGAGCGTGAGGATGAAAACTTCTCACCTCATGGGAACATCTAGATACTTTATTTAGCCTTTCCACCAAGAACTCACCCCCACCCCCCAACTCAGATGAATGAATTCACAAATTGGAATGTACATGCTTTTTTTGAAAAAAATTTTTTAAAAAACCTCTCCAATTTAGTCAATTGGAATGAAAATGATTGCTCTCCCTGTTTCTTAATACCTGCTCAGACGCTTGGCTGTGTCCAACTCTTTGTGACCCCATGGACTATTTCCCACCAGGCTCCTCTGTCCGTGGGATTTCTTAATATATCACCCTAAACTTCTGTTACAACCAGTGTTCTAACAATCTCCTTGATGATCAGTTGAATATAAAATCATAAAGACACACCTGATCCAAAAGAACAGTTAAACACATTGCCCTCCACATCTTCTACTTTAAAAAGACATTAAAGCTTAACATTATATACAGAGCTGACAGATTCCATACCTAGTTATCAGTTGCTATTTCACAAAAGTAAAGCCACTGGCATGGCATATAACATTTCTTCTTGTTCCACTGCAACTGCCTGCAACTGTTGAGAAGCTTTTCCTATCCCTATATTTGCTTCCAGCACTGCACACGTTTTCTTCTCAGGCTTAAAAAAAATGTCAAGTTCCTGATCTTTTGTTAAAGATTCATTGCCAAAGATGGTTTCACAGCAGGAGCCTTCCTAGGGAAAGAGTTGGCTCACATTCCTGCTAAGAATGTAACCTGGAATGATGGAAAAATAATTATAATCAATGTCACAGAGCATATGGGTTTCTACCCAGACGGCTGCCAAATAGGACCTGCACTAATCTTTTCCATCCACTATCAGTCGGTTGACTCTAGCACATAAATTCCTCATATTTGGGTAAATGAAAGCCCAAAGCTCACACATATTTCTCCTATATCTGAGAGGTTTCAGAAAGAAACCAGTAAATGCCTTGCATTTCTTAAGCTTAGTTTCCATAAAACTACAGTTATTGTGTTTGGTGTCTCTAAACATAGAACTGCTTTATTTCTACTTCATCCTCCATCTTGGGTGATCCATGAGGTCAGTCCACAGTCAGTGAAAGAACTGGGGAGAAATATATACAGTCACATTTTAAAAGCATTGTACTTGGGAGTGGGATGAATTGGGAGATCGGGATTGACACATACACATTATTGATACTATGTATATGGGCTTCGCTGGGGGGCTCAGATGGTAAAGAATCTGCCTGCAATGCAGGAGACAGGGGTTAGATCCCTGGATTGGGACGATCCCCTGGAGAAGGGAGTGGCTACCCATTCCAGTGGGTCCTGGAAAATTCCATGGACAGAGGAACCTGATAAGGTACATACAGTCCATGGGGTCGCAAAGAGTTGGACAACTGAGCGACCAACACTTTCACTTTCATCTACAGTAGATAACTAATGAGAACCTACTATTCCCTTGTAGCTCAATCGGGAAAGAATCTGCCTGCAATGCTGGAGACCAGGATTCGATTCCTGGGTAGGGAAGATCCCCTGGAGAAGGAAATGGCAACCCACTCAGGTATTCGTGCCTGGAGAATCCCATGGACAGAGGAGCCAGGCAGGCTGCAGTCCATGGGGTCACAAGAGTTGGACACAACTGAGCGACTAAACCACCACCACCACTACGTAACTCAGGGAACCCTCCTCAGTGGTCTGTGGTGACCTAAATGGGGTGGGGAATCCGAAAAAAGAGGAGATGTAGGTATTGCTGATTCACTTTGCTGTATAGTAAACACTAACACTGTAAAGCAACTATTGTCCAATAAAAATTAATTAAAAAAATAAAGCATTGTACATGATGATGTGTGTTTCAGCTGGATACACCCCAACAGTATGTGTCGTTTCTAAAAGGGAGCTAATGCTGAGCTGATTAAATAGAAGCAGAAGCACCTGGTGCGTATCATTATGGAATAAGGTCCTGGATGATTTAATTAAGATCTTTACTGTTATTTTTCCACTGAGCTTATATTTCACTCTACCATCCACCCTGCTTTGCTTCTCTCAGGATATGTGCCAGGTGGTATGCAGTTCTTTTAGGAGAGAATTTTTTTTTTTCGTCTATGGAAACTCAGAACACAAAGAAATCAGAGGCAGATTTTAATTTTCCTTACAAGCTTCTGTGTTTCAAACATTGGAAGTCTTAGAACAATTTGACTCTTTCCTACACAGTGGAGAGAGAAAATCCAGCCTCTTAAACTAGCACTTTTTTATTTTCTAAGCATAAATAAATAAACATAATAAGTATATTGTATGCTTTCTTGTTACACAAAGCAGAGTAGACAAAAGGGGGACATTCCAGTTAAATATTGGTAGCTTTTGTTTCCAATATTTAGGACATTTTAAGCAAAGAGAAAAATGAATTGAAAATGAGGTTGCTGTTTGCTATTACGATGCTCCATTCACAGATCGAGCACTTAATTACAATAAATCCGGCAGCCTCTTCTCTGTCCTAAGGCCCCTCCGCTCCTATTGAGACATTCAATACAACTGTCTCACACTCTAAAATGATTTCTAGAGAGGAGTTTATATTAATATTGTGAGTCCCCCCAGTCACACAACTCAGCTCTAGGTCTGACTGCTACAGTTATAAAGAAATGACTTTTTCCCCCCACGCAGCGCTGTCATCTTTCAGGAAGACTTACATCTCACTTCTTATTTTTCCCTTTTCCCCCAGCATACATTTGTAAAACCTTACCAGAACTCCAAGCTGGCCCATATCCTTGAAATCGGCTGGGTCCAAGTATTAGTCAGCCATAAAAAAGAATGAAATCCTGCCATTTGCAGAAACATGGATGGGCCTAGAGAAGTAAAGGTGAAGTGAGTCAGACAGAGACAAATACCATAGGATATCACTTATACGCGGAATCTAAAATATGGTACAAATGAACACGTCTGTGAAACGGAAACACACTCCCAGACACAGAGAACACACGGTTGCCAAGGGAGAGACAGGGAGGGAAGGACTGCGAGTCTGGGATTAGCAGATGCAAACTATTGTGTATGGGATGGGAAAACAAGGTCCGGCTATACAGCTCAAGGAACTAAACTTAACACCCCGTGACAGACCATAATGAAAAAGAACATATATATATACGTATATACATCAGAGCCACTTTTCTGCAGAGGTTAACATTGTAAATCAATTACGCTTCAATAAAATTTTTTAAAAGTCAGCTGGTTGCAATTCTGTATTTGTAGAGTCAAATGAGTCAGGAATGGACATTCTCACACAACAACTGTTCGGAGCAGGATGGAAACTAGAACTCAGAGACTTACAGCGTTTTGCCTCAGGAAAAGGTCTAGCTCTATTTTCTCTGTAATTGGTTTGAAAGAACCTAGAAATCAAATTTGCCAACTACTAGTCTCATATATTTTATGAGGATACCATGTATAGCATCGAAATGCTTCATAATTTGATTTATGGTTAGCCAGATAAGATTATAAGAGTTTGATTTTACTGAGTAGGCTGTGCTCTGCTTATTAATAATAAAAACATCTCACCCACTCGTCCACTCTAAAGGCAGGCTTCAGCGCCCTAGTGAATTGTGTTCCCAAGTTCATTAGTTGGTTGTTTAGAAATCCAAATGGTTTTTTTTTTCCTCAGGCCTAATAGTGTAAGTGGTAATTAAATTCCAAGCATAAACTTCAAATCTGATTGACCTCTAAGTCATAGGAGCAAGACCAGCCTGGGTTCCAGGTGCTAGGAGACAAAGTCTGTGCTGATTATTCCCCACACATCACCTGCTCTGTGCTCTGGAAGACTGGGCTACAAATGGATTCATTTCCCTGGTTCCCTGGCTTGACTTTGGCCAAGGAGGGGCGTGACTCAGAGATAAAAGAGTAGGAGAGAGAGGATGGGATATTTCTTCATGGGTTCCTATCCTGCTTTGCTGCCATCAATCTGGCAGTGGCTGTGTCCCTCCAAGATGACATGTCTAGCTGGCAGCCCCCCCAAAGATTTAGTTCTCACTGGGCTCTGGGAACATCATTTATTCATTCCCCTCCCCTGTCTGCCCCCCTACCCCGTCCCCTCCCCTTGTCTTGGGGGTATAAACCTCTCCCTGCTCTTCCTAGTCTTTGGTATCTCTCATCCTAGTTCTCTCTCTTTTTAGAAAAATATCTATCTATTTGGCTGCACTGGGGTTTAGTTGCAGCATGAGGAATCTTTAGTTGCAACATGTGGGATCTAGTTCCCCGATCAGGGATGGAACCTGGGCCCCCTGCATTGGGGGCATGGAGTCTCAGCCACTGGAGTACCACGGAAGTCCCCATCCTGGTTGTCTTAACCCCAAGCGTGCCTCAGGTAAAAATCTCTTCCTTAACATTTCTTCATTTGTACCATCTGAGTGGAATTCCATCCATTTAGACCTAAACTGTACAAAGGAAGACGAGGAAGAAGAGTTTCTTCTTCCTTTCTTGGGTTCAGAATTTCAGGCAGGATCATTCATGTATCTAACAGATATTAATTCATGTTCCTCCTGCATGAATGTGTGCTAAGTTGCTTCAGTTGTGTCTGACTCCTTGTGACCCTATGGACCCCAGCCCTCCAGGCTCCTTAACTCATGTTCTTCCTACATGCTACCAATTATGAATAAAACAGATATAGTCCCTGGCATCAAGGAATGTACGTTCCTAGTTGGGAAAACTTGGTAAATACACAAATGAATAAACAAAAGAGCTATATGTTCTGGGAAATATTAGGTAGGAAGTAAACAGGGTACATTGATAGAGGACCATGGCAATTTTGGATAGGGTGGTCAGGGGAGGCCTTGCTGAGAAGATGACTTTTTTTTTTTAGGAAACTAATTTAAAAAAAATTTTTTCTGAAAACATTAGGAACTATGAAAAACAAGCTGAATATCTGGCCATATCAAAAGCAAAATACAAGTAAAAAAGACGTTGAGAAATCATGTTTAATCATAGAGAAAAATGTTTTAAAATATCATATTTAACACTTTCCTCCATAAACCACAACACTGAAGTGGACTTTAAGTAATTTTTTAAAATAAAAATTAAAAGAGAAAAAGCACTCCATTCCCACCCTGGAATCCCATCATATATAAAGTAATACACTCAAACGTCAGTGGACATAAACAACTGGTAAACCTGAAAATAAATCTTTCAATGAATGAACTCAGATTCCAACAGAACACAGTACTGCCTTATGTTTGCAGAAGAGCTTTTGTCACACTTGCTGCTGCTGCTGCTAAGTCGCTTCAGTCGTGTCCGACTCTGTGCGACCCCATAGATGGCAGCCCGCCAGGCTTCGCCATCCCTGGGATTCTCCAGGCTAAAACACTGGAGTGGGTTGCCAACTTAGGCCTTACCAAATGCAGATACAAAGGGGGATTAAAAACAAACTACTAAATCAAAATCTTTCTGTAGAGTAGCAGCTTTCACAAAATAAAATGAACTTAGTTCCATAGAATTGTATGCATATAGAAGGCAGTGGCACCCCACTCCAGTACTCTTGCCTGGAAAATCCCATGGACAGAGGAGCCTGGTAGGCTGCAGTCCATGGGGTCGCTAAGAGTTGGACACGACTGAGCGACTTCACTTTCACTTTTCACTTTCATGCATTAGAGAAGGAAATGGCAACCCACTCCAGTGTTCTTGCCTGGGGAATCCCAGGGACGGGGGAGCCTGGTGGGCTGCTGTCTATGGGGTCGCACAGAGTCGGACACGACTGAAGCGACTTAGCAGCAGCAGCAGCAGCAGCAGCCAATTTTATTCCCAGGGTCCCAGAGTCTTGTACTATGAAAATAAAAGTATATTTGTCTTGGAAAAAGTCTGATGAAGAAACCAAAATCCTATTATTCATGTTCCCCCAATGATACTTAGAATGCTCTTATCATCCTTTCAAGATGTGTGTGTGTGTGTCCGACCCTTTGCAACCCCACAGACTGTAGCCCACCAGGCCCTTCTCCAGGCAAGAACATTGGAGTGGGTTGAAATTTCCTTCTCCAAAAGGAACTATAGAAAGAAAGAAAGTGAAGTCACTCAGTCATGTCCAACTCTTTGCAACCCCATGGACTGCAGCCTACCAGGCTCCTCCATCCATGGAATTTTCCAGGCAAGAGTACTGGAGAGGGTTGCCATTTTCTTCTCCTTTCAAGATAACTTAACTTATCAAGAGTTAACATTCTAAAGATATATAAGGAAGTGCCAGCCTCATCTGCATTAGCAAAGTCCTTTCTCTATTCACAAAGCATGGGTGTGTCTGCTCATTCACCTCTGACCCTTTGCAACCCCATGGACTGTAGCCCACCTGGCTCCCCAGTCCATGGAATTCTCCAGGCAAGAATATTGGAGTGGGTACCCATTTCCTTCTCCAGAGAAGGTGACATTTAACTGAGATCTCATAGTTGAGAAGGAAACAGCATTGTGTAAAGAGCTGGCAAAGGCAGGGGGAATGTGTTTCAGGCAAAAGGCACTGAGGGGGTAAAAGCTGATGGTTGAGAACTTGGTGGGAAAACCAGGATGATGGCAGCTGTTTGACCTTGGAGGAAATTAAAGACATATTTACAAGGCACACGGGGTGCTGAAGGAAGGAAAGTGTGACTAGGAGTTGGGGGGGAGCAGGTGGAGAGTGGTACAGAATGAAGTCAGACAGTTGCTCAGGGAATTCAAGGCAGGGCCCTGAAGGCCAGGATGAAGAATGTGGATTTTATTCCAAGTGTATGGGAGGCAGTAAGAGTTGTTTTGGACTATAAGGAAAGCTGAGCACCGAAGAATTGATGCTTTTGAACTGTGGTGTTGGAGAAGACTCTTGAGAGTCCTTTGGACTGCAAGGAGATCCAACCAGTCCATCCTAAAGGAAATCAGTTCTGAATATTCATTGGAAGGACTGATGCTGAAGCTGAAACTCCAATACTTTGGCCACCTGATGGGAAGAACTGACTCATTTGAAAAGACCCTGATGCTGGGAAAGATTGAAGGTGGGAGAGAAGGAGACAACAGAGGATGAGATGGTTGGATGGCATCACCGACTCAATGGACATGAGTTTGAGTAAGCTCCGGGAGTTGGTGATGGACAGGGAAGCCTGGCGTGCTGTAGTCCATGGGGTTGCAGAGTCAGACACGACTGAGCAACTGAACTGAACTGAACTAAGTCTTTTTTTTTAATTAATTAATTTTTGGCTGTGCAAGGTCTTCGTTGCTGTGCACAGGCTTTCTCTAGTTGCGGGAAGCGGGGCTTCTCTCTATAGTTTTGGCACGCTGGCTTCTCACTGTGGTGGCTTCTCTTGTTGCGGAGCACCTGCTCAAGGTGTGCAGGCTCAGTAGCTGTGGCTCATGGGATTAGCTGCTCCACAGTACGTGGAATCTTCCTGGACCAGGAGGGACTGAACCCATGTCCCCTGTGTTGGCAGGCTGATTCTTAACCATAGGACCACCAGAGAAGTCCCAGGAAGCATTTTTAAAGAGCAAAGTGATATGGTCTGATTTCTCTTTTCCAATACATACTCTAGTTGCTCTAGGGAGGAGGGCTCCAGGGGAAAACAGGTAGAATCAAGCACAAGAGTCAGGAGTCAGAATGCTATTCAAATGACCTATGCGGAAGATCTAACTGCGTTTTGTTCTAAAGAGATGGGAGTAGAGATGCAGAGAAGCAGACCTGTTTGAGCTTTTGTAGAGGCAGAGCTCATAGAATTTGGGAAGGACTAGGTATGGAGAGAGGCTTCCCAGGAGGCACTAGTGGTAAAGAACCCACCTCCCAAAGCAGGAGATGGAAAAGACGTGTGTTTGAGCCCTGGGTCCAGACGATTCCCTGGAGGAGGGCATGGCAACCCACTCCAGTATTCTTGCCTGGAGAATCCCATGGACTGAGGAGCCTGGCGGGCTACAGTCCACAGGGTCACAAAGAGCCGGACACAACTGAAGCGACTTAGCATGCACACGGGCAGGTATGGAGGAAGACAAGGGAGAATCCAGGATGGCTCCCAGTTTCCTGGCTGGGGCCACTAGCTGGGTGTTGGAGCTGTTTATGGAGAGAGAGAGAGAGAAGTAGGATGGAAAGACTGATAAGATGAAGATGAGTCGGATGGCAGGCAGATGGCTATCAGAGCCTGGGGCCCAGAAGGCAGATTTGAGCTGGAGGATCTTTCCAGTCTCTTAGTGGTCAAGCAGATTTCTCAAGCCAACCTGGCTTAGGCCTAAAGGAATCTCCACCAGCCCTAGATATACTCACTAAAGCTGGGATTTAGATGTGAAGCCCCAGTTAGTCAAAAAGCATTCCTATACCTTGCCTTGTCATGAGTGCACATCGTTCCTTTGAAGATTTCAAATAAAGATTTGAGAATTCTTAGGTCCTTGACCAAATTCCATCAGAATCTTTGCCTCCAGAGTTCCAATTTCAACATCATTTAATGGTAAATTTAAAGGACAGCCCCTGGAATCCAGTTTGGCTAATGTATAATAACGTCCTTGTGGGGAGGCACGTACCCATAGTAAGAGATAAGATTCCGAGGCTTATTCACTTCAGTTGTCATGGCAACAGCAAGGAGGGCTCTGGAGGCAGGAAGAAGGAACAGGGAGGAGACAGGAGAAACCAGAGGCTGTGGTGGCTGTTAGTCCTTGGGAGATAATTGAAGGCAGATATTTGTAAGTTGCATGGAGAGCACACCCTGTAAATCCGGGGCAGTTAGAAGTACACAGGTTGTGAGTAGACAGTTTGTTCATTTTAAGGACCAGAGATACATATGAAAGCCGTATAGACTCGGGGGCTAGAAGCACATCATGCGCCTGATTTAACCCTGTGCCCACTGTACTGCTTGGGGTTCCACGTATTTGAATGAGCAAATGAGATCCCCAAAGAAAAAAATCTGTATTCTCCGTGTTTTGTATGGGTTCTAAAGTTGCTAGGTGAACAGATTCTTTGGGGAAAGATTCTATTTTTACATCAAAATCATCTTCATAGTATGGTTAGCGATTCTAAGGTGACACATCTGAAAGGAAGATTCACCTCCAGACCAAAAGACCAAGTCGGTAGATCTCCCTCTCTGGGTTGATTTTGGTGATCATTCACTACACACGGATGGGATACCACCTAACTACGTACCTCCCAATGAAGGTCGATAGTAGAACAGGCTTTGATTAGATTTTTGAGGTGATTACATTTTATCTACAAACTGAGAATCCTCATTCTGTTGAAAGCTACAGCAATGAGGAAAGGTGGTGATGTGATAAAGAATACAGACAGATGGACAATCAACCCTAAAAGAGAAGGAAACCTGAGGAATGAAAATTTCTTCAAGGCACGGTAGTCTATCTCGTACAGACATGCTGACACTCAAAAGGAAAAATCTCCAGTGGTGTGGACGCTTTGATAACTATGTAAAATATCCCTCAAGACCTTTCATTTAACTTTGCTCTATTTTTTTTTTTTTGGCTGCACTATTTCTTTGTTCATTGCAGCACGTGGGCTTTCTCCAGCTGTGGTGGAAGGATTCCTTTTGTTGTGGAACATAAGCTCTAGGACACTCAGGCTCAGTGGTTGGGGTCCATGGGTTTAATTGATCCCATGGTATGTGGGATCTTAATTCCTCGACCAGGGATCGAACCTGAGTCTCCTGCATTACAAGGTGGATTCTTAACCACTGGACCACCAAGGAAGTCCCTGCTAAGTCACTTCAGTCGTGTCCAACTCTGTGTGACCCCATAGACGGCAGCCCACCAGGCTCCCCCGTCCCTGGGACTCTCCAGGCAAGAACACTGGAGTGGGTTGCCATTTCCTTCTCCAAGGAAGTCCCTACTTTTGCTCTAATTCTGTCCTCACCAGCTAATGTTTTATTTACTAATTCTGTTTTCTTTAGATGCTGAAGACAGTACCCTAGATGAGAAACGGGCATATCTGATCACTGGAAAAGTATATCCTCCTCTCTAAATTGCAATGAGAATAGCATTCAAACAAGGTCTCCAGCCTGCATGATTGGGGCCCTGCTGATTTCTCTGACCTCATGCTCCGTCTTCACTCTACGTTCCGGTCATGTGGACTTCTTTCCACTTCTGAAACACCTCAAACTTTCTCCTGCCTTCCAGTTTTACCTGTTAGCAGAGCTCTCCTCTGAGATCTCCCCGTGGCTGGTCATTTCTTACCAATCAGGTCTCAGCTCACGAGTGCCCGCTTCTAAAAGGCCTTTCCTGATCTTCGTGTCTGTGGTTGCAACCTTTCTCCTTTGATGTCCATTCCCTCCCCGGATGACCAGTCACTAGCTACACTTAGCCTGTTTGATTTATTACTATGTGTCTTATTTGTTGACTTGTTTATTATCTGATTCTTAAACCAGAATGAAAGTGCAACACAGCTCCAGCCTCAGTAATAAGCAGTCAACACTCAATAAATATCTGTGAAATGAGCTGAATGTGGGGGGAAAATGAAGTATGAGTTGCTCTAGACTTGAGCATGCATGCATGCCCAGTCACGTCCGTCTCTTTGCGACCCCATGGACTGTAACCCGCCAGGCTCCTTTTCCATGGGATTTTCCAGGCAAGGATATTGGAGTGGGTTGCCATTTCCTACCCTAGGGGATCTTTCTAACCCAGGGATTGAACCCACATCTTCTGCATTGGTAGGCAGATTCTTTACCACTGTGCTACCTGGGAAGTCCTAGACTAGAGAGATACAAATAGAGCAATCTGAGGTATATGGACTTCCCCTTGGCCCACACTGTTACTTCTATAAAGCACCAATAAGGTATAGTCATATGTCTTATTTTTGTTTGTTTTTGTATATTTCTTTTTCCCCACTCCCCTCTAGACTGTGAACAACTTGGGACAAGGACCATCTGGTTCATTTTGACACTTCCAGTATCCAAATAAATGCTCACAGGACCCCTTATGGCCCTGCTGATGGAAACAGGCAATTCAGACAAAATTCAGAGACTTTCTGTTGAGTGATCTTGGCTTCACTGGCTGGACAAGTGCCTGCCAGAATAAGCAGTGTTTGCAAGATAAGAAAACAGGTATGCAAACAGGTAGTGGCAGCACCAAAACATAGCCTGGGGTGAGCTCTGCAGCCCTGTCTCCTCTGTAGTCTCCATCACACCCTCCAAGTAACCCCCCAAAAAATTCCAGGCAATTCCCCAACCAGATTGCTGTCCTGAGCTCTTCCTGCTTAGAAAACCTAGAGCCATCTGGGTACATGGAAGTCAGACAGAAGCAGCTCCCACTTGGCCCGAGTCCAAAAAGAGACTTATGAAAACAGGCCAGCTGAGAGTCAGGGTGAACCACGGAGGCACCGTGAGGGCCAGCGTCCAACCAAGAATGACTGGAAAGGACTGTTTAGTGTTCTAAACGTTGCCAAGCTGAGTAACATGACACTGAACTTGTTTTCTTAGCTCAACTCTATATAGTTTGCATCCTGGAATTCACTCATACTATATATAGTAGAGTTTTATTCATGCACTCGAACTGATTATGTGTCCTGGACTGAAATGTTCCAGCAACGCCAAAAATGAAGACAAAATGGAAATCTTCCCTGGACTTACCGGCAGTTCTTTGTGCCCACTGCCGACTTCGCTAATGCACAGGGGCAGCAGAAAGCTAATTGAGATCTGTCATGGAATAACAGGGCAGAGCCTTGCCTGGAAAGAATGCCTCCTTTCAGTCTTTTCCTTGTGGAGTACTTATTGATTTATTTATAAACTGGCTACGGTCACTGTTCAGAATTAATACACATTAAAGAAGGTTTAAAGGCCAAACAATGACCCAACTTTTATAAGAAAAGAATCACACAAAGAAGAGTTCGTTGTCTAACTCAAGACAGACAGTTCTATGAAACTGCCGACTGTAAATTGTTTCAGTCTTTGGGATATAAACAATTTTTATTTAACTTTTGGTCTTCTTTGATTCAGAGAAGGCAATGGCACCCCACTCCAGTACTCTTGCCTGGAAAATCCCATGGACAGAGGAGCCTGGTAGGCTGCAGACCATGGGGTTGCTAACAGTCGGACTCGACTGAGCGACTTCACTTTCACTTTTCACTTTCATGCATTGGGGAAGAAAATGGCAACCCACTCCAGTGTTCTTGCCTGGAGAATCCCAGGGATGGGGGAGCCTGGTGGGCCGCCGTCTATGGGGTCGCACAAAGTCGGACAAAACTGAAGTGACTTAGCAGCTTCCTTGATTAACACAGCAACTTTTCCGACCTGCTTTGAAAAATAAAATGTTCTCTGCCTCACGTATTTCAGGCCGAGAAACTCATTTTAATTCTAGAGTTGCAAATCTCTTTTTTAAAAAGCTACTTTTGGTTATCTCGCCACAACTGGAGGTTTCCCTCCGTAGCTCAGTAGGTAAAGAATCTGCCTGCAATATAGGAGACCCGGGTTCGATTCCTGGGTCCAGAAGATTCCCTTGGAGAAGGAAATGGCAACCCACTCTAGTATTCTTGCCTGAAAAATCCCATGGACGGAGGAGCCTGGTGGGATACAGTCCATGGGGTCGCAAGAGTCGGACACGACTGAACGACTACACACCAGCACCACCACTGGAGCTGTCTGGTGGGAGCAAGCACTGAGGGTCCCTAAGGGATGGCGGGGGTCTTCCTGATGGGGTGCTGTGGGGAACGTTTTGAGCCCAGCATTTGACATCCTTCCTCACAGACTTCCCTGGTGGTCCAGTGACTGGGCACCTGCCTGTCAATGCAGGGGACACGGCTTCAATCTCAAGTCCGGAAAGATTCCACAAGCTGCGGGGCCATCACAATGAGAAAGAAGCCTGCGCACCGCAACTAGAGAGCGGCCCCTGCTCGCCTCAACTAGAGAAAGCCCGAACAGCACTGAAGACCCAGCACAGATCACATCAGTCGCTCAGTCGTGTCCGACTCTTTGCAACCCCATGAATCGCAGCACCCCAGGCCTCCCTGTCCATCACCAACTCCCAGAGTTCACTCAGACTCAAGTCCATCGAGTCAGTGATGCCATCCAGCCATCTCATCCTCTGTCGTCCCCTTCTCCTCCTGCCCCCAATCCCTCCCAGCATCAGAGTCCTTTCCAATGAGTCAACTCTTCTCATGAGGTGGCCAAAGTACCGGACTTTCAGCTTTAGCATCATTCCCTCCAAAGAAATCCCAGGGCTGATCTCCTTCAGAATGGACTGGTTGGATCTCCTTGCAGTCCAAGGGACTCTCAAGAGTCTTCTCCAACACCACAGTTCAAAAGCATTAATTCTTTGGTGCTCAGCCTTCTTCACAGTCCAACTCTCACATCCATACATGACCACAGGAAAAACCATAGCCTTGACTAGATGAACCTTTGTTGGCAAAGTAATGTCTCTGCTTTTGAAAATGCTAAGTTGGTCATAACTTTCCTTCCAAGGAGTAAGCGTCTTTTAATTTCATGGCTGCAGTCACCATCTGTAGTGATTTTGGAGCCTAGAAAAATAAAGTCTGACACTGTTTCCACTCTTTCCCCATCTATTTCCCATGAAGTGATGGGACCAGATGCCATGATCTTCGTTTTCTGAATGTTGAGTTTTAAGCCAACTTTTTCACTCTCCACTTTCACTTTCATCAAGAGGCTTTTGAGTTCCTCTTCACTTTCTGCCATAAGGGTGCTGTCATCTGCATATCTGAGGTTATTGATATTTCTCCTGGCAATCTTGATTCCAGCTTGTGTTTCTTCCAGTCCAGCGTTTCTCATGATGTACTCTGCATGTAAGTTAAATAAACAGGGTGACAATATACAGCCTTGACGGACTCCTTTTCCTATTTGGAACCAGTCTGTTGTTCCATGTCCAGTTCTAACTGTTGCTTCCTGACCTGCATATAGGTTTCTCAAGAGGCAGGTCATGGTATTCCCATCTCTTTCAGAATTTTCCACAGTTTATTGTGATCCACACAGTCAAAGGCTTTGGCATAGTCAATAAAGCAGAAATAGATGTTTTTCTGGAACTCTCTTGCTTTTTCCATGATGCAGCAGATGTTGGCAATTTGATCTCTGGTTCCTCTGCCTTTTCTAAAACCAGCTTGAACATCAGGAAGTTCACGGTTCACATATTGCTGAAGCCTGGCTTGGAGAATTTTGAGCATTACTTTACTAGCATGTGAGATGAGTGCAATTGTGCGGTAGTTTGAGCATTCTTTGGCATTGCCTTTCTTTGGGATTGGAATGAAAACTGACTTTTTCCAGTCCTGTGGCCACTGCACAGCCAAAAGTAAATAAAGAAAAATTAAAACAACAACAACAACAACCCTTCCTGGCAATATACCTTGGTTTAAGCTTGGGGAATTCTCTCTTTATGAACTTCCCTTGAAGCTCATTTGTTCCTGCTTCCACAGTGAGTATGTGACCGAGACGCAGCCAAGACGGCATGCTATCTCCTACCTTACCGTGATTGGTTGGGATATAAGCACATGATTCAAAACAGGCCAGTCAAAACCCACAAGACTCAATTCTGGGACTTTCATTGGAGCTATTAGAGGAAAAGTGTAATTGGTTGTTGTGATGTTGATAGCCTGTAGTGGCCAGGGACCATTTCCTTGGCAACTACAGAACAGAACTAATTCTGTTAAGAAGCTGAGGACTGGATCCCAGTGTTTTCTAGTTTAATGCTTGAGTCAAGCTGTGCCTTAAGATCTATGCCTGGACTTTCTAGCTTACCGCAGTCAATAAACTTCTTTTTTGCTGAGATCAATTTGAGTTGGGTTTTCTGTCACCTACATCATATACAGGTGCCAAGAATTTAGTACCTTAGCAGAAGGCTGAGGATTCATAGGGCTAGTAGAAGCAGTTGGCATGAGGATCTACCCAGATAGCTTAAAGATAACTTTATAGATCCCAATCTACTGATCCCAATCTACCTGTCTTCCAAATAATTTTTAATATAATTTTGCATTTCATGTATTTAGTTTCGAAAGTCAAGCTAAATAGGGACTTCCCTGGTGGTCCAATGGCTAAGACTCCGTGCTGCCAACACAGCGGGCTCAGGTTCGATCTTGGGTTGAGAAACTAGCTCCCTCGTGCTGCAACTAAGAGTAGACGTGCTGCATTAAAGATCCCACATGCTGCAATTAAAAAATATCCCAGCATGCCGCAACCAACACCCGGAGTTGCCAAATAAATAAAAATACCATTTTTAAAAAGTCACACTAAATAAAAAGGTATATACAAAATAGTCTATGCCTTCCCTTTTCCCCCTTAAGTTCTTTTACTTCGTGGCTAAAAATTTTTATTATTTTTGTATTCTTCCATTGTTTCTCGTGCAAATATCATCAAATATGGATATATTTTTTATTTCCCCCTTTTTGTTACACGAAAGATAGCATGTTGGCTCTTTTACATGCATTTCATTTCTTCAACATAGGTTCATTCAGAGTGCTTTTCTTTGATATTCTATAGTGCCTTTGATTATTCCTGGGTGCTTTCCACATAATATTTGAAATAGCTCAGAGCCCTCTTTAGCATATTCTACCACTTCTCTGCTCTGTTACCCTGGAGACATCTTAGTTTAACACTGGAGAATCCTTTATCTCACCAGAATTAGAGAATTCAAATCAAGGAGCCAAAATAAGGGTCTGACTCTAAAGTTAAGAAAAAATCTAGAAAGTCCAGTCTGAATACTAAAAAACAGACCATTGCACATGGTAGAGGGAGGATAGCTATGAAAATTAAAATGCTAGAAGTCTAAAGTTCTATACCAAAAAGAGGGATTAGCACTGACAAGGATATAGGCAAATATCCCAGAAAGAAGAGTGTATATTGCCACCAAATGACTTATAATTTTGAATAGAAGTCAAATTTAGTCCTCTTGGTTGGGCAAAAAATCTCTGATCAAAGTAATACACTGAGGACTTCCCTGGTAGTCCCCAGTGGCTAAGAATCCACCTGCCAATGCAGGGGACATGGGTTCAATTCCTGGTCCGGGAAGTTCCTACATGCCAGGGAGCAACTAAGCCCAAGCACCACAACTACTGAGCCCATGTGCTGCAACTATTAAAGCCCTCGTGCTCTAGGCCCCACATTCCACAGCTAGAGAAGCTACCACAATAAGAAGCCCACACACTGCAATGAATACCCAGAGCATCCATAAATAAATAAATGTAGTACACTGACCTACAGGGTCTTACAGTCACAGATATCTTAATAACTCAGCAGACAGTGGCTTAAACAGGACTGACAATCTCAGAACTCAGCCCTGAAAATCAGGATAATTTACTTGGAACAACGTGAATGAACATTTTCAGATTAAGTCACTATGGTGGAAGATCTAAAATTAACCTTTTCCCGGCATTCTCTGGCAGTCTAGTGATCTGGACTCAGGGCTCTCACTGCCGGGCGCCCAAGTTCCATACCTGGTTGGGGAACCAAGATCCCATAAGCCATGCAGTGCAGCCGAAAAATAAGTAAACAAAATCAACTTTTTAATAAAAATTATACTTAGCCTTCAACATGAGAGAAAAATGTCTACAAGAATATGAATTTTAATGAAACAATGGGTTGAAAATGAAAGACTGTCTAAAGATACACTTATAGGGACTTCCCTGGTGGTCCAGTGGCTAAGACTGGACGCGGTGCAGGGTGCCTGGGTTTAATGCCTGGTCAGGGAACTAAACCCACATGCTGCAACTAAGAGACTGCTGCTGCTGCTGCTGCTAAGTCGCTTCAGTTGTGTCCGACTCTGTGCGACCCCTGAGATGGCAGCCCACCAGGCTCCCCCGTCCCTGGGATTCTCCGGGCAAGAACACTGGAATGGGTAACTAAGAGACTAGGCACAGCCTAATAAATAAATAAATAATTTAAAGATATATTATAATTTAACAGCAGAGGGACTTGATTGGGCCTTGGCTAGGATAAACACAGGGTCTGGCACACAACTGACTGCTAAATAGCTATGGGTGAAAAAAGAAATCAATTTCTTTGCACGTGTGTTTATTATTGTTTTATCTTAATACCTAGAGGCAAAACAGCATCTGCAGATATTAACTTAGTTGATTTGGGTACTCATGTTTTTAGTAGAGGAAAATTGTTTTAAGAAAAGAGACCAGCCATTGAATCTTTATTTTTCGTATCATTTTTTCTTTTCTTATATTACAAAATTGTGTGTTGACACACCCAGTGAGGGCTGTTTTCTGTGCACTGGTTAGCTTTTAAGTGGGTTACATAAACACATTTCCATTTTTATGGTTTCATGCAGGCCTTAATTAGAAGTAAATGAGCTAGGCAGTCTGTTCTTTTATCCTTAAAAAAAATTAGCATTTATTGCTTACTTTCCCTTTGATCTTCTAAAATTTCAATTGGGGAGTTAAAAGAGTCATGAGAAAAAAAAAAAAAACTTTAGAAAAATTTTTTAGGTAAATGTATTTGCCACTGTGCTTTACCAAACCACAAACCCCAAGGAATAAATGAAAATTCAAAGCAGACATTCCCAAAGAAAATAAAGAAAAAAAAGAACTTACAGCAATATACTATAGTTTCTGTAAAACATAGGCTGGATAATTAAGGGTTAAAGCTTCATCTTTTCAGTCCTCAAAATGAAATATTTGTTTGCTGGTCAGGCGACATTGTGAATGCATTTCCAGATGCTGAGATCTCAGGAAACAATTATTGAACATACTTTATGCTCAAATACGTACTATTATTAATTAAGGTAAATGTTTTATGCTATCGTCAAATGTCACTAATTTTGTTTTGGGTGCAATAAAGCTACCAAAGAAAATATATTTGGGAGCTAATGCTATTATTCTAAGAAAGAACATTTTCTAAGAGCTAATTCAGCATTAAGCTTATTCCAGTCATGAATCCTTAGGCTCAAAATGTGGTTTAGCTCATAGATTTACACTTTAAAATAAACAAGCTTTCAATTAAAAATCAATAGGTTACGCCTAAGTATCAATTAAGTTTTGCCCTGGGGCACCTACCATTTTCTACATAATAGAAAACAGTTTATTTTCCAAGTTTTATTTCTTCACTAACACACCATGTGTGAAAAATACATTCTTGGCACAATATTTGATACAATGGAGTTTGATTACTTACATATGTTTCTGACATTTACAATACCTGCATTGTCCTCAGGAGGTAGTACAGAGCATATGAGGCTATAGCCTACAAGGAACAGAAAAGCAAGTTAGTTCACAATTTGAATAGACAGAAATGTGTAACCAAAGGACAATGGAAACACTCCTTCTTTGTGGCTTTTTTAGAATGTAGTAAACAACTCTCTTTCAAGGACGGATCACCAACCAAAAATTGCTACAAAACAAAATCTTGAGGAAACCTTTGCAGAAGAGAAACTAGTCTATTAGATGAGTAAGTCAAAGAGAAAAATAAGAGAGACAATGAAATCCACAAGAAGATTTGGCCATCAAGTAATCTGAATTTTTATACATTTACCTCGTTCTTTGGGCCTTTGGTTCTATCACGATGCACACCTAAAGATCAATGGAATTAAAAATGAGCAACTACAAAAACTACAACCTTCCTTTGGTTTTCTTCTCTCTTAACAGCTGACAACCCCATTACAGTTTCCACTTCTCTTTCTTTGCTCATCGAGGACTTTTGATTCACTTTTACTCTTTACAAATTTAATCGACAATGACGCTGTTATAAATATCAAATTACTCTTGATGAAATTGTCTGCTTTATAATGACTAAATGTCACCATTAAATTCAAAATCCACTTCGCTTACAAAAATGCATTTAGAAAATGAGTCATTTTTCTTTCAGGGGTTCTCAGAGCTGAGAACATCACAATTTTAAAAATAGTATCAGAGCACAGATCTTTTACATCTCATATCATTTTACTGGGCACTAAAGTCTAATATATCTGTGCTTCTGTTGCATCAGTGTGTCAGGGCTATTGTTTGTGTTACACCTGAGGTTTTACAAAGTAATCAATGAAGGATTAAATTCAATTTAGGTCAGGCTTTTAGCCGCTGGCTATTATGAAACATTTTCTATCACATACAGTTCGAGAACCTCATGATTTTGCTGTTTACTTTGTTAAATTTGCAGCTCCTTCAATTATCTCAGGTTTTTTTTTTTAATCCTTAAAACAAGAGTAACTTGCTTACATTAAAAAATATATAATATGGGGTAGTGGAAGGAGGCTCAAGAGGGAGGGGATATATGTATACTTACAATGGCACCCCACTCCAGTACTCTTGCCTGGAAAATCCCATGGATGGAGGAGCCTGGTAGGCTCCAGTCCATGGGGTTGCTGAGGGTCGGACACGACTGAGCGACTTCACTTTCACTTCTCACTTTCATGCATTGGAGAAGGAAATGGCAACCCACTCCAGTGTTCTTGCCTGGAGAATCCCAGGGACGGGGGAGCCTGGTGGGCTGCCATCTATGGGGTCGCACAGAGTCGGACAGGACTGAAGCGACTTAGCAGCAGCAGCAGCAACAGCTGATTCACATTGTTGTACAGCAGAAACTAACACAACATTGTAAAGCGTCTATACTCCAATTAAAACATATACATGCTTCCCTCACCTTCTGAGATGGCCCACCCTCTGTCTATATGTGTGTTCTCCCTGAATAAACCTTCTTTCAAAAATATACATATTTAATTACCTATATTTAAAAATAAAATATATACATTAAGCCACCATTGAAGAAAGAAGGAAGAATTCCAAACTAAACTCAAGATGTGGAAATTTCTTTGCCTGGGATTAATTTACTTACAACAGAGAACTCTTTGTCCATGTCTGGTGGAAAAAAAGAGAAGTTCTCATGATCAATATTCCATGAGAGTCTACCCAACAAGTCTGAATTGGATTGCTGTTTTTGAATGTTGTTTGCATAGTTTAGGAAGAAAAGGAAATGTCTAGAGAGAAGGGCAGGGGGAGGAAATAAATTCCTGTGATGTTAAGTCCGTATGTATGCACTCTAATGATTTAAACATTACTCAGCACACATGCTAGTCAGATCAAGTTGCTAGCTGAATATAGGTCCCAGGAGATTAATAAATGTACCTATCACCTTTGGAGAACTCTAGTTACCGGTCAGCCATTTCCTCTTCCTGTCCTTGCCTCTCAATAAGTAACTTCTGTTTCACATTATCCAGAGTGACCAAGTCCACCTTAAGTAAAACATCATGGTTCTTAATGAGAAGAATTTCAAATGCATCTTGCCTCCATAGTTAGCTTTCAGTGGATAGCCAGGGCTAAAGATTTCACTAAATTTAACTCTTAAAAGAGTTAAATTTTCTTTATAGCCAGTTCTTGCCCTGAGACTAAAGCATATTTGGTTAAGGATACTAAATTGAGACAGGCTCCTTCGTTTAAAAAAAAAAAAAAGATTAAGAACAAGTTCTGCAATGTTTTTGTAATAATTCAAACTGAGAGCAAATAAATGTTCCACTTTTTAGGCACATACCAAAATATGAGTGTATGTTTCATCCTATTTGTTTTTTTAAGTGATTGCCAAGAAAAGACTTTTTATTTTGGCCATGAAGCCTGTGGGGTCTTAGTTCCCTGAGCAGGATTAAACCCAGGCCCCAGCTGTGAAAGCGCTGAATCCTAACCACTGGATTGCCAGGGAATGCCCAAGAAAAGACCATTTTTTCCACACAATCCTGTTTGGATTGGGTCTTTGGGGCCCAAATAGATGGATTAAGTATTTGGCTAAAGAGGGACAATGCTACATTCAAAAAGAAAGGACTTCGAGGGATTGATGAAACTGTTACTCAGACTTGAAGGGACTGTCCCTAATTTGAAATACTTTAGGATATGAGGTGTTGTTGTTGTTGTTGCTTTCCTAACAGCCATTTTGGTGGTATTTACCTTTTATACTTTTCTTCTGCAAAACCTTGTACACAGCATTCAATTATTATTTTTATTCTCACTCTTGAACAGGTACGCGTTCCCTTCCCCATCCCCTTTGCCTTCCCTCTACTTCCTCTAATACCTGGCTTCCCAGGTCTTCCTCGTCTGTTCACTTCACGCTCTCCTCGCTCTTTCTTCCCCTTCCTCCTGAACTCTGTTTATTTATTAAGCTATGCTGCCTGCCATGTACCAGGCACATTTCTCACAATATCTGAGGCCTTTTCATTTGCTCACCATGGGCAGCCCATGTACTTACTGCCCAGACCTGTTATCCCTGAATCCCTCTTCTTCTGTTCATCCTTTCTCAAAAGATACAGCAAGGAGCTCTAATGCTGAGAACAGATTCAACCAGAATGAAAATGAAAGCCAAAGAAAATGTCCCCACTTCCCCTTCTCATGGCTATGAGGAAATATATAATGTGGGTCTACATCTGCGTTATCTCAGTTTATATAGTTTGTGAAAGAAAGAGATTTGATTCCTGGCTCTGCCACTTACTGTCTGGGTAATCTTGGACGAGTTACTTAACTAGATGCCTGAAATCCTTTCTGAAACAAGGCAATGGTATAAATAAATGATCTTGCTTAGATTTAATTTCCTAATCATAGCTTAGAGATTAAAAGCACAGGGCTGACTTAAATATACTTGGGTGGCAGTCTGGGACTTTCCACTGACTTGATTGAAAGTCTTTGTTTCCTCATTTGTGAAATGGGGTCACTGATAATATCAACCTCATAAGGCTGTGGTGAACTTTGGATAAGATAATGTGTATGTTGTTATTCTGTTGCTAAGTCCTGCCTGACTCTTTGGGATCCCATGGACCACAGCATGCCAGGTGCTCCTGTCCTCCGCTGTCTCCCGGAGTTTGCTCAAATTCATGTCCATTGAGTAGCTGATACTATCTAATCATCTCATCCTCTGCTGCCCTCTTCTCCTTTTGCCTTCAATCTTTCCCAGCATCAGGGTCTTTTCCAATGAGTCGTTCTTCACATCAGGTGGCCAAAGTATCGGAGCCTCAACTTCAGCAACAGTCCTTCCAATGAATATTCAGGGTTGATTTCCTTTAGGATTGACAGGTTTGATCTCCTTGCAGTCTAGGGAACTCTCAGGAGTCTTCTCCAGCACCACAATTCAAAAGCATAAACTCAGTGCTCAGCCTTCTTTATGGACCGACTCTGACATCCATACATGAGCCCTAGAAAAACCATAGCTTTGACTACATGGACCTTTGTAGGCAAAATGATGTCTCTGGTCTTTAACACTGTCTAGGTTTATCATAGCTTTCCTTCCAAAGAACAAGCATCTTTTAACTTCATGGCTGCAGTCACCATTTGCAGTGATTTTGGAGCTCAAGTAAATACAGTCTGTCACTGCTTCCTCTTTTTCCCCTTCTATTTGCCATAAAATGATGGGACTGGATGCCATGATTTTAATTTTTTGAATGTTGAGTTTTAACCCAGCTTTTTCACTCTCCTCTTTGACCCTCATCAAGAGGCTCTTTAGTTCGTCTTCACTTTCTGCCGTTAGAGTGGTATTATCTGCATTTTTGAAGTTGCCAATATTTCTCCCCACAATCTTGATTCCAGCTTGTGATTCACCAGCCTGGCATTTCGCATGATGTACTCTGCATATAAATGAAATAAGTAGAATGACAATATACAGCCTTATCATACTCTTTTCCAGTCTGTTGTTCCATGTAAGGTTCTAACTGTTGCTTCTTGACCCCCATACAGGTTTCTCAGGGGACAGATAAGGTGGTCTGGTATTCCCATCTGTTTAAGAATTTTCCACAGTTTGTTGTGATTCATGCAGTAAAACGGCTTTAGTCAGTGAAGCAGAATTAGATGTTTTTCTGGAATTCCTTTGCTGTCTCCATTAGCCAATGAATGTTGGCAATTTGATCCCTGGTTCCTCTGCCTTTTCTAAACCCAGCTTGGACTTTGGAAGTTCCAAGTTCAGGTACTGCTAGCTTGAAAGATTTTGAACATAATCTTGCTAGCATGTAAAATGAGTGCAATTCTGGTAGTTTGAACATTCTTTGGCATTGCCCTTCTTTGAGATTTGGAATGAAAACTGACCTTTTTCAGCTCTGTGGTCACTGCTGAGTTTTCCAAATTTGCTGACATATTGGAGCTATTGGTAATTGCCCTCTGCTCTTCCCCAGTATTATATTGGATACCTTCCAGTCTGGGGGGCTCATCTTCTGGTGTCATATCTTTTTGCCTTTTCATACTGTTCATGGGGTTCTCCAAAGAAGAATACTAAAGTGGGTTGCCATTTGCTTCTCCAGCAGACCATGTTTTGTCAGAAGTCTTCAGGTACTGCTAAAGCCTAGCTTGAAAGATCATGACCTGTCCGTCTTGAGTGACCCTGAATGGCATCCCTCATGGCTTCATTGAGTTATGCAAGCCCCTTCATCATGACGAGGTTGTTTTCTATGAAGGGGAAGATAATGCATAGAAAGATTTTAACATAGTGCCTGGCACTCCATGAATGTTCATTATTATTATCACTGATGCTACTATTTTTAGTAAGGTAGTATCATGACAATTAAAATTTTGGAAGTTAAATGTGAGATATCACTTTTTAAAATTATTTATTTGGCTGCACTGGTTCTTTGTTTCTGAGTGCAGGCTTTCTCCGTTTGTGGCAAGCGGGGGCTACTCTTCATTGAGGTGCACAAGCTTCGTGTTGCAGTGGGCTCTCCTGATGTGGAGCACAGACTCTAGACACTCAGGCTTCAGTGTTTGCAGCACGCAGTCTCAGTAGTCGTGGCCCTCGGGGCTCAGTAGTTATGGCGGATGAGCTTCATGGCTCCGTAACATGTGAAATCTTCCCTGACCAGGGATCAAACTTATGTCTCCTGCAGTGGCAGGCGGATTCTTGTCCACAATAACACCAGGAATGGCCGAGATACCACTTTACGGAAATAATCAACTGCGAAACAATAAGAAGAAACATAAGTATATTGATCTCTGCTCCTGATTCCTGATATAGAGCTCCTAAGATCTTTTAAATTTCCTTAGTGATAGGAGAATCTGACACCAATCTTCCAAATCCTTTAAAGTTTCCTGGTTGATAGGGATGTTTTTTGTTCTAATGAGGTGATTCTTGGTGGGCTCCTGGATGGAGGTTGGCTCCCCAGAAAGAACATGCTGTGAATAGAAGCTTGAAAATTCCAGTTCCCTCCTCCTGCCTTTCTACAGAGAAGGGGAGAGGCTGGAAATGGAATGAATGATCAATCAGGCCTATGTAAAGAAGCATTTATAAACATCCCAATCATACTGGGATCTGAGAGCTTCCGGGTTGGTAAGCACATCTACATGCCAAGAGTTTGCTTTACTCAATTCGCCAGGAACAGAAGCTCCTACGCTTGGGACACCTCCAGACTGCATCCCGTGTATCTCTGCAGCTGGTGTTCTTTATAATAAACCAGTATACATAAGAGTTTTCCTGGGTTCTGTGACCATTCTTGCTTTTTGGCTTTTTGCTTCTTGCATTTGGCTGCACTGAGGGTTCCTTGTGGCGCACGGGTTCTTCGTTGCTGTGAGTGGACTTTCTCTAGCTGCAGCGAGTGGGAGCTAGTCTTCAGTTGCAGTGTCTGGGCTTCTCATTGTGGTGGCCTCTCTCGTTGTGGGGCACAGGTTCTAGAGAGGGCTCGGTAGTTGTGGTGCATAGGTTTAGTTGCTGCAAGGCATGTGGGATTTTACTTCCCCAACTAGGGATGGAACCAGTGCCCCCTGTATTGGCAGGCAGATTCTTCACCACTGGACCACCAGAGAAGTTCTATTCTTGAAAATTATTGAACCCAAGGAGAGGAGCAGAGGAACACTGATTTATAGCCAGTGGGTCAGAAGTACAGGTGATTATCTGACACTTGAGATTAGCATCTGCAGTGGAAACAGTCTCAATCAAACAGTGCGATTGAGCCCTTAACCTGTGGATCAAACGGGTTAAGGAAACTCCAGGTAGATGGTGTCAGAACTGAATTGGATTGAAGCATACTCAACAGGTGTTGGAAGTTGCTTGATGTGTAGAAAACCCACACATTTGGTGTCAGATGTATTGTATGGTAATAGTGGGAGAATCAAGGAGAAACACAACAGTGTTTTTCCAACTCACCTGCAAGCACATTTAAGTAATACTGTCTCTACTTTTACTTAGTAACGCCCTGTTTTAAAATAAGTTTATTGTCTTTTCTGATTATCGAAGTGAAAACATATGTGGTTGTGTGTTCTATGTTTTTTTAAACTTTTAAAAAAATATATATATATGCTGTATACCTGAAACACTTAATATTATGTTTCAATTATATCTCAATTTAAAACTTTTTAACGTGCGTTTATGTATGTATTTATTTACAAAAATAAGGTCATACTGTACATACTATTTATGACTTGCTCTTTTTCACATAACAGTACATAATGGACATGTATGTATGTAAACAAATATGGAACATCATAATTTTTTTCTCTTAGAAAAATTCTACCTTGTGAACTGTCTTGATTAAAGAGTATGTCCTTAAGAATATATGAATATATATATATATATATATCTTAGGGTACTATCAGCCCCCAGAAAAAGCCAAGGCAACTTACTTGCAACAGTTGCATATGAGAACATCTATACCAACAACGAGTCTTGGTAAATTTTATATCTTTGTAAATCTGACCACACTGGATCAACCAAAGAGCTGTCAAATGCCTCAAGTTGGGGCCAACCAAAGTCTCTTCAGGACTTTTAATCTTGTCTGGAGTGACCCAGAGATGGAAGAAACCTTAGGGGGAGATAGTTGAGCAGCTCTTTCTACCAAGACATTCTGGAATTGCCAGTCTCCTTCCTGTCTTCTTCAGCCTTCTTGATCTCTTCTGTTACATCCTCACAGCTTTCCATAAAATTTCCTTTTCCCTAGGTAGTTAAAATTAGTTTATGTAGCTTGTAACCAAATTGAAATATCAAGCAGGTTGTTGAATATATAAATCTGGGGCTCAGTCAAGGGGAAGTCTGGGCAGGAGATATAAATTTGGGAGATACCAACAATACTATCAACTCCAGAAGGAGATGAAGTTAAATCTCCAACTCGTAACCTACTCCTAAGTACAGCACTAATTTATTTAGAATGAATCTGACTTTTAACTTACCTTGCAGAAAACAGAGCAAATTAACCATACAGATTCACTTACGTATTATAGATTTGTTTGTAATGAAAAAAAATTTATAGATAGATATATACAAACACATGCATACATCTATATACACACACACATATGCACACTGAATTAACATTATAAAATTAGTGGGTTATTTTGTAATGAAACCACAGTAAGCAAACAAAATTTTTGAACTGGCACCCAGGTGCACCTTGGACATTTCTTTAAAATTCAAATTGATTTCTCATATTTTCATCATTTTGCCTAAGCAAAGAAGATATTAATTTGTCATTTCATTTAGCTCTTCTCATTTCCAGCCTAAGAACAAAGCCCAAACTCTAAATGTTGGTCCAGAAATGTGCCCTGAGATTACTAAACAGTGTTGCATAAAATACTAATGTTATTTATTTCTGTAGCAATTTTGCCATGCAACTACCTGGAATTTAATGCCAACTTCCTCGGTATTTATGTACCCACGCCAATTTCCTTGGTATTTTTATACCCAAGTGAACAGAGTTCAGTATTGTATATGGTACCTTCTGAATCAAAAGGCCTTTCTTCAGAAAAGATTAAAAAACCATGAAAAGAGTGTTTCAGTGCCGAGTCTCATAAACCTGCAAAAACATGAAGGAAGTTGGGGGAAAAGGCAACTGGGATGTGAGACAGTGTCTCTACTTATGCCATGCCTAAATTTGTTCTGTGTGTGTGTGTGTTAAAATTTTTTACTGAAGTATAGTTGATTTACAATGTTGTTTTAGTTTCCAGTGTACAGCAAAGCGATGCAGTTATACCTAAATTTGGATCAACAAGTTCCCTTAGGAAGTGGGGTGGGTGGGTAAATTAAGAGTATGGGATTAACAGATATACAATATCATATTAAAAACAGAGGGACTTCCCTAGTGTGGTTAAGACTTCATCTTCCAATGCAGGGTGTGAGAGTTTGATCCCTGGTCAGAAAGCTAAGATCCCACATGCCTCATGGTCAAAAAGCAAAACATAGAACAGAAGTAATATTTTAAAAATTCAACAAAGAATTTAAAAATGCTGCACATCAAAAAAATCTTTCAAAAAATGAGTGCATAAAAAACAAATCTAAAATAGATAAACAACAAGAATTTATTGTACAGCACAAGGAACTATATGGAATGTCTTGTGATATCCTATATTGCAGAAGAATTGGAAAAGAAAGGAATATAGATATATACATATATATCTATAACCAAATCACTTTGCTTTACCCATGAAATTAACATGTCAACTCTACCTCAATTAAAAAAAAGCCATTTTGATATTTGGCAAAACTAATACAATTATGTAAAGTTCAAAAATAAAATAAAATTAAAAAAAAAAAAAGCCAATTTCCTTAGATGGTGTAAGAACAGTGTCCAGCACTTAGCAGTAGTGCTTGAGTCAAATATTTGTTGACATTTTTAATAAATGATGCTGTTTAAATGAAAGTTAGTTTGCATATAAGTGAAAAATTGGATGTATAATGTAAAAAATTCCACTTTTTGTTATTGATTAGAAAATATTAGAACTAGAAGGATTATTAGAAGTGACTTAAGTTGCTTCTTATACCTCAATCATAAGCAAAAACTTTCCATAAGTCATTAAAATCAGACACAGTACTTATGTTTTCAAAAAATGAAAGGCAGTTTTATTGTTCTATGTATCCTTAACTTTGGTTCTTCTACCTGATTAGAGTTTCAGTTACAGTTGCTACATAATAAATTACCCCTCAAATTTAGTGACGTAAAACAATTATTTGCTTTTGCTTGTGACTCTGTGAGTCAGAAAGCTGACGAGAGCTCTAGGGGGCACTTTTATCTCAGGCTCTCTCACCTGGATGCAGTTAGCTTTTGGCTGGGGCTGAAGTCATCTGGAGACCCGATTGGATCCAACATGAAAGATGGCTCATACACATGTCTGGCAGTTGCTGCAGGCAGTCGTCTGGGAGCTCAGTTAGGTCCTGAACCATTTGCACATGATCTCTCCAGCAAGATGGTCTCAGGGTTTTCAGACTACTTCATTGGTAGCTGACTTCCGGCAGAGCCATGTTCCAAGAGAACCAGGAGGAAGCTGCAGCACCTTTTATGACCCAGCCTCAAAAGTTGCATACCATCACTTCCTCTGATTTTTATGGGCCAAAACAGTCACAAATTCACCTAGATTCAAAAGGCAGAGACATAGAGGCTACCACTTAATGGGAAAACTATTAAAGAATTTTGAGGCTATGTCTTTAAAATCACCACAGCCACGTTAGAAAAAGGGTAAGCTATGACCTTACCCTTTATGAGACTTTTCATTTGATTTGGGGCATAACTATCTCTAGGTTACATTTTTTACACTTTTATTATAGAGAATTTTAAACATATAAAAGCACGCAGGGACTTCCCTGGTGGTCCAGTGGTTAGGGTCCATGGACTGGGAAGCTTCCACCCACCACAGGGCAACTAAGCCTGTGCACTGAGCCTGCGCACCTAGAGCCTGTGCTCCACAACAGGAGAAGCTACTGCAACGAGAAGCCTGTGCATCCCGATTAGAGAGTAGGTCCCACTCACCGCAACTAGGAAAAGCCCAAGTGCAGCAACAAAGACCCAGCGCGGCTAATGAACAAACAAACAAAATCAAACCTTCAACTCGTGTCTGACTCTTCACGACCCCGTGCACTGCAGCAGGCCAGGACTCCCTGTCCCTCACCATCTCCCAGAGTTTGCCCAAACTCACGTCCATTGAATCGGTGATGCCATCCAACCATCTCATCCTCTGTCGCCCTCTTCTCCTTCTGCTTTCAGTCTTTCCAAACATCGAGGTCTTTTCCAATGAGTCAGATCTTTGCATCAGGTGGTCAAAGTACTGGAGCTTCAGCATCAGTCCTTCCAAAGAGTATTCAGGATTGATTTCCTCTAAGATTGACTGGTTTGATCTTCTTGCAGTCCAAGGGACTCTCAAGAGTCTTCAACACCACAGCTCAAAAGCATCAATTCTTCAGCACTCAGTCTTCTTTATGGTCCAGCTCTCACATCTGTACATGACTACTGGACAGACCATAGCCTTGACTACATGGACCTTTGTCGGTGAAGTGATGTCTTTGCTTTTTAGCACACTATCAGGGTTTGTCATAACTTTCCAGCCAAGAAGCAATTGTCTTCTAATTTCAGGGTTTTATTTTTATTTTTTTTTTTTACTAAAGACATCTTTTACTTGTTTGTCTACCAGGAAGCAATAAAAATCCATCTGTCTACACTACAGATAGTAGACCCCCCCACCCCTAGTGCTGGATCCTGGGGTCTCAGGATACTAAAATCAAAGCACTGGTATTTAAGGCATCAATTATTTTTCTTTTTTTTTTTTTTTTACACAATGTATCTTTTATTTTTGTGATTCTGGAATGTACATTAAAGTGTCTCATTTTATTTTTATTTTTTATTTTATTTTTTTGGTACATATTTTATTTTATTTTATTTATTTTTTGGGGGGGTTCTTTTTTAATTTTTTTTTTACTTTACAATATTGTATTGGTTTTGCCATACATCAACATGTATCTGCCACAGGTGTACACATGTTCCCCATCCTGAACCCCCCTCCCACCTCCCTCCCCATACCATCCCTCTGGGTCATCCCAGTGCACCAGCCCCAAGCTTCCTGTATCCTGCATCGAACCTGGACTGGTGATTCGTTTCTTATATGATATTATACATATTTTAATGCCATTCTCCCAAATCATCCCCCACCGACAGAGTCCAAAAGACTGTTCTATACATCTGTGTCTCTTTTGCTGTCTCGCATACAGGGTTGTCGTTACCATCTTTCTAAATTCCATATATTATGCATTAGTATACTGTATTGGCGTTTTTCTTTCTGGATTACTTCACTCTGTATATAATTTCAGGGTTGCATTAACAATCCAGTGATTTTAACATTTAACAATCCAGAGCCCAAAAAGAGGAAATCTGTCACTCCTTCCACCTTTTCCGCTTTTATTTGCCATGAAGAACTATCATATAATCCAGAAATCCCACTACTGGACATACACCCAGAGAAAAACATAACTCAAAAAGATATGTGCTCCCCAATGTTCATTGCAGCACTGTTTACAATAGCCAAGACATGGAAGAAACCTAGATGTCCATCGACAGAGGAATGAATAAAGACGATGTGGTCCATGTATATAATGAAATATTACTCAGCCATAAAAAGAAAGTGAAAGTGGAGAGTGAAAAAGTTGGCTTAAAACTCAACATTCAGAAAACAAAGATCATGGCATCCGGTCCCACCACTTCATGGGAAATAGATGGGGAAACTGTGGAAACAGTGTCAGACTTCATTTTTCTGGGCTCCAAAATCACTACAGATGGTGACTGCAGCCATGAAATTAAAAGACGCTTACTCCTTGGAAGGAAAGTTATGACCAACCTAGATAGCATATTCAAAAGCAGAGACATTACTTTGCCAACAAAGGTTCATCTAGTCAAGGCTATGGTTTTCCCTATGGTCATGTATGGATGTGAGAGTTGGACTGTGAAGAAGGCTGAGCACTGAAGAATTGATGCTTTTGAACTGTGGTGTTGGAGAAGACTCTTGAGAGGCCCTTGGACTGCAAGGAGATCCAACCAGGCCATTCTGAAGGAGATCAGCCCTGGGATTTCTTTGGAAGGAATGATGCTAAAGCTGAAACTCCAGTACTTTGGCCACCTCATGCGAAGAGTTGACTCATTGGAAAAGACTCTGATGCTGGGAGGGATTGGGGGCAGGAGGAAAAGGGGACGACAGAGGATGAGATGGCTGGACGGCATCACTGACTCGATGGACGTGAGTCTGAGTGAACTCAGGGAGTTGGTGATGGACAGGGAGGCCTGGCATGCTGCGATTCATGGGGTTGCAAAGAGTTGGACACGACTGAGCGACTGATCTGATCTGACTGATCTGATCTGATAAAAAGAAATGAAATTGGATCATTTGTAAAGACATGGATGAACCTAGAGACTGCCATACAGAGTGAAGTCAGAAAGAGAAAAACAAATATTGTGTATTGATGTACCTATGTGGAATCTAGAAAAATGGTATAGATGATCCTATTTGAAGAGCAGAAATAGAGAATAAATATATGGACACCAGGGGAAGAAGAGAGTGGGATGAACTGGAAGACTGGAACTGACGTACATACACTATTGATACTATGTGTAAAATAGACAGGGGCTTCCCTGAGGGCTCAGTGGTAAAGAATTCACCTGACAATGCAGACGAGAGTTCAGTCCCTGGGTTGGGAAGATCCCGTGGAGATGGAAATGGCTACCCACCCCAGTATTCTTGCCTGGAGAATTCCAGGGACAGAGGAGCCCGGCAATCTACAGTCCATGGGGTCACAGAGAGTTGGACCCGACTGAGCGACTAACACTTCACTTCATAAAATAGATAACTAACGAGAATCCACTGTATAGCTCAGGGAACTCTAATCAGTGCTCTGTGGTGACTTAAATGGGAAGAAAACCCCCAAAAGAAGGGATATATGTATATATAGAGCTGATTCACTTTTTTGTACAGTAGAAACTAATACAACATTGTAAAACAACTATATTCCAATAAAAATTAATTTTAAAAATACAAAACGTGGTATTTTATTTCAAAGATTCTTTCTCCACTTATTATCTGGAAGAGCTCCATAAAGAGGAACTTTTCCTTATCTGCATTTGGTTACCCAAGGACTCATTTAGCACAGGAAAAGCAGAATGGCAGAACAATGCTTGGTTCATTCCCTATGTTTTCCAGGATTTAAAACAGTTAGTCCATTACTTTATAAAATTCAAATAGGAATTTATTATGCAAAAAAAAACCTTTAGAGGGGATAGTGTATATACATCAGTGGCTTTTTGTTTTGTTTTTACATTTTAATGACATATAAAAATAAAATCTAGGAATTCTAAAATTGGCAGTGGTGTATGGCCCCAGGGAACATTCTGTCTAGTCAAGCACACAAAGGAAGATTTTGGGAGAGATCTGGAGAACTATGGAAGTGGTGTGTATGAATATTTGAGAGACATGGTTGATTATATATAGATGATGTGCGTGCATGCATGCTCAGTCGCTTAAATCATGCCCACCTCTTTGCGACCTCATGGACTGTAGCCCACCAGGCTCCTCTGTCCATAGGATTCACCAGGGAAGGATACTGGAGTGGGTCGCCATGCCCTCCTCCAGGGGATCTTCCTGACCCAGGGGTCGAACCTATGTCTCTTATGTCACCTGCATTGGCAGGTGGGTTCTTTATCATTAGGGTCACCTGGGAAGCCTCATGAGGACGACAGGGGTATCAAAATGCTTGGGGTAATTTGGATGAGTTTATAGACAAATAGGCAAATGAAAAAAACATGGCAGTTTTTAACAAAGGAAAAATGCAGATTGTGTGAAAAAGGAGGTATGGTTGTCGATACTACTTGGCTTATCTGTCAACAACATTTGCTTGGTCATAATAATGTAAAGACTGACTTTCAGTTCATTTCTCTTTTATTGGCCTTGCCACTCAGCTTTACAGAATCTCAGTTCCCTGACCAAAGATTGAACCCAGGCCATGGCAGTGAAAATACTAAATCCTAATACCACCAGGGAACTTCCTAAACATTGACTTTGATATAACAAAAAGTATGCAGATGACACCACCCTTATGGCAGAAAGTGAAGAAGAACTAAAAAGCCTTTTGATGAAAGTGAAAGAGGAGAGTGAAAAAGTTGGCTTACAGCTCAACATTCAGAAAACTATGATCATGGCATCCGGTCCCATCACTCCATGACAGATGGGGAAACAGTGGCAGACTTTTTTTTTTTCAGCTCCAAAATCACTGCAGATGGTGACTGCACCCATGAAATTAAAAGATGCTTATTTCTTGGGAAAAAAGTCATTACCAAGCTAGACAGCATATTAAAAGCAGAACATTACTTTGCCAACAAAGGTCTGTCTAGTCAGTTCAGTTCACTACAGTTGCTTAGTCATGTCCAACTCTTTGCGACCCCATGAATCGCAGCATGCCAGGCCTCCCTGTCCATCACCAATTCCCGGAGTTCACCCAAACTCATGTCCATTGTGTTGGTGATGCCATCCAACCATCTCATCCTCTGTCGTCCCCTTCTCCTCCCTCCTTCAATCTTGCCCAGCAGCAGGGTCTTTTAAAATTAGTCAGCCCTCTGCATCAGGTGGCCAAAGTATTGGAGTTTCAGTTTCAACATCAGTCCCTCCAATGAACACCCAGGGCTGATCTCTCTTAGGATGAACTGGTTGGATCTCCTTGCAGTCCAAGGGACTCTCAAGAGTCTTCTCCAACACCACAGTTCAAAAGCATCAATTCTTTGGCGCTCAGCTTTCTTTATAGTCCAACTCTCACATTCATACATGACTATTGGAAAAACCATAGCCTTGACTAGATGGACCTTTGCTAGCAAAGTAATGTCTCTGCTTTTGAATATGCTGTCTAGGTTGGTCATAACTTTTCTTCCAAGGAGTAAGCGTTTTTTAATTTCATGGCTGCAATCACCATCTGCAGTGATTTTGGAGCCCAGAAAAATAAAATCAGCCACTGTTTCCACTGTTTCCCCATCTATTTGCCATGAAGTGATGGGACTGGATGCCATGATCTTAGTCTTCTGAATGTTGAGCCTTAAGCCAACTTTTTCACTCTCTTCTTTCACTTTCATCAAGAGGCTCTTTAGTTCTTCTTTACTTTCTGCCATAAGGGTGGTGTCATCTGCATATCTGAGGTTATTGATATTTCTTCCGGCAATCTTGATTCCAGCTTGTGCTTCCTCCAGCCCAGCGTTTCTCATGATGTACCTTGCATATAAGTTAAATAAGCAGGGTGACAATATACACCCTTGACGTACTCCTTTCCTGATTTGGAACCAGTCTGTTGTTCCATGTCCAGTTCTAACTGTTGCTTCCTTACCTGTATACAGGTTTCTCAAGAGGCAGGTCAGGTGGTCTGGTATTCCCATCTCTTGAAGAATTTTCCAGTTTATTGTGATCCACACAGTCAAAGGCTTTGGCATAGTCAATAAAGCAGAAATAGATGTTTTTCTGGAACTCTCTTGCTTTTTCCATGATCCAGCGGATGTTGGCAATTTGATCTCTGGTTCCTCTGCCTTTTCTAAATTCAGCTTGAACATCAGGAAGTTCACAGTTCACATATTGCTGAAGCCTGGCTTGGAGAATTTTGAGCATTACTTTACTATCATGTGAGATGAGTGCAATTGTGCAGTAGTTTGAGCATTCTTTGGCATTGCCTTTCTTTGGGATTGGAATGAAAACTGACCTCTTCCAGTCCTGTGGCCACTGCTGAGTTTTCCAAATTTGCTGGCATATTGAGTGCAGCACTTTCACAGCATCATCTTTTAGAATTATCTGTCTAGTCAAGGCTATGGTTTTTCCAGTATTCATGTATGGATGTGAGAGTTGGACTATAAAGAAAGCTAAGCGCCGAAGAATTGATGCTTTTAAACTGTGGTGTTGGAGAAGACTCTTGAGAGTCCCTTAGACTGCAAGGAGATCCAACCAGTCCATCCTAAAGGAATTCAGTCCTGAATATTCATTGGAAGGACTGATGCAGAAGCTGAAACTCCAATACTTTGGCCACCTGATGGGAAGAACTGACTCACTGGAAAAGACCCTGATACTGGGAAAGATTGAAGGCAGGAGAAGGGGATGACAGAAGATGAGATGGTTGGATGGCATCACCGACTCAATGGACATGAGTTTGAGGAAACTCTGGGAGTTGGTGATGGACAGGGAGGCCTGGCGTGCTGCAGTCCATGGGGTTGCAAAGAATTGGACATGACTGAGTGACTGAACTGAACTGATTGATATGCTTGGGTTTCCCACATGTCTCAGTGGTAAAGAATCTGCTTGCCAGGCAGTAGATACAGGTTCAATCCCTGCATGAGGAAGATCCCTTGGAGAAGGCAACCCACTTCAGTATTTTTGCCTGGTGGTTACAGTCCATGGGGTCGAAAAGAGTCGGACACAACTGAGCGCACACTTACACACACATACACACATTGCATGTATAAATATAGTAATTAACCTTACAAAAGGATATATTGTCCATGTAATATGAAAAATATAGAAAAAAGAGAGCTGCAAAGTAAAGCTTACTCTAAGAAAAAAACACACACAGAAATGTTTCTGTTTTCATTTTACCTGTGGGTTTAACAATGATCTCTTTCATCCACTTATAGGGACTTTCTTAAAAAATCAATATTTTTCTTTGCTTCCAGTACATTCTCAATCATAATCACTAGCTTCCAAGTCCTTCACAGCTTATTTCACGTCACTTTATCTTATCATCTCATTCCTAATTCTAAACCTGATTTCAAGCTGAATCCTCTTCTGGAAATGGCCTACCAATCGAACTTATCTCTCTGAACTGCCCCAGTCCATCATGGAGTAGTGGTTAAGGGCTTGGAGCTCTGGAATCCAGCAGACCCAGTTTCATGCCTGCTGGGCCACCTGGGGATTGGATGATCTTGGGGAAATTACTCTGTTTGCCTCAATTTCTCCAGTTCATGAGGATAGTATTAGTAATTATTCCACAAGTGCAGAGGTTTAAAGAGGCTTTCCAGGTGGCTCAGTGGTAAACAATTCAACTGCCAATGCAAGAGATGACAGAGACTTCAGTTTGATCCCTGGGTCAGGAAGATCCAATGGAGGAGGGCATGACAAGCCAATACTCTTGCCTGGAGAATCCTGTGGACAGAGGAGCCTGGAGGGCTGTAGTCCATGGCGTCACAAAGAGTCAGACACCACTGACTGACTGAGCACAGCACAAAGAGCACCGACCCGGCTCTCAAGGACTCAACTCCACTGGCTGGGAATGAAGGGAAGAATAGGATAGAGTTAAAGGCAAAGCCTTCAGCAACACACAGACCTGGCATACCAGTCACGGCCTCCCTAGAAAGACGACAGTAAGGAAGGATGTACTACAAGCGATTTCCTCCAAAAGGGTGAGTTCGGGTAACCACAGGGCATTGGGCAGTAGCCTGGAATAGCAGTCCCAGACTCAAAGTCCCAAGGAGAGAAAAAGGAAGGAAAGGATTCTGCAGAGACAACACAGCCAGATGAAACCACGTCTCCTTACTTCCCCCTTATCTATGGGGCTATCCTGTACAGCAGTCCCCATCCCTTTTGGCACCAGGGACCAGTTTCATGAAAGACAATTTTTCCATGAATTGGGGGAAGGGGATGTTTTCAGGATGATTCAAGCCCATTACACTTATTTTGCACTTAATTGCTATTATTATTACATCAGCTCCACCTCAGATCATCAGGCATTAGATACCAGCTAAAACAGACTTCATCAGAGCCAGGGGGGCTGTTGATGCAACTGATGCAGGTCGGCCTCTGGAGTGCAGAAGAACAGAAAGTGGGTCTGGAGGGAAAGATGGAGATAGTCAGCACTGGGGTTCAGATTCTTGCTCTGTAACTCCCAGCTGTGTGATCTTCAACAAGTCCCATAAGTTCGGTTCCTTTGATAAAACAGAAAGTGAGGGTGATGGTGTTAGTCACTCAGTCATGTCCAAATCTTTGCAACCCCATGGACTGTAGCCTGCCAAGCTCCTCTGTCCATGAAATTCTCCAGGCAAGAATACTGGAGTGGGTAGCCATCCCCTTCTCCAGGGGATCTTCCCGACCCAGGGATCAAACCTGGGTGTCTTGCATTGCAGAAAGACTCTTTACCTTAGGAAACAAGAATCACAAGGAGATGAGGCCCATGAAGTACTTGGTGTGGCACTGCCTTCACAGGAGGAGGGACTCAGAATTTGCCAGACAGCCTTGAGAATCCCAGGGACGGGGGAGCCCGGTGGGCTGCTGTCTATGGGGTCGTACAGAGTCGGACACGACTGAAGCGACTCAGCAGCAGCAGCAGCAGTGCCCAGCTCTAACAACCAGGCTTCTGACTTGTTTCTGAGAACAAGTTGCCCCCCTCCCCATATCCCAGGTGGATCACTGGATCCAGGTTATTTTCATTGTGCCAGCGGCCCTTTGTTATTTGCCTAATCCGAAGCCCTCTAGGAACGACATCTTGCTGTGTGCTTGTAGGTAACCATGGAAACCTGCTGCCTTCCTCAGGTGACTAAAAGACAGGTTGGTAACAGCCTGATGACGATGAGGGAGAGAGAGGCTGAGAACAAAGACTTTCAGGATCCAGGTAAACAAAACCGTGACTTGGGGGTTGAATATTTTAATCCCTCTAGAGAGCAAGCACCCAGCTCTTCACTGGGGCCCCCCTCCCTCAGGCCACAGTGTACATAAGATAGAGTGTCTCTAAAGTGCAAGGCAGGGCTGGAGGACTCCGTGCCATTCTGGCTGCTGCCTTGCAGTGAGCTCTGCAGACCTTGCAGGCTCTGAGGGAGCCATTTTGTTTGAAACATTCTCTTCAGCGCCACTTCTGAGGCTTTGGTTCAGGAAACCAGGAAGCAGAATGGAACCAGTTTATAATTTTAGAGAAAGGAAGTATATTCATCTCCTCAGGCTGCTGTAATAAAGTAACACAAACCGTGTGGTTTCAGCAACAGCTATTTATTGTCTCACACTTCTGGAAGCTAGAAGTCTGAGACCAAGGTGCTGCAGCATCGGTCCCTTCGGAGAGCTGAGAGGAACATTCTGTTCCCTGCTAGCTTCCGGTGCTTTGCTGGTGATCTTTGGCATTCCTTGGCTTGTAGGAATGTTACCCTGATCTGTCTTCATCTTCACATGATCTTCTTTGTGTGTGTGTGTCTCTGTGTCAAGCTATCCCTTTTTTAAAGGATGGCTGCTGCTGCTGCTGCTGCTAAGTCACTTCAGTCGTGTCCGACTCTGTGCGACCCCATAGACGGCAGCCCACCAGGCTCCCCCGTCCCTGGGATTCTCCAGGCAAGAACACTGGAGTGGGTTGCCATTTCCTTCTCCAATGCATGAAAGTGAAAAGTGAAAGTAAAGTTGCTCAGTCGTGTCCGACTCTTAGTGACCCCATGGACTGCAGCCTACCAGGCTCCTCCGCCCATGGGATTTTCCAGGCAAGAGTACTGGAGTGGGGTGCCATTGCCTTCTCCGTTAAAGGATGGCAGTCACGTTGAATTAGGGCCCACCTTGCAACCGTACATAGCTGTTCAGTTGTGTCTGACTCTGCCATCCTATGGACTGTAGCCCACCAGGCTCCTCTGTTCATGGGATTTTTTCAGGCAAGAACACTGGAGTGGGTTGCTATTTTCCTCCTCCAGGGAGGGATCGAACCAGTGTCTCCTGTATCTCCTAAATTGTAGGTGGATTCTTTACCCACTGAGCCATTAAGGAAGCCCACCTTAATGACCTCAATTAACTAATTCCATCTGCAAGGACCCTATTTCCAAATAAGATCACATTCTGAGATACTGGAGCTTTGGACTTCGAGATATGAATTTTGAGGAGACAATGCAACCCGTAAAAGGGGAGATGGGTGGGGGAAGGCCATCCCATGACCCATGACACCTGTCCTGGTTCTTAAATAATGGACCTTCTTGAATTTCCTCACTAACAGATTGCCTGTCAACAAGCCCTTGCTATTCTGGGGTGCGCCTTTTGCCTTACAACACATAGCTTTGCCTGTCTACGTGTTCCCTTTCAGTAAATCTAGTTCTATCTCCAGCTCTCACCGCTGAGCAGACATCTCTGTATTCCTATCTGCCAGCGCTTCTTCTGTTTGCTTGGAGATGGAAATAGTAATCCACTCCAGTATTCTTGCCTGGGAAACCCCATGAACAGAAGAGCCTGGTGGGCTACAGTCTATGGGGTCGCAAACAGTGGGACGCGACTGAGAGACTAACACTTTCTGTTTGCCTGAGGAGACTTCCTCAGAGTTGAGCGTACTCCTCTTAGAACAGGCCTCACCTCAGGGCGCGTGCTAATCTGGGTCCCCACGTCTTTAGCAGGGCCCTGACCTCTGCAGTTACCCGGGCCACACCCAGCTGCATTCTGAGGGAAGTGAGCAATGCTTTTTTGTTATTGTTTTTCTTTTGGCAGCACTGCTCAGCATGTGAGACCTTAGTTCCAGACCAGGGATCATAGCTGAGTCCCCTGCTGTGGTAGCATGGAGTCTTAACCACCAGACCACCAGCAATGTTTGACGTTTGTGGAAGTGAGGACATTCGGATCCAGACAGGCAGGATTCAGAGCCAGGTGGAGAAAGCACAGGTAAAGAGAGTTAGCATGCAGCTTGGCAGATCTAAGTGTGTCTACTACTCCCCCTTGTATGGATCCAAAATCACTGCAGATGGTGACTACAGCCATGAATTAAAAGACACTTGCTCCTTGGAAGAAAAGCTATAACAAACCTAGTCAGTTCAGTTCAGTTCAGTCGTTCAGTCGTGTTTAACTCTTTGTGACCCCATGGACTGCAGCACGCCAGGCTTCCCTGTCCATCAACTCCCAGAGCTTGCTCATCCAACCATCTCATCCTCTGTCATCCCCTTCTCTCCTGCCTTCAATCTTTCCCAGCATCAGGCCCAAACCTAGACAGTGTGTTAAAAAGCAGAAACATCACTTGACCAACAAAGATGCATATAGACAAAACGATGGTTTTTCCAGTAGTCACGTATGGATGTGAGAGTTGGACCATAAAGAAGGCTGAGCTTTTGAATTGTGGTGTTGGAGAAGACTCTTGAGAGTCCTTTGGACTGCAAGGAGATTAAACCAGTCAATCCTAAAGGAAATCAACCCTGAATATTCGTTGGAAGGACTGATACTGAAGCTGAAACTCCAATACTGTGGCCACCTGATGCAAAGAGCTGACTCATTGGAAAAGACCCTGATGCTGGGAAAAATGGAAAGCAAAAGGAGAAGGGGTTGGCAGAGGGTGAGATGGTTAGATAGCATCACCGACTCAATGGACATGAATTTGAGCAAACTACAGATAATAGAGGGAGGACAGAGAAGCCTAGTGTGCTGCAGTCCGTGGTGTCACAAAGAGTCGGACATGACTTATTGACTGAACAGCGACAACCTCGTATTGACGGTCTGGTCCCACAAGGCTGGATTATGGCCCATAAAAAATTCTGCAGAGCCTGAAAATGTAAGCATTCAACATGTTAACTATGGGGACCATGATGGCCATTTACAGACATTTTACTGCTTCCACAAAGTTCCATGTTGATGACTAAGGAGTTTCAGGGTATGACCGATGAGAACTTTTCATTTTTTCTTGACATTAAGTACCCGCATAAAATTACTGAAACTCTTGTGAAAATGCTGGTATTCTCTGGGATATTTCTACATGGTAGTATAACTGAGTTATAACCATTGACCCAGAACAGGGCTATCAATTTGCAATCTACTTAGATATTTTAAGTGGGCTTCCCAGATGATGCCAGTGGTAAGGAATTCACCCACAAATTCAGTAGATGCAAGAGACTTGGGTTTGATCCCTGAGTTGAGAAGATCCCCTGGAGTATGAAATGGTGACCTGCTCCAGTATTCTTGCCTGGAAAATCCCATGGACAGAGGAGCCTGGCGGGGCTACAGTCCATGGGGCTGCAGAGAGTACAACATGACTAAGCAAGTAAGTAGCAGCAGCAGCAAATATTTTAAGTAGTTTTTCTGTAATGATCAGGGAAAGGGTAACAGAGATCTTTTCCTTTCCCTCCATAGAGAGGAGGAATTCTGTGGGTTCCTGAGATTTCAACACTGGGCTAGAACTAGGCCCTCTGAGTGCTAACAATTATCCTACATGCTTCCTAACTTAGCTCAAAAATACCCACACTCTGTGGAACAGGGTCAGGAGCACCATGATCATTTTGAAAAGATAATTTCCTCGGATGAGAAGTGAACCACTTAAGTAGTCATTATGTGCATCCCCTCCTCCCCCCACCCAAAGCCAAAGTGTGATTTGATGTATTTTAGGAACTAAAGTTCAAACTGTGAATTTCCTGTGTAGAAAAAAATAATCTGTCAGAAAGCACTTAGGGAGAGGCAGAGCAGACAGATTAAACAGGTTCGAAGATCTGCCCTTGGTCTCCTTTTCTGTTTTCCTTGACAATGTCATTCAACCTCCAGCTCGAGATGGAGGTCACGCCCTGCCTGTGTCTGGGGCCTCGCTCAGCCTCTGGTCCCTGTGTTCTCCATCACTGGTGGCCTCTGGAAGGTTTGCCTACAGCATCGTGGAAGCAATAGTTCTCAGGGGGAAGGGATCATCTCTATTGAACCCTGCCGCTTCACTTTTTTTCTTGCAATCTCTTTTTCCTCAATGCTACTGCCATCCTGCTGGATATTTGGGCTCGAAGCTGCTAAGTCAGTGGTTCCTAGCCTTTTTTGAAGTCTCAGACACCTTTGAGATTGGACTGAAGTTATGGACATTCTCCTCCAGAAAAAGAAATCTGTGGCTATTCCCACAATTATGAACTCAAAATTTCAGGGGTATTTTAGGCTCAAATTTTCATGAGTTCTTTAGGCTCCCCTATTCAAGCAATCTTTATTTTTCTCTCTTATTTTCTCTCTTATTATAATAACTGCTCAAAAACCTTTAGTGACTCCCAACTGTCAATAAAATAGAATGTGTCCATATTCCCTAACCTGGCACTTAGAACATACCATGATCCAGTTGTAGCCCATCTTTCTAAAATAATATATTAATGTAGGTAATTTCCTGGCAGTCCAGTGGTTGGGACTTGGGGCTTTCACTGTCGGGACCTGGGATTCAATCCTTGGTTGGGGAACTGAGATCCCACAAGCCATATTTTTCGGTATGGCCAAAAAATTAAAAAATAAAATAATGGGTTAATGCAGGTAAACACAGCACACAGTCAGCACTGTGGAAGTGTTGGCTGCTATTAATATTGTTATTATTATTATCCTTTGTTTCTGTCCAACTAATCTCTCACTTCTCCCTTCACCTTTGGTGTCTTAGGTTTCATTCCTTCTTTATCTTTTTATTCTCTCCCTACAAACCATTTACTCCCCTTGTGCCTAAGCCCTCCAGCCTTCTCAGATCACAATTCCCTTAACTCATGCCCCCATCCTATAACAAATTCAATCTCTTCCTCAATATTTCTGAATCAACCCAGGGCTATTTTACCTTCTTCCATGTGAGGCTTATCACCTCCTGCCCCAAAGCCCTTTCCTGCCTTTTTCTCTCCAGGTTCTGGCTGTTCCACAGCTGTGGCCACTCCCCACACCTCATCACCATCGGTTTGCACACAGCCCCTCTTCTTCACGTCCTCACTAACCCCATGTTAATTGCACAGAACCCAGCAGCCAGAGCAATCTTTCTAAAATATCAGTCAGTTCATGTCATGTGTGTAACCAAGAACTCTTTTAACAGCTTCCCATCATACCTAGAAGGAAATCCAGATCCTTCCCTCAGCCAGCAAAGCCAGGCCTCATTTTATACCCATGGGCAGATCTAGGTTTTGTGCAGCTTGAAACTTCTACAGCCGAAACCACCACAATTCTGTAAAGCAATTATCCTTCAATTAAAGAATAAATTTAAAATTAAAAAAAGAAACATACAATTTATTTGGGTTTGGGGGAGTAGACTCTTTAAGAAAAAATATAAAATCACAAATAAAATATTAAATTGAAAGCACATGATCAATATGTGCACTGATTCAGTTACTGACAAATATGTATACTATTATGAACCTTATAAAAATTAGTTTCAGCTCTGCTTCATTATCACAAATTAATAAACACTATTGTATATTCTAATTGTTCTTGCTGGATAATAAATAAACAACTTATATTAGATTTATACCATTTTAATCTGAATGTAAATTTCTTTGCTAATCCATTTCATATAATGTATCCAAAAAGTTGGATCTCTTTTCCAAAAAATTAAACTGAAAATGAACAGTTATTTAGCATCTGAATGGAAGCGATAATAAATTTCAAACTAATCAGTGAAAAGGCTTACAAGTATTATAAATATCACTGAGTTCAGAAAAATAACAGAATATAATATTTTATAATTAATTGATTAACACAACTATAATACTTTTTTTTACATTTTGGGACTGCTAATTCTTTGTCCCTTCAAAAGACAACACATTTTAATATCATTTGATATTTCATTTCCTAAAGAGAGGGTAGAAAGATAATTCATTCCTCCTCCAGCATAATTGCTCAAAATTTGTTTTTTAATAATCATTTAGAAGAGCTTCTTTCAGCTTAATATTCATTATTATGTAAATTTTAGGATTGAAGTCAAATTTAGCAGAAGAACTGTAAGATTTCAGGGCATTTTATGTTTTCTTTTTAAAAATTACTCTTAAGCTAAGAGTTGGACGTGACTGAGCGACTTCACTTTCACTTTTCACTTTCATGCATTGGAGAAGGAAATAGCAACCCACTCCAGTGTTCTGCCTGGAGGATCCTAGGGACGGGGGAGCCTGGTGGGCTGCCGTCTATGGGGTCACACAGAGTCGGACACGACTGAATGACTTAGCAGCAGCAGCAGCATTCTTTGATTTGGGGCTTCCCAGGTGGTACCAGTGGTAAAGAGCTCACCTGCAAATGCAGGAGACATAAGAGACGTAGGTTCAATCCCTGGGTCAGGAAGATAGGAGGGCATGGCAACATACTTCAGTATTCTTGCCTGGAGAATCCCATGAACAGAAGAGCCTGGCAGACTACAGTCCATAGGGTCGCACAGAGTCAGACACGACTGAAGCAACCTAGCCTGCACTTACATTCTTCAATTTGACAATAACTGTTTAACCTGTTTGTTGTTGAAATCCTTATTTTAATGGTAAATTCTGAGAATTATGTCACTTGCATTGATATCAGTATTTCACACCAACTCAGCAAGAACTGAAAATCTTTGGTTCTTGTTTTCATCAACTGGATTATCAGACAATTTAGGAGTGTATTTATAACTTCTATTCAGGTTTTGTCTCTTCCTCCTAATACACAGTACTTTCTGTAGAATCTCTCCTTTTTGTTGCTTTCTACTTCACTTCTCAGAGTATTTACTATTGAATTATCTTCATATTCTATAATTTTCACTCTGGATTTTTTTTCAGTCTTTTGATAATTAAATGTAAAAGATTTCAAAAGAAGATGCCCTTCATATCCATATCAGAGGTCTGTAACTTCTCTCTAATTTATTGTAATGTTGCAAAATGTCATTCTGTTGACCTCATGGTAAATCAGCCTGGGATTACAGGGTCTGCTCCGCAGCCTCCACCTCATCATGCTCCAGCCACTTGGCCATTTGCTTCTCTGAACAAGCCAACTCTGTTCCTGCCTCGGGTCCTCAGGGCCTTTGCCCCAGCTGAGCTCTCTCTCTTAGAATGCTCTTTCTGCTGATCGTCACATGGAGCTGAGATTTAAACCCAGTCTGGTCTAGGTTTTGGGGTTCTAGGGTTTGGGGGTTTTTCAACTATGTAACCATTATGTCTATTCATGAATAAAGATTTTAAAAGAAAGCAGTCTTATAAATGAATATTTTATTTGATTATTTTACTTTTTCTTGATCTATTTAGAAAGGTTAAAAATACATAGAGCCATAACATGCACAGTTTTCAATGAATTTTACCAGATAATCAACTATGAAATTTGGCGAATGGCCTATCTCCCGATTCTCTATCCTCCCCTAACCAACCCCCATTTAAGAATGTGTAGCAATGGCTTAAGTGTTGAACAGAAATTCCTATCACTTAGTTATTAGAATGGATTCTCTGCTACACTGCCTACTTGGTGGCTCAGTGGTAAAGAACCTGCCTGCTAATGCAGGTGACATGAGAGATGTAGGTTCGATCTCTGGGTCGGGAAGATCCCCTGGAGGAGGGCATGGCAACCCACTCCAGTATTCGTGCCTGCAGAATCCCATGGACAGAGGAGCCTGGTGGGCTACAGTCCATGGAGTCACAAAGAGTCAGACATGACTGTAGTGACTTAGGATGCACTGCCTACCTAGATTCCTTCTTTAATGACTGAGCACTCAATTTCCTACCTGCTGGGAGAGTTGACTAACAGCTCTCAGAAGAATGTCTCTCCAAGAATTGCCCAACTGTCTTGTCCAGGATCGTGCCCCTGTCCCTGGGGGCAGCCACTTCTAATGACTGGCCAATGATGAGTGGTGAGGGCCAGATGAGGGCGGTAGTAAGGGGTGTCTTTATTTAGGTGTTCAGTGAGCAGATTGTGCTAGGGAGGAATGGGCTCCAGGTTCCAAAAGAGCTAAAGATCCCAGAACAGGTCAAACCCTTCTCCCTCCAGTGGTCCCACCAGCAGCGGCAGGCATTCCAGCGCCGTTGCTCAGCCTCCCTTACAAAAGATACTGCGTGCCTGAGTCTGTGGGGGTGACTACCAAGACTGAAAGAGAGGACGAGGACTCACTGACTCCACGGCGCTGGGTGATGTTGGCCGAAGTTGTTTACCTTCACCTCTAACTGGAAAAATTGAAGTTGCGGGCAGAGGTATTTTATGACTCAGGGCTATGTGCCAGGAACAGTACCATTTAGCCATTACGATGCGAAATAGCTGCATTTTACAAGATGTTTTAGGTTTTGTTTTTATGGTGGCTTTCCTACTAAAAGCCAGTCACTGTGCGTGCATTATCTCATCTAATCTTCACAACAGCCCTTTGACACCAGGGTCATATTAAATGATTAAAAAACAAAAGTTTAGAAAGACTAAGGAATTGCCTCTAGGGCTCAAAGCTAGTAAAAGCAAACAAAAAAACATTTAGTAATCGGAAGCTAATTATATCAGGAATTTGCTTGCCTACTGCTCTCCCGTGAAGCTATCAGTCACTGCAGTCGTTCAGTCGTGTCCAATTCTTTGCAACCCCACGAATCGCAGCACGCCAGGCCTCCCTGTCCATCACCAACTCCTGGAGTTCACTCAAACTCACGTCCATTGAGTCAGTAATGCCATCCAGCCATCTCAACTTCTGTCGTCCCCTTCTCCTCCTGCCCCCAATCCCTCCCAGCATCAGTCTTTTCCAATGAGTCAACTCTTCACATGAGGTGGCCAAAGTACTGGAGTTTCAGCTTTAGCATCATTCCTTCCAAAGAAATCCCAGGGCTGATCTCCTTCAGAATGGCCTGGTTGGATCTCCTTGCAGTCCAAGGGACTCTCAAGAGTCTTCTCCAAGACCACAGTTCAAAAGCATCAATTCTTCAGTGCTCAGCTTTCTTCACAGTCCAACTCTCACATCCATACATGACCACAGGAAAAACCATAGCCTTGATTAGATGGACCTTTGTTGGCAAAGTAATGTCTCTGCTTTTGAATATGCTATCTAGGTTGGTCATAAGTTTCCTTCCAAGGAGTAAGTGTCTTTTAATTTCATGGCTGCAGTCACCATCTGTAGTGATTTTGGAGCCCAAAAAATAAAGTCTGACACTGTTTCCACTGTTTCCCCATCTATTTCCCATGAAGTGATGGGAACAGATGCCATGATCTTCGTTTTCTGAATGTTGAGTTTTAAGCCAACTTTTTCACTCTCCTCTTTCAATTTCATCAAGAGGCTTTTGAGTTCCTCTTCACTTTCTGCCATAAGGGTGGTGTCATCTGCATATCTGAGGTTATTGATATTTCTCCTGGCAATCTTGATTCCAGCTTGTGTTTCTTCCAGCCCAGCATTTCTCATGATGTACTCTGCATATAAGTTAAATAAGCAGGGTGACAGTATACAGCCTTGACGAACTCCTTTTCCTATTTGGAACCAGTCTGTTGTTCCATGTCCAATTCTAACTGTTGCTTCCTGACCTGCATACAAATTTCTCAAGAGGCAGGTTAGGTGGTCTGGTATTCCCATCTCTTCAAGAATTTTCCACAGTTTATTGTGATCCACACAGTCAAAGGCTTCGGCATAGTCAATAAAGCAGAAATAGATGTTTTTCTGGAACTCTCTTGCTTTTTCCATGATGCAGCGGATGTTGGCAATTTGATCTCTGGTTCCTCTGCCTTTTCTAAAACCAGCTTGAACATCTGGAAGTTCACGGTTCACATATTGCTGAAGCCTGGCTTGGAGAATTTTGAGCATTACTTTACTACCGTGTGAGATGAGTGCAATTGTGCGGTAGTTTGAGCATTCTTTGGCATTACCTTTCTTTGGGATTGGAATAAAAACTGACCTTTTCCAGTCCTGTGGCCACTGCTGAGTTTTCCAAATGTGCTTGCATATTGAGTGCAGCACTTTCACAGCATCATCTTTCAGGATTTGAAATAGCTCAACTGGAATTCTATCACCTCCACTAGCTTTGTTTGTAGTGATGCTTTCTAAGGCCCACTTGACTTCACATTCCAGGATGTCTGGCTCTAGGTGAGTGATCACACCATCATGATTATCTGGGTCGTGAAGATCTTTTTTGTACAGTTCTTCTGTGTATTCTTGCCACCTCTTCTTAATATCTTCTGCTTCTGTTAGGTCCATACCATTTCTGTCCTTTATCAAGCCCATCTCTGCATGAAGCCTACCATAATCTTTGTCCAAGGAGCCTGTATGATGAGCTTAAAAAGATCCAGAGACTATCTTCCTATCAGCAGCGACTCGCCTAGTGTTTTGTACATGGAAATGGAATTGAATTAAAAGGTGCTGAGAGATTTCTGTAACACGAGATGTCAACGTGATAGACCACAAACATACTGAAAAAGGCAACACTGACTCGTTTTTCACACCGTGGAAAAGAACTGAAGTCCCATCCTAATTTATCAAACCTTTCTGTTTCTGGCAACAAAGCAGAATTCACAAAATCAAGATTCCAAGGTGATGTGTTTTCCTCTGGCGAAAAGTACAGATGAGTCAGACGCCGTCATTGCTGTTTGAGACAAATGGTCAGGTGGGCTTCTCAGCCTGCGTGAACATCCTTCTGAGCAGCTCCCATGCTGCGAAGCGGGAGTGGGGAGGTCTCGGCTACCTGCTTTAGCTCCTCACTGTATCCCCAGATGCTGACACAGTTCCTGGCACAGTGGGAGAGCTCAGGGTGAATCTGTACTGAAGGTCAATGCAAAGTCTAAGGGACGTCTCGGCGTACTGGGAGGGGGAAGAAGAATTAACCTATGTTGAACCTCCATGGAGCACCAAGCTTAGTGCTGGGCTTACAAAGCCGGATTGAGGACAGCTACAAAATGTGCAGGGCCCAGTGCAAAATGAAAATGAGGGATGCCTGCACCTTGTTCAAAACTTATTAAGAATTTCAGGATGGTGACAGCAGAGCATTCAACCAAGCATAAGGCCCTTCTGAGTAGGAGGTCTCACGTGACTCAGAAGTTGCCCGCTCCAGAAGCCGGCCTCGGGTGAAATAGAAAGTTGCTATTATCCGGGGACTGTGGGTTCAGGGGACAAGACAAAGGCATACTCAGTGATGATTTGATGCTGCATGTTTGGTGAGGATGGCATGGGATGCTATGAGAGCAAAGACTCATTTAGATCTCACACACGTATTTCAATCTCTCTTTTTTCTTTTAGTCTAAAACATTTTTTGAAAGGTTTTTTTTTTTTTTTTTTTTGGCTGTACTGTATCTCTATTGAAGCGTGTGGGCTTCTCTCTATTTGCGGTGTTCGGGCTTCTCAATGCAGTGGCCGCTCTTGTGGAGCGCAGGCGCACTGGGGCTGCAGTGGTTGTGGCCTGCGATCTCAGTTGCCCCGAGGCCTGTGGGATCTTCCTGGATCGGGGATCGAACCTGTGTCTCTCGTAATGGCGGGAGCATTCTTAACCACTGGACCACCAAGGAAGCCCTAGCCTGAAATATTTTTAAAATATCACCTGCTTGGGAATTCCCTGGCAGTCCAGTGGTTAGAACTCGGTGCTTTCACTGCTGTAGCCCAGGTTGAGTCCACGGTGGGGGAACTAAGTAAGATCTCACCAACTGCAGAGCATGGCCAAAAAAAATTCACCTGTAAACAGTTCTGTTGTAATATAATTCACGTACCATAAATTCGATTCACCCATTGAAGTACAATTCAGTAGCCTTTGGTATATTGATAGGGATATGCAACCATCACCACAATCAATATTAGAACATTTTCATGACTCCAAAAAGAAACCCCATATCCATTAGCAGTCACTCTCCATTTTCCTCCATCTCTCCCAGCCCTAGGCAACCTAATCTGCTTATTGATTTTCCTATTCTTAGGAGTAGAATTGCTGGGTTATATGGTAATTCTATTTCTGAATTTTTAAAAAAGCAGCTTTATTGAGATGTAATTAACATGCCATAAAATTTACACTCTTAAAATGTACAATTCAGTGGTTTTTAGTATATTCACAAAGTTGTGCCACCACTAATATCTAATTCTAGAACATTTTTATCACCTCCCCCTCCAAAATCTTATATTCCTTCGCAGTCATTCCCCATCTCCTCCTCCTCCAGACCCTGGCAACCATTCATCTGCTGGCTGACTCTATGGATTTGCCTGTTTGGGAAATTTCACATAAATGGAATCATAGAATATGTGGCTTCTATCCCTAGTTTCTCTCACTTGGTATAATGTTTTCAAGGTGCATCCATGCTCTAACATGTGGATAATCTGCTTTTTATAGATGAGGAAGCCAAGACTCTGGGAAGCTAAGTCATTTGCTCAAGGCCACATAGGTGACAAATGGCAGAACGGTTGGGGTGGCCAACCATTCCAGTTTGCCCAGGACTGTCCCTATTTTAGCCTTGATTGTCTCATGTCTTGGCAAATCCCTTAGACTTGAGCCACCTAGAACAGCTGGTCACCCTAGAAGGATTCAGCCTAGCTTGCCTGTGATACAACTGAAATGGCTGTAAGGGATAAAGATGTCCAGTATCCTTCAAGTGGAAGGAAACCAGCATCTCCTAAAATAATATAGAAAACTCAGACATTATCTCAATATCACCTAAATCAATCTCTATTCTCCTTTCACTTATTTAAGTCTCTTAAAAAAAGATATTTTCTATTTGGCTGTGGCAGGTCTTTGTTGCATCACAGGGCTCTTCAATCTTTGCTGCAGCATGTTCGGTCTTTCTAGTTTCCTGACCAGGGACAGAAGCTGGGCCCCCTGCATAGGGAGCACAGAGTCTTAACCACTGGACTTCCAGGGAAGTCCTCTCTCTCTCTCTCTCTTTTTTTTTTTTTTTCGAAAAGTTTTAAGTTTCCCATTAAGTTGAAAGAAAAAATAGTTCAATAAACTTCCTAAATTCTTTACATGCATGCATGCTAAGTCGCTTCATTAGTATTCAACTCTGTCTAACTCTATGGACTGTAGCCCGCCAGGCTCCTCTGTCCATGGGATTCTCTAGGCAAGAATACTGGAGTGGGTTGCCGCACCCAGCTCCAGGGGAATCTTCCCGACTCAGGGATCGAACCTGCATCTCTTATGTCTCCAGCATTGGTAGGATGGTTCTTTAACACTAGTGCCATCTGGGAAGTCCAAATCCTTTACATAGATTTACCAGTTATTAACAGCTTGCCACAGTTGCCTCCGCATGCAGAAACACACACACACACCATATTTCGTTAAAAAGTAGGATGGAGCTATCATGACACTTTATCCTTAAATATCTCAATATGTATCTCCTAGAAAAAGAACATTTTACCAAATAAGATAGTACCCCTACTATCACACGTTAAAAAATTAACATTAATTCAATAATGTACTTTAATATTTTATCTATATTCAGATTTCTCCAAAGGTCTTTGAAATTTCTTTTCTAGTCAAATTTTACCCCTTCAATCCAGAATCTAAGCCAAGTTTGCTGTGCATGCTCAGCTGCTAAGTCATGTCAGATTCTTTGTGACCCCATGGACTGTAGCCCGCCAGACTCCTCTGCCCATGGGATTTCCCATGTAAGAACACTGGAGTGGGTTGCCATGCTCTCTTCCAGAGGATCTTCCTGACCCAGGGATCGAACCCACATCTCCTACGTCTCCTCCTCTTGCATTACAGGTGGATTCTTTACCACTGAGCCAACAGGGAGGCCCTACATATTGCAACTGGTCATTATCTCCTTAGTTTCTCTTAGTCTAGAAAAGTCTCCACCTTTTGGGTTTTCCATGATGTTGAATGTTTTAAAGAATCCTAGCCAGTTGTCTCGCAGGTTTTTCTGAATTCTGGATTTGCCTAATTGCTACCTTACGGTTAGATTCAGGTTAAACATTCCAAAAAGAATTCTTCATAGAGGGTATTGGGTACCTGTTAGCGCACAAGATAAGAAGGCTGTCTATTATCTTGTCATTGGTAATGTCAAGTATTAGCTCTCGGTTAAGATGGTGTTTGACCAATCTTTCCATGGTCAAGATACATTTTCCTTTTGGAATTATTAATTAATCTAGAGGATGCTACTTTGAAATCATATGATTATCTTGTTCCCCAACATTCCTTCACTCAAAGACTTTAGCATTCATTAATGATCCTACCCTGAGCCAACACTGGCAATTGCAACTCTCATTCTATCGTTTATCTATATATTAGCTGATATGCTTGTGAATCATTGTGGACTCACAATTTTCTTTTTACTTTTCTGTTAATGTGTTACAATCTATACCATCGTTTTTTGTTTTTTTGTGTGTGCTGAAATTGTCCAAAATTTGGCAATTTTCTAGCTTTTTTTTTTTTGGGTGCTGAAATTGTCCAACATTTGGCAATTTTCTAGCTTTTTTTTTTCTTCTGGTGCTGAAATTGTCCAAAATTTGGCAATTTTCTAGCTTTTTTTTTTTTGGGTGCTGAAATTGTCCAAAATTTGGCAATTTTCTAGCTTTTTTTTTTTTTTTTTGGTGCTGAAATTGTCCAAAATTTGGCAATTTTCTAGCTTTTTTTTTCTTCTGGTGCTGAAATTGTCCAAAATTTGGCAATTTTCTAGCTTTTTTTTTTTCTTTGGTGCTGAAATTGTCCAAAATTTGGCAATTTTCTAGCTTTTTTTTTTCTTCTGGTGCTGAAATTGTCCAAAATTTGGCAATTTTCTAGCTTTTTTTGCTTTTAAAAAACAAAATTTGAAAGATCTTTATAATAACCTAATGTATATGTCACAAAATCTGGTAGCTTTAGGGGCCATGAAACTTTAAAATGTTTAGAATATACTCATATATTTTTAACTACTTTTGGGATAGTCTGTTAACATAAAATATTTGCTACCTAACTAGTTCAAAAAGAATCTATCAACAGTATCTTTGATTTTCTTAGAAGCTGTATTGTAGAACATTTTCTTTGAAGTTGATGTGGATGTATTATAAATAGGACTTCCTAGGAAAACCAATGAATTTTGATCTTTACATATTATTTGGGTTTGTATCAAGATTTAGAATGTCCTTAGCCCAACTCTTTAAAGAGGCATAGGAAGAGTTGGAAAACTGATACAACTACATTAGATGCCAGAAATTTCATTTCCTGAGCAGTGGTGATGAAGTGTGAGACTAGAAGCAACCTCTAAATAGCCCCAAATAGATAGGATTGGGTTGGGTTGCAAGAAATAGAAAACCAGGTAATAATGGCTTTGCCTCTCAGGGAAATTTTTTTTTCTTCTCAGGTAATAAGAAACCCAAAAGTGGTAAGTTATGGGCTAGTGAAACTGGGGCTTCCCTGGTGGTCCAGTGTTTAGGACCCCGAGCTTCCATTGCAGGGAAACTAAGGTCCCAAACACTCCTCAGTGCAGCCAAAACAAGAGCAACAACACATGGTTAGTGCTAGCTGCTCGGTGATATCATGGAACCTTCCTTTTTCTTTATACTCCACCGTTCTGTCTCTTGCTTTTGTCCTCATGGTTTTGAAATGCTGCAGAACAGCTAAGGTATTATGTCTGTGTTCTGGGTTAGGAAGAAAAGAGAAGGGATATGAGGTCAGACTGAATCAGTGCCTGTTAGGAAATATTCTTTGAAGCCCCCAGCAGGTACTTGGATTTATGTCTTGTTGGTCAGAATTGGGACATATGGCCCCTTTCCCAGCAAGAGAGTCTATAGTAGAAGAAAGGAAAGGAGAAAGAGGCTTTAAAGAGCTTCAGTAACCAATACACGGGCTTCCCAGGTGGTGCTAGTGGTCGCCTGCCAATGCAGGAGACATAAGAGACATGGGTTTGATCACTGGGTTGGGAAGATCCCCTGGAGAAAGGCATGGCAACCCACTATAATATTCTTGCCTAGAGAATCCCATGAACAAAGAAGTAAGACAGGCTACAGTACATAGGGTCACAAAGAGTTGGACACGACTGAAGTGACTTAGTACGCACACACGAAAATACCCAGCATCTACAGCCATACAAATAGCTAGGCATCTTTAGTTGAGATTTCATAAACACGAAAGAGTCAGACATGACTGAGTGACTAATCACTTTCAAACATACATCAGAAGAAATTAACATGGACATACTGCCTCCTATTCATAAAGCAAAAAAATTTTGAGCATCTTCTATGTACTATTATCTCATTAAAAATAAAAAGATGAAAGTGATATTGCTTAATTTGTTCTCTTTAGAACACACTTATGAAAGTTCCAAGTAGTAAAGCCTAGGACTCAGGAAACAAACAGGTGTGTTCAGTTTTATGTTGTCTCTTTACAACAGATTCAAATGCCAACAAACAAGCATTTAATCACTCTATTGAGATAACTGGCTCAGTCGATGGTCTCCTGTATAAATAATTCTCTTTGTGAAAAAATTTTCCTACACTAAATTCATATGCAGACAGCCTTGCCAAACTAACTTCAGTAGCTAAAATTATTTCCAATGTTTATAGGAACTTATTTAAGTTTACTGGGCTTCCCTGATAGCTCAGTTGGTAAAGAATTGGCCTGCAGCGCAGGAGACCCCAGTTCGACTCCTGCGTTGGGAAGATCCCCTGGAGAAGGGATAGGCTACCCACTCCAGTATTCTTGGGTTTCCCTTGTGGCTCAGCTGGTAAATAATCTGCCTGCAATGTGGCAGACCTGGGTTCGATACCTGGGTTGGGAAGATCCCCTGGAGAAGGGAAAGGCTACCCACTCCAGTATTCTGGTCTGGAGAATTCCATGGACTCTATAGTCCATGGGGTCGCAAAGAGTTGGACATGACTGAGTGACTTTGGTGGCTCAGATGGTAAAGCGTCTGCCTGCAATGTGGGAGACTTAGGTTCGATCCCTGGGTCAGGAAGATCCCCTGCAGAAAGAAATGGCAACCCATTCCAGTACTCTTGCCTGGAAAATTCCATGGACCGAGGAACCTGGTAGGCTACAGTCCATGGGATTGCAAAGAGTCAGACATGACTTAGCAACTTCACTTTGTTTATGTTTACAGAATAGTTATGATCATTTGTATTCTACTAAATGATAATAGTGGAGAAGGCAATGGCACCCCACTCCAGTAATCTTGCCTGGAAAATCCCACGGATGGAGGAGCCTGGTGGGCTGCAGTCCATGGGGTCGCAAGTTTGAGTGAACTCCGGGAGTTGGTGATGGACAGGGAGGCCTGGTGTGCTTCAATTCATGGGGTCGCAAAGAGTCGGACACGACTGAGCAACTGAACTGAACTGAACTGAACTGAAGGCTGCTTTGCAACTGTAACTGGAAGAGTTGAACAATTTTGTGGGAGACCATACAGCCCTCAAAGTCTAAAATATTTATTCTCTGGCCCCTAATAGAAAAAGTTTTATCATTACTTAGCACATATTAAGTGCTCAACAAATGCTTCTTGATTTATTGAATGAATACATTCAAGACTTTGCAGCTGGATCTGAAAAACTAACAGATGAACAAAGTCTAAAAGCAAAGCATTTTATACTTCCCCAATTTATCTGGTATTTGCCTGTTTGATGGTAGTTTGCTATTGTTGACAAAAGACCACAAGCCTTGCCGGGATCATGTTGGTGCTTTGAGATTCCAGAATGCAAATTTCTCTGGGTCCAGCTTTTCAAAGAGTTGGTCTTTGGGCTAAATATGTCTCACCAACATGTTTTATTTGGCCCACACAATGCTGCTGTTTGTTTTCAAAGCGGCATTAGCTGCCAACATTTAAAATAAGGGGACTTCACATAATAATTCAAAGTTCCAGCTTCTCTTTAAAATTTGAAAGATCAGGCAGTACAGGTACACATATTGGTTAGGGCCATAACCACTTGTGGCTGAGTAGCTGTTCCCTTCTTGGATGGGGTAAGTGCCCTCCAATTACCACAATCCCCACTGCTCCTTATAGCCTGACCCTGGGCTGCCCTCATCCAGGTAATTTATCTACCTGGCCCTTCTGCAACATTTGTATCTAGGATCCTTACTCCAGAGGCCTATCATTTGCTACAAAGTTCCCTGAATTACAACACTAGCTATACATTTACTTGGTTTTCCTGGCTTGAAAACAGATTGGTACATCTGAAGACAAAACAGGGAAGAACAGCAATGCTCTTAAGACCATTACCTTCATTCCAACTAGAAGGCAGGTCATTCTCCCACCCCGCTCTTTCCTTTTTCAAACCAGCCTGAAGACTCAACCTGCTTTCCGTTCAGCTCTTGGGCTTCATCCACCCCCTCCATCTCCTGCAGCTGTTTACCTCAAACCCGGGAGTGCAGTCTCCCCAGTTCCTTGCTTCCTGTCTGCCCTGGAAAACAAACACCTTGGCCCTTTTTTGTTTTTAGAGTTTAACTGCTAATCACTACAGGGAAACAGACAGGAAATAACATAAGGAGGAAATTACAAAGCTTAAAAAGCGCTTACAGTTCTAACAGTCATAGTCCTTCTGGAAGTACTCTATTTTTACTCTCTCTTGTTGCATTCTCATAGATGAAGGATTGTAAGGGCCTAAAGTGATACTGAAACTGAAGTCGCTCAGTCGTGTCCAACTCTTTGCGACCCCATGGACTGTAGCCTACCGGGTTCCACCATCCATGGAATTCTCCAGGCAAGAATACTGGAGTGGGTTGCCATTTCCTTCTCTGGGAGATCTTCCCGACCCAGGGATTGAACCCGGGCCCCACATGGTAGGCATTGTAGGCAGAGGCCTAAAGACTACAGTAAACAAATGGTTTACTTTCCTGATGCTTGAAGGCAGGAGGAAAAGGGGACGACAGAGGATGAGATGGCTGGATGGCATCACCGACTCGATGGACGTGAGTTTGAGTAGGCTCATGAAGGACAGGGAAGCCTGGTGTGCTGCAGTCCATGGGGTCGCAAAGAGTCAGACATGCCTGAGCAACTGAACTGAACTGAACTGAAACAAACGGTGCTGAAGTATCACCTTGATAGCAGAGGAACCGTTAGGTGGCAGCACAGGGCATATCTTTTCCAGTCTTCCCACAACAGGCTGGCAGATGTGAGGCACCCAGTTGTCTAGGATGGGACAACTGAGCACCATATCAGGGCAAGCCTTTGGGCTGAGATCAGGCAGAGGTTAAGAGCCAAGAGGCGCCCAGGCATGCTGTGCCCTCAAGGAGCCAGGTGTGGAATTCTTGTCTCCTGTGCCTTCCCCTGATACGTTGATTAGAATCACACACTTTAAGGAATGATAAGATTCTTCCTGGCTTCCCAGGCGGTGCTAGTGGTAAAGAACCTGCCTGCCAATGGAGAAGACGTAAGAGACGTGGGTTTGATCCCTGGGTCGGGAAGATCCCCTGGAGGAGGGCACAGCAACCCACTCTAGGATTTGTGCCTGGAGAATCCCATGGACAGAGGAGCCTGGCAGGCTGCAGTCCACGGGGTCACAAAGAGTCGGACACGGAGGCAACTTGGCATCAGCAAGAATCTTCCAGACCAACATCTTGATTTTATGACGAGTAAATCGAGGTCTCAAGAGATTTGACTTGTCCTAGCTGTCTGCAGTTTCAGTGGTGTCAGCTTATCTTTCTGATCTGTCCCTCTGGTTTAAAAGCATTTATTGAGGTCTACTTAGAAATAAAGACTGATTTTACTCATTTCAAAGGTGAAACGAAAAGGGGCATTTTGCCTCTAACAGAGCAAGACTTTATATAGGAAACAGAGACTTACTGGATACAGGTAAACACAAGTGAGCTTTGTTTCTGCTTCTGCTTACCTAAGCCATCGGGGAGAAAAGTGAGGGCCCCTATTCCAGAAGGGGAGTTGCAGCTCTCAGCCCTCTGGGCGGGCTGGTATGTGCTCCCTTCCGTGGGACCAGATAGTGTAACTGTGACTCTTATCAAGAGTGGCCTAGGGAGAGTTCCCTGCCAGTCCAGTGGTTAACACTTCACCTTCCAATCCAGGGGCTGTGGGTTAGTTTCCTGATGGGGTAGCTAAGATCCCACATGCCAAAAAACCAAGACATTAAACAGAAACAATGTTGTAACAAATCTAATAAAGACTTTAAAACATGATCCACATTAAAAAAAAAAAAAAAAAGTGGCCTAGGGACTTCCCTGGTGGTCCAGTGGCTAAGATGCCACGCTCCCAGGGAAGGGGGCCCAGGTTCAATTCCTGGTCAGGGAACTAGATCCCGCAAGCCACAACTAAGAGTTTGCATTGGGCAACCGAACAGCCGCTGTGCTGCAATAAGACCTAGCACAGCCAAACTAACTAAATACTTTTTTTAAAGGGATTTTGCTTAAATGAAAAAGAGTGGCCTAGCATGGCAGGGCTGGGCCATGCACACCCAGTGCTCGCCCATGCTCTCAAATTACTTCAGTAAAACCACCCATATTCCTAGAATTGAAACACAAATCCAAACTGCACTGTAATAAAAGCATGTCCTCAGGCTCTAAATGGTTTAGAGAGCAGCCTAGTGATCAAAGGATAAGGCCTTATTGGGAAGTAACTTTTGCTTGAAAGGGTCAGGCCTCAGTACAGGAATTTTCCCAGAACTACACCTAATAGAAAGTTGAACTTGTTTACTTTGAAACACCTTACTGGGTGTTAAAGGGCCTTGCCACTCAAACTGTGGTCTTCCAACCAGAAGCAACACCTGGAAAAATGTTTGAGAATAGAGAATATTGGGTCCAATCCATCCCTGCTGAATTAGCCTCTCCATTTTTAGCAAGATCCCTTATTGATTCTCCTGAATATTCAAGGGTGAAAAATGCAGCTTTAGGGCACTTTTTAGAAGAAAGATCCCAAACCACCAACACCTCCCTCTACTCTAATAGTCCCTACCTCAAGGAGCTTATAGATGGGTTTAAGAGTTCAAACCACACATGTGAAAAATGTCATGAAAATAACCATTTACAAATGTATTATTAACACCATAGGGACTGCCCTAAGACATACATTTTGAGAGGGTGCAAGATGATGATTATCTTCCCAGCTGGGTCAGTGGTAGATAATCCGCCCGCAATGTACAAAACTCGGGTTTGATCCCTGGGTCAGGAGGATCTCCTGGAGAAGGAAATAGCAACCCACTCCAGTATTCTTGCCTATGAAATCTCATGGACAGAGGAGCTTGGCAGGCTACAGTCCATGGAGTCATAGAGTCAGACACGACTTAACGACTAAACAACAAAAAGAATGATTACAGGTGAGAGCGGTCACCCTGGGCAGTCTTCCTCAGAGTGGTGAAATTTGGATAAGTATGTATGAATGGAAAGGGACAGGGAAAGACCTTCTAGAGGACAGGTCAGGGGCAGATTATAAATTCTAGGCAGTGGCCTCCAGACACTTTATTATCTTATGCAGGTCTCCTGACTCTCACTGGATCCTTCCAGCCTGCCACGTGTTGCTGTGGCTGCACACACAGCTAATCTTATCTCATGTTACAAATTTTGGTTTAATCAACAGTTTTCATGGGAATTCTTCAAGGGTTCTCACCAACAGGCAAACATTTTTTTCCTTCAGATTCAAAAGGCAACAGGTCCTCACCCCTTTCTCGGATAGTTGGCTGTGATTTCTAACTCTTCTTTTATAATCAGGTAAAAGGAAATTCCTTACATGTACACTCTCCCAAATTGCTGGAGCCTTTAATGTGGTGCAAATCTTCCCTGTAAAGCTCTTAATCAGATCTCATAAACGATTAGCACAGTGTGTTTACAATTTCTCGATGAAGTTAATCATCCTCGAAAGCCAGGAATTAACAGGAAAATGGGGAACGTAGTGGTTTCCCTGTCTTAACATCTAGATTTACTTTGCAAAGCAAAAGTGATAGCACCGAAGATGAAATCCAGAGTTTCAGTGTTTATTTTCCGAATGAGCTGGTATGATTGTAACCCTCTTCTTGTCACACATAGTGTATCCAGTAAACCAGAATTGTTCCCAGAATTAAACAACTCTTTGTGACCCCATGGAGTACACAGTCCATGGAATTCTCCAGGCCAGAATACTGGAGTGGGTAGCCTTTCCCTTCTCCAGGGGATCTTCCCAATCCAGGGATCAAAGCCAGCTCTCCTGCCTTGCAGGCGAATTCTTTACCAGCTGAGCCACAAGGGAAGCCCAAGAATTAAACAGTGGGGATGAGGTGGAGGGTATGAGAGTGCCTCCACTAGATGAAACCATGTAAGAAGCCCTCTCTCCCACCCTTATCTCCAACTTCCTGAAGAGGCACAAGTAAACTGGAGACTCCAGAAGAGAAATATGATCAGTAGGAGGAGATAATGTTGTCGTTGTTTAGTCGCTAAGTCGTGTCTGACTCTTTTGCAGCCCCATGGACTGTATGTAGCCCGTCAGGCTCCTCTGTCCATGGGATTTCCCAGGCAAGAATAGTGGAGTGGGTTTACCATTTCTTTCTCCCAACCCAGGGATCGAATACGAGTCTCCTGCATTGGCAGGCAGATTCTTTACCACTGAACCACCAGGGAAGCTTATAAGCTTTAAATAATTCTTTAGATAATTAAATAATTCTTTAAACCCTTTAAATAATTCATTGCTACTGCTGCTACTAAGTCGCTTCAGTCGTGTCCGACTCTGTGCGACCCCATAGACAGCAGCCCACCAGGCTCCCCTATCCCTGGGATTCTCCAGGCAAGAACACTGGAGTGGGTTGCCATTTCCTTCTCCAATGCATGAAAGTGAAAAGTGAAAGTGACATCGCTCAGTCATGTCCGACTCCTAGTGACCCCATGGACTGCAGCCCACCAGGCCCCTCCGTCCATGGGATTTTCCAGGCAAGAGTACTGGAGTGGGGTGCCACTGCCTTTAGACCCTTTAAATAATTCTTTAGAATAGTTCCACCATAAGCTCAAGGGCCCTTCGCCTTGTCTGAGCCCTGTTAGAGGTCCCTGAAATCAGGATGGAGCTGAGTCTGTCGGGTGGGTGTCTGCCTCTTGGCCTCAGGGCTGCAGACTCAGGGCTGACTGAGCCTATCAGTCATCTCTGTCAGAGCCTATCACCAAGGCGCTTGTCACCAGCTGCCCAGCACATGGGGGAAAAACACTTCCTATACTCACAGAGATAATTTGGGTTGATAGGAATAGCATCAGGGAAGAGAATGGCGTCACCAAATCAATACTTGAGCTTTGTGAATTAATATCTTTCTTGGCTCTGGCTCTCTGTTTATATCCAGGAGGCCATTGCTCCCAGACAGAGATGCTAAATGGAACAGACGTTTCGCTCCAAACAACAGCAAATTCCCTTTCCTTAACGAGGAGTTGACTTGAGGCTTAACATATTAAAGAAAATTCACTTAGTACATCCACTAGCTGTGAATTTTATCATTTTCCTTGTGGCACACTACTAGGAAATAGTGTGGATAAGCTGGGAAAATAAGGAGCTGCATGCCTGGCATGAATGCTGGTCATAAGAACGAATCTTTCTACTCCCATGTTCGTAGCAACACTACTCACCATAGCTAAAACATGGGAGAAACCCACATGTTCACTGATGGATAAATGGGAAACAAAATACAATATATATACAGAATGGAATATTACTTAGCCTTCAAAAGGGAGGGAATTCTTTTTTATAATTTTTTAAAATTCATTTATTTGGCTGCATCGGGTCTTAGTTGCAGAGGTCTTAGAGAGCAAGCAGCTCTCTAGTTACAGACTTAAGTTGCCCCACGGCATGTGGGATCTTAGTTCCCTGACCAGGGATCACACCCACAACCACTGTATTGGAAGGTGGATTCTTAGCCAGGGAAGTTCCCAAAATGAAGGAAATTCTGATACAAGCTACAGCATGGATGAACCTTGATGACATTATGCTAAGCGGCAGGGGGGCGGAGCCAATCACAAAAGCAAAATACTGGATGATTCCACTCATAGGAATCTAATTTCCTGGCCTCAGCACTTACCTAAGCCTTAGTCCATCTCTAGGCTCAATTCTAGACAGGTGTTTCTAACAGCCCATGGGACTTCCCCATCTAAGGTCATGTGCGTATCTTGAAGGCAGTATGTCTTATCTTTCCTCTCAAACCTGTTCTTCTATTACCTACTGTAGTTAGTGGAACCCTCATTTCCCTAGTGGCCCTGGCAATGGGAGTTACTGTTTAGTGGATACAGAGTTTCAGTTTGGAAAGATGAAAATGTTCTAGAGATAGATGAGTGTGATGGTTGTACAACAATGTGAATGGACTTATTGCTACTGAATTGTACACTTCCAAATTGTTAAAATGATAAATGTATATTATGTATATTTTGTCCCAATGGCACAAAAACAATGAACCTGTCACCCATCAGCCAGAGAGCGAGCCCTGCATCTCAAGGGATCTCAACCTCACTGGCTCTAAGGAGATTTCTTGGAAATGTTTGAAGTGAAGTGAAGTGAAGGGAAGTTGCTCAGTCATGTCCCACTCTTTGCGACCCCATGGACTGTAGCCTACCAGGCTCCTCCCTCCATGGGATTCTCCAGGAAATGTTTAGTAAAGTACAAACAGTTTAACCCTTGACTGAGTTTACTTTTGGACATAAATCAGACTCATAGGGGCTGATAAATGGATTACATATCAATTAGCCATGCAAAAAAACTTAAGATTGCAACATGGTAACAGGCTTTACCAGTTAAGCAGTTTTCCTATCTTTAAATCAGGGCTTTTCAAACTTGCATGTACATGGGAATCACCAAGGCATCTGGTTAATAATGCAGATTCTGAGTCAGGTTTGAGGTGGAGCTTGAGATTCTATTTGTCTAACCGGCTCCCAGGAGATGCTGATTCTTTTAGGCCAGGAGTCTCATTTAAGCAGCAAGAGTGTAGACCTCTCTTCAGTGAAGATTCCTGTCCACACCTTGGAGGTAACAGTCTCTCTGATAAGAATTATTTCTGGAATCTTGTCAGTCTTTTGCCAACAAAGGCTCAGGCATCTCCAACTCCTTTTCCTCTAGCCTGAGCATGAACAATATATCGTGCCCTTATCCTTTAGGTACAGCCAGATCAGCCGCGATGTCCAAAAGCAGGCTTGTGGGGAGGACTGAAGGAAGGAAGAAGGATGGAAGGGCGGGAGGGAGGAAGCAAGGGAGAGAGGAGGAAAGGAGGAGAGAAGAGAGGAAGGGGGTGAGGACAGAAAGGGAAGAAAAAGCCCCTGCAGGGGCGGCGGCGAATCTCCGCGCGAGCCCAGGGTGTCAGAGGCAGGCGCAGAAGAAACAAAGTTCCCGGGGCTTCTCCGAGGCCGCTGTCCCGCTTGTCAGTTCGGCCTCCCCCTCCTCTCCGAGGCAATGGCTTCCAAACTCCTGCGTGCGGTCATCCTTGGGCCGCCGGGCTCGGGCAAGGGCACCGTGTGCCAGAGGATAGCCCAGAACTTTGGCCTTCAGCATCTCTCCAGCGGCCACTTCTTGCGGGAGAACATCAAGGCCAACACGGAAGTTGGTGATATGGCAAAGCAATACATAGAGAAAGGCCTTTTGGTTCCCGATCATGTGATCACACGCCTCATGATGTTGGAGTTGGAGAACAGGCGCGGCGAGCACTGGCTACTTGATGGTTTTCCTCGAACATTAGTTCGGACTGAAGCCTTGGACAGACTATGTGACCTGGATCTAGTGATCACTTTGAACATTCCATTCGAAACGCTCAAAGATCGTCTCAGCCGACGTTGGATTCACCCTCCCAGTGGAAGGGTATATAACCTGGACTTCAACCCACCTCATGTACATGGTATGGATGACGTCACTGGTGAGCCACTGGTCCAGCCAGAGGATGACAAAGCTGAAGCAGTTGCTGCCAGGCTAAGGCAGTACAAGGATGTGGCAAGACCCGTCATCGAGCTGTACAAGAGCCGAGGAGTGCTCCACCAGTTTTCAGGAACCGAGACTAACAAAATCTGGCCCTATGTTTACACGCTTTTCTCGAACAAGATCACACCTGTTCAGTCCAAAGAAGCCTACTGAGCCTGCGCAGTGGAAGAACCAGGAAGATATGGTCATTTGTTCAACTGTATGTGTAGTGTTGGTGCCATGCCCCAGTTAGCAGCTAGCTGAGATAGCTTGCAGTGTCTTTTCTAGTTTAAATGGTGAACAGACATGAAGACTAATGAATAGAAGGAGTTAATGACGAGGCTCTTCTCTGCCTTTCTAAAAGAGGGGTCACCTACACGTGTTTAAGATGTCCCTGCACATGTCTCAAGTTCTTTACAATAAAGGAAGCAACACAGGCTGGAAAAAAAAAAAAAAAGAAAGGGAAGAAAAATGTCAAAAGCAGAAGACTTGCTTTAAAGTCCTCTATAAGAAAAAAAAAAAAAAAAGTCCTCTATAAGAATCCTTCGGTGGCTCTGTTGCTTTCAAGCTAAAAGTTCAGATTTCTTATAAAGGCTTCTAGTGGCCTGATGAAATCCTTGTCCACCTCTCCCAGCTCATCCCTTAGCATTGCCTCCATATAGTCTATGTCCAACCATCATGAATTCTGTTCTTCCTTGCCTTTATTTCCCTCAGGTGGTAAAGAATCTGCCTGCAATGCAGGAGACCCTGTTCAATCCCTGGTTGGGAAGATCCCCTGGATAAGGGAAAGGCTACCCACTCCAGTATTTTGGCCTGGAGAGTTCCATAGACTGTATAGTCCATGGGGGTCACAAAGAGTCCACCACGACTGAGTGACTCTCACTTTCACTTGCCTTTACAGTTGATCTCCCCGTGATCTGGAACCTTACCCTCTCCTTACATCACCTAGCCCAGGTGTGATCTCTTCTGAAACGATTTCTCTAACCATGTCGCCACTCTCATTTCGCACCCTCTGAGTGAGGTAGTCCTTCTCTGTCTTCATTGCATACAGTGCTATCAGAGCACTTCACAGTCTATTTGAATTGTATTCCCTTCTCTACATCCTCCTACCCCCAGCTCCACTGGACCGTGAGCTCTTTGAGGGATGGGAAGATGTCTTTTGTCCCTAACACGGTGTCTACAGCATACAAAGTACTCAAACAGAGTTTGTTGAAAGAATGAGCAAATGCAGAACTGTGACATTGTGTGACACTTGATGAAGACGTTGCTTAGTTCCTCAAACACCACGAAGCTGCCCTCAGAATGACTTTGCTGAGGGTCAAATACATTGACACCAATTTCTGTGTTCCAGCAACTGCTACCAAACTCCCCTATTCTGATAAATTATACTTCCCCAGCTTCTTCATTTGGAGAAGGCAATGGCACCCCACTCCAGTACTCTTGCCTGGAAAATCCCATGGATGGAGGAGCCTGGAAGACTGCAGTCCAGGGGGTCGCTGAGGGTCGGACACGACTGAGCGACTTCACTTTCACTTTTCACTTTTATGCATTGGAGAAGGAAGTGGCAACCCACTCCAGTGTTCTTGCCTGGAGAATCCCAGGGACGGGGGAGCCTGGTGGGCTGCTGTCTATGGGGTCGCACAGAGTCGGACACGACTGAGGCGACTTAGCAGCAGCAGCTTCTTCATTTGATAGTATTAACCCTGTATCTTTTCTGCAAGACCAAATGCCAAGATATACTTCACAAGGGGATAATAGAACTTTTAATGGAATTTGGGGGAAGGCTAGAATCTCTTCGAATATTAGTATGGTACTTGTACTCTTTTTTAAATTGAAATACAGTCGATTTGCAATCACACAATTGCACTCATCTCACACACTAGTAAAGTAATGCTCAAAATTCTCCAGGCCAGGCTTCACCAATACGGGAACCGTGAACTTCCAGTTGTTCAAGCTGGTTTTAGAAAAGGCAGAGGAACCAGAGATCAAATTGCCAACATCCGATGGATCATTGAAAAAGCAAGAGAGTTCCAGAAAAACATCTATTTCTGGCTTATTGACTATGCCGAAGCCTTTGACTGTGTGGATCACAATAAACTGTGGAAAATTCTGAAAGAGATGGGAATACCAGACCACCTGACCTGCCTCTTGAGAAATCTATATACAGGTTAGGAAGCAACTGTTAGAACTGGACGTGGAACAACAGACTGGTTCCAAATAGGAAAAGGAGTACATCAAGGCTGTATATTGTCACCCTGCTTATTTAACTTATATGCAGAGTACATCATGAGAAACGCTGGGCTGGAGGAAGCACAAGCTGGAATCAAGATTGCTGGGAGAAATATCAGTAACTTCAGATATGCAGATGACACCACCCTTATGGCAGAAAATGAAGAAGAACTAAAGAGCCTCTTGATGAAAATGAAAGAGGAGAGTGAAAAAGTTGGCTTAAAGTTCAACATTCAGAAAACTAAGATCATGGCATCCAGTCCTATCACTTCATGGCAAATGGATAGGGAAACAGTGGAAACAGTGGCTGACTTTATTTTTCTGGGCTCCAAAATCACTGCAGATGATGACTGCAGCCATGAAATTAAAAAGACACTTGCTCCTTGGAAGAAAAGCTATGACCAACCTAGACAGCATATTCAAAAGCAGAGACATTACTTTGCCAACAAAGGTCCATCTAGTCAAGGCTATGCTTTTTCCAGTGGTCATGTATGGATGTGAGAGTTGGACTGTAAAGAAAGCTGAGCGCCGAAGAATTGATGCTTTTGAACTGTGGTGTTGGAGAAGACTCTTGAGAGTCCCCTGGACTGCAAGGAGATCCAACCAGCCCATCCTAAAGGACATCAGTCCTGAATATTCATTGGAAGGACTGATGCTGAAGCTGAAACTCCAATATTTTGGCCACTTGATGCAAAGAGCTGACTCATTTGAAAAGACCCTGATGCTGGGAAAAATTGAGGGCAGGAGGAGAAGGTGACGACAGAGGATGAGATGGTTGGATGGCATCACTGACTCAATGGACATGGGTTTGGGCGGACTCTGGGAGTTGGTGATGGACAGGGAGGCCTGGCGTGCTGCAGTTCATGGGGTCACAAAGAGTCGGACACGACTGAGCAACTGAACTGAACTGATTTACCATATTATATTAGTTTCAGGTGTACAAAACAGTGATTCAACATTTTTATAGATTACACTCCATTTAAAGTTATTACAAAATAAGGGCTCTGTTTCCCTGTGCTGTACAATATATCCTTGTTGCTTATTTATTTTATACATAGTAGTTTGTCAGCTATACTCTTTTATTGCCCATTTGATCCTAAAATAAGTCTTCAAAATTACAGTGACTTCAAACTTGAGGTCTCTGGGCATCTAGCTATTACTAGCAATTTCCAAACTGTCATGTCTTTGTATGTTTCTGTAGATTTTTACATAGATACTGCTTGCTTTATGCAAAGTACTATGTTAAGGGTTTGGGGGACTATCAAGCTACTAATGTCAAAAACTTTGCTGGCCAGTGGTCTGATCTGTGCCGTCTAATTCCATAGCCTCAGCACCTATCTAAATCTTAATCCATCTCTAGGCTCAACTCTGGACAGATATTTCTAACAGCGCATGGGGCTTGCCCATCTGAATGTCACGTGGGCATCTTAAAGGCAGTATGTCATTTTTCTTCCCAACCTGTTCTTCTTTTACCTACTGTACTTAATGGAACCCTCATTTCCTCAGCTGTCCTGGCTACTGACTCTTAACTTCTTAAGTCATCCTTAACTTCTTCCTTTCCCACATCATCTCCCGCCAGTCAGTCATTAGGTCTTATTGGTTGCATCAATCTCTCAGGTCTTCCCTGAGCCCATTCTGTTCCCTTTGTTTCAGCTATCAAGGCCTTGTCACTTCTCACCTCCCTGTTGATTTACCGCCTGTTGATTTAGGTGTTGAAATACCTCCCTGTTGATTTCTTTGCCTCCAATCCCTCCCCACAATAACTCTTCCTTCAGACAGCTGACAGAACGTCTTTTTAAAGCCCAAACCTAATATTGTCCTTCTTTTACGTAAAGCCCTTCAACAAATTCCTTTTATCTGTAAAAATAAAGTCCAATGCCCACAGTAAGATCTATGTATGAAGCTCTGGTGACTTATCTCTTACCCTCACCTACCTTTTAAACCTCCTCTCCTGACACTCTCCCTACATACTTCAAGATCTTTCCATACCAAACTATTTACCATTTCCTCACACACCATGCTGGCTCCTCCCTTAACAGATTTTTCAGATAATCTGCAATTTCAGCCTAGAAAACTCCTGTTATCTTCAAGTTCAAATGTCGCCTCCTTTGTAAAGACTTCACCTCCAAGCACTCAGTACATGCTTCTGTTAGGGCACCTTTCCTGTTATAATTATTTTTTCATATGCTCCTAGAAGGTAGGGCCCATGTCTCACTCTGTTTTGTATCCTGGTCTTCGACACTGTACTTGATGCATAACAAGCCTTCCATAAATCTCCAATGAGAGTCTGACCAAATAACTGAGTGAATAAATAAGTGACTGACAGATTCAGAATAAGAATGATAAGAAATGTGCAAATAAACTGTTGCTGTTTAATGTTCAAAGGACTGAGTCACATTCATTTGGGAGACCAAAAAAGACTTTCATTGATTACAATCTTTCAATGTAACCCTATTTATTTGTTTCTATCTTAAACCAAGATTCACTTAAATCTGGCCACAGCCCCCTCTGTCTCCAACATCTGACCCTAAATGAAATTAGTTTACTGCAATCTGTCTCTGGTATAAAAGGAGGTCTTTAGTTCATTTTATGCAGCACATAGTAATCTGATTTCTTATAATAATTTACCTATGTACAAATGGAGATTCCTTCTTTCTTCCAAAAAAAAGATTGAAGTGGCAGCCTTGATTATGTGTTCTTACTGTAACTTCTTATATAGAAAGTACCCGTTAAATATTTGTTGAATGAAGAGGTGAAGGATTGCTCAGGCCTGCTGGTACTCTTGAGTTACCTGGCAAGTACTGTGACCTCTTGAGAAGTAGCTGGGTACTTAGTAATCTTCCTACCCCGCATGTCTGATGGCATTTCTGTCTGTTTTCAGCTCATTTGGGTGACATATTCTTTTACACAGATCTTTTGAACCTTGCACATTGACAAACCGCTTCCCAGGTGGCAGTAATGGTAAAGAACAAGCCTGCTGATGGAGAAGACATGAGACTCGGGTTCGATCCCTGGGTCAGGAAGATCCCCTGGAGGAGGGCATGGCAACCCACTCTAGTATTCTTGCCTGGAGAATCCCGTGGACCGAGGAGCCTGGCTGGCCACAGTCCATGGGGTCGCAAAGAGTCGGACACGACTGAAGTGACTTAGCACACACGAACACACCCGCTGACAAAGAACACTGAAGGCCTGTGTATCTTCAGGGCTCATGTCTCCTGTGGTCCCAGTCTGCCCCAGTGTGGTTAATGTTTAACCCCTAACTGCTGGCCGAATGTCCATAAATCAGAAAGAGTAGCAAACACAGGCCAATTTAGCTTCGGTTTATTTAGCGACAGGCGCTGTGTGGCTCTCACCTTGGCCCTCTCAAGCACCTTAGCCTCCTTTCCAGAAAGAAAGGAGGGATCACAGAGCAGAAGAATCCAATAGGTGGGGCAGTTCCTGAGGGGCCAGATCAAGAAGCACAGTCTACTAACCTCCATGACTTGAGGGCCCGCCGTGCAAAGGAGCCCTGCACAGAAATGGCAATCCAGATCTCTGATTCTGAGGCTTGTGCTCGACCGCCCAGGTGAAAATGCGATATCTGTGTTTTCTGTGAGCTGAAGTGTTCCCTCGGAGCAGAATTACTTTACTTATTGCCTTTTCCTTCTATCATGGACAGTTATTGGTTGCTGCCTCTTCCTGAGACCTGTCCCCCAATTTTTCTTTTTTCTTCTTCAGTTTTCTCTTTATCTTTATACCCACAGCTGTAGGAAGAGAGGGCACAGCCTAAAGCTCTCCCTAGGGCTGTCCCCTCCCATACTGCCTCCAGGAAGGTCCTGGGCCCATCCCATCTGTAGGTGGGCCCTCCCACACCTCCAGGGGCCCAAGGCAAGGCCTCAGGAGCCCCCAAAGCCACACTCACTATGACTGTGGGGGTGCTCTGCTCCCAGCTGCCTGGACACCCACCATGCCCCACACCCCACAGTTCTTCACCCTGGGTGCCCAGCCGCACTGAGGGTCCCTGAATTTCAGTGAGTTTAAGCCCATCAGTACATAAGTGCATCCGTTACACTGAGCCCCAGTCACTGCTTTAGGAATGGCCTGCTCCCCGGTTGGCACTAGTGGTAAAGAACCCGCCTGCCAATGCAGGAGATGTAAGAGACCAGGGTTTGATCCCTGCGCTGGGAAGATCTCCTAGAGGAGGGCATGGCAACCCACTCCAGTATTCTTGCCTGGAGAATCCCATGGACAGAGGAGCCTAGTGGGCTATGGTCCACAGGGTCGTAAAGAGCTGAAATGACACAACTGAAATGATTTAGCACACATGCACATGACCTAGAATGGTCTCATCAGAGTGGACCTCCAGAGTGTGTAGGGAATTTTGGGACTTGGACTTTTCTTAGCTCAAATGGTAAATGGTATGTCTTATTTCCACTGCAGCCATTGTGGAAGCTGCCAGAAGAGGGGAAGGGTTGCATCGTGTGGCCACAAATGAATGGATCTCACCCAGGGAAAGCAGACCAAGCAATGGAACCTGTTGTTTGAGTCCTGGACCAAATTGTGCCTGCCTCCCCAATGAGCCAATAAATTTTCTTTATTGCTTAAGCTTTTCTGAGGTTGTTTTATTTCACTTGGAACATTAAATTTTCTGATAGCTAGATTATAAACTGTGTGATAACAGACGGTACATCTTGATCACCCCTGGCACATAGTAGGCATTCAATGAACAAGTTCTGAATGGACACATTTCAACTCCAAGGAATACATGTAAAAGCTCCTTTATTCATTTGACAGCCAAGGAATTCAGTGATGTGTAGGAAAGTAGTGATGTGGATCTAGATGCCAGGATCTCACCCCAACACAAAGCTTTTTCTAACCACCAGGAGGTCTCCAGTCAATGTTGAGGTCTTTGAGGAGGCTCCCAAGTAGTAGTCACCCCCTTTTCTCTGCAGATTTTAAAATCAATCAGAGATAAGACAGCAGTGAGCTAGACAAGGACCAACAATGCCCTTTCTCACTAGTACAGCTGATACTCAGGAAAGAGTGTTAGCCGCTCAGTCCTGTCCTACTCTCTGCGACCCCAAGGACTGTAGCCCACCAGGCTCCTCTGTCCATGAAATTCTCCAGGCAAGAATATACTGGAGTGGGTTGTCATTCCCTTCTCCAAGGGATCTTCCCGAATCAGGGACTGAACTCACATCTGCTGCATTGCAGGCAGATTCTTTACCATCTGAGCCACCAGAGAAGCCTTATATTGTCAGGCCAGTGAACACTGAAAAAGCAAAAGAGTTCCAGAAAAACATCTACTTCCGCTTTATTGACTATGCCAAAGCCTTTGACTGTGTGGTTCACAACAAACTGTGGAAAATTCTTCAAGAGATGGGAATACCAGACCACATTTCCTGCCTCCTCAGAAATCTGTATGCAGGAAGAAGCAACAGTTAGAACTGGACATGGAACAACAGACTGGTTCCAAATTGGGAAAGGAGTATGTCAAGGCTGTATATTGTCACCCTGCTTATTTAACTTATATGCAGAGTACATCATGACAAGTGCCAGGCTGGATGAAGCACACGCTGGAATCAAGATTGCTGGGAGAAATATCAGTAACCTCAGATATGCAGATGACACCACCCTTATGGCAGAAAGCAAAGAAGAACTAAAGAACCTCTTGATGAAAGTGAAAGAGGAGAGTGAAAAAGTTGGTTTAAAACCCAACATTCAGAAAACTAAGATCCTGGCAACTGGTCCCATCACTTCATGACAAATAGATGGGGAAACAGTGATAGACTATCTTTTTGGGCTCCAAAATCACTGCAGATGGTGATTGTAGCCATGAAATCAGAAGACACATACTCCTTGGAAGAAAAGTTATGACCAACCTAGATAGTATATTAAAAAGCAGAGACATTACTTTGCCAACAGAGGTCTGTTTAGTCAAGGCTATGGTTTTTCCAGTAGTCATGTATGGATGTGAGAGTTGGACTGTGAAGAAAGCTGAGCACTGAAGAATTGATTCTTTTGAACTATGGTGTTGGAGGAGACTCTTGAGAGCCGCTCGGACTGCAAGGAGATCCAATCAGTCCATCCTAAAGGAAATCAGTCCTAAATATTCATTGGAAGGACTGATGCTGAAACTCCAGTAATTTGGCCACCTGATGTGACGAACTGACTCATTTGAAAAGACCCTGATGCTGGGAAAGATTGAAGGTGGGAGGAGAAGGGGACGACAGAGGATGAGATGGTTGGATGGCATCACCAATTCAATGGATATGAGTTTGAGTAAGCTCTGGGAGTTGGTGATGGTCAGGGAGGCCTGGCGTGCTGCAGTCCATGGAGTCGCAAAGAGTCGGACAAGACTGAGTGACTGAAATTAACTGAATTGTACTGAACTGTACTGAACCCAGTACTCAAACTCAGAATCTGACAGATCTGGCCACTTAGCAATGGACAGGTGGGCCAGAACGGGCCTACCCTTCCCACCGTGCAGGAGCAGTGTGAACTCTCAAGAGGAAAGAAAGAGAGGCACAGACTTTCCTGGGAAATGCAACAGTCCTATTAAACCATTCTCCCTTTCCAGGTAAGCAAAAGGGAGTGAGTGTTAATTAGGCTTCTTTCACCAGGAAGCAAACAGCAAGAGTAGAAAGAAGATATCCCCCCACCCCCAACACACATCAAGTGTGATTTGATCAGGTCAGTTGATTCCGCTCTGTTTTCAATCAAAATGGATTCTTTTTCAAAGTGGTGAAATTTGTTTGCTGTTTAAAATATCCTTCTCCATGGAATTAACTCACACACCACCGTAACATAAGGCCCCCAAAGGAGCTGGAGATCTTCATTAAAAATCATGCAAAGTTCAGAGGAAGAACCAAGAATTCATGATAAAAGGACATAGTTGAGGGCACTCGATGGCAATCCTCCTTGCTCCTGCGCACCAGGCCCATCTAAGGCGTCGCAAGAGCCCTGAAATCTCACACGCTTCCCACGCCGACTGTCAGTTTCTTTCTCGCTGAGCTCAGAGCCACACGGTGCCTATTAGTCACCAGAGAGCAGAGCCAAGGTTTAACTCCTTGGTGATGTAGGGGAAACAGCGTTTCAAATTGGATTCCAGGAAATCTAGGGAAGTATTAGACAGGAAGTCTCGTACAGCGTTCCCAATTTGCCCAACGTCAAGGCTGGAGCTGGAAGCATTTTTCGAAACAATTAGTCAGTTTAGCAATGGGACTGCACATGGTTTTCATTTTATTCACCAGGGCACTCTTTCCAGATCCAGGTTTTTTGGGGGGTTTTTTGCGTTTGTTTTTTACAGTAAACATTTACCATTCACACTTCAAGAGGCTTTCCCCAGAAAACCATTGTTTATAATTTTGAAGTTTCATAGGCAAATTATCATATCAATGGGACAATAATAATTCCCCACATTAGCTAATCATACATGTCAAATTCATCAGGTTTCACTAAAAACTGTGGGGTTGGCTCTTTAATGTGACTCTGAGCACAGTGAGGACCAGAATGCCCTGAACCCAGCATGGATGTCCTCTGGTCTGGCTGCTAAGACAAAGCTTTGATCTCATCTTGAGAGGCTCCCAGGCGGACTTCTTGCTGGAGGTCAGGAAATAGGCTTCCCTGGTCAGTCCTGGGAGAGAACCCACGCTGACAGTGGAAACCCAGATTGAAACAATATGTTCCCAACCTCTCTCCTCAAATGCAAAGCTCTTTTCTCATCTATTGTCTGCCCCTATTTTTACCATGAAAAGCTCTCCAATGTCATTTTAGCTATCAATAATTGGCAGTGAGTTTTTGCAATTAACAGCTGCCCAGAATCAATTTCAATGAGCTGCACAGAAAAATCATTGCCAAAAAAGCCCATTTGGGGATTACTCAGCTGCTTACCTGTTCCTCAATCCTTTTCTTATCCTACACGTCATCTCCAGGAAGAACCTGAAACCTGAACCATGTGCCTAAAGGCCCAGTTCTGAGTATGTGGTAGATATTTGAGAAATTCTCTGATCAATGTGTACCTAGAGGAAAGGAACGGGCAGTTCCACAAGGAGCTACTGTGTAATTCATAACAAAAAGCTGACTCATAAGTCCTGTCTAATTTCAGACGAAAGACCCCAGGGAAAGATTTGGGTAAATAAGTTGGCCTTAAAGGAAAGCCACTGAGGATTATTTGTTCCTTCAAAGGAAAGCAATAAAGAATCTCCAACTGTGATGGGCACATCTCAAGCTTTGCTGGTTTATCTCCCTCATCAATAATACCAACGATGGTCTTTTGGGAAGCTGAACTTCCCACCCACCACACCCAAGCCAACTGGAGACATAACTCAAAGCCTTGGTGAGTTTCTCAGCTTCGGAGGGAGCCAACCCTCTAAATGACACTTTCCAATGCTGAAGACCGCAGGGCTGCCAATCACTTGAGAACTAGGAGGCATATATTTTTAGAGACATTCCGTCATCCGGGCAGCCTCGAGTGGATTTTGTTTTTTTCTATCTCTTCTCAGTTCCTTATCTGGTGGGCTTGGGGCAAGAAACCCTCCAACGGCAGCAGCCTGGGAGGAAGTGCTTGCTAAGGCAAGAGGTCGAGCAAGAGGGAGCCGGAGGTACACAAGCTCCCGGAACCCTCAGCTGCTCAGTCTAAGACTCTCCTTCCTGATTCCACCTAGATCTTCTTTAAATCAGCCTCAGCCCAGGAGTTATCCTGGGGCCTGGTGTTTACAGCCAAGCCCCAGATAACAGAACCATGGAGATGCCACCCCGGTTTCTATACTGACCAGGTGGTCAAGGATCAGCCCCTGGGCCCAAGGACAACCTGTATTGTTTCTTCGCTGCGCCAGAATGCCTTCGCCTCCAAGACGTCGACCCTATTATGGGAAAAAAAAAACAGCCGCAGTTGCTATTTACACCCTGAACTGCAAGCTGGGTAAAAATAGCTCTAGCAGCTTGGTCCAGCTTTAAACCCCGCTACAGAAAGACATTATTTTTGGAAGAGAAGATTTTCCTCCCCACCCACAGATCTGAAAACGGTCACCTCCCCGGAGGAGAAGAGGAGAGACAAGCCCACATAAAGGTGAAACGTAGCCCCCTTCTCCACCCCTCCTGCTGGGGACAGCAAGAGCCAGATTAGAAATTCTCTTCCTCCCTAGCAGCCAGGTCAGGCCCGGCACAGACCTGCGGGTGACCTAGTTCAAGGTACAGTGGAAATTAATTAACTTTGACTACAGTGAGAGGAGGCGGCTGTCTGAATCTGGGTGCTGACACCATCTTGCTGACTATTATGGCTGGTAGGTTACTTGTTTGCCTTTCCAAAAAAAGGAAGAAAACAGAATTGACCGACAGAGTCTATAAGGCTTCCCCGGTGGCTCTGTGGGAAAGAATCTGCTTGTCAATGCAGGAGACACAGGTTTGATCCCTGATCCAGGAAGATCCCCCATGCTAAGGAGCAACAAAGCGTGCACCACAACTATTGAGCCTGTGCTCTAAAGCCCGGGAGCCACACCTACTGAGCCCATGCGCTGCAGCTTCTGAAGCCCGCGTGCCCTAAAGCCCATGCTCTGCAACAAGAAAAGCCACCGTAAAGAGAAACCTGAGCACTGCAACTAGAGAAAAGCCAGTGCAGCAACAAAGACCCAGCACAGCCAAAAAAAAAAAAAAGAGTACATAAGACCCCAAAAGAACAGCTCAGATGATCTACTGCCTGAGAGCTTGGAAATTATCAGGCTTGGTCTGGTCCCAGGCCCCTGACAGCTGGCGGCTGAAACTCTTCCCTCACGTATTTGCAAGCGCTTAGGGCCTGGTGTTTGGGATCCTGGAATTTCCTTCAGGTTCAGGAAGTAGTCTATATGACAATCAGTGGAAGGAAAGTCACTTCTCTCTTTTCTGTGAAAAGGTATTTGGTAGATGCACGTAAGTATGTAGATTACGACACCTTTGTAACTCTCAAGAGATAGATATATATGGATAGTTTCTAGGATACATGAAAAACAGCAGAGAAAAACACCAGATCCATGATGTCATTCAATTGTCCTATCATTTGAAAGTACCCAGAGCTGAGCTCAATAGGTGCTTAATAAATATTTTTAGGAAGGAAGGGAAAGAAATCTCCCACATCCGATCTCAATCTGAACCTCCTTCTTCAGAGATCCAGGAACCAAAACAAATTTTCTACTCTGAAACATGCCTAGGCATGTCTAACCAACTAAAAGAAGGGTGACAAGATTGTAACACGTCAGTCCCCCACTTCTCAGCACCTCCCAGCAACACACATACAGACCTCTACCACCTTGACTTCAATGTCAGTACTGGGGTAGCTACAGGCGTAGGGGATGGCGGGGTCAAGGTAGAAGAAGCCGAAAAGATGGGGGTATGCTTTGGGGGTATGCAGGGAGCCTGGCTCTCCCCCTGGCCTCAGACAGACCCGAGTTTTCGTGCTGTCTTTGTCACCCACGGTGTGGCCAAGTCACTTACGTTTCTGAATCTCATTTTTTCCCTCTGAGAAGAGGGGTGATTACACCCCATTGTGGGGGTTGGTGCAGACTAAATGCAGCAGCATACGCAGAACGCGTGCGCATTCAGTGCCTGGTTCAGAGTGAGGGATATGCCGAACGCAGCATCCATGGCATGCCATGGCTAGATTGGTTTTTTGTTTTTTTTGGCTGTGCCATGTGGCATGCAGGAGTTTTCGTTTCCTGACCAAGTATGGAACCCGTGTTCCCTGCTATGGAAGCTTTGAATCTGGACCACCGGGGAAGTGCCCATGGCCAGATTTTGGAACGTATCCTGTTTCCAGCATCCAGAGGTTGACAAATTCTACTAAATGTCAAAAATCTTAACTCCCTGAAAAAGGCATTCCATCGACAAATTACTGAAAACTTTCTTCCGCATTATTAGGCCATTTTGCACCATGCCCTTCATTCTCCCCTTGCACCTTTCTGTAACACCCACTTCCCCAAGCCTTATCAAGCAGCCAGAAATAGAATCTCCCTACTCTGACATCTCTGCCAGTGGGAAGGGCTGGCCAGCCAAGCGGCTGGGTCAGCACCGGCTTGTCAGTTGAGGGAGACCACAGAAATATAGCCCCAGCACCTTTCCAAGTCTCACTGACTGATGACATAGCTATTTAAGCTATGTGTTCTCAGGGCTCCAAGACTCCCCAAGGACCTGGGAAAGACGGCTGGATATCCTTTTGATCAGGACCGCTTCGGGTTTCTATTTCCAAAGTTGAGAAAGCCAGATAGTGCTGACTGCGGCCCAGGAATGAAAAGAGCTCAGGCCTCTCTTTTTCTCTCTCTCACTGACCTGTGTCCGAGGACTGTGGGCCAAGGTGGCCAGGCTCTTCCCTCCAATCTAAGTCCGCTCCCTCCTTAGTCAGCTTTCCTCGCCTCCCTATTAATAGCCACTGCTTTGACTGGCTCCTCTCGCAGTCTGATTACAGTTTAATAAGACATCTCGAATAAGGAAGCGGCAGACTTCCTGGACTGCCGAGGGCCGAGAGAGTTCAGGTTCCCTCCCAGAAGGTAGAGGCAAGGTCTTACCTGCAGAAGGACAGAGGCCCAGGTGACCAAGTCACTGGTCCCAGAAACCAGACACTGCTCTGGGGTTTCTGTCTTGCTGAACTGCCTCTGGTTTAGGGCAGGAGACAATCACCCAGGCTACCTTGCATTTTATTGAAGTTTTTATTCCCATGGATATCCCTGGGCAGGACTGAAAAAGTGTGGTTCTTATTCAATGATACAGTAGCAGTAGCTACTCTATCAAAAGTAGCTGGAAAGCTAACTTTGGACCAAGATAGCATTGTGGTTTGGTTAGTTGCTCAGTCGTGTCTGACTCTTGCAACCCCATGGACTGCAGCCCACCAGGCTCCTCTGTCCATGGGATTTCCCAGGCAAGAATACTGGAGTGGGGTGCCATTTCCTTCTCCAGGGGACCTTTCTTACTCAAGGATCAAACCTGAGTCTCCCAAATCCAAAGGTGGATTCCTTACTGACTGAGCCACCGGGGAAGCTAAGTTAGCATTAGTCCCTACCAAGTCATCTTTTCTCTGACACTACAGAAGCAAGGTAGCATACCTAGGTTCGGGTTATCTGTATGGGACAGTGGGCTAAGAACAGATTGAATCCCAGCAAAAAAAATATTTTCATGCCCCACTCCTCCCCCTCCTCTGTCTCTCCCCAGTAAATGCAGACATGCTTAACAATCTTTAGTGTTAGATTCATGCTGATAAGTAATGTATTTGGGTTACCGTGTAATTTATTCCAGCATTCCTGTTCTTCCTGGGCCCTGGAGGGGAAGAACACACAAAATTTAGGAGCAAGGCAACCTGAGTTCATATTCTGCCTCAGTCCCTCAACTGAGGGGCTATCTTTACTTTATTTTTCTGAGCCTCCATCTTCTCATTTATATAAAAAAATCATAATCTATCCTGAAATGGTTTTATACAAATGAAACTTTGGAAAATTCGCCCAGTACAGTGCCTGGAATATAGTAGGTAGTCAATAAACAGTCTTAATTTTCTTTTCTTCTTCTTCTTTTATATTTTTAATAGTTTCATTTCCATTCTATTTTTCAAAAAAAATTTTTTTGACCGCACCAAGTCTCAGTTGCTGCAGCAGGATCTTCAGTACGGCATATGTGACCTAGTTCCCCAACTAGGGATTGGACCTGGGCTCCCTGCATTGGGAGCGTGGAATCTTATCCAGTGGTCTTACTTTTCTTTCCAGAAAATAAAAAGGAAGGGAAATGTGAGGGCAAATCAGGGTCATCCAAGTCCCTCAAACCAGCGGGGAAAATGACCAGCATCAAGACCATCTCTGCTATGAAATCTCATAAGAACAAGTAAAACTGTTTTTCCCTTCTCTAGATTCATACCATTCAGAAGTCCCAAAGAGAGGCCCAATCTGGACTGTGATGCATCTTGCTGAGGCCATAGTGAGGAGTCTCCCAGCCCCATTCATCATCCCTCAGGACATTTATCGGAGGTCTCACAGTTGATAAAGGAAGGATGACATCAGGAAGAATGGGTTGACTGTACCCTTAGCTACATTTCAAGGCCCCCTTAGAAGAACCAGGTCAACCTGACCTCATGGGTGAACCCTGCTATCGGCAAGGCCAAAGGAGAAACAAAACATCACGCCTTCCCTGGCTTTCAACCTGCTGAGAAATAATCTGACCCTCAAACACCTGCTTATGAGATGGCAAATAATGGTCTCCTTACCCCAGGACCAGCTGACTTCCCTCGGCAACTCCTTCAAGTGCTGGGAGGGTGACAGACTTTGTTCCTGCTGCAGCTTGCTTCCTTCCCGCTTGCCAACAGCCGGCGTATATCTGATGGGAGCCAGCCAGAGCTCCTGGCAGCCCTAAGCGGGGCAAGCCCCAGCATGACCTGCCCCCCAACCGGCGCTGAGTGGTAGGGGTTGGTGTGTGAGGAGAGATGGGAGCTAAGCTGACTTTCATTTTCATAAAAGAGCCCAGGATTCCCTGCACCTCAGTAGGCAGAGGGTAGGACTTCCCAGACGCCTCTTGGGGAGCGGCCTTTATTTCTCCTTTGGACCTATGCTTGGTATGAACCCTAATACGATTTTATCTCTACATAGATGTTGAGGGAATGAGCACACTGTAATCTATTTACTTGCCACCAATACCATCCTGTTTGAGGATTAACCACCCAGACATCATTCACACCTTCAGTCATGCAACAAATACTTTTGGACATTGCCTTCCCACCAGCCCTGTTCTGGGTTCTGAACACGTGGTAAATAAAACAATGATGGTTCACCCTAGTGGGTGAACCAGACACAGGATGTGAAAATTAATAAGTACATCATTCAAATCGTAAGACGTGCTGGTAGGAGACGTGCTCAGGTGCAGTAATAGAGAAGGACGCGCCATTCTCAGTCGCTTCAGTCATGTCTGACTCTTTGAGACCCCATGGACTGTAGCCCGCTAGGCTCCTCTGTCTGTGGGGATTCTCCAGGCAAGAATACTGGAGTGGGTTGCCATGCCGTCCTCCAGAGGATCTTCCCAGCCCGGGAATCGAACCCATGTCTCTGGCATCTCCTGCACTGTAGGCAGTTTCTTTACCCACTTAATCATCTGGGAAGCCCATTAGCACACTGCTGCTGCTGCTGCTGCTGCTAAGTCGCTTCAGTCCTGTCTGACTCTGTGCGACCCCATAGACGGCAGCCCACCAGGCTCCCCCATCCCTGGGATTCTCCAGGAAAGAACACTGGAGTGGGTTGCCATTTCCTTCTCCAATGCATGAAAGTGAAAAGTGAAAGTGAAGTCACTCAGTCGTGCCTGACTCTTAGCGACCCCATGGACTGCAGCCTACCAGGCTCCTCCATCCATGGGATTTTCCAGGCAAGAGTACTGGAGTGGGGTGCCATTAGCACACTAAGACCCCCTAAACCTTGTTCCTGTTAGCTCATGGTATCAGAATGCGGAGAAGCAAATCTACAGATCTGTCTCCTGACTACCTTCATAAGGCACGTAACCGTCCTGTTATCAACTGGACACAGGCCTCCTGAATGCATGGCTTCTCCAGCCTGGCAGAGCCCCTTAAACTGCTGCTGTAAGGACATATGCAGTAAGCAAGGGCACCAGTATAAAGACAAACGCTAATTGAATAGCGTCAAAGCAACATGTCACATACTCCCATCAAATACAGGTTATGAAGTGAAGGACAGAACCAGGAGAAATCACATCCTAGAGCAGGGCTGGTGGGCACTGCAGGTGGGCTGGAGAACGGTATATGGTGATGATAGAGAGCGATAGTGGGGGGAGTTTCCTGGCAGCCCGGTGGTTAGGACTCCGAGCTTTTACTGCCAAGAGCCAGGTCCAGTCTCTGATCAGGGAACTAAGATCTTTGCAGGATCCATTAAAAACAAAAAACAAAACCCCAAGAAACAAAAGAGAGGGAAGAGAGAAGGAGAGCTGGTAGGGGTGAGGGGTGACTGATTTATGACCTTAGATGAGGTCAGGGGAGGCCACTTGGGAAATTAAGAACTCGATGGGATTTCATTGGAAATTGTCTATGAAGGTCACACACCCCCCACCCCCGCCTCAGTGTTCAGCCAAGTTCCCTTCTCTCCGAGTGAAACACTCTAAGCAGAACAAAAGGGAACCTCAGCCAGGGATTCAGTGAAGACCATCCTGGGAGGAGGAAGGGGGCTCCCACACTCCCCTTCCCAATCTCCTGCCATGGGCATGTCTCCTTCTCTTCCCTCTCCTGAACCCCATCCCAAGCATCTGTCTGTCCTCTGGCCAGGGCCTTGCTGATGCCACTTGTCTCCGTACAAACTCTTCTTGTTCCTGTCACCCAGCAGGGTCTCATCATGGGGGGGATGCCGAGGAGCCCATCACAGGCTCTCTGTCATTGAAAACTGTTTTCTCCAAGGTCCCCACAGGCCTGTCCCCGAAGCTCCAGAAGCCAAATAGCTCTGACCTGCAATAGATCAAAACTCATCATTCCAGCTAGGCCAGCAGGCTCATTACAGAGTCTTCTTGCTCTAACTCTTTATCTCAGGGTTGTTTTCCTAAATTAGCATCAGCTAGGTTGACATCAATGCCATCTACCACCTGCATTAAGGAGTTGGCCCTCTAGAATGCTGGGGAACCAGCCCAGACATCAGAGCCAGACATGTGTCTGAACCACAGCTCCCCACTTTAACCGGCCCTGAGACCTTCCGCAATTATGCTCTGTGGGCTTCAGGTTCTTTATATGCAAAATGAGGAGGAGGGAAATGCTTACTCTGCAGAGTGGGTGTAAGAATGAGCCAAGAGGGAGGCAAGGTGGATGCAATGTAGCAGGTACACTGCAAATGGGAGCCTTTGTTATGATTTCAGCTATAAAACATCCTCAGGGAAGTCTGGCAGTGCCTCTTGGAGGAAGGTGACTGATTGCTCTCTTAAGAGAGGCGGCCAGGTCTCCGTTTCACCAACCATTTGGCCGCAGCAGCGCTTGAATCTGAGTATTTCTAAAAACCAGGTGAAAAGAGGACACTTCAGGACACGGTAAAAGGCATGGATCCCAGAATCTTGGATTGGAAGGAATTCTGAGAAAAATTCTAATCCAAGTTCTTGCTACCAGGCAGGACTGAATTTCAATTTCAGACAGATGGAAGTCTTTTCCAATACATAGTTGAGCAGGCATTGCTCCGCTGCCCTAGCCGTACTGTTCTTGTGATCACACAGACTTTATTATGCACTCAGCCCTTCAATCTTTAATTCAAAAAATATTTTTGGAGCAGATACTATGGGCCTCGTCTTATTCAAGGCACATGGATATGGAGGCAAGAAGGCAAAGCCCTGCCCCTCATGGAGACCAGTTATATGTAGAGATTTTAAAAAGTGGGATAGAAGGACTTCCCTGGTGGCTCAGTGGGTTAGGCTCTGTGCTCCACTGCAGAAGACACAGACGGGTTCAAACCCTGGTGAGGGAACTAAGATCCCACACGTGTGTCAAAAAATTAAATTTAAAAGGAGGGAGAGAAATAGAGAACAAAAGTGATATCAAGAAAATAAAACAAGGTAATGGGTTAGAGTGATGGGGGTGGAGTGGGGTTGGAAGCGGGTAATGGGGTGGGGCCAATGTAGTTAGGGGGCCAGGGACCTCCTCTCTGAAGAGAAGACATCTGAGCAGAGACGCAGTGGGTGAGGAGCAGGCACATATGGGAGGATGGGTAAGAGCTTCGTGCATTCAAGGCACAGCAAGATTGTCTGTGTGGCTGTGGTTGGTGAGATTGCAGGTGTGTGAGCAAGTAAGGCTTTGAAGGTTGAACTTTATTGTAACTTCAGGATTTTAAGCAGTGGACGTGCAACACCTGATTCACACTTTGAAAAGATCCTTGTGGCTCTTCTTGGAAATGTGCTGTAAGATGCATGAGTGAAAGTAAGGTGACCAGTTACAGAGCTCATTGCTGGAGTCCAGACAAGGGAAGATGGTGAAAACTGGCCAGATTTGAAATATCTTTTGAGGGCAGAGCTAACAGGACTTACCTGTGGATTAGATATGGGGACTGGGTGCAGGGGGAGGGGGAAAGGAGGCAGTTGTAAGAAAGGAATCAATGATGACCCTTTGATTTTAAACCTGATAAACTGGGAGAATGGTAGCTGTTTAATGAGATGGGATTATTTGGGAGAAATTACTAATTCCATGTCTTTCTCCTCCTCCAGACTATATATTCCATGAAGACAGGGCCCCAAACTCTTGTTCACAGCTGTGTGCTCAGTGACTGACACAGTGTCTGGTTTGCAGAATAACTGTCACTTCATGGCAAATAGATGGGGAAAAATGGAAACAGTGTCATATTTCATATTCTTGGGCTCCAAAATCAATGCAGATGGGGACTGCAGCTACAACATTAAAAGACGCTCACTCCCTGGAAGAAAAACTATAACAAACCTAGACAGTGTATTAAAAAGCAGAGACATCACTTTGCTCGCAAACGTCCGTCTAGTCAAAGCTATGGTTTTTCCAGTAGTCATGTATAGATGTAAGAGTTGGACCATAAAGAAGGCTGAGCACTGAAGAATGGATACTTCAGACTGTGATGCCGGAGAAGACTCTGAGAGTCCCTTGGATTGCAAAATCAAACTAGTCAATCCTAAAGGAAATCAACCCTGAATATTCATTGGAAGGACTGATGCTCCAATACTTTGGCCACCTGATGTGAAGAGCCGACTCAATGGAAAAGACCCTGATACTGGGAAAGATTGAGGGCAGAAGGAGAAGGGAGTGACAGAGGATGAGACAGTTGGATGGCATCACTGACTCAATGGACACGAGTTTGAGCAAACTCAGGGAGATAGTGAAGGACAGGGAAGCCTGGTGTGCAGCAGTACATAGGGTTGCAAAGAGTTGGACATGACTTAGTGACTGAACAACAGCAGCAAAAAACAACCACATACCAATATTGAGTATGTAATCAATGCCCAGTGCTGTGCTCCATGCTCTATAGTCATTCTAATTTAATCCTTACAAGAGAAATGTGAGGAGATACTTGTTTGAATCCTCATTTTACAAACAAGGAGTTGGGCTCGGAGGCATTACATGACAGCCTCAAGGTCTCATAGGTACTAAGTGGTAAAGCTTTATAATGGTGGGTCTGGCTGCAAACTCTAGGCTCAGATGGGTAGGTCGGTGGATGAATGGATCCAAGGATGTATGGATGGATGGGTAGAAAGCAATACCATATGCTGAAAATCATTTGTACCGAAGTGTCCCTCTGAAAGTGAGAGATTCAAACTGGAAGGATCTATTCCTAAAAGCAAAAATTTGAGGAACCAAGCATGAATTCCCACTAAAGTTATTCCCAGGGATTCAGAGGTAGAATTCATTTGCAGGGGATGGGAACAGAAAGTTCTAGAATGCTTTGTTAAGCTAAAAAAAAAAAATCCAGGAATTTGAAGAAATAATCTTTTTCAGGGGGTATTTCCTAGTACTTTTTTCAATGATCTGAGGTTACTTTAAGAGCATTAGAATCACATGAAATACTTTTGACACTTGAAAAATATCTTCTAAGAATAAAGGCATAAAATCTTGCTTGCATCAGGCAGCCCAGATCCTGGAGCTACTCAGGAGTGTCACTTATTACTTACATGGCTCGACAAGTATATCAAATATTAGATGTGGCCCATTAGGATCAGCTTCACAGTGTTTTTTTCGATAAGTGCTCTTTTGCTTTGCTTAGTCACTCAGTCGTGTCCGACTCTTTGCAACCCCATGGGACTGTGTCCCTGGGGATTCTCCAGGCAAGAATACTGCAGTGGGTTGCCATGCCCTCCTCCAGGGGATTTTCCCAACCCAGGGATCAAAGTCTCCCGCTATTGCAGGCAGATTCTTTACCAGCTGAGCCACCAGGGAAGCCCAAGCGCTCTATTAGATTACAACCTTTTCCGGGAAGGTAGCCTGCAGGTAGTCCACGTTGACACAGTGAGCCTGGTCAGGAACCTGGAATCTAGCATAGATATCTCCCCTTGTCACACTAGAATTACGTAAACAGAGAATTTGTTGAGCTCTTACTCTTTTTTTTTTTTTAATTTATTTTTGGCTGAGCTGGTCTTCATTGCTTTGTGAGGGTTTCTCTAGATACAGTGAGCGTGGGCTACTCTTTAGTCGTGGCGCACGGGCTTCTCTTGTGGAGCACGGGCTCTAGGCTTGTAGGTTCTGCAGTTGTGGCCCATGGGCTTAGCTGCTCTGAAGCACATGGAATCTTCACGAACCAGGGACTGAACCCTGTCCCCTGCATTAGCAGGTGAAGTCTTAACCGCTGCACCGCCAGGGAAGTCCAACACTTACTGTTCTTGACGCTTGGATCTCATTTGACTTTTGCAACAATCCTTTGCTGTAAGTACTATTGTGTCCTCATGTTATGGATGAGGAGACCGAGGCAGATGGATGGTTTAAGTACCTTGACTGAGTCACACAGCTATGAAATGAATGGAATCGATGCTATCTGGAGCCACATGCAGTTAACCACTACAATACCTCATGGTGAAGCAATCCTCAGTCCCAGAGATCCTGCCTTCTTAATCTCCTTGTTTGTCTCTTCCTCCCTATCCCTTTGGGCACTGCCCCCAAGTTAAGCATTTTATCTTTTCTCATCTTTGAAATTGTCCCATCCTAGATTTTTTTTCTGTTTCCATGTCTTCTTCCATAACTGACCATGCTGGAATCTGATACGTATCTTTTTTTTTTTTCTTTGGCTGCACCACTCACCTTTCCCACCATGTGAAAGCTGAGTCCTAACCACTATACTGCCAGGTAATTCCCTTGACACCCACCTGACCATGTCACTGCTGCTGCTATTGCTAAGTCGCTTCAGTCGTGTCCGACCCTGTGCGACCCCATAGACGTCTGGCAGCCCACCAGGCTTCCCCATCCCTGGGATTCTCCAGGCAAGAACACTGGAGTGGGTTGCCATTTCCTTCTCCAGTGCATGAAAGTGAAAAGTGAAAGTGAAGTCGCTCAGTCGTGTCCGACTCTCAGCAACCCCATGGACTGCAGCCCACCAGGCTCCTCCATCCTTCTGCTCAAAATCCTTTAATGGTTTCTTGTTGCCTGTGAGTTGAAGGCCCTTATAAGGCCTTTCAAAGACCTGGTCCCAACATCCTCGTGCAGCCTTATCCTCCTCTCCCACTGTCTCCATCGAAGCCCCTGTTCCAAGTATACCAAATATGCACTCTCAAGTATGAATACTATGCTTCTTCCTTTTCTCCTCTGTGCAACATCCCACCCCCGTATACACAAGCCCTGTGCATGTACACAAACATACAGACACACACACCCTATTTATTGCCTGAGTCCTCTTTATTCTTTGAGCCTGCCTGCTAAGTTGCTTCAGTCATGTCCAACTCTTCCTCTCTCCATGGGATTTTCTAGGCAAGAATACTGGAGTGGGTTGCCGTTGCCTTCTCCAGGGATTTGCTTGACCCAGGGATCAACCTTGAGTCTCTTGTGCCTCCTGCATGGGCATTGGTAGGCAGGTTCTTCACTACTAGCATCGTCTGTGCTGTGTGTAGTCGCTCAGTTGTGTCCATTTCTTTGTGACCCTATGGACTGTAGCCCACCAGGCTCCTCTGTCCATGGGGATTCTCCAGGCAAGAATACTGAGTGGGTTGCCATGCAGGCGATCTTTCTCCCTTGCCTCCAGGGGATCTTTAAGCCCCTATTCTTTGAGACTCAGCTGCTAAAATGTCTTCTCCAGGAAGCCTTTTCTCACCCTCAGAATCACGTCTAGGCACCTCTTTCTTCTCCTTGACATTGCACCTTCATAGGTCTGATAAAATACATCAATTTTTACTGTAATTTTCCCTTTACAAACTGTTTCCCTTTTAGATTGTAAGATCCATGAGGGCAGGAACCATAGTTATAACTATTGTATGCTCAACATCTGTACATGCTCCTACATTTTTGTTAAATGAATAAATGAACGACTTATTTAAGTGAATAGATTTTCCAAGTAGATTTCAAAATCTGGGCAATTTTGATCTTCACATTTTCCCATTGTTAGACTTATCTACCTGTGGATTTTTGCTGCAATGGAGCTCTGGCTGAGATAGGATGTAGTAGCAATTTTGGGGGGTTTGTTTTGTTCTTTTAAAAAATATTTATTTATGCTGTACTGGGTCTTAGTTTTGGCACACAGGATCTACTAGTCGTGGTGTAGACTAGTCTGTGGGATCTAGTTCCCTGACCAGGGATTGAACCTAGGCCTCCTGCATTGGGAACATGGAGTCTTCGCCACTGGGCCACCAGGGAAGTCCCCTGAGAATATAGTAGTTGTTAAGAATGAAGACTCACATCATCTATTAATACCTTTAAAACTTAGCTTTACTATCTGCTCTGGAGAAGGACATGGCAACCCACTCCAGTATTCTTGCCTGGAGAATTCCATGGACAGAGGAGCCTGGCAGGTTACAGTCCATGGGGTTGCGAAGAGTCGGACACAACTGAGACACACACACACACACACACACACACACACACACTGCTATCTGCTAGCATTGGGCCCTTAGGTAAAAGTCACTCTCTCACTGAGCTTCAGTTTTCTTTACTGTAAAACTGAGTTAATAATAGGATTCATGTGAAGAAAACTGAGTTAATAATAGGAGCTATCACAGGGTCCATGTGGGGTCTAGTAAGGAAACAAACATGTGGCAATTCCCTGGCTGTCCAGTGGTTAGGACTCGGCGCCTCACTGCCAGGGCCCCAGGTTTGATCCCTGGTTGGGGAACTAAAATCCCATAAGCCATGTAGCATGGCAAAAATAAAAAGAACATGTGGAACATTTGGTGGTTGGCGCACAGCTAGGGCTCAATACATATGAGCTATTCTTAGGAGCTATTTTCCTGACAGCTTCTCTTGACCCCATTGTGTCACCATCACATTTTGAACCAAACGTCTGGAGTCTGGCTCTCAAATATGAACAGTCAATGTCAGCACGCTCTTCGTTTGCCAAACTATCGGGTCACCCTGGATACAGGGCCGTGGGGAATATGGATGCAGATGACGGCGGAAGACAGGAGTAGCCTTTTGCTTATAAATCACGACTTATTGCCTAGAAACGAAAAGTAAGCCTTGTCAACCAGTCAGCAGATCACCTGAATTCTTCAAAATGCCGACCCCTCTGCCTGCTTGCTCTCCCTTGCATTTGGTAAAAGAGAGGTGACTGGTGCAGGCAAGTACGGCTACAAGCAGCAATTTCTCCTTGCAGGAAAGGAACAGGACACAGACTGTCAGGGCAGGATGTGGGGTGCTTTGTTCCTTTTGTTGGCTGCACGGAGGTGTTTGAAGCAACCCTGAGTAAACAAAGCCCCCGTGTGTGTCCCAAATCCAGCTGGAAGAAATGCCTTCCTTTCCAATCTCATGCATAAGGAGGGGGCTGTAGTCTCTATTTCACACCTGAGGTTTCTGGATCTTGATTCAAGCAGCCTCTTTTAGAGGTCATAATAGTCTCAGTGGAGCCTGGAACTAAATGGCCAAGAAATAAATCGCAAGATTATCCTGCAAATGTGTGTGTCGATGAAGTGAATGAGGAGTGACAAGGAAAAGGACAGGATGAGTCTTCAGAAGAATTCGAAGACTCTTATGTCAAACTACCTTCTTAAGAACTGAAAAATAACATAATTTTGGGTCAAGGGTGAGGTATTCCTTTGAATGTGCAATCTTTTATAATAATTTTACATGTGGCTATTTTAGCGATGCTATTGTCTCACCTGTCTCTGTGAGCACTGACATTTCTGGTTTAAAAGAGACTAAGTTGGAAAACAGAAGTTAACAAAAAGTGGTTGGTTGTATAACCATTGCTCAGAGCAAAAGTAGATTTTTCCAAATGGATTAGTCAGAAAATCTGGCCAAAGGTATGTGTCCTATCTGAGTCCCTTGGACAGCAAGGAGATCAAACCAGTCAAACCTAAAGGTAATCAACCCTGAATATTAACTGGAAGGACTGATGCTGAAGCTCCAATACTTTGGCCACCTGATGCAAAAAGCAGACTCATTGGAAAAGACCCTGATGCTCTGAAAGATTGAGGGCAGGAGGAGAAGGAGGCAAGAGAGGATAAGGTGGTTGGATGGCGTCACTGGCTCAACGGACATGAGTTGGAGCAAGCTCTGGGAGCTGGTGAAGGACAGGGAAGCCCAGAGAACAGTTCATGGGGTCGAAAAGAGTTGAACCCAACTTTGTCACTAACCAATGACAGCATTGTGTCCTGTCTAAATGGATGAAAAAAAGAACTATACTGGAAAGGTTATGAGATCACATACCTAGGTCCCACTTCCCAACATTGCTCCTCACTTCTTCAGTTTTTCATTCTTACCTTTATGTTTTCTTATGAAGCAAGATATATTTTTGCTTATTATGTAAAGTTACTCTTAAGTTTCCTCTTGGCTTTATTTGTCAGACAGGATTTTCTGCACATTTATCCCAAAGGAGAAATGTGTCAGTAGAAATCAGAAAAAAAAAATACGTGAGCGTCTATCATCTATCAGAAGGTCTAAATTGAAAAATAAACAGACAATTCTGAGTGCTGGCGACGATGTGGAGCAACCAGAACTCTCATGCACTGCTGGTGGGAATGCAAAACGGCACAGGCTTTTTGGAAAAAGTTTGATAGTTTCTTCTAAATTTGAAACATCCACTTGCCATATGATCTAGCAATCTCATATCTAAGAAACCCAAGAGAAATCAAAGTATATACAAAATACATACCAAAACCTGTCCACAAATGTTAACAGCAGTTTTTCCAATAATAGCCAGAAACTGGAAACAACACAAATGTTTATCAACTGGTGAACACACTGTGGTACGTCCATACAATGAAATACTGCTGCTGCTGCTGCTGCTAAGTTGCTTCAGTCCTGTCCGACTCTGTGCGACTCCATAGATGGCAGCCCACCAGGCTCCTCTGTCCCTGGGATTCTCCAGGCAAGAACACTGGAGTGGGTTGCCATTTCCTTCTCCAATGCATGAAAGTGAAAAGTGAAAGTGAAGTTGCTCAGTCATGTCTGACTCTTAGCGACCCCATGGACTGTAGCCTACCAGGCTCCTCCATCCATGGGATTTTCCAGGCAAGAGTACTGGAGTGGGGTGCCATTGCCTTCTCCACAATGAAATACTATTAAGCAGTAAAAACAAATGACTTACTGATCCATTCAATGTTGTGGATGAACCTCTAAAGCATTATGTTAAAGCATTATGAAAGAAACCAGATTCAGAAAGCTATTTATTATATGGCTTTCTGGAAAAGGAAATACTATAGGAACAGTACAGATCAGTTGTTGTTAAGGGGCTAGGGATGGGAGAAGTGGGTTCATTATAGAAAAGAAAGATGAAAAGGGATTTTTGAGATGATAGAAATTAATTATATCTGATTTTTTTTTTCCAGCCATACTATGTGTCATGTGGAATCTTAGTTCCCCAACCAGGAATCGAACCTGTGTCCCCTGCACTGAAGTACAGAGTCTTAGCCACTGCACTGCCAGGGAAGTCCCAAATTATATTTGATTTGAAAAAACATTTGTTTTTCTTTGGCTTTTGAGTTTCAAAATCCTAGGTCACCAAGGGTAAGAAAAGAGGACTTTAGGCAAGAACAAATTATGTGGGAGAAAACACTATGAATAAAAGCAAGATTTCCCCACTTCTATCCTTCACTTGAAAGGGGTTCCCTAGATCCTAAGAGATTAGGGAAGCGAGAGGAAGAGGAAAGGATAAATGGGGCCAAGAGATGTCTGTTCCCCCAAGATGTTGCCCAGTTCTCGGTCGAGCTTACTCCCTGTGGAGATAGCCTCCTTCTTGCTTTTACATGAGTGACTGCCAGCCACCCCATTCTCCTACCACTTGTGAAACCGTTTACCTCAGATTGGGACTTGAACCAATGTGGTGGGAACTCAAACCCAGCCAAAACCCTTCTTGGGACTTGAAACTACGTGACTGGGACTCGAAACTACGTGACTGGGACTCGAGCCCAGCCAAAGCCCACAGCACATGGTACAGACCTAATGAAGCTCAGTTTCTTGATGTCTCATTGCAGAAAGAATACAGTGAGAGACAGAGATAGGTAAGAAGTGGATTTATCCAGATTCAGAGAGAAGCGGATTTAGATTCAGGCAGAGTGTGGGCCATTGCAGAGGGTGAGTGTGGCTGTGAAATGTGGCGTGGTTAGTCTTTATAGGCTGGGTAATTTCATATTTTATAGGCTGGGTAATTTCATGTGGCCATAACAGTGGCCAAAGGACTGGAAAAGGTCAGTTTTCATTACAATCCCAAAGAAAGGCAACGCTTAAGAATGTTCAAACTACTACACAATTGCACTTATCTCACACGCTAGCAAAGCAATGCTCAAAATTCTCCAAGTGAGGCTTCAACAGTATGTGAACTGTGAAATTCCAGATGTTCAAGCTGGATTTAGAAAAGGCAGAGCAACCAGAGATCAAATTGCCAACATCCATTGGATCATTGAAAAAGAAGAGGGTTCCAGAAAAACATCTACTTCTGCTTAATTGACTACACCAAAGCCTTGGACTACGTGGATCACAATGAACTGTGGAAAATTCTGAAAGAGATGGGAATACCAGACCACCTGACCTGCCTCCTGAGAAATCTGTATGCAGGCCAAGAAGCAACAGTTAGAACCGGACAAGGAACAGCAGACTGGTTCCAAATTGGGAAAGGAGTACACCAATGCTATATATTGTCACCCTGCTTATTTAACTTATATGCAGAGTACATCATGAGAAATGCTGGGCTGGATGAAGCACAAGTTGGAATCAAGATTGCAGGAGAAATATCAAAAAATAACCTCAGATACACAGATGTCACTGCCCTTATGGCAGAAAGCAAAGAGGAACTAAAGAGCCTCTTGATGGAAATGAAAGAGGAGATGAAAAAGCTGGCTTAAAACTCAGCATTCAAAAAACTAAGATCATGGCATCCCGTCCCATCACTTCATGGCAAGATGGGGAAACAATGGAAAGAGACTTTATTTTGGGGGGCTCCAAAATCATTCCAGATGGTGACTGCATCCATGTAATTAAAAGATGCTTTCTCCTTGGAAGAAAAGCTATGACCAACCTAGACAGCATATTAGACTGATGTTTGAAACTCCAATACTTTGGCCACTTGATGCAAAGAGCTGACTCTTTGGAAAAGACTCCTGAATCTTTCCTTTATCCACAAGCATTCAATAAGTACCACATTTCCTTTTGGGTTGGGGTTGAAAGGAATAATTCTTTTGTCAACTGACCATACCTTACATCCACACTTTTTTTTTTTTTTGGTCCACGCAGCTTGCGGTATCTCAGTTCCCCAACCAGGGATTGAACCCAAGCCACAGCAGGGAGAGCCTGGAATCCTACCCACTAGACGACCAGGGAACTCCCCACGATTATTTGTTCATCAAACGTTCACTAGTCGGCTATAAAGAGTTCGGGACTTCCCGGGTGGTCCAGTTGTTAAGACTCCACGCTTCCAGTGTAGGGGGCGTGGGTTCAATCCCTGGTCAGGAAATGAAGATCCCACATGGGGAGCAGGCCAAAAAAAAAAACCAAAAGAGAACCTGGGTCCCTGCCCAGGAGGAAGTCCTACGAAAGGAGTCAGACAATAAACCTGGTAAGGACCAGAGAAGAGGCCTGAGTTAAGTGCTACGAGGACCTAGTGGGAGACAGGCAGCAAGGAGGCCTCTGGGAAGCCTTTCTAGAACTCTACTTTCTAGTCTAAACCAGTAACTGCTGTGGTAACTCTGACCTTTTTTCCACTGGGCAACCCTTTCTCCCCCTTGTAACACAAGCACTCCCTAAAGAGATTGAGAAAACTCCCCCAAGGGCAGGGGAATTATCCCTAAACCTGGCTCAAAAAGACTTATTGAAAGAATGGGTAAATTACTGTCCTTGGGGATAATTGCCCAAATATACAGAAATGAATAATTGCCAAATATACAGAAATGAATAAAATATGTTCAGAAAGTGCATGCAAAGAAAAAGGAAAATTATAAACCAGCCTACCAGTAATCCTTGTCATTTGGCCATTGGAGCACATGCATTTTTCCACTTTGAATAACACACAGCCATGCTCTGCCTTTACTACTATTCAAGCAACAATAACCAACATTACACCAGCTTCCCTGGTGGCTCAGTCAGTAAAGAATCCACCTGCATTGCAGGAGACCTGAGTTCGATCCCTGGCTCAGGAAGATCCCCTGGAGAAGGAAATGGCAACCCACTCCAGTATTCTTGCCTGGAAAATTCCAAGGACAGAGGAGCCTGGTGGGCTACACTCCAAGGGGTAGCAAAAGTCAGATATGACTTAGGGACTAAACCCATCCAACCAACATTTCTTTAGCTTTAGGGGTGCCAGGCACTTGAGATACATTATCTCTCTTAGTCCTTACAACAACCTTCTTTTACAGATAAGTCAACTAAGCCTCAAAAGGTAACCAATCCAAGGTCACACAGCTGCTAATCAGAGCCTGGAAGCCTGCTTTTTAATCCCCAAATGCCTGGTAGTCTTATGCCCACAGGCAGAAAAGATCTTTACAGGCTTTCTAATGTTGAGTTCTGCCTGCCTTATCTGCTTTTACAAGTAAGTCTCCCTTAGGCTAAATCTAGCTCTACCCAAGGCAAGATGAAATATCTGATGTATAGGACACAACAGGTCCAAACCAGTTAGCTCAGTGATAACTCTAACCTTTTCTTTGCAAGTCTTGTTCCTGTGCTCAGCCGTGTCCGACTCTGTGCAACCCCATGGACTGTAGCCCGCCAGGCTCCTCTGTCCATGGAATTTTCTAAGCAAGATTACTGGAGTGGGGTGCCATTTCCTACTCCAGGGGATCTTCCCAAGATGACTCCCTAACTCCCCCTGGTTAAACAGAAACTTCCAGAGTTCCCTCCTATAGCCAGGGCTCCAGACGGTCAGTGATGCTTCCTTTTTTCAATTTCTCTCCCTGATGTGGTTAACATTCTCTCTGGTACTATTTCTTTATAATATCATTGAGAAATAAGAACAGAATGAAACCTGAGCCCTGGGCATGTCTCATCACCATGGAAACAACTTCAAGCCTGAGTGCCTCCAGGAGATATGGGTACTGTTCATCCAATGGGTGTGGAAATAAGGCTCTGGGAACTAGATAAAGTTCAAACAAGCCCCTGTTGGCCTAGTGGCAGTTTTGGTAATAAAGACCATATTCAACATAGGATTGTATCAGCAGCCACATTATCAACCTATATCCTCCATTCCTGACACTGTGCTGGTTTGGTACAGAACATACCAACCAAATGAACATCAGCTCAAATTATCCTTCTTTTGTGAAGGGATGTTTGAAACTCTATTAAGGTGGCTCAAAGACTGTGGTAGGAGAAAAAAAAATGTAAACAGCAAAAAAAATTTCAAGAACATTCTGTAGATGATTTTTTGCTTCTGGGAATGGGAAACCAGTTTTCCCAAGAGACTCCATTATTAAAGTCATAAATAAAACATCCCTGATTCAACTGCTTGTTCGGTGGCTGTGCTCTGGAAAAGTGGCTCAGAATCAGAGGAGGCTGGGGAGGCGAGCCCGTTTGAGAACATCTTGCTTCCCCCACAAGCTGACCGCTCATCAGTCTCGGGTGTAAGGATAACGAGCGAATTTTGCTGTATGGAAGATGACCAAAGATGGGTACATTTCAAACAGGATCCTAAAATGCAAGGATGCTTTCCTAGCTGACACCCTTTCTTTTTTAAAGGTACACACTCTCCTCTCGAAGTAAAAGTAAGTAGTGTGGTGCAGGGACTCCTAGTCTGATTGCCTAGGTCTTCTGGGTTCCAGCTCCAGTTCTGGCTACATACCAGGCCCGTGATCAAGTGTAGGTTACTTAACCTCCCTGAGCTCCAGCCTCCTTGGTAGAGATGGGAAGGATGACTGTTGAACCTTAAGTATCCTATGTGCTGGGACTTCCCAGGCAGTCCAATGGTTAAGACTTGGCCCTTGCAATGCAGGGGGCACGGGTTTGAACCCTGGTTGAAGAATGATGATTTTGAATGCTGAGATAATATCAGGGCCAATAATAATAATAATAATCCCATGTGCTAGTGGTACCCATCACAGTGAGTTTCAATTACTCAGCAAATAAAGGGCAAGTGACACCTGCTAAGGCCCACTTGGTCTGGGCAAAGTGCTGAGCACTTTATGGCTGTTATTGATTCCTACAATAACTTATGCTTTCTGGTAGCCCCAACTTACAAACAATGGAAACTAGTCCTGAGAATTTCAGTGACTTCCTCGAAGTGATCAATGCATGTCCAACTCTTGAGACCCTATGGACTGTAGCCTGCCAGGCTCTTCTGTCCATGGAATTTTCCAGGTAAGAATACTGAAGTGTGTTGCCATTTCCTTCTTCAGGGGATCTTCCCGACCCAGGGACCAGACCTGGGCCTCCTACATTGCAGGTAAATTCTTTACCAAGTGAGCCATCGGGGAAGCTATAAGCACGCAGTCAGGCTTCAAACCCCCATCTGTCCAACTCCAAAGTAACCTTCTTTTTATTTGACCTTGCTAATATCTCAGCTTGGGAGAAATCATTAATATGATTTTAATTCGAAATAAATATAACTTGATAGATCGGTCATAGTTTTCAAATGATTTGCTCAGGCCTTGAAAAATTCAGCTTCTCTAGCTATCCTGTCTCTCATTAAAATGATCCCACATCACTTGGGAATTAGAAGAATCTTCATGCAACATGAACTTTTAATCTTTGGCTTGTTCAAACAGGCCTGGAGCATCGCCCCCTATGGCTCCAAAGAAATATCATGTGTTAGGACACTTTAGTCATATCCAGATGGATAAGTTTTGGGGTTTCTATCTTTCAGTCTGAACTGAAAGTAATACTTTTTTTTCCCCTCAAAAGAAATAAGTCATAGTACTGAAATCAATAGTCATGAAATCCTGTGGAATAAAGGTTTAACAAACTATGCTTCCTCAGTTCTAAGCTCTTGGCTTCTAATGGAAAAGCCAGGGTTTCCATTTCATGAAAATAGAATAAAATATAAGAGAACAAAATAACATGACATTTTGGGTGTGCTTAGTCAGACCTGCCAGAGAGTTTCCGATTTGGTAGTTATTCCTTTTTCCTGAACGGCAGGCTGGACCAGATATGGTGTGGACTTCAGAATCAGAACAACAGTTCAGAGCTCTTCCATGTATATATTTATGCTCACTGAACCTCAGTTTTCCCCTCTGTAAAACGGGGAAGCTTCATGGGATTGTTGTGAAATTAAACAAAAAATATAAAGAGAAAAATACAGTAGTCCTTTTTTCCCTACTCCAAATTCAAAACGGACTTAAGCAGCCTGTAATGATAACAGTTATTTTAATATCATTGACTCCTCCCTGGATTCCTTTTTTTATGAAGGGAAACCAGTATTTGAAACCAGGTGCTCTAATTCCAGGACTTGCCCTGTGCCCTGCTCTAGGACACAGCCATTTACTGGGTTCAGATGAAAGGATTTATGAGCAATTGCTTCTGCAGGAAACAGCTGCCTGAGGGTCGTGGTCCCTGTGGCTAGGTATTTGGCCAACGGTAGGGAAAGCCATGCATAATCCTTTGTTCTCACTCAACACAATTAGTAGCCCTGCTCTTCTCCCTGGGGTTAGTTTCCTGACCAGACTAGGTACATAATAGATGCCCCCAAAGTGCCTGCTGAATAAATAAATGCAAGTTAAAAAACTGATTGCTCATGGTGTAACAATTTATGGAACATTTAATACTAACCTCCATTCTTCTCTTACGGAAACAAACATGTTAAAGAGATTAAAAAAAAAAAACACAAACCTGTTAATTCTCCACATTAATTCAGTGTTCACCAAGCACTTATTAAGGACCTCCTATTAATCAAAGGGCCAAGGATTACATATGTAATTCATTACTGAGTATTAAAGAAGCAACAAAGCTCAGCTTATATTCAGCTGTGGAATACACAATACTTTTCAGGTAGAATTTAGCTTTGTGGCTTTGTTTGCACTGCTTTTCTAATTTGCATTCCTCAGTCCTTATTTATTAAACAGTCACGGTGGGCAGACTGGGCAAGTGTCCTGTGAACTACGCTAGAATGAGGGCAGGAGAAGACAGAGGCTAACATTTGGGACACGGTGTAGGGAACCAAGAGCATAAGGTCAGATGGGCTACAATTCCTCACCCTGTCATGAGAAACCTCGGTTTCCTCATCTACAAAACGAGAATGATCATTTGCCCTGCTCTCCCACGAACTCCTAGGATGATATGAGGAAGCACTTCCTTGTGAACATCCTATGTTGAGGTCATGTAAGCAAAGAGCCCAACACAGGCTCTCACGCAAACCAGGCACTCCATGAATATCTCTGCTTTCCCCTCCGTTTCTTCGGGAGGCGTCCCTGGTGACTCAGTGGTAAACAGTCCTGCCAATGCAGGAGATGCGGGTTCAGATCCCTGGGTCGGGAAGATCCCCTGGAGAAGGAAATGGCACTCTTACTCACTGAACAAATAGTAAATATCTATTCAGTTCTAGGCGGCTTCCCTGGTAGCTCAGACTGTAAAAGTGTCTGCCTACAATGTGGGAGACCTGGGTTCGATCCCTGGGTCTGGATGATCACCTGGAGAAGGAAATGGCAACTCACTCCAGTGTTCTTGCCTGGGAAATGCCATGGACGGAGGAGCCTGGTGGGCTACAGTCTATGGGGTTGCAAAGAGTTGGACATGATTTAGTGACCAAACAACAACAATCCCTTCTTCCAGCCTGATCTCCTGGACAGCTGCCGTGGTTTGAGTCTGGTCCTCTCCTGCACATGTTATCTTTTCTCCCCTCCTGGCTGCCAAAGGCAAACACAAATGAAATGGTAACAGGGTAGCCACTGAAGCAAAATAGGTCACAGGAAGGAGATAATGCATTCAAGGACAAATAAAAGTCAACTGTATACAATTATGTAAAGTTTAAAAATAAAATAAAATTAAAAAAAAAAAAAAAGTCAACTGTAGCTGGGGCCAGAATGGGTAAGTAAAAAGTCCAGGAAAGTAGAGATGGTATCTCCTATTTTAATAGGGAATAGGCTTTTAAAATATTATGACCAACGTGAAAACATACAACACATATATTTGTGTGGCTCTAATATCCTCTTTGCTGTTTAGGTTGCTTGCACAAGGTGGGGACTCTGTAAGTTGTGGATGCAACCTTCTGAAAAAATGCTTTAAAATATAGAATAAACTGATGATGTTTAGGTAAAAATAGCCTTGTTAAAACTGTACTTATAATGAATGGCTATGCAAGGCTGTATGTGCATATAGACAAGACTAGAGGGAAAGGTATTTGGGAAATAAACAGCTGCAATGTTAGGATGGTTGAATCGTCTCACCCAGTCCCTAGAACTGAATGTGAAAGTGAGGTTGCTCAGTCGTGTCCGACTCTTTGCGATCCCATGGACTGTAGCCCGCAAGGCTCCTCTGTCCATGGGATTCTCCAGGCAAGAATACTGGAGTGGGCTGCCATTTCCTTCTCCAGGGGATCGTCCTGACCCAGGGATCGAACCCAGGTCCCCCACATTGTAGGCAGACACTTTTACAGTCTGAGCTACCAGGGAAGCCGCCTAGAACTGAATAGATATTTACTATTTGTTCAGTGAGTGAGAAGACTTGCTTTTCCATATATTGTATCTATGCTTATTTCCTTTTGTTAGTCAACCATTCAGAGGTAATGTTGCCTCTTTTTCACATTATTTTATTGATTCACCTGTTTTTTTTCCCCTTGGCCTAATGCAATTCTATCTCCACAGAAAATTGGTGTAAACAGAAAAGGTTGCAGAGACTAACAAGGGGCTTAGTAGACAGAAATGATAAAGGTCACTCCTGCATTTCTGATCTCCAAAACCAGGAGACGTGTTTATAGATAAGCAGGAGACCTGAGTTTTATTCATTAATCAGCCAAGTGTCCTTAGAGAAAATAACCCCCTAGGGCCTCAGTTGACAGATCTGTGAATGGGCTTAGACAGATGGCCTCCTTCTGACCTTTCAGTTAACTTTTATGTATTAAAATGTCGAGATAAAACATGCTGGGTCAATTAAGACAGAGGAGCCCTGCAAATAATTCATATTTGAAAACTTTATTTTCTCAAATGAGCACCAACACAGATTGGAAATATGACAGAAACAATGCACTTTTCTCTAATACTGAATCACTATGTACAAATACAGGAAATGGTGAAGACAAATTACTTGAAAATAATTTTCTTTGTTATTGAAGCAAAGTGACCTGAAAATGCCACTAAAAAAAAAAAATAATAAAGATAAAAGAAAAACAAAACCCAACAAATACAGTTTGTAAACACAAGCATAAATAGGCAGAGCCTGTATTGAAAGATAGTCTCTGCAGGTTGGAAAAGGGAACTGACTCTCACTTTCACCCAAATGTTATACAAAAACATACGGGCAGGTAGAATTTGATACTATGAGAACGGCTTGTTTCTTCTTGGCTTTATCTTTCACTGCTGGCTGATTTCATGACGTTATCTTAATTTTAAATATTAAATATTAATATATCTCTTTCCTCGACCTAGACCACTAGCATGTTTTCTCATTTGAGGCAGACTCATTTTTTAAAAAAATATCTAAGTTGATTGTGTTCAATATTTGATTTCCCAGCCTCTTCCTGAACCTGAGGCAATGTGACCTTAAAAAAAAAAAAGCTATTTACCTACAAAATATGTGTATTATTTTATTGACATTCTTTTCAACCCAAACCGGTTTAATGTTTAACATGATGTGGCTTCCACAACAACTGGAGCCCCAGGTCCATGATGAGTTCCCTCACCTCTCAGTGAGGGACACAGCTGTGACTGCTGGGTCTTCACAAACAACAGATTTCCTTTACAGTCTGTAAAAGCTGAGCACACAAAGATGAAGGAGCAAACTCGCAACAGCTCCGTGCTCGGGGAAACAAACTCCTCGAGGGTTGTGCTGCTGGTCCACTCGGAAACAAAACCAGCAGAGAGAAAGAGAAGAAAAATCTTATGTGCCCAAGGTGTAAACTGTAGGTATAGCGTCCCCCCAAAAAACGAAAACCGCAGGCACGATGCAAAGTGCTTTACACACACACACACACACACGCACACGTGGGCGCACACACACTTACACAAACAATTAAAAACAAGACTCCAATCTGTTGGAAATTCTTCCAACAAGAGGAATCGCTCTAAGTTGTTACTAAATTTATTTGATTTATTTTCTTTTCTGGCCAATAGCGGTACAAGAAAATATTTCAATTCTCAACCTGGTAATGAATGTACTGCAGAGTCTGTTCCATTGGGAAGAAATACAGAGACATTGCTTCATTTATTGCCTCTGTCCAAACTAAAGTGATGGAGATCTTTTTTTTTTTCCTTTCCTTTTCTTTTGCAAGAGTATACTGGTGATCACTGTTTCCCTTAAAATATACTTCAAGAAATGCAGAGGAAACTAGAGAATTTAAAAATGAAAATAAAAAGTGCTCTCAGGGGATCTGAGAAAACAGCACCAAATATATTATTTAAAAAATTAAATATTATTTACAAAAGTATATTTCACAAGCAACTGTTTCTTATATATCCTCTTGAAAATCTTTTTATAAAGGGGACACCTGTCTTTCACACACTGATCCACCAGTAAAGATTGACTCTATCCTATCTCCGTCATCTTGTTGTCTGGGGAATTGGGCAGGCCCAGCTGACGTTCCGTGGACACTGAGCTTGGCTGGATTGGATACACGTCAAATCAACCCATCAGCGGCCTGAGACTAATATCCCAGCAGGCTGGGTGTAATCCAGGGCCGCCCACGCCATATGACCCGGGGAGGCACGAGGGAGATGGAACTAGAATCTGCCGGCTGGACTTTCAGCTGAAAAGGAAGACAGCTGCTGGCTGAGGTCTAGCACGTCATGCCTTTTTCCTTTCCCCTTCTCCCTTTCCCTACTCCGGGCACCCCACCTAAGCCTTACCATCGAACTCCAGTTCCCCAAACCCACCAGGGGTGAACGGATGAGGTCTTTGGTTATGCTCTGAGTCCATAATTTGGTGAGGAAATTAAAAAATGAGCCGACTGAGGCATCTCCCTCACTCAGCTGCGGTCTCTCGGATACTGCCAGACATTAGTAGACAAGCCATGAACGGAGCTCACGTTGTAAGAAGCACTTTCGGTTCTTCTTAGGGAAAGCCTAATGAGTTGGTTCTTTCTTACCCTTGTCATTATGGAAAAACCAGCATTTTGTGCAGCTCTCTTGCACCATGTGCCCACTGGATGCTCAATGGATAGTAATTTAAATTAAAGCAAAACAAAACACCAAAACCCGGGTCTAACTGGAGCCTGCTCTGATCCATGCAAGAGTCAGAGGCCCCATCCCCACAGACGAGCAGTGGCACTTCAGTGTCCTCTGCCCCTTGAACATTCTAGGGCACCTCACATCCAATTCCTATATGACCATGCTCGGTTTTTACACATCTACATGTTCCCCCCACCCTGACCCTGCCTGTTTTCTTTTCCTGGAAAAGATTATCAATAGCCAGGACATTCCCTGAGTAAAGGGGCTAATCAAAACACAGAAATGAGAGCCACTACCTTCAGCAGGGATGCAGAGGGGAATTTATGATTTCTGGGCTGGCAAACCAGCTTAGGAATATGAAAGTTGAAAATGATTTTTTTTTTTTTTAATTGAGATCTTGGGCCTGGGAGCCAGTGGAACTGTTTTCTCTGGGATTGGAAATGAAAGACTTCTGAATCTCAGTCTGCTTTTTAGTAATGTGGAGAGAACAACTTAATCTCCCAGGGTTGCTAAAGCACCAAACGACGTGGGCCAAGAAGCTTTTGGGAACAAAATTTGCTTTTGCAGAACCCTCTTTGTTTCACGGAGGCTGTCTGCTGCTAAACGCAGGGCTACCTGGCTTCCCGTTAGCTCTCCACCCAGGACTGCCAGGGCAGGACCATGAGCATCTCAGGCCCTGTGCTCCACCAGCAGCCCACAGAGACGCAAAAAGGCATTTCCATGACAGACTCACCCTCTCTGGGAATCTGGTTCCATTTTGAAAACGTCCGGGGTTGGCTGCTTTAATCTTGCTTAACAATTTTACAGGTTCTCGTCTCCTTCAACTCACTCTTTTGTGACTTTTAAGGTGAATTTTCCTATAGGATCAGCCTACTGGGAGAATGAGATGCTGAGAATTACCTAACATAACCTACACATATCTTAGCAATGATAATATTTTCAGTCTAAGCAATGAAATTATCTCAGTTAAATGAGTTTCGGTCATGCACTGCATACTGGCTAAATTGCTGGAGAACAGACTTCACAGTGTTGATTAAATGCAACAAACTCTTCTCTCATGAGCCTCACAGAGATGCGTTCCCCACTTCCCTAATATAATGAGCTTTGGATGGGGAGGTCGGGGGTGGGGTGTAAAACTGGAATTTATAACTTGCCGTCTGACATCAAATTGAAGACTTTTCCGTTGCTGGATCACACAGACAGATTTCTCTCCACACAAAAACATTCAAGTACAAAGAGAACAAGCTAGGGGCATGAGGAATCTGTCAGCCAGGTCATCACTAAACTCGAAGGCTTGGGACTTTGTTTTCCGCAACTACAATGATAGAACTGGAGGAAAACACCCAAAAACTCATACGCGTAAAGAACTGCTGTTCTCAGTGAAGCCAATGCATACCAAAAAAAAAAAAAAAAAGATGCACTTAACCTGTAACAGTTCAAACCTAAACTATTTCAGGCTCTGTCCCACCCACCCCCTCTTCCTTGCCACAGTGCTCTTCTCTTATGAAGGTTCAGAAAAAAAGGTCAGTCGGAATTGCTAACTGGTTCTACTTTTTTATTTTCTCTGGCCCAAGATCAAGGCCATTTCTGCAAGAGCTCCCCAACTGCACCTCCCTCCCCTGTGTTCCCTGTTATCCTCAATCATTGATTATTTTTTACTTGATTGCTGGTCAAAGCCTTTGGGATATTTGCATCTCGCGCACATTGCAAATGACAGTCCCCTCTCCTGTCACCTACAGTGGCTGAAGAGGCAGAGATCACCCAGAGGAGCAGTGAGGCGTCAGTCATCAAAACCTTCTGGGCTTTTCCCAAGTCATCCCCTGCTGCCAGGACACACTCCCCCCACCCCCACCAGCTCGGCCCGGGAGAACCAGGCCGGCCCCCTGCCCCGCCAGCGAAGACGAGGGGCCACCCTTCTTGTGTTCTCATTGGCTAATCTGGCACATTTGGTGGCAGGAACAGAAGCTTCTGATCAGAGAGAATGCAGTCATGAGGTATTTTTTTTTCCTCTTTGTCCTCTTAGACAAGTCGATTATTTCAAGCCTAAGTTCCCAGGTCTCCAGGAGCAGCGCAAGTCTGTTCCTACCTCTCCCCTCCCATCCCCTGCCCACCCGGGACCCTCACACCCCCGGGCTGGGCCACTGTACTCCTGCCCAGCGGCCTTCGGGCAGCTCTTCAAGGGCCCTGGGGCCTTCGTCAAAGTGGGCTGCCGCCATGCGGGCAGGCGTCTGTTCCTTTTGTTGTTTTGTTTTTTTCAGCCAACACTAGAACAGAGAGAGAAGCCAGGATCAACTCACAAACAGATACAAAGCAAAGAGACAGAGAGACAGCGGTTTAGAGGCCGGTCACCAGAAAGATGGCGTCAGGGTGGGAGAATGCCCCAGATGGCAAGGCCCCTAAATGGATGGAACCACGTGTTCAGTCACTCTCTCACGCTTGGGTAGAATGTTCGGTTGGATGGCATTCACGTGGACGCTGGGTTGGCTGGATGCTCTCCCATCAGTCCCAGCCATTGTCCTTGATCATGTGTGCTAGCTCAATGATGTATTTGCCTTCTTTATATTTCTGGCTGCTTTCAAAGGCGTGTTCCTACGGAAACACAAAGGAAGAGAAGACATGGAATGACCAAAGATGCGCAGGTGACTTCTGGCATACCGGAGCAAAGGCAGGGCCAATGACAGGCCTCGGGGCCTCTCAAGTCTGACCCCAGCCTCACCCAGACTCACTGAGAAGGCCCACTGCTCAAGCACGCCATGTCCCCTTGGCTTAACTGCAGGACTGAGGCATCACCAGGGCTTTCTCCATATTTACAAAACATTTAAATGTTTTTAAATTTAAGTATTCTAAATATTTTCTCAGTATTTGCAGTAGAGTTCCTTTAGCATCTTTGCTCAAACGTCATCATTGCAGTAAGGTCTTTATTGAAAACCACAACCTCCCCTGCAGCCACCTCCCTTGCCCCCTGTCGCTTCCTGCTTTACTTTTCTCCACAGCACTTAACCACATTCAAACATACAGCATAACTTGTATCTATTTTGTGTCTTTCCGTCTTGTTCATTGTATATCTATTTTGTCTTTTGTCTGCCTTGGTTTTTGATGTTAACCAGAAATCTGTCCTATGGAGGTATCCATAGAATTTCTGTGCCAAATTTTTATTATTTTGGGGGGCTGTGCCAAGCAGCTTCTGGAATCTTAGTTCCCCGACCAGGGATTGAACCTGGGCCCTCAGCAGTGAGACCACAGAATTCTAACCCCTGGACTGCCAGGGAATGCCCACTGTGCCATTATTTTAAACCGTGCTTGTTAGGCTGAGAGAAGAGACATTGAACAAAGTGTACTGTATTGCCAAACAGGTCTCTCTTTTATTTCTTATCTTGCTATTTCCATGTCAGATGGGTTAAGTTTGTTTTTCCATCATTGCCTTTCTCTAGGGAGAAAGGAGCTGTATGAACTGCAGGCTGAAGGACCTGCCAGCCCTTGAGCCCCACTCAGCTGCGAGGCCTCCAGAGGACAAACCCAGCACAAAGCTGCTGGGAGGTGCCCATCTGAAACAGCACCACAGGCTCTCCCAGCTAACAAGCCCCACAGAAATAAGTCCTGCATCAGTGTGGCAGCAAGGTGATATTCTATTTGCAGGTACAGATACAGAAAGCCATCTTGGTGTGTCATCTAAAAAACAGTGGGTGTCAGGGGCATAGATGGCGAAGCTCAATGGGCAGAACAGTGGAAAAACTCTCCCTTCTGAGCCCCCCAGATAGGGAAGGAGCTAAATCTTACTGCTGATAGGTGCTGGGCAGCATCTGTATGAACTGTATCTTCTGTTCTAGAGCTCAGGGGCTCTGGGTCTCAGAATGCAAGTTCAGACTTGAGTCTCTCATTCAGAGAGGAGTCATTCCCCGTAGCAGAGAGGGGAGGGGCGCCAAGAGAAAGTGCAAACACACCACACACACACACACAAGAGCTGTGGGCTCAGCAGTAATTTCCCTGACACCTCATTATTCCCCAGCTCCGTCTGCGTGAGTGTGATGTGTACACAACAGAGGAATACGGTTTAGGAACAAGACCTGTTGTTCCATGGTAGTGTGTTCAGAATACAGGGGGAGGAAAAAAATAAAACTAGGAAAGTGACAGTGTGTCCCTATTTAAAAAAACAGAGAGAGAGAGGGAAAAGAAAGCCAATAGGCCCACCCCTCAAGCCTCAAGGCACTTGCAAAATGTCACAAGTGGACTCTAGGAGACAGAGCCCTGGATCTGGAATTGACACAAACATCGCAGATTAAACCCCGCTCCTACTGCTTCCCAGCATCAAAAGCATCATTTAAGCATCTGACTTCCATTAATAGTTTGCAAAATTATAAACTTTCCATTTACAAAGTTGGGATAATTACAGGGTCATCATAAGGGTCAGAAGGAATAACAGAATGAAAGGTTGGAGCACTGGGGTTTGTGAGAGGGGATCAGGGAATGTTTGGGGAGACGGATGTTTCTCTGTTGTCCTGTCCAGCTGTTTGATCTTCACTTGTGGCTTTCCTCCCAAGTATCATGACTATAAGCATCCTGAGAGCAAGAACTGTCTCTCGTCCACTTTTGTATCCAACACAAAGGCTCTTAATAAATAAAGCTTTGTCAAAGGACTGGATTTTTTTTTTTTTTTTTTTGGCCACTCTGTGTGGCCTGTGGGATCTTAGTTCCCCAAATAGAGATCCAACCTGTGTCCCCTGCATCGCAAGGTGGATTCTTAACCGCTTAACCGCTGGTCTGCCAGGGAAGTCCCCAGGACTTAATCATTTTACCCGAAGTAAGGAGCCAAGCCGGCCAACTCAGGATTATTTTCTGTCTATGATCCAGCACAACTTCAAGGAATAAGATAATCAAGAAGCTGGGAAACAAAGAAGGGGCAGAACATTTCCGGGTAATCAAAACCAGAACTGAGGCCCCAAGACCACACAGTGGGGACCAGTGGCCACATGGGAATCAGAACGGCCAAGGCCCTTTCTCCCAGATGAACCTGTGGCTAAACCTTCTCAGCATTGTGAAACACAGCATCTAGGTTTTTCTGTTCTCATTCTGAACATTCCAAGGAAGACATGAAAGACAGACTCTAAAGGCTGTGCTCCTTCCCTGGACTCTACCTGCTGCAGCTTTTATGATCTGAGTATTTTTAAACTTTATTTCAACAGAATCATACTTTCATGGCTGGCTTCTCTTGCTCGATATCTTTTTTTTCACACAGACTCATATTTTTAGAGCAGTTTTAGACTCATCGAAAAAAGGAGCAAAAGACACAGATTTCCCCTATGCTCCCTGCTCCCACATATGCAGAAGCTCCTCCGCCAGCTAAGTCCTGCAGAGTGGTGTCTTTGCTGCCATCAACAAACCTACATGACACATCCTTATCACTCTCCAGGAGGTTCTGACTGCTCCTTCAGGCTCCTTCCCAAGCAGGTCCTACGAGCCAGCCCCACACCGACCCTCTGCAACAACATGGAATAAAGTTCTCTCCCAGAAACAGGAAGACTGACTTTTCAACATCCCCACAATGACACAGAGAGGAGAGAAAAGCACTGTGAAAAGATCTACCGATAATAATAGCAGCAACAACAATAATAATACAAGTTGACTCTCACCGAACACACATACCTCCTCTCACCCTGGCAAGGCTCTGAGCACTCTCCTAGCTGCCAAGGAGACGTTACAAGTATCTGTCGAGGGACTCCCCTGGCAGTCTAGTGGTTAAGACTGCACTTCCAGTGCAAGGAGTGTGGGTTCAATCCCTGGTCAGGGAACTAAGATTCCACATGCTGCATGGCATGGTCAAAAAATAAAAATAAATAAAAATTATTACCCTGCCTAAGCCTCAGTTTCCTCATCTGTAAACTAGGGATTAAATTATGGCTCACACACTAAGGATTCTGTGAAGAGTAAATAAAATCACGTATGCCTGGGACACGCGGTCAGGAGGTGTTACGTGCCATTGTTACTACTACTATTACTACTGGGCTTCCCTGGAGGCTCAGAGGGTAGAGCGTCTGCCTGCAATGTGGGACAGCCGGGTTCGATCCCTGAGTCGGGAAGATGCCCTGGAGAAGGAAATGGCAACCCACTCCAGTACTCTTGCCTGGAAAATTCCATGGACTGAGGAGCCTGGTAGGCTACAGTCCATGGGGTCGCAAAGAGTCGGACACGACTGAGCAACTTCACTTTCCACTATTATTGCACTGAGAGGGCGCGTGACTGTGTGTCCGTGTGTCAGGAGCAGGTGAAGGACTGAGTAGGAAGAGTGGACTATCAATGCAAAGAGGATGCTTGGATGCCAGGAACTGCTCTTTGAACTCGGTTTCCCATGCTCATTGCAGACAAGCCCACAAGGCCGGGGAAGCAAGTGGGAGAATGCATTCCAGTGACTCTCATTAGTTTCTCTACAGCGTGCTCCCCACCCACAGACCCCTCGGTACTTACATATTTCCAGCCCAGGGTGGTTTTGCAGTTTTCACAGTAAATGTCTGCGACGGCGTGCAGTCCTGTGAGCAACACGCGCTCTTCCGCCGGCCCGCAGCCCACGTTAACTCTGTGCCGGGGATGGGGAGAGAGAGAGCGGGGAGTCAGGCAAATGCCCATCGGTTGTTGAAGCTGAACTCCCAGCAAAAGATTAACTGAAGACGGCTGCCCAAAGGAAGCTAACGCTAAGCGCATCATCTCTAACTGAAACTAGAAGCAACCTCAAAGGCAGCCACATGGACACATCTCCATTGAGCTATCTGTCAGATCTGAAAGTTCTGATTCTGTGAGTCAACTCAAAATAGTCTTTATGGTTGAGACTTTGCTTGGAAGTTTTCTTTTTTCAGAGCTTTCCTTAACAAGTGCTTTTAGGCTTGTGATTTAAGGGGACAAACTGACAATCACACTGAAGCCCACAGCCATGAGCACAGGTCCTCAGAACTTCCTGAGGACAGACTGTGGCCGAAGAGTCAATCATGACAGCAGAGTCCTGTCCTCATCACAGGGACGGGTGAGCCCCATCTATCAGCTCTCTAGACTCCTACATGGAGCTCCTATTATTTCAAGCTGGACATGCTAGATTTCCACTTTCACAGTTCATCAGGCTTGCCTTCCCAGAGAAAGCTGTAAATGCTGCTGAGGGCTGTGGCAGACCATACGAGGGGATGGAGGCTCTTAGCTCACTCCACTTTACAAAGCCTCCTCCAGCCTCAGTCCTCCAGTGGATCCCGGGGTCTTCTGTTCATCCTCCTTTCTTCTTCAGAGACACGTCTCAGGTCTAGTTCTGAGACCTTCGTGGTCAGGCTTCAGGACAAGCACTCCAGCTTCTTTGCTAGGACACTACAGCCCTCTGTGCTTACTGGAGTACTGCCTACATTATTTTTAGCCCAAGATGATGCCCCCCCACCAAATTCCCCAAGGATGACTGGCTAACATGTGTGGTAAATAATGTTCCATGGGGTTCTGTGTGTGTGTGTGTGTCAGAGAGGACAGGTTCCATTGTGTAATCATCACAGAGTGTTGCTTTTCCCCATCCCTCAAAATTTGCACCGAACAATGGATGTACCATTCAGAGACACTCACACTGAGTTAAAGAGGTATGCTCGTCCTTGACTTCCTTGGAACGACTGAAATGCAAGAAGACAAATCGATGGTTAGAGATCCATTTCACCCACCCAGGGCGGGGAACCAGCCCCAAAGCACAACAATCATGACCTTGCGGGACTGACACAGCTAAAAGGGAGCAGTGAGCCAGTTAACCGTCCAGCTGGCAGATGGCATGGTGGGAGGAGGAGGAGGCAGAGTAAACAGAGGTACGGAACCCGGGGCACCCACACTTGGACTGGCAAGAAGACAGTATTAATCCACATTGGCCTTTCCTGGACCCATATGATTTTGGCCATCTGTGCTGCCCACAGCTTTCCTCGAGTCGGCCAGGGCACGGCCACAGGCACGAGTACCTCTCCAGGCCCTCTTGGTACAACCCTCAGGAGACAGCAAAGAATCCCCAGGGTAAGAATGAACCACCAAACCCACACTTCTCACTGGTCTTACTTTTTTGGAGATCCTAATTGCTCGAACAGTCACTGTCTTCCTAATTGGCAGCACGAGGACTTTCCTGGTGGCCCAGTGGTTAAGAACCCACCTTTCAATGCAGGGCACACAGGTTCGGTCCCTGGCTGGGGAACTAAGATCCCACACGCTGTGCAGCCAAACAAACAAACAGAAAAACCTGCAGTGCGGGAGTTCTCTCTTTTTGAGGTGCAGGCAACTTGATCTCCAGGTCACAGGAATACCCACTAAAGGGTAATCCCACTTTAGGAGCTTCTTTCTTCTGGCTGGAGGATGGCAGGGACTGGGAGAAACTGGAGCCTGAAAGCTCACAGTGCGATACTTCCACTAACACGGGCCCTGTCCATGTTTTCCTCCTCTGGTCGCACTGGAATGTCTGGCTGACATGAGCCAGCCATGTCCTGCACTGCTGCCTGCATTTTTAATGCGGCTTGACAACTGTACCCTGAATTAAACATCCTCGTCTGCTCTCAAGACCACTTGGAAAAGAAACAACCAAACAAAATAAGGGACTCTCCCGTGACCTCTGTTATTCAGTGGCTGGAGAGATCCAGGGCTGACTGGTTAACAGATGACCAGAGGGCAGGAGAGAACCAGACAGGACACAGATCACTGCGCCCAAGACAGCTGTTGTCAGAAGCAATCAATGGACTTTAGGAATCGGGGCCGCCAGCCACAGAGAAGGGTTAAAATTCTTGACTTGCGGAAAAACTGTCTTTGGGGCAGCTGGATGGTTGGCTGCCTCCAATGTGCAAATGCACCAGAAGCCTTGGCTCCCGGGTGCAGCTCCAAGGAGCAAGCAGGTGTTTCCCAGCTGCTGCTTGGGCAAAGCCAGCTCTCTTTCCTCTGGGTCTTGAAGCATCTCCGGGGAACACATGAGCTCCAGGCTAGAATTGAGCATGAATACAAGTGTTACAGCCTTGAGACCTGGAACCTGGAAGTTCATGCCACATGTTCAGATGAGACAATGTCTCAGCGAAACACACCATAGATTTGGCCAACCAGTTAGTTCCATCTCGGAGCACACAGACACCCAAGCACCACCAGGATAGCAAAAGTTTCACCATCTGGTCCCACCACCCCCTGCAGTCTCTTCTCTTGCTACTCTGCCACTGTCTTTTGCTCTAGTCAGGCCAAACCATGTGCAATTCCTGGAACTTGAATTTCACCAACTTTGCCCACGATCCTCCCTAAGATGGGGAGGTTCCTTCACTTGACCAATCTCAAGCCTCAGCTTGGCCTCCTCTCTTTCATAAGGCTTTCTCTGATCTCCCCAAGAAGAGGCACCCACTGGTACCCATGGATGGGACCCGTCTTGCTCACTGCCTGTTCCTTTTTTTCTCAGCTCTCAGCACACTTGATTTCAACTGCCTGTCTGACTAACTCCCTCACTAGACTGTGAGCTCCCTGAAGACATAAACCGTGTCTTCAATGTCTCTCTGAACCTGCAACACATAGCATGAAAAATCTGGCATCATTTACAAAATATTTATCCCATGAGTCAATTGCCTCTAACTTCCTTTAAAAAAAAAAAAAAAAATTGCTGCTTCTATGCTTTAAGACGTCAATAATGAGACTGATGTTATAAAAATAGGATCTTAAACAGTAGGATCCTTGCAATTTTTTACAATGGGATAGAGTAGCCCAGAGAGGTTCATTTATACCCAAGTACTTAAAAATGTAAAGATAAAGTTATGCATTTTTCCTTCGCCAAAAAAACATTCCAAACTACCTGAACAAAAAGTTGCTGACAAAATGCCGACTTGGCAATATTTTTTAAAAACACACACACACTAAATCTGCCCCTTCAAAGTAAAGGCGACATTTTGACAGGGAATGGAAACGTAACTCCTTTTCCAAAGAAACTTGTACTACAGAGAGAACTGGTATTTAGCAATGTTTTCATTTTATATGATCTTTGTAGTTCAAAATTGAAATGCCTATACAAAAAAACTAATTCAAAATGGAGGCTATTAAGAAAAAAAATGCAGGAGAAAATCTTTGTGACTTTGCATTAGAAAAGACTTCTTAGATACTACATCAGCAATACAATTTATAAAAGAAAAAACTGCTAGATTTCATCAAAATTTTAAACTTGTGCCCTGAAAAACACTGTTAAGAAATAAATCATAGACTGAGAGAAAATATCTACAAATTGCTTTTCTAACAAAGGATTTGTATCTAAAATATATAAAGAATTCTCAAAATTCAGTAAGAAAATAAGAAATCCAATTTTAAAATGGGCAAAAGATTTGAAGAGACTTCACCAAAGATAAGCAGATGGGAACAGGCCCATGAAAAGATGCTCAACATCCCTAGCCATTCAGTTCAGTTCAGTTCAGTCACTCAGTCCTGTCCGACTCTGCGACCCTATGAATTGCAGCACGCCAGGCTTCCCTGTCCATCACCAACTCCCGGAGTTCACTCAAACTCATCTCCATCGAGTCGGTGATGCCATCCAGCCATCCCGTCCTCTGTCATCCCCTTCTCCTCCTTCCCCCAATCCCTCCCAGCATCAGTCTTTTCCAATGAGTCAACTCTTCACATGAGGTGGCCAAAGTACTGGAGTTTCAGCTTTAGCATCATTCCTTCCAAAGAACACCCAGGACTGATCTCCTTTAGAATGGACTGGTTGGATCTCCTTGCAGTCCAAGGGACTCTCAAGAGTCTTCTCCAACACCACAGTTCAAAAGCATCAATTCTTTGGCACTCAGCCTTCTTTATAGTCTAACTCTCACATCCATACATGACCACTGAAAAAACCATAGCCTTGACTAGATGGACCTTTGTTGGCAAAGTAATGTCTCTGTTTTTGAGTATGCTATCTAGGTTGGGTGTTGGTCATAACCCTCCTTCCAAGGAGTAAACGTCTTTTAATTTCATGGCTGCAGTCACCATCTGCAGTGATTTTGAAGCCCCCCCAAATAAAGTCAATGCAAATGAAAAACAACTGACATAGCCCTATTAGAATGATCCAAAAAAATTTTTTTAACTGACAAAACTAAGTGCTCTCAAGGACACTGCAAAATGGCAATGTCTGGACAGAGTTTGGCAGTTTCAATTACTCAAATGTAATAAAAACCTATGTTAATACATGTAACAACATGGATGAGCTTGAAATGCTTTAGGCTAAGAAGATCAGTGGTTGCCAGAAGTTATGGCTAAGGGGTGAGTTTGATTACAAAGGAGTAACATAGGAGATGGAATTATTTTCTCATCTTGATTTTGGTGGTGTGTAAGACTACGCATGTGTCAAAACTCATTGAATTTTTAAAAAAATTATTTTGACATACAGTAAAATATACTCCTGTTGGTGAAATCCAATAGAATCTTTATTCCCCAATCAGGAATTGAACCCAGACCCCTAGCAGTCAAAGTGCCAAGTCCTAACCACTGAACCACCAGGGAATTCCCACAAATATTCCATCTGAATCTACCTTTCTTTGTAAAGAAGTTTTCAGCAAGGCCAACAGTTAAAATGAAGTACTGAAGAGGACTGTCTTTAGGACACACCTCTGAATTAATGAGGGCTTCCCTGGTGGCTCAGATGGTAAAGAATCTGCCTGCAGTGCAGGAGATCCGGGTTTGATTCCTGGTTTGGGAAGATGCCTTGGAGAAGGGAACGGCTACCCATTCCAGTATTCCGGCCTGCATAATTCCATGGACAGAGGAGCCTGGCAGGTCCTAGCTCATGGGGTCAGAATCAGAAGCAACTGAGTGACTAACACTTTCACTTTCTGAATTACTGAATCATAAAGTGATAAATGAAGATTTTTTTTTTCCCTCCTGAAAAGAGAACAGATTCAATCATATATACTTTCAATAAAATAAGTTTAAAAAGTTATAATTGCGCTATTTTTTCTTCCATGCTTTTAAATTGCATAAATTATTAAAAATTTCTAGTAAATGTTTATAATGTATAAATTAGCAACCCTATGTATACCATTTATAAATAAATAGACATATTAGGAGTACACACTCAAAACACTTTCCTGGTAGGGGTTTGTGACTTTAAATGCTTGGAGGTGACTGTTCTGGGGGTTCTAAGGCGAGGCCTAAGACTGGCTTTCTCTCGTCAGTGTTTTATAGTTTTCTATATATAGAGATCTTTTGTTTTTTAGGTAGATTTATTCCTAAGTATTTTATTCTTTTCGTTCCAACTCCAGTGAATGGAATTGTTTCCTTAATTTCTCTTTCTGTTTTCTCATTGTTAAGTGTATAGGAATGCAAGAATAAATTAATTTAAAAAACATCATATGAAAAGTAAAAAAAAGAGTGGCTTTCTCTAGCCTGACACACATTCGAATTTCTAGAGAGTGGGGTGGGGGAGGGCACATGGAGAAGAGTCTTCAATCAGGCCCAGCGGCGCCTCCCAAGGCCACCCTGGCTCCTCCAGGGGTCTTCTCCGAGGGTGTGCTGGCAGCGGCCCATGCTCTGCAAAGGCTGCTGAACCCATCAGGCGGCGAAACCTACAGAGGCACCCCTCCTAGCGACAGCATCGATGAGCCGGTCTCCCCAGGCCCGCACCCGGGACCAGCTGAGTCTCTGAGGACAAGAGAGATTCTGCAAGCTCTTCCGCCATGGCTTCCACACTGGGCCGCTGCCAAGCCAACATTTATGATGAGAAAAACATTCACGGAGAACAACAGGCATCTTGCAAATAGACACAGACAAGAATAGCCCGGCTGGACCGCTGTATCCTGTGGGGCCCGGCCCAGCCTGGTACGACCAGGCGCGGCCTGGCGCTCCCTTGAGGGAGGGTGGTACCGAAGGTGGGGAGACTGAAAGTGGTGAAGGGAGCAATCAGGATGGAGCAAACAGGATTTCAGACCAGGAGATCCCAGACAGACGGTCAGACACATTTGTTTGCTGTCGTGACTGCCAGGCAACACGGCAGCTCTTTTCCATGTTGTATATCAACCAAGGCTGGTATTCAGGACTCCAGGAAAGGGTTTTTTTTTTTTTGGTTGTTGTTGTTTTTTTAAAAAATTACCCCAAACTTCTCTTCTGTCCTTTAAAGGAAAGTTATAGTTTCAGACCCAACCCTTCCAGCCAGCTCAAAGGAACGGAAAGGCTTTGAGTTTCCTGTTTGGTAGCCAAAACCACTGATTTCTGGCCCCTTTGAAAGTCTGGAAAGCAGCAATTCCTTTCAAATGCAGGAGGACCATTGAAAAACGAATATTTGTCGGGGGAGGTGGCAACAGAGCAAACATGTGGATTCCTCCTTCTCTCAAACAGGCTCAGGCTGTGAAGTCCTCCTAGCATAAAGAGGGCCTCTCAGTCTCCTTTCTCTGGGAAGGTCACCCATGATCAATTGAGTTCGTGCCCCAGGAGGTGCCCAGGGATGAGGCAGGCAGAGGCCCACCTGATTACTCAGCTGTAACAACCGGAGCTAGCCCTGGGGTATCTGCACATGATGAGACGATCTCATCTCGGCTCAGAAATTCAGGATAAAATCCTGGTTTCACCGGGAGAATTATCTACCCTCCGGGCTTCCACATCTTTTACAGCTGTGGATGGAAAACATGCCCAAGTCCTAAGTTGTTGAGACCAAGAAGTAAAACAAGGTAAACCAAGTGCAGAGGGAAAAGGAGATGAGTTCTCCACCTTCCCTCTCTGGCCTTTGCAGGAGCCTGCAGCAGAGAGAAGGTTGACTCAATCTGCTTCTTCAAAATCCATAAAAATACAGGGATAGCGCTGCAGCTGCCGATGACTCTTTCCAGTTACAGTATCGTCCACAGGCACAATGTCCATTACATGGGCTTTGAAGAAGTGGGACTGCTAGAGTTGGAGCTTGGCATGGCCATATATTCACAATGCTACTAACTTGGTCAAGCCAATTTACTTCTCTGAGACTAAACTTCCTCATCTATGAAATGGGCACAGTAAAATTGTATTCACACTCACACCAGATTTGTATAAGAAATAAATAATACTGTGTACACTTCATGGCATGAGAGACAGAACCTTACCATAAAAGTCACCATTAACAAAAGTTAATGTATACAATTCAGGGGCTCTTGGTATATTCCCAAGGTTGTGCAACCATCACCACTATCTAATTCCAGAACATCTTCAGACCCCACAAAGAAATCTCGCGTCATTATCAGTCACCTTCCATTTCCCTTGTCCCTGGCAGCCACAAACCTCCTTTCTGTCTTTACGGATTTGCTCATGGTATTATATGCTGTACTCTGTACCTTGTCAGACAAAACGTAACATAGGTATTAGATAGAGACACAATAAAGGAGAAGTAAAACTCCTCCCTTGGGTGTTGGCTGAACACCCCACCTCAACATTCTCCTGGGGAAGGTCAGGTCAGTCCTTTTTCCTTTCTCATTCCTTTATGCATTCAAGCCTGGTGGAGTTTGCTATTCAGGGTCAAAGTAAACCACAGGCTCCATTCCAAAGAGCTGAAACTCAAGCAAAATAATCTTGTCTAAATTTCACCCTTGAGGAAGCATATGGAGAAAGTGGGAAGGGTAATAATAAAGAACAATGAAAATGATGAAAACTTCCACAATTAGAACCCGAGTGCAGTTTAAAGACTCTGAGCAATCAGCTAAGAGGAAAGACAATCAAAGGGGATTTCTTCCATTTTCTCTGCAAATAAGGAGGAAGCGGACTGATACGGAAATAAGAGAGACTTGGGTTCATTATAAGGGAAGAACTTCCTGACTGTGTAGGACTTCCACACTGGGACACAGGTCACCAGGAAAGATTAGGAAAGAATAAAGCCATCTGTATGTGTTTATAGTTTGCAGAAAGTTTTCACACATCTGTCTGGAGGTCTACATGGGGTAAAAAGCAACGTGTGTGCTGCCTAGGGGGAGAAGCTTGGCTGCCTCTGAGCTCTGGGAGGTCCTCTCATTCCTGAACCAGATGAAGGGAGGGGCAGGGAAGAGACTGGCTCTAAAGGAGGAAATATCTGCAGTGTGGAGTCATGAAATTCCAAGGGCGTGGGAGCATACACGATACAAGGAACTGAATGGCAAAAACAAAAGGTGCTGTGGGGCCTGGGTGCCACATTTTATTGCTGCAATGTGGAGACTTCAGGATCTAAATTACTTGATGATCGGACCCTTCAATTTCAGCAGATGCTGGCAGCTCCCTACAACCTGTACTCCTCCTCTCTCTCCACAGAGAAGGCCTGGGACACTTGCATTCTCTACAAGGATACAGAGGAGGGGGTTTCTATGAGCAGACAAGCCCCTGTCCTCTACAGAAGAGAGCCTGACATGTCTGCTGGGGGGGATGGCTTCTGAGACAGAGAGATAACAGGTGGAATCAGGATGCAATGGCAGCCAGTCATTAAAGCTGGGCCCTTTGCAATTCAAATATAAAACCGAAACTTCTGGAGGGGGGCCTTCCCTGGCAGTCCAGTGGTTAAGACTCTGCACCCCAGTTCGATCCCGGGCTGGGGAACTAAGGTCCCATGTGCTGCAGAATGTCACCTAAAAATAAATAAATAAAAATAAAACTTCTAAGGGGGCTAAAATAATGGAGCTCAAATTTCTCTCAAAACCATCAGGCCCTTCCACTCTTGGGTATACATCTGAAAAATAAAACACTAATTCAAAAAGATACGTGCACACCCCTCCCTACCCGCAGTGTTCACAGCAGCATTATTTATAATTGTCAAGGTATAGAAGCAACCTAAATGTCCATCAACAAATGAATGGATAAAGAAGATGTTTTATATATATATATATGATGGAATACTACTTGGCCATAAAAAATAATGAAATTTTGCCATTTGCAGAAAGATGGATAGACTTTTATTCTAAGTGAAGTCAGACAAAGAAAGACAGATACTGTATGATATCACTTATATGTGGAATCAAACTAGTGAATAAAACAGAAGAAGCAAATTCACAGACATAGAGAACAAACTAGTGGTTGCTGGTGGGGAGAGGAATGCAGGGAGGTGCCGGGAGCCGACATATTGCATATTGAGTGCATAGTGCATATTGCATATTGAGTGCAGCACTTTCCACAGCATCATCTTTCAGGATCTGGAATAGCTCAACTAGAATTCTATCACTGCTGGGAGCCAGTGAGGAACTCCGCCCATGACAAAGGTCATGAGGAAGGAGGCTTGGCATACGCAAAGGCGGGATCAAGCCTCAGGAGTCTCCCTGGAAATTCTCGAGCAATCTACCCCCAAAACCAGAGTCTGCCTACTTTCTGCTTTGTGCTTTCACCTACACCTCTGACTTTACGGGGGGCTGTCCCCCACTACCTCTCTGAAAAAGAGTTAGCTTACAGCTCCAGTTAATAATTCTTGGGTGTGACAGTGTTTCAACCTACAAACTCCTTTGGAAATCCTCTAGCCTGCCTGAATAGGTTTTTCTGGCCACATGTGATTGTTCAGAGCCTCCCAACTGTGAGAGGCAGGAGATGTTCTAAACTGTCTAAATACAGATTCCTTTGAGCAGTCAAAAGATTGATTAGAAATTGTGTTGGTGAAGGGTTTTTCATTTGTTGAGCCAATGTTTGTTGCTATGTCTCCACATCCCCTGCCCTTACACACATTAATGAATATATAGAAGGAATAAGTATTAACCTTTGATATTAATCACGTTAGACCTTAGGCTAAGTAAATTCTTTCCTTAACTAAAACCCACTACACCCTCACCCTGTAGGAATGTAACTTTATTTGGGTGGCGTCTGTTTTAAGAATAATCAGCCCTGGAGAAATAAGTGTCCTGGTTGACTGACCGCTGTCACAAGGAGAGGGTCGTAAATTGTCAGCAGGCCCCCCTGGCCAGAAGATGATGTAACACCCCTAAGACCTCTGTATACATTTGTATGAAGCACCTGACTTTGATAAAAGTCAGGACTGTTGACCCCGTGTGACTTTTGCATAACATCTCAGTGTATAAAAAGTAGACCATGGAAAATAAAGAATTGGGATCAGTTTCTCGAAATACTGGTCTCCCCATGTCTCTCTCTCTTTCACTCTGGCTGAGTCTCCATCTGGAGCACGGAACCCACCATGCTTACTAATTATGCCTGGGCTTCTAAGATCTCTCCTTCGAATACCCTGGATCAGACGGGGCTGGTCCTCGGCAGGGAGGGGCAATATAGGGGGAGAGGGATTTGTTTTTTTTTAAGGGTATTTTGAGATCATATGAAATCATGTGTGTGAAACCTTTTCAGGCCTTTAAAAACAATTTACTATGAGCCCCTGAAGTTAAAAAGAAAGCAAATTAATATATCTAGGAAGAACATGATCAGTTTCTTGGATTTAGGTTTCCTTCAGTTCCCAAATCCAACTGGGCATTGGCAAACGAAAACGTCCTGACACTACAAAGGATCTCTGGAAAGCCAGTGGGCAAAACTTTACAGACTCTCAAGGCAAGACTTCCCCTTCGACCAATCCAGACAGAAAGGGTTCCCTGCAAGACTGAAGCCACATGCTATGGGGGTGGGTGGGGGGGTTGTTTTCTAAATATCTTCTAACAAGCAATCATGATGATAGTGAAATTAGAGACAGTTTATAGGTGTGAAGTGAAAGTCGCTTAATCGTGTCTGACTTTTTTTGACCCCATACAGTCCGTGGAATTCTCCAGGCCAGAATACTGGAGGGGGTAGCCATTCCCTTCTCCGGGGGATCTTCCCAACCCAGGGATCGAATCTGTGTCTCCTACATTGCAGGCAGATTCTTTACCACTGAGCCACCGGGGGAGCCCAAATTGAGATGGCTCATTAAAATAAATTGGAAATGGTGAAATAATAGTCATGGCTTATATTTACATAGTGCTTGCTATTTGCCATACAGGGCTTCCCTGGTGGCTTAGCTGGTAAAGAATCCACTTGCAATGCAGGAGACCTGGGTTCTATTCCTGGGTTGGGAAGATCTCCTGGAGAAGGGAAAGGCTACCCACTCCAGTATTCTGGCCTGGAGAATTCCATGGACCATACAGTCCATGGGGTTGCAAGGAGTTGGACACGACTAAGCGACTTTCATTGGACAAGGGAATGGCAATCCCCTCCAGTATTTGCCTGGAGGATTCCATGGACAGAGGAGCCTGGTAACCTACAGTCCGTGGGGTTGCAGAGAGTTAGACAGGACTGAGCAACTAAGCCAACATATGCCAGACAGGATTCAAACTCTTTTACATAAGCCAGGTAATTTAATTCTGTCAACAATCTAATGAGGGAGGGACTTTCATCAATCCCATTTTACAGATGAGGAAAGCAAGACAAAGAAAGGTTAAAACATATGCCAACACAGGGTCAAATTCCAACATATGACAGTGACCCAGGCAGTCTGGCTCCAAACTCTAAGAAATGATTATGTCATCCCATCTAATGAAGATGGGATGACAAGGATGCTGTAAGTGACTTCCTAAAAGAAAGGAGCTCAACAGAATTAGACTAATATCGACATGTTTAAAGGACCTCTGAATGTACAAAGATCTTTCACATATATTAATTGATTTACCTCTAAAACAACAGAGGTGGAATCTGAGGTCCAGAGCTGTTCAAGTGACTTACCCAGTTTCCCAAAGCTTGTAAGTCAAGGTCAATACATAAACCTATAGCTTCTGACTCCAGGTCCCAAGATTTTTCTAGAACGTGTTCACTTGGAAAACCTGTCTCTTTGAAAAAGGAGGATGGATCAAGCTGTCAAAACTGATCAAAGTCTCTTAAGCTATTCACCCTCCTCTGCTCTGATTCCATATTTACTCAGCAACTGCCTAAATTTAATTCATTCGCTCAGTGGGTTTACCTTCAAGGAAGATAACACACATCTAAGCTTTCGGGATTATCTGTTCCACTGTAAATTAATTAGAATTCTGGTCTACCAATTAGCTTCCTGTGAGTTATGTTAGGATGAACCACTTCACCAGGGCTTGGTCACTCTTGGGAGAATGGATAAAATTTAATTTGTAAACTTAACAATGCTTAAGGCTGATGGAGGGCCACCAAGAGAATGCTCTCTGCAACCTAGCCCGAAACCAGCCCTCCCAGGTAACAACTGAATGAATGATTCTCATTTCACAACCCATGGAAAAAGAAAAGCAAAGAAGCCCTTAAAAATCCACTCCCCTTTTTTTGGGCTCCTGGACTTCATGATGCAGAATGAGCAGAGAAGCTGAAAGAATGCTTCGGGGAGCTTTCAAAAAGAGAAGTAACTACAGTCCGTAGGAATCTCATGAAGTGGACTGCAGGTTAGGTATAGTGGCAAGAGGCCTCCACAGCCATGGAGGATCTCCAAACAAAACAAAATATATGTATGACTTTATCCAGTTTCAATTTCAGAGACCACTGGGCTTTGAGGAGCCCCGGGGTCAACCACTCACCTGCTGTATGGCTCTTGTCCACATCTCCACTAAAGACTAACGTGCGCTCAGTTGTGTCTGACTCTTTGCGACCCCATGGACTGCAGCCCGCCAGGCTCCTCTGTCCGTGGGATTTCCCAGTAAGGATACTGGAGTGCGTTGCCATTTCCTACTCGAGGGGATCTTCCTGTCTCCTGTGTCTCTTCTTGTCTCCTTGCATTGACTGGCAGATTCTTGACCACTGTGCCACCTGGGAAGCCCTATTTCCACCAAACTTCTGCCTAAATACTTTCAGGGATAGTGAACACCCTGCCTCCCGAGGAACCCCATTCTGCTGCCAGCCACTCTGATAATCCTTCATCTTTACATCCTTAAAAAATACTTCTGGTTATAGCTTTACATCGCGGTTTCCTTCCACAGGCCAAGCTTCTCCCAGTTTAGCAGATGAACTAGATTCAAATTCCCTTTCTGGCATTTTCTCTATTGTGTGTTCTTGAAGATGCTCCCCTTTCTGGTCTCAAGTTCCTCACCTGTCAAGTGGGGTAATGGTACCCACCCTGCAGAGAGTAAAGTGACTGGCATAAGCCAGGCCCTTGAAAAGTGGTAGCATCCTTCGAATTTCCTGTACGCGGCATGGTTTTACTCTCACAGAGTCTCTCACTGTCTGCTTAACCTGATTTTTTCATTTCATCTTTGGGGTTCCTGAACACCCCTTTCCTGTCCTGGAAATGCTAATCAAAGCAGAAGGACTTGCTTCACCAGTCAGGCTTCAGGTTGTTCACACAAACTAAAGCAGACTGAGTAATGGTTTTCCCTGCCAGGCCACAGGTCCATCACCAGACTTTCCTCCCGTGAGTGTATTAGCATCTATCCACATTTAACCTCCAAATTCATGCACCCCCAGGGACTGGGCTTAGTCAGGAGCCGAGATATATGAAATAGTTATGAAGGAAGAGACAATGTTATTTAAAAGGGTTTGAAGAAATCACAGCCAGCGAGCTCTTATGAAAAAGACTCAAAGATACAAATATTAGAAAGATCTCTGCATTACGTGCTTGCCAAAGTGCAAAAGCTGGGCACTGGAGATTCTCAGTATTCCGTCTAGAGACAGAATACGAGCGGGTCAGAACAACCAGCCGGCCCGCTCCCAGCCCCGGCCAGGCAAGGCTTCATCATCTGCCTCCAGCTCCATGCCTTCCTCACGCAGAGCCCTGCCCCTCTGCACTGGGAGTTGCATCATCTGTGAAATGAGGGGGTTGACTGAGGTTTCTTACGAGGGTGAATATTGCATGAGTCCATATTCTCCAGAGAGTAGACGCCTTGCACAGTGAACGAACATTTCTGAGTCAGACCTCTTTTCTGGTGTTTTTTCAACTTCCTGTTTATCTGGATAAAAGGTCTTTTTTGCTCATCAGCTGGTCTATCTTATCTAATTCCTCGATAAGACTCATCCTCAAGACTTAGAGACTTAAATCCCTGCCACATATTCTGGTGCTCAACCTTCTTCCCTGGCCAATAGAAAAACCTAAGGCACACTGAAATATCAGGCACTGGAAAATCATCTCCTGGGCAAAGAGATTTTCCCACAGTAACACAGTCTATGATACTTTAAAAATAGGAGACATGGGGTGGGGTGAGAGCTAACTATTCAATATTATAGACATGGCTGAGAGCTTCCCTGGTGGCTCAGTGGAAAGAAGCTGCCTGCAAAAATGAAAAGAAAAGAATTGGCCCGCCAATGCAGGAGATATAGGTTCGATCCCTGGTCCAGGAAGACCCCACACGCCGCAGAGCAGCAAAGGCCACGTGCCACAGCTACTGAGCCTGTGCTCCAGAGAAGGAATCACAACTACTGAGCCCACATGCTGCAAATACTGAAGCTCATGTGCCCTATAGCCATGCTCTGCAGCAAGAGAGTGAAGTCGCTCAGTCGTGTCCGACTCTTTGTGACCCCATGGACTGTAACCCACCAGGCTTCTCTGTCCATGGGATTCTCCAGGCAAGAATCCTGGAGTGGGTTGCCATTTCCTTCTCCAGGGGATCTTCCCGACCCAGGTATCGAACCCAGGTCTCCTGTATTGCAGGCAGACACTTTAACCTCTGAGCCACAAGGGAAGCCACCGCAAATGAGAAACCTGTGCACTATAAGCAGAGATTAGGCTCAGCTTGCCACAACTCAAGAAAAGCCTGTGCAGCAATGAAGACCCAGCAGAGCCATAAAGAAAGAAAGAAAGAATGCTGTACCTCCATAACTTTAAATCAACAAATATTGAATGTCCTAGACCTTGCGTAGCCCCAGAGGGTATAAATAGTCTGCCCCGAAGATGCTTAAACTCCAGTAGAGGGCTTTCCTCCAAGGTGAAGATGATGAAGAGGACTTGAAACAGCTGGGTTACAACCTGCCTATATGCACACCTCTTTCCCAGGGAAGGATAATAACTCAGTGAGCAGCACACCCCAAATGCTCACTACATAATAAGAAAAACAACAATATCTTATATCTCCCCTAGTTTGATACCACCTCAGGGCATTGTCTCAGGATTATCCCTGTTTTATAAGACAGCTGATGGGGACTTCCCTCGTGGTCCAGTGGTAAAGAATCTGCCAACTCATGCCAACTCATGAGCCACCCCAATGAGAAGCCACCCCGATGAGAAGCCACCCCAATGAGAAGCCACCCCAATGAGAAGCCACCCCAATGAGAAGCCCGTGCACAGCGATGAAGACCGAGTGCAGCCATAAATAAATAATTTTTAAAAAGATAAACTGATGAGGACAGAGCCACACTGGAAGTTAAACTCAAAAGCGGCCCCCTCTCTGGGGGCAGCTCCTTTGTGTGGCAGTGTGGGTGAGCCTTGTCTATTATATACACATCACTCCCCTACCCACTGATCTTTCCTGTTGATGGGGGCGGAGAGAGGGTGTGGGATCCTTAACAGCACTGGACAGCAACTTTGAAAGCAGAACTTGTTAGTTTTTAAACAAGGACCAGCCAGTTGGACCACCGAGTGGGAGTTCCCATGCAAATTCCAGCGCTTTCAAGTTGCTCCATGAACAGAGCCTACCCAGGACAGCAAGCCCTGTTTTTCTGCAACCAGCTCTTTGATTAGGTCTAGTGAGGGACTCAATTAGCATCATGGAAACACAGAGCAGATTTCAGAAAGGAAAGGTCAGCTGCAAGCCCTAGCATTTGCTATCAGCCATCTGCCAAGCAGGAAGTTCTACTCAGATCTATTTTTAATCATATTCCCTAGGCAAAGGCTCCTGGGAGAATGCACAGGCCAGACTTATTCCAAGAGAAACATTAAATTGCTACCTTTCTGAACACATTTTTAAACCTGTCTCTGGATACTTGGGATATCATTTTAAATATATTTTGGACACCAACTTATATACAGAGGCCCAGTTCTTGGGTTCTCTCACACTGACACCTACCTCCAAGGAGGCCATGGTTGGCCTGTATTCTCCCTTCTTGGGAAAATTCCCTGGGACTGTTCGAAGGATGGACTAATTCCATATACCATAGCAATCCCTACAACCAGGTTCCAGGTATTTGATTTGGCTGCTAATGAAGGGGGAAGCGAAGACAAAAGAGGTGGTAGTTTCAGTCCAGCGTCCACGTCCACTTCCCAGAGCAATGAGACCGGCGAAGCTAACAGGGCAGACCTCCCGGTCACTCTCATTTTTCAGTCCATCTATCACTTCAGAAAGCTGAACTAACACCAGTTCCTCTGGCAGGGACTCGACCGTGACTCAAGATATGGCCTGGCTACAGAAAGGAGCAAGGTTTCAGCTCGCCTCCCAGGGACCCGGCCTGTGCCGTGGCTGGCTGGTCCGCCCAGGCGCAGGAACATTCTGTCCACTGGCTTCTTCCCCCCTCGACCCGCAGCAGCACTTGAGTCTCAGTTCCCGCCAGCCCGAGGGACGAGACGTTTCTGCGAGGCCTGGATGGGGAGTCTGGCACAGCTGTGGCAGAGAAGGTTCAAACAGGCCAGGCTTCTCCCAGCCTGTGCACACATGGAACAGAGTTTCCCTGTCTCTGGACGCTTACAGGCTTTCTGCCTCTGATTTCCAGCCGAAGGTAAAACCTAAGTGTATGTATGACTGTGCCTCAGCCAAGTCAAGTTCCCTTTGCCAACTAAGGCCAGGGGCCCCCACCTAGGGCTCACCCCATCAAACCCTGCAGTGGCGCTGCGGGGCCCAGTGTGCCCCATGACAAAGGGCACAACGGGGTCTGCCTGCTGGTTTTACCAGCCTCTCCACCCCCACCCCGCCCTCCTCTTAGGAGCTTATCTGTCAGTGAGCAGCCGATGGGAAAGCTAAGCTGAAAGGGCACCTTGGCTGCGGGATCTTTGCCTGAGAATGTGAAATAAGAGACTGGGTATTTGGGGCAACTTAACACCGGGAGGCGCCCAGCCAGAGGGCTGAGGAGGAAGGGATGGAATAGGCAGAGGTGAGCTCCACCGGAGATCTAACTCCCCTGGGCTGGGGGGTGGGGAGACAGCAGGGCTGGGAACCCAACCCAGTGAGCCTGAGCAGACATGTCCTTGAAAAGAAAAAAAAAAAGGCCACTGCCCAGGGTCACTCCCCCTGACCCAGTTGGACCACAAATTAATTAGGGCTTCTGAGCCCTGCTGACTCTTGAGTTCCTCTTCTTTCTGGTTTCAGGAGCAAAGGGAGTTAATCGGTAAACAGCTTAAGAAAGAAGAACTCTTCTTATGCCCGTCTGAGGATCACTGGTGCCCTTCCTCTGCCCCTTCCCCAGTTTGCCACAACTGTGTGTGTACTGGGAACCCCAGAAACAAATGAAAAAACACCCCAAGGAAACATGGGGTGTTGGGTTTTGTCCAAGGGCTAAACCCCAGGAACAGGAAGTTACCTGGAGATTTCAGAGCCAGGCAGCCAGCCAGGGAAGGACCGAGAGAGGAGGCTGAGCTCTCAGTTCCTCTGCTAATTCAGAGCCAGAAACAGGCCTCAAGGTAGAGCTCTTAGGGGAGTGGGCTGCGGAATGAAGGGGGGCAGGGGGCAGGGGTGGGGTATGCACCCCACCTGAATTCTAACTCTGGTTCTACCACTTCCATTTCCTAGCTGAGTCCCCTTTAGTCAACTCAGTTCGCCCAAGCCTCACCTACTTCACCTGAAAATGGAAACAAGAGGAGAAAAGGGAACCCTCCTGCACTGTTGATGGGAATGTAAGCTGGTGGAGCCACTGTGGAAAACAGTACGGAGGCTCCTTTAAAAACTAAAAAAAAGATTTGCCATATGATCCAACAATCCCAGTCCTGGGTATATATCTGGAGAAAATTCTAATTTGAAAAAATACATGCAACCCAATGTTCACGTGCGTGCTAAGTCGCTTCAACCGTGTCTGATTCTTTTCAATGCTATGGACTGTAGTCCGCCAGGCTCCTCTATCCATGGGATTTCTAGGCAAGAATACTGGAGTGGGTTGCCATGCCCTCCCTCCTGCAGGGGATCTTCCCAAACCCAGAGATTGAACCCAAGGCTCTTATGACTCCTACATTGGCAGCAGATTCTTTATCACTAGCACCGCCATATTTACAATTTGAGCCAAGACATGGAAGCAACGTAAGTGTCCGTGCCAAATGAATGAAGAAGACGTGGTTCAACGGAAGACCACTCAATTGTTAAAATATAATGAAGGGCACTACGCTAACTGAGGCAGGTCAGAGAAAGACAAATACCATGCTAATCACTTATATGTGGAATCTAAAAACATGATGCAAATAAACTATTTACAAAACAGAAAGAGACTCACAGACACAGAAAACAAACGTAAGGTTACTAGAGGGTACAGTGGGTGGTGGTGAGGGAGCAGGGAGAGATAAGCTAGGAATTTGGGATTAACAGATACATACGATCTGTTATGTATGTATAACATACATATAAAATAGGTAAACAATAAGGACTTCCTATACAGCACAGAGAACTACACTCAATATCTTATAATAACCTATAATGAGGGCTTTCCTCATTCATAGCTCAGTTGGTAAAGAATCTGCCTGCAATGCAGGAGACTCCGGTTAGATTCCTGGGTCGGGAAGATCCCCTGGAGAAGGAAATGGCAATCCACTCTAGTATTCTTGCCTGGAAAATCCCATGGACAGAGAAGCCTGGTGGGCTACAGTCCATGGGGTCGCAAGAGTCGGACACGACTTAGTGACTAAACCATCACCACCAAATAACAAGGACTTAGCACAGTAATATATATTGAGTATAGATACTCAATATCTTACAATAACCTATAATCGAGTGAAAGTGTTAGTCGCTCAGTCGTCTCCGACTCTTTAGCCCAAATAGAGTACCTCCTTAAACCTGGTGTCCTAGGAGACTTGTTTCCTTCCCCTAGTAGAGGCTTCCCAGTGACATTCAGACCTACAGAATAGGAATCTCGGGGACCTGGAGACCAGCCATTTTATCCCAGGTTATTCTGATGTACTCTCTGACTTGGGAATCACTGCCCAAGCATCTCCACTTTCCAAAGCCAGTTTCAATTACTCTCAGGCCAAAGACATGAAGGTTGTAGAAGCCACTTAATCTCCTCCTTCACTTTTCCCTGGCCTAAACCTCAAAACTACATACACCAAAGTCATCTGATTTCTGCAACTCGGTTCTCCCTCGAAAGTAATAGGAAAAAATCCATACATGCAGGCTGCAACTGCCTGCTTATGAAGACTCAGTGAGTGAGCTCAAGAAGCTAGAGTTCACATGAGAGGAAGCATCTCACCCAGCGAACCAGATAACCCAGGTCCCAGAGTTCTTTGAGAGGCCTTCATCTCAGAGTCACGGGTGCTGGGTGTTGGCCAGTGATTTATCTGGATGCCGTTTAGCTGACAGCATCGCCAAGAATGGTCTGAGCCTGGTTATTAATTACAGCCACTGGCTTAATTATCAGCACTTATTAACTTTATACAATATCAACATTCCTCTTCACACAAAGCTCATAGGCATACAGTTTAGAGCAGTTAGAGGGAAGCTGAGTGGAACCAAAGGCTATTACTCCCTTGCTTGGAAACTATCCATGGCTCCCAGAGCATGCAGCATGCAGAATTGCATCTCAACTTCCCTGGCCTTCTGGGCCCATGTGATCCACCCATGCTGACTTCCTGCTTCCCTCTACCTGCCCTCTCCGCCTCTTACCTGAGGTCCTATAGGCTGGATCTCCTCTGCAAAGTCTCTATGCCTCCGCTGGAAATGGACTCCCCTTCCTTGTTCACTTAGTAAACACTCATCTTGCTCTCTGCCCCTGTAAGCAGCCTAAATAATCACCTATTCAAAGCCTGTGTTTCACTACATCCTGTAATAGTTAACTTGTTTCTTTTTGCCCACTAGATCATGAGCTGCTTCAGGGCAAGAATTTTATCGTGTCCAATTCTGCATCCCCAGTGCCTCATACAGTAGTACTCAGGACACGCTGAATGGTCAGAGAGGTCATGTGCCTTATCCAAGGCCACATTCAACATTCAGTGGCAAAGCCAGGCCCTAGGGCGGAGGCGCCCGACTCTTCATTCAGGGCTCGTAAGGTGGTGCCAATGACTCGCCACCCACAGGGCCCCACACTGTTCTCCCATGGAAGTGATGAGACTGAAACTACGGGCACTGTCTGGCTCGGGCACCGTGTAACCAGCGTGCTAGATGGCTGAGGCTGCAGTCTGGCCCGTGCAGAGGAATTCTCTGGCACCAATCAGACCACGCCACTGAACAGCGTCCATCAACTCCTGTACTATCCCTACCAAACGGAGCCCCCTGTTGATCTGGAACACCTCCTGAAATCACAGTGACCCATTTTTCCAACACCGATCTCATAACAGTCATTCCAATCATCAACTCAGGGGTCAGCAAACAATCCTCTAGGGCCAAATGGAGCCCCTCACCTGTCTTGTAAATAAAGTGCTACCGGAACACAGGCTGACTCGTTTATGTATTTTCTAAGACTGCAGAGTTGAGGGGCTTCCCAGGTGGTGCTAGTGGTAAAGAAGCTGCCTGCCAATGCAGGAGACATAAGAGACACGGGTTCAATACCTGGGTTGGGAAGATCCCCTGGAGAAGGAAATGGCAAACCACTCCAGTATTCTTGCCTGGAGAATCCCATCAACAGAGGAACCTGGTGGGTTACAGTCCACAGTGTCACAAAGAGTCGGCCACGACTGAAGCGACTTGGCTTGCGCACACGTAGAGCTGAGACCATACGGCCCGCAAAGCCTTAAATATGTATTATCTGGCCCTTACAGGAAAAGTTTTGCTGACCCCTGATCTAGCTGAAGGAACAGGGAATGAAGACTCCAAACAGGCCCGCCCTGCTACCAAGAGACTGGCTGCCCCTACTCTGGAAGTCAGTGGACCAGACTGGCTTTTGCATGATGTCATTGCTTTTTTTAGCTCTGGTTCCAGGCCTGGGATCCAGGAGGAGATTTTCCCTATCAGAGACACACACAGGGGCCCGGGGCACCCAAGCACATGACCTGGCTTGGTTTAATGGTGCTCAAGCAATGTTTATTAAATAAACAGACAAACAAAGGCTTGTGGAGTCCAGCTAGTCCAGGCCCCTAACCCTGAACAAAGGTCCACCCTCCCTCCCGTCAGTTTCAAGGTGACTAGTCACACAGGTGTCTGGCAGCAGCCTGGTGACCTAGATTTGTCAGACCTTATCTTATCAGCTTTCCTTCCTTACTTACCCAGCACCTGCCCCCACAGTGCCCAGGGCAGCCTGGCCTGGTGTTTTTATAGAGAAGGAGAGAGACTGGGAGGACCTCTCGCCTTCCCCACAGATATACTTTGTTTTTCTTTCTCCTGCAAAGGGGAGGACCAAGATATACAGAGACTTGGAGCTTAGAGGAGCTCCGGGAAGTCTGGTTTTTCTCACTTCCTCTCCCCTTGGGTTTCCTGGGTGAATCTGTCTGGGATGGACCTCAAAGGACTCCTCAGAGCCCCGCCTGCCAAGTGGCACGTCTGACACGTACAGGGGAGGCACCAGCTGTGGGTGAAGCGAGCAAGGCAGCCACCACCCCAGGGCAAGAGAGAGGCCTGATCCTGAGAGCAGACATTCCTCCCACGACACATGATAACGCCAGGTCTGGTTCACCGGCCACCTCATACTGCCCGTGAGAGCCCAGGCAGCAGTTTTACAGCTCGGGTCCACACTGCAGGGGAGGAGCGGGGGCAATCGGAAGGTGAGCTGGACACATTTGGCATCTCCTGAAAACCAGGCAAACGGGACAGAAGGTGATATGGAAATGTTGGCTGCTCAGCTGCTCTGGACAACCCTCAGGACAGAGATCCCCACTTGTCCTGCTACCGGCTGCTTCTTCAGATGGTGGGCTTGTTAGGAACCAAAGGATTCTGGGTGCCAGCTGGGTGAGGGCAAGGCATATGTCTACATGCCACTGTCTCTCCAATATCTAACAGGTCAGAGGAGCTCACTGAACTCCAAACCGGCAGGGCTTAGGACAGGAGGTTTCACACCGAGACCTTTTGCTTTTCTGTGTGTGCTCGGCCGTGTCCGACTCTGCGACCCTATGGACCACAGCCCGTCAGGCTCCTCTGTCCATGGGATTCTCCAGGCAAGAATCCTGGAGTTGGCTTGCCATTTCCCCAGCCGGGGCATATGCTTCTCTGAGCACGTCATTCATCTGTAAGAGCTGAAGTTACAGTGAAGGCTCTTGGTGGAACCAGTCCTAACAGGGAAGAAAAGGAATTTCCTGGGTCCTCCAAAGGTAGATGATTTCCCTTTTGACAACTGTAAACTGTCCCTTCAAAAACCCAAAGGTGTTAGGCATGAGGGGTAGGGGAGAGTCAGGGCCACCTGCGCTGTCCCCTGTCATCACTGTGGTCTGGAGTGGAGGGAGGTGATGCACCGATGAGATGTTGTTTTTTGCAGCAGCTGGCGGAGCTGTCTCCTCCTCTCTTCCTCCCCACCTCCTCCTCCTCTGAGTCACTGTCCAGCCACCAGCAATAGGCAGGGAGGGGAGGGAATCCGGAGCTGAGGTTCTCCTTGGCAAGACAGCCCTAACCCCAGAGATAATACTCTGGGTCACCAGGTCAAATCCTTCCCTCGGGAGCTGGCTGAGTGCTTTGGAAAAAAAAGGTACCAGAGATGCTTTTCTTGGTTTTGTTTTTGAAAGATAAGAAAAACAGCATCTCGCCCTACCCCCACCGTGAAGCATCACAAGGTGAACCAAACTGATGAGCAGTTCTGAGCTGCTGCTCACACATGGAGGCCCCGAATTCTCTCCCAGCTGCCTGGGCTGCTGCTGTTACCGTGGTAGTTCGAGGTCTCTGAAACTGCCTGATGTGTGGTTCACAGGCAAAATCACACCACCGCACAGACTGGAGGGGAAGAGGGCAGGGGGCTGGTTTTTCTGTTTAAACTCTAGAGAGGACTCCCAGCTACCTGCAGGTAAACCCCACCAAGGGCAGGATGGAAGCTGCTGCTGCGGCTGTCAGCCCAGCACTGTGACAGGACCTGCATCTCTGTGAGTGCCACTTTCTGTTTGGTTTTTGCTTAGGGCTTCCCTGGTGCCTCAGGGGGTAAAGAATCTGCCTGCAATGCTGGAGACCTGGGTTCTATCTCTGGGTCTCAGAGTTTTCCCCTGCAGGAGGAAATGGCAACCCACCCCAGGATTCTTGCCTGGGAAACCCCATGGACAGAAGAGCCTGGCAGGCTAGAGTCCACAGGGTGGCAAAGAGTGGGACACCACTGAGCAATTAACGCTTTCACTTTGCTTAGTGATGTGCAGATAACAACATTTACCGAGCATTTCTGATAGGTCAGGCACCATGAGAAGTACTTTATACTGATCACCTCACTTAAAGTCCACAAATCAATCTTAGAGACATCTAAGATGAACATGATTCCCATTTTTCCCAATGAAAGCACCGAAACACGCAGGAGTTGCTTAGCTACAAAACTATTTAGGTGAGGAGGCCAGGTTTGGACCTGGGTAGCCTGACTCAACAGAGAAGGCAATGGCACCCCACTCCAGTACTCTTGCTTGGAAAATCCCATGGACGGAGGAGCCTGGTAGGCTGCAGTCCACGGGGTCGCTAAGTCAGACACGACAGAGCGACTTCACTTTCACTTTTCACTTTCCTGCATTGGAGAAGGAAATGGCAACCCACTCCAGTGTTCTTGCCTGGAGAATCCCAGGGACGGGGGAGCCTGATGGGCTGCCGTCATGGGGTCACACAGAGTCCCACATGACTGAAGCGACTTAGCAGGAGCAGCAGCAGCCTCACTCAAATATTACACTGTTAACCACTGAGTTATTTTGCCTCGCATCATCTGCCGCTGCTATCTTATTAACAGAATCAGAGGATGGGGAAGGTGGAAGGAAACTTCTGATCTAATGCCTCGTTTGGATGGATGAAGGAAAAGGAGAGCCTGAGAGAACAGTCTTGCCCGAGATCATACAGCCTGATCCTGTCCTTCTCCCCCTGCCAGCGCTCTCTTCCAGGGCTGCCTCTAGCATTTTTGAGCGCCCGTTATGTGGAAGGTGGTAGGTGGTGTGTGTGGCGGGGAGGAGGTGGCAAAGTGCAGAGCCAAGAGGCACTCAGTTTCTCTGGGCCTTGGTTTCCTAACCTGATGAGTAGAACTAGAAACACCCCAGTTCAAAACCTCTAATACTCGGAGAGTCTATGACTCCAGGTCATTTAGAATCTTATTAGGAAACCAGAAGATTACACATAAAAGTACAGGTAACCACAAAAATATAGACCATATGATTACAAGACAGTCATGAGTAATTGCTGAATGAACAACCAGGCAGTGAGTACTACTGATGTTCAGTGGAGGGAGAGGATCCTGTAGTCTAGGAGGACATCCTAGAAAATACTTAAGCTGGTATTCAAGAATGAGCAGACATTAGAGAAAAAGAAGGATTCTCCAGGCAAGAAAAATGACAGGAGGGCAAGAGGAACAGGATTGACCACCAATATTAGCAAGACCCAGAAAACAGTCAGTGCCAAGGGAGCTACCTAGGTCAAACCTAGGTCAAGAGGGCATAGACCCATCTAGACCTGTATCCCATTTTGGACTACGCCATCGCCTTAGGCAAGTCACTTAATTCCCACCTTGAAGGACTGTTGTAAAGTAAGGAGTCCCAAGCACATGATAGATCTTCAATAAATAATAGTTAACAGCAACAATGCAGATTTTCCATCCTGTGTTTTTTCAGGTCACCAATACAACCTCATCTGTAACATTCTTGTGCCCTCCCAGTGAGCCTTACATTTCCATGCACCCCAGAGATCACAGGCTCCCTGAATGTTGTGTCTTCTCCCTATCCCTAGCACCCAGCCTAGGCCTGGCATGTCATCTGAAACACAAAAAATATTACTGAAGTGAACAATCAGCATATGATGGTGGATTCCAGTCAGGTCCCCAAATACAAACAACCAAAGAAGCAATGGTGTAGCTTTACCATTCCAGAGACCTCGGGAGAGTGGGTGCTCCAACAAAAAACATGGGGATGGGGTTCTGCATCCACCGCCTGCTTCCCAGGGAAGAGTGCCCTGGTGAAAAGAGTTTGGATTTTCACGAGGAACAAAGCTTGCTATCACGGGTGTCCTTCCTGAAGGCCAACACACAAATGCACAAACCAATCTTAGGATTGGAACCTTACAGGCATCTGCAAACCACAGAGTTAATTTTCAGGGCACGCCTCATAGCTCAAGTCAACATTTCCTTTTGGTATTTAAAGCAACCACATAGAAAGGACGGCACTTGAGCAGATTTGTGCTCCAGCTGCCTGCAGTCTGCAGCAAACAACACAAGATGATTCACTCGACTTGATCTCCAGCAGCTCCTTTCATAATAAATTGGTGAGCAATTCTGCTTATGCCCAGATCATTAATTTTCACAGAGTGTAGGACAGGTCTGCCTTCCATCCAAAGAGGGTGACTTCCTGAACTCAATTCCTCTTGTTCGTGGCTATAAATGATAGGGCGAATTTTTCTAAGCCCTAGAATGCTTACAGCTCTTTCGCAAGCAGTGGTCAACAGTCTGCACCGGATGATCGCCACATGCACGAACCGCCTGCAGACCACTGCGTGTGCATGCGTTTTCCCATGTCTGGTTTCCTCTTCAGCAGTTGAGCTACGACACCGTGATATCTGCCACCTGAAAGCCAGGCTCTGGTCAGGGCGTTACTTGCTCAAAAGCCTTCAGTGGCACCCAACTGCCAGCAGAATAAACTCCCAACTTCTCCCAACAACCTGGCTTCAATCCGTATTCACACAGTTCCTCACTATGTTACCCAAAAGGATGGCTCCTCCCCCACATGCAGGGCCTTCACTTCTTTGTTCATGACGCTCCTTTTACGAGTCCCTCCCCATCAACTTCCACACATCTAAGTTCTTGCTTCATGGGACGTTTCAGTGTCACTCCTACCAAGTCTTCCCAGAACTTATAGACCTCAAGGGGTTTTTTGACCAAGGATCCTTTGAGAACCTAATGAAAGCAACGGAACCCTCCCTAGAAAAATATACACATATGCAGAATTAAACAACAATTTCAGGGACCCTTTGAAGTCAGTCCAGAGACCCCAGATGTAGAGCCCCTTATTCTGTCTTTCTCTGAGAGAACTAACAAGTTATTTGCACAGATATTCACTGGAAATTGGCCAGTATTTAAGAGCTGTGCCAGGGGCTAGAGACGCAAAGATGACATCACAATCATCTCCATGAGTAGTTCATAGGCTACTGGGAGATATGAATCATTACACTATGATAAATGCTTTAAGATAAACATAAGGTGTGGGATTCCCTGGTGGTCCAGTGGTTACGACGTGGCACTTTCACTGCTGGTGCCCAGGTTCAATCCCTGGTCAGGGAGCTAATGTACCATAACCTTTGAGGCACAGCCAAAAGATGAGAGAGAGAGACAGCACCTAAGATAAACATAAGGTGAAACACAGTTATTCTACTGTATCTGAAGGGGATTGGTCCACCTTACAGATCAAAAAAATCCACCTCACAGATCAAAATTCAAGGACGCTGAAGTCCCTTATATAAAAATGGCATAGTATTTGCATATAAACTAGTAGATTCAAGTTGGAACCTATGATAAGGAGTTTGGGGACTTCTCTGGTGGTCCAGTGGTTAAGAATTTGCCTTCCAATGCAGGGGACATAGGTTCAATCCCTGGTTGGGGAGCCAAGATCCCATGTGCCTTGTGGCCAAAAAAATAAAATGTAAAACAGAAGCAATATTGTGACAAATTCAGTAACGACTCTAAGGATCTTCCAGACCCAGGAATTGAACCAGGGTCTCCTGCATTATAGGAGGATTCTTTACTAACTGAGCTATGAGCCACCAGGGAAGCCCTCTCTCTATATATAATTCATTAAAATTGTTCTAAGGGGAAAAAAGTGGGGGGGGGAGTGAATGACTTATCTGCCTGCCAATGCAGGTTCACTCCCTGGATTGGGAAGACTCCCTGGAGTAGGAAATGGCAACCCATTCCAGTATTCTTGCTTTGAAAATTCCATGGACAGAGGAGCCTGCAGGCTCTAGTCCATGAGGTCACAAAGAGTTGGACATGTGCACACATGCGCATGCACACACGCACACACACATACACACCCCATAACTAGTACCGTGCGTCACCACCCCACAATACATATTTCGTATTCATGCAATAACAGAACACAGCCAATGAAACAGATGACCAACTTACAGGCACAGCCCCCACCGCCATCACCCATGTGTACCAGAGGCCTCTGATATCCAGTGAAGGTGGTCCCAACTCTGAACAATTATGCTATACAAATTATACCAGCCTAACTTATTATTTATCTTACCCTGAATTGATTCAATCTCTGCCTCATGGGGAGAAGATACCGTAAGAGATTATATTTTACAATCTCTTTTCACCGAGAAACACTATAACCACATTCCTTTGTTTGGAGATTTGCTGTATAGACATGGTTCACCTGTCACCCCTTCCTGGGTGGTCAACAGCTCATCTGCAACTCCACCCCCACCCCACACCTCTCCGCCCCCCCCACCCCCCCACCAAGTACTAACACTTCATTAGCAGGAGATTAGCGCTTTCAAAGATCAAACAGTTGAGCAAAAGAAGCTTTAGGTTGCCTATGTGATTCTCTTTGCAAAAGCAAAATTGATTGTGTCTTTAAACTGGGGTATTGGTGTATGCTGGAACACTTCCATAACTTATCACTTCTGCCTTTACTGGGCCTCAGAAACGCTCTTTAGGAAACTGACAAACATATGACGGTGTTTTGCAAACATTGCAAAACAAGCAAAGGCACCTGCTATTTGGCGTGGGTCCCGAAATGGCGATTGTTCTCAACCTTTTGTTTCTTAAAACCCATCAATCACTCTGGTCCTGGGTCTCCAAGATTTTAGGAACAAAAAAAGGACACTTTTAATGAGATAGACATTTACATGTTTATATGCAATCTGCCTTTTTCCCCTCCTGCTAGAATGAAAAATAAATTTTACTAATTTCTTTTTTTTGTAAAAAATGACTGTCATCACTGGATACCAAAACCGCTCAACTAATAAAATTACAATTTGACGTATTTTGCAAATTGGGTAAGCTCACAGAATTATCTTCAAGACCCATGTCTTATTGCATGTGTTCTTTAGGAATTATGCCATTTAATGTGACATAGCAGTCGTTAATACAACTAATGCAATCCAATGCTCATTATAGCATTTTCCAGGGTACTTAGAGAAAAAGAAATGTGTAGTTTTTTCTTTTTGTTTTTTTTTTTTTTTTTAGAAATTCTGTTTCTGTACTTATTTTTCACATGACGTTTTCAGGACAAAAATAACTGCATTAACATTTTGGAGAGTTCATTTTATTACATGTTGAAGACAAGCTGGCGGGTAGTGGGAATGAAGAGAGACATGTCCTTGACAGGTAGAGTTGATAGGACTGGACGGTACCCCGCTTTCGTCCACAATCTCTAAGTCGTCATTGTGTTGGTGGTACAAGACTTTTGTGGAGTCACGGGTGTAGAACGCTAGAGCTGAGAAGCCGCGGTGGGTGAGTGGGCCTCTCAGCTGCCACCAGGTCAATACAAGACTTCAGAGCATCTTCCTCCCTGCCACTTTTCTCACAGTGATGTTGCATTTAGTGTCTAGGCAGGAAGGAAAAACCCAAAGGCCACCACTGTGAGCCCAAAGGAACCCCACAGGGAACAAAAAGAACCTGCCTCCTAATTAGGCTGCAGCCTCACACAAGGAGGCCCAGCTGCTCACATGCAGAGCAGTGGAGTGGGTGAGGTAGAGACTGGGCTGGTCACGGAGTTACCAGCCTCCGACACCTTCCCTCTAAGGACCCAGGGCGCTTAGAGCAACCTGTGTCCTGGAATGAAGCCAACATGCCCAAAGTGGGTTCACGGGAGATTAGTCCAATTCACCGTTCTTAAGTGGCCTCCTTGCCAGGCCATCCAAGGGCTAGCAGGAAAGAGGTGAGGGAAGGACAAAAGACAGTGTTTCAGGAAAGGCTTTGTGAAGATCCAGGTTGCCAGAATAGACAGTATCCACTGAAGTGAGCACTAGATTGTTTTCGCTGGGGGCAACTGCTCTGATGGAAACTATTATTATTTTATAACCAAAGTGTATTCTTATACTGTGACTTGCACCATTAAGTGAGAAACAACAGCATGAGCAATTCCGCGTGCCAACTCAAAACACCTATGAGTGCAAACACTTCAGCACTTAGACCACAACACCCCCTAAGAAAGCAACTGTAGGAGGCCTCAGCACATTCCCTAGATAGCTCTGTCATCGATTCAAAAAGCAGCACCCCCTCCCGGCACCCCCCTCATCCCCAGCATCCTACAGAGCAAATGCTGTTACCTTTCTGCCAACACACACAGCTTTGCTGTCCTCTTCTTAGCCTTGCAAATCCAACTCCTGTGTTCCACGTTCTAAAGCGAAACTATCTTGGTATAAAGTCAATTTGCTTAGTGTCAGGCAGGAACAATCCTGTCCACCCATCTCCTTGCCTTTTTGGTTTTGTTTTTTTTTTTTTTTTGGACATCAAGGCCAAGAGAAGCCAAGGGACAACTTTATATTTGCATAGAGCTTTGTGATTTGCAAACCACCCACACATCCATGATCTCATCCAGTCTCGTAACAACCCAATGAGGTAAACCTGCTCCCTCGATACTCAAATAAGGTAGGGCTACCTCCTAGGGCTGTTAGGGCCATGGCATGTAGTAAGTTCGCAACAAGCACTAACTACTTGCCATAGACACAGCAAATATTACTCATTTTATGGGTGAGAAATTGAGACTCAGAGGTTGGACAGCTGATTCCAGGCAATGAGCCCTCTAGGAATCTAGAGAGAGCTGGGAAGACAGAAAGCCTAGTGCAGAGTCTTTCCACCACCGTATCAATACGGACCCTAACTGTTTAAAACCTGACAACTACACGTCTCCATGGAGGCTTAGCTATGTTGATAAGAAGGAAGCCTGAAGTCCCGATTCTGTTCCCAGCTCTCTGCTAGCCCCGGAGCCTTAGTTCTCTGTACCTTTATGTCGCCTTCTCCATAATGAAGGCAGACTCACTTAAAACAAAACAAAAACCCAAACAATGGAACCCCAAGCTTCCAGATGAAAGGCTCTATTACAAGGACGAAGTATCATTTAATTACACTGCTGCTCCAGTTAGTTGCTTCCCAGCTCCTAACTCCCACTGGGTGGATTCTGAAACTGCATAGGAGATTATGTCAAGAGGGGAGAACAGGAGAAACATTCTCTCCCTGAACTTTCTTAAATGGAAGAGAGAAACAAAATGAAAAGAAAGGCCTATTTTCCAGGGAGGGGGCTGGGGCAATGATCTTTCCATTAAGCGGACTTGCATAAGAAATCTATAGATTATTTAACACCGGGGGTGGCTGTGGAATGAAATAAAGGAATCTTTGTGTGATGCCAGCCACAGTTCCCTCGCTCTCCCCGCAGTCAGGAATTTAACCCAGCTCTTTAAATCATCAAGCTCCAATGCGCCCCATCTGTGCATCGGTTGTAACCAATGAAACTGAAGCCTGTGCTGACTTTGGCCCGGACTTGTGAAGGAGGCTTTCTGCCCCAAAACAGGGCAGGAAGGAGGACATCAAGTCTTTTTTTGCTCATCACTTGTTTTCTCCCAAGGCTCAACAAGAGCCATCCATCTGTTTATTTGATCATTTATTGAGCTCTTGACGTGGGCCAGGTTCTGACCCAGAGATACAAAGCTCGTAGGATACGGCTTCAGGAGGAAACGGACGTGTAAGAGCTCCTGGGAGAGAGGGAAGGAGGTAAAGAAAAATGATAGTCCAGTGGTTAAGACTCTATGCTTCAGAAATGCAGGGGTTATGGGTTCAACCCCTGGTCGGGGAACTAAGATCCCATAATAGTGTGCAGCATGGCCAAAAAAAGAAAAATGGATGCTCCTGGCTGAGGCACAGAGGCCTGAAATACCCCCATCTGCATATCCAGGGAAATGCTGCTGGATATGCCAAGAGGTTAGAACGTTACGCAAGGAACTCTACGTCTAAAGCTAGGCTCTGCCAGATCATCTAAGGCCACAAAAAAAGTTAGTGAGACTGCAGGTATGTGCAAGTAAGGCTTTGAAGGTTGAACTTTTCTAACTTCAGGATTTTAAGCAGAGGACGTGCAACACCTGATTTACACTTTGAAAAGATCCTTGTGACTCTTGGAAATGTGCTGTAAGATGCATGAGTCAAAGTAAGGAGACCAGTTAAAGAGCTCATTGCTGGAGTCCAGACAAGGGAAGATGGTGAAAACTGGCCAGATTTGAAATATATTTTTTGAGGGCAGAGCTAACAGGACTTACCTGTGGATTAGATATGGGGACTGAGTGCAGGGGGAGGGGGGAAAGGGGGGCAGTAGTAAGACAGGAATCAACGATGACCCTTTGGCTTAAAACTCAGCATTCAGAAAGCTAAGATCATGGCATCTGGTCCCATCACTTCATGGCAAATAGATGGGGAGACAACGGAAACTGACAGACTTTATTTTTGGGGGGCTCCAAAATCACTGCAGATGGTGACTGCAGCCATGAAATTAAAAGACACTTGCTCCTTGGAAGAAAAGCTATGACCAACCTAGACAGCATATTAAAAAGCAGAGACATTACTTTGCCGTCAAAAGTCCGTCTAGTCAAAGCTGTGGTTTTTCCAGTAGTCACGTATGGATGTGAGAGTTAGACTATACAGAAAGCTGAGCACCAAAGAATTGATGCTTTTGAACTGTGCTGTTCGAGAAGACTCTTGAGAGTCCCTTGGACTGCAAGATCCAACCAGTCCATCCTAAAGGAAATCAGTCCTGAATATTCATTCAAAGGACTGATGCTGAAGCTGAAACTCCAATACTTTGGCCACCTGATGGGAAGAACTGACTCACTGGAAAAGACCCTGATGCTGGGAAAGACTGAAAGCAGGAGGAGAAGGGGACGACAAAGGATGAGATGGTTGGATGGCATCACTGACTCTATGGACATGAGTTTAAGTAAACTCTGGGAGTTGGTGATGGACAGGGAAGCCTAGTGTGCTGCAGTCCATGGGGTTGCAAAGAGTCAGACACAACTGAGTGACTGAATTGAACTAGAACATTAAGCCAGGAACCCTAACTCTAAAGCTAAGCTCTGCCAGATCATCTAAGGCCATGTGCACCAGGCCAAAGAGGTAAGACATCAACTCTGAAGGCCATTACCATCCCCACAGACTCCCTTCTGCTCACCTTACAAGGCCTAGCTCAAATTTTTTCCAGAAATTCTTTTAGAACACGCTCAAAGTCATTGCCCTCTCTTGTTTGAGAACTCAAAACTTGAGTTCTTGGACAACTTGTATGCGTCTCAACTTCTCCATCCATATATGACTGGCATCCCCTACCTCAAAGGCGTCTTAGGAGGGATGAGTGAGATAGTATTATACAGTGTTAGGCAGCAGTCCTTTGTACTCTGAAGGTACCTACATGGTTTACGGTTACCTCCATTTCTTAGGACACACAGCACCTCTCCCTGAAGTTAAAAAGACATCTTGGCTTCCGCTTTCTCTGGAGACTTCTAGGGACAGGACAACTCACATGTTTTTTCCCCTCCAAGCTTGCAGGCCCCCTTCCAAAGCAAAGAGGACTGACTACCTCTCTCTCCTCTCACTGACACAGCCTCCCTGCATCCAAACCTCCAGCCTCAGGGGGTTCCCAGAAGATCCAAGAGGAATCTGGGAGGAGATGAGCCAGTTGACAGGGGAGGAAGCTGTAGGCTGGCTGGAACATGAGGGGCACCGAGGAGCGTGAGCAGCAGAGACCTAGAGGAGGGCAGGTGGGCCCGGGGCCTGGCCTCCGAGGTTCCAGCTCTGGGGTGACCCCAGAGCCTGGGAGGGGCCTCGGAGGAGCAGTTCCAGCCGCAGTCTTGACCTGAGGATCGCTGCCACCAAACGCGGCTGTTGGAGCGGCTCCTCCGCTTCCTGTCAGGCTGGCCAGCTGGACGGCACCGCTAAGAGCCTGCCGGACCTCCCTCCCTCCGGCGGTGGCTACCGAGCCAGAGGCGGGAGAGGGGCGCCATCTTTTCTAGTACTTCTTGGAAACAGATCAAGAACACTGTTTTTTTGTTTTTTTTTTCTTTTTACTTAGTCTGAGTTAGCATAAAAGTTTTTCTCTTTTTTTACTTCAACGATATGAAGTCTATATTCTAAAAGTGTCAAAGTGAAAGTGGTGTCTGACTCTGTAACCCTGTGGACTGCAGCCCACCAGGCTCCTCTGTTCATGGAATTTTTCAGGCAAGAACACCGGAGTGGGTAGCCATTCCCAAAGAATGCTTTTTTTTTTTAATTAGAGGATAATTACTTTACAAAATTGTGACGGTTTTTGCCACACATCAACATGTAGGAGCATGAGGGACACGTATGTCCCCTTCCTCTTGAACCCTCCTCACACCTCCCTGTGCACCCCACCTCTCGAGGTTCCCACAGAGCACTGGCTTTGGAGTCCCTGCCTCATACACAGATACAGCTCCCACGGGCCACCTACAAAGAGACAAGTCCCCCTGAGCTCCTCTTCCTTTTTATGCAGCCTAGCAAAGCTGTTTCTCCTCCCTTGGGAACATAGAGCCAGGAGGGAGGGAGCACCCTTAAGAATGCTGCTTGCAGGAGCCGGGGACTGGACCACCACTGGGAGACTCGGCTGTTTGTTATGAATAATAATCCCCCACCCCAGCTTTAGGGAGCAGCTGCCAAGGCTCCTCAGGGAAAACGGAGTTCCCGTCTTTCTTCTGATTGTGACCAAATGTCATACCATGTTACCTCATGTAGAAGCCCTACAGGGACCACAAACCAGTGGGTCAGCTCTTCACCAAGCCACTTGTGATTCACCCAAAGGTCACCCACTTTAGTAACTAAATCATCTGGTAACCATCCCGGGGAGCTTAAAAGGCAATATTCCCTCTCTCAGCCATTAACTGCCCCTACCTTTCTCTCTCCTACCTACCACCTTTCTTAGAAGTCCTTTCCAAGCAGGCAGCCCCTTACATTGAGTTCATCTGCCAACCCAGGCCAGGCCACCGGGGTGAAAGGCTTCAATCACTCCTTGGCCCCTCTCCCCATGACCTGGGGATGTCAACAGCAATGACACCCACTTTCCAAAGTTACAGATTAAACTAGTACTGTATCCCCCCAACTCCGAGTTCTTTCTTAGTTTTGAGTGAGACAGCCATGCAGATCCGCCCTCCCTGGACAAAAGAAGGAATACAAACGTCCCGGGCCCTTTGGGAGAGCTTGTCCACGTCTGCAAACCCAGAAGCGCCCTCCCCCGAGGTCGGCAAGGAGGGCCTGCAGCGAACATGTACCTTGGAAATAAGTTCATCGTGATTGGCCAAGTGGGCTCTGCAGTGAATGCAGCTGTAGGTGCGGTGGCAAGAAGGCAGATAAGCCTGGAAAGTCTTGGATCTGGTCATCTTCACCATTGGCGCTGCTGAGCCGGGGGTGAACTCTGGGGTGGCCCACGAGGCACTCCCACAGGACGGGTCGCACGGGAAACACCGGAAGACGCAGGTAAAGGCCGTGGTTTGGCGGGGGGTGGGTGTGCGGCAGGCTCCACACACTGGTGATGTCTTCAGAGGAAGGACCCTCAAGCAGAGGTCTCGGGCTGGTTCTCAGCAGCCTGCAGGGCCAAGATAAGTGAATATCATTAGCTAGATGGAGCTGGGCTTCCTGCAAAGCCAGTAGAGTCCAACTGCCACCCGAGAGAGGGCAACATTTACAGCATAAACTGATCCCCCTTCTGTGTTCTTACACTGTGCCAAGATGCCCAATGAGTAAGAAAGAAACCAGTGGAGATCCCACTGTTGCTGCAGTTCTAGAGCTGGAGATTCAGTGTCGCCTCAGGGCTCTCAGGAGTTAATCCCTGCCAACGACCAGCAAACTGGCACGATCACCACCCCCAGGAACCTCTAGACACGGTGGTCCTTTAGTCGCTACATTGTGTCCGACTCTTTTGCAACCCCATGGACTGTAGCCTGCGGGGATCCTCTGTCCATGGGATTTCCCAGGCAAGACCACTGGAGTGGGTTGTCATTTCCTTTCTCCAGGGGATCTTCCCGACCCAGGGATCAAACCTGCATCTCCTGCATTACGGGCGAATTCTTTGCTGCTGAGCTACGAGGGAAAACTCACAGCTCTAGAAAAGGCCAGGCTTAAAGATATGCCACCTACAGCCCCAGGAGAGAACCCCTGGGGTCCTGTTTTCCCGATCCAACCAAGATAAATGACTTTCCTGCAGTCAACAATCACAACGGATTTGTATTCATCTCCAAATACTAGAAGTCCTCCAACAGTTGAAATCACCATCTGAAGAGGCAACAAACCCCAAGTCTCTTTTGCGTATAAAGGAAACACAGGATATAAAGGATCAAGCTCCCGACCAAGAGGATCCCTCATGGCCAGGCAGTCCTTTTGAGAAATGATTCTTGTTGTAATATAAGGGCTTCCCTGGTGGCTCAGATGGGAAAGCATCTGCCTGTAATGCAGGAGACCCAGGTTCAATCTGGGTTGGGAAGATCCCCTGGAGAAGGAAATGGCAACCCACTCCAGTATTCTTGCCTGGAGAATTCCACGGATTGAGGAGCCTGGTAGGCTACAGTCCACGGGGTCACAAAGAGTCGGGCACGACTGAGCGACTTCACTTCGCTTTGCTTCTCTTTGTAATACCTTGCCCAGAAGGAGATGCTCAGCGCATTTGTTTTTAAGTAAGTAAAATGAAGACAACTAACGGCAGAATCAGACTCCTGCATCTCAAATTCACAATAACAGTGAATCTGACCAGAATTTCTCTTCCAACACTTAAACTTTCCATTACTCACCCCACAGTACCAAGCATTTCTCCTACCAAAGCCTCAGCTTTGTGATTCCCATGGGGAGCAAGGTCACAGAGAAAGAGGGGTGGCTCCCGGGGTATGTCGAGTTAAAGGTCTGAGGGCAAAACCCCAAGCTCTGAGACCCACTCTGCTTCTCTGTGGCTCACATACCTGAGGCTTCTGGATCTACCTATTCCCTGGGCTTCACTCTTCACTAACGGGGGTGGTGTTCCCACTTGCCTACCTCCCAGGAGAGCCAGAGTGTTAATTAACGCCTGCGTCATGCTTTGAAGATAAAATTATTTAGAGAGACGGGGGAGGAAGACAAACAAACTCGGATATTCCTTGCTGCATTATGCCTGGGATCCATCTGGATGTTCGGACAAAGCCCGCCAATCAGTCTTTTCCCTCTAGAGCTCCACTGGAACCAAAGCTTCAGAAGGAGAGCCGCCCTCCTCCCTGGCATCCTTCCCACTGCAGCATCACTGCAGGTGAAGAAGGAATTCATAGGGCCTGGACTCCATCTTAGGCCTGTTCATGCTGATCATGCTCGGCCACCTTTCCAATGGATTCTGAACTCTGTGTTTACTGCCTATGAAAACAACAACAGAAGGATAAGACCCCCTCCAGACAAGGGAAGGGGAAGTATCTTGAAGATCGTATCTAGGTTACTCATCGCCTAAGAGAAAACATACACTAATCACCCCTTCCTCCAGATAGGCCATACATTTTTCTGTATCAATCGGAGTGTAACCTCGGGTTTATCGATTATTGGCTAATCATTTGACTGTTTGAGCACATGAGCACATAGCACGTGAATGATGGGGTTATTGGGACTGTATTTTCCTCGGTTTATGTAAGTCTCAAGGAATTTGGAGCGGTGGGTTCAGACATGTACACATGGGGTATAAAAGATTTTCACAAATGCTGGTTGGGGTCCTTGGCTAAGAGGAGACTCTGCCTTGGGCCCGCCAGTGTAATAAACTGCACTCCACTATCTGCATTGTCCTTCTGAGTGAGTTTGTTTCCCGGAACGCGTGGCTACAACACAGGCCTCTAGGGCACTCTATAGCCTCCTGAGTGGCTAACACCCCTGGCCAGCACTAGGCTCAAGGACAGCAGTGGTCACCATCTCTCACCCTGCATGTCCCTTGAGAGCTGAGCCAAGTAAGCTCCATATCCAGAGTGACCAACTGGTCACCTGAAATGTCCAACTGCTGAAGGGGTTCGGACCTAGAGGGGCCCAGGCACAGTGTCTTGGCTGCTCGAGTCTCCCACCGCTAATTTTAAAGAGGACTAATTGGGGACTTCCCTGGCAGGCCAGTGGCTGAGACCTCACGCTCCCAATGCAAGGGGCCTGGGTTCGATCCCTGGTCAGGGAACTAGATCCTACATGCCGCAACTAAAAAGAACCCATGTGCTGCAACTAAGACCCGGCACAGCCAAATAAATTTTTTTTTTTTTTTTAAAAAGAGTCATCAGATTAAACTGAGCATCATAGAAATACTTGAAGAATATGGGAGGGGCAGGGGTAAGAGGGGCTTCCCAGGTGGCTCCAGTGGTTAAAAAAAAAAAAAAGACAGAAAACCTGCCTGCCAACACAGAAGGCATATGAGATGAAGGTTTGATCCCAGAGTCAGGAAGATCCCCTTGGAGAAGGGCACAGCAACCCACTCCGGTATTCTTGCCTGGAGAACCCCATGGACAGAGGAGCCTGGCGGCCTATAGTCCATGGGGTTGCAAAGAGTCAGACACAACTGAAGCGACTCAGCACACGTGCAAGGATGGGGGTCAGAATTCACCTGCTCAGCTTTGCCTCAGTGTGAGGCCTGGCCATAATAGGAGACAACACGACCCCTTGGATCAGAGCCCCCGCATCTCACCCCAAGCTTACTCTGCAAACGCTAAGGTTGAGTGTCCAAACCAAAGCCCACAGTAGACCAAGGCTGTTGGGTGTTGAAGTGTTGCAGGTGGTAGAAAGAGCCAAGGACCCTGCTTGGTGTTCCCTGAAAGATCCTAAAACTTTGCAACACTCCTGTGTCATTCTCAGGAATGGCAGCATTTCCAGGAAAGGAAGTGGTGAAAAGTCAGGGGGTAGGGGTCAGGAACAGGAAAGCCAGGGCAGGGGAAGAAGGCGGGAGGCCTGCCCCAGGCCAGGAGCTCCTGAAGACCAGGGCCCCCGCTGCCCAGTGGAGAGCAGGAGGAACACCAGCTGGCCTGTCCGCCTTTGATCCAAACTTGCGGGAAGGCGAGGGAACAGTGAGCCCTGGCTGCCAGTCTGGGTTTACAGAGCAGCCCCAGAGTCTGTTTCCTTACACACGCAGACAGCTGAATTATGCATTTCCCCAGAGTAGAATTATTTCTTTTCTCACTTCTCTTCTGTAGGAAACCCCCCAAAAAAAGTTCACAGGCAGGGATTTCTGGTTGTGCTCAGCTTCAAATGTGAATCTCAAAACTTACGCAAACCTTTGGAGAAACTGGCATTCATAGTCTGCTTTAAACATGCATGTGTCACATACAAACACAGTCATCCGGCTCAGAACTTAAGAAGAGAAAAACGGACCATACAAGCAACATCGCAGGCTGCCTGGTGCTAGAAAAGCCCCGAACAGCCTTGGACTTTGCTCTACAGTTGCTCTGCTCCTTGCAAAGTCTCCACTCATTCCTAGGAATTGACAGGAACCCACAAAAGGTGACTCCTTCCCCAAGATGGAAAGAAAGAAAAAGTGGCTTGCTGAAATATGAATCTTGTTCAACTGCTGCAGGGCAAACAAGAAGGAATAAGAGGGGGAAAGTGGAAAGTAACGTGAAGGAGGATCAAGAGGGGGGTCCTTGAACCTGAGAAGAAAGGAAAGAATGGGCTGAGCCAGAAAAAGTGAAGAGCTGGAGACCAAAAAATAATCACCAATTACTGTCTCCTCCCCTCTTAAGGCCAAATATTGAAAGCTGCTTCCTTAAAAAGCAGTCCATTTTTTAAAAGGAAGTAAAAAGAAGTCAGTTGTTAGGAAGGAAGATGAAATAGCTTTGTTTTTGTTTTTTTTAAGGAAGAAATTAAGGCTAAAGGGCTGCAGAACTCACTGCATTTTAATCTCTGGACTCTGGTACCTGCTAATGGGGCCACAGGCTCCATGGGGCATCCTGAGTCCACCTTGCTGAACACGTTGTGGAGTTTAAATTGATTTCCAACAATAATCAAATGAGCTCAATATTTAAAAGCCTCAGGGCACGTGTACAAATTAAACACCATTTTAAGCAAAGTAATAATCCATCACAGTAGAAATTAAAGGGAGATTTGCTACCACCTCCAGCTGGCCCCTGCTGGTCGGCGTGGAAAGAAAAGATGTGAACTATTATGATTAAAAACAAAGACCTCAAATACGCCACGCTGAGACCCAAACTCAGAGGGAGCGCACAGCGAACCTAGACATCCCACCTCATGGACTGGGCTTTTCTACCAGAAGCCACGACTGCAGGTGGAATTCAAAACAGAAACTTCTGCGTGTCCCCAGGAGGGAGGGGAAGCAGGTACCGAGCCCTCGGGTAAGTCATGAAGGGACTGGGTAAGTGACAGTGAACAAGGTTGCATCCGATCTCACAGAGCCTCAGAAATGGGGAGGACGGAACTCGCTGGGGGAAGTGACCCCCCCTACCAGCCACAGGACAGGACCACCGCGAGGCGTGCGTCAGTGCTGTCGCTTCATCGTGGGGTGTTGTTCTGCAGGAAGGCAGGCAAAGACGGCCTGGAAAAGAAGTGGGCCCTGCAATCAGAAACTGGTGATAGGGGACTTCCCTGGTGGTCCAGTGGTTAAGACTCCACGCTTCCAGTGAAGTGGGTGTGGGTTTGATCCCTAGTCAGGGAACTAAGATCCCACAGGCTGGCCAAAAAAATAAATTTAATAAAATAAAAATAAAATTGTGAAAATGGTAAACTAAAAAGAGAGACTGGTTCTGCTCCACTGTAGCTGAGGGACTGTGGCAAGTTCTTCAACTCCCCTTACCCCCAGCTTCCCCAGTTCTAATAAAACCGACATACTCAGGGTGAGAAGGATCAAACGAGAGGTATAAGTACATGCACAGCACTGACATACAAAACACCAGAATTGTAGCTATTACTATTTTTAGTGGTCAATGAATTAAAAAAAAAAAAAAAGATGCTGCTGCTTCAAAAAAAGAAGAAAAAGAAAAAGGAGGCCAGAGAGTTCAGAGACAGACATGGTTTTCCTGCCGCTTCATTAGGATTGTCTAGCTTGTCTTCAAGCAAGGTAGATGGTACCACTGGGATCATTGGGATGACATTTCTCTAAACCTAGAGTTCTCCTCTCAAGGTGGTGAGCACACCGGAGGAACCGCAGCAGTGTTCCTTCCCCTAAGGGGCGATTTCCCTCGTGGCCATGCTCACAAAGGCCCTAAAGCACTGTCAGGAACACAGCATCGCTGATGCTCACAGCCCTGGCAGACAGCTGAGTCTCCTTCCCCCCTAAACCCACCTTCTGCATTTCAGCCCGTGTTATGTATTTAAAAAGCAGATTTGACCATCTCATCACTTTCATGTCCTTCATAAAGGCAATACGAGGCAGTGGGTAAACAGATGGATTTTGGATATTTAACAAAAAAAAAAAAAACCAAAACACCTAATTCAAAAAGATCTATGTACCCCTATGTCCACTGCAACACCATTTACAATAGCCAAGATATTGAAGCAAGTGTGTTCACTGATGGATGAATAAAGATGTGATATGTAATATATATATTTATTTATTCATATACACACACAATGAAATATTACTCAGTCATAGAAATGAATGAAATCCTGCCAGTTCCAACTACATGGTTACACTTGGAGGGTATTGTGCAAGGTAGAATAAGTCAGAGAAAAACAAACACCATATGATTTTACGTATATGTCTAAAAACAAAGCAAATGAACCAACATAATAAAACAGAAACAGAGTCACAGATACAGAGAACAAACTGGAGGCTGCCAAAGAGGAGAGGTGTGGGGGTACAAATAAAACAGGTGAGATACAAACTTCCAGCAGTAAAATGAGTCATCAGGATGAAACGTACACACAGAATTCAGTCAGCAATACGGTAATAACTTTGTACGGTGACAGGTCTTACTGTGGCGGTCATTTCATAATGTATGAAAATATTAAATCACCATGTTGTATACCTGAAATTAATATCATATTGTGCAATATGTAATTAATTACAATTCTATTTTTAAAAAGGGCTTTTGGAACCAGACTCCGAGGATTTCAAATCTCAGTTCAATAATTTATTAGCTGTGTGACCTTGAATAACTTAACTCTCTGGGCCTTGCTCTCTTCATCAAAATCTAGGAACACTAATAATGACCTCATAAGGCTCTTATGAGAATTAACTAAGCTAAAACCTATAAAGTACTTAACATATGCACCTGGCATATAGTAAAGAAAGAAAGAAAGTGAAGTCGCTTAGTCGCTCCTTCTCCAGGGCATCTTCCCAACCCAGGGACTGAACCCACATCTCCCGCATTGCTGGCAGACTCTATCAACTGAGCCACCAACGGAAGCTGTCTATCTATATATAAATGCATACATACATATATATATATCTGTATCTGTTGAGGTTACAGCTTAACCATTTTCCAGCTTTTCCATCTTGTACTTATTGTAGGCCCTAAAGGAGGAAATGGCAACCCACTCCAGTCTTCTTGCCTGGAGAATTCCATGGACAGAGCTAGTGAGCTACAGTCCATGGGACTGCAAAGTCGGACACAACTGAGCACAGACGCACGTATTGTAGGAACTCTTAGGAATCCTAAGGAGGATTTCATGCTGCCTTTAAGGACAGGAGGGTAGGCGCTTGTTGACTGACTAGCTTGTTCCAGGAAGAGAGAGAGAAGACCCAACTGGAGGCAATAAACAGGCTGCAGTGGAAAGGGGACAGGTGAGCCATTCTGGGTCTGGGGACAGAAAACAAAGAGACAGAATGGTTGCGGAAAACCTCTGTCCCAGGAGATACCCCTCTCTCTTCCCCGTTTTCCTGATCTCACCAGAATCCTTGACCCTGACCAGGGAGCAGGGGGCCCAGTTTCCCTGGGCTGCCACCTGAGAGAAGAGGGTGGTGGTATCTTCCCCTGGTGAGGAGGACAGGATTAGAGGTGGACCTGGATTCTGTCTTGGTTCTTCTCACTAGCTGCATCGCCACTGGGCAAGCTGCCTGAAAGAGGCTAACAGCACCTACCTCGTGGAGGAGACAAAAGCATCAAATGACATAATGCAAGGGAAGCATTCAGCAGAGCACCTGGCATGTGGCTGGCACTCCGTAACCTTGAGAAGCTGCGATCATCCTCACCAGCAAGAGAGAAAAAAACGCGGGAACGCTTCCTGTTCACGAGACCCGAATGAGCGGTGCTCCTGTCTGCCAGGTTGACTCATGGTGGTTAGAGGGTTAGGCCTAAATTAATCCACTTAAAGGTATACTGTGGTTTAAGCAGGTTCTGGTGGCTTAGCTGGGGATCTGACATTACTGCAGTGTCATTGTGAACAACAGACCACTCCATCACTTCATGCAATGGAAGGTTTCCTCTGCAGTCTGCATTGACTCTACTGATCCCAGGAGGGGGCTGCTACTGAAAACATTATTGAAACTCTGCATTAAAACTGCCACAAGCTGATGTGCAAGGCAAGTGGGAAAAACAATGCTATCACTTCATGGTTAACCACTTTATACCTCTGAACTCAGGTGGTACTTTAAATACATCTAGTTGATGAAAAATAAATAAATAAATAAACCATTTGGATATTCAGGAAACCACTCGTTCATAAACAAAACCAACCATTCATCTCTATGTTGGATACAGGGTCTAGTCTTGATTTCAGGGGGATTATCTGTCAGATGATAATCCTACATGATCTCTAGGATTCCTTCAGCTCTTAAAATCCTGATTTCATGTTGTAATGATGTCTCTGCCAGCTGAACACTGCCCCAGAGTAAACTGCCCACCCACCAACCTTCTGTTTTGCGAGGTCACAGAAACATGCCAGCCTCACAAAGTCCACTGGCTCAACAGTGCTTTGCAACATCTGTTAGCAAAACAATATATTTACCACATGGCCCTTAGTTCAGCACTCTGCCTGGGAGGCCCCCATGTGAGGCTAACATCTGTTAGAACACCTGCATAGAGAAGAGGCACTTCCTCTTGAATATCCTGAAACTTGAAAGTAATTTACTAGTCATTACATACAAACAGCTGTTGCTAGCTGCCTAGGAAGAGATCAGATATTACTTTGGGTTGTTTCTACAACTCTAACCAAATACGATCTGTCTGAAGATTCATTACCAAGCACGTTTGGCTCAAGTTCATTGATGGCTCCCTTCTTTTTCTTATACAACATCAAGATCCAAAAAGGATTTAAGGGGGCTTTACAAAAGCACAAATCATACAATACTATTGAAATAGATTAAGAAATTAGGGTTGGAAGAATTAAAGAACACAAAGAGAGTTAGGACACAAACGCATGCTATTAAATTGCTAAAGATTTACTGAATTTCCACTGCAAATTTGGCTTTGAGCTCCCCAGGAACCAAGGCAGGAAAAGAAAATACCAGCCGTATTTCCTATGAAATAAAAGCATCTTGGTTGTTCAGGATACAGATTCTCTGAGAGACATTTCTCCTCTGGGTGGTTGCAGGAGACAATGAGCAAGCCAGGGGATAGAGCCCCAGTGGGTCAGCCCTTTCCACCCCGGAATTCTCTTGCAAGTCTCTCTCAGAGGCCCCTCCATGAAAATGGACAGCATGAGGAACACTGAAGGGCGATTCAGTAACTGGGATTCTACACGGGGTCAAATGAGGGCGGCCCAAGAACGTGGCTTTCGGATGGTCTGGCTGGATCCAGCGATATCGACTCTCCGGAGGAATGGGAGAGCTACACAGCCTTCTGGCAGCGCTCCACGAATATCATTTATCACAACCAGGCTTTTGAGTAACAAAAATATGGGCAGCCTCCAACATGCCAAGTCCAAACACTAATACTTTTGAATGCTAGCACTTATTTGGCCCTGGTGCTGCATTCACTCTCTCGCTGGGCTGTTTTTTTCCCCTGAAACTCTCCCTTACAGGCCTCTCTTGCCTCTCTGAGCCTCAGTCTCCCTGGCAGCTCTTCCATCCTCCTCCTTGGAGGAGCTTCCACCATATATGCCTGCCTGCCTGCCTGCCTGCCTGCCCTCTCCCCTCCCCCTCCAGCATTCTCATCCACACTCAAGTCTTCTAAATACCTTTCTGGATTCCTTTCTTTCTTTAATATTTATTTATTTTTATTTATTTGGCTGCACTGGATCTCAGTTATGGGATCTACTTCCCCGACCAGGGATGGAACCCAGGCCCCCTGCAGGGGAAGCGTGGAGTCTTAGCCACTGGACCACCAGGGAAGTCCGTGGATTCCTCTCTACAGGGACCCCTTTCTGGCTCCTAGGAAAGCGCTTCAAATTCCCAAAGCCAGCACCATCTCTCACCCTCCCCCGGCTCCGATCCCCTGTCCCCGTCTTCTGTCCCCTCCTCTTGGAGGCCCAGCTGCCCAGGCAGGAAACACCCTTTCTTCTCTCTCCCTTCTGTCACTCACACACACCCCGTCTGTCCCCTACACAGCTGACTGCCTCGACAACCCACCCTCCCACTGTCGCCCTCAGTCCAAGCCGCAGCATTGCGAGCCAGGCCCTCTCTCACCCTGCACTTCCTGAACTAGGCCCCCTGACTCAGCTCTTACCTCTCCAACCCAACTGTTCTAGAACTCTATTTATACAGCACAATCTGATCACAGTGCTCTTCTGTTTCAAACCTCCAGTGGTTTCCTAGCAGCCTGCAAGACAAGGTTCAACCCCCGTTAGGTGGCACTGAAACCTGGGCCCAATTCTCTGTATCTTCTCGTCAGCTTCCCACACTGCTGCAAACCTGTTTCCCCATCAGACTGAGCTCCTTCATTACCTTTTCTCAAGTTATTTCAGCCTCCTGCAAAGCCTTAACCTATGTTCTCTGCCCAGTAAATACCTGCTGCTGCTGCTAAGTCGCTTCAGTCATGTCCGACTCTGTGCGACCCCATAGACGGCAGCCCACCAGGCTCCCCCGTCCCTGGGATTCTCCAGGCAAGAACACTGGAGTGGGTTGCCATTTCCTTCTCCAATGCAGGAAAAGTGAAAAGTGAAAGTGAAGTCACTCAGTCGTGTCTGACTCTTCTCGACCCCATGGGCTGCAGCCTACCAGGCTCCTCGGTCCATGGGATTTTCCAGGCAAGAGTACTGGAGTGGGGTGCCATCGCCTTCTCCGCAGTAAACACCTACTCATCCCTTAGTACCCAGCTCGAATAAGACCCTGAAGAGGGACTTCCCTGGCAGTCCAGTGCTGCCAATACAGGGGATGCAGGATCGGCCCCTGGTTGGGGAGCTTAGGATCTCACGTGCCTCACAAGCCAAAAGAAAAAGAGAGCCTAAGCAGAGCTAGGGGCCCCCTTCATCCAGCATGCAAAAAAAGCTGTTCTCTGGAATGGTACTTTTCCACTCTCAGGCTGGAAACTTTCTGTATCAGAGGTTCAGTCTCTACCCGCCCACCCCCCTGGGTTCCCAAGGACTCCTGGTAGCCAGCACACTGGAGATTCTTGATAAATGTTAATTAACTGAGTAAAGTGAGTGACTGTCATTGGCTCCGTGCTGCTCTATACAGCTGATATTTTTTATAGTCTCCTTACTTTGCCATTATCCAGTACATTTAAGATACTGAATTCTGGGCATTACATAGGACTCACACACCATTAATATTCCACAAACTCTTCTGATGTAAACTCACTTGGGCGGGCAGGTTGAAACCCAGGACTGTGGAGCCCTATCTCTGACAGGCCCCACCATAAAAACCTCTGATGGTTTTACCCAGCTGCTGTCTGCTGGCAGAAATACTTTCCATTCAGCCTCCCCTGGCCCTTCCCACCACTGCCCACCTAGGGCAACTTCCCAAGGCACCCTTCCCAGGCTGGCAGTGGCTTCCAGACCCCTAGAGAAACCCCCAGACTTCCCACCCAGGAACCTTCTCTTCCAGGATGGTCCCCACTAACGCCCCAAGGCAGTCTGAGCTGCTGCTCTTGGTAAGAATGAGTCAGAGAAAACGCAGTGTCAGACTTGGTTCAGGCCAAGAAGGAAAGGGTCCGTTGACCTTGCCTCTGCTCCACGTTTCAAAGAAACCAGATCGACCCACTTGCAGTCCCCAGGGCCTGGCACCTTCAGTGTCAGTCCTTCTTTTGTGCTTGGCCATGCTCAGAGAGGCTAATCCTGGTTAAAACAAAATGACTGCATTCCTCCCATGATCTGGGGCCCAGACAGGGATCCAGCCCATTCCTCCGTCCCAGACAAGGCTACATGTGAACTGTTATGTAAAGCAGCCATTCAGAAGATCTGTAAAGAAAACGTCTTGGAAAGCAGAGTAAGAGATATGGCCCGTCCTCAGATTACTTCTCAAGGGAACCCTCACCTTGGACTCCTCCAACCCCCACAAGGCCAAGCCCCCAGCTCCACGTGATAGCACTTGCCACTGTGGTTACTGAGATGATTATTTGATTGTCGCCTGTGTCTCACACACTCAGAGATCCAATATTATTTACTGAATAAATGAATGTCTTTTGGAACAAGGGCACTGTGTGACCTTGATTTCTCTTTAACTGCTGCTCCCCTAGGGCACAGCTGGGGCCCCAATTAGCTACAAGCCATCCATCCCAAATCTGCCAATACCATTCTATTGTTCCGCTGTCAGCATGCCTTTGGCTTTCTCACTTTAATCTCCCAATTCAAATAAATCCAAAACTCGACTCTGACATCTGTGGCTGGGCTCCCTGCCTTTCCACGATTGGAATTTGGAAACTGGACTTAAAACTCAGGAGAAAAAAAGGGCAGAGGCACTTTCCAAAGGCTGCCTGTATGTCCAAAGTCTCAGCCTTCACCACCCTAAAGATGGATGCATTTTGTTCTAAGAATTAAACTGTCACCTAGCGTGGCCATTTATTGAAGAAATGGAAAAGGAACAGGGTGGGGGAGACAGATTCATTCTAGAGCAAATTTCTGGATTCTTCCTGTTATGGGAATGGCAGATTTTAGTAAGAATGACAGCCTCATCTCCTTTTCAGCCTGGCACACTAGGGGGCCAAGCATGTTGCCAGTGCAGACTCTTCATATACTTTAAGAGGCCTCCACAGAGCTACTAGTTTATGGGCTAATCTTCCCGCTAGATTGTGTGTCATTCCTGATCACGTCTAGGAACCACATCCAGTTAATCATCTGTCATAGCCAGCCCAAAGCCCTGCTGGCACTACGAGCTCAGAGAAGGAAGGTAGGAAATGAGCAAAGGAGGTAGGAAGAGTCACTGAGGCCTTTCAGCAACTGTCAGAAAGCCTCCAGAACCCCACAATTTATTAATTTCTTACCATGGGCCCATGAGGGGTGAAGCACTTGATATGTATTATCTCAATCCTCACAACAACCCAGACAGGCAGGTATTATTATGATTACTCCTATTTGAAAGATGATGAAAAAGCCCAAGAGAAGGTAAGCAACTTGCCCAAGGTCACTCTGCTAGCAAGTACCAAAAAGTGAACTCAAAGTGTTTCCTGCTCAGTAGTACCTGACTCTGTGACCCCACTGACCACAGGACTCCAGGCCCCTCTGTCCACGGGATCCTTTAAGCAAGAATACTGCAGTGGGCTGCCATTTCCTTCTCCAGGGGATCTTCCCTAAACCAGGGATCGAACCCAGGTCTTCTGCACTGCAGGCAGATTCTTTACTGTCTGAGCCACCAGTGGCTTAAATAGAAAGTACCAGAACTGAGATTTGAATCTGGGAACCAACCCCCTCCAGGGGATCCTTCAACCAAGACATGATAGAAAGTGATCTGAAGAGGTTCATCCTTGGTCCTGAGCCCTCTAAGACAATACCTCCCGGACACAGAGACTAAGTCAATTAATGACAACGCGAAAGATGTCAAGTTCTCTCAAAACATCTTCAGACTCCCAGGGTTGGCCCAGTGCATCAACTTTTAATTGCAGCAACCTGAGAAAACAAATGAGGGAAGAGAATAACCTGAACCAGAAGGTGGGACAGCAGATTGCTGCTGCTGCTGCTAAGTCACTTCAGTCATGTCCCTCTCTGTGCGACCCCATAGATAGCAGCCCACCGGGCTTCCCCGTCCCTGGGATTCTCCAGGCAAGAACACTGGAGTGGGTTGCCATTTCCTTCTCCAATGCATGAAAGTGAAAAGTGAAAGGGAAGTCGCTCAGTCGTGTCCGACCCTCAGTGACCCCATGGACTGCAGCCTACCAGGCTCCTCCGTCCAGGGGATTTTCCAGGCAAGAGTACTAGAGTGGGGTGCCATTGCCTTCTACGGGGACAACAGATTAGGCACAAGAAAAAGCTAGTTTTCAGTTCTTATCATCTCTTCACGCTAACGGGATATTTGGCTTTCAGGCTGCAGTTATGGGTGGAAATACTTTTCCCCTCAAATCCTGAAGAAAACAAATTAAGAATCATGTAAGCAAAACTAACCAAAAGCCCTATCTAATATATATTTACATAATACACGTTTATACCATTAGCACAGCAAATACTGAAAGCGAATCCTTTCTACCTTATGGTCCCTTTGGAGGTGGGTCAGTTTAGGTAGGGACACCCCAACAAAGACGACAGTGGTCAAAGAAAACGATTAAGGGGAAACAAATACAATGGATGATACACAGGGACGCACAAACAAAAGAAGAATAGGAAGAGGCAAACACAGAAACTAAGGGAAAGGAGGCCAAAGGTTAAGGAGGTTTAGCAGCTGGTTTCTGCCTGGGAGAGCAACTGCCTTACTGATTTCCAGACAGAGTGAGGTGGGCTGCGAAGAAAAATCTAGGAAACGGGGATATGCAGGGGTATTATTTGTTTATTCTTATTAGATTCCCTATCCTGAAAATTCTGATTCTATAGGCCTTTAGCTGGGCCAGGAATTTTTAAGACAATCAAGGTCAAGAATCCCTAGGGACAGTCTCACTTTTGAGGATGCCGATTACCTACGTGTGGTTTTTCCAGTAGTCACGTATGGATGCTGAGAGCTGGACCATGAAGAAGGCTGAGCGCTGAAGAACTGCTTTCAAAGTGTGGTACTGGAGAAGACTCTTGAGAGTCCCTTGGACAGCAAGGAGATCAAATTCATTGGGAGAAGTGATGCTGAAGCTCCAATCCTTTGCCACCTGATGCGAAGAGCTGACTCGCTGGAAAAGACCCTGATGCTGGGAAAGACTGAGGGCAAGAAGAGAAGGGGGTGACAGAGGATGAGATGGTTGGAAGGCATCCTGACTCAATGGACAGGAGTTTGAGCAAACTCAGGGAGATTGTGAAGGACAGGGAAGCCTGGAGTGTGGCAGTCCATGGGGTTGCAAAGAGACACGACTGAGCAACTAAAAAACAATGATTATCTATGTCAGCCAGACCTGTTCACAGGTCTTCATCGTCCAGAGTTCTGCTGTGAATGTATGTCACAGTCCACTTCTGTGGAGCTACTCGACAGCAATGGCAACCTAAGCAATTTCTCCCCGCATCACACATGCCTCCTGGCATTCCTCATACATTACCTCTCAAGCTCATACCTCCGTGCCTTTGCACACACTGTTTCCCCTGGCATGTTTCTTTCTGCATGCTGAAATCCTCTTCGCTCTTCCCAATCCTATCTCCAAAACGCCTACCCTTCTTTCTGTATCGCTGTAAGGACTTTAAACTCCTTCTACCTTGTACTCTGGTTATTGACAGAGACGCCTTAATCACTCCTATTTGAGGATTTGCTCTTAGGGGCCATATTATAACTTATCTTTTTCTCCCAAAGGTCTTATCATCTGTTGAATGATGATTACCCAGGGAAATAAAATAAAACCAAGGTTGAATTTCAGCCCCAGGCCAGAGGTTCCTTTTCTCTGTCTCAGAAAAGGAATCAAAATTTTCCTGACTCAGGCAGGATATGTTCTCTTGCCCCAGGTATTCCCACCCAGAACACCATGGGAAAATTCATCATTAGGCAGGTCAATATTTCCTATAACAAAATTTCACATCAGCTAAAATAAAGCCACTTTCTTCTGCCCAACTGATCTCAACCCCTGTTCACACCCAGTGGACTCAGTCAGTGGCACATATTTGGCTTCCCCAGTGGCTCAGTGGTAAATAATCTACCTGCCAAGCAGGAGACATGAGTTCTATCCCTGGGTTGGGAAGATCCCCTAGAGAAGGAAATGGCAACCCACTCCAGTATTCTTGCCCGGGAAATCCTATGAAAACAGAGGAGCCTGGCGGGCGACAGCCCATGATGTGGCAGAGAGTCAGACACAACTTAGCGAGTAAACAGCATCAGGCACCCATCTGCCATCTGGATATCAAGCCTTTCTTTCATGGCAAGAAACAGCCACGGGAACTCCAGACACTAGAGGCTGATTTCATCCTGAGCAGGGACTCTCATTCCAGCTAAAACCCACAAAGTCCAGACATACTGCATTCCCAAGACCACAGGGGAGGCCTGACTGCCCCGTAACACAGGAGACCAGAGAGGTCGGTGACCCAGCCAGGAAACAGGGATTCAGGAGGCAGTGCCACACCTCACTGGCAGATGCTGCTCAGTCCCATCCCAAGAGAGAAGGGAGGCTTTGCCTAGTATTGAGACATTATGAGTTCTTTAGAGTTTAAGTCAGGAGTTGATACTCTTCCAGAATGCACAGGAGTTGTAAGAGCCCTGGACCTGAGAAATAAAAGATACAGTTTACAGTCTATCCTGTGCCCTACTTAGTTCTGTGTATTAATAAGCAAGTTCTTATTGCCTGTTTGAGCCTCAACGTTTGTGTCTCTAAAATGTAACACATAAAATGAATTTGAATGCCCAATCCAGCAAATATCTAAATAATACAGAGTTATAAACCATTAGCTTGAAAGCAGGGAAAATAAAAGGATAAAGTTACCACTGGAAAAAATTGGGATACAGGGCCCGACAGTTACTAAAGTCAAGCCACAAATTTGTTTCTCTGCTTCCTGGCAGCCAAAGCAAAAAGAGAAACATGATCAGTTACACCCAATTGTCCACAAGCAAAGTCATGCCAGTTCCCTGGGACAGGCAAAGCTTTTCCTGGCACCAGATTCTGAAAGAAAATTTCTCCAATTCACTTAACAGAGACATTAAGTGAAGCTGTAGCTTAAGTCTTCCACAATGTAAACTCTTAGAAGAAATATAGTAGCAAGTTACATAAAGCTATTTTGGAGAGCATCAGTCCATAAAGCAAAGGGCAGGACGCCCATCTCAAGTTCATCTCAGTGAAAGTAATTCTGGCGGGGCTGAGCTAACATGGCCCAAGTATGCAGCTTTCAGTTGGCCCAACTTAAATCAAGGATAAAACTAAGACCAGGTAGACAACTTGTTCTTCCAAACACTTCTATAAATATTACTTCTTCCACATGGATGTTTATTAAGAGTTAGTTAGCAGTTTCCAATTAGATGACTTCTACATTCCATTCCAGTTCTGATAAATCTAAGTGACCTTGTTGGTCTTCATTTACTTATATTAATTTAAAATTTGGTAGTTTTCCCCGTCTTACTGCACTCCCAAATCAATGGGAATTCCTGCCAGTGAGAGAGAGAGAGAATCTAACTATTAACATTACTCTCGCTATTAATAGCTAATACCAAGTGCTTATGTACCAGGCCCGGGGCCTGGGTTCCCGTGCATTCTCTCATTTAATCCTCCCATCAACCCTGTGTGATAGTAACTATTATTAGTCTCATTTAACAAATAAGGAGTAGAGACTTAGAGAAAATGTCCAAGGTCACAGAGCTTTCTGGTTCCAAAGTCAAGATTCTTAGTTCTACTCACAGTGCCTAGTATTCATGAAACATGATTACTAAGTTTGTCCGAACAATGAAGCCTAGAGTGAGGCTAGTAGAGCAGGAAAGAGTTATTAACAACAAAAAAATAACAGTAGAGCTTTTAGAGACTTTGGCAACCTATAAAGAGAATAAAAGGATGAAAACTTTGTGAGAAGCAGAAATCCCAAAAGAAAAGTAATTCCACAGGAACAGGAATTCTCAGGAAAGGGAAGAGAAAACTTCTTTTCTTCCTCTTCTCTTGAAAACAAAATATTATAAAATAGATAACCAATGAAAACCCACTACACAGCACAGGGAACTCTGCTCAATGCCCTGTGCTGACCTAAACGGGAAGGAAATCCAAAAAGAGGGGATATATGTATTACATACACATACCTGATTCACTTTGCTGTACAGTAGAAATTAACAACATTGTAAACCAACTATACTCCAAGAAAACTTAAAAAAAAACAAACAGAAAAGAAAGTCATTTCCTACTCTTCAGTTCAGTAGCTCAGTTGTGTCCGACTCTTTGTGACCCCATGGACTGCAGCACACCAGGCCTCCCTTCCATCACCAGCTCCCGGAGTTTACTCAGACTCATGTCCATTGAGTCGGTGATGCCATCAAACCATCTCATCCTCTGTCGTTCCCTTCTCCTCCTGCCTTCAATCTTTCCCAGCATCAGGATCTTTTCAAATGAGTCAGTTCTTCCCATTAGGTGGCCAAAGAATTGGAGCTTCAGCTTCAGCATCAGTCCTTCCAATGAACATTCAGAACTGATTTCCTTTAGGATGGACTGGTTGGATCTCCTTGACGTCCAAGGGACTCTCAAGAGTCTTCTCCAACACCACAGTTCAAAAGCATCAATTCTTCACCGCTCAGCTTTCTTTATGGTCCAACTCTCACATCCATACATGACTACTGGATAAACCACAGCTTTGACTAGACGGATTTTGTTGGCAACGTAATATCTCTGCTTTTAATATGCTGTCTAGGTTGGTCATAACTTTTCTTCTAAGGAGCAAGCATCTTTTAATTTCATGGCTGCAGTCACCATCTGCAGTGATTTTGGAACACCCAAAAAATAAAGTCTGTCACTGTTTCCATTGTTTCCCCATCTATTTTCCATGAAGTGATGGGACCAGATGCTATGATCTTAGTTTTTTGACTGTTGAGCTTTAAGCCAACTTTTTCACTTTCCTGTTTCACTTTCATCAAGAGGCTCTTTAGTTCCTCTTCACTTTCTGCCATAAGTGTGGTATCATCTGCATATCTGAGGTTATTGACATTTCTCCCGCAATCCTGATTCCAACTTTCGCTTCATCCAGCCCAGCATCTCTCATGATGTACTCTGCATATAAGTTAAATAAGCAGGGTGACAATATACAGCCTTGACGTACTCCTTTCCTGATTTGGAACCAGTCTGTTGTTCCATGTCTAGTTCTAACTGCTACTTCCTGACCTGCATACAGCTTTGTCAGGAGGCAGGTCAGGTGGTCTGGTATTCCCATCTCTTGAAGAATTTTCTAAAGTTTATTGTGATCCACACAGTCAAAGGCTTTGGCGTAGTCAATAAAGCAGAAGTAGATGTTTTTCTGGAACTCTCTTGCTTTTTCGATGATCCAGCAAATGTTGGCAATTTGATCTCTGGTTCCTCTGCCTTTTCTAAATCCAGCTTGAACATCTGAAAGTTCACAGTTCACGTACTGTTGAGGCCTGGCTTGGAGAATTCTGAGCATTACTTTACTAGCGTGTGAGATGAGTGCAACTGTGCGGTAGTTTGAGCATTCTTTGGCATTCCCTTTCTTTGGGATTGCAATGAAAACTGACCTTTTCCAGTCCTGTGGCCACTGCTGAGTTTTCCAAATTTGCTGGCATATTGAGTGCAGCAGTTTCACAGCATCATCTTTCAGGATTTGAAATAGCTCAACTGGAATTCCATCAATTCCATTAGCTTTGCTCACAGTTTCTACTCTTAAAAGACTCTAAACTTTGGCTCTCTTGGTCATTCATTCATTCATTCACTCCAGCAACAATTAGATATTTACCCTGTGCTACTCCCTGCCAGGCACTGTCAGCAGTGAGCAAGACACAGGAGCCTCCAATCCAGCCATCAAGTAGACAATACACTTTCAGATGGTATTAAAGTGCTTTGAAAAAAAAAAAAAAAATTAAGGGGATTAAGAGAGGCTGAGGGGCAAGGAAGGAGGACTGTTCTAGATAAAAGATCAGGAAGGGGCTCTCTGAGCAGTATTTGAGGGAGCCCAATCATGCAAAAATTTTGGAGTCCAGGCACCAGCAGAAAGACCCAACGACAAAAACAAACCTTACATGTTTTAGAAACTTCAGGAAGGCCACTGCAGTGGACTGAGGCCAGACTGAAGAAGAAAAGACCAAGTGAAGACCGGTGGGGAATGAGGTGGGAGAAGATGGGAGATGGGGCTACAGGGAAAGGAGGTGGACGCTTTCTGAAGGGTAATGAGAGGGGCATAATCCTACTTTAAAATCTCTAGGGCTGTGGTCAAAGCTCCAAGGGACTCCAGAGAGATGTAGTATCACCTTTTGTTAGGGATAGTATCACCAAAATCAAAACTCTTAAGGGAATCCCTTTAGCCTGTAGGCCCTGGTTTTCAATTGTTTGTTGTTGTTTAGTCCCTAAGTTTTTTGCAACCCCATGGACTGTAGCCCACCAGGCTCCTCTGTCCATGGCATCTCCAGGCAAGAATACTGGAGTGGGTTGCCACTTCATTCTCCAGGGGATCTTCCTGACCCAGGAATTGAACTGGCATCTCCTGCACTGCAGGCGAATTCTTTACCACTGAGCTGCCAGGGAAACCTGCTTTCCATCACTAGATGCTAAAAGTAAATAAAGCAGTTCCTTTTCCAGAGCTTTATACCCTCTTGTGATGAAGGGAATGCAATTGTCAGAGCAACTGTTGGTTTGGTTGACAGACTCTAGGGAAATGCCAAGATAATTTATAAAGAAAACTGATCCAGACCTCTATTTGAATCCCACCTGCTCTTCCTATCCTAGGATGTCGTATCCTTGGCTATCCTTTTGTTGCTTTCTTTTCTTTTCCAGAGGCTCAAAACTCAACACTCTCCATGTGAGCTGCCTGACCAAACTGAATATTATTAAAGTTAATTTCAACAATTCTACTGTTAGCCTTCCCAAATAAGGCATACCCTTGGCAGGAAGGACCACAGAGTATGAATTTGAATTTGAATCTTTTCTGAAGCTAAATTGCAGCTTTGATTAATTCGAGGAAACTTCTTTTACCAACGTGTTTGGACACAAGAACTAAGAGGAAAACATCCAACATGTGGAAGCAGCAGCTGTGTATGTTTCTGCTTGAAAGTAGAGACAGGTAAAGCGATGTGAAAGTGCTAGTCGCTCAGTCGTGTCCGAGTCTTTGCGATCCCATGGACTGCAGCCCACCAGGCTCCTCTGTCCATGGGATTTTCCAGGCAAGGATACTGGAGTGGTTTGCCATTTCCTTCTCCAGGATCCAACCCCAGTCTCCTGCATTGCAGGCAGATTCTTTACCAACTGAGCTACCAGGGAACGGGTAACAGAGACAGGTAACAGCATCAGAAAACGGTGACTAACAAGATACACCTGCACACAGGAGCCGAGCCATCACCCAGGAAAGAAGCTGGGCTGAGGTCGGCAAGGGGGCATGGAAACTTGTTGTCACTTCTTATTAAGAGACAAACCCCTGGCTCCCCTCCCCGCTCCCAACAACAACAAAAAATCACCAGTATGCCCTTCCTCCAGATTACACAGCCTGGAACACCCAGATACTAAACAAAATCAACCTTTCCTGCTGGCCAGACTATTAATGTCCCAGGCACAATGACTGTTATCATCAACTCAAAACCATTAAAATCATTCAAACACTGAAAATTCACCTAAATCTGGGAATAATGCAGCAGGTTCAACGGCACTACTCACGACCCCAACTCCACACACCTAGAAACATCCAGTCGTACAGAATAGTGAACAGCAGCCCTCAAATGGACTGGAGCAGGGTACTGTGGGAGTAACAGGGCCTATGCCTAGCTCTCAGGGCCAACGCGTCAAGCCAGGTGAAAGCAAACACTACACCCTTATGTTTCAAAGCCCAGGCCTGCAACAGATGAGTGGTCCTGGGTTTGAATACAGTGTGGGTCATATAATCTGATCAAGGCTTTGCATATCATTGTTCATTGCCCCAAATTCCCACTAGTTCAGAGTTTCTTATCAACCATCTGCCTCATAACTTCATGGCCCACTTATTAAAAATGTCCCCCACTGACAATAAACATCTCCAGACTGGACTTATAAACTACATGTTCAAACATTATCCAGGTCGTCTTTATGCACATTTAAGTCCGAGAACTTCAGCAATGTTTCTGCAAACTGTGGGCCATGAGTCATGACCAGCAGTTGATATTTTTTTTTAATTAAGTAGGAAAAAATTATAAATAGAACACACTGCAGGTAGTCAGGGCAATTATTGTTTCTGGGAACTTAAGCAGTTACGGGCCTCTGTGCAGTGATGTAAAATGTATTCATCACTGTGGTTCAGTTTGAAAACCACTCTCCTAGAGGGATGAAGGAATATTTTTATGGAATATTTTACGCTATTCCTATGCATGGTGTTTATTTTCCATTTTTCACCCCTAATTCCAAGCTTCTGGATTTTAGTTCAAGCACAAGTTATCAAGACACAAAGGCTGTTACAAATCCTAAACTGATGAGGCAATGCCAAACTGAATAGGGGCATCAGCCCAAGGCTCCTTCCTGCCCCAGACCCTTCTCAAGGAGCTGCGGATACGGAAAGGTGCCAAAGGGAAGTTTGCACAACTCTCCCCAGGCTGGACCTGTTCCTTGGTAAAGAACTTGCACACTCATTATCATACATTAGAAGAACTGAAGTGTTCCCTTAAGAGGGGGTAGGGAGCCGGGGGCAGGGGAGGCTCAGTCTCAGCCTAAGGAATAGAGAGAACTCAGCTTCAATCCATCAATGCAGTCCTGGGGCAGTGACTAGGTCAAAGGAAAGTCAGGGAAGGGTGAATCCAGGCCCACTGACCATAAGGCCCTGAGCTCTCAGAATCAGGACAGCACTGGACAGCATCGGGCATGTGAGGTCTCGTCTCACCCCAGAACCAGTGACATCAGTTGCCTTGGGCAAGTCACTTAGCTTTTCAGTCCCCTAGGTTCCTTGTATGGCCAATGTTCTGGGAGCAAGTGGAACACAAGGAATCAGACAGCGTCCCTTCTTGCCCAATGCTCTAGGACAGGCAGCCCCATCTTGCTGGACCAGAAGAGAGGAACGTGGGAGAAAGAGGGAGCGGGGAGAAGGAATAGCTGGGACTTCTCTGGTGGTCCAGGGGTTAAGGCTCCAGCTGCCATCGCAGGGGGCGTGGGTTCCATCCCTGGTGGGAGAACTAAGATCCCGCCTGCCAGCAGGATGTGGCCAAAAAAAGCAGCTAGCTGTCTTTTCGGCTTTTAGACTCATCAGAAGCAACGACTTTCTGAAAACAGACTCAAGACTCGAGGAGAGCAACTGACAAGGAGGCCAGAGCTCAAAAACAAAAAACCCAGCGAAGCCCAGGAGCGGTTTCCCCGTGCCATTCAAAGCCGCGGGACTGCGGGCGGGTCAGCTACATCACAGAAAAACGGAGGGCGCTCACTCCCTTGGCTTTGTAAGCTCTTGTAAGCCGAGAGTGAAGTCAGAGGTGGCAGGCTCCTGGGCCCGGTCCAAAAGAACAGGTGGTTCCCCTCCCCACCACCCTCGCCAACAAGAGAAAAGTCACCACTTGGGGTAAAGATACCCAGAGGAGGTCAGTGGCCAGGGAGGATGCACCTGAAGCAGTGCGAGGTCGGGGCTGCCCCGCCAGACCCACTTCCCGAGAGATACTCGCTGGAGAGGCCCCTTGATTCCGTCGGGCAGGAGTGAACTCGCGCCCACCTCTTTGGCAAGGGCGCTGGGGAGGCGCCGGGAAGCGGCCAGGCAGGAACTCGGCTGCGGTTACCTCTGCCCGGGGCCGGCCAAGCGCTCCTCGGAGTCTTGAGGGCGGCCAGTCCCCCAAAAGGCGGGAGGGGGGAGCACCGAGGGCGGCGCCCCGGGACCCAGTGTCTCCAGCGGAGACCCAGCGACATCGGGGACAGCAAACGCCTGGAACTCCCACCCTGGCCCCCACCCACTTAGTCCCAACCCGCCGGAACTAAGCTGAAAAAGGCGCGGCCATCGGGTCTCCAGGTTCACACCCCCCACCCTCGCCCCGCGCGCTCCAGACCTGCCCGGCTCGTCGCCCGGGTCCCCGGCCCCGATCCGGGGACCTGAGCCCCCTCGGCGCCCGCCGCGGGCCGCAGCCGGGGCCCCGGCAGTGTTTGTAAACAAACCGGTCACGTGGCCCCGGCGGCTCGCTCCCCGCCCCCTGTGCCCGCAGCCCCCCGACCCCGCCCCGGGGCGACCCCCGCGCCGGACCCCACCTCGGCCGCGCCGGCCGGAGGGTGCCGCGCTCGCTCCAAGGGAGCCGGGCCGCCGGGGCCCCGGGGCGGGATGGAGGGGGACGGGGACGGGCGCCCCGCGCTGACAGCGCGCCCCACGCCCACGCGCGCCGCGCTCGCGTCTCACTCACCAGGCAGCCAGCAGCCCCGTCCGGCCCGCGCCGCGGTAGGCTCCGCGGGGATGCGCAGCAGCGAAGGACCGCCCGGCCGGATCCCGGGCCCCGGGCGCGCTCTTAAAGCCACAGCCGCCGCCGCCGCCGCTCCGCATCCCTCCGGGCCGGGCCGGGGGCTGCCGGGTGACGGACACGCTCCCGCGCCTATCCCCTCGGCGCAGCACATAGCAACACGCCGCGGGTTGGCTGCGCCCGGCCGCAGCCCATCCGCCGCGAACCAATCAGCGAAGGACGGAACTCCGCCCCCTGCTTCCCAGACCTCCGCCCCCCACCCCCCACCACCCCTTCGGGCCCCGCCGGGCTTGGGTGCGGGGTGCGGGGCGCGAGGCGGGCGCCGGGATCTGGCCCCGAGGAGGCTGAGCCCGCCGCGCCTGGCAAGGCGGGGGGCGGCTGGCCCGAGGAACGGGAGAAAGGGTGATGACGATGGGGAGGCTCTCGGCGCCCGGGCGGAGACCGTTTATTTGGGTTTGGAGTTTGTCTCCAGGTCAAGGCTGGGATTTTTAGAACCCGGGGTGGTGGTGGTGTGGCGCTTTCTAGTGCTGCTTCTGCTTAGAGGAGCTAAGACAGTAACTCACTCCTCACGCCTTAGCCGCCCCCAACTCAATCTAAGTTACCTGGAGAGGCTCTCGGGACCCAGGGCAGTTGAATGTAAAAAGCAACGCCAGCCCGAGGGGGCCCCCGCCAGGCCCCACTCCGCAGCAAGGCATTTCCCGTTGTCTCTGCTCTCCTTAAACCGGGCGCATTAAACGCAAGATAAGAGGCATTTACAGGCATTGGAAGACACCTCGCCCCCAATTGCTGCTGGTTTTTCTAAGGCTTTTGAAGAGAAACGATTCACCCGAGACACGAGGATGGTCAGTGAACACAGGAGAGGTGCGCCCAGTCTGGGTCAGTGGAGCGGTGCTTTTCACGGAAGAGAAGGTTAAAAAATAAGCCCAGGGCTATCAGGAAATCTAGGGAGGCACCAGGTGGGCGGAGTGGGGCAGTCTCCCAGCAAGAAAACAGGTCACTTTGAGAAAGAATGCAGCCAGGGATCAGGGGCAGAGAGCAGTTCAGCCTTTTCATTTGGCCTCTGGGATTCTGGGATTGCTCAGAGAGCAGTAGGAAACCCCGGGTTTCACTGAGCTGCTGTTAGAATGTGAGACACTTTGAGCTGCTACTGGCTTCAACCCTTTTCCACGCTGGTTTGCGCGAAAGTGGAGAATGGTACCCAAGGCAGATCCCCAGGTGGCTCAAACTTCACCACAACTCCAGCCAACTGTCTTTAAAATACATTTGATTCAGTTAATATATTTCTCATTTGGATTGTATTCCGATAATATATATATTGCATGGTTGGATGTGAATCCAATCCTAATGTTAGTAAAAACAAAAAATATACCTGAAACACATCAGCATCTCACATATGTATCAGTCTTAGTGTAAGCATTTTCAGTGTAAACAAGATCACATTGTCACCGCTCACAGTTGATGAACTTGGAAAGTTTAAAACAAAAAAATTTTAAATACTTATCAGATAAAGAATCTAGAAAGGTTTAGCACTTAATCCTTAATCTTTGAAGAAGTGGTAGATTCTTTAGATTATTGAGATCTTGATTTCTGCCCTAATCTGCCTCTTGGGCAAATTTCTTCCTCTTTCTAGACCTTAGTAGCGGCAGTTTGAAACAAAGAAGATTGAAATAGATTGAAATAGTCCCCTCCAGGCACTAAAATCTAAGCAGGTCCCGAAAGTCAAACTTGTTACAATGTTTCAACAATATCCTAGTGAATATTTCTGTTGCCAGATCACCACTCCCCAACCGCAGGCCCTGCATGAGTTTAACACCCTGGAATATTGGTATGTTATGTAACAAGATTGGTGGCTACTGTTTAAATAAAAGATAATGTTAGCTAAGGAGGACGAGCCTGGTGAGGTGCTTCAGAGGGAGATCTGAGGACCCCTGCAGGCCGGCCGCGTATATGCCGGGGACTGGAAGAGGCATCCAGACTGCAAGACCGGAGACAATAGAACCAAGCCAGGCAGCCAACCAAAAAGATGAAATAAGCCTGATCATGCCTCCTCCCTGTCAAAAGAGCCAAGCATTGTGAACTATTCCCGGAGAAAGTAGAAGTGAAACAAAGTAGCAGAAACAACTTCTCTTCCTCTGAAAGCACCTTGAATGGCCTCTCAGAACACATTCACTCAGGGCCTATTCTGTGCCGCCTTGCCTGATTGGCTTGAATGGTAGTTTTCTAAAGAATCTACCAGAAGAAGAGACAGCTGAGCCTATGGAGAGTGTGTGAGAATGGACAGGTATTTATCCCATAGGGCAAAAATGAGATGGAAAAATACAGGGAGAGATGTAAATAAATTCGTTCAGGTAACCCCACAGACAGGTGTCAGCCTGCCTCTGTCAGTGGCCCAGGACCCTTGTCTCCTCTGTGTGTGGCCGAATTCGTTCATTCCCAAAGCTTTCACAGCCATTCTTTTCCAGCATCCGCTCTCCCCAACCCCGCATTCCTACTGTTGCCATATTGACGTCACTGCTACTGTGAAAAGGTCACATTTTTTTTCTTTTGACCATGCCGCTCACAGTGTGGGATCTTAGTTCCCCACCCAGGGATGACCCCATGCCCCCTGTGTTGGAAGCACAGAGTCTTAACCATTGGACCATCAGGGAAGTCTCAAAGGTCACTTGTATATGCTCATGGTGGGCTTCTCTAGTGGCTCAGCTGGTAAAGAATCTGCCTGCAATGTGGGAGACCTGGGTTCGATCCCTGGGTTGGGAAGATCCCCTGGCGAAGGGAAAGGCTACTTACTCCAGTATTCTGGCCTGGAGAATTCCATGGGCAGAAGAGCCTGGCAAGCTGTAGCGCATGGATCACAAAGAGTCGGACACAACCAAAACTTTCACACTTTCTTCCTTTCCCTCACCCCCACAGCAGTGCATCAGGGGGTCCTGTCACCTGAACTTCAAGAATATATACTCTCTTTCCTCCGAGCATGTCTGTCTCCACTGCCGCCTCCTGGGTCGGAGCCACAGCCTCCCAACTGATCTCCCTGCTTCCAGTCCATTCTCTCCGCAGCAGCCGGATGGTTCTTCCTCAAAACAAACCCCTTACGATGGCCACAAGGCCCTGCTAAGCAGGCCAGCCAACTTCTCCGGCCTTTCCCCTTTGCTCACACTGCTCCCGTCAAGCTGGCCCCCTTTCTGTTCCTTAAATACTCTGGGCCAAGTCTTCTTCTTCTTTTTTTAAAATTTTATTTATGTATTTACTTTTTGGCTGTCCCACTCGGCTTGCAGGGTCTTAGCTACCCCACCCCCGCCTCCAGGAGTCAAACCTAGGACCCTGACAGTGAAAGTAGGAGTCCTCACAGGGGGCCTAGAAGTCCACACCGAGCCTCGTCTTGTTACCGTGTCAGCGTTTGCTGTTCCCTCCACCTGAAATGCTAGAAGTTTCCCTCTCACTGCTTGGTTCTGAGGTCTAATACTTCCTTCTTAGAGGCCCCCCAATCCTTACCTGCTCCGCTCCCCCCCAAAGGTACTCTCTCTTCTACCTACTTCCAGCTTTTCATAACACATATCTCTCTGAAATTGCCTTGTTTATTTCTTCTCTGTTTCATCCAGCTCTAAAGGATAAACTCCATGATCGCGTCAGGGGCTTTGTCTTTCTTCCTGTTGTCTCCCCAGTGCCTGGAGCAGTGCCTGGCACATGACCGATACTTGTGGAATAAATAACTGAACAAATGAATGAATATGCTCGTCACCTCCCAGCCCAGCCCCTGCAGTTTATTTCACTTTGCTTAATGCCCCTTCCCTCTCTGCTCTTTGCTCATCCCGTTCAAAGCCTTTCACTTGAGGACTCAGTCCAAAGATCAAATGTCCCTTCTTTGGAGGAGTTTCCCCTTTTTTTCTCCCCTTAACGTCATCCACAGCAGTGTATTCATAACTCTTATCACATCACTCCACACTTCGCACTCCCTGTTAAGAGTTCTCAATCCATTCTCTCTGCCAGTCCCTCCTGGGCTGGAATCTTATCAGATCGTGTTTATATTTTTCAGCACCTGGCACATGACAGGCCTTCCCTCCAGGTTTATATCTGAGTTGAAGCCAGTCGGGATCCAAGCAGGAATGGATAAGCTCTGTCTTCAGAGCCCACTGATCAACAGATAGTGGTCTGACTTGACGGTGTGACCACATTAACCTGAAACTTCAGGATATTCAGTCACAAAAGGAGCTGCCTACATTTTAAAATCACAGCACAATGGAAACTTCCTGAACACTAAAGGCTACAGGCTGTCACACTACCACACCACCTGGGAAAACAGTCCCCTCTGCCAGGGTGGGGAGGGGGCGTTCTCCTCCCAGGCTGCACTGTACCCCTTCCTCCCATCTCCCCCAACACGGAAAGTCCCATGACGTTACATCACAGAGGAGGGCCTGGTGCCATCTTCCTGCAGACACATCATGGCAACAGTGCTTTGTTTCTTTATGTACAATAAATGCTTTCTCTGATCCTTGTCCAAGTCCCTCAGTTTCAGTCATGAAAGTGGCTGATTATGTGCTTTTCAGACTGCAAGTGGGTAAGGGTTATGCGTCAGCCCTCCTGAACACACGCCGAACAAAACAGCTGCTCTCATTTATTGAGCACGTGTTGTGGACAGCGCAGTTCCTATTCTCGTTATATTTAATCCTCAAAGCAACCTGCAAGATAGGTATTTTCCTCCATTTTTTTTTCCTTTTCTTTTTTTTTACAGAAGCTGATTCTATGGAATTAGAACCCTGATCTATCTGGCATCAAAGCCCATTCATTCTTTCTTCTACACCATCAAAGAGGACAAAGGCTTCGCTCCTCTTCTCTTCAAATATTCCAATCACTTTGACCAGGAAACTCATCTGAACATCAGATTACTCCCACAAAGCAAAACTCAAAGGGCCCAGAAGCAAGAGCTGTAAGGGTTTAGAACTTCTATCTTAAATGCAACAGCTGATACAGACACTTTTCACGCATTGTTCAATTTTAAACCAATCTTCACAATAACCTTATGAGGAAGATAACACAGGTGTACTAACCTATACCTACCTACCATTCCACCGGGGAACAGATCTGCCCCTGTGGGGAAGGAGAGTTACACACCTTACCCACAGTTGCAAAATTCAAAAAGCTTTAAAAAATTAAAAATTTGACACAACCCATGTATAAAATAACAAAGCAGTGGTACTCAACAGCTAAATCTGAAGGGTAAAAAATATTTGGGAGGATGCAAGCAATTGCGTTTTCCTTCTTTATTTTCACTCTTATTGAGTGTCTTTTCATTTTCAACCCTTCCCGGGTGGGCTAGTCTCAGTATTGGTATAATTAATAGGTTATGCCTCACAATCAATTACAGTGCCTCTCTTCTGCATAATTTTTTCAGATGCCTCTCTTCTGTATAATTTTTAAACTGATGTAAAAAGCCATAAAATTTTTTTTAATTAATTAATTTATTTGGCTGTGCCAGGTCTTCGTGCTTCAGGATCTTCAATCTGTGTTGTGGCGTGTGGGGATCTTTAGTTGCACATGTAAACTCTTGGTTGTGGCATGTGGGATCTAGTTCCCTGACCAGCGACTGAACCCAGGCCCCCTGCACTGGCAGCACAGATTCTTAGCCACTGGACCACAAGGGAAGTCCCCAAGATTGTTTTTTTTTTTTTTAAGTTTGACGTAGCTCATTTGATGGCAAGCTTCAACTGACATGACATTCATACATTTTATTAGTCCCATCTGACATGTTCATATCTTTCTTACTGGAATATTACTATTTGGAAGAGCTCATACTCCCGGGGGTTTTGTGTAATATACAGTATATGCACTGAAAGATTCTAGAATTTAAAACACATCTATGCCAGGGTTTCAAATATGGGACTGAGGACTATACTATTATCCCAACTTTACACATAAGTAACTTAGATTCAGAGAGGTTAAGTAACGTGTCCAAGGTGACACAGATAGTAAATAGTAGACCTACAATTAGAAATAGTCTGCAGCTGTAGAAAAAAAAAAAAATTTGGAATAAATGTGACAGCCTAAGGGCTAGTTTTTCTGAAGGCAAAAATAGGAAGTGACAATTCACAGTAAAAGATAAAGAAATAACTTGTAAAGATATGAATATTCAACCATACGTATAACAAGAAAAAACGAAATTAAAATTACAGTGAGGTACTATTTTTATCTTATCAGATTGACAAGTAGTAAAAAGCTCAGTAACACTGTGTTGGATTTGCTGTACAACAGACCCTAACACAACATTGCATAGCAACTATACTCCAATAAAAACTAAAAAAAAGCCCCAAAACAAAAACATTGTGTTGGAGAAGCTGGGACAAAACACACACTCATATGTTGTTTGCAATAAGGGAAATTGGTATGATTTCTATGAAGAGCAATTTGATACCCTCTCTTAAAATAAGAGGTTAATATACTCGGAAATTTCACTTCTAGGAATTTATCCTTAAGATGGACTCACACATGTGCACAAAGATGGACATTAAAGGATATTGTAAAATCGTTAGTTTTACCAAAAACTCAACTGACTCTCTGGGAAATGTAACTTTACAATTGATTAAAGCCCAGAAATCTTATGACTCTCTAAAACTGACAATGTTTTAGGTTAGTCACTGCTGCTGCTGCTACTGCTAAGTCACTTCAGTCGTGTCTGACTCTGTGCGACCCCATGGACTGCAGCCTACCAGGCTTCTCCATCCATGGGATTTTCTAGGCAAGAACACTGGAGTGGGTTGCCATTTCCTTCTCCAACGCAGGAAAGTGAAAAGTGAAAGTGAAGTCGCTCAGTAAGTGTCCAACCCTCAGCGACCCCATGGACTGCAGCCCACCAGGCTCCTCCGTCCATGGGATTTTCCAGGCAAGAGTACTGGAGTGGGGTGCCATCGCCTTCTCCGAGTTTAGTCACTAAGTCATGTCCAATTCTTTTGTGACCCCATGGACTGTAGCCCACCAGGCTCCTCTGTCCTTGGGATTCTCCAGGCAAGAATACTGGAGTGGGTTGCCATTTCTTTCTCCAGAAGATCTTCCTGAACCAGGGATCAAACCTGTATCTCCTGCACTGGCAGGTGGATTCTTTACTACTGAGCCGCCTGAGAATATCTTCCAAAAAACAGATAATTGGGGATGATTATTTTTTTCTGTTCAATAGTAGAGAACCTCAAATGTTATTATTTTCACCCTGTGGGACATTAGCCAATTACCTACCGTAATTGCTATTTCAGAATTTCTTTTTATCCACTGATTTTATGATTTTCAACTTGTATATTGTTTTGAAACAACTTTGTCATCCTGGTGGATTCTTCATTGATGGGTTAAATAAAACTTTAATATATGGTTTCTATGCATTTATACTGAAAATATGATTTTCATCTTTTAAAATGAATGCTTTGAAATAATCTAAATCCATCAATAAAGGACTGGTTGAGTAGATTACAGTGCCTCTGCCTGAAGGAATACTATGCAGCCATTATAAAGAGGCAGGTCTGTACATAGCTACTCCATGGGGGCAAGGGTCTTTGGTTCCGCAATGAACCTAAGCACCTGGAATAGTTCCTGGGCTCATAGAGGTCTTAGTTTGCTTCTGGCTAACAGACAGTGGGGATTCCTAGGTGACTCAGATGTTAAAGAATCCACCTGCAATGCAGGAGACCTGGGTTCGATCCCTGGGTTGGGAAGATCTCTGGAGGAGGAAATAGCAACCCACTCTAGCATTCTTGCCTGGAGAATCCCATGGACAGAGGAGCCTGGCGGGCTACAGTCCGTGGGGCCGCAAAGAGTCAGACGTGACCGAGTATGCACATAAAAAACAACACAAAATATCAGTAGCTTACCCATACACACAAAACACATTGATTTTTTTCTTGTGAATCTGTCAGGCACCTATGCTTCAGGCTGAGGGTCACAGGCTGGGTTGAAATTGGCTTCTAGTGTCTTTTCATTTAGGGATCACTGATGTATGTTTAAGAAGTCCATGGTAACATATGATGCCTATTAAAGCCTCTGCCTTGCCTGACACATTGTCACTTGGGTCTGCAATCCACTATTCAAAGAAAATGATGTGATCAAGTCCAAAGTCAAGAGAGAAGTATACTTCACTTTTTTGGGTGAAAGAGCCTCAAAAGTCACATGGCAGAGAGCAGGATGTATAACCCTCCCATGAGGAGTGGAGAACAATGTTTCAATCTAGCATAGTGCTCAGTAAATATTGATACATGTTGAATGAATGAATTGAGTAAACAAACTCTAAGAATTCAGGTGGGGGTGGGGAGGCATGGGGCAGTACAATGGTACAAAGTATGTCACTGTTTATTTTTTTAATATAAATATATGTAAGATGTATAGAAGTATGCTTGAATATGACTTTACTATCTCTAGGAGAATGCTCAAAAAACTGGTACCTGTTTTTGCTGCTGGGAGAACTGAGAGCCTGGGAGTGAGGCGTGGGAGGGAGCCTTACCATTTAGTATCATGTCTATGTATCACCTATTAAAAATAAAGTTAATTTCTCTATGGAGGAAATAAAAAGAACAACCCAACACAGTCTGACTGTAGAGTCCAAACTCTGTGCTATCTTTGGGAGAAAGCCATGGATCAGGAGACTCTTGTTGTTAATCCATTGCAGACAAATGTCTCAAATGCCTGCAGACTCACCTATAGCACAACACCAATTACAATGAAAATTTCATCTCAGCCAATTTTTAAATGTTCCAGAGCCATAATTTTCAAACCCAGTGGAAAGTTTCCCAGGAATGGAAGTCTCTGAAGAGCGAGAGGTAAAACTAGTTCATCCTGATCCCTTCAACCAATTAGCTCTGCTTTGGGCTGTTTTGCTTCTGAGTTGAAATAAAACCATTCTCCTAATAGTGAAATGAGACGATGCTCATGGTTCTCTCATGCTCGCTTTATGGTTCTGTGTAGAGCAGTGTATTCCTTAGGCACCTCCAAAACTTCAGATAAAAGTTCCCCTCCAAAAAAAAAAAATAATAAAAATAAAAAAATAAAAAAAAAGAAAAGTTCCCCTCCAGCAGTAACAATAAGGAGAATCAAACCGTGATGGAAAAGACTGGACATCTACACAAAAGACTTCCCTAGTCAGCAAATGGATAGAGATTTGTGTTGTAGTTTAGTCATTAAGTCATGTTCGACTCTTTGTCACCCTATGGGCTGTAGCCTGCCAGGCTCCTCTGTCTGTGGAATTTCCCAGGCAAGAATGCTGGAATGTTTTGCTAGTTCCTTCTCCAGGGGATCCTCCAGGGATTGAACCCTTGTCTCCTGCATTGGAAGGCAGATTCTTTACCACCAGGGAAGCCCTAGATAGAGATCTAGGACTTTCCATATGGGGATTAGGGCACAATGTCTAAATAAGAACAATTGTATATTGTTACTGTATCCAAAGCTATAAAATATTCTAGTCTCTGAGTGAATGCATTGTGTTATCTATGGTCTGAAGAATAGCCCCATTCATTGCTGAGGTATCTGAGCAAAGAATGGGAATTCCACACTGGAAATGTTGGCAGTGGCACCTCGCTTACTGGCTTCCTCTCAGCAGAGCCTGAGGCACCTTTCCGTTTACTGCGCCCTGTTTAATGGATTTCAGGTAATCTTACACTACCGCGTTCAGTTTCCATTAAGTTAACCCTCACAAAATGGACAAGAGCTTACCAAGTTTCCTGCAGAGAAACCACAAATTAAAGATAATGCTAATAATTAAAGCCCAAGCAAATGAGAAAATGGTGAGGTTGACATTTCTCTTACCTTTAATATCAGCTGTCAGCCACATTACTCAGGAAAAAGCAATAACTGTCTTGTCAAACCTGACAAGAAGATGATAGCAAAAAAAAAATCAAAATTATCGACAGATGATTTGAAAAACTGACTTTAATTTTTGTTGCTGTTGTTGCTGTTAGCAAAGTACAACCAGAAAAGTCTGGAGGCCCCTAGTTTGAAAAAATGACTCCCCAGCAGCAAGAATTTGTCAGCAACTGCAAGGTGGTTCAGACAGAAGACACCCAGCCAGAGTCTGGGGTATTTTATTCTGCTTAACTGTTCACCCCTGCAGAAAGGCTGAATGAATTCAGCTACTATAGCTTGATGATACCACCTTGTAAGATCACCTAACCCATTTCTTAATTCCACTCTTGATTTTCAAGTATAATTTATGATTCCAACATGGCTCTCCATGTTGTCTTTCTTACAGATGGTTGAGAACGTACCATCCAGTGTCATGGAGTAATTCAACATCAGACTCTTGTGAGCCTGGTTAATGTGGGTCTATTCCCAAAAGACTGCTCACCTCTAAGTTATGACAAGATGAATTATTGGGACTTCCCTGGTAGTCCCAATAGACTCTGTTAGAGACTCTGTTCTTCCAATGCAGGGAGCCCTGGTTGGGGAACTAAGATCCTCCATGCTGTGGAGCAGCCCCCTTCCCCAGAAAAACAAACAAAGAGCAAAATGAACTCCTGAATTTGTCAAAGTAATGCCCAGACCCTAGAATACAGGGACCCTCAGTTTCCCCAGATGACTTCATCTCAGTGCTCTCTTCTGGCATTGCGGTAACCTAAATCCTTCTGCCGAAGACCCTGAAAAAGTAATATATGAGAACCTGGGCCTTGTTTCTAAAACAAGGGCGTTTCTAGCTCTGAATTGTGTTCACTCTACAGCACATCTAATGTTATTTTTGCTGAACAGCTTTTTCTTCTTTGGTCTCAGTTTTTGAACAGTGTTAATTCACTGACTTGAAAGCTGATTGTTGCTTTGGTCTGCCAGGCCCCAAGCCCAGGCTCCCAACAAAAAATCTCTTCAGACAACACAATAGCCAAGATAAACTGACCCACAGAGCTGAGTTTACACAGGCTCCGAGCAGCTTCTCTGCTCTCCTGGCCTGCTGCTGCAGCAGAGTGCTGGAGGATTGCAAAGCTAGCCTCTGTAGCATTCTCCCTCCCGTGACTGGACTCTTCTTTCTTTGAATAAAACTGACATAGATCTATTTCCTTTAGTCAAATGACAATATCATCAGCTGTCTCAGCAGCTTGGCTGACCAGACTTTTATTTTTGCCTCACTGCCTGATGGCAATGTGCCAACACCAGCAATTTCTGGAAGAGCAGAACAGCCTACTCGGGAAGGGTAGGGTAGGCCCCACGGAACTGGGCTAACTTTAGATCAATTAGGATGGCAGTTCTCAGCCTTGGTTGCATATTAGAATCACCTGGAGAGCTTTCCCAACCGAGCAATGCCCATGCTTTAATTGGTCTGGCATGGACCCTGGGCATGGATGCTTTTAAAAGCTCCCGAGGTGGTATGTGCAGTGGTGAAGACCACAGGCTTGGGATCTTATCCTCCAAGGGAGGATATGATGCTGACACAGTTCTCTTCTAAGCCTTCCAGTCTAAAGCTCCCTTCCGTCAGCTCCACAAATTCCATCTGGCAATTAGCTCACAGACATCTTTGCAAAAAGCTGCACGAGTGAAATGTGTTAAGGGTACAATGCCATGCTTCACAGGTTCCAAGACATTTTCTCATGTATTCTTTCCTTTGACTCTTAAAATAACCCTGTGAAGTAAGCAAGACAGGTATTATTATCCACAATTTTCTGGTAAGGAAATTGGTATCCTGAGCCAACCGAAGATGCAGACTTCTGGTTTTTGTTCAACGCTTTTTAAATTACATAATATATACTCTACAGAGACATGAATAACCTCGGCTGTCACATATAGGGAGGAAATATTGAACAGGAATCAAAAGCAAAGATTGTAAAATCAGATTTAAAAAGCTGAGTTTTAGTTTTGCCACATATTAGTTCTATGATATTAGGCAGGTTTATAATCTTGCTGAGATTCAATTTTCCTCAACTGGAATATAGTACCAATTTTAAAGGGGGTATCAGTGAGATATAAATAGTTGCTATTCTCATTGTATGATCAGGGTGCATGTACCTACATGTTAGTTGGGCTCCTTTATTCCATTCGAAGTTTTCTTCAGTATCAGTCTTTGCCTTTCTTACCTGATACTGCGGCAGAAAGCAAGGGGCTTGACTGGTTCTCACTAGTCATCAAACGATTTCTTTTAGATCTGAATTCTAGCAAATCCACCATTTTAAGATCTCCTTTACTTATTTTACCAATGCGGTGCTTGATCAGATGCTTTTTTAAAAATTGATAGACTTAATTTATAGTTTTAAAGAAAAATTAAGCAGAGTGCAGAGTTCCCATATAACCTGACACCTGCAAACAGTCTCCCCTACTATTAAGATTTTATATTAGTATTATCGTAAGCAATGCCGGAGACCCAGGTTCTATCCCTGGGTCCAGAAGATCCCTGGAGCAGGAAATGGCAACCCACTCCAATATTCTTGCCTGGAAAATCCCATGGACAGAGGAGACTGGGGTCGCAAAAAGCTTGACATGACTGAGCATCTGAGCATATGGTACATTTGTTCTAATTAATGAACCTACACTGACACTTTATTATTAAAGTTTATAGTTATACAGATTTCCTCAGTTTTCACCTACTGTTCTTTTTCTGTTCCAGAATCTCATCCAGGTGCCACCTTATCTTTAGCTGTCATGTCTCCCAGCTCCTCTTGGCTATGACAGTTTCTCAGACTTTTCTTGTTTGTAATGACTTTAACAGTTTTGGGTAGTCCTGGCTCGGTATTTGTAGGATGCCCTCTACTGGGATTTGTCTGCTATTTTTTCTCAAGATTAGACTGGGGTCACAGGGTATTGGGGAGGCAGATCACAGAGATAAAGTGCCATTTCATCATGCATGTCAGGGGTAGGTACTATCATTATGATTTATCAGTGTTGATGTTGACCTCAGTCACCTGGCTGAGGTCATGTTTGTTGAGTTTCTCCACTACAGTTACTTTCCATTCCTCTTTCTTTGACAGCAAATCAGTAATGTACAGCCTACACTATGGGACATCACTTAGCTGACAAAGGTCCATGTAGTCAAAGCTACGAATGTGAGAATTGTACCATAAAGAAAGCTGAGTGCCGAAGAATTGATGCTAGTGCTGGAGAAGACTCTTGAGAATCCCTCGAACTGAAAGGAGATCAAACCAGTCAATCCTGAGGGAAATCAACTCTTGAGTATTCACTGGAATGACTGATGCTGAAGTTGAAGTTCCAGTACTTTGGGCACCTGATGTGAAGACCTGACTCATTGGAACAGACCCTGATGCTGGGAAAGATTGAGGGCAGGAGAAGAAGGGGGTGACAGAGGATGAGATGGTTGGATGGCATCACCGACTCCATGGACGTGAGTTTGAGTGAACTCCGGGAGTTGGTGATGGACAGGGAAGCCTGGCGTGCTGCAGTCCATGGGGTCACAAGGAGTCAGACATGATTCAATGACTGAATGACAGCACTATGGGAATAAAGCTCCCTCTTTTAGAGTGAAATGTCTCCGTAATTTATTTGGAATTCTTCTGCACAGAAGACTGATCAAATGCTTTTGTTTGTAAACCTTTTGCTGCTGCCACCCACCAAATCATGACGATTAACCTATTTGGTAGTGGCCATCGCCCTGTGTTAGGAGAAGGCAATGGCACCCCACTCCAGTACTCTTGCCTGGAAAATCACATGGACGGAGGAGCCTGGTAGGCTGCAGTCCATGGGGTCGCAAAGAGTCGGACACGACTGAGCGACTTCACTTTCACTTTTCACTTTCCTGAATTGGAGAAGGAAATGGCAACCCACTCCAGTGTTCTTGCCTGGAGAATCCCAGGGACGGGGGAGCCTGGTGGGCTGCTGTCTATGGGGTCGCACAGAGTCGGACACTTACCATCGCCCTGTGTTCCAGAATAGAACCATAATGGGGTCTAGGGAGACCTCTTGTGGTTAAAGGAGGGCATAACAGTCAGCTACAGGTTCTCAGTATGCCGCCAACATTCCCCGGGTTATCCTGCTGCTGCTGCTGCTGCTGCTGCTGCTGTGGTTCTCAATCCAGGGCGATTTTGCCCTCCAGCCCCAGGGGACATTTGGCAATATCTGGGGACGTCTTTGGTTGTCACACTTTTGAGCAGTGATGCTACTGATGTCTGGTAAGAAGAGCCCAGGGATCCTGCTCAACATCTTATAATGCAGAGGACACACACAGCAAAGAATTACCTGAATTGATACATCAGTAATGCTGAGGTTGAGAAGCCCTGTGGCCAACAGCTGTATGCAAGTGTATAAAGGTGACAACTGTCCTCAAAGGAATATTGTTATAATGGGTGTATGTGGGGGGGGGGGAAGACTCTGTTTTGTGGCGGGGAAAAAAAGAAGGACAAATTCTTCAAACCTGGAGCTCAGGACTTCCCTGGTGATCCAGTGAGTGACTCCACGCTCCCAACGCAGGGATTCTGAGTTTGATCCCTGATCAGAGAGCAAATCCCACATGCCGCAACTAAAACGGATTCTGCACGTCACAGCTAAGACCTGGCACAGTCAAATACATAACTGTCTTTTAAAATAAAACAAAAATTTTTTTTTTAAATTTGCAGCTCAACACTATTGGTCACAGCAGAGACAGAAGAAATGGTGAAGTGAGTTCTGGATATATGCAGTTTCTTTCTTTTTTTGGAAATGTGTGGCTCCTATTTGGGCCAGTCTTGTGCACACAGACCTGAGTGTCAAAAGCTCATGCTGTGGAGTTCAACAGAAGCAAATGGAAACTGGGGAGCTGTTCTGAGCAGAAGAGGAACAAGTAAAGAAAGAAATTGGACTGAAGCTAGTGTACTGAGAAGGGGATTATGTGAGAAGATTGTTCATTTCAGATCATTGTTTGAAAACCAAGAACAATCTTGAGGGAAAAAAATTCAGCCAGTCCAATTAAACAGCTATAATCCACAACTACTTTCAATTATATTTCCTATACATACATGTTTTTATGTTACTGCAGTTGATGAATATGACCATTCATATTCTGCTGTTTTCACCAAATAGTGTATCTGAAATATTTTTTTCATATTTCCGGAGTCTCCATGAGAGTCTATATGATATTCCATAACATAGGTGCGCCATAGAACAAGCATTCTTCTATTGTTAGGCAATAATATTGTTTCACATTTTTCTCTTTTCTAACACTTTTCTCTTTTCTAATACAACACAGTGTTTTTCTACGACTGAAGGGTTTTCTTAGGATTCCTTTCTTTTGTTATTGTTGTTTGTTGTTTAGTTTCCAAGCTGTGTCTGACTCTGCTACTCCATGGACTGAAGCACGCCAGGCTTCTCTGTCCTTCACTATCTCCCAGAGTTTTTTCAAACTCATGTCCGTTGAGTCGACGATGCCATCCAACCATCTCATCCTCTGCTGCCCTATTCTTCTGTCCTCAGTCTTTCCCAGCATCAGGGTCTTTTCCAGTGTGTCGGCTCTTTGCATCAGGTGGCCAAAGAATTGGAGTTTCAACTTCAGCATTAGTCCTTGCAATGAATATTCAGGACCGATCTCCTTTAGAATGGACTGGTTGGATCTCCTTGCAGTCCAAGGGACTCTCAAGAGTCTTCTCCAACACCACAGTTCAAAAGCATCAATTCTTCAGAGCTCAGCTTTCTTTATGGTCCAACTCTCACATCCATACAAGACTGCTGGATACCTTTCTAGGAGTCAGAATCCAGAGTCAAAGAGTATGAAGAGTATGGCAAAGTAGCAGAGTGGATAGGAACACAGAATCTGGAATGAGACCACCTGGGTATAAGTTCAGCCCTGCCTATTACCGCCTGTGTGACTTGAATGCCTTGCTTACAGCTCCCAGATCCTCTGGGGGTTGAGGTTATGATCCTGTATGTGGTGTACATGGCACAGAACTGGCAAGTAGACAAATTGTAATTATTTTCCTTTTTCTTGTTTTCCTTAACTTAAAGCTCTTGATACTTATTGTCATGTCGCCTTACCACAAGATTATACCAAGTTACAATGTCACAGAAATGCAGAAAACTGATCAAGAGAGGAAGGTGAGGGGAGGGGCAGAAGGAGAAGAGGGCAACAGAGGATGAGATGGTTGGATGGCATCTTCCACTCAGTGATGAGTCTGAGCAAACTCCAGGAGATGGTGGAGGACAGGGAAGCCTGGTGCGCTGCAGTCCATGGGGTCGCAAATAGTCAGGCACGATTCAGAGACTCAACAACAAACAGCAATAACAAAAGAAAGGCATTCTAAGGAAGCACTTTCATTGTAGAAAAACACTATGTTGTAAGAGAGGGGAAGGGGAGAGAGAGGAAAGGAGAGGGAGAGGGGAGGGAGGGAAGAGAGCCATGAGATTGTATCACTCCTCTGAGAGGCTGCAGTGGGGTGACGTAACCTAACTGCCATGCCAGCCTTGCTCCCCTGCTGGAGCCCACGGCACTTGCAGCTGTGGCGTCACACCCTTCCTCCTGTGAATGCCTATTCCTGTGGCTCCTCTAGGCCTGTGAAGCTTCACTCCTTGCTGGGCACTTGGGGTCACCCAGGATTGGTAACTGCGGCCTTGTGAAATCTTAGTTCCCCACCCAGGGATTGAACCTGGGCTCCGTGCAGTGGCAGAGTGGAGTCAACCCCTGGACCGCCACCAGGGAAGTCACAGAGACATAATCGTTAAATTTAACTGAGCATTTCAAGTGAGAATGAACATCCTCTGTGTCTCACTGGAATCTTCTCAGTGTTTTTCTTAGTCTCTATAGTCTACAATGTAAAGAAAATGAAATACTAGAGTCAAATTGATGGCCTCTGACCTTGGTTCTGTGCTTAGGAACATGGGCTTAGGCCTGAATTAAGTCCTTGCCACCTTCTGCTCTAGAAATAGGCTGTATTTCAAGGGGAAAACAAGTCCCAGCTGTGTGAAGAAATGAAATAATATAAACTGGATGCCTGTAATTCCTTTTTTAATTTCTTTCTGGTCTCTGAGAGCATCAAATTTAAATATACTATGTCTCTTCTTTCTTACATGTCTAATATTTATACTTTGCAATGATAACTGTAGAAAATTATAGAAAATAACCTATAATCTAAAATTATAGAAAATAATCTAACCACTATTGACCTTGTATTTACCACCAGCTTTTTTCTATAAATATATAATTATGTAAAATTATGATTTAAAAATAAAGTTTGAATCTTATGGTATATGCGGTGTTATTTGCTACCTCTTCTCACTTTTATTATATTATGAAATATTTATCCAGATTTTCAAAAATATGATTTTTATTGGCACCATAATATTCTGCCTTCTTAATATATTTCACATAATGATTCTATTATTGCTATATATTTTGGTCACTTCTAAGCTTTCATAATTATAAATAATTTAGTGATAAGTATCTTTGGACATATCCTTATTCATATCAATCATTCCCCAAAGATAGTGTTTTCGATTCCTAGGACTGCCATAAACTATTTCCAACTAGGTGGCTTCAAACAATAGACATGTGTCATTTCGTGGTTCTGGAAACCAGCAGTTCAAGGTGTTGGCAGGGTCACACCACCTCTAAAGGCTGAAGGGGGAAATTCTTCCTTGCTTCTTCCATTCTTCTGTTGTTTGATGGCAATCCTTGGTATTGGTTTGCCTCCAGATAACATCATTCCACTCTTTGCCTTCATAGCCGCTCCTCCCTCTTCTCTCTATTTGCCTCTGTCTTCACAGGGCGTGTGCCTTCGTGGGTGCACGCGTGCCTGCTCAGTCATGTCCAGTTCTTTGCGACCCCATGGACAGTAGCTCACCAGTCTCCTCAGTCCATGGAATTTTCCAGGAAAGTGTACTGGAGTGGGTTGCCATTTCCTACTCCAAGGGATCTTCCTGACCCAGAAATCAAACTTGTCTCTCTTGTGTCTCTGGCATTGGCAGGCAGATTCTTTACCACTGTTCCACCTGGGAAGCCTCTTATGGCATACTTCTTTCTTAAAAGGACACTAATCATATTGAGGCCATGAGATCAGATCAGTTGCTCAGTTGTGTCAGACTCTTTGCAACCCCGTGAATTGCAGCACATCAGGCCTCCCTGTCCATCACCAATTCCCGGAGTTCACTGAGACTCATGTCCATCGAGTCAGTGATGTCATCCAGCCATCTCATCCTCTGGCGTCCCCTTCTCCTCTTGCCACCAATCCCTCCCAGCATCGGAGTCTTTTCCAATGAGTCAACTCTTTGCATGAGATAGTCCTCCTTATTCCAGTATGAATTCGTCTTTACTGATTACATCAGTGATGACCTAGTTTTAGAATATGGTTGCATTCTGAGGCACTGTGGGTTAGGACTTCAACATGCTGCTTGGATGGAAACAATCAACCCATAACAAAGAGATCACAAGATCAACATATGTAACATTTTAAAACTCTCAGTACAATCTGCCAAAATACTTTCCAGAAGGTCATGTCACATTTATTCTTTACTTGAGTGCCTGTCTTATGATGCATTTGTCAACATTAAACATTCTATTTTTTAATCCAAACCAATTTATTAGTTTATTATCTCATTGATTTAAATGAGCTACATTTCATCAGCGAGACTTAACATTTTTTCCATCTGCTTGTAGCCATTAGGCAATTTGTATTTTTTCCTCTGTAAATGTTTATATAGTTTGCCTGTTTTCTATGATGTTTTTCTGATTTATAAAAGCATATTCAAAATGCTCAACATAATTAGTTATTAGAGAAATGGAAAAATAAAAACTACAATGAATTATCACTGCACGCTTGTCAGAATGGCTATTATCCAAAAGTCTACAAATAATAAATGCTGGAGAGGGTGTGGAAAAAATGGAACCCTCCTCCACTCTTGATGGGATTGTAAATTGGTACAGCCACTGTGGAAAACAGTACAGAGGTTCCTTATAAAACTAAAAATAGAGTTGCCGTTTAATCCAGAAATCCCACTCCTGGGCATATACTCAGAAAAGATGAAAACTCTAATTTGAAAAGATACATGCACGCCAATGTTCATAGCAGCACTATTTACAATAGCCAAGACACGGAAAACACTTAAATATCCATCAAATATGAATGGATAAAGGAGAAGCAGTATGTATATACAATGGAATATTAATCAGCCATAAAAAAGAATAAAATAAGATCATTTGCAGCAACCTAGTGATTGGATGGACCTAGTGATTTTCATAGTAAGTGAAGTCAGACAAAGACAAATATCATATATCACTTATACATGGAATCTAAAAAAATGATACAAATGAACTTATTTACAAAACAGAAATAAGACTCACAGACATAGGAAGCAAATTTATGGTTACCAAAGCGGGTAGCAGGGGTTGGGGGCAGGGATAAATTAGCAATTTGGGATTAACAGATACACACTACTATATAGAAAATAGGCGAACAACAAGGACCCACTGTGTAGCACAGAGAACTGTGGCCAGTATCTTGTAAGAACTTGTAATGGATGAGAGTCTAAAAAGTAATGTAGATAAATACATATATGTATAACTGAATCCGTCTGCTGCACACCTGAAACTAACACCACATTGTAAATCAACTATACTTCATTTTTTAAATTTAATTTATTTAGTGGATGTGATCGAACTTCGTTGCTGCGAGCTTATTTTCTCGAGTTGCAGAGAGTGGGGATACCCTCCGGCGGTGGTGCAAGGGCTTCTCACTGCGGCGGCCTCTCTGGTTGTGGAGAACAGGCTCTAGGGCATGTGGACTCGGCAGCTGCGGCTCCCAGGCTTCAGAGCCCCGGCTCAGTAGTTGTGGTGCATGGGCTTAGTTGCTCCGAGGCATGTGGGATCAGCCTGGACCAGGGATCGAACTCATGTCCCCTGCATTGGCAGGTGGATTCTTTACCATTAAGCCACCAGGGAAGCCCCACTATACTTCGGTTTTTTTAAAAGTGTATTCACCTATCATCTATTCCATTTATTCTATTTCCAAGTTTTTTCTTTTTCTTAACTTTCAATTTTTGATATATTTAAGTTTATTATTTCTTTTTCCTTTTATACTTAGAAACCCATTCATTTTAGGATTAATTAAATATATACATTTTCTTCTAAATACTGCATACTTCCTGTTTTCTTTTATTTTTTTCACTGTGCTGCACAGCTTACTCAGGATCTTAGTTCCCCAACCAGGGAATGAACCCAGGCCCTCAGCAGTGAAGGTGCCAAGTCCTAACCACTGGACTGCCAGGGAATTCCCCGCTTTTATTTTTAACATATACTTCTTTAAGTTCTGGAAATTGTTTTCAGTATATGGTACCAACTAGGTATTTTTATCCAATTTTCTTCACACGATGATATCATTTCTTACCTACTGTGATACATCCTGTATACAACTTTAACTTAACCTCTTAAGAACCCTGAGATAGGTAATTATTATTTTTCACATTTTAAAGCTAAGAAAATAGGCACAGAGAAGTTCAATAACTTTTCCAAAGTCTCACAGGTAGTAAATGGGAGACGGAATCCTGAACACAGGCAGTGTGGCTCCAGAGACCCATTCTTAATGAAAGTAGTTAATCTGTAAATGAGTTAACCAACAAGGCCCTAGTGTGTAGCATAGGGAACTGTGTTCAATGCTATGTGGCGGTCTGGGTGGGAGGGGAGTTTGAGGAGAATGGATACATGTGTATGTATGGCTGAGTCCCTTTGCTGTCTGCCTGAAACTATCACAACATTGTTAATCTGCTATATTCCAAGATCAAATAAAAAGCTTAAATGAAAATGAAGAGAGAGAGATAAGTTTACCTAAAAATAAATAAATAAATGAGTTCATATATGCAAAGAGTCTAGAACAGTGTTTGGCACACAGTCAGCTTTGAATGAATGGTTGATTAGTAACTATGATGAAAATGTCATGGACTTATCTATCCTATGGAGAAGGAAATGGCAACCCACTCCAGTATTCTTGCCCGGAAAATTCCATGGATGAAGGAGCCTGGTAGGCTATAGTCCATGGGGTCGCAGAGTCAGACACGACTGAGCGACTTCAATGTCAATGTCAATATCTATCCTAAGGTCCGATCAAGGATACCTGTTTGTATTCCATTGATCTGTCTTGGTTTCTGTTCCAGTTTTTATTAGGGAAACAGCATTCTTAAAACTTGAAAGGGCAAGCCCACACTCATATCCACTATTTTTTGGTAACACTTTCCTTGTTGGTCTTGCCTGCTCACTCCTCCACATCCATACTAGTTCTGAAAATTTTTGAAGAGAGAGAAAGTTTGAAAGAAGTATACAGTGAAAACCCCAAGGCACTTTAAAGTAATTTGTTTCAAAATTCAAATAAAAACTCAAAAATATAAAAAATTCCTCTATGAGGATCTGGTGGATACTAACCCACACTAAAAGTTAATTTGATAATATCAATATCTTTATGCCAATTAATATTCATCAGAAATATGGTTTATTTCTTCACGTACTCAGGTATTTCTCTTTTTCAATGTATTTGTTTATTTATTTTTGAAATTTGTGGTTATGCTGGGTCTCTGCTGCTATGTGTGGGCTTTCTCTGGTGGTGGGAGGGCTCTAGGCAGGCAGATTTCAGGAGCTGCAGTACACAGGCTCAGTGGTTTTGGCGCATCATGGGCTTAGATATCCTGTGTATTCCTTATCCTTTCCCTGTGTTTTACTTTTGAAATCAACAAGAGCTTTCTAGGTCTGGAGAGACCACCGCTGCTATCCTGTTCATTTTACGATGTCACATTTCTTAAGATTTGCTTTGCTAATTCTTTCTAGGGTCAAAGATCTTGATGACAGCACAGCGGTTTAGCTTAGGGAGACAAAGCCTTATTCTTTTTCATCTCTGGCTTCTGAGAAAATTATACCGAACAACTCAACTATCTTGGTAGAGTAAGAAATGTGAACTGATACCCTCATTCTTCTGCTTTCTTAACTTTGGGCCCAGAAATCAACCAACTAACATCTCTGTCAGTAAAAACTCAGCACTTGTAGCTCAACCTAAAGATTGACATTACTGTCCTGAAACCCATTTTTCAATCTGTAATCAGTTTGTAAATTAATTTTAGTGCTGATTAGCGGGGAAGACGAATATCTCATATGCCAGATAAAAACTGAGTAAGTAGATCCAGTGCTGAAGCTGCAATATAGCAGCTCATTTATTTAACAGATCTTTATTGATCTTCTATGTGCCAAGTGGAGAAGGCAATGGCACCCCATTCCAGTACTTTTGCCTGGAAAATCCTGTGGACGGAGGAGCCTGGTGGGCTGCAGTCCATGGCTTCGCTAGAGTTGGACACGACTGAGCGACTTCACTTTCACTTTTCACTTTTCACTTTCATGCATTGGAGAAGGAAATGGCAACCCACTCCAGTGTTCTTGCCTAGAGAATCCCAGGGACGTGGAAGCCTGGTGGGCTGCCGTCTATAGGGTCGCACAGAGTCGGACACGACTGAAGCGACTTAGCAGCAGCAACAGCAGCATGTGCCAAGCACTGTTCTAAGCTCTGAGCTACAGCAGTAAACAGAAAATGTCCTTGCTCCCATAGAGCTTACATCCTAGTGAGAGAGACAGCTATGAATAATAGATATGCAAATACATTACTATACATAAAATATGTCAGCTGGTTGTATGTGCTATTGCATAAAAATAAAACAGATCATAAGGGAGAGGTGAGAAGGTAGAAAGAGCTCTTTTAGATAACTGAATTTGTTTCTTTCTTTTACTTTTCTTTGTTGTTGTTCATTTTTGTCTTTACTGAGTCTTAGTTACAGTGTGTGGGCTTCTTCCTAGTTGCAGCTCACCAGCTTAGTTGCCCTGTGGCTTGTGGGATCTTAGTTCCCTGAGCAGGTATCGAACATACATCCCTTGCATTGGAAGGCAGATTCTTAACCACTGGACCACCAGGGAAGTCCCTTACTTTTTCTCCTCTTAATCATTAAAGTATAATACACATAATATAAAGTATATAAAGTGTACAGCTATGTACAACTTGATGATTTTTTCCATATGTTCATATTGTAACCACAGACCAGGTCAGGATATAGAACATTTACAGCAACCCAGAAGGTTCTTTTATGCCCCTCTAGGAGTGCAGTTCAGTTTAGTTTAGTCGCTCAGTGGTGTCTGATTCTTTGCGGCCCCGTGAACTGCAGCATGCCAGGCCTCCTTGTCTATCACCAACTCCCAGAGTCTACCCAAACTCATGTCCATTGAGTCAGTGATGCCATCCAACCATCTCAGCCTCTGTTGTCCCCTTCTCTGCCTGCCCTCAATCTTTCCCAGCATCAGGGTCTTTTCCAATGAGTCAGCTCTTTGCATCAGGTGGTCAAAGGACTGGAGTTTCAGCTTCAACATCAGTCCTTCCAATGAACACCCAGGACTGATCTCCTTTAGGATGGACTGGTTGGATCTCCTTGCAGTCCAAGGGACTCTCAAGAGTTTTCTCCACAGTTCAAAAGCATCAGTTTTTCAGCACTCAACTCTCTTTACAGTCTAACTCTCACATTAATACATGACTACTGGAAAAACCATAGCCTTGACTAGACGGACCTTTGTTGGCAAAGTAATATCTCTGCTTTTTAATATACTGTCTAGGTTGGTCATAACTTTCCTTCCAAGGAGTAAGCGTCTTTTAATTTCATGGCTGCAGTCACCATCTGCAGTGATTTTGGAGCCCCAAAAATAAAGTCTAGGAGTGCACTACTATTCTATTACCATTGATGTTTTACTTGTTCTTGAACTTCAGATAAATGGAATTCTAAAGTACATGTCATTTGGATCTGGCCTCTTCCACTCAATGTAATATCTGTGAGATTAATCCATACGGTTCCCTCCCCAGATGGAAGCTAAGCCCCAATGAGTATTTGTGTTTAGATTCTCTGGGTGATGTTTAGTACAGGACTGGAAGTTAGCTCAGCCCATAAACCACTATCAGAGGGGATGAAAAAAGACAGACAGGACTCAGAGGAAAGGAACACAATTGCTCAGTGACCCAGAATCTGGATCTTAGAAGCCTAATTATGGTTAGACACATTGCTTCACTATTGACTTTGTTCCTTGATATACATATTCTCATGTGTACACTGTGTCTATTTCTACCCAATTCTTCCTTCCCACCAACGCAGCTTATACCAAAAGACAGCAGATGACAGATGGCGTGTATACTGGCATTTTTCTACAGCCTAAGACCCAGCCAAGAGTCTTGATGCCTTAAAAGAAAAACAAATGATATCAGCTACTTCCTTCCTGATAACCACCTCCTTTAAAGGAACAGTGAGATCTATATTCTCGTCATATTTTATGACAGGCTCAAAAAATGTCAGCCCTTGTGTAATCTTCCTTAAGTTTTGTGGTTTATTTGATGATCTGGTGAAACTTCACACTTACCTGAAGGTTGGTCGTGTGTCTTAAGGTGTCAGGGCCTGAGGAGTTCTATGTTGAGGTGAAGGAGGCTTTATGGAATAGGCTTCCTGCCTTAAATTAGCATTAGGTCGTAGACATGCATTCCCCAAGCTGGGGAAGAGCTGTGTTGTGTCACCTTTCTGTAGCCCTGAGCTGGACAAACCTGTATGCTCCTGGAGAAGCCTCTGTTTATATGGCTAAGTAGGGAAAGATGGTGTTAGATAGGTCTACACTTAGACTGAGTGATGAATCATCATTATTGTCATTCAGTTGCTAAGTTCTGTCCGACTCTGTGTGACCCCAAGGGACTGTAGCATGCCAGACTTCCCTGCCCTTCTCAGAGTTTGCTCAGATTCACGTCCATTGAGTTGACTATGCCATCTGACCATGTCATCCTCTTTTGCCCCCTTCTCTTCCTGCCCCCAATCTTTCCCAGCATCAGGGACTTTTCCAATGAGTCAGCTCTTTGCATCCGGTGGCCAAAGTATTGAAGCTTCAGCTTCAGCATCAGTCCTTCTACTGAATATTCAGGGTTGATTTCCTTTAGGATTGACTGGTTTGAACCATCATTAAAGCCACGCTAACTGATCAAAGGTTTGAGTGACTTAACAGGAGTCTTATGGTTTTCACCGATCGAGTCCGTGGGTACGGGGAGTGGACTGATAATACTTGTCAGTCAGTTCTTTTCTGACTTTGCATTCCTTTCTCTGCTTGATATCAGCAAAAGCTGTGCTATAGACTAAACATTTGTGTGCTTCTATATTGATATATTCATACCTAATCCCCAATGTGATGGTATTTGGAGGTGGGATCTAAAAAGGTAGTTTGGTTTAGATGAGGTCCTGAGGGTGGAGCCCCTATAGTGGGATTAGTGCCCTTACAAGAGGAAGAGACGACTGCTCTATCCCATGAGGACACGGTGAGAAGGCAGCCAGGAAGAGAGCCCCACTAGACGCCAAATACACCAGCAACTTGGTCTTGAACTTCCTCGCCTCCAGAACTGTGAGAAATAAATGTTTATTATTTAAGTTGAAAAAAAAATAATCCATACTGTTGCAAGTAAAGGTCAGATCAGATCAGTCGCTCAGTCGTGTCTGACTCTTTGCGACCCCATGAATCTCAGCACACCAGGCCTCCCTGTCCATCACCAACTCCCGGAGTTCACTCAGACTCACGTCCATCGAGTCAGTGATGTCATCCAGCCATCTCATCCTCTGTCATCCCCTTCTCCTCCTGCCCCCAATCCCTCCCAGCATCAGAGTCTTTTCCAATGAGTCAACTCTTCGCATGAGGTGGCCAAAGTACTGGAGTTTCAGCTTTAGCATCATTCCTTCCAAAGAAATCCCAGGGCTGATCTCCTTCAGAATGGACTGGTTGGATCTCCTTGCAGTCCAAGGGACTCTCAAGAGTCTTCTCCAACACCACAGTTCAAAAGCATCAATTCTTCGGCGCTCAGCTTTCTTCACAGTCCAACTCTCACATCCGTACATGACCACAGGAAAAACCCTAGCCTTGACTAGACGAACCTTTGTTGGCAAAGTAATGTCTCTGCTTTTGAATATGCTATCTAGGTTGGTCATAACTTTCCTTCCAAGGAGTAAGTGTCTTTTAATTTCATGGCTGCAATCACCATCTGCAGTGATTTTGGAGCCCCCAAAAATAAAGTCTGATACTGTTTCCACTCTTTCCCCATCTATTTCCCATGAAGTGATGGGACCAGATGCCATGGTCTTCGTTTTCTGAATGTTGAGCTTTAAGCCAACTTTTTCACTCTCCACTTTCACTTTCATCAAGAGGCTTTTGAGTTCCTCTTCACTTTCTGCCATAAGGGTGGTGTCATCTGCATATCTGAGGTTATTGATATTTCTCCCGGCAGTCTTGATTCCAGTTTGTGTTTCTTCCAGTCCAGGGTTTCTCATGATGTACTCTGCATATAACTTAAATAAACAGGGTGACAATATACAGCCTTGATGTACTCCTTTTCCTATTTGGAATCAGTTTGTTGTTCCATGTCAAGTTCTAACTGTTGCTTCCTGACCCGCATACAAATTTCTCAAGAGGCAGATCAGGTGTTCTGGTATTCCCATCTCTTTCAGAATTTTCGAGAGTTTATTGTGATCCACACAGTCAAAGGCTTTGGCATAGTCAATAAAGCAGAAATAGATGTTTTTCTGGAACTCTCTTGCTTTTTCCATGATCCAAGAGTGAATGTCGACATTCTAGGAATCAGCGACCTGAAATGAACTGGAATGGGTGAATTTAACTCAGATAACCATTATATCTACTACCGCGGGCAGCAATCCCTCAGAAGAAATGGAGCGGCCATCATGGTCAACAAAAGAGTCCGAAATGCAGTACTTGGATGCAATCTCAAAAATGACAGAATGATCTCTGTTCGTTTCCAAGGCAAACCATTCAATATCACAGTAATCCAAGTCTATGCCCCAACCAGTAACGCTGAAGAAGCTGAAGTTGAACAGTTCTATGAAGACCTACAAGACCTTTTAGAACTAAAACCCAAAAAAGATGTCCTTTTCATTATAGGGGACTGGAATGCAAAAGTAGGAAGTCAAGAAACACCTGAAGTAACAGGCAAATTTGGCCTTGGAATATGGAATGAAGCAGGGCAAAGGCTAATAGAGTTTTGCCAAGAAAATGCACTGGTCATAACAAACACCCTCTTCCAACAACACAAGAGAAGACTCTATACATGGACATCACCAGATGGTCAACACCGAAATCAGATTGATTATATTCTTTGCAGCCAAAGATGGAGAAGCTCTGTATAGTCAGCAAAAACAAGACCAGGAGCTGACTGTGGCTCAGACCATGAAGTCCTTATTGCCAAATTCAGACTTAAATTGAAGAAAGTAGGGAAAACCACTAGACCATTCAGGTATGACCTAAATCAAATCCCTTATGATTATACAGTGGAAGTGAGAAATAGATTTAAGGGCCTAGATCTGATAGATAGAGTGCCTGATGAACTATGGAATGAGGTTTGTGACATTGTACAGGAGACAGGGATCAAGACCATTCCCATAGAAAAGAAATGCAAAAAAGCAAAATGGCTGTCTGGGGAGGCCTTACAAATAGCTGTGAAAAGAAGAGAAGCAAAAAGCAAAGGAGAAAAGGAAAGATATAAGCATCTGAATGCAGAGTTCCAAAGAATAGCAAGAAGAGATAAAAAAGCCTTCTTCAGCGATCAATGCAAAGAAATAGAGGAAAACAACAGAATGGGGAAGACTAGGGATCTCTTCAAGAAAATCAGAGATACCAAAGGAACATTTCATGCAAAGATGGGCTCGATAAAGGACAGAAATGGTATGGACCTAACAGAAGCAGAAGATATTAAGAAGAGATGGCAAGAATACACAGAAGAACTGTACAAAAAAGATCTTCACAACCCAGATAATCACGATGGTGTGATCACTCACCTAGAGCCAGACGTCCTGGAGTGTGGGCCTTAGAAAGCATCACTACAAACAAAGCTAGTGGAGGTGATGGAATTCCAGTTGAGCTATTCCAAATCCTGAAAGATGATGCTGTGAAAGTGCTGCACTCAATATGCCAGCAAATTTGGAAAACTCAGCAGTGGCCACAGGACTGGAAAACGTCAGTTTTCATTCCAATCCCAAAGAAAGGCAATGCCAAAGAATGCTCAAACTACCACACAATTGCACTCATCTCACACGCTAGTCAAGTAATGCTCAAAATTCTCCAAGCCAGGCTTCAGCAATATGTGACCGTGAACTTCCTGATGTTCAAGCTGGTTTTAGAAAAGGCAGAGGAACCAGAGATCAAATTGCCAACATCTGCTGGATCATGGAAAAAGCAAGAGAGTTCCTGAAAAGCATCTATTTCTGGTTTATTGACTATGCCAAAGCCTTTGACTGTGTGAATCACAATAAACTGTGGAAAATTCTGAAAGAGATGGGAATATCAGAACATCTGATTTGCCTCTTGAGAAATTTGTATGCGGGTCAGGAAGCAACAGTTAGAACTGGACATGGAACAACAGACTGGTTCCAAATAGGAAAAGGAGTTCGTCAAGGCAAGTAAAGGTAGTTATTCTCTTTATTGTTATCAAGTACTCAATTTCATGATTACACCACAATCATTTTATCCATCCTCCTGTTGATAACATTTGGATTATTTCTGAGTTGGGGCTATTATAAATAAAGCTGCTATAAATATTCTTAGATGTGTCTTCTAGTGGGCATAAGCACTCATTTCTCTTGGGTCTATGCTTGGAAGCAGGATCCCTGTGTCATGCAGTAGGTATGTTTCCGTTTAGTTCAGTTCAGTTCAGTCACTCAGTCGTGTCCGACCCTTTGTGACCCCATGAATCGCAGCATACCAGGCCTCCCTGTCCATCACCAACTCACAGAGTTCACCCAAACTCATGTCCATCAAGTCGGTGATGCCATCCAGCCATCTCATCCTCTGTCGTCCCCTTCTCCTCCTGCCCCCAATCCCTCCCAGCATCAGAGTCTTTTCCAGTGAGTCAACTCTTCTCATGAGGTGGCCAAAGTATTGGAGTGTCAGCTTCAGCATCAGTCCTTCCAATGAACACCCAGGGCCGATCTCCTTCAGAATGGACTGGTTGGATCTCCTTGCAGTCCAAGGGACTCCTCAAGAGTCTTCTCCAACCCCACAGTTCAAAAGCATCAATACTTCGGCGCTCAGCTTTCTTCACAGTCCAACTCTCACATCCATACATGACCACAGGAAAAACCCTAGCCTTGACTAGACGAACCTTTGTTGGCAAAGTAATGTCTCTGCTTTTGAATATGCTATCTAGGTTGGTCATAACTTTCCTTCCAAGGAGTAAGCGTCTTTTAATTTCATGGCTACAGTCACCATCTGCAGTGATTTTGGAGCCCCCAAAAATAAAGTCTGATACTGTTTCCACTGTTTCCCCATCTATTTGCCATGAAGAGATGGGACCAGATGCCATGATCTTCGTTTTCTGAATGTTGAGCTTTAAGCCAACTTTTTCACTCTCCACTTTCACTTTCATCAAGAGGCTTTTGAGTTCCTCTTCACTTTCTGCCATAAGGTATGTTTAGTGTTAGCAATTAATGATTAATAGTGAATGATTGAACCAGTTCATACTCTCACCAGGAAAGAAGTTCAAACTTCTCCACATCTCTGCTAAAATGTGAATGTGTCAGTCTTTTTCTTTTTTTGGCTGTACCTTGTGGGTTGAGGGATCTCAGTCCCTGCTCCGGGACTGAACCTGGACCACAGCAGTGAAAATGCCAAATCCTAACCACGAGATCACCAGGGAGCTCCCTCAGTCTTCTTCATTTTAGCCATTCTATGTGTTTGTAAAAATGACTTTTAAGCGAAGATCTGAAAGAAGCATACTTTGCTTGGAGCATTTGCCTCTGGAAGAGAAGTACCAAGGCCTCAGGGCAGTAGTGTGTTGTCTGAGAAGCAAAAAAAGAAGCCTGTGTGGCTGGATCTGAATCAACAATAAGGAAAGTTAAATGACATAAGGTGAGAGAAGTGGGCCTGGGGTGAAGGATAAAGCCATCAGAGACTTTTAGGCTTTTATGCTGAGATACAGAAGAAATCATTAAAGAGTTTTAAGAACAGATATGATCTGACTTGGTGGCACAGTGGTTAAGAATCCACCTGCAACGTAGGAGACATGTAGGAGATTCTGGTTCAGTCCTTGGGTCGGGAAGGTCCCCTGGAGGAGGAAATGGCAACCCACTCCAGTATTCTTGCCTGGAGAATCCCATGGACAGAGGAGCCTAGGGGGCTACAGTCCATGGGGGTGCAGAATTGAACACAACTAAGGGACTGATCATGCATGCATGACCTGACTTAAGTTTCTTTTTTCCTTCCAGTATCTTTGAGATATAATTGACACCCATGCAGTTCGTGCTCAGTCACTTGATCATGTCCAACTCCTTGTGACCCCATGGACTGTAGCCTATCAGAGTCCTCTGACTGTGGGATTTTTCAGACAGGATTGCAGGAGTGGTTTGCCATTTCCTCCTCCAGGAGATCTGCCTGACCCTGAGTGTCTTCTATATTGCAGGCAGATTCTTTAGAGTTGAGTCACTGGGGAAGGCCTATAATTGACATACAGTGCTATATGTTTAAGGCATACAATATAATGGTTTGACTTATATACATTGTGAGCTGATTACCACAATAAGTTTAGTGAACATCCATCATCTCAGAAAGATGCAAAATTAAAGAAATAAAAAAATAATTTTTTTTCTTGTGATACGAACTCTTAGAATTCACTCTTTTAACAACTTTCATACACAACACACAGCAGTGTTAATTATATTTATCATGTGGTAACACCTGGGTGTTCATTGCAAGGACTGATGCTGAAGCTGAAACTCCAATACTTTGGCCACCTGATTCGAAGAGCTGACTCATTTGAAAAGACCCTGATGTTGGGAAAGATTGAAGGCAGGAGGAGAAGGGGATGACAGAGGATGAGATGGTTGGATGGCATCACAGACTCAATGGACATGAGTTTGGGTGAACTTTGGGAGTTGGTGATGGACAGGGATGCCTGGCGTGCTGCGGTTCAGGGGGTCACAAAGAGTAGGACACGACTGAGCGACTGAACTGAACTGAACACACCAGTACTTATTTATCTTATAACTGAAAATTTGTATCTTTTGACTGCCTTCATCCAACTCTCCCTCCCCCACCATAAATCTGATCTCTTTATCTATGAGTCTGCTTGTTTTTGAAATACAACTGACCTACAACACTATTTCAGTTCCTGTTACACAACATAGTGATTCCATATTTCTATACATTTCAAAATGATCACCACAGTGTCTATTATGATGTGTGTCATCATACAAAGATATTACATCCTTATCAACTATATCCCCATACTGTACTTTTCATACCTATGACCCATTCATTTCGCAACTGGAAGTTTGTACCTTTAATCTTCCTCATGTATTTACCTTCTCCTCCCATCTCTCCCCTCTGGCAGCCTCCTGTTTGTACTCTGCTTCTATTGACTCTGTCTCTGTTGTGTTACATTTGTTTGTTTCCACACATCAGTGAAATCATACAGGATTTTTCATTTCTTGTCTGATTGATTTCATTTAGAATAATAACCTCTAGATCCATTGATGCTGTCACAAATGGCAAGACTTTATTCTTTTTTCATGGCTGCTGCTGCTAAGTCGCTTCAGTAGTATCTGACTCTGTGCGACCCCATAGATGGCAGCCCACCAGGCTCCCCCGTCCCTGGGATTCTCCAGGCAAGAACACTGGAGTGGGTTGCGATTTCCGTCTCCAATGCAGGGAAGTGAAAAGTGAAAGTGAAGTCGCTCAGTCGTGTCCAACACTTAGTGACCCCATGGACTGCAACCAGGCTCCTCCGTCCATGTGATTTTCTAGGCAAGAGTACTGGAGTGGGGTGCCATTGCCTTCTCCATTTCATGGCTGAGTAATATCCATATATATATATAGTAAATATTGTATTTACATTGTATTACATGTATATTGTAATATAGATTGTATATTACAATGTATATTACATTTACAGACTTACAGACTATGTAAGACTATTACATAGTCTTACAAAATATTGTAAGACTATTGTAAATATAGTGCTGCAATGAACATAGGGGTGCATATATCTGTTCTAATTAGTGTTTTTATTTTCTTCACATAAATATTTAGGAGTGAAAGTATTAGATTACTTGGGTAGTTCTATTTTTTTTGGTTATAACACATGACTTGTGGGGATTGAACCCGGGCCCCAGCAGTGATCACCAAGCCCTAACCAGTGGACCTCCAGGGAATTTCCATGTTTTTAAATTTTTGAGGAATCTCCACTGGTTTCCATAATGGATGCACTCATTTTCATTCCCACCAATAGTGCATATGCGTTCTCTTTTCTTCACATCTGTTGCCAACACACCATTAGGCCACCAGGCAACTTCCCATGAGTGATTTTTTTTTTTTAACATTTAAAAATTGTTTTTATTTGTCTATTTATTTTCGGGTCACAGGGTCTTGGTTTGCTCTAGGTGTGGCAGACGAGGGCTACTCTCCAGTGTGGTGTGCAGGCTCTCATTGTGGTGGCCTCTCTTGCAGAGCATGGGCTCTGGACACTCAGGCTTCAGTACCTGTGGCTCTCAGGCTCGGTTGCCCTGAGGCATGTGGGATCGTCCCCGACCAGGGATCAAACCCGTGTCCCCTGCTTTGGGAGGCGGATTCTCCTGCACTGGGAGAATGAGCCTGTTTGTTTTTGAAATACAACTGACCTACAACACTATGTTAATTCCTGTTATCAAGTCTTGCCATTTGTGACAGCATCAATGGATCTGGAGGATATTATGCTAAATGAAATCAATCAGACAAGAAATGAAAAATACTGTATGATTTCACTTATGTGTGGAAACAAATGTAACAAAACAGAGACAGAGTCAATAGAAGCAGAGTACAAACAGGATTCTCAACCACTGGACCACCGGGCAAGTCCTCTGAATGAGTTTTTTTAAGAGAGGAGTTTCTCCAGAGCAACTAAATAAATATTTTTGAAAAAAGAAGAAAAAAGAGGAGGGTTTCTATTCCTACCACCCTCTGGCTTTCCCCAAAGTAAGCCCCTCTGGTCTTCAAAACCAAAGGTTCTGGAGGCTCATCCTCACAGGGCAGGACCCCTGGGCTGGGAGCCTGACGTATGTCTCGGACCTCTTGCTCCCTGTAGAGAACCTCTGCGATTGTAACTATCCTCTTGTTTGGGGATTGTTCACCTGAGACTGTGGGTCTTGACTATACCACATCTCCACCCCTCCTCCTATCTCACTGTGCTTCCTTGTTTATATCTTTAGTTGTAGAAGATGTTGTTTTGCTAGTCTTCAGGTCTTTCTCATCAATCAGTTCATTTCAGTTCAGTTGCTCAGTCGTGTCCGACTCTTTGCGAGCCCATGAATCACAGCACTCCAGGCCTCCCTGTCCATCACCAACTCCCGGAGTTCACTCAAACTCACATCCATTGAGTCGGTGATGCCATTCAGCCATCTCATCCTCTGTCGTCCCCTTCTCCTCCTGCCCTCAATCCCTCCCAGCATCAAGATCTTTTCCAATGAGTCAACTCTTCACATGAGTTGGCCAAAGTATTGGAGTTTCAGCTTCAGCATCAGTCCTTCCAATGAACACTCAGGACTGATCTCCTTTAGGATGGACTGGTTGGATCTCCTTGCAGTCCAAAGGACTCTCAGGAGTTCTTCAACACCACAGTTGAAAAGCATCAATTCTTCAGCACTCAGCTTTCTTCACAGTCCAACTCTCACATCCAGTTGTTATGTAAATAGTTATAATTTTGGTGGACCCATGGGAGGAGATGAGCCCAGGGTCTTCCCTCTCTGCCATCTTACCATTCCCCTGATTAAGACCCTGACTTAAGTTTTAACTGGACAGTTCGGCTGCTCTGTTGAGAAAAGACTGAAGAAGAGCAATGGAATAAGCAGAGCAGGGAAGAAGCAGGGAGAGCTTTTGCAGTAACCCAGGAGAGGAAAGGTTTGGGCTTGGGTCAAGGTTGCAGCATTGTAGGAAGAAGTCAGAAGGGAACTGATTCTGAATGCATTTTGAAGGTAGATTTGACAGGGTTCTTTCATGGAACTGGGGTAGAAGAAAAAGAGAGTATCAAGCATGATCTCGGGTTTTCAAACCTGAGCAGAATGGGATTGAACCCAGGTCTTTTGCACAAGCTTTTTTGTGTAATTGATGACACAGAGAATTTGGCAGGAGTCAGTCCTTCAAACCTCAAAACAGTAACATCAAGTTTAGGAAGTGTTTCCCATGACAAAACCTTTCTGGAATAGCTCTGAACCTATGTAAATCTGTAATCAAAAAATCATTTCTACTGGAGAAATTTAAGCCAGTTTACAATTATAAGATACAAAGAGTGGCTTTGTTTTTAAATCTCTTCCAAGGGCTCTAAAATGCTTCACAAATCCCCTATGGCCAGTTTCTTCACCTCAACAACAAAGCCATTTCAAAAGCGGAAAGTCACGAGGCATGAAAGAGGCATGAAAATTTAGGTCAGGAAAGCTAACGATAAGAAAATAGCACAAAGCTAATCGCAATGCTTAATTAATGTAAATAGAACTCTGGGTCATACAAAACTGTTCAAAGATGACCTAAACAGGAAACAAAACTATTCCTCTTATTTCCTAGTGCAAAAGGAAGCCTAAGGGAATTGCTTAGGGCATTCACAGGATGAAATGTTCTTGGTCAATAAAAAGTTCAAGATTAATATTAAGTATGCACAACACAGCTGTTGGGTTTTCTCAGAAAATTATCCAAAATACTTAGGAGCCAGTTTCCCTACATGACAGCAACAAAACCTCATAGATTCCTGACTTTCCTGCCTTAATAAGGGATAATACAAATGCATACAACAGTTTGTGTCACCCTACTCTCAAAAAGCAGAATTCAAAAACTTTCAAGTGATGGGAAAAGTGTGAATACTCATCAGCAAGCTCCCCTAGAAATGAAAGCAAGAGGAAGTGGTGTCTTTTGCTGGTTTGTCATGGTGCCCACATCTTCAAGTCACCAGCCAGAACTGAGGGTGAAACTTGAGAATGCAAAAAGTTCAACATCACAAAGTTGGTTTGATCATTCACATGAGGATTAAATCCACAGCTTTGGCCTCATCTGAAGTGAAGTTACTTAGTCATGGCCAACTCTTTGCGACCCCATGGACTGTAGCCTACCAGGCTTCTCTGTCCATGGGATTTTCCAGGCAAGAGTACTGGAGTGGGTTGCCATTTTCCTTCTCCAGGGGATCTTCCTGACCCAGGGATCGAACTCGGGTCTACCCCCATTGCGGGCAGATGCTTTACCCTCTGAGCCACCAGGGAAGCCTCATCACCAGGTCCTGATTAACTTTAACCCGTCCTTTCTGTCAGAGATTAGCATACGATAATTTATGGACCAAATATAGCTTGTTGTTGTTTTTTTTTTTGGATTACTCACAAGCTAAGATTGGTCTTTACATTTTTAGATGGTTGAAGAAAAAAATCAAAAGAAGAAAAATAGTTTGTGAAATGGGAAAATTACATAAAATGCAAATTTTGGTGTCCATAAATAAATTTTGATGTGAACACAAGCCAGCTTATCCATCTAGGTAGTCTCTCTGGTTGCTTTTGCATTATAACAGCAGAGTTGAGTAGTCATGACAGAGACCCTATAACCTGCAAGCCTAAAATATATACTATGTAATCCTTTACAGAAAAAGTTTGCCAGCTCCCTACTCATAGTCACACTGGTATATACAAGATAGAAATCACACTTGAAAAACTTACATTTCCAAAATGCAATTGAGGACACATCCTAGAAATGGAAAAGCACAGAAATGAAACTCATTAATGTTGCATGAATCTGGCTTTGACCTGCAGCGTATGGTGTTCATTCTTTCCAGGTAGCAGAAAGGAGAGTGATCACTTTTCCAAGAAAGGAAAGGGATCCTAATCCATTTTATCAGCTAGAATCTGATACTATTCATGCTTTCTGCTCTCAGATTGTTCTTTTTCATGGTGAGTTAGTAAAAGACAAAAGGGTGCTTAGACTCAGATAATAGACAGTTCAGTCAACACGCACATAGTTGGATTAAAACTTTTAGAGAAGGTTTTCAGAGCAGAGACCTTGCTTGCCTTTTTTCACTACTCGTACACTGTTGCTAAGTCGCTTCAGTCATGTCTAACTCTGTGTGACCCTGTGGACATAACCCGGTAGGCTCCTCTGTCCATGGGATTCTCCAGGCAAGAATACTGAAGTGGGTTGCTGGGTTGCCATGCCTTCCTCCAGGGGATCTTCCTGACCCCCGGGGTTGAACCCTTGTCTCTTATGTCTCCTGCATTGGCAGGTGGGTTCTTTACCATTAGTGCCATCTGGGAAGTACACTAGAACCTCCCCATTTAAGCACTCAAATATCTGCGCACACTTAGGAAGAAAGTTGGCTACTAGATCTCGTATTTTCTTCAAGCAACAAATGAGACATCCGGTCCTTGGCCTCTGATTGCTCTGGGGAAACTGGACTAGCAACACCTGAGACCTCTGCCCTACTTCAGGATTAGAATCCTCAAGATCCGAGTGGCCCCTTGTCTCCGTCTCCATGCTTATGTCAAAGGGCAAGTATAGTTATTATCGAGTAAAGACTCCACAGAAAGATTTGTTTCTTATTCCAGCTTATTGGCTTGGCCAACATTAGACAGTCCGTGGGGCGGTATAAACAGAGTCACATTGATAATGCTGCTCAGCCTCTCCACCTCCTCTTTCTACAGTCAAAGCTCTTTCCTTCTTGAAGTATTTTTCAAAGACTGTCAATTATGTGGGAAGAAAATACTGGCCAACACAAAACTCAAACCAGAATGCTCTTATTTACACAGAGAAGCCATTTCATCCTCACTTCATTTTCACTAAATACTGAAAGAAACTCATAGATCCTTTAGCTAATTTTTTTATTGCAACTTTGGAATTAACCACATTATCTGAAATATTAACCCTGAAGAATGTTGCTGTGTCCCCCAAAAGAGTGTTTCTATAACTCAGCTTCTCTTTCCTAACTCTTTTCAACTTGAAGGGTTTTGTTGTTGGGCTTGACTTTTGCTTCTTTGGCTGCTCTGGGTTTCTCTGTTTGCAGCAGATAGGGGCTTCTGTAGTTGTGGTACACGGGCTTAGTTGCCTCATGGCACGTGGGGTCTTAGTCTCCCAACCAGGGATGGAACCTGTGACCCCTGCATTGGAAGGCAGATTCTTAACCACCAGACCCCCAGGGAAGTCCCTCAACCTGAGGTTTAAATGAAGATCTACAAAGCACCTCATAGCATTTTGCCAAGTTGGGAAAGAAGGACATAACAGAGCTGAATGAGATGAGCTTCTTGCACTCCAGAAGCTCCATGCAATAACAGTTGGTTTTTGTCTGTGTGACTGCAACACCCCAAGGGAAAATGAAATATATTCCTATGCTACACATTACAGACAAGAAAAAAAATAAAAGAAATCTCTACTCCATTAAACAGAATTTATGTTAGTTTTATGAAAACAACAAAAATTCCAACGAGAGAACTTTAGTGTTTTTATGCTATCGTTTAAGATCTCTCAAAGATTGTTGTCTAAGTAGTCTCAAGAGATAAACAGTCAGAACACTGCTGGTTTTCCAAATATTAAGTAAAATGCTCTACTGGCTAAGAATAAATTTTTCCTTTTGCCTAACATAAAAAGAAAGGAAATACAGAGAAAGCAGTCAGATCACCAGATTCTCTCCAGGTTCAGACACAAAATATTAATCCTTATTGCATATAATTTTGCCTTCAGAAAAACCTCAGTGTGAATAGTCTATGATTTATTTGATCATCAACCTTGGGCAATCCCTGGAACTCTCTGAGCCTCTGTCTCTTCCTGACTACTTCATAGAACTTCTGTGAGAATCAAGGAAAGCAATGTATATAAATATGCCTTATAAATTATAATTCCTGGGGCTTCCCTGGTGGTCCGGTGGTTAAGAATCTGCCTGGCAATGCAGGGGATATAGATTCAATCCCTGGTCAGGGAACTAAGATCCCAGATGTCTTGGAGCAACTAAGCCCACACACCACAACCAGTGACCGCAGATGCCACAACTGGAGAATCCGTGCACCGCAACAAAAGATCTCGCGTGACTCAGGAAAGATCACGAGTGCCACAACTAAGACCTCACGCAGCCAAATAAATAGATAAATATTTTTAAAGTTATAATTCTTCACCATTCCCTGGGGAGTAAGGACAGCATCTTATTCCTTATCAAATTCCCAATGTCTAGGACAGTGCCTGTTGCCTAGAAGATATTTAATTTTGAATGAAGGAATTCTTTATTACGTTAGTACAGTTGTTTATAGCAAAATTTTACTATAGTTTGTGGATTTTTTCCTATGAGTTAGCTTTTGTTTTATTTTATTTGGGCTTTTTAGATTTTACATATGAGTGAAGTCATACAATTTTTGTCTTTCTCTGAGTTTCTGGATTAATAACAGGGTAGTAACTGAATATAAGATGCCAAGTTAGAAACTGTCCTTGGACTATTAAGCTCTTATTTTGAGTCTTTCTCTCTAAAATATGGTTTTCCTTAACAATAAGGTCCTACTGTGTAGCACAGGAAGCTATATTCAATATCCTGAGATAAACCATAATGGCAAAGAATATAAAAAAAGAATGTTTATATGTGTGTAACTGAGTCACTGCTGTTCAGCAGAAATTAGCACAACATTGTAAATGAACTAGATGTCAATAAAAATGTTTAATAATAAAAAATGCAAATAAACCTAAATAAATATATAATTAAAACATTATTTTCCTGAAAGTAGGGCCCTATCACAGAGTTTTATACACATTAGACACTCCACATGAGTGCATAAATTAAGGAAATTGATCATTCCAAGACTGATAGTGTTGATGCCTTTTATTTTGAAGACATTTTTACTAACAGCATCAGTTCGATATTATGCTTCAAGTTTCCAACAAACTGCTTTCAATAGTTTGCAACGACCCAGCCACATTTCTCTCAAATTTTCTGAGAATAATGGCACACACTTGTGAGGCAGCTTGCCAAAGTTCTGTGATATGAAACAGTTCTTCTCACCAAGAAGTGGCTAATTTTGATGGGGCTCAAAGTCACACCGGCATCTCTTTAACTCAGGTTCCAATCAATTAAACTAACCACATAGAACAATGACAAAGATATCAGGTAAATTAAAAGATCAAGTAGGATTGGAGGCACTGGGGTGCGAAGCAGCATGGTTAAATTCCAAAGATCAAATACCCTCAAAACTTTTGGTTTAAAACAAAAAATTTATTTTCAAAGTTTTCTGTTTTTCTCTAACTTATCTATATGATTAGACCCTACTTCTTTTGGATTGTTCGTCTTTTCTTTCATCATTTGTATGAGCTCTGTGTATACTAAAGAACTTCATCTTTCAACTCCGTGTGTCTGTGCGTGCGTGCGTAATTGTGTCCAACTCTTTGTAACCTCATGAACTGTAGCCTGGCAGGGTTCTCCATCCATGGAATTTTCCAGGCAAGAACACTAGGGTGGGTTGCCACTTCCTACTCCAGGGGATCTTCCCGACCCAGGGATGGAATCCATGTCTCTTGCATCTCCTGCATTAGCAGGCAGATTATTTACCACTAGCGCTACATGGCGGAGAAGGCGATGGCACCCCACTCCAGTACTCTTGCCTGGAAAATCCCATGGATGGAGGAGCCTGGTAGGCTGCAGTCCATGGGGTCACGAAGAGTCAAACAAGACTGAACAACTTCCCTTTCACTTTTCACTTTCATGCATTGGAGAAGGCAATGGCAACCCACTCCAGTGTTCTTGCCTGGAGAATCCCAGGGACGGGGAGACTGGTGGGCTGCCGTCTATGGGGTTGCGCAGAGTCGGACACGACTGAAGCGACGCAGCAGCAGCAGCAGCAGCAGCATTACCTGAGAAGCCCTTTTAACTACTATGTGTGCTGCAAATAATTCTCACAGTTTGACTTGAGGGTATTTTTGGACACATAGGAAATCCAGATTTGTAATAGTTCACTGAGATATAACTCATGTATCATACAATTCCAGAAAATTTGGTTTTTATGTAGTCAAATGTATCAGTCTCCTTCTTTGCTTTTGTGTTTTATTTATTTTCTTCCAGTTTTATTGAGATGTGTTGACATACAGCACTATGTATGTTTAAGGTGTACAGCAATGATTTGACTTGCATACATGATGAAATGATTATCACAGTAACTATGGTGAAAATTCATCTCACATAGATATAAATTTTAAAAAATAGAAAAAAGTTTGTCCTTGTGATGAGAACTCAGGATTTGCAATCTTAACAACTTTCATATGTAATGTATAACAGTGTTAATTGTATTTTTCATGTGGTACATTACATCCTAGTACTTATTTATCTTATAACTGGAATTTTGTACCTTTTGATTGCCTTCATTCAATTTCTGCCTACCCCTTCCCTCTCAGACAACCACAGATCTGATCTCTGGTTTATTTATTTTGTTTGTTTTGTTTTGTTTTTGGTCATGCCACACAGCATATGGGATCTTAGTTCCCAGACCAGGGATCGGACCCACATCCCCTCCATTGGAAGCACAAAGTCTTAACCACAGGACCATGCCGAGTAAGCCCTAACTTTCTTTTATGTGAGTTTCTTTGTTTTTGAAGTATAATTGACCTACAATACTATGTTAGTTCCTGTTACACATGGTGATTTCGTGTTTCTATATATTTCAAAATGATCACCTCGGTAAGTCTAGTTACAATCTGTCACCATGCAAAGGTGTTGAAAGTCGCTCAGTCAAGTCTGATTCTTTGCGACTCCATGGACTGTAGCCTCCCAGGCTCCTCTGTCTATGGAATTCTCCAGGCCAGAATACTGGAGTGGGTTCTCTTCTCTAGGGGATCTTCCCAACCCAGGGATCGAACCCAGATCTCTTACATTGCAGGTGGATTCTTTAACACTTGGGAAGCCCAAGAATACAGGAGTGGGTAGCCTATCCCTTCTCCTGCAGATCTTCCCTACCCAGGAATCAAATCGGTATCTCCTGTATTGCAAGTGGATTTTTACCAGCTGAACTACCAGTTATAAACTGTATTCTTAACACTGTACATTTCATACCCATGACTCATTTATTTTGCAACTGGAAGTTTGTACTTTAAATCTCTTTCACCTGCTTCTTTCCTCTCCTCACTTGCCACTGGCAACCATCTGTTTTTTCTATCTATGACTTCTATTTTGTTCTGTTGGTTCATTTGTTTTGTTTTTTAGATTGCACATATAAGTGAAATCATATAGTATTTTTCTGACTTTTCGTTCAGCATAGTACCTCTAGGTCCATTCATGTTGTCACATACGGCAACACTTCATTCTTTTTTCATGGCTGGGTAGTATTCCATTATATATAATATATATATGGTATATCTTTATCCATTCATCTACAAATGGGTACTTAGGTTGCTTCAACATAGTGGCTGTTAAATAATGCTGCAATGAACATAAAGGTGCATGTATCTGATTAGTGGTGCTGAACAAAGATGCTCATGAATCTGTTTGCCATCTGTACATCTTTTTTGGAAAAATAGCCATTCAGATCCTCTGCCCATTTTTAAATCAGGTTGTTTTTTTTTTGATGTTGAGTTGTATGAGTTCTTTGTATATTTTGGATATTAACCTCTTATCAGATATATTGTTTGCAGATATTTGCTCCCATTCAATAAGCAGCCTTTATGTTTTGTTGCAGTTTGCTGTGCAAAAACTTTTTAATCTGATATAATCCCATTTGGTTATTTTTGCTTTTGTTTCCCTTGCTTGAGAAGACATATCCAAAAATATATTACTAAGACCAGTGTCAAAAACTTATTGCCTGTATTTTCTTCTTAAACTCTTATGGTTTCAGGTTTAACATTTGAGTCTTTAATCCATTATAAATTTATTTTGTGCATGGTGTGAGAAAGTAGTTCAGTCTCATTCTTTTGCATATAACTATCCAATTTTCCCAACATCATTTATTAAAGAGGCTTTCTTTTCCCCGTTGTATATTCTTGCTTCCTTTGCCATAGATTAATTGCCCAGTCAACTGGGTTCTCTATTCTGTCCCATTTACCTACATGTCTGTTTTTGTGCCAATACCATACTGTTTTCATTACTGTAGCTTTATAATCAATTTGTAATCAGGAAAACCATCCCCAAGAAAAAGTATGCAAGAAGGCAAAATGGTTGTCTAAGGAGGACTTACAAATAGCTGGGGACAGAAATGAAAGGCAAAAGAGAAAGGGAAAGATATACCCACCTGAATGCAGAGTTCCAGAGAATAGCAAGGAGAGATAAGAAAGCCTTCCTAAGTGAACAATGCAAAAAAATAGAGGAAAACAATAGAACAGGAAGGAATAGAGATCTCTTCAAGAAAACTGGAGATACCAAGGGAATATTTCATGCAAAGATGGGCACAATAAAGGACAGAAATGGCAAGGACCTAACAGAAGCAGAAGATATTAAGAAGTGGCAAAAATACACAGAAGAACTGTACAAAAAAGGTCTTAATAACCTGAATGACCACAAAGGTGTGATCACTCACCTAGAGCCAGACATCCTGGAGTGTGAACTCATTTGGGCCTTAAGAAGCATTACTACAAACAAAGCTAATGGAGGTGATGGAATTCTAGCTGAGCTATTTCAAATCCTAAAAGATAATGCTGTTAAAGCGCTGCACTCAATATGACAACAAATCTGGAAAGCTCAGCAGTGCCCACAGGACTGGAAAAAGTCGGTTTTCATTCCAATGCCAAAGAAGGGCAATGCCAAAGAATGTTCAAACTGCCATGCCATTGCACAGGCAACTGTACATACTAGCAAGGTAATGCTCAAAAATCCTTCAAGCTAGGCTCCAGCAGTACATGAACCAAGAACTTCTAGATGTTCAGTTGTCACCCTGTATATTGTCACCCTATTTATTTAACTTCTATGCAGAGTACATCATGCGAAATGCCAAACTGGATAACTTACAGGCTGGAATCAAGATTGCCGGGAGAAGTATCAATAACTTCAGATATACAGATAACACCACCCTGATGGCAGAAAGTGAAGAGAAACTAAAGAACCTCTTGATAAAAGTGAAAGAGGAGAGTGAAAAAGCTGGCTTAAACCTCAACATTCAAAAGATGAAGATCTTCTGTAAAGCAATTATCAATTATCCTTCAATAAAAAATAACTAAATTAAAAAAAAAAAAAAAGACCATGGCATCTGGTCCCATTGCTTCATAGCAAATAGATGGGAGAAAACTGGATACAGTGACAGATTTTTTTTTTCTTGGACTCTAAAATCACTGCAGATGGTGAGTGCAGCCATGAAATTAAAAGATGTTTGCTCCTTGAAAGAAAAGCTATGACAAACTTAGACAGCATTTGGAAAAGCAGAAACATCACTTTCCTGACAAAGGTCCATATAGTCAAAGCTATGGTTTTTTCAGTAGTCATGTATGGATGTGAAAGTTGGATCAAAGAAGGCTGAGCACTGAAAAATTGATGCTTTTGAATTGTGCTGGAGAAGACTCTTAAGAGTCTCTTGGACAGCAAGGAGATCAAGCCAGTAAATCCTAAAGGAAATCATCCCTGAATATTCATTGGAAGGACTGATGCTGAAGCTGAAGCCCCAGTACTGTGGTTACCTGATGCAAAGAGCCAATTCATTAGAAAAGACCCTAATGCTGGGAAAGATTAAGGGCAAGAGAAGGGGGTGAGAGGATGAGATAGTTGGATGGCATCACTGACTCATTGGGTATGAGTTTGAGCAAACTCCAGGAGATGGTGTAGGACAGAGAAGCCTGGTGTGCTGCAGTTCATGGGGTTGCAAAGAGTTAGATGTAACTTAGCGACTGAACAACAACAACCATATTGTTTTAATTACTGTAGCTTTATAATATGACTTGTAATCAGGCAGTGTGATGCTTCCAGCTCTGTTCTTTCTCAAATTGTTTGGCTATTGTGTTTCCACGCAAACTTTAGAATTATTTGTTCTGGTTCTATGAGAAATATCATTAGTATTTTCATAGGGATTGCATTGAATCTGTAGATTGCCTTGGGCAGTGTGATCATTTTAACAATATTAATTCTTCCAATCCATGAGCAGAGTATGTTTCCATCTTTTTGTGCGTGTCTTCAATTTTTCATCATTGATATATAGTTCTTTGAATACAGGCGTTTTACCTCCTTAGTTGTATTTATACCTAGGAATTTTATTCTTTTTTATGTAATTGTCAATGGGATTGTTTTCCTAATTTCTTCTTCTGATAGCTAGTTGTAAATGTATAGAGTTACAACAGATTTCAATATATTAATTTTTTTTCTGTCAGATGACAGTGGACTTTTTCTCCTTTTAAAAAAATATTTACTTATTTTTGGCTGTGTTGTGTCCATTGCTGTGTGCAGGCTTTTCTCTAGGTGTGGAGAGTGGAGGCTACACTCTAGTTGCAGTGTTGGCTTCTTTTTGCAGGGGCTTCTCTTGTTGCAGAGCACAGGCTCCAGGGAACTCAAGTTTCAGTAATTTCAGCCCACAGGCTTAAAAGTTGGGGCTCTTGTATTCTAGAGTGCAGGCTCGTCGTTGTGGAGCACAGGTTTAGTTGCCCTGTGGCATGTGGAATCTTCCTAGACCAGAGACAGAACCTGTGTCTCCTACACTGCTGGATTCTTAACCATTGGGCCACCAGGGAAGTCCTTCACCTACAATTTAAATGACTGTATGTCAGGAATGCCATAGAAGACATTTATTCCAAGCCTGGCAGAATCTCAGACTTGACCCTAAAGCAAATACCAGTTGTATAGGAGAATAGAGGTTAAGGAGCAAAATGTAAACAATATTTCAAAAATAGTGTAGAGAATGATCATGGAACAAAAAAGTGATCTCTATCTGATTCTGCAGGAGGAAGCAATTAATATCCTCAGAAAAAAATAAGGTACCAGTGAGGCTACAGGGTTTCTGTTGGTTGGGAATTTTTTCAAGAATTAGTGGTAACAGTTTTAAGAAGTCAAAAGAAAGACACCAGAAATTCAAAATACAGTAAAAGCTCATTAACTTTGATACTCTCCCATAGGAACTCTTCAAAAGCAATTTGCCAGATTTTAAATTTGTTTTTAATCAGAGTTCAGGTTTAGATATTATTGAAATCAAAACCTATTTTGTAAGAAAACTTTTACTTTTGAATAAGGAAGAGGTAAGACAGACCAGTATCATGATAATCCTTCCCAATGCATTGTTATGGTCATAACAATATATGTTTTCACTAATGCCTCAAAAAAAAAAAGTGTTAGTCACTCGATCATGTCCAACTCTTTGCAACCCCATGGACTGTAGCCTGCCAGGCTCCTCTGTCCATGGAATTCTCTAGGCAAGAATGCTGAAACTGATAGCCATTCCCTTCTCCAGGGGATCTTCCTGACCCGGGGATCAAACCCAGGTCTCCCGCATTGCAGGTGGATTCTTTGCGGTCTGAGCCACTAGGAAAGCCCCATTAATGACTCAAAATATCCCATGAATAGAATAAGTTTGGATAATTAACACAGAATAGATCACAAAAAGAGAAAAGTAAGCTATAGAACAATATGAATAGTGTAATATAATTTGTGATACAAGGGAATGATTTGTTTATACTTGAAAATATTCCAAACATATGACAGACAATTGTCATCTTTGGGATATGAAGCTAAATGAAGAAAAAGCGATCCTTTTTTTTTTGATCTATGGTCTGTAATTGATGTATTTTAAAAGCATAACATTTTTTCCCTATTATGTTTCCTGAAGACTAGAAAACATGTACCAGAAAAGTCGTGTAAGTTAGAACACAGACACCAAAAGTACATTCATTAATAAAGTGTAGAGTGCAACAAGATGATCCTTTTTTGTAGATTAGATGTGGACAAAGCAGCAAAGCATAGGAAATTTGAGTTGTAAACCAAAGTGAGCATCAAGGAGCTGGAATGAGTTGCCTCCCATCGTTATAAAAGCTCCCAATTACTGGAAGAACATAATTAGAGAGTAAATACTCTTTGATCAGGGATAGAAATATTTCTGTTTGGATAATTTTGGAATAGATAATCAACAAATGCTAAAATTCTAAAGGTATTAAAATCTAAAATATTTCCATTTATCCCAATTCTGTCTAAGGACAGATGAAATGGGAATTCTCTGGTGGTCCAGTGGTTAGGACTCAGTGCTTTCACTGCTGAGGGCTGGGGTTTAATCCCTGGTTGGAGAACTAAGATTCCAGAAGCTGCAGTGTGACACCACACACCCCCCACCCCCCACCAAAAGGCAGATGAAATAAACATTTATCTCCCCAAATTTTCAGTCTTGTTAGACCTACTAATAACTTTAAAAATTGTTTTTAATTTTTAATTGTGATGAAATACTCATAACACAAAATTTACTATATTAATTTTTGTTTGTTTTGGATGGAGTTTTAATAAAATGTCAGTTGGCCAATTACACACATATAGACTTTCCCATTTTGTCTTCAAATGAGTAAGGTAGTATACTTTAGCAGAAATTACAGGCTCCCTTGGACTTCCCCTGTGGCTCAGCTGGTAAAAGACCTGTCTGCAATGTGGAAGACCTGGGTTTGATCCCTGGTTTGGGAAGATCCCCTGGAAAAGGGAAAGGCTACTTACTCCAGTATTCTGGCCTGGAAAATTCCATGACTATACCGTTCATGGGGTCACAAAGAGTAGGACATGACTGAGCAACTTTGACTTCACTTTTGTAACCTCTGGAGATGACTCTGTAGATGAAAAATCCTATTTATTCACCACTCCAAATTTATCCAATCTATTTTGAACTTACTGTCTAAAATCATGTTTTTATTTAATCCATATTAACTATTTTTAACTGTATGGTTCAGTGGCCTTAAATCTATTCACACTGTTGTGCATCCATCACTACCATCTATTTCCAGAACTTTCTTTCATCTTGAAAAACTGAAACCGTATCCTTTTAACAATAGCTTTCTATGCCCCTTTGCCCCAGTCCTTGGAAACCACCATTATACTTTCTGTCTCCATGAATTTAATTGCTCTGGGTACTTTGTATTAAGTGGACTCATAAAATATTTGTATTTTTGTGATCAGCTTATTTCATTTAACATAATGTCTTCAAAGTTCAAACATTTAACACAATGTCTTCAAAGTTCAAAGTTCAAAACAAAGTTCAAACAGCTTATTTCATTTAACATAATGTCTTCAAAGTCTTCAAAATTGCCAACATCCACTGGATCATCGAAAAAACAAGAGAGTTCCAGAAAAACATCTATTTCTGCTTTATTGACTATGCCAAAGCCTTTGACTGTGTGGATCACAATAAACTCTGGAAAATTCTGAAAGAGATAGGAATATCAGAGCACCTAACCTGCCTCTTGAGAAACCTATATGCAGGTCAGGAAGCAACAGTTAGAACTAGACATGGAACAACAGATTGCTTCCAAATAGGACAAGGAGTACGTCAAGGCTGTATATTGTCACCCTGCTTATTTAACTTCTATGCAGAGTACATCATGAGAAACTCTGGGCTGGAAGAAGCACAAGCTGGAATCAAGATTGCCAGGAGAAATATCAATAACCTCAGATACGCAGATGACACCACCCTTATGGCAGAAAGTGAAGAGGAACTCAAAAGCCTCTTGATGAAAGTGAAAGTGGAGAGTGAAAAAGTTGGCTTAAAGCGCAACATTCAGAAAACGAAGATCACGGCATCTGGTCCCATCTCTTCGTGGCAAATAGAGGGGGAAACAGTGTAAACAGTGTCAGACTTTATTTTTGGGGGGTCCAAAATCACTGCAGATGGTGACTGCAGCCATGAAGTTAAAAGACGCTTACTCCTTGGAAGGAAAGTTATGACCAACCTAGACAGCATATTCAAAAGCAGAGACATTACTTTGCCAACAAAGGTCTGTCTAGTCAAGGCTATGGTTTTTCCAGTAGTCAAGTATGGATGTGAGAGTTGGACTATAAAGAAAGCTGAGCGCTGAAGAATTGATGCTTTTGAACTGTGGTGTTGGAGAAGACTCTTGAGAGTCCCTTGGACTGCAAGGAGATCCAACCAGTCCATTCTGAAGGAGATCAGCCCTGGGATTCCTTTGGAAAGAATGATGCTAAAGCTGAAACTCCAGTACTTTGGCCACCTCATGCGAAGAGTTGACTCATTGGAAAAGATTCTGATGCTGGGAGGGATTGAGGGCAGGAGGAGAAGGGGACGACAGAGGATGAGATGGCTGGATGGCATCACTGACTCGATGGACATGAGTCTGAGTGAACTCCGGGAGTTGGTGACGGACAGGGAGGCCTGGTGTGCTGCGATTCATGGGGTTGCAAAGAGTCGGACACGACTGAGTGACTGAACTGAACTGAACTGAACTTCAAAGTTCATTCATGTTGTAGCATATTGCAGAATTTCCTTCCGTATTAAGACTAATATTCTATTGTATGTATAGTCCACATTTTGTTTATCCTTTCATCTGTTGATGGCTACTTGGGTTGCTTCCACCCCTTGACTAATGTGAATAATGTTCCTATGAATGTGGGTATACAAATACCTTGACAAATCCCTGCTTTTGATTTTTTTTTTTTTGTATATTTAGCCAGAAGTGGAATTGTTGATCATATGGTAATACTATTTCTAATTTTTTGAGGAATGGCCTTATCCTTTTTCCATATCAGTCACACCACTTTGCAATCCTACCAACGGCACAGAAGGGTTCCAATTTCTCCACGATCTCTCCAATATTTGTTATTTTCTGGATAGTAGTCATTAAATAGTCTTAAATAGTAGTCATTCTAATAATTGTGAAATGGCTCTGATAACTCTTTAATTTTTATTTATTTATATTTTTGGCTGTGCTGGGGCTGTGTTGCTGTACATGGGCTCTCTCTAGTTGCGGCAAGTGGGGCTACTCTCTAGCAGTGGCGTTTAGGCTTCAGAAGTTGTGGCTTGCGGGCTCTAGAGTGCTGGCTCAGTAGCTGTGGCACATGGGTTTACTTGCTCTGAGGCATGTGAAATCTTCCCAGACCAGGGATCAAACCTGTGTCTCCTGCCCTGGCAGGCGGATTCCTAACCACTGGACCACCAGGGAAGTCCTTGATAACTTTTTAAAACAAGTGTTTGGGTGAAGTTATTCTAAAAACTGGTGAATTTGGAAAAAGACAATTTTTTTTTTTTCCAGGAGAAAAACCTTGCCATAGTTCTCAGCATTTCCCGCCTGAGCCAAGAGGTATTTTTCTTCCAAGATGATATCATTTATCTAAGTTTTTGGTAGGTCACATTTGGATTGCTGTTAGTCATTAAAAGGACCAGGTGTATCCTGTTGTGTTTTGCAAAAGTGCCTAAACGTTTCTTATTTCACAATCACAAGACTTAACTCAACATGATGACTGCAGGAATATAACCCAGAAAAAGGGAAATGAATCAGCCACAGAGGAGAAGGGACTGAGCAAAAACTTGTAAAGAGTTGAACAGTTCATCACAACTGTTACTTAAGTACACAGACCTGTAGCTTCTTCATTGGTAAGATTTAACATTTGACCTCAAAGATCACAGAAGAGAGAAATGGCGAGGCTCCTGGATTTTTTAAAGCTCAAATTTCTTTATTTGATAATATGGTGAAAATAGTTAGAATGAGGAAGTAAAAAAAAAATACCCCCTGTGTAACACCATATGACGTTTGAAAGAGGACCAGCAATGATGTAAATCAAGTATTAGTTTGTTTAATCAAAATTATTCCTTGGAAGAGAAAGGAAAGCAATTACATAAGAGCTAATTTAATTCCTTTTACCAGGTGGTTGCCATGGTCATATTTAAGAAAATCAATGACAAAGGCTATGAGGAAAGAATCTGTCATTAACAGCAGTGTTGTGTGGTGAAACAGCTTTGAACTTGGTCTCTGAAGAAACAGGTTTGCATACTAGGTTTACCAGGCTTCCACGGTAGCTCAGACAGTAAAGAATCTGCCTGCAATGCAGGAGACCAGTGTTCAAGCCCTGAGTCGGGAAGATCCCCTGGAGAAGGGAATGGCTACCCACTCCAGTATTCTTGCCTGGAGAATTGCATGGACAGAGGAGCCTGGTGGACCACATCCCAGAGGGTCGCAAAGAGTGGGACACGACTGAGTGACTTACAAGTTCACTTTCACCGCGTTCACCACCTTACTGGCCTGCAGTGTTTTACGAGTCACTTAACCCATCTCAGGAGAAGGCAATGGCACCCCACTCCAGTACTCTTGCCTGGAAAATCCCATGGGCGGAGGAGCCTGGTAAGTTGCAGTCCATGGGGTCGCTAAGAGTCAGACACGACTGAGCGACTTCACTTTCACTTTTCACTTTCATGCATTGGGGAAGGAAATGGCAACCCACTCCGGTGTTCTTGCCTGGAGAATCCCAGGATGGGGGAGCCTGGTGGGCTGCGGTCTATGTGGTTGCACAGAGTCGGACACGACTGAAGTGACTTAGTATAACCCATCTCAGCTTCTGTTTATCTACAGATTAGAGATAACATCACAGGACTATAACAATTAAATAACATAATAGGTATGATAGCACTTGGCATATAAAAAGTATTGGATAAAAGTTAACATCACTCCTTTTTCCAAAGTAGGGTTGGAGTTGTCTAGTTATTTTGCAGAGCTTTAAGCTTGTATTCTTGGGCTCCGGACAATGTTTCTCATGACTTGAGTCACAATTTTTCGTATTCCCTCCAGAAATATCTTTCCCATCTCAGTAAATGGCTCCACCGTCCAACTATCTGGTTGTGGAGGTCAAATCTACCCATCAACCTAGAGTTTTTCCTTTCTTCATCTGCCAAGTTCACTGGTGCTACCTCCAAAAAAGCTCTCAAATCCAGCCACTTCTCTCTACCTTCACTGTCACTGACATCTCTCTGTTTCCGTATTTCCTTATTTATTTATTCACTCAGTCATTCCTCTGGCTGCAGCAGGTCTAAGTTGTGGCATACAGACTCTAAGTGGTGGCACGTGGGATCTGGTCCCCTGACCAGGGGTCGAACCTGGGTCCCCTGCTTTGGGAGTGCAGAGTCTTAGCCACTGGACCACCAGGGAAGTCCCCTCTTTTTGTTATAGTCATTTGTTTAGTTTTTAGTTTCCACATAAATGATAACATTCAGAGTCTTTCTCCAAATTAATTCCCTAAGCATAATGCCCTCCAAGTCTATCCATGTTGTAAATGACAGACTGAGTAATATTCCATTATGTATATACATACACATACCACATCTTCTGAAAAAAAATAATTTTATTTATCTGGCTGTGCTGGGTCTTGGTTGCTGCTCAGGCTTTTTGCTGGTTGTGGAGAGTAGGGGGCCGCTCTTTGTTGAGGTGGGAGGCTTCTCAGGGCAGTGGCTTCTCTTGCTGCAGAGCACAGGATCTAGGGTGTGCAGGCTTTAGCAGTTGTGGCTCCCAGGCTCTACAGCACAGGCTCAACAGTTGCGGCACACGGGCTTAGTCCCTTTTCAGCATGTGAGATCCCCCCAGGGCCTGAAACCATGTCTCCTGCATCCGCAGGCAGATTCTCTACCACTGAGCCACCAGGCAAGCCCTACCACATCTTGTTTATCTATTCCTCTGTTGATGGGCACTTAGGTTGCTCACGTATCTTGGCTATTGTAAATAATGCTGCTATGAACACTGAGGTAACAGGCTGCTGCTGCTGCTAAGTTGCTTCAGTCGTGTCCGACTCTGTGCGACCCCATAGACAGCAGCCCACCAGGCTCCCCTGTCCCTGGGATTCTCCAGGCAAGAACACTGGAGTGGGTTGCCATTTCCTTCTCCAATGCACGAAAGTGAAAAGTGAAAGTGAAGTCACTCAGTCGTGTCTGACTCTTCGTGACCCCATGGACTGCAGCCTACCAGGCTCCTCCGTCCATGGGATTTTCCAGGCAAGAATACTGGAGTGGGGTGCCATTGCCTTCTCTGCCTCAATCTTCTATCGCATCCTAATTAGCCATGATCAAGTTGCTTCCCTCTCAATTGAATATCTTCTTTTAAGGGCAGGAACCGTGTCTTGTTACCTCTGTATCCATAACACCTGGCCCAATGACAGGCACATGGGGCCACTTAGAGTTGTTGACTGAATGAAGAACTAAGTGAATTAAGTGAAGGACTGTTGTTGAAGCTGAAGCGCCAATACTTTGGCCACTTCCTGGAAGAGCTGACTCATTGGAAAAGACCCTGATGCTGGGAAAGATTGAAGGTAGGAGGAGAAGGGGATGACAGAGGATGAGATGGTTGGATGGCATCACCAACTCGATGAATATGAGTTTGAGCAAGCTCCGGGAGATAGTGCACAACAGGGAAGCCTGGCGTGCTGCAGCCTATGAGGTCGCAAGGAGTCAGGCATGACTGAGCGACTGAACAACAACAATGCAAGGTGTTAACAGTAGGGGAGACTGAGAAAGGGAAGCAGGGTATATAAGAATATAAGAGCTTTCTACGCTATAGGCTTGATCGTCTGTGAACCTAAAACTGCTCAAACAAAACCAAGTCTATTATTTTTTTTTAAAGGAAAATAAATTAAAAAAACAGTTAGTAAGGTTGGTTTTCAAATTGGTCAGTGAAAGAGTTAACATAACATTTAAAAAGCTTAGGTACAGAAAGAATCTAATCAAAAGGGAACCCTCCTACACTGTTGGTGGGAATGTAAATTGGTGCAGCCATTATGGAAAAAGCAGTATGGAGGTTCCTCAAGAAGCTTAAAGTAGAGTTGCCATATGATCCAGCAATCCCACACCTGGGCATATATCTGGATAAAAGTAATTTGAAGAGACACATGCATCCCTATGTTCACAGCAGCACTATTTACAATAGCTAAAACCCAGAAAAAACCTCAGAGAAGGCAATGGCAACCCACTCCAGTACTCTTGCCTGGAAAATCCCATGGACCGAGGAGCCTGGTAGGCTGCAGTCCATGGGGTCACGAAGAGTTGGACACAGCCGAGCGACTTCCTTTTCACTTTTCACTTTCATGCAATGGAGAAGGAAACGGCAACCCACTCCAGTGTTCTTGCCTGGAGAATCCCAGGGATGGGGGAGCCTAGTGGCCTGCCCTCTATGGGGTCGCACAGAGTCAGACATGACTGAAGCGACTTAGCAGTAGCAGAAAAAACCTAAATGTCCATTGACAGATGAATACCTAAAGAAGATGTGCCATAGATCACACAATGGAATACTACTCAGCCATAAAAGGAATGAAATTATGCCATTTGCAGCAACATGGATCGACCTGGAGATCATCATACTAAATGAAGTCAGAAAGAGAAAGACAAATTCTATGTGACATCCCTTATATGTGGAATCTACAATATGACACAAATAAACTTACCTATCAAGTAGAAACAGACTCACAGACACTGGCTGCAGGGGAGGAGCAGAGGGATGGATTGGGAGTTTGGGATTAGTAGAAGCAAGCTGTTACATATAGAACGGATAAACCAAAAGGCCTTACTGTATAACCTAGGGAACTATATTCAACAACCTGTAATCAGCCATAATGGAAAAGAATATGAAAAAGAATATGTGTGTATATATATATATATGAATCATTTTGCTCTGCACCAGAAATTAACACACTGTAAATCATCTATACTTCAATGAAATAAAAAATTTATTAAGTTACTTTACTGGAAAAAAAGAAAGTGCGGGGAAGCCTTGAAATTTTGCATTGAAGATATTCATTTATTAAGTTTCGGTTGTGCTGGGTCTTCGGCTTTCTCTAGTTGCAGCGAGCGTGGGATTGTTCCGGTGCGAGGGCTTCTCACCATGGTGGCTTCTCTTGCTGGGAGCATAGACTTGGGTGCTCCGGCTCGGTCGTTGTGGTACATGGCTTAGTTGCTCTGAGGCATGTGGAGTCTTCCAGGACAAAGAGCCTGTGTCCTCTGCATTGGCAGGTGGATTCTCAACCACTGGACCACCAGGGAAGTCTGAAAATCTGCATTTCTGACTAACTTCCCAGGTGAATCGGTCAGGCAATGAATAGGAAACATGCCTAGTCAAATTAGACTAGTCTGAGTATTGTTTAATGAGAGATAACTTACAAAGGTATGAGGAGACCGCAAGGATAGTAAAACGTCTGAGGATTAGTCATAGTGCTCTTACCACCCAAAGAATGAAGAAAGCTTGGAGCTGTTACTGGAACCTGAGAGGAAAGGGTTCTGGAGACAGAGCCACCATGAAGTAAGCTTCCCCTCAGACAAAGGACTCAGCCAGCCCAAATTGGTTTTATGGAAAGGAACCTGAGAGCAATACCATGCACTCTCTCTGCTCTGTCTCGTCTCATACTGGGGCTCTCCCCTGGCCAAGCAGGAAGGAGACTCCAGCTAGGCATAGGGATCCGGTAGCATTTTACCTGTAAGGTTTGACTTCTTCTGCTAGAAAAAATTAAAGCATATGTAATAAAATATTAACAGTTGTCAATCCTGGGTCTTAGATTCACAAATTTTTAATGTTAGTTTTTATCTGAGATCTCTGAATTTCCCAGAAAAGTGGTGGTAGCTTTCCATCTGCTTCCATGTTGAATGGTTTTGGTCACTGATAGAACATCAATTATTGATTCCTATCTCCACATCACACTGTTTAAGTAACATTACTACATATAAAATAGATAACTAATAAAGACCTACTGTATAGCACAGGGAACTCTTAATACTCTGTAATAACCTATATGGGAAAAGAATCTAAAAAAAGAGTAGATATATGAATAACAGTTTCACTTTCCTATACAGCAGAAGCTAACACAACATTTTAAATCAACTATACTCCAATTAAAAAAAAATCAATACATACATTTGATGTGTGGAAATTTTCTTTTCTGCAGCTTTTATTTGGAAATTTTACTTTTCGGAGGATCATAATACAACCTCCCCTTTATCTGGTTTTTGATATTTTTCTTAGCACTGAATAGTGAATTGAAGATAAATTAAAAAAATCAGAGTGGGTACAAAGGTTAAGATGGAGAAAGAAATGGAAGCCCACTCCAGTATTCTTGCCTGGAGAATCCCATGCACAGAAGAGTTTGGTGGGCTATAGTCCATGGGGTTGCAAAGGGTCGGACACAACGGAAGCGACTTAGCACGCACAAAAGTTAAGAAGACCCAATTACATCAGTTCTAGCTGACTTTATAAATTCCCCCAGTTTCAGTTTCATCTAAGAAATGGAGATTTGATATTGTAGTATCAACTACTCTACCAGATTATTGTGAGAAAACATGAGAATATAAAATGTATGTTAAAGTAAGTAAAATCTAAATAGTTATATAAATGTAACATATTATCAAAACTTTTGAACTCACTGTTACTTGAATCTTAATTTGAATTTAAATTTTTAAAAAGGCATTTGGTTGGGTTTTTTTTCCCCCCTTCTCTAGCAACCTATAGGCTTATTTGCTTTTAGCTGTCTATGTACATTTCCAAGTAAGTATCCTAGGAAACTGGGAGATACACAGCAGTTTCTGACAATCCGTGGCCAGACTTGATTTCCTATTTCAGTCCCGCTAGTTGTGGCCAGCGGGGGCTACTCTGGGTCGCGGTGCGCAGGCGTCTCATTGCGGCAGCTTCTCTTGCGGTGCACGAGCTCCGGGGTGCTAGGACTTCAGTAGTTGTGATGTGTGGGCTCGCTAGCTCCGAAGCATGTGGGATTTTCCCGGACAAGGGATCGAACCCATGTCCCCTGCATTGGCAGGTGGATTCTTAACCACTGGACCACCAGGGAAGTACACTGCCCTCCCCCCACCCTCATACCTCCTGGTACCTTCATCTTGTACTTTAAGCCTCAGAAAATAAATTTCTGTCATGCAAGCCCGCCAGTCTGTGGTATTTTGCTATGGCAGCCTGAGCAGACTAATACACTACCTTTAGTTCTCCTATTTTCTACTAAGTGCAAAACTTCCCAGTGTTTTATACTCCCAGTCTACCTTGAAGTATGAGAAAAATACCTTTCCCTCCTCTTCTCTCAGCTCTTGATTGCTGCTAACTAGACCGTGCACCAAAGAAGGCAAGAATTTTCTACATGGTTCACATGTATCCTTCATCCAGGCTCCTTGCCTGCCAGGTGTTCATAAATACTTGTTGAATAAATTACAGCCTATTTAGTCTTGAAAAGGATCTTTGCTCACGTCTTCTCTCCAATATTTCCAGCCTGTCTCCACTAGCTGCTTCTGCTTTTCACACATTTATAAACCTCTTCATTCAGGACATATCTCGCTTGACACTGCTGCCTTTTCAAGTGTCTTGGTTCTCCAGTTTCTTTGCATACATGGCTCACCTTTACCAGTTTCCCATTCAGCCCTCTTCATCCCTTTGCAATCTGGTATCTGTTCCATCAACTCTAGGCATGAATGAATCCCAGTTAGGGAGGCTCCTTTTAAACCAGATGCAGTCATCCTGTCCAGCCCTCGCCTTCCTAGACCTCAATGTTCTGATGGGGACATTGCTGATAACCACTTTCTTGTTTATGAATTTATTTTTTATGGCTGTGCTGGGTCTTTGTCGCTGTGTGGGCTTTTCTGTAGTTCTGGTGAGCAGGGGCACCTCTCTAGTTGTGTGAGGGCTTCTCACTGTGTTGCCTTCTCTCATGGAGCACAAGCTCTAGGATGCACGGGCTCCAGGAGCTGCCACGTGCGGGCTCAGCAGCTGCAGCTCCCACTCAACAGCGCAGGCTCAAGAGTTGGCACACTCGCGGTTAGTGACCCTGCAGAACGTGAGATCTTCCCAGATCAGGGACTGAACCAGTACCTCCTGCATTGGCAGGTGGATTCTTTACCGCTGAACCACCAGGGAAGCCCACCACTTTCTTATTTTTAAAAATTATTTAGGCCTTTTTTTTTTTAACTCCACCTCTCAGCTAACAGGATCTTAGTTCCATGACCAGGGATCCAGGTCAGGCTGTGAAAGTGTGGAGTCTTAACCACTGGACCACCAGGGAATTCCCAACACTTTCCTTCTTAACTTCTCTGCTTTCCTGTGGTTGAGGACACTGTGCTTCTCTACTTCTTATTTCTCAGTCCCCACTCTCTCTCTCTGAGCATACTCTAAGGCGTAACGCTCGCCTCCCTCTTTCCCCACTTACTTTCTTCAAGAGTTTTTTTTTTTTTCCCTAATTCAAGTTATCAACTATTTTGTTAGTGACTCAAAAAATGACAGCTGAATTCATTTCATGTCCAAGGCAGAATCTTAAGCCTCAAGTTAGCACTCAGAGCATCCCAAGAGCCCCATTATGTTTCTCTAATAGGAACACATTCCCATTTCCCAAGATGACTATGACAGAAAGCCTCCTATTTTCTCAAAACTTTTGCACCCCATTGTCCATTCTCAGTTTTAGCAAAGACCTTGGCTCACCTGTCATCAAGAAATTAGAAACCATTGGATGAAAACTCTAATCTTCCCACCAACAAAGAACAAAGCTGGGCTTTTATTTGCACCTTCAATTTGTCCCTTCGTTCTTTCCATTTACGATGGAGGAAGGGTCTTCTTCTCATGAAAAGCCAAAGCCAACCTCTTCACTATGTTCTATCCCTCTCCTGTGTTTTGTTTGTTTATAATTTTTGGCTGCACTGGGTCTTTGTTGCTCCTGGGGCTTCTCTCTCGTCATGGTGCACGTGCTTCTCATTGCGGCGGCTTCTCCTGTTATGCGGCATGGACTCTGCTGGGTTTAGACATCCTGTGGTATGTGGGATCTTCCCAGACCAGGGATCAAACTCAGGTACCCTGCACTGGCAGGTGGATTTTTAACACTTGGACCACCAGGGAAGCCCCTTCTCTCTCCTCTTCTTTTTATTCTTAGTACCCACCAAGCTTTTTCCCGCCTCAGGGCCTTTGCATAAGCTTTTCCATCTGCTCAAAGTGCTCTTCCTCCTGTTCTTTAATTGGTCCATTCCTCTTGCTTTAGATCTCAGAGTAATTGCTACCTTCTCAATGAGGGCTACCTTGACCATTTTACCTAGAATAAACTTGACTTGTTATTCCTTGTCTCAGTCCCTTGTTTATGTTCTTCATAATATTTGCTTCAGTTGAAATTAATTTTTGTTTTTATTCTCAAACTGAATGTAAGATCTATGAGTCTATATACTATTTCCATATATCTTGCTTACCATTATATTAATAGCTCCAGGTCTAATAAGTGACTGACCTATAGGAGTTGCTCGATAAATACCTACTGCATAAATATGTGATAATATTGATTTCCTACTTCCTCAGAAGAGGGAATTCAGTGATTGGAGGATAGGAAGGGGAAAGAGGAATTTCACTGTATTCCCTTTTGTACTCTATGAACCAGTGACTATATTATCTATTTGAAATAAATTGCATTAAAACCTGATAGCTCAGTTGGTAAAGAATCCACCTGCAGTGCAGGAGATCTCAGTTCAATTCCTGGGTCGGGCAGATCCACTGGAGAAGGGATAGGCTACCCACTCCAGTATTCTTGGGCTTCCCTTGTGTCTCAGCTGGTAAAGAATCAGTTCACAATGCAGGAAACCTGGGTTCAATCCCCGGGTTGGGACGATCCCCTAGAGAAGGGAAAGGCTACCCACGCCAGTATTCTGGCCTGGAGAATTCCATGGCCTATATAGTCCACGGGGTCGCAAAGAGTGGGACACAACTGAACGACTTTCACTTTCACTTTCAAAATTAGGAAAAAGAAAGAAGTTGTGTTGTTCCAGTCTAGAGATGATGATGGCCTGTACAAGGATGGTGACAGTGGGGTTGAAAAGAAGTAAATATATTTGATATCTAGGATCTCATGACTGTTTGGGTGTGAGAGAGTAAGCACTTCATGGGAAATAGATGGGGAAACAGTGGGAACAGTGTCAGACTTTATCTTTTTTGGGCTCCAAAATCACTGCAGGTGGTGATTGCAGCCATGAAATTAAAAGACGCTTACTCCTTGGAAGGAAAGTTATGACCAACCTAGATAGCATATTCAAAAGCAGAGACATTACTTTGCCAACAAAGGTCCGTCTAGTCAAGGCTATGGTTTTTCCAGTGGTCATGTATGGATGTGAGAGTTGGACTGTGAAGAAAGCTGAGCGCCGAAGAATTGATGCTTTTGAACTGTGGTGTTGGAGAAGACTCTTGAGAGTCCCTTGGACTGCAAGGAGATCCAACCAGTCCATTCTAAAGGAGATCAGCCCTGGGATTTCTTTGGAAGGAATAATGTTAAAGCTGAAACTCCAGTACTTTGGCCACCTCATGCGAAGAGTTGACTCATTGGAAAAGAGTCTGATGCTGGGAGGGATTGGGGGCAGGAGGAGAAGGGGACAACAGAGAATGAGATGGCTGGATGGCATCACTGACTCGATGGACATGAGTTTGAGTGAACTCCGGGAGTTGGTGATGGACACGGAGGCCTGGCGTGCTGCAATTCATGGGGTTGCAAAGAGTTGGACATGACTGAGCGACTGAACTGAACTGAGGGAGTGAGATATCCATATTAGTTCTTATATGATGAACATATAAGAATGTTCATCACAGCAGTATTTATAATATGAATAATTGGAAACAAATTTCCAACGACAGGGAAATAGTTCAGTAAATCATGGCACATCTACGTGTTTAAATGGCATTCTACTTTTTTAAAACAGAATTTATAACATGGAAAACTGTTCATGTGATATTAAGCAGAAAAAAAAAAAAAAAAACACCTGGAAAGTACATATATGGTGTGATCAAGACCATGTGTAATCCCCCAAGGCAGGACTGCCCTGGTGGTCCAGTGGCTAAGACTCTGTGTTCCCAATGCAGGGCGCCCAGGTTTGATCCCTGGTCAGGGAACTAGATCGTACATGGCACAACTGAGAGTTTGCATGCAGCAACTAAAAAGATCCCATGTGCTGCAACTAAGACCCAGTGTAGCCAAATAGGTAAAAAATAAATATTAATAAAGAAACTTCCCAAATTATGTACTGTAAAAAAAAAATCAAAGAAAATAAAGCAAAAAGTTAATTTAAAAAATGTTTCTGAGTTGTGGAATTATGAATTTTTAAAAAAGGTCCAGATAATTTCTGGATCATATCCAAAGCAAAGCCATCCTCCCTCTTTCCTGATTTGTTGGAAAGAAGTGGTTAAGCAGACAATCTGGATTTTTTGGCAGTTAAATGTTTCTCTCCTCAAGAATTTGGAGAAGAGTCATCTGCTAAGGCCTGAACATCAAACAATTCTATATTAGCTAGAAAGGGTTTTTTTTTTTTAAATTATTTTAAAAATAATTGCCTTAAAATTATTTTAAAAATAAAACAGTGGTTAAAACTCTATGCTTGCAATGTAGGGGCACAGATTCAATCCCTGGTGGGGAATTAAGATCCTGCATGTCCAGGCACAGCCAAAAAAAAAAAAAAAAAAGTTAATCTCAGTTATAGAAAAATTAGAAGATTTAGACAAGTAAAAATAAGTCACTCGTAATTCCATCACCATAAAACCACGACTAACACTTGGGTAGCTATCATTGACTTTTTAAATGGATATATATAAATATTTTTTGATCACAGAGTATATGGTCTTATGATTTAGTCTTTTTACTCAATAATATCTTACATCAGTAGATATAGGACATCAATATTTTAATAATATCATTTGGATTTACCATAATTTATGCAACCAGTCCCTTCATGTTACATATTTAAGTTGTTTCTGATTTTTCACTATGCATGTGTTCCTTTGGGTACTTATCCTGTTATTTTCATAGTATATTCCTAGCAGTGGAATTTTGGAATGAAAGGATATATTTAAAGGTACTGTCAAATTGATCCTCAAAGTTTTCTGCAATTTGTATTCCCACCTTCAGTTCATGAGTGCCTGTTTTCACAGGCTTTCAGTCCTACCCTTGTAAGAGTCAGAAATTGGTATCTCACTCAATGTCATCTTAATTTACAGGTTTTTGACGAGGTGAAACTTTTTTTTTGTTTGCTGATGGTTTATATTTGTGAATTACCTGTTCATATCCCCAACTCACTGACTGTTCTTGCAAAGTTTTTGACCATAAAGGACCATAAATCCTTGAGGAACTGATTGAAAAGGGCTTAGAATGAGGAAAGAAGAGAAGGAGGTTCTACTTACGGCTGAAGAGAGAAAGATCTTCAATCAAAGATTATAGAAGGAAACAAAAAAATTTTTTTGTAGGAAACTTCTTTTTGTAAGTCAAAATTTATGTGAAACTCACATCGGAAACAGAAAACAAGTGGAACAACACTTGTGAAACCTGCTCAGCTATACTTGCTCAGTCCCGTGTTAGCATAACCATCCCAGCAGAAGGGCTTCAAGAAACGAAAAACTAGTCCATGCATATTTGTTTCCAAATACCTGCACACATTTCTCCAGATTATGAGACTCAAAAGATTTTAGAAACACAAAGTGAAACAGTGATTAGACTCAGATGGTTTGAAGTCAGACTGCATGGGTTTGAGTATCAGATTGGACTCTGATTAGCACTGTGAATTGGACAGGCATTTAGACTCCAGTCCTTTTTAAAAAGGACAAAATAATAGCACCCACCTTGTAGGACTGACACAGGAATTTTAATGGGATGATATACATACAATCAGATCAGATCAGTCGCTCAGTCGTGTCCGACTCTTTGCAACCCCATGAATCATAGCATGCCAGGCCTCCCTGTCCATCACCAACTCCCAGAGTTCACTGAGACTCACATCCGTCGAGTCAGTGATGCCATCCAGCCATCTCATCCTCTGTCGTCCCCTTTTCCTCTTGCCCCCAATCCCTCCCAGCATCAGAGTCTTTTCCAATGAGTCAATTCTTTGCATGAGGTGGCCAAAGTACTGGAGTTTCAGCTTTAGCATCATTCCTTCCAAAGAAATCCCAGGGCTGATCTCCTTCAGAACGGACTGGTTGGATCTCCTTGCAGTCCAAGGGACTCTCAAGCGTCTTCTCCAACACCACAGTTCAAAAGCATCAATTCTTCGGTGCTCAGCCTTCTTTACAGTCCAACTCTCACATCCATACATGACCACAGGAAAAAAAACAGCCTTGACTAGATGAACCTTTGTTGGCAAAGTAATGTTTCTGCTTTTGAATATGCTCTCTAGGTTGGTCATAACGTTCCTTCCAAGGAGTAGGCGTCTTTTAATTTCATGGCTGCAGTCACCATCTGCAGTGATTTTGGAGCCCCCAAAAATAAAGTCTGACACTGTTTCCACTGTTTCCCCGTCTATTTCCCATGAGGTGATGGGACCGGATGCCATGATCTTCGTTTTCTGAATGTTGAGCTTTAAGCCAACTTTTTCACTCTCCACTTTCACTTTCATCAAGAGGCTTTTGAGTTCCTCTTCACTTTCTGCCATAAGGGTGGTGTCATCTGCATATCTGAGGTTATTGATCTTTCTCACGGCAAACTTGATTCCAGCTTGTGTTTCTTCCAGCCCAGCATTTCTCATGATGTACTCTGCAGAGAAGTTAAATAAACAGGGTGACAATATACAGCCTTGACGTACTCCTTTTCCTATTTGGAACCAGTCTGTTGTTCCATGTCCAGTTCTAACTGTTGCTTCCTGACCTGCATACAAATTTCTCAAGAGGCAGATCAGGTGTTCTGGTATTCCCATCTCTTTCAGAATTTTCCAGAGTTTATTGTGATCCACACAGTCAAAGGCTTTGGCATAGTCAATAAAGCAGAAATAGACGTTTTTCTGGAACTCTTTTGCTTTTTCCATGATCCAGCAGATGTTGGCAATTTGATCTCTGGTTCCTCTGCCTTTTCTAAAACCAGCTTGAACATCAGGAAGTTCACGGTTCACATATTGCTGAAGCCTGGCTTGGAGAATTTTGAGCATTACTTTACTAGCATGTGAGATGAGTGCAATTGTGCGGTAGTTTGAGCATTCTTTGGCATTGCCTTTCTTTGGGATTGGAATAAAAACGGACCTTTTCCAGTCCTGTGGCCACTGCTGAGTTCTCCAAATTTGCTGGCATATTGAGTGCAGCACTTTCACAGCATCATCTTTCAGGATTTGGAATAGCTCAACTGGAATTCTATCACCTCGACTAGCTTTGTTCATAGTGATGCTTTCTAAGGCCCACTTGACTTCACATTCCAGGATGTCTGGCTCTAGGTCAGTGATCACACCATCGTGATTATCTGGGTCGTGAAGATCTTTTTTGTACGGTTCTTTTGTGTATTCTTGCCATCTCTTCTTAATATCTTCTGCTTCTGTTAGGTCCATACCACTTCTGTCCTTTATCGAGCTCATCTTTGCATGAAATGTTCCTTTGGTATCTCTGATTTTCTTGAAGAGATTCCCTAGTCTTTCCCAGTCTGTTGTTTTCCTCTATTTCTTTGGACTGATCGCTGAAGAAGGCTTTCTTATCTCTTCTTGCTATTCTTTGGAACTCTGCATTCAGATGCTTGTATCTTTCCTTTTCTCCTTTGCTTTTCGCTTCTCTTCTTTTCACAGCTATTTTATGATAAATATAGCTAAACAGCTCACATACTTTTCATAAACAGATATAAGATATAGTTTGCCTGGAAACTGTTAAGTGTATAGCTAGTATCCTGCTGTTGTTAAGCACGCCTAATCATAGCCTATTCTTTGGAACTGCATTCAGATGTTTATATCTTTCCTTTTCTCCTTTGCTTTTCGCTTCTCTTCTTTTCACAGCTATTTGTAAGGCCTCCCCAGACAGCCATTTTGCTTTTTTGCATTTCTTTTCCATGGGGATGGTCTTGATCCCTGTCTCCTGTACAATGTCATGAACCTCATTCCATAGTTCATCAGGCACTCTATCTATCAGATCTAGGCCCTTAAATCTATTTCTCACTTCCACTGTATAATCATAAGGCATTTGATTTAGGTCATACCTGAATGGTCTAGTGGTTTTCCCTACTTTCTTCAATTTAAGTCTGAATTTGGCAATAAGGAGTTCATGGTCCAAGCCACAGTCAGCTCCTGGTCTTGTTTTTGCTGACTGTACAGAGCTTCTCCATCTTTGGCTGCAAAGAATATAATCAATCTGATTTCGGTGTTGACCATCTGGTGATGTCCATGTATAGAGTCCTCTCTTGTGTTGTTGGAAGAGGGAGTTTGTTATGACCAGTGCATTTTCTGACAGAATGTGGTCCACTGGAGAAGGGAATGGCAAACCACTTCAGTATTCTTGCCTTGAGAACCCCATGAACAGTATGAAAAGGCAAAATGATAGGATACTGAAAGAGAAACTCCCCAGGTCAGTAGGTGCCCAATATGCTACTGGAGATCAGTGGAGAAATAACTCCAGAAAGAATGAAGGGATTGAGCCAAAGCAAAAAGAATACCCAGCTGTGGATGTGACTGGTGATAGAAGCAAGATCGGATGCTGTAAAGAGCAGTATTGCACAGGAACCTGGAATGTCAGGTCCATGAATCAAGGCAAATTGGAAGTGGTCAAACAAGAGATGGCAAGAGTGAATGTCGACATTGTAGGAATCAGCGAACTGAAATAAACTGGAATGGGTGAATTTAACTCAGATGACCATTGTATCTACTACTGTGGGCAGGAATCCCTCAGAAGAAATGGAGTAGCCATCATGGTCAACAAGAGAGTCCAAAATGCAGTACTTGGATGCAATCTCAAAAACAACAGAATGATCTCTGTTCGTTTCCAAGGCAAACCATTCAATATCACAGTAATCCAAGTCTATGCCCCAACCAGTAACTCTGAAGAAGCTGAAGTTGAACGGTTCTATGAATACCTACAAGACCTTTTAGAACTAACACCCCAAAAAGATGTCCTTTTCATTACAGGGGACTGGAATGCAAAAGTAGGAAGTCAAGAAACACCTGGAGTAACAGGCAAATTTGGCCTTGGAATACGGAATGAAGCAGGGCAAAGACTAATAGAGAGTTTTGCCAAGAAAAATGCACTGGTCATAACAAACACCTGCTTCCAACAACACAAGAGAAGACTCTATACATACAATAAGAAGGAAAAAATAACTAGTAGACAAACAAGACCAATGTATTTGTATTATTTTTCATAAGCAATGAGTTAAAATTATGGCTGTTTTTTAGAACATTTATTTATTTATTGTGGTAAAAGTCACATAATATAAAACATGAGACCATCATACAGAGTGAAGTAAGTCAGAAAAAGATATATTGTATATTAACGCATATAGGCTGGATCTAGAAAAATGGTACAGATGAACCTATTTGCAAAGCAGAAATAGAGACATAGATGTAGAGAACAAACGTTTGGATACCAAGTTGGCGGGGGGGTGGGGGGTGTGGATTGGGAGACTGATATTGACCTAGGTACACTACTATGCCTGTTTTGCTAAGAGTTCTCTATCAAAAGAAAACTTTTTGATAGTTTTGAAAGAAAAGGACATGAATGAGTGGGAAAGAATGTTATCATTCAACCTCACTATAGAATGAATCATGCTATTCACAATGCAGGCAGCCTCTGGTGGCATAGCAACCTATTCAAATTGCAAGCAGAATACCGAGAAGGAACTATGTAAAATCACATCTAAAGTGCTAAAATGTACAGTACCTAAAATGTACACAAAACCCTAAATCTATTCTTCCAGACCTATCCTTTCATCTTTAAGGCTAATATGCCGAAATTCAAATGATTTTCTGTCATTTCAGAGAGTATCCAAAACATACCATTTTTACCACCCAGTGGCTTCCCCTGTCTCCAAGTTCCCCATTTTCCTGCAGCTTTGGAGTCAGTAGTGAACTTCCCCTTCTCCTTTTAAACTCACCTAGTCACCAACTCATGCGAAGAGTTGACTCATTGGAAAAGACTCTGATGCTGGGAAGGATTGGGGGCAAGAGGAGAAGGGGATGACAGAGGATGAGATGGCTGGATGGCATCACTGACTCGATGGACCTGAGTCTCAGTGAACTCCGGGAGTTGGTGATGGACAGGGAGGCCTGGCGTGCTGCGATTCATGGGGTCGCAAAGAGTCGGACACGACTGAGCGACTGATCTGATCTGAGTCACCAACTCTTACTACTTCTTCCCTTTCAGAGATGTGTAGATGCATTGTTTCTTTACTTACGTGGCCACCCCTTTCATCTGGACCCTTATTACTTGATTCCTGGATTGCTGCAAGTTTCCATCCGGTGAACTACTGCCAAAATAATTTTTATGCAATCTCATGTTAATTGGATCCGTATAGCCTTCTGACCTGGTGTCTGGACCATTATCTGGTCTCGGCTTATGTTATTTCAGATTATAGGATGACCCAACTCTTCAAACATTATCCTGTCAGTGACATACGAAAGAGGCAGGAAAGCTAAACATCACTTTAGCTTTATGAATTGTCTTGGTATGCTCCCAGCATCCTGAACTCTTTGCCTCCTTGACCTCTTTAGTCCTGATCTTGTTTTGGTGCCTGGCCTCTGACTGCTATTTACATTTTCCTTGTGGTACTGAAATGATAATGTTATATTACTGCCCAGCCATTTCAGTTCTTAACGTCTTAAGTTTAGCCACCTACTTGACACACAACTTTCAATTCACAATGAATTCTTCAAACTCGTATTCATGGCTCTCTCTCCTTAACTGAAAAGGAAATTTTTACTTTTATCCATGGTGGATCTTTTTTTTTTTTTAAGCTTTTCAGGGCCACCATGTTGTACAACTCAAAGCAGAATCATTCATATTGTATTTTGTGTTAATGGTTTCTCATACTAGAACACTACTGTAGTGGGAATTTCTAATAATGTACACTCACAGCCTTGAGAAATTTCATAGAAATGGCACCTGGAAAATCAGTATATATCAAGAAACTGTGTTGATGATGTATCAACAATGATGAAAAACATTTTTCATGTTTTTCTTAGAATAATAGCCTTCTTACAGACCCCAAGGCCAGACCCAGAAGGGAGTATGACTGGAGTCACGAAAGCATGGACCTTGGAACAGCGGGTCAGCGTTAGGTATGTACACCGCCTACACACTTGCTGACTGTTCCTGAGACTATCCCACGAGGGAATGGCCTGGGGTGAAAACAAGATCTGGACTATGTCAGTGCAGTGTCTTGGGAAAGATAGATCAAGGAAAGTTTTGTAGTCTGCAGTCAGGAGTAACAGCTGGACTCAGAGTGGACTCTGCACCTCAGTCCAACAGAGGCTGCAGGCCCCCTGACCCATTGCACCAGATTTCGTGTTCTGCTCTCATTCTCGTCGCTCGTGGCTGGATGCTTAGGGCAACACACTACGATTAATATTTTGTCTTTTCCTAACCCATTGCAGCGATTTTATCTCTACAGTTGTGGTGACTAGATGGCCACCTATAGCCAGGGCCCCACCCCAATTTCTAGAACCTGTCCTGGCCAGAAAGGGGCGGTTGAACATCTCTGGTACTCAGTACCAACTTAACCCTCTAATTAGTCCAACGTTATACTCTGTTCTTTCAGTCCTATTAAATGAGGTTTTTTCCAAGCTCTGGATCCTAGTTCTGCTAACTTGTGTCCTGTTTTACCTGATAACATGCCTCAGCCCTAGTCCTACAGAGAAGCTCTTGCTACTTCAAAGTAAAATTTCCTCAAACCAACCTGCCAACTGTTGTCCACTGGCATGTATTTAGGATTTTGTTGGTATGCTGGACTAGACCTATAGCAGGCCTATCAAATCTAGTGCCACCGTTATCCCAGCAAAAGGATCTAATCACATCTTTGACCACCTCTCTGGCCTTCATGCTGTGTGCCATGCCTAGCAGTACATCGCATTAGGAAAGGATATTTAACATCTTTTAAAATGTGATGCCCCAATCAGAAAAGCAATATTCAGATGTTATCTGATGACAAATGTGAACTCTGTTGTTATAGCCTATACTTTTATTAAGTGAATTGAAGTCACCTTGACTATAAAATCATCAAACTTTTAAAACATGATTTTCTGAACATCTTTACTATAGTGGGTACTTTCTCTTTTACTGATTGACACAAAATATATGCTGGTCCTATAATATGAACTGCATCATAACTGAATCACAACAAAGCAAATTTGGAACAGGGAAACTGTAAAAAAGAATTATATCAATGATGATCAAAAGCATCTCTAGCAACTATAATCATACATTATATAAGTGAAAGTGAAAATGACAGATTTAATGGATTATCTGCCCAAGTTATTTATTCAAATGCCAAGAGGCAATTTACCATAAAAGTGTTTCCATATTTTATTTTCCTTATATGAGCGAGAAGTCTCAGTGTGTTTACTTATATTATCAATTTACCACCTCATTAAATTCTGGAAAAAAATTATAAAGCATATTTGGAATTATAACGGCAAAAAAGAAAACACCAATAAATTCTTTTGTTCTTGAAATTTTTATTTCAGTTTAAACAAAAAAGAAATGTTACTTATGTCATCCAGGGACAGGTGGGACAGTATGATTATCCTTCATAACTGTTAGCTGGCAAAGTCCAAATGAGAGGTGGAATCTAGGTCTAAGATGCTTATTGTTCCAGGTTATATTTACCTTCCAAAGAGACAATGAAAATAAGTCAAAAAGATGATAAACAGATTTACATGAAGTCACACTAGAAAATCTGAGAAAGTGATGTCTAATGCTTTGGGAAATTCTATTCCCACTTAATACTCAGAAGAATAAATTCTTAAAGATCAGGAGCAGGTGGTTTATCCTATAAGTATTAGACACAATGATATGCACTTTCATCAGTTTGTTCTGATTATTAGGACTCAAGATGTTATTTAAAATCTAGATGTAGGCCCAGACAGTTGGTCATTGCTAACAATGGAAAATGTACATTTCGTTAGAGAAAACAAAAATCTGACTATTAGCATCTTAATTTACAATTATTAAGTCCAATTTTAATTTTTACCAAAAAAAAGAAATACAGCAGCAATTGTTACACACCTGAAAAAGATTCCAAATAGAATGTCCCTATTGACAACAACAATCAAGAAATTCGAATTCAGTCTACAGATTTTATTTCTGATCATTTAACAAACTTTCAGTTATTTCTTTGAGTCTGCCTCTGTTAACAATGTACAACTTGTCAGATAATTACATCACTGATTTCCAAGCTCTCTTTCCACATTTTTCCCCTTTAACTAAGGTGTACCTAGAAATAATGAGACAACCTGAATAGCTGTAATGACTTTCAATAATTCTGTCTTACTAATTAGTTGATCTTATTCCAGTGAAGGCTAATTTCAAATTTATCCAACAGCCTTTGATTTCAGAATTACTTATGATAGTAGAATACTGCATCAAATACAGAAATCTTGATCAATAATCTTCTACTTACATCTCATAAACAATTATCTTTCTAAACAATTTACAAATGTAAAATATGCAATATTGTTTAAAATAAATATACAATATATAGTTTCTACATTCTCAGACAGGCTTAAAAATGAGGTAATAAACACTTAACTGATTAAACCTTTTACCATTCTGGAAATGGCTTAGGGAAATAATGAAAACATTTTTTCTTAGGTCTTTTCATGTTTTCTTCGAATGCTTCTGAGTACATCCTTTTCTAGTCTGAAAAATTATGTAAAAAATCCTTAAGCTTTGTTGGATAGTCTGTCATCACCCCAGTTGCTCCCAAATCAAAGGCTCTTTTGTATTCCTGCTCTTCATTTAATACCCAAATGTACACCTGAAAATTAGAAAAATGAGAAGTATAAGAAGAAATGTTAAAACAGCAAATTATCTTTATGTTAGCATGCATCCACTACAATCTCAGTACACTTAGAAACAACCTTTTAATAACGTGCAATTTAAAGTTTTTCTGATAAGTGGTCTGAGGTGACCTCTAAAAATGGTCCGACAATCACTTAACCCAGAAAACTCCACAAAATCATGTAAATCAAGAGGTTCAAATCTTCACGCTCCCTTTAAGAACACTTGTGAAACTGCCCAGCCCATTAAGGGTATGCATATCTGGAAAACCACCAAGTATTTGAAGGATGTCACTTTACAGAAGCAACATGCGTGCCATTCCATCATTACAATGGTGGAGGTGCTGGGTATGCGCAGGCCAAACAGCGGGGCTGGACACTGGGTCAGGGGCCCAGAAAGACTGCTGCATTTTTACTGCAGAGAGTCACGCTGAACTTAAAGGCTTAGATGTGGACTCTGGATGTAGATGGATTCTCTGGTCACTGAGCAATTCTGGTGAGCAAATCTCCCAAGGCGTGGGTAGGACTTACAGAGCTCATGGTCAGATCAGCCCAGACATGAGCTCTCCCTGCCCCACTGAGATGACCCTTACTGAAAAAGAACAGGTGATTGTTCCTAACCCAGAAGAGGAGCTGTACAGAAGAAAAAGATACCCAGGGAAAAACTGAAGAAATAAATAACTTATGGCCTCGGAATAAATGCTGCAAAAGAAAGAAAGAAAGAAAGAAAGCAGCAGCAGCAGCAAATAAAAGCCAAAAACAAAAAACTCTGCAATTTTAAGAAATCATTGAGCCCTTTAAACAAATCCCACTTTGCTCACTAAATATGACTATCCCACCCTCTGGCTTCAGTTCTCACCTACCTATAGGTGAACTCTAGCTACTGAAACACCAATACTATCTTGTTAACTATAAGGCAGAGCTTAAGGTCTTCATATGAGAACCAGTAAAAGCAGCAGAGTTAGGACCAAATCAAGTTAGTCAGAAGTTACTGCCCTCTAAACTTGTGTTGAACTGGTAAACTATGCTCTTTCTAGAATGCATCATTACAAAAACTTACCTGAATGCCTCGGGCAGTGAGGTGGTCAAACAGAGCTTTTCTCATTAGTAAACTAGAAAAGAAAAGCATAAAAGATTTAGGTACTCAGTCCTAAGGAAGGACTACCATTAGTCCTCAGTTCTAATTCAGTCAGTTTAGAGTTTCTAATCCCTACTTGGATTTAATCCTGATGTTTCAGCGCTAGAAGCAAGGGACGGCCTCAAGCAGTAATAGCTGTTGTGGATGGGTTTATATCTTAACTGCTGGATCTCCTTTCTGCTCTTTGCTGCCACTCTTCCTGAAGCAGCTCAATGGAGACCAGGCTTCCTCACTTCTCCTGCTGGCGCCGTACTGAGTGAGAAAGAACTAGGGAGTCTGTGTTCCTAACTTCCCAAATCAAAATAAGGCAGTGAACGTGGGTCAAATTCTATACAGTCACAGTCCATTTACAAAGTGAATTAGTCTTTTGTGAGTTATCTTAGAAACGTAATGTTCATTAATTACGCTATCCTTTATAAAGAAAAAAACGTTTTTTTTTTCAGCTCCAAATAACTTAAAAAGTGAACTTTTAGAATACAAGTCACTTGAGCAAGATGAAAGCTTTTTGTACTGAAAAGTTATACATATTATTTCTATTCTGTTTAGTCTATTAGAATGATTAAGTAGCAGAAATGAAAAACCATATGCATTTAACACCAGCTAAAATGCATCCTTGGGAATTTCCTGGTGGTCCAGTGGTTAGGGGGCATAGGTTCAATCCCTGGTTGGGGAACTAAGATCCTGCATGCCATGTGGCAGGGCCAAAAAACAAAACAAAACAAAACAGCATCTTTAAAAACTACAAATGACATCAGGAATAAAGCAAAAAAGAATAAACCCTGTGGCACAGAGAAAAGATAAAACTAGTTTTCAAACTCTGAAAGAGGAGCTAAGGAAAAAAAATGGTTGTGATTTACGACTATTATTTAAGCATTCAAGGCATTCAAGGTTCCACTTTCTTTTTCCTTTGGCCGTGTTGGGTCTTAGCTGTGGCCTGTAGGGTTTTTAGTTGTGACCCCTTAGTTGCGGCTTGTGGGATCTGGTGCCCTGACCAGGCATGAGCCCAGTCCCTCTGTGCTGCAAAGGAGCATGGAGTCTTAGCCGCTGGACCAAGGTTCCAGTGTATTTTATTTGTTTTCAAGGTTCCATTTTAAAGCAATATGGAGGTAGGTTTTACCTAAAATTACACTCAACATGTCTTAGACTTTAAGGCATTTTCTCTAAAGTAGATGCCCACTGTACAGGTGGGGCTTCCATCCTGCTGTTAAGTCTCAGTGTAGCTCTTCCTTAGAAATGCGCCATTAGTCAATCTACACTCTCACATGTGTTGTGTTGCTGTACACGCTTCTTTTCACCATGTTGTTGAGTGCAGGCTAGTGGAAACAGTGAGTAAGTAGCAGGGGACGGGTATACATCCCAGGTCTGCTACTGACACGCCACGTATATCATTTAACTTTGGGTAGCCAGGTGCTCAGTTTTCTCCTGAGTTTGATGAGATTATCTCCCAATTCCTCCTAAGGTTTCATGACTAGTAATTAAGCTAGTTCTAAATGATTTATACACATCCATTTGTACAATGTTCAACTCATCCTGGTTACAAATTACACATAGAGAGTCTGCTCTAGATTATAAGCATCATATTTAAGAGTTAAAACAATAATATGTATATCAAGAAACTAAAATTCTTACATATCAGAAAGCCAGATGAGAAACTTCTGACTTCTGGACATGGTGTGTGGTTCTTTCAGCCTGAGGGAAAATAAAATTTAAATTAGAAACACAGGAATATATCAGTGTGATAAAACAAGTTCAAGAACAAAAATCAGTGCCTTGATTGTACTTGGTATATGCTTCAGTTCAGTGCAGTGGCTCAGTCGTGTCTGACTCTGCGACCCCATGGACTGCAGCACTCCAGCCTTCCCTGTCCACCACCAACTCATGGAGTTTACTCAAACTCACATCCATCGAGTTGGTAATGCCATCCAACCATCTCATCCTCTGTCGTCCCTTTCTCCCGCCATCCATCCTTCCCAGCATCAGGGTCTTTTCCAATGAGTCAGCTCTTCGCATCAGATGGCCAAAGGACTGGAGTTTCAGCTTCAGCATCAGTCCTTCCAATGAATATTCAGGACTGATTTCCTTTAGGATGGACTGGTTGGATCTCCTTACAGTGCAAGAGACTCTCAAGAGTCTTCTCCAACACCACAGCTCAAACGGATCAATTCTTTGGCATCAGCTTTCTTTATAGTCCAACTCACATCCATACATGACTACTGGAAAAACCATAGCTTTGACTAGACAGACCTTTGTTGGCAAAGCAATGTCTCTGCTTTTTAATATACTGTCTAGGTTGGTCATAACTTCTCTTCTAAGGAGCAAGCGTCTTTTAATTTCATGGCTGTATCTGAGTTAGTCACCCATTCCAGTCCATTTTAGTTCACTGAGTCCTAAAATGTTGATGTTCACTCTGGCCATCTCCTATTTGACCACTTCCAATTTTTCTTGATTCATGGACCTAACATTCCATGTTCCTATGCAACATTGCTCTTTACAGCATCGGACCTTGCTTTCATCACCAGTCACATCCACAACTGGGTGTTGTTTTTGCTTTGGCTCCGTCTCTTCATTCTTCCTGGAGTTATTTCTCCACTGATCTCCAGTAGCATATTGGGCACCTACCGACCTGGGGAGTTCATCTTTCAGTGTCCTATCTTAAAATCTGGGAAAGGACAAAATTAAATTAGAACAAAGCCCATTTGGATTCTCTATTTTCATGATTTCAGGCTAACTTTTTGCTACACTCTTCAAAGTTTAAAATTTAAAAGTTATCTTTCTGGAGATCCCGGGTACCCAGAACCCATGTTTCTTCCTTTTTTGGTGAGGCCTCTTTCTCTTGCCTTTGCTGTAATTCTGTATGCAGTAGATGTAAACACATAGCCAAACTTCACTATGTACTAAAAGATATTTGGGGTTAAAAATGAGATTAAAAAAAAACAACCCTAAAAACACTTTTTTCCTTTCACTTTCAATGTTTGAAGACCTAGGTGCATCCTTTTAAGACATGTTTCCTACTGAAAGAGTACACTTGACTTTCAGACCTACAATGAGTTCCTTCAGCCTCTCTGATGCTGAGAGCATCAGCTGTGTCATTAACTTTGGGCTGTGCCCAGAGGCTTCTCTGACTAGTTAAGTCTTTCTACTGTGAAGACCGTTCAGCCTCTTTTGGAGTTATAGTGCACAGTGATTTTCATTCTCCCCAGATCTTGATTCTTGTTTCCTTTCTAACTCCTTTTATCTACACTCTTAGGATTATTCTGAGTCTCCCAACTTAAATTCTTTTTTTTTAAATTTATTATTTATTTTAAAATTTATCTTTAAATTTTTGGCTGTGCTGGGTCTTCATCGCTGTGCACAGGCTTTCTCCAGTTGCTGCAAGCAGGGACTACTCTCTAGTTGTGGCACGCGGCCTTCTCGTTGCAGTGGCTCCTCTTGTTGCAGAGCACAGGGCTCTAGGTATGCAGGCTTCTCAATGCAGTGGCTCCTCTTGTTGCAGAGCACAGGGCTCTAGGTATGCGGGCTTCTCTTTGTAGTATGCGGGCTTCTCGTTGCAGTGGCTCCTCTTGTTGCAGAGCACAGGGCTCTAGGCATGCGGGCTTCTCATTGCAGTGGCTCCTCTTGTTGCAGAGCACAGGGCTCTAGGTATGCAGGCTTCTCGTTGCAGTGGCTCCTCTTGTTGCAGAGCACAGGGCTCTAGCTATGCGGGCTTCTCGTTGCAGTGGCTCCTCTTGTTGCAGAGCACAGGGCTCTAGCTATGCGGGCCTCTTGTTGCAGTGGCTCCTCTTGTTGCAGAGCACAGGGCTCTAGGCATGCGGGCTTCTCGTTGCAGTGGCTCCTCTTGTTGCAGAGCGCAGGGCTCTAGGCATGCGGGCTTCTCGTTGCAGTGGCTCCTCTTGTTGCAGAGCACAGGGCTCTAGCTATGCGGGCCTCTTGTTGCAGTGGCTCCTCTTGTTGCAGAGCACAGGGCTCTAGGCATGCGGCCTTCTCGTTGCAGTGGCTCCTCTTGTTGCAGAGCACAGGGCTCTAGGTATGCAGGCTTCTCGTTGCGGTGGCTCCTCTTGTTGCAGAGCACAGGGCTCTAGGCATGCGGGCTTCAGCAGTTATGACACGTGGGCCCAGTAGTCGTGGTTCATGGGCTTAGCTACTCCTTGGAATGTTGGAATCTTCCCCACCCAGGATCAAATCCATGTCCCCTGCCTTGGCAGACGGGTTCTTAACCACTGGACCACCAATGGAGTCCTTAAATTAATTTTTTCTCTTTTCAGTTTTTATTTGAAACTTTCTAAATAAACTCCTTCTATTCTCCTAACTCTACCTGAGGTAAAAAGTTCTAATCACAATTTCAGGAATCCCAAGAATTAAAAAACTTGAAATATTAATTACCTCATTAAACACAAACTATTACGTTGCCTTAGGAAGTATTCACTGTCTTTCATTAAAAAAATATACAAACAATATTCTACCACTGTCTTAATCCATAATCACTTTTTAAAGAAAAAAATTAATCCTATGAAATCTGTTCACATCTGTAATTTAATAACATTTCCTTCTAAAAGGAACACCTGCAGATGATCTCGAGAGCACAACAGGCCATTCTAGACCAGAGGAAAGCGAAGTAGTTTAGGGATAAATGGCTAGGAACTGTTTTAATTTAGCAAATGAAAATAGTTTATTTGTAGACAAGAAGCAATTTCTGTTGTTTCATCTAAGAAACAGCTACAGAAATTGCTAATAAATACTATTGTAATCAGGAATAGATAAAATAAGCATACACATAACTAACAAACTCAAACTGGAAAACAAGCATGAAACACAGATGCTGAGTACAAGAGTGCTGACCAACTTCTTTTTCTTACTGATATTTTCTAATGATTGCTGTATGTTCAGCTTGATTTTTTATAGTTCTGTGGGGATGAAAAAAGTTCTCATGCAGGTGAAACCACATTTAAATGATCTCCCCAGAAGCTCCAGAGAAATTTACAACTAGGAATGACATTCTAAGCATGTGAGATGAAGATCTTTGTTAAATAAAAATGATAAAGATAATTTAACGATAAAAGCTATCATTTATTGAGGGCTTATTTTTTGCCAGGCAATGCTCTAAGTGTTTTATACATTTTTACCTTCGTATTAACAGTAAATTAGTGTGTAAAAAGCAAGGCTTTATACCCAGTAGAGAAGTTACACAATTATGAAGTATCCGAGAATCCCTTGGACTACAAGGAGATCAAACCAGTCAATCTTAAGGAAATCAGTCCTGAATATTCTTTGGAAGGACTGATGCTGAAGCTGAAGCTTCAATCCTTTGGTCACCTGATGGGACGAACTGACTCACTGGAAAAGACCCAGATGCTGGGAAAGGTTGAAGGCGGGAGGAAAAGGGGACAACAGAGGATGAGATGGTTGGATGGCATACCAACTCGATCGACATGAGTTTGCGCAAGCTCTGGGAGTTGGTGATGGACACTGAGTCGGTGATGCCATCCAAACACCTCATCCCTCTGTCGTCCCCTTCTCCTCCCATCTTCAATCTTTCTAAGTCTTTGTCTTAGTTTTCCAGTAATTGCTAACTGATGAAAACAGGGTAATCACTTACTTCAATATGATAGAAGGCATTGGGATTTCAAAAAACTGTTCTCGAATGGGCACAAAGGGCAAGAGGCCAGTGAAGAACAGGCCAAGAACGAGCAGCACACGTTGTAAACTGAAGAGTATAGGAATTTCCGAATTCTAAAAGACACAAACAATATCAGAGGATTATTGCACAACCTTCAAAGTTTCCCAAGACTGTATCTTGACATCTGTTTAAAGTATTCCCTAAATCATCAACATCCACTTCCAAATACACCACACTTAGAAATGACTGGTCCTCGACAAACGGGTCAGGATCTATGCTGGAGTCCTACAGTATAAACCGATACTCAAGTTTCTCCATTCTCCACTCTCCGCTTCTGCAGCACCAGTCCTGTCTGTTGGTGCTAGTCTTTATCACCAGAGATTAAACATATCAGATTTAATGGAACGAGATAAAGAAATAATGATATGAAATATTCAGTAACCTTCTACATACTCAATAACTATACGTATTTTTAAAATAGGATATGATACAGATATATGTTAATAGTGTTACAAATATTCACGTTTTCATCTTGCAAAACTGAAACTCCATACTAATATTAAACAAATCCCCATATTCCCCTCCCCCAGATCCCCCATGTCTATCTTTAAAACAAATAAAAATTTTAATACATTTGAATGTTTCTGTATAAAATATATTGAAAAAAATCATGCAAAAACATATTTTATTTAATATTCAGTCACTTAAAAATATATATTTATCAGCTACTTAGCTGTGATACAGGGGATGTTTTTTGTGGCATGCGGGATCCAGTTCTCTGACCAGAGACTAAACCCAGACCCCTGCAGTGGGAGTATGGCGTCTTAGCCACTGGACTACCACCAGGGAAGTCTCCATCCACTCTTTTTTAGATTTCTTTCCCATTTAGGTCATCACAGAGCACTGAGTAGAGTTCCCTGTGCTATACAGTAGGTTCTTCTTAGTTACCTATCTTATACATAGTAGCAAATATATGTCAGTCCCAGTCTCCCAATTCATTCCACCATCCTCCCCTTCTTTTATATTTTTAGCTTCTAGCATCTGGGAATTAAAGAGCTAATATGAAATTCTTATACATCGTAATTTAAGAATTATAAAAGATGCATGAATTACATAAGCATGTTCATAGTACAAATGACAATTATTGTTGAGACATTCTTCCTTAGGTGTTTGAAAATTACTGCTGAAATCTTGGGAGTTTTTAAATTCTAAAATGACAGAAGCCCAGAGATGTCTAGAAAAATACGTGAATCAAGGGGAATGTTCTGTGATTCTGGGCCAAAAGTGAACATGTTATTTTGAAATAATTATAAACTCACAGGAAGTTGTAAGATTATACTAGAGTCCCATTTATTCTTAACTCAGCTGCCCCATCTGTAACCAGATGTACCAAAACCAGGAATTGACAGTGATATATTACTGTTAGACTGTCCACCTTACTCACTTTTCAGCGTTTTTAAAACTTGTGTTCATTTGTGCATGTGTATAGTCAGATGCAGCTGTAATCCATGTATAGATATGTGTAATCACCACCAGTCAAGACACAGAACTGCTCCATCACAACAGAGAATTCCCTCCTGCTACCTCCTTAATTAAAAAATTTCATGTGCACCATTTTCACTTTACTGAGATAAATGCCCAAGAGTAAGATTGATGATTATATGCTAAATGTATGTTTGGTTTTCTAAGAAAATTTAATTAAGAGTGGCTATTTTATTTTACATTCCCACTAGCAATGCATGTGAGATGCAGTTTCTCCTCATCTTCTCCAGCATTTGCTATTATCACTGTTTTTAATTTGAAAAAAAAAAATTGAAAAAAATGATGTAAAAAGGGGCTTCTTTGGTGGCTCAGATGGAGAGGAATCTGTCTGCCATACAGGAGACGCAGGTTCAATCCCTGGGTTGGGAGGATCCCCTGGAGAAGGCAACAGCAACCACTCCAGTATTTTTGCCTTGAGAATCCCATGGACAGAGGAGCCTGGCCAGTTACAGTCCATAGGGTCGCAGAGTCAGATACGACTGAGCAACTAACACACACACACAAAGATCAGCAGGTCATGAAGTCTCCAGTATATTATCTTGCTTTTGTCTCAGTTCTATATTCTTGGGGATCTGAAGTCACTCAGCCCATTGATTATTCTGTTCTGTCCTTTTGTACACAGATAAATAAAACTTATTACTTGCCTTAATGAGAACCTCATTACTTTTGATTGTACTTTTAATTATAATGGTGCTGATTTTGGATCTATGCTTTCCTTCTTTGCCAGGAAGGAAGGCCTTTTCAAAAGAATTTTTTGTATTTCAGAACTGTACCTTGTGTTATGATATTCCTACTGCATCATCACTTGTATTCTGAAAGAGAATCTTCAATGCTTAAGATTTTTTAACTGTTTGTATTTCAAATCCTCTTAGCTGACTATGAGCTAAATTTTCTTGTAGAGGCTTAGTATACCATTTCAAAATACATCCAATTTTTATAGATATATTTTCTTCAAACAGAAGCATTTCAATTGGTGGATGGCTGTAATTCAAAATACTACCTGATAATCTTTTCATACTGTCCATCCTAAAGGAAATCAGTCCTGAATATTCATTGGAAGGACTGATGTTGAAGCTGAAATTCCAATACTTTGGCCACCTGATGAGAAGAGCTGACTCATTTGAAAAGATCCTGATGCTGCGAAAGATTGAAGGAGAAGGGGACGACAGAGGATGAGATGGTTGGATGGCATCACCGACTCAATGGACATGAGTTTGAGTAAACTCTGGGAGTTGGTGGTGGACAGGGAGGCCTGGTGTGCTGTAGTCCACGGGGTTGCAAAGAGTCAGACACGACTGAGCGACTGAACTGAACTGGATTGAACCTGATAACCATGATTTAACTCTATTTGGGAAGTAATGTAAAGAAAAGCTTGAGTTGTAAAGTTGAAGGACTAAATACTTTCCTTCATTCAAAATTATGCAAAAAAATTTTGCTTACCTAACAAAAACCGGACACTAAAAGACACACATATATACATAATAAAATGAATAACATGTTGGCAAACAACTAATATTATCATGTGAAAATAATAATTCTGTGAGCCAGTCCAATCATAGTGAACTTAATTGCAAGGTCCATTATCTACTAAACCTTCTATCTATAAATTCATTATGTCTACTAGTAAACTTCTGGTTAGCTGCTTCCATCCAATACTGTCTTTGTAACAAGGCTATATGAAATAAGATATTTTAAAAAAATTATGGCTATAATTACTTAACTTTTATAGACATATAACAACAACAAAGACAGATCATTCTGTATCTTTTTTTTTTCATTCTGTATTGTTTTTGAAGCTTACCTCTTTGTAGCACTTTTCTACAATTTCATAGCTGGCGTTACCCCACACTGTTATGTGTTCTCGTCTGTACTGCTTCACCAATTCCGAAACCTACATGTGAAAATTCAAAATTTTATTCATGTGACTCTTTGTAAATCCACTTACGTGATTTTACTTATAAAATGGATTACAACTATCTGCTGGTGCATAGTATAAAATTTTGAAAGAACTGATCATTAAATTCAGATTATTTCATAAAGTACAAGAAATTACATCTACCACTATATGATTTATCTAATAGAATACAACTGTTTAGTAACTGGACATAAACTAAGTACAAATGAAACAAGTGAAACTGGAAGAAGTTAATTACATAAATGCCACAGCCATGGGGGTTCACAGGAGCTCACGCTTATCTCAGTGACTGAGACATGACAAGTCACTCTGAAAACAGGCTTTCCTACAGTAGAGTGATCTCTTCTACCAGGGTAGTATTTAAAACAATGCTGGTCCCTAGAGTATCACATTTCCTTGAACATTATCAATCTATGCAGGCACCTGCACTAGCCGTATTTAGTTCGTGAAATCGGATTGCAACACGCTCAGAGGAGGCAATGCCTTAAGTACCTTCTTAATCAGCAAATTGTTGTTGACTTTGATATCGATGTTAATGGGAGTGTTAGGAAAGGCCTCAAAAACTTCCTTCAGTAATGGAATTCGGTTATCTTTTCCTTCACATTGGCATGCTGAGAAAGCAAGATTTTTAAATGTATTTTTAAAAGATCACTTTTTTGATGATTAGAAAGTTAAGAGTATGCAGTCATAACAGGACATTTACAAAATGATGCAAAGTATAAAGAAGAAAAGAAAAATCATCTAGAAATCCAACAAGTTAGATACAACCACTGAGACCATTTGGTGTACTTTCTCTCCTCTTTTTTCCCTATGCATAATCTAATGATGTTATAATATAGTGTCCCTTCAGGTTTTAACTTGATCTTTTCACATAAGTAAAAATAAATGCTAGTATACTGTATTTATGATTACGATGAAAAGTTTTCCATTATACTTTTTGAGATAACTGTAGATTCACATGTAGTTTTAAGAAACAATATAGAGATTTATGCAGGGTTTACCCAGATTTCCCAATGGTAACCTTTAGCAAAACTGTAGTATGATACCATAACCATGATATTTACATTGATAGAATCCACGGATCCTATCCTGCAGTTATTATTTTAAATAAATTTAAGGGTTTAAAATTTAACCAGTCTCCTTGAAGGATAACATAATCTGTCACTCCAAAATATGCCATTTTGGCATAAGGAATCTTCTGAAGCAGAGGCAATTGAGAAGAAGCAGATACAAGAAAAGTTCTCTATGCCCATCCTCCATCTGCCTAAAAACAAGACTAAATTGTGCAAAAAATAAGCAACAACCCTCGACCCTTATCAGCACCAAAGGACTCGATATAACAAACTACTGATTAGTCTTTATCTTCCATTAACCCCCCATATTTACCCTCCCACCATTTGCCACTCTAGACATTCAAAGTCCTTTTTTCCTTTGTCTTGTCACTTCTCTGAAAATTTACTGGATTTTGTTTGCTTGTTTAAGATGCTATATAAACTCAAGTTCTAGCCATACCTTTGAGTATTCATCCCTGAGTTTCCTCCATGACACATACACATTAGTAAACTTCTGTTTTTCTCATGTTAATCTTTTTTGTTACAGAGTCTAGATGAGAAACTAAAAGAATAGAAGAAAAAAATTCTTCCTCCCCTAGACCTTACTACTGGAAACTGAGGTTGTTTCTAAAGTTTTGCTATGATATCATCAGTAAATTTTTCAGACTGTGAATAATATGGTTAGGCAAGGGAAATGCATACTAATTCAGTAATGGGTTGAAGAATTATATCAATGCAGTTATTCAAAGAAAACTGAGTCACAAAAAATTAGAAGAGGATTTTTAATCATTCTTTTTATTTTCTGAGGGTTATTTTATTCTTTCCTTAGTTCCATTTGCTCTAATTACTTATATAATATACTATACATACTATATAACTATTATAAAATTTTCCCTTCCATCTGAAACTTCAATTCCACTAATGCATGAATAACAAAATTGTCAAAGATCCTTTATTTCATCCTTATTGTACAGCAAACCAAAACAAACAAGCATATCAAAAAAAGTAATTTGAGTCTAAGTTCTAAAACTTTTTAAAACACAGGCTCGTGTGAAAAGCAGCATGGGAATGGGAAAATTAAAAAAAAGAAAAAATATGTTATCATTTGTCTATTCTGTGTTCTATTCTTACTGCCTTTTTACTATGCCTTATAATTCAGATGGGGCTCTGGTTCATTCTGATGGGACTGTTAATCATTTGGCTTTGTCTCCCAGACACAGAGAAAGCACATAACCTTTCAAGCATAAAAATATGGACCACAGGAGATGTTGCCTAAAACGGATCCTGTACTTTTGAACTTATCAGAGGTCCATTTTTATGTGAAGAAGATGTGCTTGAGAACAAAGCTAACATGATGAAAATGGAATAAAGAAATGGAAATAAGACACAGACAAATTATTGCTTGAGCAACTGGAATCATTTATGTTTGAAGGCATATAACCTCTAGACTTTTTAGTTATGAGAAAACAATAAATTATTCTTGTAAACTTCTCTTAAACTATTTTCAGATGGATTTCTAGTACTGATAACTCAAAGAGTTTGGACTTAGACTACAGAACTGAACTATAAAAATTAATTATGTTAATATACAAAAATTTAGCTATAGTTTTTATCTAACCAGCCACCTTCCTTCCCTAGGAAAATTGCATCTGCTGCATTCTAAATTGTTCTGATTGGGTTGTCAAAAACAGGCCTTCTCCCCACTCACTCTCACAAGTAGGCAAATGACCTAGGTCTGCCCAATCATAACAGCCTGTCCAATCATAACAGCCTGTCCCTTTATCCACATGACTAGTTCAAGATGGACACATGATCCAAGTCTAGCCAATCAGTGCCTTTCTCTAGAACCTTTCATAAGTAAGGTCACAGTACAGGCAGGGGTCACAGTACAGGCAGGATGTGAATTTATAGTTGTCAGTGATCACATTCCTGCCACATGCCCCAAATCCATCTATAGTAAAAGAAGACCCAAGAGAAGCAGAACAATGGAATAAAGCAAAAGAGTCCTTTTATGTGCCCAAGGATCCCATAATGTTTAATTATGATCCTCTCTAGGATATGGTCCTATAAACTGGTCTCTGTTACTTATAATTTAAAAAGTCTGAACGTGATGTACTATTTGTACAGTCCAATATGGCAGCCACTGGCCACATGGGGCTATTTAAATTAAGATGAAATAGGGAACTTCCCTGGTGGCCCAGTGGTTAAAAATTCTGCCGTTTTATTACAGGTGGCGTGGGTTCGGGAACTAAGATTCCCCCATGCTGCATGGTGTGGCAATAAATAAATAAATAACATGAAATAAAATTTAAAATTCAGTTACTTGGGTATACTAACCACATTTCAAGTACTCAACAGTCACATGTGGCTATTGACTATTGTATCATACAGTACAAATGTAGGACATTTCTATCAGTATAGAAAGCTATATTTAGGCAACGCCATTCTAGCTAAATTTTTGTTAGCTTATTCAATGTGGAAAAATTAATTTTGCAGTCGAAAGAATTACCATAGACAATAGCTATTCACACCTAAGTAAGATGTACTCAAGGTTCAACTTGGAAAAAGGTCAGACAAAACTAACTTTGGAAAAGCAACATGACACATTACACAATAAGAATAATGTTGAATCAAATAGTGGGAGGGAAACAAGGAAATGAAAACGTGCTAAGAGAATGTGTGCTAACGTGATATGAAGATATTTAAATTAGATGACTCAGTCAGCACAGAATAAAGAGTTGGAGGAAGAAGTGTGTACCCAATATTGTTCAGGCAGAGAATAACTAGCGGGGCAATACTACCAAAAGGGAAAGAGGAAAATAACATGAAAACATGAACACTACATTCAGAGTGTGCCATAGGACGTGCTGGTGGATGGAACACATGAAATGGCTCTGGAGCATACTAGAACTTTCAAACAGATCACTACAGTCAAATCTAGATCCAAACTACGTAATTTTTATGGAAAAGAGGTTATTTTCAAGTAAGCATGACAGATAAAAATAAACCCTTTAGTTAACACATTTTCATGTTCCTTCTTTAAGTTTACTTTTTAATGTAGCCTGTGGTACATCAAAGCACCTGTAAAAAGAAAACACTCAATTCTTCCTCACCTAAGTTGTGAACCACAAAGAAAGCAAGAGGCCTAAAATCTGTATTCCTCTGAGAGTTGATTCCCTCTCTCCCTTTTGCTTTCTCTCCCTTCCTCCAGTACTTGAAGAAAACAACAGTTCCAGCAGGGGAACAGAAGAGGAAAAAAACTGAACAACTTTCTGCCTAATCTGAGTCAAGTTTTTACACTACCATATATGTCTGTTTCAAATACAAAAAACCTCACGTGTGAGGCACAGCCTTTAAGCTAATTATGATATTACTTGAATACAATATGAATGAAGGATAATTATTGTTAATCATTAAATCTGAGAGTACATGGCATTGCTACTAACATGCGATTTGAAGAGACTCTGTAGCTACAGGGGCAGTATAGATAGCTGAACACTGGCCTGGTAAGGAGAAGACCTAGTTTCAAGTCCCAGGTCTGTCATTTTCTTGTTATATGACCTTAATCAAGGAAATTTACACATTTAGGATTCAGTTTACTTTCTGTAACAAGAGGAGACAGGGTTAGATGATTTCAAAGGTCTCTTCCCATTCAAAAGTTTTATGACTTATTTGGGATATATAAAACCAGGGGAACAAATTTTTTTTTTTCTTAAAGCATCTTATAAACTTTGTGAGGCTTTGGCTTTGCTCTCTACAAAGGAAAACTTGGGAAAAACTTCACTTCGGAAATTTTCTTAACTTTTCCAAGTCCACAACTGACACCAGTACTGAACAGCTCTGCAAGTTATAATCCTACTAATTATAAGAATGAAAGGTGTTTCATCAAATCAGCAAAAGCTTAATGATACTTACTTGGAAGGCCAAGTCAAAAAACCCCCCACAAACATCACATTGAAACGTCCTGTAGAGACAGCCCATGCAAACAGGTTTCTGATTTTTATTTGGCTCTCTAAGGTTTCTTCACGGGGTCGCAAAGAGTTGGACATGACTTAGTGACTGAACAACAGCAACAACAAGGTTTCTCAATCAAGGAGAAATTATACTGGCCAATTTTAAGTTTAGCTCACAGAGTGGTTACAGGTCTTCTTGAAAATTAGTATCAACAAGATCCTTGACATTTAACCAAGGTTTCAACTATATGTAAGCTTTACCAAGGACCATGACAAGAACATCATGCAGTTTTCCTGAGTTACATGTGAGTCAACTCAAAACATGAGGTTGGATTGTCAAGGGAAGGGCGCTCAGCACCTGTAACTCGAGGTGGTGTGTTTTCCATCCTAATGTAACTAACACATCGGACCAAGGGACATGTCTCTTTGTGGGAAATGTTCCCTCAAAAGAAAAAAAACAACAACTATGTTGCTGATTAGAAAATGAAGATGACTAGGAAATGGACGGTTTATTCGACTAACGGAATTCTTTTACTGATTTAAAATATGGAGTAGCTAAATAACATAGAATGAAAAAATTACAGAATCGGCAAGGATCTGAAAGGGGTCCCTTTAATTTCTTTTCATTCTTCTTATTTATGATGGATTATTTACTACAAGTTATAGTAATATTCTAGAATTTGAAGCTTTAGAAGTGCAAAGTATCCCTAATAATATATGAGTTTCTCATAATTAATATTCAGACTTAAATGAACTAAATTTAGATAGAACGAGTCATTAATAAATCTTTGGGCATCATCATCTCAGGTTTAGATATCCATCAAGATTTCAGATTTGTAGGCCTGTACAAACAAGCTTTGAGGGAAGACTTTTAGTTAACACTTCTTATCATAAATTATTACACATGTATTTCTAATTCTCAGCATAAATGAATACACTTAGTATATTCATAAATGAATATGCTAGTGTAAGCATTTTGTCTGCAAATGTAAATTATTACCTTTTTGAAATGAGACATCCAGTTTGCCAAGGTAAGGTGGGAGTTCCTTTAAAAGATATGATTGAAAAAAGTTAACTCTCAAAAAATAAAACGTATTTTAGCATCTTACATTAAGACATAAAGATTTGCTTCTTTGAAAAAGACAAAAATGAAATCTACAAATGTTTATATAGTAAACTCTTTAGCAGAATAGCCCCGGCAGCAAATTGACCGTATAATTACTGACTTTCGTGACTTACAGGAAATCTGTACTGATACAAACCATTTGTCAATAATAAATACACAAAGATCTCAGTAGAAAAATATCAGCAACAGACAATTCAAAGGGAAAAAAAATCATAAAGAAAAAATCTTCAAACTCATTAATAAGGAAATGCTAATTAAAATTTAATCTAGCAAATCAGGAAATTCTTTGTTTAATTATAGTGCCCCAAATGGTAAAGGTGTGGCAAAATGGAAATTCTTGTAATATCAGATAGAAAAAGTCTTTTAAACACTTTAAAAATCCAAGCTGGCAACAGCAACTTTCCATATATATTAAGAAACTATCAGGGATTCCCTGGTGCTCCCACTGGTTAGGACTCTGTGTTTCTGCCTCGAGGTCCTGGGTTCAATCACTGGTCAGGGAACTAGGATCTCACAAGTCACATGGCCAAAAAAAACCCATAACTACAATATTCCTAATTTTTTATCCAATAATTTCCCTGCTGAAAGTTAATTTGTGTGTGTGCGTTAGTCGCCCAGTCATGTCTGACTCTCTGCAACCCCATGTACTATAGCCTGTCAGGCTCCTCTGTCCATGGAATTCTCCAGGCAAGTATACTAGAGTGGGTTGCCATTTCCTTCTCCAGGGGATCTTCCCAATCCGGGATCAAACCCAGGTCTCCTGCATTATAGGAGATTCTTTACTCTCTGAGCTGCCAGGGAAGCCTGAGAACTAATTTGGTGAAATAAATTTTTTATTAAAAAAATTTTTTTTAAATGTGGACTATTTTTAAAGTCTTTATTGATTTGTTACAATATCGGTTCAATATTAGTTTTTTTGGCTGCAAGGCATGTAGGATGCCAGCTTTCCAATCAGGGATTGAACCCACACTCTCTGCATTGGAAGCTGAAGTCTTAACCACTGGACCACCAGCGAAATACCAGGAAATAATTTTAAATATACAGAAAATTTTATCTTTACAAAACTTTATCTTTACATACATATAAACAGATGTTCAGGGCAATGTTATTCCTATTGGTGAAAGTAGAACTAATTCAAATACCCAACAAATTGGAATGGTTAAAAATAACAATATATCCACTCAGTATAATAACTTCAGTCATTTGAAATGTTTATGAAAAATAAGCATAGAATCTGAAAAGGCTAAATACTGTATGATTCCAACTATATGATACTTTGGAAAAAACAAAACTATGGAGACAATAAAAAGACCAGTCATTGTCAGGGGCTGGGGAGCAGGAAGGATGAATAGCTAGAGTACAGAGAATTTTTAGGACAGGGAAACTATGCTGTATAACATTATATTAGTGGATACAAGTTATTTTCATGTATGTCATATCAACGCCTGCAGAATATGCAACATGGAGAGTGAATCCTAATGCAAGCTATGAACTCTGGGTGGTGACGATGTGTCAGTGTAACAAATGCGCCACTATGGAGCAAGATGCTGATAGTCGAGGGAGGCTGTACCTATGCTAGGTCAGGAAGGATTTGGGAAATCTCTACATATTCTGATTAGTTTTGTGCGGATGTAACTGTTCTAAAGAATAAAAGTCTATTAAAAAAAAGGAAAAAATGTACGTCATGCCATAATGTTAAAGTGTTTAAAAATACAATATAAATAATATACAATGAGAACACAACCATGTAAAAAACATTCAGAGTATATACAAAGATAGCTTCCTGTTGACAGAAGTTTTCTTCAGGTGGTAGAATTAAGCTTTGTTTTTCTTCCATTTATCAGTTTACTATAATAAGCATATAAACTACTAAAATCAGATTTTTAAAGGGTTTTTTCCTATTCCCGAAGACTAAAACTAGTTCATATATATAATCTGAATCAAATAAATTGTAGAATATTTGCAACAAGTTGAACTTCAGTAGCTTTACATTTGAGGACTTTGGTAATTTCGTTGAAATATTTATTAAAGTAAGTCTTCACAAATGTATGTAATGAATACAAAGTCTCACTGGAAGTCAGAATAGTTTTTTAAGTTTCCTTTGACATTCATTAATCTTTAACTTTTTTTCTTATTTACTGAAGTGCTATCTGGCACTTAGTGTTTTTAAAAATCTTATTAAAATACCTATTAGTTATTAGTTTATCATGCATTTAACTTACACAGTACTTGAGATCAGAGATGTTTACATTGATCCCTGTTGATCTCTTTAGGTTCTCATCATGTGACACTACAACTTGCTCATCTTTTGTGATATGGCAGTCCAATTCCAACATATCAGTTCCAATTGTAACTGCGCTGAAGAAATACAAAGAAAAATAATGACATTCTGAAACATAAGCAAACATTTAAGTTACGAACATTAGATGAAAAAGATCAGAGTGACATCAAAATAGCAGAAAACCCCATAATACTAAAATTTCTCAAGACTATTATTTATTATGAATAACTGATATGAAAATATTCTAAGTGAACTTAGAATAAATAAGAGACTGATGTTGCCTCCTTTCCATAACAAGCAATCCCTAATTTTGGCAACCCAAAATAAAGAAAAGGCTTCCCTGGTGGCTCAGTGGTAAAGAACCTGCCTGCCAATGCAGGAGATGGATGTTTGATCCCTGGGTTGGGAAGATTCCATGGAGAAGGAAATGGCAACCCACTCCAGTATTTTTGACTGGGAAATCCCATGGACAGAGGAGCCTGGTGAGCTATAGTTCACGGGGTCTCAAAAAAGTTGGACACGACTTAGTGACTAAACAACAACACAAATATAAAGGAAAGGACAGTGGACCAGAAGTTGAGATTTGGGTACCAGTTCCTACTTCGCTATGAACTTGCTGTGTAACTTTGGGTGAGTAAATGCCCCTCTCTGGGCCTATATTTCCACATCTATAAAATGAAAGCTTAAAGAACAAAAAAGGATGCCCACTTCAGCCACTTGAATTCAGCACAGGATCAGAAACTTTATCGGGGAAATTAAGCAAGAAAAAAAAAAAGCACCAAAACTGGAAAAGAAGAAGTAAATTTATCACTATCTGCAGATGACAAAGTCTCATATGTAGATACAAAGGTTCCACACACTACTGTCAGAACGAAAAAAACCCAGTAAATTTCAATACAAAACAAAAACACAAAAATCATTTTTATTTCTGTACACTAAGAATGAAAATCTGAAAAAGAAATCGTGAAACAATTTCATTTACAACAGCATCAAAAAGAATACAAATTTAGGAATTAACTAAAGAGGTGAAGTTATGACCAACCTAGATAGCATATTCAAAAGCAGAGATATTACTTTGCCAACAAAGGTCCGTCTAGTCAAGGCTATGGTTTTTCCTGTGGTCATGTATGGATGTGAGAGTTGGACTATAAAGAAAGCTGAGGGCCGAAGAATTGATGCTTTTGAACTGTGGTGTTGGAGAAGACTCTTGAGAGTCCCTTGGACTGCAAGGAGATCCAACCAGTCCATTCTAAAGGAGATCAGCCCTGGGATTTCTTTGGAAGGAATGATGCTAAAGCTGAAACTTCAGTACTTTGGCCACCTCATGTGAAAAGTTGACTCATTGGAAAAGACTCTGATGCTGGGAGGGATTGGGGGCAGGAGGAAAAGGGGACGACAGAGGATGAGATGGCTGGATGGCATCACCGACTCGATGGACGTGAGTTTGAGTGAACTCCGGGAGTTGGTGATGGACAGGGAAGCCTGGTGTGCTGCGATTTGTGGGGTCACAAAGAGTCGGACACGACCGAGCGACTGAACTGAACTGAGCTGAAAGAGGCGAAAAGCTTGTACAATGAATACTACAAAACACTGTTGAAAGAAATTAAAGAAGATATAAATAAACACACAGACACCCCATGTTCATAGACTGGAACACTTAATATTGTTAAGATACAAATAGTATATTGATCTACAGATTTAATGCAACTCCTATCAAAATTTCAATGATTTTTTTGCAGAAATAGAAAATCCATCCTAAAATTCATAGCTCAAGGAAGCTCAAATAGCCAAAACAATCTTGAAAAAGAGCAAAGCTGGAAGACTCAAACTTTCTAATTTCAAACTTAACTACAAAGCTTCAAAACAATGTGGTACTGGCATAGAGACAACATACAGACCAAGAGAAGACAGAGTCTAGAGATCTTCGCAGATATGGCCAAATGATTTTTGACAAGGATGCAAAGACTATTCAATAGGGAAAGGGCAGTCATTTCAACAAATGGTGTTGAGAAAACTGGATATTTAAATGTGAAAGAATGAATTTGAATTCTTACCTAAAACCATATCCAAAAATAAACTCAAAATGAATCAAAGATCTAACTGTAAGACCTAAAGTGGAAAAAAAAAAAAAAAAACTCAGAAGAAAACATACAGGAAAAGCTTCACTGAATTGGACTTGGCAATGACTTATTGGATATGACACCAAAAGCACAGGCAAGAAAATTAAAAATAGACAAATTGAGCTTCTTCAAAATTTTAAAAGTTTGTGCATCAAAGGACATTAATTAGACAACTCACATCAAAAGGCAACTCACAGAATGGGAAAATCACCTATCTATCTGATAAAGAATTAACATCTACAATACACACAAAACTCCTAAAATGAAACAACAAGAAAAACAATCAGAGTAAAAAATGAGTAGACATTCTGCAAAGAAGATGTGTCAATAAGCACATGAAAAGATGCTCAATATCACTAATCATTAGAGAAATGTAATCAAAATACTTCACTCCCATTCAGTTCAGTTCAGTCACTCAGTTGTGTCCAACTCTTTGCGACCCCATGAACCGCAGCACGCCAGGCCTCCCTGTCCGTCACCAACTCCTGGAGTCCATCCAAACCTATGTCCATTGTGTCCGTGATGCCATCCAACCATCTCATCCTCTGTCGTCCCCTTCTCCTCCTGCCCTCAATCTTTCCCAGCATCAGGGTCTTTTCAAATGAGTCATCTCTTCTCATCAGGTGGCCAAGGTACTGGAGTTTCAGTTTCAACATCAGTCCCTCCAACGAACACCCAGGACTGATCTCCTTTAGGATGGACTGGTTGGATCTCCTTGCAGTCCAAGGCATTCTCAAGAGTCTTCTCCAACACCACAGCTCAAAAGCATCAATTCTTCTGCGCTCAGCTTTCTTTATAGTCCAACTCTCACATCCATACATGACCACTGGAAACATCATAGCCTTGACTAGATGGACCTTTGTTGACAAAATAATGTCTCTGCTTTTTAATATGCTGTCTAGATTGGTCATAACTTTCCTTCCAAGGAGTAAGCGTCTTTTAATTTCATGGCTGCAATCACCATCTGCAGTGATTTTGGAGCCCAAAAAAATAAAGTCAGCCACTGTTTCCACTGTTTCCCCATCTATTTCCCATGAAGAGATGGGACCAGAGGCCATGATCTTCATTTTCTGAATGTTGAGCTTTAAGCCAACTTTTTCACTCTCCTTTTTTACTTTCATCAAGAGTCTCTTTAGTTCTTCTTCACTTTCTACCATAAGGGTGGTGTCATCTGCATATCTGAGGTTATTGATATTTCTCCCGGCAATCTTGATTCCAGCTTGTGGTTCTTCCAGCCCAGTGTTTCTCATGATGTACTCTGCATATAAGTTAAATAAGCAGGGTGACAATATACAGCCTTGATGTACTCCTTTTCCTATTCACTCCCATTCAAACAGCTATTAATAAAAAAGAAAAGAGGGAAGGACTTAAGAGAAGAAAAGAAAAACAAATGCCACATTATCGACAATCCTTGCAGACATTATGCTAGGTGAACAAAAGCAAAACTACAAATATTTTTTGATTCTTCTTATACAAGGTACCTAGGACAGTTTATTTAACAAGCTATATCAGTGGTTATTTCAAATGCTAAAAGATGATGTTCTTAAAGTGCTACACTCAATATGCCAGAAAATTTGGAAAACTCAGCAATAACTACAGGACTGGGAGAGGTCAGTTTTCATTCCAATCCCAACGAAGGGCAATGCCAAAGAATGTTCAGACTACCACAGCTGCACTCATTTCACATGCTAGCAAGCTAATGCTCAAAATCCTTCAAGCTAGGTTTCAGCAGTATGTGAACCGAGACCTTCCAGACGTACAAGCTGGGTTTAGAAAAGGCAGAGGAACCAAAGATCAAATTTCCAACATCCATGGGATCATAGACAAAACAAGGAAATTCCAGAAAAACATCTGCTTCAATGACTATGTTAAAGCCTTTGACTGTGTGGTTCATGATAAATTGTGGAAAATTCTTGAAGAGATGGGAATCTCAGACCATCTTGCTTGTCTCCTGAAGCCTGTATTCAGGTCAAGAAGCATCAGTTAGACCTGGACATGGAACAACGGACTGGTTCAAAATTGGGAAAGGAGTATGTCAAGGCTGTATACTGTCACCCTGCTTATTTAACTTATATTGAGAGTGTATCATGTGAAATGCCAGGCTGGATGACTCACAAAAGCTGGAATCAAGACTGCTGGGAGAAATATCAGTAACCCAGGGAGGCAGATGACACCACCCTAATGACAAAAAGCAAAAAGGAACTAAAGAGCTTCTTGATGAAGGTGCAAGAGGACAGTGAAGAAGTTGGCTTAAAACTGAACATTCAAAAACAAAAATCATGGCATCCGATCACATCACTTCATGGCAAATAGATGCGGGGAAAAATGCAAACAGTGACAGACTTTATTTTCTTGGGCTCCAAAATCACTGAGGACAGTGACTGCAGCCAGGAAATTAAGACGCCCGCTTCTTGGAAGAAAAGCTATGACAAACCTAAACAGCATATTGCAAAGCAGAGAAATCACTTTGTTGACAAAGCTCTATATAGTCAAAGTTATGGTTTCTCTGGTAGTCATGTGCAGATGTGAGAGCTGGACCATAAAGAAGACTGAGTGCTGAAAAAATGATGCTTACAAACTGTGGTGCTGGAGAAGACTCTTGAGAGTCCCTTGGACTGCAAGGAGATCAAACCAGTCAATCCTAAGGGAAATCAACCCTGAATATTCATTGGAAGGACTGATGCTAAAGTGAAGCTCTGATACTTTAGGCACCTGATGCAAAGAACTGACTCACTGGAAAAGACCCTGATGCTGGGAAAGATTGAGAGCAAGAGGAGAAGGGGGCGAAAGAGGATGAGATGGTTGGATGGCATCACTGACTCAGTGGTCATGAGTTTGAGCAAACTCTGAGAGACAGTGAAGGACAGGGAAGCCTGGCATGCTGCAGTCCATGGGTTCTCAAAGAATCAGACACGACTGAGCAATTGAACAACAATGGTGGTTACCAGGGCTGTGGGGCGAGGAGGTTGGGGAATTATTTAACAGGTACAGAGTTTTATTTATTTATTTATTTTTTCATGTGAAATAGTTTTTTTTAATTTTATTTTATTTTTAAACTTTACAATATTGTATTAGTTTTGCCCAACATCGAAATGAATCTGCCACAGGTATACCCATGCTCCCCATCCTGAACCCTCCTCCCTCCTCCCTCCCCATACCCTCCCTCTGGGCCGTCCCAGTGCGCCAGCCCCAAGCATCCAGCATCGTGCATCGAACCTGGACTGGCGACTCGTCTCATACATGATATTACACGTTTCAATGCCATTCTCCCAAATCTCCCCACCCCCTCCCTCTCCCACAGAGTTCACAAGACTGATCTATACATCAGTGTCTCTTTTGCTGTCTCGTACACAGGGTTATTGTTACCATCTTTCTAAATTCCATATATATGCGTTAGTAGAGTTTTAATATGATATGATTAAAAAGTTCTGGAGACAAAAGCCACAAACTTCTAGATATAAGATAAAATACATACTAGGGATGTAATGGATAACATAATGAATACAGCTAACTGTTGTGATGATATACAGCAAAACTGTTGAGAGTAAATCCTAAGAGTTCTTTTCACAAGGAGAATTTTTTCCTTTATTCTTTTTATTGTATCGATAAGAGAGGGTGAAGGTTAGCTGAATCTATTGTGGTAGTCATTTCACAATATATGTAAATTAAACCACTATGCTGTATGCTTTAAACTTATACAGTGATTGTATGTCAATTATTTCTAAAAAAAAAAAACGAAAAAAAATTTTGTAGAAATGGATAGTGGTGATGGTTGTATAACAATGTGATATACTTAATGCCACTGAACTGTACACTTAAAAATGGTTAAGATGGCAACTTTTACGTTATGTACATTTTACCATGATAAAACAAAAATATTTTAATTGTCTTTCAAAAAAGAAAAAACTTGAAAAGATCAGAACAGATAATTGCTAAGGTTTCTTTCCCCCTAAGATCTTATGACTGATACAGAAGGTATATCACAGTGGTTAAGAGAACAAACATTGAAAAGAAAAAAAAAAGGTAAACATGTGAGGTAATGGATGTGTTAATTAACTTGGTGAGAATCCTTTCACAACGTATACACTCTTATCATTCATCACATTGTGACATTCTGAATACATTAACATGTTGTCAATTATACTTCAATAAAGCTGGGGGAAAAAAAAAGGCACAGACATGGGAGCCTGCATTCAAATCCTGGCTCTGCCACTTACTTGGGCAGTTGTTTAGCTTCTCTAAGTTTCTTTGCAAAGCAGTGATGACATTAGCTCTCTACACCTCCTTCCCACCTTGCTCCTATACTCCAAGCAGCCCCATGCTCTAAATATTTCTTTTGCCTGCAATGTCTTTCATAGAAAAACAACATACAATAAAATAACAGTGGTGCTGGAGAAGACTCTTGAGAGTCCCTTAGACCGCAAGGAGATTGAACCAGTCTATCCTAAGGGAAATCAACCCTGAATATTCATTGAACAGGCACTTCTCGAGTGAGAATTTTGAACTGGCCAATAAGTTTATGAACAGGTGTTCAACATAAAAATTCCACAGGGAAACAAATTAAAACCACAATGAGACAGCACTATATACCCAACAGAATACCTAAAATTAAAAGGAACGATAATAAGTTAGCAAGACAGTGGTGCAACTGGAACTCTCATACATTGCTGATGGGAGTCTAAGTTGGTAAAATCCTTTGAAAAATATCCACCTACCTTATGACACCTCTGGAGAAGACAATAGCAATCCACTCCAGTGTTCTTGCCTGGAGAATTCTATAGACAGGGAGGCCTGCTGGGCTATAGTCCATGGGGTTGCAAGGAGTTGGACACGACTGAGCGACTTAACACACACACACCCTATGACACAGCAATTCAACTTCTGCTAAGTGTGTATCTTCTAAGAGAGATGAACTCATTTGACCATTAAAAAACATGTACAAGATTATTTCACACCTCATGGATGAATTTTACAGATGTAAATGGAAAGAAAGAAAAGCCAAAGACAAAAGTATAAATACTCTATGATTACATTTATGTTATCAGGAACAGAAAAAAGTCAATCGATTGTAATAGAAATTAAAATAATGGTTATCTAGTGGAAAGGAGTTCAGACTGGGAGAGGCCACAAGGGTGCCCTCAGAGGTGCTAAAAATGTTCTATACTTTTATTTGGGTGGTGATTACAAGGGTGTGTATATGTATATTAAAATTATTTGGGTTTGTGCATATTACCAAATGTATATTATACACACTACAGTAACAGTTTAAATAACAGTTTTTAAAAAAGATTTATTTATTTGGCTGTGCCGGGTCTTATTAATACCTGGAGCTTGTGGAATCTAGTTTCCCCACCAGGGACTGAACCTGGGCCTCCTGCTCTGGGAGCAGGGAGTCTTAACCACTGGACCACCAGGGAAGTCCCGCAATAACAGTTTTTTTAAAAGTCTTTCTTCTTCCCCTTGTGTGCTAACTCTTACTTGTTCTTTAGGTGTAAACTAAGAAACTAGCACTTCAGGACACCTTCTCTAATCCTGCCCTGTCCCCCGCATCCCAGACTGGATTTTGTACCCTATTCACCAATTATTTGCCAAACTGCCAGGACTTCCTGTACCACCTGTGTTTACTAGGTCAGAGTACCTACCGCACTCTTTTGAATATACCTATTTATCTTCCCCTACTTGCCCAATTAGACAGAAAGGGTTTCTGGACCATGGCTCATTTACTGTTGCATTCCTAGTGCCTTGGCACAGGGCTGCTCACAGCATGTACTGAATTAATAAATGAAGAGAGACAGCTCTCAGTATATGTAAAAAGCCTACACAGCACTTTATGAATCAACTACCACAGATGACATTTTCAAGATAAAAAAGAAAGTAAACGTAGGTGGGGCAGGGAGAGAGTTTTAAGAAAAAAGAAACCTCTCCCTTTTTTAAAATTCAAGAATGGAAAGAGTAAGAGCTGAGTGAGCAGAGTGAGGAAGCAGGAAGGAAAAAACATAAAAGTAGGTAAATTACAGTTTGTATAATATATTCCCATCCATTTAAATTGTTTCCCAGTGTTTGTGCCTAAGGTCATGTCACTACAACTGGATACTAAATTCCTAGTGAGGAAGGGAATTTGTTCCATATTTTCCAACGTTCACAATGTTGGGTATATTGCAGGTAATCACACATTTCTAAACGAGCAGAATGAAGCTATGTAAATGTTCATCAGTGATGATCCATCATTGTTGTTCAGTTGCCTAGTTGTGTCCGACTCTTCGTGACCCCATGGACTGCAGCAGGCCCGCCTCCCTGTCCCTCACCATCTCCCAGAGTATGCCAACGTTCATGTTCATTGCATTGCTGATGCCGTCCAGCCACCTCATCCTCTGACGCCCTCTTCTCCTTCTACCCTCAATCTTTCCCAGCATCAAGGACCTTTCCAATGAGTTGTCTGTTAGCATCAGATGGCCAAAATACTGCAGCCTCAGCTTTAGCATCGGTCAATAGTGATGATCCAAAGCCACAATGAATTGTTTAGTTGCTAACTCATGTCTGACTCTTTCTGCAACCCTATGGGCTGTAGCCCGCCAGGCTCCTCTGTCCATGGGATTTCCCAAACAAGAATACTGGAGTGTATTGCCATTTCTTTCTCCAGGGAAATCTTCCCGACCCAGGGATCAAACCCGTATCTCTTGCGTCTCCTGCACTGTCAGGCGGATTCTTTATCACAGAGCCACCTTGGAAGCCCTAGTGAACACCATACGTCAAAGAATAAAGCATTCACATGGAAGAGCATTGTGGATATCTAAATGAAAAAAAAGTAGGCATGGTATGATCCCTCTGATGTAAAACAAAGTGTGTGTGTGTATGTATACACTTTATATGCCTGACAAAATTTATCTTTGGAGCCAACTACTTGAGAACTGTCTTACTTGATCTACCTCTGATAATCCAACCCCATCAGCATCCCACTCCAAAAGAACTAATGGTCACTTGCTGCCATGTGCCAAAGTCTCACACTGCTCCCCTACTTCTTAAATAATCTTCCCTTTTAGTGCTCTGATTATCACCAGCTGCTAAGAGAAAAACAAACCTGGCTCATTAATATAATTCTTACCAAGACAGTAAATAACTGTTAACCGTTTGTGTCCTCTTCTAAAGAACATCCACCTTTGAAAAAGACTGCAATTGTGTGTTTGCTAGAACCACAGATGTGTAAAAATAAAATCTAAAAATAGGCAAAAATAGGTTTTAGGTTGGTAAATGTATTTTTCTATATTTTAAATTTTCCTTAAATATTGTTATACTGTATATAGCTTTTAGTTTTTGTTTTTTTTTTTTAAGAATAAAAGGGGACTTCCCTAGTGGTGCAATGGATGGGAATCTGCCTGCCAGGGTAAAAACAGGGGTTATCTATATTATCCTGTATTTAAATCTATATTTCCCTGTATTTAAAAATACCTATACATATTACCTAAGAAATTTTTCTAAGTATGAAGTTTGCCTTTAGCTGAAATGTTGGCTGTTTTTAGAAATGTTTAGGAATTATACAAAAAATATTTTTTATTTTATGATTACCTCTTATTGCTGCTGCTAAGTCACTGCAGTCGTGTCCGACTCTGTGTGACCCCATAGACGGCAGCCCACCAGGCTCCGCCGTCCCTGGGATTCTCCAGGCAAGAACACCGGAGTGGGCTGCCATTTCCTTCTCCAATGCATGAAAGTGAAAAGTGAAAGTGAAGTCACTCAAGTCGTGCCCGACCCTCAGCGACCCCATGGACTGCAGCCTACCAGGCTCCTCTATCCACGGGATTTTCCAGGCAGGAGTACAGCTAATAATCAAAATTTAGAATAGTAAGTGTATGTAGGACAATCTGTAAATTATTCTAATAAAGTCATCTCAAATTCAATACACAAATAGCTAGAACACAGCGAGAAAAGAAAACTATTTTTTAAAATCACTTTAGCCTTCAAACTTTCCCACAAATAACAATATGTATCTACTTCAACTGAAACACCAGACATTTTATAGCTGAATTTCTTTTTTTTTTTTTTTCCATGCCCAGCACACACACAGCGTGGGTTGGGCTGTCCAGGGACAGAGGGACGATGTTCCGGAAGGCCATGGCACAGCCCTCTGGGCTGACTACCCCCACCCGGCACGGTAACCTCTGACAACCCCAGCTGAATTTCTGATAAGCTGATGACAAACACAGAAAAAAGTTAGGGAAGGCAAGATTTCAATATTTCTGGAAAAAGAAAAGAAAAACTCTAGCTCTAAAAGAAGAAGTGAAATTACTTCAAACTCCACAAAAACTATGTGTCAAAACTTACAACAGACTCTACGTTAAAGAATTCATTTGAATCTCATGTATTCCTCAAAACATTGAGGTTATATTATTTCCACTTCAGAGATGAGATAATTAGTATTGTATTAATTAGACATTGTAAAAAATTTTACCATGAGAATCAGGTCACTGATTAATTACTTTGATTGTCTGCCAACTTACGCTTCCAGCTATTGCTAATACAATTTGCTTCTTTCTTTTACCATTCATATTAATACCACAGGGATCAAACTGTCCTGTGGGTATTCACAACAGCAGCCTGGTTTAATAACCTAGTTTTATTAGCTCTTAAGAACCACACTTTACATACTCAAGGGTTTACTGGCTCTGTGTGTGTGAGTGTATGTGTGTGTCTATCTTTGTAGTACAATTTTTTGGTTTTCGGTTCCATGCTTATTATAAATGGGGTTCTGCCTCTAACTTCTGTTAATAGTCAGCTTTGTTCCTGAGTGCTCCATTCCATATATCATTCAGTAATTGACTAGGGAGAGCCTATTAGTACCAGAGCTAGATCTAGGGACTGAGATCAATAAGGAAAATTCTTATTCTCAAAGAATCCCAGAAGAGCCATATTCATAACTTAAGAAAGAAAGAAAGTGAAGTCACTCAGTTGTGTCCGACCCTTTGTGACTCCACGGACTGTGGCCTGTCAGGCTCCTCCGTCCATGGAATTTTCAAGGCAAGGATATGGAGTGGGTTGCCATTTCCTCCTCCAATTCATAACTTAAGGTGTCTGTAAGATAATTTTCAAATTTATTTATTTACCTATTTTTTGGCTGCACTGGGTCTCCATTGCTGCATGTGGCTTTCACTAGCTGTGGCAAGTGGGCTCAGTGTTATGGCATGTGGGCTTGGTTGCCCTGTGGCATGTGGAATCTTCCTGGACCGGGGATCGAATCTGTGTCCCCTGCACTGGCGGGCAGATTCTTAACCACTGGACCACCAGGGAAGTCCATGAAATTATTTTACAAGCCAGATTAAATAACTTTTTACAAACTGTGAAATATAATTATTTCTCTTTGTCAGTACTAATTACTTTAGCCCTACTATAACATAATAAATACATAATGAATTAATTTTCCATATACTCTTAAGGTCCTTTCAGTTTTCTAGATGTAGCTTGTCCATATAACCTCAAGTTTTAACCTCAAACATTTCATATTTTTAAAATGAGCTTCTTCTTCTCCACCAAATGATAGCTTTTCTAGTCCTGATATCTTTTCAATTTTCTGATTAATTTTAACCAGGCTTCCCATACCAACTATTTATACTTTCTTTAATATCATCTTTACCTCCATGTCATAATATACATGCTTTTTCAGTATACACAGATATCAATATATAAATAAGATTTAAATATATGTAACAAGTAAGATCTAAGTTTTAGCTGCTCATTGTATTTTCACTATTTCTTCTTCAACTACTTATCCTATCAAGGATAAACCATACTTAAGCACAGTGTCTGTCTTTTGCCAATTATGGATTATAACTGTTAATTTTTTTCGTATACAATACTTTGAAAATAGTATGCGTAAACAGCTTTTTCTTGTTATTCATGAAGTAGGTATATTTAAGAAAACCTTTCTAAGTGTCCTAGTGGTTAAATAAATAAATACTTATAAATGAAAGTACAATTATAAAAAGTACTTACTGACAATATACTGATGCATTAGACAAAAGAAACAAAAACCCAAATCATTACTACCACCACCACCATCAAAAATATTTTAAGTTTAAAATTAAAGCCTATTTGGTTTAGGTTTTATATAAATTCCAAAGTCAATTAGCAAACAGCCATACAATAAAAGAGTTAAACAGCCTTAATATATGGAAGAGGTGCTTTCTTCTTTTAAAGTACCAGAAAAACCTCCAAAAAACTAGAGTTATAGAAAGCTACCACATGATAGAGAAGGCTGTGGTACTTTTCAATAGTTACTGCTTGAACAAAACAATATAAAAACAAACTGCTTGAAGACAGGAAATGAAATGTTGTATCCAGCAGGTAAAAATCATCTAAATTAGACATTCTTTGAATATAAAAAAATTTTTCAGGGGATCAAAATCTTCAAAGATAAAAAAAATATTTAGGTACCATCCTTAGAAATAATGTATTATACAAATGCATCATCCTTAGAAATAGTTTATTATACAACTCAGTGTCTTAATTTCATAAGTAAGAGTGGCTGGTAAAGATTTAGCAATAATACATGGAGAAAAACTTACAAAATAACATACTTTTACATACAGAATGCTAAAACCACTCAGTCATGAGCAGTTTCTCCCCCAAGTAAAAATATATCACATCACAGGCAAAAAGTATCTGATAAATGATAGTCAATGTAGGTGTGTGTGGGTGTGTATATGTGTGTGTGTGAATCACAGTGAAAATTGTTCACATAAAATTAAACATATATTTTGTTACAGGAGCTAGCTACATAATCTCAGTAGAGAAGATAAAGTAATTTACATTATTCTGCTTCACCATCAGTGACAGGAGGAAAGAATTTGCATTTTAGAGCTGTAAGAGATTTGAGATTACAGTCAAAAGGCATCATATTTTAGAGGAGGAAGAATAAGCAATGCCAAATATAGAAGGATAGGATTTAGACAAAATGACTATGGAAAAGCAGTACCTCGGGACCTGAAAACAGGAAAAAAACTCTCAAGTGTCTTTGGATGATGAGAAATAGAACTAAACCTTAAGCCAAGTTATCCTGATTTATTAGCCCCAATTGTGTACATAAAAATAGTTGAAAATTATATAAGAAAATATTTTCCTTAGTAAATATGCATAGTAATGTTTTTCATGGGGGTTAACTTACCAAGTTTCCTATCTTATTTTTCAGGGAAAAGAAAACAGTGTTCTCAGCATTACCACAGACTGATAATAAGCAATTACTTTAAGACCAAGAACAAGGTAGCAATCCGCTTTCATTCTTGTCTCTCCTGCTGCTTCTCTGTGAGGTGCTCTAAAAGACCTCCATGGGAAATATGAATAATTCAAAAACTGGAAAAAATAATTTGCCTTTAAAAAAAAAAAAAATCAATTACTCCTAAGGCTTCAAAGAAGAAAGACCAGATAACAGGTCGAGGTCTGTGGAAGAATTACTGAGTAGACACATAACCCTACACATAAACAAGAGCCAATGTAACAGTGTTTTCCTCTTCTCTTTCTCTCTGAGACTAATTAGCATTATGCACAGTATGCGCCTTGTTACAAACGTCTTCTTTCAGCTCTGGCACTATAGTGCCAACACGCACATCTAGTTTTTCAGTTAAGCAGAAGACAAACGCTTGTTAGAACACTTCAGACTAACTAACTAAAAGAAAAAAAGATTTTAATAAAACAGAAACAACTCTCACAAGCAGATGCTACATGTATACTATCCTTACTCTGTGAATCATCACTTTAATGATAAACTGTAAAAGAATGCCTTTTTATGTACTTACTGTTGAAAGGCTGCCATTGTATTCTCCAAATTTTCTCCAGCACCTGTGAAAACATTAAATTGAAGCTAATTTGAATATTTTATTTTCCCCCCAATTCACCTTATATATTTCAAGTAAATCATACATTTGGTACATATGAGGTAGATACTACAAGTGTTTTAAAGAAGGTAATGGCATTTTGCATTGTTTTTAGGGGCACCAGAAGAATCAGGGCTTCTCAGGTGGTTCGGTGGTAAAGAATCCACCTTGGTTAAGAATCCACCTGCCAATGCAGGAGATGCAGGTTTGATCCCTAGGTTGGGAAGATACCCTGGAGGAGGAAATGGCAACCCACTCCAGTATTCTTGCCTGGGAAATGCCATGGACAGAGGAGCCTGGCCGGTTACAGTCCATGGGGTCGCAAAGAGTCGGACACGACCGAGTGACTGAGCACAGCACAGCACTGCACAGGAAGAATCAAAGATCAAAACACAGTCACAGCAAGCAGTGGGGTTAGAAGAACCTAAGTGATTTTTATTTTTTTATTTTATTTTATTTTTTTAACATTTAGAATATTTAATACATAGAATGATCACTACACTGAATGTTGGATAGTTACATGAAGTGTTCTCAGGTTAAGCTCAGAGCAAGTCTCTGTTGTAACCAACTGGTTTTGCTAGTGGGGGCAGTATCCTACCGTAAGCACAGTTTATATACATTATTTCACTTGAACAACTCTTCTTTAAAAGAGGAATTGCTCCCATTTTGCAGATGGACACGGAGGCTCAAGGAGGCTACTCCTCTGAACTAAGATTTGAACCCAAAAATATGGAACGCTTCACGAATTTGCGTGTCATCCTTGCACAGGGGCCATGCTAATCTTCTCTGTATCGTTCCAATTTTAGTATACGTGCTGCCGAAGCGAGCACCTAAGTGATTTTTAAGTGCGTTAAACAGTACATTAAAAATATCCATCCTTAAAATAAATTAATTTTTAAAATATGCATCATAACTAATGGCATTAGATTCAATGAAATAGCGAATATTCAGTAAAACTAAAAATCATTGCATTGTTATTACTACTCCCATCATTATAGTAACTGGTGCTTCCACTTACTGAAGTAATAAGTAATACTGAAATTACAAAAAAAGACACAGATAAGAAGTATCTAATTGCCTCTTTTAGCTAATATTATATACTAGGTAGACTCAATTAGCATAAAATATGCAAGCCATAAGTTTTTAGATATTTTAAAACTAAAAGATTTTGGTATTACTAAATGATTAATGGAATGCACAGGAAAAATACTTTGGAAATATTTTCCCAAATATTTTGGAAATTTTTTTTTCCAAACAGTTTTTTCTTAACAAAAATAAGCACTTCAAGTTTATGGTACTGTTCAAGTAACAGCATTACAATGTTTTATATACAATAACATTTGAACATAGTTGCAAGGGTATTCAATTTTTCTTCTTTTATATTGTTAGATTATATTTTTATCATAATCTAATTAATAATGAACAGAAACATAAAGTATGAAGAAATAAATATATTAACCTAATGTTCTAAAAATGCTATCAATTTGGCAGAGAGAAAGGGACACCCTTGTGAAAAAAGCCTCTTTGACTTTAGGTTCACTTTTGTAGAGTCGATGCATAACAAAAGACTGATGAAGCAAATATAGAGAATAAAGTTTTTTTTCCAAAGTAAGTGGTCTTTTTGAGCTTAACTGATTTTTAAAAGTCCAGTCAGTGCCTATCTTAGTCAAAAACTATGGAAATATGTTACACACAGGTAATACTCAAGAACAAAGCACTCAAGAATACCACCAAAAAGAGAAAAGTACTCAAATGGTTATTCGTAGATGAGGTTAGACTACTGACTGCCTGTTGTGACAGAAAGCAAGCAAGTTAATAGGACACGGAGGCCAATTTGAAAAAGCTCTCACTGTCCAAACCTGAGACAATGTTAGAATCAAAATGACGACAGTAACAGACTTTAAACCACTGAGCAAAACAGGATATTCTGAACCCATTTTAATAAATGGACTTAAAGTCTGATAAGGAATGGGGTGTTTATGTAGTTCTAAAGTATTTTCCTACAAAAATACTAATTACAAAGAGAAAAAGAGTAATAACTTCACAATATAAGTCTGGCATCTCCCACTTTGACTAAGTGATCAAAGTCATCATCATTAGTTCTTTCAAGCTGACTTCTGTGTCCTTTTAATTTCCTTGCCTTTGAGTACAATAAACAATCAGTATGGGAATTCCCTGGTGGTCCAGTGGCTAAGACACTGAGATTTCACTGCCGAGGGTACAGAACTAAGTTTCTACAAGCTGCGCACCGCAGCTTAAAAAAAAAAATTAACAAATCAAATTAATATCAGTTATTTCCAGCAGCTGAGGTCAGAATACAAAAGATTTCTTTTCTAATGTACACTATTCTAGCCTTACAAACCCTCCACAATGACTGTGTATTACTTTTTTGGTCAATTTTTAAAAATTTATTTATTTTTAATTGAAGGATAATTGCTTTACAATATGGTGTTGGTTTCTGCCATACCTCAACATGAATCAGCCATAGGCATACATCTGTTCCCTTCCCTCTTGAACCTCTGAGAGACTCAAAGCCTTAAACACATGCCATATCCCTCCAAAATTCTCTTCACCATAGCATCCCAATCTTCATCCTAGAATGAACTCACTTCCCAACTCCTCCATGAAGCATTTTTTTTTACTCACTCAAGATTACAATAACTCTTTATTACAGTCAAGAGTTCATCCTTATATATTCAATGGAATATTACTCAGCCATAAAAAGAATGAAATAATGCCATTTGCAGCAACATGGATGGGTCCAGAGATTGTTACACTGAGTGAAGTCAGAGAAAGACAAATATCATATGTCATTGCTTATATGTGGAATCTAAAAAAGGGGTACAAATGAACTTATTTACAAAACAGAAATAGAGTTATAGATGTAGAAAATAAACTTATGGTTACCAGGGGATTTGGGGGGGTTTAAATTGGAAGACTTAAATATACACACTGTGTGTGTATGTTAGTTGCTTAGATGTGTCCGACTCTTTGCGACCCCATGGACTGTAGCCTGCCAGGCTCTTTGTCCATGGAATTCTTCAGGCAAGAATCCTAGAGTGGGTTGCCATTTCCTTCTCAAAATATACATACTACTACATATAAAATAGATAACTAATAAGAACTTGCTGTAGAGCTTAATAAGGACTTGCTGTAGAGCTTAGGGAACTCTATGCAATACTCTGTAATACTCTATATGGGAAAAGGATCTAAAAAAGAGTGGATATATGTATATGCATAACTGATTCACTTTACTGTACAACTGATACAACACTGTAAATCAACTATACTCCAAAAAATTTTTTTTAAAAAAAGAGTTAATGCCTTAAACTAGCATTTCTTAACCATTTTGGTCTCAGGACTCTTACTGAATACCTCAAAGAGCTTTTGATTATGTGGGTTATATCCATGAGAAAAGACCCTGATGCTGGGAAAGATTGAGGGCAGGAGGAGGAGGAGGTGAGAGAGGATGAGGTGGTTGGATGGTATCACTGACTTGATGGACATGAGTTTGAGCAAGCTCTGGGAGATGGTGAAGGACAGGGAAGCCTGGTGTGCTGCAGTCCATGGGGTCTCAAAGAGTTGGACACGAATGAGCAACTGAACAACAAATCCATTAATAGCTACATATTAGAAACTGACTTCCAAATTTAAAAAATTTATTTGAAAATAACAATAAACCCATTATATGTTAATATAACATTTTATGAAAAATAACTGCCAAAAACATTTAAGGAGTGGAATTTGTTTTACACTTTTGCAAATCTCTTTAATGTCTGACAATAGAAGGCAGCTAGATTCTCATATCTGCTTCAAACATACATATCAACCTTCACATAGATAGGTGGAAAAGAAAGCTTCTTCTTCGATACTGTACCGAAATTCAACAAATAGTAGATTCTTAAAAGTTGGCTGTAACACGGAATCTGAACCATATCACTGACTTTTTCCATTACATGAAAATCAATTAGTCCGTCTTGAACTTTGAATGGATCTTTCACCCATGCATGGTTTTATAATAAAATGCACTGGTTTTTGGAAAATATTGATTTACTGAATCATGCTGATCTTCTAAATACTGACTGACACATTTCATTATACAATATTTTTTTTATACAATATTTTTTAAACATCACATTTATTAATAACTTATATCAGGAAAATCAAATTGGAAAGCTACTAAGCTCACTGTGGATGATATATTTTTCAAAAGTCTAATTCTTGCTTAAAAGCTCAAATGTAATCATTTAACAGAAGGCAGCTAGATTATTTTTCTTCTAATGGAAGACTCACTTTATTAATTTTCAAGAACACAACTGTCCAGTAGTCAAGTCTAAATAACCAGTGTGTCAGTTTTTTAAGTAAAAATGTTTGGCGGGGTCGAGGGGGAAGGCTAATTCAGCTCAGAATTCAATCAACTTCACAAGTGCTTTTCCTCAAGACAATCATGTACATACTTTAGTATGCAGCAAAAGTGTTTGTGTAATCCCACACACACAAAAACATTTGTCACAGGATACTAAAAGTTACATATATATACTCATGGGTTGAACTTCAATGAAATTAATAACTTTCTAATTCATCAAAGATATTCTTATGTGAAACTGCCTGAGTGCAGGATGCTGAGGAATATAATGGCTACTAGTACATTTTGTACCAGTATTTTCATCTGTCCTAAAGCAACAGCAGTTTTACGCACTACGCCAATGTCACTAAGGTGAAAAAGGAAGAAACGCCTTATAAAAATAGTGTTGACCTTGCAGGCCCATGAAAGGTTCTGGGGACTCCCAGAATTCCACAGACCACACTTTGAAAACTTAAACCGTCAACAATGAGATAAGTCAGAGGAGTGGTCCCCTGTGGCGATGGAGGAGGGTAGACGGGGAAGGGGTTCTTACGGGATTCTAGAAATGTTATGTACTTTGATCTGAGTAATGGCTACTTGGATGTACACATACATTAAAAAAAATGAAGCTGTACACTTAAGGTTAGGGCTATTGTCGCTGTTGTTCAGTCGCTAGGTCGTGACTCTTTGCGACCCCATGGACTGCAGCACGCCAGGCTTTCCTGTCCTCCGCGATCTCGCGGAGTTTGCTCAAGTTCATGTCATTGAGTTGCTGATGCTATCTAACCACCTCACCCTCCCTCGCCCTTTTCTCCTTTTGCCTTCAATCTTTCCTAGTATCGGGGTCTTTTCCACTGAGCTGGCTCTTTGCTATCAGGTGGCCAAAGTACTGGAGTTTTAGCTTAGTGCTACTACATGTATGCCATTCCTAAAATTTTCTTAAGAGCTTTTATTAAAATTTCTTTTCTTTAATTGGAGGATAACTGTTTTACAATGTTGGGCTTGTTTCTGCCGTACAACTTGAATCCATCGTAATTATAAACATATCCCCCTCCTTGGGAGCCCCCCTCCCCCATCCTACCCCACTCCTCTAGGTCATCACAGAGTGCCAGACTGGGCTCCTTGTGTTATACAGCTGCTTCCCACTAATTATCTATTTTACCCATGAATATGTATATATGTCAATACTACTTTCTCAATTCATTCTTCTGTCTCCTTCCCACGCTGTGTAAAAAGCTTTTATTTCTAAATCGTAATTTTAAAAAATTCTAGTACATCCACCTGAACTCTGACAAGGCTTTTTGAAGGCAATTATCTTTTTAAATATTTATTTATTTGGCTGTACCAGGTCTTACTTGCAGCATGAACAATCTTCAATTGTGGCATGCAGGGTCTTATTCCCTGACCAGCGAGTGAATCCACAGAAAAAGGCAGCTTTCATTCCAATCCCAAAGAACGGCAATGCCTAAGAATGTTCAAACTATCTTACAACTGCACTCATTTCACATGCTAGCAAGGTAGTGCTCAAAATCCTTCAAGCTAGGCTTCAGAAGTACATGAACCGAGAACTTTTGGATGTACAAGCTGCCTTTAGAAAAGGCAGAGGAAACAGAGATCAAATTGCCAACATTCGCTGGATCATAGAGAAAGCAAGGGAATTCCAGAAAAACATCTACTTCTGTTTCCAAATTGATCCATCACTTTGTGGCAAATGGAAAGGGAAAAAGCAGAAAAAGTGACATTTTATTTTCTTGGGCTCCAAAAGCACTGTGTACAGTGACTGCAGCCATGACATTAAAAGACTAATGCTCCTTGGAAGGAAATCTAAGACAAACCTAGACAGCTTGTTAAAAAAGCAGAGACCTTGGCTTCTGGTTCAAGACGGCCAAGGAGAAGGACGTGCACTCATCTCCTCCTGCGAGAGCACCAAAATTGCAACAAGCTGTTGAACAACTACTGACAGGAGGATGCTGGAACCCACTAAAAAAAGACACCTCACGTCCAAAGGCAAAGAAGCCGCAGCGAGACAGTAGGAGGGGCACAATCACAATTAAATCAAATCTCATACCCGCAGGGTGGGTGACCCACAGACTGCAGAACAATGATACGAAAGACGTTCTCGCACTATTATGAAGGTTCTGAACTCCACGTCAGGCTTTCCAGCCTGAGGATCCGACAAAGGAACTGGGAATTCTCAGGGAATCTGGTCTTATGGGTCAGCGGGATTTGATTAGAGCTCTTCCAGGGGATGGAGGGAAACGGAGACTCCAGTCTTGGAGGGCACAAACAAAATTTTACACACACCAGGACCCAGAGGAGAGGAGCAGTGACCTCACAGGAGACTACCTGCTCATGTCGGGGGACCCCTGTGGAGGCATGGGTCAGCAGGGGCTCACCACAGGGACGGAGGCACTAGAAGGTCCCCCTTGGCCTTCTTGGACTTCACTATTAATCCTCCCATAGAGCCTGTAGACCCCAGGGCTGGGTCACCTCAGACCAAAAAACTATCAGGGAGGGAGGTAACTGGATTAAAGCTTTAGTGAGCAAGGCTCTGCCCACCTTGCTTTAAGAGCAAGACCCAGTTTTTCTCATGGCCAGACCCTCCCATCAAGAAGCTTACACAAGCCTCTTAGCCTCATGCATCAGAGGGCAGACAGAAGAAGCAAGAAGCACAGTCTCACAGCAGCTAAAACAAAAACTGTATTACAGAAAGTGAGTTAATCATGATGAAAAAGCAGAAAGTTATGTCCCAGATGAAGGGACAAGATAAAATCCCAGAAAAACAACTAAATGAAGTAGAGATAGGCAACCTTCCAGAAAAAAGAATTCAGAATAATGATAGTGAAGATGATCCTGCTACTGCTACTGCTGCATGATCCAAGATCTCGGGAAAAGAATGGAGGCAAAGGTTGAGAGAGGCAAGAAATGCTTACCAAAGACCTAGAAGAACTGAAGAACAAACAGAAATGAATAATACACTAGAAGGAATCTACAGCAGAATAACTGAAGCAGAAGAATGGATAAATGACCTGGAAGACAGAATGGTGGAAACTGCCAGTGCCACACAAGAGGATATAAAAAAACAATGAAAGGAAATGAAGACAGACTGAGACCTCTGGGACAGCATTAAATGCACCAATATTCGCTTTATAGGGGTCTCAGAAGGAGAAGAGAGAAAGGACCTGAGAAAATATTTGAAGAGATAATAGCTAAGAACTCCCTGAACATGGAAAAGGAAATAGTCAACCAAGTCCAGGAAGCACAGAGTCCCAGGAAGGATAAACCCAAGGAGGAACACACCAAAACACATAATCAAACTGACAAAAATTAAAGACAGATAAAATATTGAAAACAACAGGGGAAAAACAACAAATAACATACAAGGGAACTCCAATCAGGCTAGCCAGAAGGGAAGGACATGATATATTTACTGTGATGAAAGGGAAGAAATTACAATCAAGAATACTCTACGCAGCAAGACTCTCCTCCCGATTTGATGGAGAAATCCAAAGGTTTCCAGACAAACAAAAGTTAAGAGAATTCAAACCAGCTTTACAACAAATGCTAAGGGAACTTTTCTAGGCAGGAAGAACAAGAGAAGAAAAAGACCTACAGAACATAAAATAAACCCCAAACAATTAAGAAAAAAGTAATAGGTTCATACATTTCAATACCCACCTTAAATGTAAATGGATTAAATGCACCAACCAAAAGACACAGACTGACTGGGTGGATGAAAACGTGCATGTATGCACTTCCACTTATCACATCACTCTGCTTGATCCCCTCAAATTGTATGTAATTATTTTATATTGTTAAATTAATCATGTCTCCATTATGGCTTGCAATTGTAATTATCTTTTATTTTTTGTCTGGCTATTGATTGTAAAAACTGATAAACATCTTTTACTATTGTGATTATGTAACAATTAATATCCTGATTGGCCAACAGAAAAATAATAGAACTCTATATCACCAAAGCTAGGATCTAATAGAAAAACCTATAATCACTTTTTAAAATCCAGATACATATCAAAATTATCTTGAAATTTTTTGAAAAATACAAATGCTCACGAATTGCTTTTTTTCTCCAGAGCTCCACATGTTTCTAATGAGCAGTCACGTTTAAAAACAACTGGATTATATGATGATCTTTTACCTAGTTTGTTTCACTTTTTCTATTTCATATTCAGTGCTCCCATTTCATTTAGTTTATGTTCTCCAATTTCCCCATCTTTTTTTTTTATATTCTTTCTCAAGCCTTTATCAGGTGTAGTAGAAAAGCTTTTGTATATATACATATATATGTATAATATATATATATATTTTTTTTAACAAAAATAAAAAGCAGAGACCTTCATACAGGTTTCTCAGGAGGCAGGTAAGGTGGCCTAGTATACCCATCTCTTGAAGAATTTTCCAAAATTTGTTGTGATCCACACAAAGGCTTTAATGTAGTCAAGGAAGCAGATGTTTTTCTGGAATTCTCCTGCTTTTTCTATGATCCAACAGATGTTGGTAATTTGATCTCTGGTTCTTCTGCCTTTTCTAAATCCAGTTTGTACATCTGGAAGTTATTGGTTCATGCATTGCTGAAGCCTAGCTTGAAGGATTTTGATCATTACCTTGTTAGTGTGTGAAATGAGCACAACTGTACACTAGTTTGAACATTCTTTGGCATTGCCCATCTTTGGGATTAGAATGAAAACTGACCTTTTCTAGTCCTGTGACCACTGCTGAAATTTTCCAAATTTGCTGGCATATTGAGTGCAGCACTCAATATGTGTACTTTGTCAGCATCATCTTTTAGGATTTGAAATAGCTCAGCTGGAATTTCATCACCTCTACTAGCTTTGTTCATAGTAATGCTTCCAAAGGTCCACTTGACTTCACATTCCAGGATGTCTGGCTCTAGTCATTTGTGATCACACCATCATGGTTATCCGGGTCATGATAGACCTTTTCTGTACAGTTCTTTTCTGTATTCTTGCCACCTCTTCTTAATCTCTTCTGCTTCTGTTAGGTCCTTGACATTTCTATTTTCTGTTGTGGGCATCTTTGCATGAAATGTTCCCTTGTATCTCTAATTTTCTCAAAGAGATCACTAGTCTTTCCCATTCTATTGTTTTCCTCTATTTCTTTGCATTGATCACTGAAGAAGGCTTTCTTATCTCTCTTTGCTATTCTTTGGATTTAGATGGGTATATGTTTCCTTTTCTCCTTTGCCTTTCACTTCTCTTCTTTTTTCTGCTATTTGCCATTTTGCCTTCTTGCATTTCTTTTTCTTAGCGATAGTTTTGACCACTGCCTTCTTTACAATGTTACGAACCTCCGTCCATAGTTCTTCAGACACTCTATTGGATCTAATCCCTTGAATCTATTTGTCACTTTCACTGTATAATCATAAGGAATTTTATTTAGGTCATACCTGAATGGCCTCCTGGTTTTCCCTACTTTGTTCAGTTTAAGCCTGAATTTTGAAAAAGGAGTTCATGATGTGAGCCAGCTGAAGATGAAGAAGCTCTACGTAGTCCAGCAAAAACAAGACCTGGAGCTGACTGTGGCTGAAATCATGAGCTCCTTATAGCAAAAAAAAAACTTAAGTATGCAAACATTACTACTTAAGACCTCTGATCTACTTTACAAGTTTATGAAATAGCTGGTACTAAATAAAATATTAAAAAGGTGGTCAAGATATTAATAATTAAGAGAAGCCAGATACTGTGCTTAGTGCTCTCTACATTATTTCATTAAAATGCCCACAATCATGCCAAGCATTACTATCTCCAGAAATAAGATTAGGTGAGGTCACATAAGCCAACAAGGGGAACTGAGATTCAAGCATAAGCAGTATGACTTCAGATCCCACACTTTTTACTACTAACTATGCTGCAGTTTCTATGCTGGCAGTCATATATCTCTTTATTTCAGCTTTACAAATATATTATTAATGTTGTCCCTTATTTCCATATTCTTATACTTGCTTGCAAAGCTTGAAGATAAATCCCACAACGATAATACCCACAAATTACTTGTTAGATTCATATGGTGAAAGCCTGGGGAGTAACTAAGGGACTAATTTAAAAGTCTGCCACTCCTCTCTAAGGAATTATTTGGTGATAGCTCTTCTCTCATGAAATGGTTTGAATTTCTTCTCTTGCCAATTATCGTAACATCATTCATAAAGCACGCTTGCTATTAGTTTTTCTTTTCCTTCAATAAGCAGGGGATGTCTGGCTTAATATCTGATTTTGCAAATAACCACTCTACATGGAAACAAGTTTAATTTTTAATTAATTATGAAATGTAGTAGAGAATGAGAATATATTTTACATGCTCTTCTACTATAATTTGTTTATAATTTCTCTGCTCATGTCCTCCTGCCTCCCTCTTCACCAGTTCATATTTTCTATTTCTTTGAGAAACCATCACTTCCCAACACTATACAAAGCTATACCTTCCAATTCATTCAGTGTTAATTTTTCCTCTTATAGTGCTTCATAGTTACTTTGTGAGTGGTTAATATCTGTTAGGACAGGAAAAGTAAAGGAAACATTCTCTTTTGTATTTTTTGTTAGATGTAAATACAGAAAAGGAAAGAAATATCTGTTCAGTTTCCTTTTTTACCTCCCAAATGTTTTATATACCAGTAAACATTCAACAAGGTTTCCCTGGTAGCTCAGAGGTAAAGAATCTTCCTGCCAATTTAGGAGATGCGGGCTCGATCCCTGGATTGGGAAAATTCCCTGGAAAAGGAAATGGCAAACCATTCCATTATTCCTGCCTGGGAAATTTCATGGACAGAGGAGCCTGGTGGGCTACAATTCATGGGGTCGCAAAAGAGTCAGACACAACTTAGCAACTAAACAACAACAACATTCAGTAAACATTGTAGACCCGTTTAGACCTATTTTACAGTTAGCCTCCAATCACCACCATCAACATCTTTTGTATACATGCTATATGTGTGTGATGTTTATAAAACCAATGACAAACATGACCATGTGCTCCAGCCACAAAAGAACTTCCAAATTAAATATTTTCTGATACTGGAGAAGACAGTTTAGTGCAAATAAAACATTTTAATGTTGGAAGATATCATCCTATCTTAACTTAAAAAGGAGCTATTCAATAAATCAAGCAACAAAGTTGAGTTCCTTCACTTCTAAACTCACACATTAATTCAATATTTATAGTGCACCTTGGAAACAGTATATATGATTGCTGTAAGAGTATAAAGAGCTTTTAAGGACTGCTGCTGCTGCCAAGTCATTTCAGTTGTGTCCAACTCTGTGCGACCCCATAGACGGCAGCCCACCAGGCTCCTCCATCCCTGGGATTCTCCAGGCAAGAACACTGGAGTGGGTTGCCATTTCCTTCTCCAATGCATGAAAGTGAAAAGTGAAAGTGAGGGCGCTCAGTCGTGTCCGACTCTTCGCGACCTCGTGGACTGCAGCCTACCAGGCTCCTCCGTCCATGGGATTTTTCAGGCAAGAGTACTGGAGTGGGTTGCCATTGCCTTCTCCATTTAAGGACTAGAGATGGTATATACAAAAGAACATTTCTCAATATGTGGGATCCCTGAACACTGCAGAATTCTTTTTTTAGGGAAAATATCAGCGAGATTTATATTTGCAGACATAAGAAAAAATTTAAACACATCAGTAGCACAGAAGGATGATATTCAAAGTATATATTGATACAGTGGCAGCACTTACCAACTAATCACCTCATGTGTGCTCTTTTCCATGTGTTTTTTGCTATCTATCTGATTATACTTTCACATTTTTCTGTAACGACATTCAACTTTTCTACGTTTGTATATAGTTTAAGATATATGTATACAGTTTAATATATATGCACAGCCATTGCTGAAAATAACTGTACATTTTAGTCTACTTTATTAAGCAGGAAAATGTGTGCATGCTAAGTCACTTCAGTCATGTCCAACTCTTTGTTACCCTATGGATAGTAGCCTGCCAGGCTCCTCTATCCATGGGGATCCTTCAGCAAGCATACTGGAGTGGGTTACCGTTTCCTTCTCCAGGGGATCTTCCAGACCCAGGGATGGAACCCGCATCTCCTACACCTCCTGCATTGGCAGGTGTGTTCTTTACCACTAATGTCACCTGGGAAGATAAAGGATGAATGATTCCACTGTTAGCAAGATATCAGTAGGAACAAGCGAGTTGGGAAAAAAGTCTTCACTGACAAGTAAGGAAGATTTCCCTGAAAACAGGAATGCAGAGAAAACAGAGAAGCTGAAAAGAACTGATACCCTGCCGTGCAGAATATGTTTCAGGGTGCAACTGCAGAACGTTACTTCTAGTGACACTCTGAGACTCAAACAGATGCTTCAATTTCCTCCTTGAGGAATTAAAGTTTAGGACTCAGAAATAACCAGTGTCCATCAGCAATATTTACCCTCAAACTTATCACCTGCTAAATCAATCTGTGGCAAAATGCCCCGATTTGGGCAATACTTTGCCTTGTAACCATGGGTGAAAGATTAAAAGGTCAGGTGAGGATTTTATCAGTTGATTTTTTTTTTAAATTCTTTGCCATTGAACCCTAGTAAACCCTACTGCTTAATTTAATTGGTCCATAGAAATAGGTTAGGAAGTATGAGAAAGTTATTTCCCTGCTATCCTAACTCTAGTTAACTTAGTGGGCATCTGAAATAAGTATATACATAGTATGATTCCAAGGGTAGTAAAATATGTACTTAAAGGATATATTTAAAAATATATTTTAAAAGGGAATACTTCAAAATACGTACTTAAAATATGTACTTCAAAATGTTAACAAAGATTATGTCTACGGATAGTGAGTTTTAGGAACTACTTTTTCTTTTTTCATTTCTATTATTTTCCAAATTTTCCATTAATACAATGAACATGAATTACTTACGCAACTGTCAAAAATATTAAAATTCACAATGTCATTGAGAAACAATAAAAATAGCCTTTGAGAGTATGGCTTGCTCTTGATTTAATCCAAGGGGTACATCTTTGATCTTATTGGTATTTCATTAATACACTGCTGCTGCTAAGTTGCTTCAGTTGTGTCCGACTCTGTGCGACCCCATAGACGGCAGCCCACCAGACTCCTCCATCCCTGGGATTCTCCAGGCAAGAACACTGAAGTGGGTTCATCAATACACTGTAGTTACAAAAAGTGTTCTTTGGACAAATAGATTAGGAAACACACGGAAAGTACCCAGCACAAAGTAGATAATTAGCAGACAATAAGCTATTATTTTAAGTGTAGGTTACAATTTGTACTAGAGGCTAGAGACTCAAGCATTAATAAAATCTAAAATCTGCTCTTGAGGAACTCACAGTCTAATAAGGGAAGCAGATATCCTACCACAATATAATGCAATACAACCTACGTGTTACCTAGGTAAGAACAAAGCAGGCCTATACCATTTAATTTTTAAAACAAAGCATTTTCTACTTTCAAGGACAATCAATCAGCAAAAAGCCAAAGTGTTCATTAAAACTTTGAAAACATTAAGTACACTGGTGATCTCATTTTTTCCTCATTCAAGTCAAAGTTCTATTGCAAAATATGAATGTGACCCCATGTATCCATGCTTACATTTCTAAACAATTCTATGGCATTCAAAGTGCTTTCTGTACACCTAATCCTCATAACAACCCAAAGGGAAGCAAGGTAAATGGTTTACATTTATAGATAAGGAAACTAAAACTGAAGCTTATTCCCAAGGCTAACTAGTTATAGATCCAGAATCTGACTCAGGTGATAATGCTTTTATAGAGACATAACAGTATACAGTAACAGTTTTTTTAAGTTAAAGCAATTCAGGTGTATATACTTTATACACCTATCGTGATCAATGTTTCAATCTTGGAGTGGTTATACACCTGGGTTACATGAAATACGTTATCTGCAATGTTGATGATATGCATGGAGAAATATGCACAGATAGCACCACTTGCTATTATCAGTGTCCAAGAGAAAAATAAAAAGCAAGTAGAAGCTGACTGCTTCCTAGTCTATTATTTTCCAGAAACTTACTATCTTGAGTTCCAAAGTGGTTTTTAGTAAATATATTCTCTATCACTCTGGTTCAACTGTATTCTTTGATATACATACTCAACAAAAAATATATTAAGCACTATCACACAGGAACTTACTAAGTGCTTCAGGACTGTACATAGATTTCATATCCTACAGAGTTAACAATATTATTTCTTCTGAAATAAAATCTAGATCACCCACAATGACAGTTTAGAAAGCTTTTTAAGAAGATCTAGTTTTATTTTGTTTTGATTTGGGTTTTTAGTAAGCATACTTTTTTTTTTTTTAAATCAGTAAACACTGATTTACTGATTTAAAAGTCAGCAGGTAATGACTACTACCATTGAAAATACTTCTACAGGGACAACTCAAACACAAAAGTTGTATTTTGGCTTTACCTACAGTTTACTTCTGTATCTATTAAAATATAGGTAAACCAAATGAGAACTAACATGTCATTTAGCTGGTGATAGATCCCTTAAAATCTTTGATAGTTTTCATGAGTGGGAGACTAGCATAACCATTGAAGTCACTATTTAGTACTTTATCTTCTTTTTTTCTTTTTTGGCACACCACAGGGCATGCTGCTGCTGCTGCTGCTAAGTCGCTTCAGTCCACGCTCATTGCATTGGAAGTGCAAGTCCTAACCACTGGACCACCTGGGAAGTCCTACGTTTGTTTAACTGATAAAATTATACAGATTTTACAGCAGCGTGCAAATGTACTTCTGTGATATTTAAAACCTTATTCCTGGCCTGCAAGGAGATCCAATCAGTCCATCCTAAAGGAGATCAGTCCTGGGTGTTCATTGGAGGGACTGATGTTGAAGCTGAAGCTCCAATATTTTGGCCACCTGATGCGAAGAGCTGACTCATTTGAAAAGACCCTGATGCTGGGAAAGATTGAGGGCGGGAGGAGAATGGGACCACAGAGGATGAGATGGTTGGATGGCATCACCGACTCAATCGACAAGAGTTTGGGTAAACTCCGGGAGTTGGTGATGGACAGGGAGGCCTGGTGTGCTGCAGTTCATGGGGTTGCAAAGAGTTGGACACGACTGAGTAACAGAACTGACTGACTATTCCTGGCCCATTTTTATTAACAAAAGGAGTAATGGTACTAAATTAAATTTTTGACTGTAAACTCCTAGAATTTACCATTTCAAGTAAATTCCAAGCAATTTTAACCTAGTTTAACATTCAGCTCTAAAGAACAGCTAAAACTGAATGAAATAATCCAAACTTACAACATCTTATACATCATACTTGAAATGAAAATAAAAGCATATTATTACACAATAATGAAGAGGCAAAGATGTGGCCTGCTGTCTGAGAAATGAGAGGGGGAACTATCTAGGTTCCTTCTGGCAAGGCACTGTTTCAAAAGAAACTTCTTTGTTGTCTTTAAACAATAAGGTCCTGTCACAAAACCCAATCTTTTTTTTTTTTTTTTTTTGGAAATCCACACGTCACTCCTGGGGTGCAAGGTGGGGTTGGGGGGAAAAAAATAGGTGCGAGGTTTGAAGCCTTGGGAATCAGGACACCCCCGTTTCTTGTCCCAGTCCAGCTCAAGCTCTAACTGTGACCTTGGGAAGTGTCCCCGGCTCGGGAACTTGGATTCCCCCTCTTCTCAGTTACCCTGCTCAGGAGGAGGGATGGAGGGGTGGAGAACTGGGACCGGCCCCCAGGGACTGCGGATGCCCGGGCTGCACCACGCTCCACGTTCACGCAGCTCCTCGGCCCTGGAAAGCAGTTCGCCCCATCTTCCCACAAGCTCCGCCACTGGCTTGTCTCGGAACAAGTCTGTTCCCGGGTTCCCCCGGCAGGATGCCCGCGGATCGGCCCGGGGCTCCCCACTGGTGCCTCCGCTGCAGGGAATCGACCCTGAGATTATCCTTCCCTTCGCCAAGAAGTCTCCCATCTACCGTTCATTCTCACCCCGGTCCTTCCTCCTTCGGAGAACCCCTGACTTCCCTGCCCCCAAGAGATTCCCACCTTGGCTCAGTTTCAAGACCCTCTCTTTCCTTCAGAAGACCTCCCCTTCACATTGTCTTTACCTCCAGGGGACCCTCAGTTCACACACGCCCATCCTTCCTCAGATTCACACGTATTTCCACCCGCCTGCCTTTTGCCGAGGAGCCTCAGCTCCAGTCGCGGGGCCGGGGGGTAGGGTGGGGGGAGCCTCCCCCACTTCCGCCATCTGGTTTTGGGGACCCCTCTCACCTCCGCGGTGAGAGATGTGTTTACTGAGGAATCGTTGCTTCTTTCGCTGGTGCAGCAAGGTCGGGTATTTGAGCAACAAGAATGAAGTCACCAAGTACCCTCCCAGGGTGGAGAGGAGGTAAAAAGCCGCGGTGGACGACATCTCAGCCCCCGTGTGAGGAAGCCTCCCGCCGCCTGGCCCTCTGAACTCCGCTGATACGGTCGCAACGGCTGCGCCGGCGGCGGCGGCTGCTGCTCGAGATCTGCTCGCCCCCAGCCGGCGCCCGCGGTGCAGCGCACTTGTGGGCGCCTGCCCACCGCGCACGCGCAGCCGGACTCGGGCAGCCGAGCAACAAAGGAGCCCCGGCACGCAGGCGCGCTCCGGTAGGAGCCTGCGGAGGTCCCAGCGCGGGCGTCTGTCACCTAGCTTTGTGGTCCGGCTCGCGGCCCTATAAAGGAGAAAGCTTGGAAACCCGCCAGTGCCTCTGCCGTCGTTCCCACACAAAAGGCTGTTCAAGGAGCGCCTTCAGGAAGGCCTGACGTAATTAGAAAGTCCACGTCAGAAAAGAATCACTCCGGGTCTCGTCGTTAGCCTCTGCTCGAGGAAATGCAAAGAACTCTTACCGCAGGAGGAGTTAAGGCTTATTAAAGCGAATAATAAACACACCCATTTGTCTAGCCAAGCGAGAACTTTCTCCGTTGTCGCACATATGCGAGGTGCCAGTTTATCAGTCAAATATTTGAGAGATGGCTCTTCGCACATTTCACTGAAATTGCAAACTTCGTTCCTCGGACATGGTCGACAAATATTTGTGGACTTGTTCAAAAATAAGGAAACGTTGACAGTGTTACAGGTTATCACTTCAGTCTTGGGAAGACTGGAAACTAAATTCCCTTTCGTTCTACACATTCCAAACTATAGTTCTAAGAGTCACATTTAAGTGCAAAAGAATTAACCCAGGGCTGAGGAAGAAAATTTGGTCATAAGAACAGATCTCCCACAGAAGTAGAAGGCAGAGTGATTATTTAAAATCATGTGACTCTGACCTGAAGCAAACTTCTGTTTTCTTATCTGAAAAATGAGGAACATTTTTACTAAATGATAACTTACAACTCTTTCTGTTAATAATGACTTCCAAAGATTCTTGTGTCCTTTAAGAGGAATTTAAATAAAATTTAATTTTATTTTATAAATTTAATAAAATTTAGAGGATTCTTGAAAACAAAGGCCTTCAGTAGATTTTAAAAAGTAGCAGAAAAAGACTTTTACATCAGTTCACCATCATAGTGAGGCAGGAGGTAGATGGGCCCCAGGCTAGGTATTTACAACTGGTCTCCTGTTTCTTGGGATGAAAAAAAGATGGGCTTCAGGCTGGACATTTAAAATTAGCCTCCAGTTTGCATTCCCTGAGACAGGAGATAGATGGGCTCCCATTTGCCCTCTGAAATGGAAGTAACATCACAAATAGAGTAAATAGCCAGGCTTTGTCTCCTGTGTCACCTTAATATAGTCATGACAGCAACAGAGAGGGGCTAAATCTTGTTTGAGTAAAGGGTCAGGACGTCATATATTTCCCATCCTTGGGGCAAGGGAGACATTTCACAGGTGGAGAAAGGCTCCTTGGGGGTCAAAAAGAAGAGGGCACCACCCCATAATATGTGACGCTAAGGCTCCCACATAGGACTCTGGGCTGGAATCCAACTTGGAAAAAAGTTGCATACACATGTTGGAGAGGGTGCTAGGGTAGGTCAGGTGTGGAAAAAGAAACCAGATAATTGGCCAAAGGTAAACAAAAAACCAGAACTGTCCTACAGAAATGACTTAGCCACCCCGGTACTGCCACTCCTCCCTGGGGAGGACACCCACACCTTTTCTCTCCAGGTGTGCATCTCTGCCTTGCTTCTATCTTAGCTGTTCCTGTGTGCTCTCCCATTTGTTGTTGTGCTGTCTCTGATAATATACTTTGTACTTGCATTTACAGTTTTTGCCTCCGTGAGAAATGCATTTTTCACTGGGTACTAGAGCCAGTGAAATATATAGCTTCCGGCCTCTAGCCCTTGCTGGTTTGGTGGCTAGGATTTCTGGTTTTCATCCAGGCTACCCAGTTTCAATTCCTGGGCAGGGAATTAAGCTCTCACTTCATGCCACTGCTCACTACTGCTTCTCCGAGATTAATAGTAGTCTTATTTTTTGGTTTAACACCAGTATACCCAAAGAAATGATAAAGCCTTTATAGAAGAAAGAGAACTAAGTATAAAAAATTCCAAATACAAGCAAACTTAAAAACTTTTTAAGGAAATGTTTTGAAATATCACATTTCACATTTAAGCCCTTGATACATCTGAAATTGACTTTGATGAAAGTTGTGAAGTAGGAATTTAATTTTTTCCCCCATATGAATAACTAGGTGTCCTTACATCTGTTTGTTTCTGTGTTCTGTGAGCCAGTCCCTGGGCCCATACTACCTTGTCTTATTTAATGTAATCTTTATATATGTTATTGCAAGTTCCATTTTTTTTTTTTTAATTTAAGGAAACTCACAAGTTGAAAACTACTGCTTTGTTAGGAATTAGGGAAAGTATCTGTTTCAGTCAGTTCAGTTGCTCAGTCGTGTCCAACTCTTTGCGACCCCATGAATCGCAGCATGCCAGGCCTCCCTGTTCATCTGTTTAGGGCTGTCAAATTATATCCTATAGATTTGCTGTGCTCATGTTTGTTTCCCTCTTCCAAAATGTCACTTGACAGCAATTTTCTTTAAATTTGATGACTATTTTATGATTAGTACAGACATATATATATGATTAGGGCTTCCCAGGTGGCTCAATGGTAAAGAATCTGCCACCAAACAGGAGACTCAGGTTCGATCCCTGGGTCTGGAAGATCCCCTGGAAGAGGAAATGGCAACCCACTCCAGTATTCCTGCCTGGAAAATTGCATTGACAGAGGAGCCTGGCAGGTTACAGTCCATGGGGTCACAAAAGAGTCAGACATGATTTAGAGACTAAACAACAAGTATATGATAAATACTACCAGGGAAAAAAATATGTAACTAAGACTAACCTTCAACTATAGAGGTACCATTAGTCAGATAGAGCTTTGAACTTAGAACCCATAGACACAGCTATACCATTTACAAACTGAGTGACTTTGGGCATATCACTTAGTTTTGGCCTCAGTTTCACATTTATAAAACTTGAGATAATAACATCTAACCTCAAAGCAGTGTTTTGAGGATCTAAGGAAGTAAAATCAAAGTATTAAAAGTAACCTAGAGAGTTCCCTGGTGGCCTACTTGTTAGGATTCAATGCTTTCATTGCTGTGGCCCAGGTTCAATTCTGCAAGCTGCACAGCATAGCCAGTGTAAAAAAAAAAAGTGTGTGTGTGTGTGTGTGTGTGTGTATATATATATCCTATATAAGTAAAGTGTTATGTCAAAAGATAGAATTCTTTCCTTCTGTGGACTTAAAACAAATTCACAACATAAAAGTTGAGAGTTATGTTTTATTGGGGGTGGGGGATGGGGAGAAAGAATTTTAAGACTTCAAGCCCGGGAGATAACCCTGTGAGAATTGCTCTGAGGAGGGGAGGGTTGGAGCCCGGTTATATAGAAATTTTGCCACAAAGGGCAGGTAGTCTGAACCTCAAAAGAAAACCAGATATTCCAAGTTAAGGAATTCAGTGCCTTTCTATATATGGGAACATGCAAGAGTCTGGCTCACTGAAATCATTTCTTTGATATGTACCTCAGCTATCTGGGGGCAGTATCCAGTGTCTTCCAAACATCCTGAGTTTCCTCAGGGCTCACCATAAGCAGTGGCTGCAGACTGATGGCTGCTAGATGGAGGTATTCTTTCCTTCCTTCATTCCCTCAGGGCTCACCAGCTCACCACCCACAGTGGCTACAACTGCCAATGACGGTAACATCCTTTGTTTATTGATATGGCAGGAAATATTCCATTTCTCACTTCTCTAAAACATTACCAACAAATTTGGGGACAGTATACAGAATTATTCAAAATAAATAACCAAGCCGGAGTACATATGCCTTATTGGAGGCCCAAAACTTCCAATGAAACATTAATGAAAGAACAAATGAAGTGTAACAGAAGAAAGGCATCTTTTAAAAATTGCACCAATATGATGAGAGAAGTCTTCCAAGACGAATGCCATATTTTGATGGGAATTTATAGGGGTGCCAAAATTAATAAGACATCTTTTAAACCAAGAAAGGAAATGAGCACAAGAAATCAAGTGTCATGGGGGAAAGGGTTGAAAAAGAAAAGAGTATCAGAAATCACTGGCCTGTTTCACTGAGACGAGAAAACTGCTACCTGGATAGGTTAAGCAGTTTGCCAAGACAATATAGCTACTGCTGATTGTTTAACAAGGTCACGAATCTTAACTCAGTTCAAGGGGCTGGATCTTCTAAAAGTATTGATCGTCTGAAAAATAAAAAGATTTGGAAAATAGTCTTGCCCTTTGAAGATAATATTAAGGAAATCCCCACTTAAAAAGTGTCTATTGAAGCATTTCAGAGGTAGCAGATCCAGGATGCAGTATAGTGAAAAGAACATTCATGCTAGTCAAATAACTCATTAACTTGTAATTTCAACCCCACCTACAGATGCATTGCCCAAATTATTAGTGTTCTACAAGCAGATGCAATTGACTAGGAACATATATCATTGAGACCAGAAGGCATTTACCCAAGTTCTAAGTTCAGTTCAGTTCAGTCGCTCAGTCGTGTCTGACTCTTTACGACCCCATGAATTGCAGCACGCCAGGCCTCCTTGTCCATCACCAACTCCCGGAGTTCACTCAGACTCACGTCCATCGAGTCAGTGATGCCATCCAGCCATCTCATCCTCTGTCGTCCCCTTCTCTTCCTGCGCCCAATCGCTCCCAGCATCAGAGTCTTTTCCAATGAGTCAACTCTTCGCATGAGGTGGCCAAAGTACTGGAGTTTCAGCTTTAGCATCATTCCCTCCAAAGAAATCCCAGGGCTGATCTCCTTCAGAATGGACTGGTTGGATCTCCTTGCAGTCCAAGGGACTCTCAGGAGTCTTCTCCAACACCACAGTTCAAAAGCATCAATTCTTCGGCACTCAGCTTTCTTCACAGTCCAAATCTCACGTCCATACATGACCACAGGAAAAACCATAGCCTTGACTAGATGGACCTTTGTTGGCAAAGTAATGTCTGTGCTTTTGAATACGCTATCTAGGTTGGTCTTAACTTTCCTTCCAAGGAGTAAGCGTCTTTTAATTTCATGGCTGCAGTCACCATCTGCAGTGATTTGGGAGCCCAAAAAAATAAAGTCTGACACTGTTTCCACTGTTTTCCCATCTATTTCCCATGAAGTGATGGGACCAGATGCCATGATCTTCGTTTTCTGAATGTTGAGCTTGAAGCCAACGTTTTCACTCTCCACTTTCACTTTCATCAAGAGGCTTTTTAGCTCCTCTTCACTTTCTGCCATAAGGGTGGTGTCATCTGCATATCTGAGGTTATTGATATTTCTCCCGGCAATCTTGATTCCAGCTTGTGCTTCTTCCAGTCCAGCGTTTCTCCTGATGTACTCTGCATATAAGTTAAATAAGCAGGGTGACAATATACAGCCTTGACGTACTTCTTTTCCTATTTGGAACCAGTCTGTTGTCCCATGTCCAGTTCTAACTGTTGCTTCCTGACCTGCATACAGAGTTCTCAAGAGGCAGGTCAGGTGTTCTGGTATTCCCATCTCTTTCAGAATTTTCCACAGTTTATTGTGATTCACCCAGTCAAAGGCTTTGGTATAGTCAATAAAGCAGAAATAGATGTTTTTCTGGAACTTTCTTGCTTTTTCCATGATCCAGCGGATGTTGGCAATTTGATCTCTGGTTCCTCTGCCTTTTCTAAAACCAGCTTGAACATCAGGAAGTTCACGGTTCACATATTGCTGAAGCCTGGCTTGGAGAATTTTGAGACTAGAGATCTCTTCAAGAAAATTAGAGATACCAAGGGAACATTTCATGCAAAGATGGGCTCGATAAAGGACAGAAATGGTATGGACCTAACAAAAGCAGAAGATATTAAGAAGAGGTGGCAAGAACACACAGAAGAACTGTACAAAAAAGATCTTCACGACCCAGATAATCACGATGATGTGATCACTGACCTAGAGCCAGACATCCTGGAATGTGAAGTCAAGTGGGCCTTAGAAAGCATCACTACGAACAAAGCTAGTGGAGGTGATGGAATTCCAGTTGAGCTATTCCAAATTCTGAAAGATGATGCTGTTAAAGTGCTGCACTCAATATGCCAGTAAATTTGGAAAACTCAGCAGTGGCCACAGGACTGGAAAAGGTCAGTTTTCATTCCAATCCCAAAGAAAGGCAATGCCAAAGAATGCTCAAACTACCCAAGTTCTAAAGGAACTGATAAATTAAAGTGTAATACTATTCTAAATAAGAAAACTGCTGAAACAAACAGCTAGTGTGCAAATGGCACACTGCCATTTGGATTCTCAACTCTGACAATGGGAATCTGATAGTACTAGGTTAGAACATGGTTCAAATTTCTCCAGGGCAATTTAGCAATATACATCAAAATGTAAAATGTGTATATCCTTTGATGCATCAGTTCGAGGCCTAAGAGTTTACTCTGCCAAGAAAATTTCACAAGTATTAATAAAAGATGTGTGCACCATGGTATTCCATAGTTCATAGAAATTCTAAATTTAAAAGAACCTAAATAAAGGACAGATTATATAAATCTTGATAAGAGAAAACAATGCATCCATTAATAATACTTTCATTTATTGACAGGAAAAAAGTCTACCACACACTGTAGAGTGAAAAAAAAAAAGTAAATTATAGAACAAGATATATTCTGATTGCAATTATATAAAACTGAATACATATCCAGGGAATTCCTGGCAGTCCAGTGGTTAGAACTTCACACTCTCATTGCCAGGGACCTGGGGTAGACCCCTAGAGGGGGAACTAAGATCTCACTACTGCATGACTTGGCCCCACCAAAAAAAAAGAATACATATCCAAAGGTGCCTTTATGTATACAATGTTTAGGATATTCACTAAAATGCTGCCAATGGTTAACAGAGCACTAGCAAAGCAGTGGAACTTCAGGTAACATATTCTTATCTTTGTTTAAAAAATAAATTTTTAATAACAGATACAATTAATACATATTACTTTTCCAAAAACAACAAAAGTATGTTCAAAAACAAAAATTGTTTTAAGTGGGATTATAAACTAGTTTGGGCTTACCAGGTGGCACTAATGGTAAAGAGCCCACCTGACAAATAGATGGGGTAACAGTGGAAACAGTGAGAGACTTTATTTTTGGGGGCTCCAAAATCACTGCAGATGGTGATTGCAGCCATGAAATTAAATGAAATTTTTTAAAAGACGCTTACTCCTTGGAAGGAAAGTTATGACCAACCTAGACAACATATTAAAAAGCAGAGACATTACTTTGCCAACAAAGGTCCATCTAGTCAAGATTGTGGTTTTTCCAGAAGTCATGTATGGTTATGAGAGTTGGACTATAAAAAAAGCTGAGTGCTGAAGAACTGATGCTTTTGAACTGTGGTGCTGGAAAAGACTCTTGAGAGTCCCTTGGACTGCAAGGAGATCCAACCAGTCCATCCTAAAGGAGATCAGTCCTGGGTGTTCATTGGAAGGACTGACGCTAAAGCTGAAACTCCAATACTCTGGCCACCTGAATCAAAGAGCTGACTCATTTGAAAAGACCCTGATGCTGGGAAAGATTGAGGGCAGGAGGAGAAGGGGATGACAGAGGATGAGATGGTTGGATGGCATCACCGACTCAATGGACATGAGTTTGGGTAGGCTCTGGGAGCTGGTGTTGGACAGGGAGGCCTGGTATGCTGCGGTTCATGGGGTCGCAAAGAGTCAGACACGACTGAGCGACTGAACTGAACTGAACTGATGATGCAAGAGATGTAAAGAGACATGTGTTTGATCTCTGGATCGGGAAGATCCCCTGGAGGAGGGCATGCAACCCACTCTAGTATTCCTACCTAGGAAATCTCATGGACAGAGGAGCCTGGTAGGCCACAAGGCATAGGATCGCAAAGAGTAGGACAGGACTGAAGAGATTCAGCAGCATGCATGTAAACAAGGTAATCTTGCTTTCATGCTGACAAAATAACCAGGATAAAAGATAGAAGGCACTCAATACTCAAGTAAGTACATATAACTTTGTAGGAAAAAGGAAGTAACAAGCAACTATGGTGACATAGTACTCTAAGAGTTTCTGGGGGGCTTCCCTGATAGCTCAGTTGGTAAAGAATCCACCTGCAATGCAGGAGACCCGAGTTCAATTCCTGGGTTGGGAAGATCCGCTGGAAAAGGGAAGAAGTTACCCAGTCCAGTATTCTGGCCTGGGGAACTCCATGGACTGTATAGTTCATGGGGTCACAAAGAGTCAGACAGGACTGAGAGACTTTCATTTTGGGCTTCCCTTGTAGCTCAGGTAGTAAAGACTCCGCCTGCAATGTGGGAGACCTGGGTTCGATCCCTAGGTTGGAAAGATCCTCTGGAGAAGGGAAAAGCTACCCACTCCAGTATTCTGGCCCAGAGAAGTCCATGGACTGTATAGTCCACAGGGTTGCAAAGAGCTGGACACGACTCAGTGACTTTCATTTTCACTGAGTGTCTGGAATAAAAAAGAACAATAAGAGAAACCCAAGTAAGATGGTAGGTGTTGCGAGAGGGCATCAGAGGGCAGACACATTGAAACAATAATCACAGAAAACTAATCAATCTAATCACACAGACCACAGCCTTGTCTAACTCAGTGAAACTAAGCCATGCTGTGTGGGGCCACCCAAGATGGGCGGGTCATGGTGGAGAGGTCTGACACAATGTGGTCCACTGGAGAAGGGAATTGCAAACCACTTCAGTATTCTTGCCTTGAGAACCCCATGAACAGTATGAAAAGGCAAAATGATAGGATACTGAAAGAGGAACTTCCCAGGTCAGTAGGTGCCCCATATGCTACTGGAGATCAGTGGAGAAATAACTCCAGAAAGAATGAAGGGATGGAGCCAAAGCAAAAACAATACCCAGTTGTCGATGTGACTGGTGATAGAAGCAAGGTCCTATGCTGTAAAGAGCAATACTGCATAGGAACCTGGAAGGTTAGGTCCATGAATCAAGGCAAATTGGAAGTGGTCAAACAGGAGATGGCAAGACGAACGTCGACATTCTAGGAATCAGTGAACTAAATGGACTGGAATGGGTGAATTTAACTCAGATGACCATTATATCTACTACTGTGGGCAGGAATCCCTTAGAAGAAATGGAGTAGCCATCATGGTCAACAAAAGAGTCTGAAATGCAGTACTTGGATGCAATCTCAAAAATGACAGAATGATCTCTGTTCATTTCCAAGGCAAATCATTCAATATCACAGTAATCCAAGTCTATGCCCCAACCAGTAACCCTGAAGAAGCTGAAGTTGAACAGTTCTATGAAGATCTACAAGACCTTTTAGAACTAACACCCAAAAAAGATGTCCTTTTCATTATAGGGGACTGGAATGCAAAAGTAGGAAGTCAAGAAACACCTGGGGTAACAGGCAAATTTGGCCTTGGAGTACAGAATGAAGCAGGGCAAAGGCTAATAAAGTTTTGCCAAGAGAACGCACTGGTCATAACAAACACCTCTTCCAACAACACAAGAGAAGACTCTACACATGGCTATCAGCAGATGGTCAATACGGAAATCAGATTGATTGTATTCTTTGCAGCCAAAGATGGAGAAACTCTAAACAGTCAGCAAAAACAAGACCAGGAGCTGACTGTGGTTCAGATCATGAACTCCATACTGCCAAATTCAGACTTAAATTGAAGAAAGTAGGGAAAACCACTAGACTATTCAAGTATGACATAAATCAAATCCCTTATGATTATACAGTGGAAGTGAGAAATAGATTTAAGGGCCTAGATCTGATAGATAGAGTGCCTGATGAACTATGGACGGAGGTTTTTGACATTATACAGGATACAGGGATCAAGACCATCCCCATGGAAAAGAAATGCAAAAAAGCAAAATGGCTGTCTGGGGAGGCTTTACAAATAGCTGTGAAAGAAGAGAAGCGAAAAGCAAAGGAGAAAAGCAAAGATATACGCATCTGAATGCAGAGTTCCAAAGAACAGCAAGGAGAGATAAGAAAGTCTTCCTCAGCGATCACTGCAAAGACATAGAAGAAAACAACAGAATTGGAAAGACTAGAGATCTCTTCAAGAAAATTAGAGATACCAAGGGAACATTTCATGCAAAGATGGGCACAACAAAGGACAGAAATGGTATGGACCTAACAGAAGCAGAAGATATTAAGAAGAGGTGGCAAGAATACACAGAAGAACTGTACAAAAAATATCTTCATGACGCAGATAATCACGATGATGTGATCACCCACCTAGAGCTAGACATCCTGGAATGCGAAGTCAAGTGGGCCTTAGGAAGCATCACTACAAACAAAGCCAGTTGAACTATTTTAAATCCTAAAAGGTGATGCTGTTAAAGTGCCGCACTCAATATGCCAGCAAATTTGGAAAACTCAGCAGTGGCCACAGGACTGGAAAAGGTCATTTTTCATTCCAGTCCCAAAAAAAGGCAACGCCAAAGAATGCTCAAACTACTGCACAATTGCACTCATCTCACACGCTAGCAAAGTAATGCTCAAAATTCTCCAAGCCAGACCTCAACAGTATGTGAACCATAAACTTCCAGATGTTCAAGTTGGATTTAGAAAAGGCAGAGGAACCAGAGACCAAATTGCCAACATCCGTTGGATCATAGAAAAAGCAAAAGTTTCAGAAAAACATCTATTACTGCTTTATTGATTATGCCAAAGATCTTCACGACCCAGATAATCACGATGGTGTGATCATTCACCTAGAGCTGGACATCCTGGAATGTGAAGTCAGGTGGGCCTTAGGAAGCATCACTACAAACAAAGCTAGTGGAGGTGATGGAATTCCAGTTGAGCTATTTCAAATCCTAAAAGACAATGCTGTGAAAGTGCTGCATTCAATAGGCCAGCAAATTTGGAAAACTCAGCAGTGGCCACAGGACTGGAAAAGGTCCATTTTCATTTCAATCCCAAAGAAAGGTAATGCCAAAGAATGCTCAAACTACTGCACAATTGCACTCATCGCACACGCTAGTAAAGTAATGCTCAAAATTCTCCAAGCCAGTCTCCAGGAATATGTGAACCATGAACTTCCAGATGTTCAAGCTGGTTTTAGAAAAGGCAGAGGAACCAGAGATCAAATTGCCAACATCCATTGGATCATAGAAAAAGCAAGAGAGTTCCAGAGAAACATCTATTTCTGGTTTATTGACTATGCCAAAGCCTTTGACTGTGTGGATCACAATAAAATGTGGAACATTCAAAATAAAATAAAATAAAATAAAATGTGGAACATTCTTCAAGAGATGGGAATACCAGACCACCTGACCTGCCTCTTGAGAAACCTGTATGCAAGTCAGGAAGCAACAGTTAGAATTGTACATGGAAAAACAGACTGGTTCCAAATAGGAAAAGAAGTACGTCAAGGCTGTATATTGTCACCCTGTTTATTTAACTTCTATGCAGAGTACATCATGAGAAACGCTGGGCTGGAGGAAGCACAAGCTGGAATCAAGATTGCCGGGAGAAATATCAAGAAACTTAGATATGCAGATGACACCACCCTTATGGCAGAAAGTGAAGAACTAAAGAGCCTTTTGATGAAAGTGAAAGAGGACTGAAAAAGTTGCCTTAAAGCTCAACATTCAGAAAACTAAGATCATGGCCTCTGGTCCCATCACTTCATGGCAGATAGATGGGGAAAAAGTGGAAACAGTGGCTGACTTCATTTTTCTAGGCTCCAAAATCACTGCAGATGGTGATTGCAGCCATGAAATTAAAAGACGCTTCCTCCTTGGAAGGAAAGTCATGACCAATCTAGACAGCATATTATAAAGCAGAGACATTACTTTGGCAACAAAGGTTCATGTAGTGAAGTGTATGGTTTTTCAAGTAGTCATGTATGTATGTGAGAGTTGGACTGTGAAGAAAGCTGAGCACCGAAGAATTGATGCTTTTGAACTGTGGTGTTGGAGAAGACTCTTGAGAGTCCCTTGGACTGCAAGGAGATCCAACAAGTCCATCCTAAAGGAGATTAGTTCTGGGTATTCATTGGAGGGACTGATGTTGCAGTTGAAACTCCAATACTTTGGCCACCTGATTCGGAGAGCTGACTCATTTGAAAAGATCCTGATGCTGGGATAGACTGAGGCCAGGAGGAAAAGGGATGACGGAGGATGAGATGGTTGGATGGCATCAATGATTCAATGGACATGAGTTTGAGCAAGCTCCGCGAACTGGTGATGGACAGGGAGGCCTGATGTGCTGCATGAGGTTGCAAAGAGTCCATGGGGTCACAAAGAGTGGGACACCACTAAGCACCTGAACTGAAATGAAGAAATGGAATCTAAAACATGATACAATGAACTCATTTACAAAACAGAAATAGACTCACAGATATAGAAAACAAATTTATGGTTACCAAAGAGGTAAGGGTGCACAAGAGGAATAATCTAGGAATTTGGAATTAGCAGATACAAGCTGCTATATATAAAATAGAGATTTCCCTGGAGGTGCAATGGTTAGGATTCTGCACCTGTTGCCGGGGTTCACTCTCTGGTCAGGGAACTAAGCAAAATCCCACAAGCCTTGTGGTGTAGCCCAAAAATAAAAAAGGAACAACAGATAAACAACAAGGCATAGCACCAAGGACTATATTCAATATCCTATAATAAACCATAATGGAAAAGAATGCAAAAAAGGATATATATATACATTGATATATATACACACACATAACTCAATCACTTTGCTGTACACCAGAATCTAACACATTGTAAATATTTTAAAGATTTGTATTTAAAAATGCTACAGAAATTTAAATTAGGGTTGCCTCTGTAACCAAATGTAATCAGGGAAAATCACTTTCTAATTTAAGCAGTGAAGTCGTTCAGTGAAGAATGACATCAGCAAGGAAAGAAAGCAAAAAAGTCACAGGTTTGCTCTTCTGAAACCTATTTGTTCTCATAAACTACTTTTTTAAGTTCCTTTGACCTACAAGTTTACACAACCTAAGTAAAAGTCTTTTTTTAATAGCCTCTAAGTCAAGTCTTAGAACAATGGGCTTCCCTAGTGGTTCAGATGACAAAGAATCTGCCTGCAATGAGGAGATCCGGGTTCGATCCCTGGGTTGGGAAGATCCCCGAGGGAAGGGAATGGCTACCCACTCCAGTATTCTTGTGTGAAAAATTCCATGGACAGAGGAGCCTGGCAGGCTACAATCCATGGGGTTGCAAAGAGTCAGACACAACAGAGCGACTAACACTTACTTACAGAAAAATCTAGCCATATTTCTCAAATGCAACAACCAAGAACTACAATTAATACAACAGTAGTTGGGATTTTTAAAACTGATATAAAAAGAATGAATGATATAAGGGAAAAGGATGAAAAATAAGGACAGGATGAAAAAATGTAGACTAACTTTCATATTGGCTCAGATTCTCCCAACAAAACTACAGTAAAATAGGTATTTACTGTCTGAGCCACCAGGGAAGTCCAAAATAGGTATAAAAAGACACCTAATTAATTACAGTTTTAAATTGGCTGCTAGTTATATGTTTTTCTCTATAGGTTTGAAAATTTAAGATCTAATCAAAACCTAAGTAACTGTTTTATGCTGGTCTGGTAGCAAGATGTGTTAATCAAATACTACATTTCATATACAGTATTAAAATCGCCAATTCTATTTGCTCTGCATTTCAAAACCAACATGTCTAGGAAAATATAATCAATTACACTAGAATTTTGGTATACTAACTTATTTTGCACAACTTAGCTAGTGATAAGTCAGTGTCACTATTTTGATGGTGAAAGTTAATACTGATATGAACTGATAGAATTTGTATCACTTAGCAAACTGTTTCACAGTACAGCAATTTTCAATGAATAAAATGTGTACTAATATTTTGGACAAATAGGTTTTAGTTATTTAAAACTTCATTTAAAAAATGGTATCTCAGACTTCCCTGGTGGCGCAGTGGATAAGAATTCATCTGCCACCGTAGGGGACACTAATTTGATCCCTGGTCGGGGAAAATCCCAAGTCACTGAGCAACTAAGGCCGTGTGCCACAACCACTAAGCCTGTGTTCTGGAGCCCAAGAGCTGCAAACACTGAGCCCACAAGCCACAGCTACTAAAGCCCACAGGCCTAGAGCCTGTGCTCCACAACAAGAGAAGCCACTGCGAGGAAGAGTTGCCCCACCTCGCCACACGAGAGAAAGCTCTCGCAAAAGCACTAAAAAACAGCCCAGCACAGCCAAAAATAAATAAATAAAACAATAAATAAAGTTTTTAAAAAATATGGTATCTCATCAGTCCAAGAATGAAACGGTGAGAACAAAGCAATGTAACTCAGGTACCAAAACTATGAGCCAAACAATATAGAACACTTTTTGCAATTAAGTACTCATACAATTACCAGATAACCTACTGGATCATCTTGTTCTGAATATAATTTCAGGAGCAGTGTTTTAAGGAAAATTCCAGCTAAAACATTATTTCAGTAAAAAAACAAAACAAAACAAAACAAACCTCTGGCTCAACATGATAATGGGATATTCAGTTATAACAGAAATATTTTTTATTATGGACAGTAAAACAGAAATCAGAAAATAGAGGTATCAACCATGTATTTACGTCCTTTTCTAGAATAAACATTTATTAAGTTATACCCCCATTTACAATAAATACCAACAATATCAAGAAACAGTGGAACAATTACTGTCCAAATACTGAACTTCTGTAACCAAAACATATTTTGGGCTCAAGAAAACACAGTATTACACACCAAAAAAGATCCTGCAGTACACACCAAAAGCAAAACCCAGCTCAAGTTCAGGACTGTGCTGGCTGGAAAACACTTATTGTGTTACCGCTTTAAGAACCCCACGGAGCACCTTGTAACTCATCAATTGCACGTTTTCCTTCGGAGGGAAACAAGGTCCTCGCTCAGTCACGTAGGCGTAAGGAAACCTCAAAACCCAGAGGCCATCAGGTGGGAGAGTGATTTCTTGCTTTTCTGGGTAGAATACTGGACATGGTGGTGGGCCTGGCTGAACCTGAAAAACACAGGTTATATGATTATTTTAACATTTTTTCAATAAGAAACATCTGAAAGGGACTTCTCTGGTGGCCCAGTGGTTAAGAGTCTGCCTTGCAAAGCAGGGGATGAGGGTTGTACTCCTCATTGGGGAACTAAGATCTCACATGCAATGGGGCAATTAAACCCTTGCACTGCAACTAGAGAGACTGTGAGTTGCAACCAAGACCCCATGCAGCTAAATAAACAAATTAAAAAAAGAAAAAAAAAAAGAAAAAGAAAGGTTAAGTGCCTAAACCAAGGACAGATTCAAAGAGCACATAAGCAGGTACACTCCTGATTTCAATCATATCTGATATTAAATAATCTCAAATATTATCCTGCTTTTCTACAGATTTTTAATTTCAAGTTCTGCCTCTAACTAAATGATGTGAATTGATGGTGTGAACTGATTAACACACCTACAATTTATTTTTTAAGAAACAGAAATTAGTTATTAATGTAAGAGGTATTTAAAATTAAGACCTGTTTAATTAGTTTGATACCCTGTCCTTTTTTTCAAACAATCGAAACAAACAACAAACATGATTGTCTAACAACACAAAAAGTTATATTTCTTACCTGAGGCGTTAAGATTATCTGCAAAGGAGCATCAGGAACCACAACAAAAAGCCTCATAAGTTGAGCATAATGTGGTTTCAGCCCTCTACCCTGAGAGGATGACAGAATATACAAGGGCATGTCACTATTCAGGGCTTTTAAAGCTGATTCCTTGGGGCCACTTCCCATTACTTTCATTACTTTGTCAGGTCCTGAGCACATAAATCTTCGACCTCGAGAGTCTTCGTATTCAAAGCCCACAAACGCTCGCGCTATGTCATCTCGCCGTCTTCCTCTGCCCATGACAACTGCACTTCTCTTACCAGGAACAGCCTTATTTGGAGCAGGCCAAGAATTCGTGTCTAAGTCTCCTTCATCTTCAGCTCTAGTCCTGATGACAATGTCCCAAGGCATAAGATAGTTTGTTCCTGGAATGAAGCCCTGTTGGTCCAAACCAGTATGAAAGTTGTAAGACTTAGCAGGGCCTAGTTTAACCAAAGACCAGCTGGAGAATTTGGGTAGGAGACCTTTGGGGCAATTGGAATGAAGCATGCCTGGGAGATATTCAACTGTGGATGCCTGCCGATCAACCAAGTTTGGTCTCTTCTCAGTTTTTACTTCACCTTGGCCATGAACTTCTGGATTATCTCCTCCTGCTTGTGGATCGGCTGGATAGGTACCTAAACTATCAGTAGACTGGCCTAAACTCAAAGCTAAACTCAGGCTTGTGCTCTCTCCTTGGGTTTGAGGTTCTTTCTCTTTAAGTTTATCAGCATCTGCATCTGGGGGAGCAGGAGATGATTCATTTTTGGCAGGAGCAGGATCTGGAGTACTTGGTTCAAATACTGGGAAATTGATGTGATCCAATTTTCCACAACATTTTTCTTCCAGAAGCTATGGAGGAAGGAAACAAACAAACAAATCCTGTGAACCTTTCATGGAAAGCAAACATTCTTGGACTTCCCTGGTGGCACAGTGGATAAGAATCTGCCTGCCAATCCAGGGGATATGAGTTCAATCCCTGGTTTGGGAAGATTCCACATGCCGTGGAGCATCTAAGCCTGTGTGCCACAACTACTGAGTCCGTGTGCCACAACTACTGAGTCCGTGTGCCACAACTACTGAGTCCGTGTGCTGCAGTTACTGAAGCCTGTGTGCCTACAGCCTGTGCACCGCAGCAAGAGAAGCCAGCACAGTGAGAAGCCCGAGCACCACAATGAAGCATAGCAGCCACTCCCTGCAACTAGAGAAAGCAGTGCAAAGCAAGGAAGACCCAGGGCAGCCAAAAATAAATAAAAGAAAACAACACGTTCTTCACACTAAAAAGCAAGAATCGACAGTTAACGGGTAAGCAAATAAGTACATATATAAAGAATTTTCTCATCACATATCACACTGCAAGTGACATTGACTTATCTATTAATAGACATTTTGCTTCTGAAAAGATACATTTTTACTCAGATGGTAGTTAGCTAAAGAGACAGAGAGAAGAGGAAGAAAAAAAATGCAGAATCTACCTGATAAAAGTCATAGTTAGCTGCCTTGATATCAAAGGGATCGTCTCGGGGTGCCTGTTTCCTTCCACAGTTACAGGCACCAGTGGATCGAGCTCGGCTATTGTGATACAGCACAGGAGGATTTCTATCAGCCTCTGGTTTTTCTCCTGCAAAATATAAGTCATTATTCATTTTACATACAATGCAGACCCACATTTATTCTGCATTCAATTGTACCTAACCCTCAAATTTCTCCAAAGAGTTTTTTGGAAATGAGGAGGGGAAAAAAAAACCCTCAACACACAAACACAAACCCACAAACACTTGATTAAACACACCTAACAGAAGCAGCAAGTGGAAATGTATAGAAATAAAACATACTTTAAATATAAACTTCTAGAATTTCTAAGTAAAGTTTATCATCAACATAGTGACCATACATCTCATTCTGTTCATTTTAAACAAAAGTTCCAAGGTAAAAACATTAATATGAAATTCCTGAAACTCTGTATTATTTAACAGTTCTCATTTACTAATACCCTAGGGTTTGTTATTTAAATACAAGAATGTAATTAGTAGTCATAGCTGATTTTTCTTTTTCCAGCAGGTGAGGAAACTTAAATCTGATGTACCTAAATTTCTGTAGGGCTCTCTTTTTAAAATATCAATACATAGGGAAAAAACTGTCTGAAAACAAGAATACAAACACAGCCCCAAATTTTGATTGTGAAATGCTAAGAAAACTTTAGCTACCTGATTTAGGTAAGGAGTGAAATTTGTGTACACAGTGTTGATCAGTTAAACTCCTCTCCTCACAGAGCTGATGGCCGTTGCTCCAAAACTTGTAGCAGTCTTCGTGTAACTGCATGGCATACTTGTGAAAGGCTGGACCCCTAGCATGTTGGCTGTACACTCGAAGAGCCTGGGCAAGCTGATTCTTGTGGACAGTCATTGTGTAATTATGAGGCAAATTTGACTGGTAGGCACTATGGGCCATCGGTAAAGCTTTTTGGCAACGGTTCTCTGAGAATTTTGTGTCAATATCCAAAAATCCTTCCAAGACTTTAATACTGCTTAAAATCTTAGATGTTAACTCCCCAGTGGGAGATGCTGGGTCCTCCTCTTTCCCATCAATAGCTACTTCATACAGTTTTGAAGCTGCTGAGATCCACTTCTGATAAGTAGGAAGTTCAAAATGGGAAGGCTGTGGGTTCCTGCCCACACTGTCATCAAAACCTTTCTTGCTTAGTACTAGCTCTACATGCTGCCATAGGAACTCTCGCAGCGTGAAATCCACTAGCTGCCCCGAAGAACTGGAACTGCTGGTGTCAGTGTGGAAAGAAAGCTGTTGTCTGCTGTGCTGCCTCATCACCTGGTATCGCCTGGACCCAGAAAGTGGTGCAGGGACCAACAAAGATTCAGGGTCTTTCACAGTACAATGACTCTTAAGTTGGTCCAGCAACATGCCTACTGGATCCTCCTCCTGGCTTCCGGGAACTATGTACACAAAAGCTTGATTGGCAGGTACAGTAAAGAGGCAGTTGATACTCTGATTAGTCAAGACACGACTCTTCCGGAAGATTCTATAGATCTGGTCCTCCAGGGCATGCTGCAGTCTCCTTTTGGGAGAATGCTTCTTGGGCTTATCTGGATGAGCTGGGTCTTGGTTCCGAGGGGGTTCTACCTTGAGTGCTCCATTGAGTTGAAAAAGGAAAAGGAGTCTAGGTGGGCAAGGGCGGCAGTTTAGTTTCCAGTCTTTACCAACTGGACAATCCTTAATAGCTGTTTTGAGAAGGGGCAGTACTTTCTGTCTCAGTCCATCCAGGGCTCTGAATACTCGATCATAAGTGATGTCAAAGGAACAAGTGGGATGGACCAGAAGCAGGATGTGACAGACGGAGAAAAGGTAAAGGAGACTGAGGCACTGCACCTTCTCTTGATGCTTCCAGAACTCGTGCGCTTCTGCATGAGGTAAAGAGAGGCCACCTCCAGCTTCCCCGCTCTGAAGGGCCCGACAAGCCCGCAGAAGCTGGGAATTGTCACAGATGGAAGTAAGAAGAAGGTACAGAACTTTGCTTTCCTGGTTGTAATAGGCTTGCAGAAGGCTGTAATCCTGGGAACCTGGCTCAGTTCGGGTGCCTTCCGCGGCAGTTACACCTCCCCGAACTGGATCCCCGGCCCCGGCCCCGGCCCCAGCCCCAGGGTCCCCGGCTCCGCCAGCCTCCCCGACGGCCCCAGCCTCGGTCCTGATTCCAGCCCCCGAATCTCCAGGATCTTGGTGGCGAAAGAGGGGAAAGACCTGTCGGTCGCACACCGTGTTCACAAGTGAAAACTTCTCGGAATTCAGGCGCAGAGCCGTTTTGCCGAAGATTCCCACCACGCAGATCTCATCCTCCCGCCAAGGAGGCTCCGGTCCGCCAGCCGCGCTCCCACCACCCTCTGTAGGGGATCCCTCGGGACTCTCAGAGCTTGTCCAGGCTGAAGCGCCCATTAGAAGCTCTCTTAAGCTGACGGGACCCGCCATGGTGCTGAGACAACTCGCGAGTTCTTCCGGTCCGTCCAGTAAACGCAACCGGCTCTCGTCCAATGTTGAAATCGCTCCTCCGCGTCGTCAGTCCCTGCTTTCCTCTCACTTTAGGTTCCGCCTCTTGCTTCTCCTGTCCTAGTTTTTCACCAAGGTTTTATCAGTCTTACATCACTGCTGGTTTAAGATTTTCCTTAGTCGGAGGAGACCCTAGGAATTGAAATATCAGAAAAACACTTGGAAGCAATTAGGGTTTTTGTTTGTTCTGCTTGATAGACAAAATGTTTAATGAGTTAAATGTTAGAAGTTGTAAAACACCTTAGTGAAGAGGAGAGTTGTGATTGTGACAATTCCAAAATGACAATAATTACATGCAAGGTAAAGGCAGAAGCAGTGGTTTTGAAAGGGAATTATATTCATACTATGCTAGATTTAATTCATGTCAAATATTTATAGAGCATCTGCTGCTGCTGCGAAGTCGCTTCGTCGTGTCCGACTCTGTGCGACCCCATAGACGGCAGCCCACCAGGCTCCCCCATCCCTGGGATTCTCCAGGCAAGAATACTGGAGTGGGTTGCCATTTCCTTCTCCAATGCATGAAAGTGAAAAGTGAAAGGGAAGTCGCTCAGTCGTGTCTGACTCTTCTCGACCCAATGGACTGCAGCCCACCAGGCTCCTCCGTCCATGGGATTTTCCAGGCAGGAGTACTGGAGGCAGGAGTACTGGAGTGAGGTGCCATTGCCTTCTCCGATAGAGCATCTACAACAGTTTAATTGTTCTTACCATATTTAATCTCTTAATCATTTTCTACATCATATTTTCTTTCTGACATACCACTACTCACCTCCAACTTTTTTTTTTTTCACTACCAGTAGTGGTTTTATTTTTATTGAAGTATAGTTGATTTCCAATGTTGCATTAGTTACAGGTTTACAGCAAAATGATTGTTTACATATTTTTTCTGATTCTTTTTCATTATAGCTTCCCTGGTGGCTCAGATGGTAAAGCGTCTGCCTATAATGCTGGAGACCCGAGTTTGATCCGTCGAAGATCCTCTGGAGAAGGAAATGGCAACCCACTCCAGTACTCTTGCCTGGAAAATCCCATGGACCGAGGAGCCTGGTGAGCTACAGTCCATGGCGTCGCAAAGAGTCGGAAAGGACTGAGCGACTTCACTTTCACATATTTTTTCTGATTCTTTTCCATTATAGATTATTATAAGATATTGAATATAGTTCTCTGTGCTATACAGTAAATCCTTGCTTATCTACTTTACATATAGTAGTGTGTATCTGTTAATCCCATATTCCTAATTTATTCCCTCCCGCCCCCCACTTCCCCTTTGGTAACCATAGTTTGTTCTCTCTGTCTGTGAGGAGTCTGTTTCTGTTTTGTAAATAAGATCATTTGTATTCTTTTTTAGATTCAACATATGAGTGTTAATGTTTGTCTTTTTCTGTCTGGCTTACTTCACTCAGTATGATAATTTCTAGGTCTATCCATGTTACTGCAAATGGCAATATTCCATTCTTTTTTATAGCCAAGTAATAGTCCATTTTATGCATGTGTATATATATACACACATCTGATCTTTTTTATCCATTTCTCTGTTGATGGACTCAGGTTGCTTGCATGTCTTGATAATTGCAAATAGTACAATTGGGGGTGCATGTATCTTTTTGAATTAGTTTTGAATTAGAGTTTCCATCTTTTCTGGATATGTGCCTAGAATTGGGATTGCTGGGAGTTTTTTAAATCCCCACCCACCCTTCCTTCTTCCCCGTTGGAAATATTTTGTTTTTGAAGAAACCTCCATACTGATTTTCTATAGTAGCTGCACCAATTTACATGTCCACCAATAGTGTAGGAGTATTCCCTACACACTCTGTAGCTTTAATTTTTTATTTTTATTTTTTTGACCAGGGATCAAACCTGCATCCCCTGCAGTGGAAGCTCAGAGTTTTAAACACTTGACTGCTAGGGAAGTCTCTATTATTTGTACACTTTTTGATGATGGCCATTCTGACTAGTGTGAGGTGATACCTCACTGTAGTTTTGATTTGCATTTCTTTAATAATTAGCAGTGTTGAGCATTTTGAAAGCAGTTAAATGTGTAGTTCACAGAATACAAAAATTCCACAGTGTCAAATGACTTTATCAAAAGTACACAAATAAAAATATTTTTCTTTAAGCTCTAGAACCTTGTTGTGCAAGATGTAGTGCCAGTAGAGAGAGTGCATCCATGCTCAACTGGGTCTGACTCTGCAATCCATGGATTATAGCCCACCAGGCTCTTTCATCCATGGAATTTTCCAGGCAAGAATACTGGAATGAGTTGCCATTTCCCACTCTAGGAGATCTTCCTGACCCAGGATCGAACCACCGCTCAACCTGGGAAGCCCAGCAAAGTGTAGACTAAAGAAAGAACTTGTTAGAAATACAGACTCTTAGGTCCCACCGAGACCTACTAATCAGAACATGCATTACAACTAAATCTAATAATTTGTACACAGTATAGTTTGAGAAGCACCAGCTTAAAAACATCTTTCAAAGCAAGGTGAACAGATTTCTTTTTTGACTCATATCAGTGGAAAAGAAAGCCAGTGATTTTGAAAGATTTGTGAGGTACATCAACAAAAAAATCTTAGGCTCAGAGGATTATACACCAAAATGTTTAAAACTTGTTGGGATTTATTGACTTTTTTTTCTTTACTCTTTTCCCCTATTTTTGAAAAAAAAAAAAGAATTAAAAAATTTTTTTTAATTTTAAGGCAGTTTAGGGTTAAAGCAGAGACATTATTTTGCCAACAAACATCTGTCTAGTCAAGGCTATGGTTTTTCCAGTAGTCATGTATGGATGTGAGGGTTGGACTATGAAGAAAGCTGAGTGCCGAAGAATTGATGGTTTTGAACTGTGGTGTTGAAGACTCTTGAGAGTCCCTTGGACTGCAAGGAGATCCAACCAGTCCATTCTAAAGGAGATCAGCCCTGGGTGTTCTTTGGAAGGAATGATGCTAAAGCTGAAACTCCAGTACTTTGGCCACCTCATGTGAAGAGTTGACTCGTTAGAAAAGACTCTGGTGCTGGGAGGGATTGGGGGCAGGAGGAGAAGGGGACGACAGAGGATGAGATGGCTGGATGGCATCACCGACTCGATGGACGTGAGTTTGAGTGAACTCTGGGAGTTGGTGATGGACAGGGAGGCCTGGCATGCTGCAATTCATGGGGTCGCAAAGAGTCGGACACGACTGAGTGACTGAACTGAACTGAACTGAGGGTTATAGCAAAAAATTTTAAAGCAGTTTTAGGGTTATAACAAAATTGAGCATAGAGAGCTCCCATATACCCTTTACACAGGCATATCTTTTTTTACTATCAACACCAGGCTCCAGAGTGATACCTTTATTACAATATCTGAACCTACTTTGACAGATCATTATCACCCCCAAATCCATACATTAGGGTTTATTCTTGGTGTTGCATATTCTGGGTGTAGACAAATGTAGGCCTTGTATCTGCCATGTAAGTGTCTTGTAGAATAGTTTTAGTGCCCTAAAAATCCTATGTGCTCTACCTATTCATTCCCCCCTTCCCCCAAACCCCTGATCTTTACTGCCTCCATAGTTTTGTCTTTCCCAGAATGTCATACAGCTGGAATCATACATATAGTGTGTAGCCTTTCAGATTGGCTTCCTCCACTTAGTAATATGCATCTTAAGTTTATTCTATGTCTTTCATGATTTGCTAGCTCATTTCTTTTTAGTGCTGAATAATATTTCATTATCTGGATGTACCACAGTTTATCCATTCACCTACTGAAAGACATCTTAATTGCTTGCAAGTGTTGGAATTATGAATTAAGCTCCTATAAACATCTGTATGCAGGTTTTTGGGTGAATATGTTATTTTTATTGTTTTTTTATATTCTTATTTTTACATCTCTATTTTCTAATTTTTCTTTCTAATCTTAAAAGTTCTCTTGAAAGAAAAAAGCCTGTAACTATATGAGGTGACTGATGTTAACTAAATTTATTGTAGAAATCAGTTTGCAATAGATACATATATCAAACCATTATGTTGTATACCTTAAACTAATATAAGGTCATGTCAATTATATCTCAAGAAAACTGGGGGAAAAGAATTCTCAAAGCCCTAGGTCCTGGTGCTGCTATTTTTGATATATTAAGCTATATTAGGCTTTGGGAAATTCTTCTCAGGCAATACTTATTTGCTAACAAGAATTTAGAAAGGACTGGAAGTGGGCTTTCAAATTTTGTCTATTTGGTTTTTACTTGTTTCCTTCTCTACTTCTGTATGTCCAGATTCTCTTCCTCTTCTTTAGAAACTAAAATAAGAAATTGTACATATTTATCCACATTCTAAAGAAGATCAGCCCTGGGTGTTCTTTGGAAGGAATGATGCTAAAGCTGAAACTCCAGTACTTTGGCCACCTCATGCGAAGAGTTGACTCATTGGAAAAGACTCTGGTGCTGGGAGGGGTTGGGGGCAGGAGGAGAAGGGGACGACAGAGGATGAGATGGCTGGATGGCATCACTGACTCGATAGACGTGAGTCTGGGTGAACTCCAGGAGTTGGTGATGGACAGGGAGGCCTGGCGTGCTGCGATTCATGGGGTCGCAAAGAGTCAGACACGACTGAGCGACTGAACTGACTGATCCACATAAATTCTGTTGTGATCCTCATCATGTACATTATTTCCTATGTTTAGTATGTGACTTTCCTGCTATAATATTAACAATTCTTTGACTTACAAATCCAGAAAACAATAGTATATATTAACCACATCATTTGTGTAATTTCCTAAGTAAACAAAATGTTAAAAAACTAAGTTGAAAAGACTCCCTAGAAGAAGAGTTACAACTCTCATACTTTGCTGAAGGGACCATTGATTTGTACAAGCACTTGGAATACTAGTTTGACAGTTATCTAGAAAACAGGCAGGCTTTACCACCTAACAGTTCCAGTCCTAGACATACACATTAAAGTAACTCTTGCACAAATGTACATGTTCAAGAATGTTCAACATGGCATGCATGGGGACTTCCCTGGTGGTCCAGTGGTTTAAAACTCTGCATTTCCACTGCAGAGGGCACAGGTTCCAGCCCTGGTCGAGGAAGTAAGATCCCACTTGCCTTGTGGTGTAGCCAAATTTAAAGAAAAAAAAAAAAATCATGGCATTTAGGGATGCATATTTAGGCCCAGCATATTCAGAGGGTAAAAACAAAGGAAAACAGATGAGTAGTTACTTTTTTTTTTTTTTTTTAAGAGAACCCATTTTTGGCTTAAGCCTTTGGGTTCTTTTTGTTTGTTTTAATTAAAAAACAAATTTTGGCTGCACTAGGTCTTCACTGCCGTGCACAGGCTTCTCTCACTGTGGAGCACACGCTCTAGACGTGCGGGCTTCCGTAGTTGCAGTGAATGGGTTGAGTAGCTGTGGCACCCAGGCTAAGTTGCTCTGCAGCACGTGGGATCTGCCCAGACTAGGGATGGAACCTGTGTAGCTTGTATTGGGAAGAGGATTCTCATCCACTGTACCACCAGGGAATTCTGGTAGTAACTTCCTGAGGAAAGGTATTCACATTAGGGATGGAAACAGGCAGAACTTCTAGACACTTAAATGTCCCTTTCTTGGTGGTCACATGAGTGTTTGATATTGTGTCTGTTTATGTTTTATGTACTTTCCTGTATATGTTATATTTCTAGTAAAAAATGTTAAAGAGAAAGACCAAAGTTTTGTTTTGTTGTTTATTCAAAAACATAACTGGATGCACCGTGATTGTTTATATTCTCTGGTTGACATTCAGTCTCAAAATAAACAGTGGAAACACATGATCAGCAACAATTTAATGAAGCCATAGCAGTTATTGGATTCTCAAATGGGTACAATATGAAACCTGTCATAAAAATTAGTAAAATATACAAGATAGAACACATTTTAATACTGATACGATACTAATAGCAGCTTTACAAATATTTAACCATAGGATTTCTATAGCTTTTCAAAAAAATGAACCTTTATCTCACAAGAATGATAAAATCATTTAAATTGATACAGTACACATTGGTTTATTAATATTATAAACATTATTAGATGTCCCATAAAATATTGTTATAAATACTCACCTGCTTTCTTCTCAATGATCATTCCCTTTATTTGACTTAATATAAACGTAGTAACAGGTTTAAAAAGTTTTTATTAGAAACAGATGTATTTCTTAACTTCAGTATCTGCTTAATTTTTATCCGTAAATGTAAATGTAGGTATAAATGTATAAATGTGGGTCTCATCAAAACAAAATACTGTTTCCATATCTGCTTTCCAGCCTGGTGACTTTTTACAACCCTCTATTTGGCATCTCAAAGTTACCTTTATCTGAGGGAATATAGGCATTTTGGGGAAATTACTAAAATATCTTTTTAGCCTAATCAGGGAATATTTCAGGGACATCATCTATGTAACTGCTTCCTGCCAGGTTGGAAAGTTCAGTGTAAAACTGACACTCCTTGATTCTCCTCCGTGAGGAGCCACTATCCTTATTTTTATTTTTTTTTATGGCTAAATGTTTACAAATTTTGAGGAGAGGTTATAGAAAAATGATTTGTTAACACTAACATGAGGGCAAAGGGTATCCAAGATGGCATGCCTAAAACAGGTCAACCAACAGTCTTTAGGTTGCAGTGAAATTCTATGGCTGGTCACCCAGGTTATGAATTTGATTCACCTACTCTGAATAAAGTACTGTTCCAAATAAAACGTCTATGCAACAATCATTTACTGAATAAGTGCTCTACATGATACCTATCCTTATTTTGGAACTGCATTGGAAGTTATGAGCATCAGAGCTAATGCTGTGCCTTCAGAGTCTCGCTCACCCTAATGAGAGTTCCTCTTCTTTCATGATATTTAGCGATAGTGATATCACATTAGTGATAGGGATCCTGGCTGAAGCTACAGTAGTACCTACTGCTAAGCAGACATGTCTGACAAAACTAGGGGCTCCCAGATATTGGCAACCTTGTAGGAGACTGACTGGTAGGGTTGCCAAAAAAAACATAGGATGTTCAGGTAAATTTGAAATTCAGAAAAACAATGACGTATTTTTTTAAGTATAAATATATTTCCTAGGCAATATTTGGTGGTGGTGGTTTAGTCGCTAAGTCGTGTTTGACTCTTGCAACACCATGGACTGTAGCCCGCCAGCCTCCTCTGTCCATGGGATTCTCCAGGCAAGAATACTGCAGTGGGTTGCCATTTTCTTCTCCAGGGGATCTTCCCGACCCAGGGATTGAACCTGGGTCTCCTGCATTACAGACAGATTCTTTACTGACTGAGCTACAAGGGAAGCCCATGGCAATATTTAGGACACAGTTATACTTAAAAAATTACTCATTGTTTAATGGGCCCTATTAAACAGAGGGTTAAAGCATGGTTCAGAGGTTAAAGTGTCTGCCTGGAATGCGGGAGACCTGGGTTTGATCCCTGGGTCAGGAAGATCCCTGGAGAAGGAAATGGCAACCCACTCCAGTTATTTGTTGTTTATCTGAAATTCAAATTTGGTGGGGGTGTCAGGTATTTATGGGCTTCCAAGGTGGCTTGAGTGGTAAAGAATTGCCTACCAATGCAGAAGACAGGAGATGCAGGTTGGATCCCTGGGTTGGGAAGATCCCCTGGAGGAGGGCATGGCAACTTACTCTAGTATTTTTGCCTGGAGCATCCTATGGACACAGGAGTCTGGTGGGCTATGTCCACTGGTTCGCAAAAAGTTGGACACGACTGAAGTGACTTAGCAGGCATGTATTCATATTTGCTAAGTTTGGCAACCCTGAATTGGCAGGAAAAAGTAAAATCCCGTGATTGTGCAGAATTACTGTTATTGAATCAACAGGTGCTTGAGGACAGAGAATCAGGTCTCACGGTGAATCTGCTATGGACCTCAGAGAGTCCCTAGTGGGGCACTGTAGAAAACCCAAGGTTCATGTAGAGGTCTTCATGAAGTCTATATTTAGCTGTACAAATGTGGATAGCAGATATCAAATTAAAGAATATCCCAGATTTCAGTAAGCCTGATATTGTTACCTACCTATGATACTAGAAATGAAATTCTAATTTTTAAGGTCACATTGGACCTTTCACTTCAAATCCTTTTGGAATAGTTAGGTTTGGATGGGAGATGATCTTACTTAATTGCTTACAGGGAACAGAAATAAAATCTAGAGGGTCTTTCTGGATTAAGTAGCACTTAATGAATGGATGAGCTTTACAGGATGAAATATTTTGCTTTTTAATTTCCTGAGAATACCCAAGATGAATGGGTACCAGGTTATTTTAATGTCATAACTGTACCTATAGAGCACAAATCAGAGTTATCTAGTTAAATTGGAATAACCTTCCTAACTTAAATTGAGTAATTTCAGGATAAACATCACTTTGGGGATTGCATTTTCCCATCTGTCCTGTGAGTAATCGTGTAAACTAGAAAGTATTCTATTTCCCACTTTTCATTACAGTATACATGGGCTCCATACATATTTTAATTCTTCAAATGAATTATATATTAATATAATTATTTACACATATTATACTTCAAAAGGATTGGGGTCATTTTATCTGTACATTTTATGGATCATTGCTGGGAGTTAGGCAGAGGTGGCATCAGTTTTGTTCATCAAAGCTGCTTGTAGAAACTGGCAGAGTTTGAGGTGGGCTTCTAGGGTGAGCCAGCTAAGAAAAAAACAAGAAGTCCCAATTATAATATGAATTATGTTCTTGTGGCCAGCATAGCTCTCCTTCCTCGCTATCAGAACCCAGATTTTATGCAAGGCAGCAATGTGGCCAGATTCTAAAAATCACTTTTTCCAAGTTCCCTGATATAATCAAAGTTCCTGCATATCACCTGTTTAAAGAGATGAAGGGCAGTTTAGCTAGGATACCTTTTTGATCTTTGCCCTTCTTATCTTGCTTACAATGTAGACAAGAGGCTTTAGGCAGTGTAGATGTTCTGCACTGTAGGGATAAAAGCCATGTATTAAGGTTGGAAGAGAGGTGACGACATGGGGAAGCTGCTATACCCTGTATCCACTCCCTATTTCCCAAGGCAATATGCAGAAAAGAAAAATAAGCCTCCATTTGCTTAAGCCACTATAGTCAGATTTCTCTTACCCACAGTCAAATGCAAAACCTAACTAATAGGAGTGGGGAAAGTTATTCCATGTCTAAAACAAGTTTTTACTAAATACCCTGTATCTTTGGCCACCTGATGCAAAGAGCCAACTCACTGAAAAAGACCCTGATCCTAGGAAAGACTGAGGGCAGGAGAAGGGGGCAACAGAGGATGGCATCACTGACTCAATGGACTTGAGTTTGAGCAAACTCCGGGAGACAGTGAAGGGCAGAGAAGACTGGTGTGCTGCAGTTCAAGGGGTTGCAAAGAGTCGGAGACAGCTTAGCAACTGAACAACCACCACCATCCTCTACTAAGTGGATTTTGGAGAGCACAACATATGGCAAAGGTCTCATCTGTGATATTTTTAAACTATTTATTTTTGGCTGAGCTGAGTCTTCGTTGCTTTGCGCAGGTTTTCTCGAGGTGTGGCCAGCAGGGGCTACTCTTCATTGCGTGTGCGGGCTTCTCACTGTGGTGGCTTCTCTTCTTGTGGAGCACTAGCTCTAGACCTTGGGCTCAGTAGTTGTGGCGCACCCTTCAGTGATTCCTCCGCATGCGGAATCTTCCCGGACCGGGGATTGAACCCGAGTTGTTTCCTGCGTTGGCAGGCGGATTCCTATCCACTGCACCACCAGGAAAGAGCCTCATCTGTGATTTTTGATGCTGTTGCTCAGTACATGGGTTTGTGGCTCATTACATTTTTACAAGCTTCCACATTAACCAATCCACTAGAGTAGTTATAGGGTGGGGCAGGGACAAAAAAGACCTAGAGCTGAACAAAGAAGGGAAGGGCGGAGTTCCTTGTGGTTAGGATTTGGTGCTTCCACTTCCATGGCCTGAGTTCAATCCCTGGTCGGGGAACTGTCCCACAAGCGGCACAGCCAAAATAAGAGAAAGAAGGAAAGGGCTTAGTTGTTAAATAAGGCCTCTGCCCTTCACAATTTATGGTATCACCATAATGTGATCTGGGAGTGGACTCCTACTGAAGGAAAGGGGCATCAGGCCTCACCTGCAAAGAAGGCCACACAGTGCCCAACAGGACAAGTTGATTGGCAAGCTCCAAGGATTCTCACTGAACCTTGTTACTTTCCTTCACAGAATTTACTTCAGTGCAAAATTACACAAATTGTGATTGTTGATTACTGTCTACCTTCCCCACTAGACTGAAAGCTCCAAGACAGTAGATCTGTGCTGGTTTTTGCTTATCACTATCTCCCTGGTATTCCAGCACAGTGTCTGGCATATAGGGACTGCTTAATAAATAGTTATGAATGAAATTAATAAAACCAGACATTCATTGCTAAAGTAGAGATGATAATCTTAGCTATTTCATAGCATTTCATGAACTGCAAACATGAAGGTCTTTATAAAGCATCAGTTCAGTTCAGTTTTGTCCCTCAGTCGTGTCTGACTCTTTGCCTCTGACCCCATGGACTACAGCAACGCCAGGCCTCCTTGTCCATCACCAACTCCTGGAGTTTACTCAAACTCATGTCCATTGAGTCAGTGATGCCATACAACTATCTCATCCTGTTGTCCCCTTCTCCCGCCTTCAATCTTTCCCAGCATCAGGGTCTTTTCCAATGAGTCAGTTCTTCGCATCAGGTGGCCAAAGTATTGGAATTTCAGCTTCAACATCAGTCCTTCCAATGAATATTCAGCACTGATTTCCTTTAGGATGGACTGGTATAAGGAACTGTTTTAAAATTACTACTATTATTAAGAAAGATGCTTTAGATTATGATTCTAAATTAAAGAGTTTGAAGAAAAGGAACCAAATGCTTTTCATAAAGGCTTACCTGAAATTTTCTCTTCAAGGCCTGGGTCATCACCGGGGTCAGCCCAGTTCCTGTTTCCACATTTTCTTTATTAGTAAGTGGGGTTCCACCTGGGCTCCTGCAAAGGTAATGAAAAGATTGGGAGCTGTGTTTTATGCCAACTTCTCAAATGAATTTAGAGAGCATAAAGATAGGAGAATGGATTACCTCTCCACATCGACTTTTCTAAGTAGTTTCCGTAGATCTAACTGACTTTTACCAGGAGTACTGATAAAATAAAAATACAAAAGTTAGAGCTCACCAGATTGTATAATTTTTCTCAAAGTAAAGCAATCATTTCAAAGTGGCAACATCTTAGAAAGTAGTTTGTTACATTAAAAAATAGCAGTAGATGCTGATAGGAGCATAAAGTGATATAATGATTCTAATAATAAGAAGAATCTAATACTTGAATAACTAATACTTTCATTTTATTATTTTTTAAAAATAAGTTACTTTTTTTGACGTTGTAATTACACTTGTACGAATCCATCTTAGGGCAAAACTCAGTTATGCACACAGATGATGGACAAGGATGATTATTGAAGAGTTCCAGAAACAAAAAAATCACAAACAACCTAAATGTCTCAAAAAAGGATTTTATCTATGAAGTTCACATATTAAAAAACTGCATCTATTGAAGAAGTCAACATGATTCTTTAAGCTAATTTTTAATGAGACAGGGGAAAGTTTATGACACAGTAATGAGAAAAGCTGTATTTGTATATATTGGGCTGGCCAAAGAATTCATCCACATTTTTCTGTAACAATGCACAGAAAAACCAAACAAATTTTTTGGCCAACTCAATATAAATTACACATGGGTACAGACCTGTGTATGTATGTATATACATATTTCATGCAATATGTATTTAATATACATATTTCATACACATATACCTGTAATATGTATATTACATATACATATTTCATACACATATACCTGTAATATGTATATTACATATACATATTTCATACACACATACCTGTAATATGTATATTACATATACATATTTCATATACATATACCTGTAATATGTATATTACATATACATATTTCATATACATATACCTGTAATATGTATATTACATACACATATTTCATTGATTCCAAGACATTCTAGTTTTCATATTATTTCTGAAGCTGTGCTGATTTGAAAATTCTTGATGATATTTTATATTTTGCAATAAACAGCACCATGAACCGGAAATAATAGTGTACATGCCTAAAAAAAGACTAGAGTGATAAACAACAGTATGTTAAGAGTGGCTATCTCCAATGATATGATTATTTGATGATTTTTGTTTTCTTTAAACATCACTGTATATTTCAATTTTCCTATATGATCATATATAATTTTTAGAGTTAGAAATAAGCAAAATATTACTATTTTAAAGTAGCAGTAGAGTGTAATTCTGTGCAGATCCTTACATTAAGACATTTGTAACTCGAGTTGATACCACTTTGGACTTTGGTTTCAGGGTAACGCGCTGCAGGTCAGAGATAGTAACCAGGGCCTTCTGTGCCTTTGGTGATGGTACAAGCTTTAATCACAAAATCAGACATTATTAAAAACAGATTTAAAAGTATCATTCAAAATGTAAATATACCAAAACAAATTTGAATGCTGAGTATGTGTAAAATATATCTATTCAATTTTTATTCCAAAGCTTCAGAGTATATCTCTACCTTTTCAAGCTAATGGTTGCCATAAAACTGCTGAATTAAATAATTGGGGGATTTATATATTTTGTTGAGGAGATCAAAAATTACTCAAATAAAATATCAAATGCTTTCCTCAGAACAGCTTTTATATCTAAGACTTATGCTTCTTTTCTTTTTTTTTAATGCTTATTTTCTATTAAGAGACAGGGAGGAGGGTTCAGCATGGGGAACACGTGTATAACTGTGGCGGATTCATATGGATATATGGCAAAACCAATACAATATTGTAAAGTTAAAAAATAAAATAAAGTAAAAAAAAAAAAAAAGAGAGAGACAACCAGGTTAAAAAATGAAAGACCACATGTGTGGTCAAAGATTTCTTACCTTCCTCCTTTCATCCAAACTCTGTGTCTTCTTTAATTTCACAGTCAGTAGATCTTTAACTGTTATCTGCATGGGTCCATTTTTTTTTAATGGTCCAGCCTTAAGATACAAGGAAAAATTAGAATTCAAACTGAAACCAGGACATCTAGTCAAATGCAAACCCAAATCTAGTTTTTAAAGCCTTAGAGTTAAAAATTAACTCATTTCCCCGAGGAGCCAATCAAATTCTTTCCATGCAACCAAGAACTAATTCTGTTTTCGTATCTATGGATGCTAAGGCTACTGAGAAATATTAATGAAAACGTAAGGCTTTGAAACTAAGTAAGAACTGGGCTAGTTTTCTACAACTACACATCTTCCTTAGGAATCACTGTAATAAGATAGACATAGAAAGAGTTCCTCTAATCAACGTGAAGTTTGCCTAAACTACCTAAGAAAATGAGACACTTGCCAGAAAGCAAGAACATATACTTGATGAGGTATATATTAGGGCAACTATAGCAGCAGACTCTGCATTTGATTCAGTCATTTTAAACCAAATGTACCTGCAGTAAAAAGTAATCAGCTTTTTAGATAGTGCTGTGTTAGTGGGCAGCTAAGTAGCTCTAACGGAGACTGGTTTTCCAATCCAGTGGCGTTACACTTTAGGATCTACGAGTTCTTTTTCTTAAAATGCTTTTTTATTGTGATAAAAGTCACATCCTAAGTAATATAAAACATACTATCTTAGCCATAATTAACTGTACAGTTCAGTGGCACTAAGTATATTCATATTGTGCAACACTGACCATCATCTATCTCCTGAATTCTTCACCTTCCTAAACTGAAACTCTGTCTCCATTAAGCACTAAATCCCCATTTCTCCCCCCACCAAAAAAAGGTAAGTCCCCATTCCCCTTCCCCACCTCACCCTTCCTGCTTTCTGACCGTATGAATTTGACTATTCTAGGACTGAAGCGACTTAGCAGCAGCAGCAGCAGCAGGTACCTCCTACAAGTGGAATCAAACAGCACTTTTTTGCGCCTACTGTTGTTCTGACTTCACTCACTAAAGAGTCTGTTTTTAATTTGGTTTCCCAGAGAGATTTTCCTCTTGGTAAAAAAGGTATACCAAGAAGCCAATAGGAATCTCCCAACCTGCTGGGTTTCATTCATTTATCCTCCAAAAAAAAAAAAAAAAGCACTTTCATTTCTAATTCCAACTTCTGTGATCTCCCAGGGAACCATGTCTTTAAAAACAATAATTGCCATAAGCAGGAGACGGAATTAGAACAAAAGGCAGTCCTTCCTGTCAAAACCCTTTGCCCAGCCTTAAAAAAGACACCTGGCTTGACTCCTTCTTTACCCACTGACCAAAACACACCTTTACTAGACTGTTTTTTTTACCTGAAGTGCCTTCGTGAGAGCAGGTTTTCTGAGCAGCAATGGTGCTGTCGGTGGTGGGGGAGGAGGCAGAGGAGGCGGAGGGGGAGGAGGGGGCGGAGGGGGCGGAGGGCGACTGGCGGCCTGCGCTGGGGAGGGAGGACGGAGAGCTGCGGAGTCTGCAGGGCTGGCTAGAGCACAGGCGGGCACGTCTGGATGTTCACCACCCGTGTGACACGCTTGACCACAGCTGGGACAGGAGGAATTTTCTGAGATGGCCTGGAAGAAAAAAATTGCATTTGGCAACTGAAGAACAGATTTATTTGGTTCTTATTTATTTGAGCAGTCATCAAAATGATAGCTGCCACGTGTTGAATGTCTTCTCTGTACACCACGTGCGCTACAATATTTTCTCATTTGTCACAAGCTCATTCACTCATTCATCTATTTGTTCTGTGTGTGCTATATGCCAGGCACTGTGGCTACAACGTGAGTCCTGTCTGTCTCCCCATCTAGCTGACAGTCTGCCGAGGAACACAGACCTCAAACGTACACAAAACACGAACACAGACCTCAAACATACACAAAACACATTCGAAACAAGCTAAGTAATACTCTAACAAGAGCCAAGGCTTAGCTGGTGGCTCAGTGGTAAAGAATCTGCCTGCCAATGCAAGAGACACAGGTTTGATCCGGGAAGATCCCACATACCCCGGAGCAATTAAGCTTCTGTGCCACAACTACTGAGCCCATGCTCTAGATCTGGGAGATGCAACTACCGAGCCTGTGAACCCTAGAACTTGTGCTTGCAAGGAGACAAGCTATCGCAATGAGAACCGTAAGCACCACACCTAGAGAGTAGCCCCTGCTCACTGCAAGTAGAGAAAAAGTCCTCACAGCAGTGAAGATCCAGTACAGTCATAAATAAATAAATGATTACTTGAAAAGAGAAAAATAAGAGCCACGAAGTGTGCTTTGAGTGTGAATAGCTAGAAGTCTGCTGCTGCTGCTGCTGCTAAGTCACTTCAGTCGTGTCTGACTTTGTGTGACCCCATAGACAGCAGCCCACTAGGCTCCCCCGTCCCTGGGATTCTCCAGGCAAGAACACTGGAGCTAGAAGTCTAGAGACTAATATTTAGCTATGATCTCAAGGATGAATTTAGGCTTCTCAGGTGAAGAAAGGATATAAAGACTGAGGGAAGAGAGTTCCTGGCAGAGGGAAAAATACTTAATGCAGCCAAGAATATAGTCTATTCAAGGAACTGATAAAAAAAGTCAAAGGTTACAACCTGACTCTAATGGGCTGCATTGTCTTCCCCCAACCACAAGTCATATATTGACGCTTGAACCCCTAATACTTCAATACGTGACTGTATTTGAAGACAGGGCCTTCAAAGAAGTGATTAAATTAAAAGGAGCCATTAGGAGGACTTCCCTGGTGGACCAGTGGCTAAGGCTCCACACTTCCAATGCAGGGGGCCGGGGTTCAATCCCTGGTCAGGAAACTAGATCCCGTATGCCGCAACTAAGACCTAGCACAGGTAAATAAATAAATATTAAAAAAAAAATAATAAGGGGGCCATTAGGATGGGATCTAATCCAGTGTGAATTGTGTCCTTACGTAAAGACAAAACTTGAACACACAAGAGAGACACCAGGGATGCATGGGCACAGAGAAAAGACCATCTAAAGACACAGAAGACAAGCAGAGGAGAGAGGCATTAGAAGCAGCCAACCCTCCCAGCACCTTGACCCTAGACTTCTAGCCTCCACAATTGTGAGAAAACAAATTTTGTAGAATAAGCCACTCAGCCTGTGCTCCTTTGCCAGGGCAGCCCTAGCAAATGAATACAATGACCCTCGGAAGTAAGAGGGCAGAATAGTGCCTAGGGGCTGCTATAACAAAGTATCACAAAGTTGGTAGTTTACAACAAAGAGAAGTCATTCTCCCCCACTCCTGGAGGTTGGAAGCCTGAAATCAAGGCGTGCATTCCCTCTCAAGGCTCTAGAGAAGAATCTGTTTCTTGTCTCTTCCAGCTTCCGGAGTCTATTGGTATGTCTCGGGTTGAGGCCCTGTGACCAGCCTATCCCTCGGTGGTCCCGTTGCTTCTCTTCCCTCTATGTGCTCTACTCTGTGTGTCTTCTATAAGGACACTTGTCATTGGCTTGAGGGTCCAACCAGATAATGAAGTATGATTTCTTCATCTCAAAACCCTTCACTTGATTATCTATTTACAAAGACCCTGGTGGATAAGATAATATCTACAGGCTTCCAGGGATCAGGACTTGGACCAACTTTTTGGAGGGCCATCACTCAGCCCACGACAGATGGTATCCTCCCCATTTTTATCGATGCAGAAACTAAGGTCCGGGTTGTGGAGTGATTTGCCTTTTCTCTTTAGGCTAGATCACCTTCAGGTACAAATTCTGGAAGTAGAGGTATAGTCCCAGAAGTGTCTCTCTAAAACAATGAGCACAGTGTTTATTCTTTACATTTTAGACACTGAGAATAGGGGTCTTGCTTAGGGGAGTTTGGAGAGAGTGGATATCTATAGTTTTTTTCCTGCTTATCTCAGTCAAGAAGTTAGAAACCACACTGAGTATTTGAAAGAGGCGACAGGAACTTCCCTGGCAGCCCAGTGTTTAAGACTCTTGTCCTCCAATGCAGGGGGCATGAGTTCTATTCCTGGTCAGGGAACGAAGATCCCACATGCCTCAGGGTGCAGTCAAAAATTAAAAAAAAAAAAAACAACCTTCTTTGAAGAGGGGACATGTAGTATGGGGAAGAGTTTCTATACCATACTATGGAAGAGCTGAGAAGCACACCAAGGACAGTGAGGCAGTGCAGTCATTAGCGACAACAAAAGCCATAAACACCCTGAGACTGGAGGGTCAAAGGAAAGGGCAGTGTAACAGATCTCTGGAGCTAGGTTAACCCAGAGAATCAAGAAATATGGTGGACTTGACCTAGTGGGAGTGACTGAGGCAGCAATGACAGCCATTGCTGGAGAAACTGCCCAACACAGAGAACAAAGGGGAAAAATAATCTGTCTTCGTCTTCCTTGGGTCGGGAAGATCCCCTGGAGAAGGAATGGCTACCCACTCCAGTATTCTTGCCTGGGAGAATTTCATGGAGAGAGGAGCCTGGTGGGCTACAGTCCATAGGGTCACCAAGAATTGGATACGACTGAGGGGACTAACACACACACACACACACACACACACATGTATATGTGGCACTAGTGGTAAAGAACCTGTCTGCCAATGCAGGAGATATAAGAGATGTGAGTTCGATCTCTGGGTTGGGAAGATCCCCTGGAGGAAGACATGATGACCCATCCCACTCCAACATTCTTGCCTGGAAAATCCCATGGGCAGAGAAGCCCGGTGGGCTATGGTCCAGGGGCTGCAAAGAGTTGGATATGACTGAGCAACTAACACTTCCACTTTTCCCGCTCCTTCTAGCCTCTCATCAGTGTTTCCCATGAGTGCACACCGCGAGCCAGTGACATGGAGCTTAGGCAATGGTGCCTGCAGGCGTCAGCCCCCCTGCAATGCAGAGCAGAGCCTCTGCAGTTTAAGGAAGAAATCTGACAGCAAAGATGCCCAGAACTAGCACGAGCCTGTAGCCACTCTTCCTTCTAATGAAAGCACACTGGAGTTCCAATGCAGGACTAGCTCTTGCCCCCTTACCTAAATCTGGCTTTGTTTTTCATTTGATAACACTAACCTTCAGTGCTTCCTGGAGCTTGCATACTTCATTTTCCAAAACGCAAAACCGTTGTTTTAGACTACGAAGTTCTCGGTGGCAGAGACGGGATGGAAAGATGGTGTTTTTTAAAACTTCGAAACTCTGAAATTCACAAATAAAGACGTCTGACTCCGTTGAGCAATATGCTAAGGACAATATGATAAAGAAAATGCTACAATGTATGTTTTATAGAAGTGAAGGCAACAACAAGGATCTACTGTATAGCACAGGAAACTATATTCAATATCTTTTAATGATCTATAATGGAAAATAATGTGAAAAAGAATATATATGTGTGTGTGTGTAATTGAATCACTTTGCCGTATACCTAAGCTAACACAACATTGTAAATCAACTACATTTCAATATAAAAATTTTATTAAAAAAAGTGAAGACAGACATAAACACCTAACTTCATATTATGTGAGCTAAGCTCGAGTGTCTACTGACCTAAGCACACACACGTGAACACACATACGAAGTGTGTAGAAAAACCATAATGCTGAAAAAAGGTATGTCAAATCCATACCTGGGTCATGCAGCTCTGGCACCAGCTGTATATAGACCATACTCTATTTGTCAAAAGCTTTATTGCATTTGTAAAACTTGGAAATCTGAAGTTCCAGGAGAGTCTTAGCCAGCTTCTGCTAATGGGTATATCTGTTGAAGGAATAACCGCTCTGCAGGAAAGGCAAAATCAAACAAAGGGAAAACTCCTGAGTTGGCATTAACAGGCTCTAATTAAATAATTCTTAGCTTAGCACCTAAGAGTTGATGCTTTTCAACTGCGGTGTTGAAAAACACTCTTGAGTCCCTTGGACTGCAGGGAGATCAAACCAGTCCATCCTAAAGGAAACCAGTCCTGAATATTCATTGGAAGGACTGATGCTGAAGCTGAAACTTCAATACTTTGGCCACCTGATGCAAAGAACCAACTCATTGGAAAAGACCCTGATGATGGAAAAGACTGAAGGCAGGAGGAGAAGGGAATGAAAGAGGCTGAGATGGTTGAATGGCATCACCAATTTAATGTACATGAGTTTGAGCAAGCTCCGGGAGTTGGTGATGGACAGGGAAGCCTGGCGTGCAGCAGTCCATGGGGTCGCAAAGAGCTGGACACGACTGAATGACTGAACTGAATTGAATTAAATAGCAAGCTAGTTTTATAGTATGACTGACAGGCAGAGATTACTAAAAGTCAAATTTTTCATTTACTTCTAGAATTCCCAGCTTGACTTGTAGAACAAATATTTATTGAGTAAATAATAATAAATCAAATAACACACTAAATAAATGTGTCATAGATTCAGTAATGAACAAAATAGACAAAAATCCTGCCTTCATAGGCTTTACAAAGAGGGCTAAAAGAAAAATATATGTAAGCTACTTGATGTGGCAGCCTGGATGGGAGGGGATTGTGAGTGAGAATGGGTACATGTATATGTATGGCTGTGTCCCTTCACTATTCCCTGGAAGCTATCAGAACACTGTTAATCTGCTATATCCAAGTACAAACAAAAAAGTTTAAAAGAAAATAAATATATGTGGGTTGTTAGGTAGTGAACATCCATAACTGGGCATTGTTTTTCCTTTGGCTCTATCTCTTCATTCTTTCTGGAGTTATTTCTCCACTGATATCCAGTAGCATATTGGGCACCTACTGACCCGGGGAGTTCATCTTTCAGTGTCCTGTCTTTTTGCCTTTTCATACTGTTTATGGGGTTCTCAAGGCAAGAATACTGAAGTGGTTTGCCATTCCTTTCCCCAGAACAATACTGCATAGGAACCAGAGATTACCAAAAGCCAAAATTTTCATTTACTTCTAGAATTCCCAGTTTGACTTGTATAACAAATATTTATTGAGTAAATAAATGATAATAAATCAAATAACACACTAAATAAATATTTGTCATGAATGATCCATGAATCAAGGTAAATTGGAAGTGGTCAAACAGGAGATGGCCAGAGTGAACATCGACATTTTGGAAATCAGGAAAATAAAATGGACTGGAATGGGTGAATTTAACTCAGATGACCATTATATCTACTTCTGTGGGCAAGAATCCCTTAGAAGAAATGGAGTAGCCCTCATAGTCAACAAAAGAGTCTGAAATGTAGTACTTGGGTGCAATCTTAAAAATGACAGAGTGATCTGTTTGTTTCCAAGGCAAACCATTCACTATCACAGTAATCCAAGTCTATGCCCTAACCAGTAATGCTGAAGAAGCTGAAGTTGAATGGTTCTGTGAAGATCTACAAGACCTTCTAGAACAAACACATGCAAAAGATGTCCTCTTCATTACAGGGGACTGGAATGCAAAAGTAGGAAGTCAAGAGATACCTGGAGTAACAGGCAAATTTGGCCTTGGAGTACAAAATTAAACAGGGCAAAGGCTAACAGAGTTTTGCCAAGAGAACACATTGGTCATAGTAAACACCCTCTTCCAACATCACAAGAGAAGACTCTACACATGGACATCACCAGATGGCCAATATCAAAATCAGGTTGATTATATTCTTTGCAGCCAAAGATGGAGAAGCTCTATACAGTCAGCAAAAACAAGACTAGGAGCTGGCTGTGGTTCAGATCATGAACTCCTTATTCCCAAATTCAGACTTAAAGTGAAGAAAGTAGGAAAAACCACGAGACCATTCAGGTATAACCTAAATCAAATCCCTTACAATTATACAGTAGAAGTGACAAATAGATTCAAGGGATTAGATCCAACAGACAGAGTGCCTGAAGAACTATAGAAGGAGGTTCGTGGCACTGTATAGGAGACAGCGATCAAGTCCATACCCAAGAAAAAGAAATGCAAAAAGGCAAAATGGTTTTCTGAGGAGGCCTTACAAATAGCTGAGAAAAGAAGAGAAGCGAAAAGCAAAGGAGAAAAGGAAAGATATATTCATCTGAATGCAGAGTTCCAAAGAATAGCAAGGAGAGACAAGAAAGCCTTCCTCAGCGATCAACGCAAAGAAATAGAGGAAAACAATAGAATGGGAAAGACTAGGGATCTCTTCAAGAAAATTAGAGATACCAAGGGAACATTTCATGCAAAGATGGGCTCAATAAAGGACAGAAATGGTATGGACCTAACAGAAGCTGAAGATATTAGAAGAGGAAACAAGAATAAAGAGAACTGTACAAAAAAGATCTTCGTGACCCAGATAACCATGATGGTGTGATCACTCACCTAGGGCCAGACATCCTGGAATGTGAAGTCAAGTGGGCCTTAGGAAGCATCACTATGATCAAAGGTAGTGGAGGCAACGGAATCCCAGCTGAGCAATTTCAAGTCCTAAAAGATGATGCTGTGAAAGTGCTGCACTCAATATGCCAGCAAATTTGGAAAACTCAGCAGTGGCCACAGGACTGGAAAAGGTCAGTTTTCACTCCAATCCCAAAGAAAGGCAATGACAAAGAATGCTCAAACTACCACACAATTGCACTCATCTCACATGCTAGTAAAGTAATGCTCAAAATTCTCCAAGCCAGGCTTCAGCAGTACGTGAGCCATAAACTTCTGGATATTCAAGCTGAATTTAGAAAAGGCAGAGGAACCAGAGATCAAATTGCTAACATACATTGGATCATCAAAAAAGCAAGAGGGTTCCAGGAAAACATCTACTTCCGCTTTACTGACTATGCCAAAGCCCTTGACTGTGTGGATCACAATAAACTGTGGGAAATTTTTCAAGAGATGGAAATACCGGACCACCTTACCTGCCTCCTGAGAAATCTGTATGCAGATCAGGAAGCAACAGTTAGAACTGGACATGGAACAACAGAGTCGTTCCAAATAGGAAAAGGAGTACGTCAAGGCTGTATATTGTCACCCTGCTTATTTAACATATATGCAGAGTACATCATGAAAAATGCCAGGCTGGATGAAGCACAAGCTGGAATCAAGATTGCCGGCTAAAATATAAATAACCTCAGATACACAGATGACACCACCCTTATGGCAGAAAGCAAAGAAGAACTAAAAGGCCTCTCAATGAAAGTGAAAGAGGAGAGTGCAAAAGTTCGCTTAAAACTCAACATTCAGAAAACTAAGATCATGGCATCTTGTCCCATCACTTCATGAAAATAGATGGGGAAACAATGGAAACATTGACAGACTTTAATTTTTTGGGCTCCAAAATCACTGCAAATGGTGACTGCAGCCGTGAAATTAAAAGACACTTGTTCCTTGGAAGAAAAGTTATGACCAACCTAGACAGCATGCCAAAAAGCAGAGACATTATTTTGCCAGCAAAGGTCCATCTAGTCAAAACTATGGCTTTACCAGTAGTCCTGTACGGATGTGAGAGTTGGAGTATAAAGAAAGCTGAGTGCCAAAGAATTCATGCTTCTGAACTGTGGTGTTGGAGAAGACTCTTGAGAGTCCCTTGGACTGCAAGAAGGTCAAACCAGTGCATCCTAAAGGAAATCAGTCCTGAATATTCATTGGAAGGACTGATGCTGAAGCTGAAGCTCCCATACTCTGGCTACCTGATGCAAAGAACTGACTCATTGGAAAAGACCCTGATGCTGGGAAAGATTGAAGGCAGGAGGAGAAGGGGATGACAGAGGATGAGACAGTTGGATGGCATCACTTACTCAATGTACATGAGTTTGAGCAAGCTCTGGGAGTTGGTGATGGACAGGGAGGCCTGGCATGCTGCAGTTCAGGGGGTCACAAAGAGTGAGACACGAGTGAGCAACTGAACTGAATTCAGGTAGTGAACAATGCTAAGGAGAAAAAGATAAAGCAAGATAGCAGGAATGTGAAATGTTGCCTGGAGGTGAACATTTCAATAGGGTAATCATAGAATGTCTCACTGAGAAGATGGCTTTTGAGAGCAAACCTCAACGGAATAAACTAGCAAAGCAAATCTTTGGGGCAAAGACCATTCCAGACAAGGGTAACAGTAAGTGCAAAGGCCCTGGGGTGGGTGCCTGTCTGAGGTGTTTGAGGAGTAGCAAGGAGGCTGGATGACTAGGGTAGAAAGAAGGAGGGAAGAGGATTAATGGATAATGTGAACCAGACCATAAAGGCCTTGTGGATTATACAAAGAACTTTCATTGTAGAAGACCAATATGACATGATTTTAGTAGGCTCACTTTGAATGCTGTGTTGAAATACACTGCAGAGGGGGCAAGGGCAGAATAGGAAGGCCAGTTGGGGGACTTTTGCAACATTCAGGAAAGAGAGGAATCAAGGATGGTATCATGGTTACTGATTTTTTGAGTCTGTTTCAAAATTTTTTCTGTAAAGAGACCTTTAAAAACAAAGTGTATAAAGTATGTTATTGTGAAAACCACCACCCTAGAGTTTTTAGACATCAGAGTCTCTTTTAATAACACATTTAAGCCCTGAGTCCCAGAGAATAAACAACCGAACTTTACCAAAACGAAGGTTTAAGTTCCAGCTGTATACCCCTCTTTTATCACTTAGTTACCAGATTTATACAACTGAGTAGGAAAGTAGAAAATAGTTACTGTACAAAGAGCCAGCTCATTAGAAAAGACCCTGATTCTGGGAAAGATTGAGGGCAGGAGGAGAAGGGGACGACAGAGGGTGAGATGGTTGGATGGCATCACCTACCTACTCAGTGGATATCAGTTTGAGCAGACTCTGGAAGATGGTGAAGGACTTAGCAACAGAACAACAACAAAACTTCAAACACAATTCCTTGAGATTTTTTACTTCGTTTGAACTCTTTTTTTTTTTAATAATTAATTTTTATTTATTCGGCTGCACCAGGTCTTAGCTGCAGCACACAGGATCTTAGCTCTTCATCGTGGTTTGTGGGTTCTTTAGTTGTGGCCTGTGAACTCTTAGTTGCCACATGTGGGATCTAGTTCCCAGAACAGGGATTGAATCTAGGCCCCTAGAGTTCTAGCCACTGGGCCACTGGGGTAGTCCCTCGTTTGAACTCTTAAACTATGGTTGCCACATGAAAATCAGGATGCTCAGCTAAAATTTAATTTCAGATAAAGGATGAGTAAGTACTAAAAAATAATTTTTTGAGTGTATTTCAAATGTTGCACGGACAATACAAAAAAATCATTCATTGGTTATCTGAAATTCAAATTAAGTGGCGTTCTGTATTTTTCGTTGACACATCTGGTGACTTGCTCCCAAACTTATCAGATTTTTAATATTTTGTCTGTTCCACATCATGCCTTACCTTTCTGGTGAGGGTGGCGGAGGAGGAGGTGTAACTAGCTTAGACTGGAGGTGAGAGGCTTCTTTTCTTTTGAATAATCTTTTCGCTTTGGCTTTTAACTTTCTTCTTCGCTGCTTGAATTTGGGCATGGTTTCTGTAGAGAAAATATTTACATTTTTTATTGAAGAATAATACACAGAAAAAAATACAATTTTTGACTGTAGAGGTCAATGCATTATCACAAAATGAACACATCCTTGTAACCACCATCTTGGTTAGCAAACAGATCACCGCCAGCAATCCAGAAGTCCGCCTGAAGCAGGAGATAGAGGGACCCAAGGCTGAGCCGCTGGACTCTGCCACTGGTTGACAGATATTACTTTTCTTTTCTTTTTGGCTGCCCTGGGTGTTTGTTGTGGCACACGGGGGCGTCTCTATTCGCAGCAAGCAGGCTTAGTTGCCCTGCAGCATGTGAGATCTTAGCTCCCCAACCAGGGACTGAACCTCTGTGCCTTGCATTAGAAGACAGATTCTCAACCACTGGGTCACCAGGGAAGTCCTGACAGATGTTTCAAGATAATGGCAGGAGCTAGGAAGAGTTGAGTGCTGTTTAGATAAAAGATAAAAGAGACCACATCTTTCTCATTCTTGAGGTCAAGGAGGCTCCTAAGCTATACATGTGCAGAAAAGATCCTCAGGGGAAGGGGAGCCAGACCATATTATGTTCTGTAATGCAGTAAAGCACTAAGTCCACATTTGTAACTTCTCAGAGGCTCTTGCACTGGAATCCTTTTTAGCTAAATGATGCACATGCATACAAGGGAGGGCCTTGTATGTTGCTGTTCAGTCGCTAAGTTGTATCCAACTCTGCGACCCCATGGACTGCAGCAGGCAGGGGATCCCTGTCCTTCACTATCTCCTGCAGTTTACTCAAACTCATGTCCATTGAGTCAGTCATGCCATCCAACCATCTCATCCTCTGTCTCCCCTTCTCCTGTCCTCAATCTTTCCCAGCATCAGGGTCTTTTCCAATGAAGGGAGGGCCCTGCACCAGACTAAATAGAGACTCAAAGTCAAAGCAAGATGATTGGCCAGACGACACCAGGCAGAACTGACCCTGTATAAGCAATTTAATCCACCTCGAAAGTGTGCAGCTTTCTATCTCTCTGAGCCTGCCTGTGCTTTCTCTGCATGTATCTTCTCTCCTAATAAGCAAGTTACTTGCCTCACTGCTTTTTACCTCTTTGCTGAAATCTTTCTTCAAAGCAGACAAGTGCCAGGGTGAGCGCTGCGGCCCAGGTTCAGTCCTTGGTCAGGGAACTGAGGTCCCACTTCAGGTCATCATAGGCTGTGGCAACCCCACCGCCACCTGAGACCACCCTGAACTGGGGGAAAAGTTAAACTCAGATCTAAACTATCTCTGAAGATACCTTGGCTTTGGCATTATGTTACTCTAATTTTGTTTTGGTTTTGTTTTGCTATTCTTTGTTCAGTCAAGTAAATTTCTTCATAATGGAATCAAGCAGGACCTTGCAGGGCCTTCCCAATGCAAAAGGCCTTTTTTGTCTCCTTTGTCTTGTTTGTAGAAAAAAGGCTTCAGTCTCCCAGATGTTCCTCAAGTTCCAAAGAGCAAACAGCTACTAATCAGAGAAGTGAGGGAATGCAGAATCAAAGGAAAAGCAGTCAAGCAAAAAAAGTAATAAGAGCTTAAACAATAGTTCAGAGATAAAACAGTCACAAAACTAATTCTTCTTCATGGGATATATATAACAACTGATGCATATCTTTGTGTTGTCTTGCAGAAACTAAGGACACCCCTGCACCCCGCCAAACCAGGGAAAAGATGGTGACTATATGCTAACCACAAGCACTTAGACCCCAAACTGGTTAGAACCATAAATGTTGATGATTAAGATTCCCTAAACATCACCTTATTACCTTACCACCAAGCAAATAGAAGAAAGTCCACCAGCTGAGCAGGCACCCTATGACCCTCAGCTTTAATGTTGCCTTTACAAATCTTTGCCTGGGTTTCCCTGGAGGTTCAGTAGTTAAAAGACTTTGCACTGCAGGGTGTGTGGTTTTTTCCCTGGTCAGGGAATTCCCACATGCCATGTGCAGTAAGACCAAAAAAAAAAAAAAAAAATCCTTGCCAGAAAGCCAGTGAGGAGTTCAGATCTTTTGAGCATTAGCTGCCCTTTCTCCTCGTTTGTTATCCTGCAATAAACACTGAAGTTTCCTTCACCACAATGCAGGGTCAGTTGATGAGCTGCGCTCTGAGTTGGGCAAGTGGATCTGAATTTGGTTTGGTAACAATAACAGAGAAGATGAAATGGCAATAGTGGGGTAGTGTCAGTTTTTAAAAAGGAAGTAAATTTCTTTGCTGGTAACATTTACTGAGCATCCATGGAACTTGGTGGGGTTGGTAGTGAAAGAAAAACAAAACTAACTTTTTACTTTATTTACTTTTAGGCACCTTCACATACACTTTTTCAGTGAATCTTCATTGTTGTGCAAGGTATTTTCCCTGAGTAAGAGAATTTTCATTACCATTTAGATCAGAATAAATCGAGGCTTAGAAAGATGAAATGATTTATCCAATGGAATGCACTAAAGCATTAAGTTCAAATCTGTAAGTTTCCAGAGACCATGTTCGTCCTAATACACTGTGATGCAGTAGTAGAACAGGTGATATACAAGATAATAATAACTACCCCAAATCTAAGATATGGGTGTTTCAAAACATTTATTTTAAAACACTTTTAAACACTCATATATTGATATCAGTGAGTGTTATCCCTGGTGGCTCAGTGGTAAAGAATCTGCCTGCAAGTCAGGAGATGCAGATTGGATCCCTGAGTCGGAAGATCCCCTGGAGGAGGGCATGAAAACCCACTCCAGTATTCTTGCCTGGAGAATCCCAGGGAAAGAGGAGCTTGGCAGGCTGCAGTCCATAGGGTCATACAGAGTTGGATACAGGTTAGGTGACTTCTCAGCACAGCATATTGATATCAAGGGGCGAAAGAGGGGTGGGAGATGAATTGAGAGATTGGGATTGACATATATACACTACTATGCATAGAACTGATAACTAATGAGAACTTTAGTTACTCTAAAGGAACTCTACTCAAGGCTCTGTGGTCACCTAAATGGGAAGGAAACCCCCAAAAAGAGAGGATATATGTATATGTATAGCTGATTCACTCTGGCGTACAGCACACAGTAAGACAACATTGTAAAACAACTATACTACAAAAAATTAATTAAAAAAATAAACACTAACTAGTAGATTTAGATTTTAATTCAAATCCTTTTCGGAAGAAAATTAAGTCAGAGCTGGCTTGACGTGAAGAAGGGCTTTGCTTGTTTTATTTGTTGCTACCTGAGGAACAAAGATGTCCTTATTCAAGCAGCAGAACTAAAAATGGTCTCAAGGGCTGGGCCTCCTTCTCTTCAAACCTACATTTGAATAGGAACAATTGGTCTTTAAAATACACATTCATTCCACATTTGTTCACGCTGTAACCCTCCAGCACTTGGTATGCAGCTCTAGGCTTGCTAAGCTCTCAGATTCCAAGGACTGAAGAACCTCCCCCAGCCCCACCGTGGGTATTCAAGACTAAGAAATGCTTTAGTCCCAAGAAAATTGGACTTATAGAGGCCACCCTTCATGGCAGTGGGTGACAGAGCGTGTATCAACAACCATTATAGGAGTAAAGATTCTCGATAGCATCTTATTTAACTAAGTGCCAGGCCTCAGATTAACAACATTTTTCTTAATTGAAAGGCTTGGGAGACATACCTCAAGATAGCTGATTTCATATTTATTATATCACTTTTCCTTTCCATTGAAGTAATGAAGGAAGGCTAAACAGGGATTGTTAAACACAAGGGATGTCTAAGATTGATTAAAAAAAAAAAACGTAAAGCAAAAATACTCTGAATGAAGATATTTAGGAAAGCCTCAGGAAGCAACAAAAAACTTATGGTTGCTAGAAAAGAAGTTAAACCTCATCAAATCCATGGCCAAGACTATTTCATGAAGAAACCTCTATCCAAGGCACAGAGTTCACTGACTGGGATTCCCCTGGCTCTGAGATTTCCACAGTAACCTCCCCTCGCTGTCTTTCAGCAGCTCCTTCACAGCCCTCCTCCTCTGTTGCTGTTCCCTCTCTTGCCTTGACGTCTTTTGTTAGGGATCAGACTGACAAAGAGAACTGGCCTCCTGCTTCCCTTTTTCCTATATTCACCAATCCCTCAGTTATGAAAACAGACTTTAAAAGGAGCTGGACATTCTGGTTAAACTTGGTGGATTGACTCTCTACCTCAACCTGTGCTTTAATGATGTGCTGGGATTGGTACTTACTGTTACATTTTTAGGAAGTCTGTGAGCCAGTTGTTAAATCTACCATTTAAATTATATAAACTTATAATTAAATTTAGATTTTAGGTAATTTAGATTTTAAAAGGTATTTATAAGTATACAAAACTCAGCATTCCTAAAGGTTTTACTAATATGTATGCTCTTAAAGTTTTTAACTTATTTTCTCTATATAGTGAAAATGCTTTAGATATATTACTGCTCATTTCCTCCCAATGCCACATTCAAGGACTTCACACTGGAAACTTAAAAACTGGCCATGATGGGAGAATTTATAGCATGGCTATTATAAAAAGGGAAGTGAAGTCACTCAGTCATGTCCGACTCTTTGCAACCCCATGGACTGTAGCCCACCAGGCTCCTCCATCCTTGGAATTTTCTAGGCAAGAGTACTGGAGTGGGTTGCCATTTCCTTCTCCAAGGGATCTTCCTAACCCAGGGATCAAACATCCATCTCCTGCATTGACAGGCAGATGCTTTACCATCTGAGTCACCAGGGAATCCCTATTATAAAACACTACAAATTTGGGAATCCCCTGGCAGCCCAGTGGTTAGGATTCCACATTTCCACTGTAGGGAGCATGGCTTTGATACCTGGTAGGGGAACTAAGATCCCTCAAGCTTCAGGGTCAAAAACAAACAAACAAACAAACACAAACCCCTACAAATTAGGGCTTGATTTATTATTTTTGTTCACTTTTGAGAAAGTGATGAGGACTTCCCTGGCAGTCCAGTGTTTAAGACTGTGTTCCAACGCAGAGGGTATGGGTTTGACACCAGGTCAGGGAACTAAGATCCCATACGCTGTGCAACATGGCCAATAAATAAATAAACGAGTAAAAAAAGTGATAGAAAATGTTAATAGGGCAGATTAAACTTAAGAGTATATCTTGTCTGTAGTCATTACATCTTGAACAGCGGAAAAATTGAGGAGTATTACTCTAGTATTTGAAAATGATTATTTATCAGAAATTGCTTACTGAAATGAAGTCCCAACATACATCTTTGTGTTTCACATTTGTCTTACTTCACAGAGTAAATGAAAATATTAACCAAGATTCATATCAGGACTAAGCTTGTTCATAGACTGCAACCATAGGTTGGTTACAAATGAAGTCTATTAAAAAAATCAATAATAGCATTTTGTGAGAATCAATTGGCTATATAAAATTTATAAGAAAAGGTGTACTCCCTTCTGAAACATCATGAAAAAGACAGTAAAGGAATAAAAAAGGCATAAACTCATAGGACAAAGAATAGGAACAGACACTATAATAGATGATACATGTGAACTGAATCCTGGAAAATGGAACAGTGGTAACTGACTTGGCAGAACAGAGGAAAGCTGAGGCTTGACTGGATGGTAGAGAAGCCAACAGGAAGCAAGACAAATCCCAGAACTCGGAGAAGTTTCAGACTTGAAAGCACCAAGTCCCTTTGAAGGTTTGGATCGGCTTAATTGGATTAATTGAAAATCTTAACGACTGGATAGGCCTTTGACATCTTCCCTCCAGTCCATGCAGCCAGGCAGTGTCCTGGTTTTCATTTTATGGACAGGTCTATTCTCTGGAGAAGTTAGAGTTGCTGAATTTGGGTCACTAGGCATAGCAGGGTCATGTCTATGTCACTATTCAGAAGACAGGGGATGGTCCTGAACTGAAAAGTGAGACACTCAATTCCCTTCCTCAGCTCAGCTCCCCAAATACAAGCCACCCAAATTTAATTCCTGGCCTCAAAACCCCACACTTCTCACTCCTCCTGGAGGAGACTAGATTCTCTCCAGGGAAACTGGCTTTAGCTTGACAATATCCACATCCGCTACTTTGAGCTGCCAACCAACTATCTTTTTTGTGTCTTCCTTTGACATATAATAGCCAACATCATCAATCATTTTAGGATGAGTCTTAAATATGAAGAATAGAGACCAAAATAAACAGAGAGGGAAATGGAAAGAATGTAGAAAGTAGAAGAAAACTTGAAAAAAAAATAAAAAAACTTCAGAAAACGATATGGATAAGGATGGAGGAAAGGAAGGAGAGGGTGAGATGAATGGAGAGAGTAGTATGGAAGCATATATACTAACATATGTAAAATACACAGCCAAAGGAAATTTGCTGTATGACTCAGGGAACTGAAACTGGGGCTCTGTAACAACCTAGAGGGAAGGGACACATGTACACCTATGGCTAATTCATGTTGATACATGACAGATATCAAACCAGTATTGTAAAGCAATCATCAATCAATTAAAAATAAATTTAAAAAAGGATCAAGGCCCCCCCAAAAATTCGAGATCTTGCATTCTTGAAAAAGGAAAAGAAAGTTTTTAAAATTAAAAATAGTAGAAATTTAAAAAATGTAACAGAACAGTTTGAAGATTAAAGTTTTAGATGAGAACAGAAAAAAATGGAGAGAATTTTATCAAATAAACAATACAAAAATATTCCCCAGAACTGAAGAACTTGAATTTCCAGATTGAAATTATACTGAAATTATTCAGCATAATTTGAATAAAGATGCACATTGAGGCATGCCATCATTTAGAACACCAGAAGCAAAGAGGATATTCTAAAAGCTTCCAGAGGTAACACAGCCTAGATACAGAGGACTGAGAATAGAATGACATCTATAACAGCCACCCTGCAATTCTGACGGAGAATGTTTACAATCCCATACCTGGCCAAAATTTCAGTCAAGTGTGAGAACAGAAGTGAGATAATAATGGGAATTTCCAGGATAATGGTGACCATAAGTCCTTGGAAGACAGTTTTGTAGCGGGCCCAGGGCAGGGGTCAGCGAACCTTTCCTGTGAAGGGCTAGATAATAAATATTTTAGGCTTTACAAGGCATCTGATCTCTGCTACAATCACTCAACTCTGCGTCAAAACAGCCATGGACAATGACTGTGGCTGTAATCCAATAAATGTTATTTATGGCTATTGAAATTTGAATTTCATAGAGTTTTCATATATCACAAAGTATTATTCTTCTTTTGATTTTTTTCCCACCTACTACAAATTGTAAAAACCATTCTTAGCTCATAAGACCTAGTAAAATAAGCAAGTGTAACAGAGGGCTTCAGCAGGGAAAAAAAAAAGGAAATAGATAAATTACCTAGTGCATTTGAATATTTTGAGTGGAGTTTATTATTTTTCTGTAAAGTTTGGCCAGGTTACTGAGAAGTGCTTAAAAAAATAAATATATAAACAATGTCTAGGAAAAAGTTGTATAAGAAAATAAATGAAATCATAGTTAACATGTAATGATCAGCTGTTACACAATATTTTATAGGATAAACATTGAGTATTTAATTAAAAATTATGACATAGGATACTATAAAACTCTTAGAGGAACACATAAGCAGAACACTCTTGACACAAATGACAGCCAAAAATTATGACACAGGTATATTGGGAAGACAGAAGAAAGTAGAAATTAGCAGTTCTCTAAATTTATACAGAGGTTAACTTTGAGGGGAAAAAGAAACAGTACAATATTATAAACATATTACTTAGAAACATGGAGGTAAACACCAGAAAACAATCACAAAAGTGGATAATGTTGCCTTTGGGCAAATGGGAACCAAGATTATAGACAGAGGACTCAGAGGACTACTATTTCTTGTTTGTGTGTTTCTTTCTAATAAGCCTTGAAGTGGTATTGGACAGTTAACCTTTGGCATATACTATTAGCTGGAAAAACAGCACCCTTCTGAGAGTGGGTCATCTCTTTCTAGCCATTTCCTGGTGGTTGTTCCAGTGCCTATGCATTCAGATCTCTAAAGAATTCTACATATTCCAATGTATATCATTTGGGAAATTATTTTTTGATGAAAAAAAAATCTAGGAGTGAAATAATATTTTCCCTTATCTCTTCTGTATGTGTGTGTCCTGGGCCCTGGGTCATTATTACTATCTAATAGCCTTCTAATTAAATATAGTAATTGACACAAGTAGAGAATTAAAAGACTATGTCTTATCTGTCAGGATAGAGAGATCCAGTCTGAGATATTTTCTAGATTAACTGTATAAAAAAATCATCATAGCTTTTCCAAAATTAAAAGATAATGAATTCTCACCTCAATTAGGACAGAGGATTGAGCAAGCTAAGGTTTCTTTTACTATCATTGCTTTATTAAAAGCTTTAGATACTCTGTAGAGGATAACTGTTCAATTAACAGAGTATATAGCAATCTAGATGAGACATGTACTGTCCCTTTTCCAAAAGGGTAATGAGACTTACAAATTCTTTTTGATAGATTAGGTGGGATTCCAACTGCTAACACTAGATAGAAACTCATTCTTTCATGATGATTCAAAGCATTTTTCTTATTTTTTTAAATTGAAAAATACACTTCCATTTTACTTACTTTGCTTTGAAAAGAATTTAGGGTCAATTAAAAAAAAAAGCCTGTACCACAACATAATAAAAAAAAAAGTGAAGAAATAAGAATATTCCATTATAGAATAGACTATATTAAAAAAGTATTCATATACACTAATCAGAAATATTTCTCTAAGTCGTCCTGTCCCTTCTCCTTACCATCACTCCCCTTTCTGTCTTCTGTCTTCAGTTGACGTCACTATTCCCTGGGCTCTCCCTTGTTTTTGTCTTTTGATATAGTCTATTTTCCCCTACTCTTTTTTTTCGCTTGTACTGGGTCTTTGTTGCTGCATAGGCTTTTCTCTAGTTACAGAGAGCAGGGGCTACTTTTGAGTTGAGTGTGAGGGTGTCTCATTGTGGTGGCTTCTCTTGTTGCAGAGCACAGGTTCTAGGCACATGGGCTTCAGTGGCTACAGCATGTGGGCTCAGTAGTTGCTGCTCCCGGGCTCTAGAGCACAGGCTCAATAGTTGTGGTGCACGGATTCAGTTGCTCCTTGGCATGTGGGTTCTTCCCAATTAGAGATTGAACCTGTGTCTCCTACATTGGCAGGTGGATTCTTTACCACTGAGCCACCTGGGAAGCCCTCCTCTACTCTCAACTTTGAAAAATTTCAAACCTTGAGAAAATTTATAAGAACAGCATAATTAACATTCATATCACTCACATAGATTCACCAATTGTTATTGGTTAGCTATTTCTCTTTATAGGGGTATATGTGTAATGTATAATGTATGCTATATAATACATATAGATAACCACGTGCACGTGTGCCAAGCTGCTTCAGTTGTGTCCAACTCTTTTCGACCCTATGAACCGTAGCCTGCCAGGCTTCTCTGTCCATGGGATTCTGCAGGCAGTAACACTGGAGTGGGTTGCCATGCCCTCCTCCAGATCTTCCTGACCCAGGGATCAAACCTGCTTCTCTTATGTCTCCCGCATTGGCAGGCGGCTTCTTCACCATTAGTGCCACCTGGGAAGCCCCATCTAACCATGTATTTATACATAATTTATGTAATTTTTATATATTACACACACACCCCTATACAGAAAAATAACAGTTGGTGTATCTAGGTGCATGATATATGACTGTTTATGATCCACTAGGTCCTGTGGTAGGTAGGGGATACAATTGTGAGGAAGACCAACATTTCCTGTCCTTATGGAATGTTTACTGGATGTTTACATCATCTCTTTTGTGCCTCCATAGCACTCCTTTTTACACACCCTTATTATGACATTTATTACATAACACTGTAGTTTTTGCTTACACGTTTGTCACCCCACTGGACTGTGAGATATTTCAAGGGTAGGATAAATTTTATTCATCTCTTTCCTCGGGATTTAAAGTATAGCAGGCATTAAGTAATGTTGCATTCAATAAATGAATGGAAGAAATCCTGCTATGTGCTATCTAGCAAGTGTTTTCTATTTTGATTAAGAATACACTTTAATACAATTCTGAAAAATCTCTTGGTGAAGGAGTTTTTTAGTTCTTCAAATCATACCACCTTCATATGGTTAAAGGATGGGTCCAAAAGTATTTCCAGTACAAAGATGGAATCAATAGTAGAGAGAGAATTACACTCTTCCACAAGAGCTGCTAAGGCTGCTAGAAAGTCGCTTCAGTCGTGTACGACTCTGTGCGATCCCACAGACGCCAGCCCACCAGGCTCCGCTCACCCTGGGATTTTCCAGGCAAGAGTACTGGAGTGGGTTGCCATTGCCTTCTCCGCCACAAGAGCAGGCACTGCTACTAAAACTCCACCCTGTGATACAAAAAAATGCTTTTGGTCTGGGGGTACTTTTAAAGCATGGCAGCAATGGAAATTGAAATAAAGTCCTGTGTCTAATTTATAATGAAAACGAATGCCTGGTTTTTTGTTCTTTTTCTTGTTTCTCTTTTGGTCTAGCCCAACAATAAGTAATGAAAGTCAGGTTCCTTGAGGCACAACTTTTAGATGAACACCACTGTTCATCTGCTGTTCTGAATTACCTTCCAGGGTAAAATGACTTTTACCGATTATATTGATACAGACCCCAGGGACCACAGACCACTGGATTCAAGACCCCTAGACTGCAGACAATTAAGATGATTAATCTCAGCTCCTTTGTTCTTCCCCTTAAAAACCCAGAACTCAGAGACCAAGTTGGAGTGAATCTGAGACTTGTCTCCCACTTCCATGCTTGGTTTCCTATAATAAAAACCTTACTTTGCGGCAAACTCTCCCAGTCACAGTTTGGCTTTCTGCTCTGCAGACACAGGAGCCTTTTGGCTTTCTGCGCTGCAGACACAGGAGCCCTTCGTTCGGTTTAAAAATGACAATTGCGTTTCTTTAACATCTTACTAAAACACATTTTAAAGGAAAAATGTGTTTACATTCCCACAAACAACTTTTAGTCAATCACTTTCCATTATCAGTTCAATTGATTCCTCTTGAGAAGCCACAGGGCTATTTTTGGTACTTGCTTATTTATGTTGTGCAGCATTGCTATTTGTTAGCTCCAGTCTTGTTTTTCTAAAGAGGCTGCGGCTTCCTAAAGCTTAGCCCAGCACAGTACTAAGCACAAAGAAAACAGGTCACACTTTTAAAGCCGATACTCTCACAGAACATAGGGCGATATTAAGACTATATCGAGGAACACCGTATTACTCCTTGTCAAAAAATGTACGTTCTCAAAGTGCATAGGAATCGGAGGTCTTGTTAAAATGTATATTCTGATTCAGTAGGTCTGGGTGGAGCCAGATAATCTGCATTTTAAATAAGAACCCAAGTGATGCACAAGCAGTTGGTCCGCGAACCACATTTTGAGCAGCAAATACATGCACAGGAATGTGCTAAAGGAAGGCGGATACTTTGCTCCAAAACATAGTTTTGCAAGCGTTAATTAAATATAACTCTGATTAGAGCCGAGTCAGGTGGAGCACTTCTTACCCATCCTTAACCCTCCTCTTTTCCGATTCATCTCCTCTCTGAGTCCAGCCAAAGTTCCCACCTCTGCAAACCGTTACGAACGCCAGCAGCAACAGACCTAGCTGCAGGAGAAGCGAGCCCAGGTAACGTAGGAAGATAACCCTGCACTTACTAGTCTTAAGAGTCCGGGGATACGATGGAGTCACGTCAGAGGCCTCTCCCTTGCCATAAAGGAAAATTCAAAATTAAAACCTTATCGCGGAGGGACCAATCGTAGCCTTGGTCTTTCCACAATTCGCTCTCTGTGTAGTGCCGGGAGCACAGTCTGGCTTGTGATTGGCTGAAGCAGCAGGAAGCTCGGGCCAATCAGGAATGAGGCGCTTCTTGTATGAATAAGGAGAAGGCGGGAGCGAAGAGGAGGGGAAGTCAGAGGAAAGGCGTGTCACGTCCCCTTTGCTGTTTGTGGAAGCTTTTGTGTAATTGGTTGGCTCTTCTTCCGACTGCACCAATCGCAAGCTCTCCTCTGCAGAACCCTCGCTGTGAAATTAAACGCCGAGATACGGCCGCAGCCAATGGGGAAAAAAAGGTGCAGGAGCCAATCCTCCTGCGGCGTTTTGTGTCCTTGCCCAACAGGAAAAGGTGTTTCATGCGGAGGGGCGTTTCCAAGCCTCCAATAGGCGGGCGCCGGTGACGCAGAGGGACCAATGAGAACGAGACGTTGAATGACAGCTGTCCAATAGGGACCCTCAGTGCTGGTACGGTTTGCGGCTTAAGCGCCGCCGCGGTCTGAGGAATGTCAACTATTCAACATGGAGGCGGAGGTCGATAAGCTGGAACTGATGGTGAGTGTGAAGTGAAGGAGATCTACTGGGTCGTTTATTTTTTCCCCGATGGCCTCCAAGTTGGAACGCGATTTGGAGTCGCCGGAAACCCTGGGCGGAGGAGGCTGGACTAGGGCTCGAGCTCCCTCCTCCTGCACCAAAGGGAGTCGCCGCCGCCTGGTCTCTTTTTAACCGCCGCGAGGGAAGGGGTTACATCCGGGAAACTCGTGAGGGAAATGGCGGGAGATGCTGAGGGTGCGGGGCCTTTGGAATTCCTTGTTTCTTGCTCTCAGCTTTGCGCCCTTCGAGGAGCTGTGGTTGATGCAGACAGCGTTCTCTGTATTTCCACCGAAAAGACCTGACAGAAATGGTCTCTAAACGCCCCTAGAAGGGGAGAGGTCTTTCACCGTCCGAGAAAGCGGGGATAGAGGGTGGGGTGGGAAATACACCGAGAGGGGCGGAGAGAAATCTCTTTAGGGCTGAAGCGTTCACATTCAGCCCGAAGCAGGCTGAACAAGTCTGAGAAAGGATGCTCTACTCGCGTGCACAACTTGGCGGCTGAAGAAGCTCCTAGACCAGTTTGGCCCTTCGGTGGGGGAGAGGTGTGAGCCTTGGGAATCTGAACCACGAGCTCCTTTGCTGGAACGCGGGCGGGATTGGGATGTGGATTGCACCGGTGCTCTGGAGTTGCCTAGCTTCATTCATTGTGAATGTAGGGGCGGGGGCGAATAATTGGAAAGGACTCCCGCTGCTGCTAGGCTTGTTCGAGGGCGCCAAACTGGAGGGCTTGTCCTAGTTTTTTCTTTTGGATCCTTCCCTCACTTGTCCTCTTTATGCTCTCCCTCCCATTAGTTGACTAGTGCTTGATCGCCCGCGCTTTTTCCTTAGTTCCCTTGTTCTGTCTACCCCCCGCCCCCCACACCCCCCACTGCATTACGAGTGTTCGGATTGGGCTGGTTTCCTTTAAAATGTGGAATTTGCAGGACGCACCCATCGTTGATTGATCTCCTGTTCGTTTTTTTTGTTGTTGTTAAAAATAACAAGGTTAAGTAAAAAAGCCAAAATCTCCATCACAATCCGCTCCTCTTCTCCCTGCCATTCCCTGGCGTTATCCTAAAGTATCGTTTGTACCTGTGCTACCCTCCCCGAGCTCAACCTTGGATCTCCTTAATATCCAAAACATGTAGTGGTCTTTGAAGAAAAACTGTACCATCCTCACCCCCATTCCCACCTCCAGAAAATGCGAGACCTTGACCTTGATAGATCTTATTATCGTTTTCTTCTGATGTAATAATGAATTGAAGTGCCTCTAATATATTAATACAAAACCAACTTTCATTTGCTTTCAGTTGCTTCTGATTTTTTTTGGGTGGGTGTGGAAATTGGGGAGGCGAGAACTGGCAGCAAAGAAGGTAGAATTTAATGCAGCTTTCCAAATCTGTAATAAATGAACTTTTAGTTAAAAGTTTGTTAATTCTTATTGTTAACGGTCTTTTAAAAAAAATCCTAGTTTTTTCCTCCTCCAGATGGATATTTCTGCCTAATTGTAAGGAGCTAAATGATACTAATTGTGCTTTTAACAGTTTTTTTTCCCCTTCAAGTTGGCTTTTAATTTTGAGGTACCAATGAGTCTTTTCTGACTTTGCATTAGAGTCAATAGTCTCACAGGACATGGTTTAGATTGAACACATTATTTTAAGGGGAAAACAATGATGTGTACATCTTGAAAAAAATAGGTTTTAGAAAACTATGAGGTAGCCAGACTCTTAATTTAAACTTTTAGATGTTTGAATGATGTAGTTTTTTAAAGTTCTTTTTATGAGAGAAAGAGAAGAAAGCAAGTCTTCTTGAATCCCTTTTAACTGAGTCATAACTTTTTTTGCTGTTCAAATTCTTTGTTTCCATAATCACGGAAACAAAATTGTTCAAAAATTGTATTTGAACTGTTATAGTTGTATTATTATTGTTTTGTACTGATTAGGTAGTATAAAATAGGATAGCTCATATTTAGATTTGCCATGTGCTTTTAGAAAAAAATGTTTTATCTGTGAATGGTTTATTTTCTAAGATTCCAAAGGTAAATGATTTCCTGTGTAATCCTCTGATTTTTGGTTTTATAATGGATTTGTTGAGGAATCAATGTTGAATATTTAATAAATGAAATAGAATACATATTATCTAAGTTTGAAAAAAAAGTATTTAATTTTTGAGACAAGTATCCTCATCTCCCCTCCCCCTCCAGGGTTTTAACTCCTGATTCAGAAAATTAAACATTTATTTTTAAATACTGTTTTAAAAGCCTGAAGCTTGGCTAGCAGAGTTGAAATACTCTAATATCTGAGATAATGTGACCTAGGATTTGAGGTCAAGACACTCATGTTCCAGCTGTCCTGAATTTATGTTCATTTCTTAGGCTCAATCCAACCAAGTAGATGACCTGGATCACTTAAGGGAAGGTTGGTTAAAAATAATGGAAAGTGTTTTGCATCAATCCTCATTATTAATGGAGGAATAAGCTCATTGTAGGGTAATCTTTGTTCTCTAACTTTCTTCCCTTCACTTTTTGCTTTAGTGTTATTTGTCTAGTGTCCTTCTTTTGTGATAAGGCTAGTGATTATGCACAAAAGGTATTATGATACTATGATATTATTCTATTTCTGGGTGGACATCTGAATGGTTTCTTACCATTTAAAAGGTTAGGATGTTAATTGGCTAGAATACAAGGAAATCTGATTCTTAAATCTCAAGAGTCTTCTCCTCCCATTATTATTTTCTCTTTGATTTTTCTCAGCTTGAAGGAAATCTTATATTTAAGATGTTTTAGGGGTTAACTGAAATTTTAAAATCCCCTTTCATAGCATTCAGTTAAGTAGTGCTAACAGTATCATGTTTAATGACATTGATTTCCTGAAAGTCTGTAAATTCTTGAGATAGGCAAATGCTTTTTGTATTGTAGTTTAGATTCCAGAGAGATAGATTGGGTTTATAGAAATTGGGAAACTTATTTTACTTTTCATTTGTTTTCTTTGGTAATCTTACTGTTTTGTGTGGCAGTTCATCAGTCAGTTGCTATGGGGGCACTAACCAGCACTTCTCAGCAGAACAGAAATATTTTCACAACTTTGCCTTAGTAGTAATTATAAGCTGTTCTGTTAATACCGGTTCTAAGGTATTAGCAACACCCATGTTAGTAACTTATACAGCTTATGATTTATTTACAAAATCCCTTTCTATATCTGCGCATGGTTCAGTTTGAGTATTAATCATAGGTTAGTCGTAAAAAAAATACCACCTTGATATTTAAAGCCTAGTCTTTTTTTTTTTGACATTGATATAAATGTTCTTAGGGTTTGGATGTCTTCTGTCCAAAGTGGCAACCCTTCTTTGTATTCTCACGCTGAAGCTTCAACTGATGCAGGATGCTTTTATGTCTTTCCTACCTATTACTGCTAACGAATGCTCTGACTTTATTGCACTACTGTACTTTACAGCTAGCAGTGCAATAGTATTGTCAAAGCATCTGAAAGCAGAACATACACCAGAATTTTGATTCTTGCCTTACATCTTCAGTGTCTGTAATTTACTGTAACCTGTGTTGCTGAAAACTATATTACCAAGAGTATATGTTTTAGAAAGTAATAATTTGAAAAAATAAGTTTTCAAATAATTAAAAATTCACCACTGTAATGCATTATGAACCACATCGAGAGAACACATTTTATAGCTAACGTCATTATGACTTGTCTAAACACGTAGTACTTTGTTATTTGATTCTTTCTGTTATAGATTTGGATAGGTTCTGCCTACTCTCAGGTTTTATTGAGCTTGAAGATGAATTAGTAAGGGATGAAAACAATCTCTGTTGTATATTTCCTCTGGTAACCTGCCTCATCTTAATTGGTGTTAATTTTGTGTATTGTTTAGTAGTAAATGCTTGAGTTTAAAACTTTAGAATGCATGTTTTAAGGTTCTTTTTGTAATTGTGAGATACAATAAAATGTGAATCCATCATTTCTGTTTTTGTAATCAGTTTGAGATATAATTTACATAGAGTAAAACTCAACAGTTCTAGTTGTACAGTTTGATGAGTTTTGACACATGTATAGTCATGTAACTACTGCCACAGTTATGATATGCCATAAAAATTACTCTTATAACCCTTTGCAATAAACCTCCTCCCAAACTCTCTGGCAACCACCAATCTCCAGTTTTGCCTTTCCTAGAAGTTCATAAAAATGAAATTATATACACAAAGCTTCAAGTCTTTTGTGTCTGGCTTTTTGCACTTAGCATGATGCTTTTAAGATTCACCCATATTTTATGTATGTATTAGTAGTTGCACCATTTTTATTGATGAGTAGCATTCTGTTGTTTAGAATATCAGAAATTATTTATCTGTTCACCAGATTATGCCCGTGATGTTATTTCCAGATTTTGTCTATTATGAATAAAGTTGTTTAAACATTATAATACAAGTCTTTTATGGACATAATGTTTTTGTTTCTGTTGGGTAGCATCATAAAAGTATGATCTTATAAGAAACTGCTAAAATCTTTTTCAAAGCTCTGTCTTAGGGTTCTAGTTTCTCCAAATCCTCACCAAGATTTAGTTAATATTGTCAGCCTTCATTTTAGCCATTCTAGTAAGTGTGTAGTGGTATCTCATCATAGTCCTAATTTGTGTTTCCTTAATGGTTAATGATGTTGAACATCTTTTCATGTGCTTATTTGAAGTTGGTATATCTTTAGTGAATATATGTTAAAATCTTTTGCCTACTTTTAAATTGAGTTTTGTCTTTGTATTAATACAAAAGTCCTTTAATTTTATCTATTTGCTTTCTCACTGTCTTAACAATATTGAGTCTTCTGATACATGAACATTCTTCTGATACCCTTCTGATACAGGTCTTACTTAATTTCTTTTATAGCCTAGTGTGATTTCTCTTGGTGTTCTGTATCTTAAAAGTAGAACAAGAACAGTAATTATATAATGTGTGTTGTAAATACATTGAATTTCAGAAAAAAATGAAGGTGTTAAGCAAATATCCTTAAAAGATGGCTAGGAGAATAGATAACATGAAAGAAAGATACCTGAGATGATAGGGATGAATACAAGGACATTATTTGTAGGGGATGAAGAACATGATTGCTCACATAAAACCACTTAATTCTAAATTTTATTTATAAAATCTCTTTCTGAATTAGCTTACCTGGCTTCAAGTGTAGCCGTTTTCCTCTTCTTTGGTTTTAATTTCCTGCTATTCACTAGTGGGCTCTTAGAGCAGCGGGTAGAAGTTTGTGTTTTGTTTGTTTGTCTTATGCTGCCTGGCATGTGGGACTGAACCTGTGCCCCCTGCAGTGCAAGTGCAGAGTCTTAACCAGTGGACCTCCAGGGAAGTCCCAGAATTTTGTATATTTTAATAATGAAAGATATTACATGGGGAGGGACTAAAAGACAAAACTGCTAATTTGAAAACTTTTCTTCTTCCTTGGAGCAAAGTAAAAGTTTTAAAACAAACAAAAAACTTTGTTAGTCAAACATAAGCAAAGATTCATCATTAAGAATATCCCAGATACGGACTTCCCTGGCGGTCCAGAGGCGACGATTCTGCACTCTCAATGCAGTGGGTCTGAGTTTGATCCCTGGTCAGGGAACTAAATCCCACATGCTGAAATTAAAGATACTATATACCGCAACAAAGATTGATGAGTCTATGCCTTGCGACTAAGACCTGGTGCAGCCAAATGAATAAAGAAATATTTTTTAAAAAGAATATCCTAGATAAAATTTATTCTTAATTTCAGAAGGTTATACTTCTAATTCATCTTAATGTATAGCATTTTAAAAGTCCTTGGTTCATTGTTTTGTTCTCATTTTTCCAAATTTTTATTTGTCTATTTATTATTGACTGTACTGGTCTCCAATGCTTTGCATGAGCTTTCTCTCTTGCCGCATGTGGCGGCTTCTCACAGTTGTGGAGCATAGGGGTGTAGGCTACAGGAGTCGCAGCACATGGGCTCAGTAGTTCTAGTTCCGGGAGGTACATTGGAAAGAGGCACCTAACCTGGGGAAGGTTTCTTGTTAGAGGTAAGATATAATCTGAGACTGGAAGGGTGAGTAGGGATTAGCCAGCGAAGGAAACGGGAAATGTTCCAGGCAAAGGAAACAGTGCGTGTTCAAGTCCAGAGGTGCTACCCATGTGGGGGGAAGCTGCACGTGGTTCAGTAGTGTTGAGATGGTTGAAATGGGGAGCAAGAGGGTTGAGATGAAGAACCAGTAAAATAAATTCTAGCTATTACGTTGAAAACCTTCACCATACTCTATAACATTCCTAAACATCTAAAATTATTATAAATATTCATGTTCTGTAGTAATCATGAACCTATGTTCCTTAATTTTAAAAAAATTTCCATATAAACGTCTCTGGTTTTGGGTAAATTAGAGGGAAATTTAGTGACTTCTGACCAAATCATTATATATTGATTTTTGTGTTCTGTAGTCTTTATTGCCCTATTTATTTATAAGGCCTGTTCAAGGAGGATGTGTGACCTGGAGTGAAATCTTACCAGGCAACTCACAGAACTACAGTCAGGAAGAGAGTCATCAACTCAGCCCAGCCTAGAGCTCCTGAACCCAAGTCAAGCGGCAGATTCATGAGAATAAATTATTGTTGTTTTTAAGCCACTGAGTTTCAGGTTCCACAGTTTTGAAGTGTGTTGCTTTAATCTAGGCTGCCATTTGAATTTTAAAACTTACTATATTCTTTTGCTAGCATGTTGTCTCATCCATTTTTAGCAGTGTAGTCTGCTGCTGCTGCCAAGTCGCTTCAGTCGTGTCCGACTCTGTGCGACCCCACAGACAGCAGCCCAGCAGGCTCCCCCGTCCCTGGGATTCTCCAGGCAAGAACACTGGAGTGGGTTGCCATTTCCTTCTCCAATGCAGGAAAGTGAAAAGTGAAAGTGAAGTCGCTCAGTCATGTCCGACTCTTAGCGACCCCATGGACTGTAGTCTACCAGGCTCCTCCATCCATGGGATTCTCCAGGTGAGAACACTGGAGTGGGGTGCCATTCCCTTCTGCAGTGTAGTCTAGCTGTGTGTTAATATTATCTCATGAGTAAAAGAAACATTGTGTTTGACCTTAATGAGTAACCAAGGATAAAGCATGTAAAGGGATGGTGCTGTGCAAGTTTCTCTTTCTGGTCCTGAGCTTGATGACATTTAGGGATACCTCAATTTAGGGTTGTCAGGCTTAGTAAATGAAAATATAAATTGTCTGGGAATTCCTGGTGGGCCAGTGGTTAAGATTCCGTGCTCTCCAAATGAAATAACTGACAAAGGATTAATTTCTGAAATATATAAGCAGCTTATACAACTCAATACCAGAAAAACAAACAACCCAGTCAAAAACTGGGAAATAGACATTTCTCCAAAGCCACACAGAATCTATACTCAACATCGCTCATTATTAGAAAAATGCAAATCAAAACTACGATGAGATATTACCTCACAAAGGTCAGAATGGTCAACATCCAAAAGTCTACAAACAATAAATGCTAGAGAGGGTTGGACAAAAGGGAACGCTCTTGCACTGTTGGTGGGAATGTAAATTGATACAGCCACTATGGAAGACGGCATGGAGATTCCTTAAAAAACTAGGAATAAAAGCACCATAGTGACCCAGCAATCCCACTCCTAGGCATATACCCTGAGGAAACCAAAATTAAGAGACACATGTATCCCATTGTTCATTGCAGCACTGTTTACAGTAGCTAGAACATGGAAGAAACCTAGATGCCCATCGACAGATGAATGGATAAAGAAGTTGTGGTACATATACACAATGGAATATTACTCAGCCATAAAAAGAAATGCATTTGAGTCAGTTCTAATGAAGTGGATGAACCTAGAACCTATTATACAGAGTGAAGTAAGTCAGAAAGAGAAAGATAAATATTGTATTCTAACATATATACGGAATCTAGAAAAATGATACTGAAGAATTTATTTGCAGGGCAGCAGTGGAGAAACAGACATAGAGAATAGACTTCTGGACGCAGGGAGAGGGGAGGAGAGGGTGAGATGCATGGAAAGAGTAACATGGAAACATATTACTGTATGGAAAATAGATAGCCAACGGGAATTTGCTGTATGGCTCAGGAAACTCAAACAGGAGCTCTGTATCAACCTAGAGGGGTGGGATGGGGAGGGAGATGGGAGGGAAGTTCAAAAGGGAGGGGATATTTGTATACCTATGGTTGATTCATGTTGCGGTTTGACAGAAAACAACAAAATTCTGTAAAGCAATTATCCTTCAATAAAAAAAAAAAAAAAAGATTCTGTGTAAGGTCCTGGATTCAATCTCTGGTTGAAAACTGAAATCCTACAAGCTGTCTGGCCAAAGAAAAAAGAAAAGATGCCCTGTTAAATTTGAATTTCAAATAGGCAATAGGAAATGTTTTAGTATAGTTATGTCCAAATATTGCATGGGATGTACTTAGAAAATTTTTTTTATTGTTTATCTGAGATTCAGGTTTAACTGAGTGTCCTGTATTTTATGTATCAAACACCCTTTCAGAATGCATTTTCATACAGTTATGAACAGAGTACATTAGATTATCATATTTATTGGTCAAATAATTACCAGTTATGACTTCTTATATCTACTGTGTATGAGGAACTGTGCTAAGCAAAGGTTAAAATATGAGCCATCAGGAGAGACATAAAGCACAAAAAATCTACATGAAGCAAGAAGCACAAGATGCTGCGTCTGAACAAATATAATCTCTGTCTTCTATAGTCTTTTAGCCCAGTACATAGATAATACAGACAAATATATTTGTATTGGGTGAGTGGGAGGAGGTAGAAGATAACTTCAAAAGAGATTCCTCTCTTATATAAAAGCATATTTGTTATGAAAACTTTCAGAAATCCAGATTTAACCTTTGTTTTATTCCCTGGGGAAGGGACAATTTACGACTACAATTTACTAGAAGTCGTCACAGATGTAGATGACAAACTTACGGTTACCAGGGGATAGGGTAGAGGGAAGCGATAAATTGAGAGATTGGGATTGTCATATACACACTATAATATATAAAATAGATAACTAATAAGAATTTGCTGTATAGCAGGGGGAACTCAATACTTTGTAATGGCCTAGATGGGAAAATAATCTAAAAATAAAGTGAATATATGTATAACTGATTCACTTTGCTGTATACCTGAAACTACCATAACATTGTAAATCAGCTATACTTAACGATAAAAGTTTTAAAGAAGAGTTTGTAAATCAAAGTTAAAAAGAAAAGGAAGGGATAGTTATCTTGCTTTTTATGTGTTCAGGCAATATGCTTAGCATTTGGATCTCAAAAGCAATCACTTTTTTTTTTTTTAATTAAAAAAAAAAAGCAGGTTATCTCTTGGAACTTAACATACATACTGCACTCAGCCCCTCGGCCCCAATCTTTAGGAGTTCACAGGTTCCGTTTAGTTGGCAATCTACTTTGTTGCCTTATCGTTGACACTAAGACAAGCTACATTTTTACAGTGACAGTTATTCATTTATTTTTCTTTAGGCTATGGATCCTTCAAGGAGCTTCATCTCACCAGAATAATGTAGACAGATCCATAAAATTGCCAAATATCAAGTGGGGATTTATAGAACCTTGCCCCAATAAGATCACGGGATATCTGCTATTCAGAGGTTCAAATGATTTGACATTAAATGATGAGACATCATTAATCTTGCATCCTTTTATACAGATTGTGTAAAAATTGCTACCAAAGATGTATTCCCTCAAGATTATACTAAGTTTTTGCTGTAGGTATTTACATTATTCTAATTGTGGTCTGCAATTTAGCAATGTACCTGTTTTGTCATATTTGATGACATTCTGACTTTATACTCTGAAGACAGTATATCATGAATATTTGATATATACATATAAAACAATATTATACCCCATTACACAGTATTATTCTCTATATATTACATATAAATATGTATTTAAGACATCACCGACTCGATGGACATGAGTTTGAGTAAGCTCCAGGAATTGGTGATGGAGAGGGAAGCCTGGTGTGCTGCAGTCCATGGGGTCGCAAAGAGTCAGACACGACTGAGCAACTGAACTGAACTGAAGAGCATGCTATTTACCAGGTGCTGCTAGAGAGTAATGATTTTTAAAAATAACAGTAAGGCAACTTCCAGGTAGACCAGTGGTTAAGAATCTGCCTTCCAATGCAGGAGACGCAGGTTCCATCCCTGGTCAGGGAACTGAGGTCCTACATGCTGCAGGACAACTAAGGCATTCTGCCCACAGCAACCAGAGAAGCTCCCAAGCTCTAGAACCCTTGTTCCACAAGGCAGACCCAGAGCAGCCAAAGTAAAACAACATAAAGTGATTGAAAAACATAAATTAACCAAAAAAAAAAAAAAAAAGCAGTGAAATTCAGTGTGGCTGCGGTGTAAAATATGAAGTTTCAGTGAGAAAATTTAAATTTTTAAAAATTTTATTGGAGTATTTATTGATTTACAGTGTTGCGTTAGTTTCCCCTGTACAGCAAAGTGAATCAGTTATACGTGTACATATGGAGAGAATGTTAATTTTTTGTGAAGAATCATACTAAGAGTTGAAAGTAATTTCACAGGCATTGAGAAACTAATGATCTTTAAGTGAAGAGTGACAGTATACAGAATGTGAGTGCGTGCATGTTTAGTCACTCCATCGTGTCCAACTCTTTGTGTCTTCAAGGACTCTAAGCCAGGCTCCTCTGTCCATGGGATTCTCCAGGCAAGAATACTGGAGTGGGTTGCCACTGTCTTCTCCCGGAGATCTTCCTAATCCAGGGATCCAACCCTACGGCTTCTGCCATGGCAGGCGGATCCTTTACCACTGAGCTGTTACACTTAAAAAAATAGTTATTATACGTGTAATACATATTCATTGTAATTTAATTAGAAGACAGATATGCAAAAGGAGAGAAAGACCCAACAATTCCATGACAATTAAGACTGTGTTGTAGGGGCTTCCTTGGTGATCCTGTGGTTTAAGAATCCACAGGGAACTCGGGTTTGAGCCCTGGTCTGGGAAGATTCCGCATGCCGAGGAGCAGCTAAGCCCGTGTGCCACAACTTGTGAGCCCACGTGCTACAACTACCGAAGCCTGTGTGCCTAGAGCCTGGGCTCTGCAGCAAGAGAAGCCACTGCAATGAGAAGCCAGCACCCTGCAAGGAAGGGTAGTCCCCACTTGCTTCAACTAGAGAAAGCCCGAGTACAGCAACAAAAGACCCACCACAGCCAAACAATAAACAATTTAAGAAAAAGACTGTTGTATATTCTAGCTTCTGTTGTAGGTGTATTTTTAACTGTTTTTTCTAAACCAGGTTCATTCTATATATTATGAATATCTGTTCCTTGTAGTCCAGTATATGTCCATAGCACAGTTAACATAAATAACCTAAGATTCTGAAAACTTAAAAAAAATTCAATAGAATACTTTAACTGATAAAATCAGCCTTATGTGTACTACCCTCATAATTGTCCCATAAAAACCTGCAGAATAGGAACTGATGCGCCTGAAACTTCACGCTTTCTTCTGCCTTGATATTGTTATTTGCCTGAAACAACATGTCTGTAACTGGGTGCTTGTGCATATTGCTATTGCTGCTTCTCTGTTTCAGACAAGCATAGACATGTGTTTGTTCTGTCTGGAAGAGACTGGATAATAGCTCTCTAGCAGAAATATACAACAAAACAATTGTGATTATGTAGACATTAGAAGTGGCCCTCAACTTGCTAAGAGCTTGAAATATTTCTTCTTAAAACAGGCTTTAGAGGGTGGTTGGATTCCCAGGCTATTCTTTCAAGTGAGTGAACTTTAATCTGTTCCCTTTTGTCATTGAACATTAGTCTGTATGTTAAAAACTCGGGATATAAAAGTGGAAAGACAAGGGTCTTGTCAGCAAGAGACTTGAAATCAAAATGGGGATACTACCATGCAAACAAATGATTGTAATATAAGACATGAAACGAGAAGCCTTAACCATGAAAAGAAAAATGAAAGTAGATAAAGGTGTTTCTAAATTTATTGGAGAGAGGAGAATGTAAGGAAAGGCATGCTTTAAGTAGATTCTTTGGTTGATAATACAGCTAACCTGGATCTAGGAGTATTAAGATAGCTAATTCTCCCTTAAAACGTGTCTAAGGAAAATGTATTTCTAAGCTTAGCTACTGAGTCCAGAATATACCTCTACCAACTCCTCTTACCAACGAAGGCAAGAACCTTCGTTTTCCTGTGTTTTGATACTGTTGAGACAGGCTTTCTCACAAGAGGGTGTGTTTGGAGCTGGTCCTTCTGAAAGGGAGCATTATTGTGGCAGTGGGAATCTGGGTTGCTTGTAAAGAGGAAATATTTTTTAAACTGTACTGCAGTTGTATCCTGCTGTGAAATATTTTAGTGGTATGTAATATAGTGTGCCTTTTATCTAAAGCCTTAAGCTGGATATAAAAACCAGTACTACAGAATGTTATATACTTGTGAAATACGGGGCATGCTCTTTAAAACTCTAAATTATTTCCTAAATTGTTCTTTTACTTATTCGTATGGTTTCTTCTGTACAACCACAGTCTGTTTCCAAGGATATCCAATTGTCAGGATGTAATTTGGTTGTCTTTGGGACTTGAACATTGATTTCCATGGACTTTTCCTAGCTAAATTGCCTGTTTTTATTTACCACTTTTGGGATTAATATAAAACTTTTCCCATTTATTTTTACTACTGAGTTAGAGGAAAACTGTGAATATGAAATATGAATGTCTTGGGCTTTAAAAAAAAATTCACGTTTTATTTTAAATATTCTAATATGTCTAAAAATAAGACAGATAGCTAAAACTAATTAAATAGCAACTACACTGTTTTTCAAGGCTTCCCAGAAGCTAATCTATAACTGAGGAGGGTTGTGAATGAAGTTCAGCAATATCATTTTGTTCTATTAATGAGACACTAATGAGTTTTGGAGGCTGTCATAATTGGTTAGTAAATTTCCTACAGTGTAACTGAAAATTTCCCTGTTTATTACCAGATCCTAGAACCCTATCGATATTGTCTCTGCTGTGTAAATAGCTCTGAGTAGTGCAATATTGCTTATAGGGTTTTGGTGTTTGGGAAGAACAATGGGCATGTTGCAGAAACAATGTAGCTGAAACGGAAGCAACAGTCATTTTCGTTTAGGAATAAAATAGTAGAAGCTAGTTTTTAATACAGACATTAAAATCTGAAACTCAAATGTCAAATTTTTATATATTAGAAGAAACACTTTTCTTAATTTTAACATTTTGATAAATTAAACCTTGTTTTATTGTAGTATAATGAAATAATAGAATTTTATTGTTGGAAGGGAGTAGATTTCCAACTCATTTAATAGGAGAGACTCAGAGAGACAGAAGATACTGGAGGCCACATAACTGTTAGTGAGACCAGGGCTAGAATTTCTGCCACGTATCTCAATCCTCTTATTTTCTTTTTTTCAGTACCGTACTAGCAGGTTGTATTCAGAGAGAATTTTTTAATGGACTAAGTGCAGATTTAAAACAAACAAAAAAAAACAACTTTCCATTTAATGTTGGTTTTACCCCCATCTGTGTGATTCTCTTTGGCTTTGATGTCATGTATAACTTTGGTCTAACTACATAAAAACAAGAGTAATGAAAATAGAAGTAGAGGGAAGTCACTTAGACTGTCTTCTTCGTTTATAAAATGAAGGGTTCAGATGAGAGAATCTTCACTGTTTCTCTGTTTCTCAACATTGCATTGACATCCTTTTTCCTTTTTTGTCCCTGTTTAATCTATAGCCTGGGCTTTCGTTGTGGCTTAGCTGGTAAAAAATCTGCCTGCAATGCAGGAGACCTGGGTTTGATCCCTGGGTTGGGAAGATCCCCTGGAGAAGGGAAAGGCTACCCACTCCAGCATACTGGCCTAGAGAATTCCATGGACTGTATGGGATTGCAAAGAGTAGGACACGACTGAGCGACTTTCACTTCACAAGCAATAGTCCACTGACTTGCTAATAAGTAAATACTTCCCCTAGGTATTATCACAAAATATTCTCTTCAGTTCTTCAAGGAGGGTAACATTCTACTCTCAAACCGTTGTTTCTCCTATATTTTAAAAAGAGGTTTTGGACTTAGCTGGCAGTCCAGTGGTGAAGGTCCACGCTGCCACTGCAGGCAGCACTGGTTCTATCCCTGGTCTAGGAAGACCCCACATCTACATGCCATAAGGCGCGACCAAAAACCAAAACAAAAGGTTTTAAATTGTGGTTAAATACATATAACATAAAATTTACCATTTTAACCACTTAAAATGTGGACTCAAAATAGAACTCAGCAGCCTATGTACATTCTCATTGTGCAACCATCGCCACCGCCCATCTCCAGAGCTTCATCATTGCTAAACAAACTCTGCATATGTTAAACAATGACCCCCTGTTCCCTGCACCCCCTGTCTTTAAAAATCTGTTTAAAATTCTGTTTGTTCTCTGAAATATTTTCCAAATAAAAGTATGGGCATATTACTTAAAGGGGAAATGGAAGAAAATTTTAAAGACTTTTTGGAAGCAGTGATGTACATATAAATGCAGCAGTTGTGTGAAAGTGGGAAGTCCTGAATTTTAGCATTTGCCAGCTTTCCTGTTGTGTATTTTTCCACCCTATCTGATTTCAGGTTACCAGCAGGATGTCACAGAAAATGGAGCTGGAAAGACATGCAGTAGTAGCATGGGATATATTCCTACTGTATAGATATGATAGGGCTCAAGAGCATAGATGAGTAAAATTAGTAAAACTAGGAAATTTGGGGTTTTGTGTATGTATTTTTTTTCAATAATCTAATTGTACATTTAATAATTTAATTTTTAGTGATGCTCTTGTTTAACAATGGGCTTACAAGAATTCCTAAAAATTTAGCTGGCTCCATCATGCTGTTGATTGGAAGCATACTCTTTGGTATCTTATTAAAATATATATTACTTAAAAGAAGGAACACTTCTTTAAGGTGCTATTCGGTGGTTTTTAGTACCTTGTGGACCTCCAGGCATTATATGAAGCCATAGCTGAAACCACTGTCTTGAGGAGAAGACTTTGTAAAATGGACTATGGGATTATGCCAGTTAAATTTAAGCAGAGCTAAACTATCAAGTTTAAAAACATATAGGCTTAAGAATATCAGGTTAAGGGCTCCTAGAATAGAGATTCTATTTTAAGGTAGCCCTGGATGGAGTAACGAATCCCATAATCCTAAGAATTTTGTAGTAACTATTAGGTTAGTTTAAAACATTAGTTTTAAAATCTTTTATTTAAAGTTATGCTTTAGAATGTTGTATAAGACCTCAAATTACACATAAAGCTACAGAATTATGGTCTATTCCAGCAATTAAATCAGGTCTTCAGTGCTTAGAGCCTTTGCTTAATTGATTTGTCTTCCTCCCACTTCCTCTCCCTACTCTCCATCCACGTGTGAAGGAAAAGTTAATTCTTGAGCATATTTTAATATGGGAAATTATACCAACAGGAATTTCTTTACATATATACATATATTAATACATATATAGTAATAGTATGCTTAAAGAAGTCTAATTATTGATAGATTTAATCATGGCAGCTAATGTAACAAGTATATAAGACAAATGAAATGCCTCCACTTTTGGAAAACATATTAAATACTTTTTAGACAAAGAACTGGAGAAGGAAATGGCAACCCACTCCAGTATTCTTGCCTGGAGAATCCCAGGGACAGAGGAGTCTGGTGGGCTTCCGTCTATGGGGTCGCACAGTCGGACACAACTGATGTGATTTAGCAGCAGCAGCAGCAGCAAAGAACTAATACATTTGTTTTTCTGATTCAGCAACTCCTTGATGTTAGAGATGCAAATCAGACTGATTCCTGGGAAATTTTTTTAAAACAAAAACTGACTTTTTTCCCTTCTATTTCTACTCTAAAAGTTTTTGGTTGTAAAAATTGAATGTTAGTAATTGAAGTTTTCTGATCAAATTTAGGCCAATGATGAGAAATTATTAGTGATGGAAGATTTAGTTTATCTCTTTCTGAACTTTGTTCAATAATGACAACTTCTGACTTTAGAAGCATTTTAACTTCTGAGAACCTTTTTTTCTTATTCTACATTCCAAAGTAGAACCCTTGGTTTACTTTTTGTATAATAAAAATATCTGTATAGCGCTTCTCATTAGATCTAGGAACTACTTTTTGTTGGTTTTACCCTTCCCATTAAGGCTTTACATTTTCAAGAATCAATCTTTAGTCCAGAGCTTAAGTTGACAGACAGGTCTGAACTGTGTCCCTAAAGCAGTCTCCTCAGCTGTGGGCTAGGAATGAGAGACCTTCCCTGAGGAAATCACGTTTTACCTTTCAGAGTAAACTCAAAGGACCATGGTGGTTTCCCTGATAAATTCAAGGCAGTACATGCTTTAAGATCTTGTAAAAGATGTAGAATTCTCCCAAATTAAGAATAATTTGTAGATTATGTCACATTCAGAGATAAACCACTTTTAATAATAATATATATGCTTCCCAACTTTTCCATATGAACACACATGTATTTTACAGCCTATGGCAGTTTTCCCCCTTTTTCTCCCTTAGAAGTTTACTGCAGATAAAGGTTCCACGCTAGGACCCAGGTTAAATAAATTGTGCTTACTTGGCCTGCTGCGCCATTATTATATTGTATGTAGCTTTTCTTGTGTAATTTATGGCTCTTTAAGCCTTCTAGTTCTGGCCTGTGTGGCACGTATTTATAGTTCTTTGGTTAATAGGGCTGTAAATTGTGTTAACAGCCTGAGTATCCCTAAAAATAAATTTGTTCTGTGCTTTAACTTGAAACCACATATCCTTCCAGAGGTAGAAAAACTGCCTAATTGATGAGTGTGGCGGTAATTCCTGAAGCCATTGTTAATTCTTAGTAGAGCATGGGTATTCTAGATGATGGAAGTTTAATATACTTTCCTATTTTCCTATTTTCAAAATTAGTATATATAATATTAAAAATATAAAGAGAAAAGAAAGAACAGCTATAGTATCATGTTTTGTGAAACGTCTTTTGGTTTGTGAACTAATGATCTGTGCTGATCTCTAGTTCCAGAAAGCTGACTCTGATCTGGACTACATTCAGTACAGGCTGGAATATGAAATCAAGACTAATTATCCTGATTCAGCAGGCAAGGTAATCTGCAAAAGAAATATCTTTTTAACAGAATATTTTATTAAAAGATTTTCTGGTAGTATTTCTAATAGTAGAGTATAACATTTACATTATTAAGGATTACATTCATAGAATCCTTTTGTGTTGGAAGTTAGGTCACAGAATATTGGAGAGATTATACTCATAGTAAAGGAAATTTGTGGCTCCTCTTTTATTTTTAAACTGTAAACAAGAATTATTGAGTCTAAATGTGTAAACAACTGTGGAAGCCTCTAAAATTGTGAAAGAATATAGATACTTTTAGGGCAGTGGTTAACTAAGAGGGGAGAAATCCTAGCTGTCATGATATTCTCTGAGGAAGATGATGATACATAGACTGTTTGTATAAAATTATATACTTATTCTAAGTTTAGATTGACTAGAAATACTGTTTATAAGTCATAAAGTTATAATTACATGTACACATGCCTATAGAGATAAAGAAATTTTTAAGCCTTGTCTGTTAACATTAATTTAGCATGTAAAACATTAATTTATCACTTTATGGTACTCTTTTTTTCTCTTATAGCACTTGGTAGCAGATAAGAAATATTGTACTTTACTGTTTCTTAAAAAAAATTATACAATTGAAATTTCGGGGGAATTGTGTAAACGTTCAAATTAAAATAAAATTTTAAATAAAATTGCGAAAGCACTGTGAATGTTCAGTTTTTACTGCTTACATGAAATAATGGAATGCCAGGATTCTATAGTATAGTTTTAACTATTCTACCTCCTTAATTAACTTGACTTTGTCCTTCCCTCTTTCTCTCTTACTGAAGAAAATCAACCCATTCTGGTCAAGTGGTACCCCAGGTAATTAGCCAAAGCACTCATCTGAGTCAGTGTATTTCAAGTACTATCTGGAAGACATTTCGTTTGGGGCTTCCACTTTTCTCCCACCTTCTATCTCTCATTTTTATCACATTTCCAGTTGTTTTATTCTTCTACAACTTTTTTTTCAAAAAACAGCTTTACTGAGCTATAATTCACATACCAAAGAATTCACTCTTTTAAAGTAGATAATTTAGTGGTTTTTAGTATGTTTAGTTTATTGTAATTTTTAGCAGTTTAGTATATTATATGGCCATCATCACAATAAATATTTGAGTATTTTCATAACCTCAGAAAGAAACCCATACCTATTAGCTGTTTCTCCCCATTAACAACCACTTCCCCCTCCCCTGGCCAGCTTCTAGCAACTACTAATCTACTTCCTGTCCTACAGATTTGCTGTCTGAACATTTCATATGAACAGAATCACACAATATGTGGCCTTTTATATCTGGTTTAGCATTTTATTTAAAAATTGAAATATATTTGATTTACAGTTTTTCAGGTAGAGAGCAAAGTGATTCAGTTATACACACAAAAATATGTGTCTGTGTGTATATATATATTTCAAATTTTTTTCCATTATAGGTTATTACAAGATATCGAGTATAGTTCCCTGTGCTATACAGTTGATCCTGTTGTTTATCTATTTTATACATAAGTCAGTCAGTGAGTTCAGTCACTCAGTCATGTCCGACTCTTTGTGACCCTGTGGACTGCAGCATGCCAGGCTTCCCTGTCCATCACCAGCTCCTGGAACTAGCTCAAACTCATGTCTATAGAGAGTCAGTGATGCCATCCAACCACCTCATCTTCTGTCATCCCCTTTTCCTCCTCCTGCCTTCTGTCTTTTCCAGCATCAGGGTCTTATCCAGTGAGTCAGTTCTTCACATCAGGTGATCACAGTACTGGAGTTTCAGCTTGAGCATTAATCAGTCCTTTGAATGAATATTCAGGGCTGATTTCCTTAAAGATTGACTGGTTTGATCTTGCAGTCCAAGGGACTCTCAAGAGTCTTCTCCAACGCCACAGTTCAAAAACATCAATTCTTTGGTGTTCAGCTTTCTTTATAGTCCAACTCTCACATGACTACTGGAAAAACCATAGCTTTGACTAGACGGACCTTTGTCAGCAAAGTGATGTCTCTGCTATTTAATATGCTGTCTAGGTTGGTGATAGCTTTTCTTTCAAGGAGCAAGCATCTTTTAATTTTGTGGTTGCAGTCACCATCTGCAGTGATTCTGGAGCCCAAGAAAATAAAGTCTTTTACTGTTTCCATTGTTTCCCCATCTATTTGCCATGAAGTGATGGGACCGGATGCCATGATCTTAGTTTTTTGAATGTTTTAAGCCAACTTTTTCACTCTTCTCTTTCACTATCATCAAGAGGCTCTTTAGTTCTTCACTTTCTGCCATAAGGGTGGTGTCATCTGCATATCTGAGGTTATTGATATTTCTGCCTGCTATCTTGATTCCAGCTTGTGCTTCATCCAGCCCAGCGTTTCTCATGATGTACTCTGCATATAAGTTAAATAAGCAGAGTGACAATATACAGCCATGAAGTACTCCTTTTCCAATTTGGAACCAGTCTGTTCCATGTCTGGTTCTAACTGTTGCTTCTTGACCTGCATACAGATTTCTCAGGAGGCAGGTAAGGTGGTCTGGTATTCCCGTCTCTGTAAAAATTTTGCATAGTTTGTTGTGATCCACACAGTCAAAGGCTTTGGCATAGTCAATAAAGCAGAAGTAGATGTTTTCCTTGAACTCTCTTGCTTTTTCGATGATCCAACGGATTTGATATCTGATTCCTCTGCCTTTTCTAAATCTAGCTTGAACATCTGGAAGTTCACGGTTCACGTACTGTTGAATACATTATACATACATAATAGTATGTATCTGTTAATCCCAGATTCCCAGTTTATCCCTCTCTCACCCCATTTCGCCTTTGGTAAGCATAAACTGATTTTCCACATCTGTGGGTCTGTTTCTGTTTTGTAAATAACTTCATTTATTTGGAAGTTATCGAGTATAGTTCCACATGTAAGTGATATTGTATGATGTTTGTCTTTCTGACTTCACTTAGTGTGAAAATCTACAGATGCATCCATGTTGCTGCAGATGGAATATTTCATTCTGTTTTATAGATGAGTGGTAGTCCATTGTATACATATACCACATCTTTATGCATTCATCTGTGGATGGACATTTAGGTTGCTTTTATGTCTTAGCTATTGTAAATAGTCAGTGAATATTGGGGTGCATTTATCTTTTCAAATTGGAGTTTTCTCCAGATATATGCCTAGGAGTGGGATTGCTGGATTATATAGTAACTATTTTTAGTTCTTTGAGGAACTTCCATACTGTTCTCCATAGTGGCTACACCAATTTACATTCCTACCAACAGCGTAGGAGGATCTTTTCTCTCCACATCCTCTCCAGCATTTATTATTTATAGACTTTTTAATGATGGCCTTTCTGACCAGTGTGAGGTGATACCTCGTTGTAGTTTTGATTTGCATTTCTCTAATAATTAGTGATGTGGAGCATCTTTTCATGTGCCTCTTGGCCATCTGTATGTCTTCTTTGCAGAAATGTCTATTTTAGTCTTCTGCCTATTTTCTGACTGGGTTTTGTTTGATATTGAGTTGTATGAGTTGTTTATGTATTTTGGCAACAATTAAGCCCTTGTTGGTCCTATTGTTTGCAAATATTTTCTCCCATTCTATAGAATGTCTTTTTGTTTTGTTTATGATTTCCTTTGCTGTACAAAAGCTAATAAGTTTGAGTAGGTACCATTTGTTTATTTTTGCTTTTATTTCCACTGACTTGGGAGACTGACCTAAGGAAACAGTGGTATGATTTTATGTCAGAGAATGGCTTGCCTCTATTCTCTTCTAGGAGTTTTATGGTGTCGTGTCTTATATTTAAGTCTTTAAGCCATGTTGAGTTTATTTTTGTGTATGGTGTGAGGGAGTGTTCTAAGTTCATTGATTTACATGCAGCTGTCCAGCTTTCCCAACACCACTTGCTGAAGAGACTGTCTTTTCTCCATTGTATACCACATCTTCTTTATTGATTCATCTACTGATGGACATTTAAGTTGCTTTCACGTCTTGACTATTGTAAATAGTGCTGCTGTGAACATTGGGGTGCATGTATCTTTTCAAATTGGAGTTTTCATCTTTTCTGGATATCACTTAACATGTTTAAAGGCTCATCCTGGTTGTAGCATGAATCAGTACTTCATTTCTTTTTGCTGCTGAATAATATTTCATTGTATGGCCATACCACATTTTCTTATTTATTTGATCAGTTAATAGTTTGGTTGTTTCCTTTTGGCTATTATGATCATATTCCCATAAGCATTCATGTACAAGTTTTTGTATGGACGTTTGATTTCATTTCACTTGGGTATATGCCTAAGAGTGGAATTCCTGGGCACATGGTAACCCTATATTTAATATTTTGAGGAACTACTACATTGTTTTCCAAAGCAGTTGTACTATTATACATTCTCAGTTTTTTGGGTTTTTTAAAAAAGTTGTAAAGTATGTAAGAGAAAATTCATCATTTTTTCCATTTCAAAGTGTGCAGTTCCGTGGTTTTAGTACATTTATATCATTGTGCAGCTATCACTACCATCCATCTCCAGAACTTGATTTCGTCTTTCCAAATTGAAACTGCATACATTAAATAATAACTCCCCATTTCCCCCTCTTCCCAACCCCTGGCAACAACCATTCTACCTTCTGTCTCTGTGAACTTTACTACTGTAGTTACCTCATACACACAATTTTCCAGACTACACATTTGGTGTCATCTATTATTTCTTTGCCCCTATCAAACGTACTACTAAGTTTTCTTAACTTTTCTTTAATAATATTGCTTTTCTGTCCTTTTCCTACCTCTACTGCTCATGGTGTAGTCTTGATCACTATTTGTAGAATTAACAGTCTTTAAATTAGATTTTTTGTTCTGATTCATTCCTGTTAGAATTATCTTTATTTATCATTTCCATCATCAAAAGCTTAGCAAAATATCTCCAAGGAAGAAAGGAGTAGAGGGCCATGAACTGAGCCTCTGCCTGTAGCCATAAGGTAGGGTCCACAAAGGAAATATTTGAATAGTGAGACAATAATCGAGATAGTATAGTTCTGTGCAAATCAGAGTTCATTTTAAGATTAGAATAGGAAGGAAATAAGGAGAGTCAAAAAGAGAGATATCAAAATTACAGGGCAAGTCTGACTTTTTGATTGTTATAGGGTGTAGAAAGAAGGTAACCCTCCTAACTATTGGTGGGAATGTAAATTGGTACAGTCACTATGGAGAACAGTATGGAGGTTCCTTAATAAACTAAAAATAGATCTCCCATATGACCCTGCAATCCCATTCCTGGGCATATGTCCAGAGAAAAACATAATCCAAAGGATACATGCACCCCAGGGTTCATTGCAGCACTGTTTACAGTAGTCAAGACAGAAGCAACCAAAATGCCCATGGACAGAGGAATGGATAAAGAAGATATGGTACATACATACAATAGAATATTACTTGGCCATCAAGAAGAATGAAATGATGCTATTTGCAGCAACATGGATGGACCTAGAGATTGTCGTATTGAGGGAAGTAAGTCAGAGAAGAAGAAATATCTGATGACATCCCTTATATATGGAATCTAAAAAGACATAAGTGAACTTATTTATAAAACATAAACAGATACACAGACTTAGAGAACAAACTTATGGTTGCCAAGGGGAAGGATGGGCGGAAGGGATGGTTAGGGAGTTTGGAATGGACTTGTATACACTGCTGTGTTTAAAATGGATAACCCACAAGGACCTACTGTATAGCACATGAAACTCTGCTTAGTGTTATGAGTCAGCCTGGATGGGTGGGGGGCGTTTGCGGGGAGAATGGATACATGTATATGTATGACTGTTCACCGGAAATTATGACAACATTGTTAATTGGCTGCACCCCAATAGAAAATAAAACGTTTAAAAAATTTATAGGACAGGTCTGACTTTTTGATTGTTTAAAATAATTTGGCAAAGGATTAGTCTATGGGCTATTAAACTGAGGAAGTATATTATTATAGGACCTAGAAGGTTGGTGGCAAATGGAGTAAGAAAAATGACGCTAGTTTTGAAGCAAGAGTCAAGAGGAGTTATTTTCCCCTCATTGTAGGGACAATCTATGTATACTGGAAGTCTGTACAAAGGGAAATGTGAAAAGGTTATTGAAATATAGGAATGTTAAGGTTCTGGAGGATATGGGGAGGAGACAATAATAGTGGTAGTGTTAGGAGCTGAGTAAGGATCAGACTAGATGTTTTCATTTTCAGGTGAAAAGGCAGGAATAGAAACTCCCAGGTGTTTTCTGTCTTCTCAGTAAAGTAGTTGGGGTGAGATATTCTGCCAAGAATGAGTGGATGGGAACTGGTAGGAATGGAGAAAGTTTGGAATACCTAGTATTGGAGAGTTTGCTAAAGAACCACGAAGGAATGAGAAGAATCATTAAGTGGCAGAAACATTACTTTTGAACTGTCACAGTTGAAATGTCCTTTATGGAACAGTGGTTATTTACATTGAAAATTAATTTGAAAAACTAACATAATTTATAAACACAGTTGCTTGAGTTGGCATGCATTTTGTATAGTGAGGTACACCTTGAATTGGTACTCATACATACTTTAGCCCTGTGACAGTGTATTTAAGAATTTTATGATAAGTGGTTTCAAGTTGTCTTTTCTATAAGAACAAATCAAAATAGTTCCTTCAATACCTTCTGAATAACATTTAGGATTGTGTCTTAGAAGTACTGTGTAATTATTATGAACTATACATCAAATATTATGTATCTAATGTAACATTATTTGCTGTTTAATATTGCTATTTTGTGTGTGTGTGTATGTGAGAAGGGTTATTTCTGTACCTAGGCTTTAAATTCCTTGAGAATAGTATCTAGGTCTTATACTTCTCTCTTTCTTCCCTTCCTCCCATTCTGTCACATAGTTAGATAATTTTTTATAGTGTTCTATTAAATGGATGGTAGTATGTGTTGTATATATTTTAATTCTAAAAATAAGCTTTATTTTTCCTTTCCAGATTTAATATATATTAATTTTTTTCCTAATGTAGAAAAATCCAGTTACACTTTTAAAGGAATTGTCAGCAATAAAGTCTCGATATCAAACTTTGCATGTTCGCTTTAAACCAATTGCTATGGAGCAGAAAGAGACTAAGAGCCGCATTTGTGCTACTTTCAATAAGACTATGACCTTGATACAAGAACTGCAAAAGGAAACAGACCTGGAGGTAATGCTTTCTGTTGATTGGCTGGATTTGTAGAATTTTAATTCTGAATTTCTCATTGAAAGATAAATCCCCAGTAACTCTCATTTTGAAATTCAGCAGTGTGAACTATTGATAAAGAATGAGATTTTCTTGATTCCCTGAAGTATAAGATCTCTTATCTCCTTTTATTTTAAGATGAGCATGTGGAATTGACATGGTTAGTGAAGGGGCATGCTTTCTTGGATTATGTAGCAACAGCAGAAGAAAAAACTTGCTAACATATCTATCAGTTCTGCTGGTTCCTATAAGAACTAATGAGACTGAGAAATCTAGAAAGCATCTATACCAGTGACTGTTTTTTCATTCTCCTTTTCTTCAGTTGGGATGATTAGCTTGGGTAGGCCTAACCTTCATTCCTGGTCCTTCATTCTCCACCCTCTTCTCATTTAGTATAAGAATCTTTCTAATTGTGAGCCTCTGTCGCTGATGTGTAAAACTCTACAGACATGTTAGAGTAGGAAAAAGAATATGAGCTGTTAACCTAGGCACTAAGATCCTGAATAGCCAATTGAAGAGATTGGTAGCATTTTCATTTACTATTAAGCAAAGTTGGGGGCTTTTGAAAGAAAAGATAGCTTAATGTAGATGAAATCATCAGATCAGATCAGATCAGTCGCTCAGTTGTGTCCGACTCTTTGCGACCCCATGAATTGCAGCACGCCAGGCCTCCCTGTCTATCACCAACTCCCAGAGTTCACTCAGACTCACGTCCATCAAGTCAGTGATGCCATCCAGCCATCTCATCCTCTGTCGTCCCCTTCTCCTCCTGCCCCCAATTCCTCCCAGCATCAGAGTCCTTCCCAATGAGCCAACTCTTCGCATGAGGTGGCCAAAGTACTGGAGTTTCAGCTTTAGCATCATTCTTTCCAGAGAAATCCCAGGGCTGATCTCCTTCACAATGGACTGGTTGGATCTCCTTGCAGTCCAAGGGACTCTCAAGAGTCTTCTCCAACACCACAGTTCAAAAGCATCAATTCTTCGGCGCTCACCCTTCTTCACAGTCCAACTCTCACATCCATACATGACCACAGGAAAAACCATAGGCTTAACTAGACGAACCTTTGTTGGCAAAGTAATGTCTCTGCTTTTGAATATGCTGTCTAGGTTGGTCATAACTTTCCTTCCAAGGAGTAAGCGTCTTTTAATTTCATGGCTGCAGTCACCATCTGTAGTGATTTTGGGGCCCAGAAAAATAAAGTCTGACACTGTTTCCACTGTTTCCCCATCTATTTCCCATGAAGTGGTGGGACCAGATGCCATGATCTTCATTTTCTGAATGGTAAGCTTTAAGCCAATTTTTTCACTCTCCACTTTCACTTTCATCAAGAGGCTTTTGAGTTCCTCTTCACTTTCTGCCATAAGGGTGGTGTCATCTGCATATCTGAGGTTATTGATATTTCTCCCGGCAATCTTGATTCCAGTTTGTGTTTCTTCCAGTCCGGCGTTTCTCATGATGAAATCATAGAGTTGAATTTAATTATCTGGACAAAAGATGTCCAATAGGTTTTAATTTCTGGTGCTTACTCCAGTCAGTTAACTGGTAATAACTGCTTAGAATGCTGTTTAAGGAGCCGTGTCTGGGCATGGCCAAAAAGTTATCTGCTGTGGAGTGTTGATAGGAGCAGCATACGTGGTATTTATTTGCCAAGTCTGAACTAAATTATGGCTTAAGATATTTGAATTATGGGCTTTGTAACTCTCAAAGGTGGATTAGATCAAGAATTCTTTGTATTACCAATGGAAGAAAAGAGAACAGTGCCTGGTTAAAATCATAAAGTGAGGTCATAAATGTATCTGTCATGGAGAAATGAATAGTGTGAGAGGGGAGGGCAGTGAAGAGGGCACAGAGGGAATAGAGAGTAGGCATTTAAACAGTATGGGTGGTGTTTCGTCACCTGCTAATTAATAAAATGCAAAAAGGAAGTATGTATGTGATAAGCTTTTATAAATAAAACCAAGTCACATATTCTTCATTGTATGTGATCAGAACTTGACAATAGCAGTCCATAAATTTGTTCCCAGGAAACAAATCTTGAAGAGAGATTAAGTGTAGTTCTGAATGTACACATCAACATGTATGTATAGAAATCCATGAATTAATTGACGCATGGTAAATTTGGGTGACTGAACAAAGAGAAAAATGATTTTTTGACTACTTACTAAAAATTGTTTTCATTGGATACAATAAATAGATGGCATATTTCTGAGATTAAAAAAAGTGGTACAGAAAAGTAGTAATGATATTGATGTATATCAGTCACTCAGTTGTGTCCAACTCTTTGCAACCCCATGGATGATAGCGTGCCAGGCTCCTCTGTCCATGGAATTCTTCAGGTAAGAACTGGAGTGGGTTCCCATTTCCTTCTCCAGGGGATTTTCCCAACTCAGGAATCAAATCCCCTTCTCCTGCATTGAAGGCAGATTCTTCACCTTCTGAGCCAGGGATGTCAAATCATTTGAGTATTTGTAAAGGTTTTCATTTAGTTATCTGAAATGAGCAATAATTATATCAAAGGTAGAAAGCTAAGGGAACTTTTTCATTTTGGACAGATAATGACAAAAAGGAGAAATGGAGACTTCCTGGCAGTCCAGTGGTTAAGACTCTTCACTTCTACTACAGGGGCTGCAGGTTCAGTTCCTGGTTGGGGAGTTAAGATCTCACGTGCCTCTTGGCTTCTCAGCCAAAAAATCCAAAACATAAAACAGAAACAATACTGTAACAAATTCAATAAAGTCTTTAAAAAAATGATCCACATAAAAAAAAAAGAGGAGAAATGGCTAAAGGTAAAGGGAGATCATGTTTTAGGATCAATGATAGCCAAGCTGGGAAATGTTGGATATGGTTGGTCTTGGGCCTACTAGTTTAAAAATGAGATAGTATTAATAGTAGAAAGTTCAGAGAAAATTTTTATGATTGAAATGTGGAAGAAAAGGGAAGGGCATCTATAAAGAGTTATATAACCATAATTATATGGCTCAAATAGTTCTATGAGCCAAGAGTTTAAAGAACATGTAAAGGAATTTCATGTATAAAAGAGGTATATTAGACATAGGGTCAGAACTGTGAGAATAGTTAAGAAATCCAAAGGATTTTCAGCTGAGGATTCTGAAAATTTCTAGAGTAACCGAATGGGCTTTTACAATTATTTGGGGAACATGAAGAACAAGAAAGGGATGTCTACTTAGAGCAAATGGTACATTGTTCATAAACAGCAGAATGCAAACAGAAAGTAAAACTCTTATATTGCTATGATTTTTATCAAGGTGAGTGGTTTTTCATTTGGAAGGGCAGAAAATATATATTTGAATTGATAATACTAAAAAATAAAAAAACTTGAATTGATAATAATAAATAGGGATATGAGAACAGAAAAGGAGGTGGATGGTAGGGAATACATATTAATTTCCTGATCTTTTTAGTTGCTATTAAGACACTGACGTTTAAATATAGTTAGTTATAAAGGTGACTATCAAAAGAAGAAAGGACCAAATTTGTTCCAAATAGAAAATAGCAAAACAGTCCCCCCACCAAACAAAAATATAGCAATAAATAGAAAATTCAAAATGCATTAAAGATAGAATGTATGTTATTCCATCAAAGCTCTGAAACATTTGTATTAAAGAAGAAAAATTTCTATGTATTTTAGAATAGTTAATTCCTGGAAAAACTCTTTGAAGTTTTATTAAACAGATGGTCTGAAATCTCTTGAATTTCAGAGATCACAAAGAAAAACATGGAATCATGGAGAACAAAGTCTTGCCAGAATAATATCATTTCCTGTTTTTCAGATAGAAGAGGGAAATTTTGTCACTATTTGAGTTGCAGTAAGTGTTTTTGTTTTATCCATGTGAACATTTTGGGCAAATGGTTGGCTTGAGGAGCCAAACCAGGTGGGGTCTCCAATAGCAACATGTGGCTGTATATTAATGAATTAAAATTAAAAGTAATTAAATGAATACAGTCCTTCATCAATGCAGATACAGAATATACCCAGGATAACAGAAAGGTCTATTGGACAGCGTTGTGCTGGAGATTCTGATTCTGTGGGTATGAGGTGTTCCCGATTTGACAGTCTCTCTAGAGATGACCTATATAGTTAGGCAGATTTGTAACCATGTGAGTGATTCTTCAAGTCCTACCTCCTGTTATTTCCTCATTAACTCTTTGTTTCAGCTAGCCTATTTGTGGGTGCTCTGTGAAAGCCCCTTACAACTTCCCTTTGGCTTCTCTTCTCCCGTTTGGTTTTGCTGCTCTTACCTGCTTTTGTGGATTTGGTTCGCTGGTTGTTTTCTCAGCACGTTCTCCCTTCCTGTGTAAGAGATTACTGACTCTCTTGAGATGTGTGCTATTCCTCAGACTCATGCCTGAGGTAAAAGTGGCGCTATCCTTAGCTTCAGGGATGTGCCTGATTGGCAAGGGGAACGGATTTTCCTTTAACTAATATTGGGTCAGGAATGGGTTTGTAACCCAAATGATATGTGAGGAGGGGGAATCTGGAAATAGGAAATTAGAGAGTTTCCTCACTGCTGAGAGACCCCTGAGGAGAGAAAGCTTTACTTGTTCTAAACATTGTGTATAGATGTGATACCTGGAGTCACTTTCCTGTCAGCCTGAGAATAAAGGATATCAGGGCTGTTAGATGGAAAAAACCTGAGTCCTTACATTGTTGAGCTGCTTCATAAACCAGCCCTGAAACCTGCCCTTATGTACTTATTGTGTAGTGATAATGCATTTTATTTATCCATTTTCATATGCATCTCTGTTACTTGCAGATAAAAGCATCTTAATTATCCTTCAAAATTTAACCCGAGTCTCTACTTCTGAAGAAACTTCCAGACTATTTTTTTTTTCACACTTCTTTTTCAAAATACTTTTTGGATATGTTCAGATGTGACTTCTTTGGTTCTGTTACAGTCCTTAAATTGTTTGATTTCTTTGTCTTGTTTCTTCAATTTAATTGTGAGTTCCTCGGAAACTCAAATATCAAAGTAACTTGTATGTACATAGCTAATATGTATTTTTTCTTTGCCTTTATAAATTTGTCATTATATACCTAGTGTGAACTTGTGGAAACATTTATTGGTGTTACAAAGCAGAAATTAGTATAACAGCCTTTAAAGATTTTATTTAACTTTAAAAAAATTTATCTTATTGAAGTATAGTTGATTTACAATGTGTTAATTTTTGCTGTGCAGCAAAGTGATTCAGTCTTAGTCTTTTTTTCATATTCTTTTCCATGATTTACCACAGGATACCGAATATAGTTCCCTGTGCTATATAGTAGGACCTTGTTCTTTTAAGCTTTTCTGAAATAAAGATTTTGTCATTTGTTTTCTAGTTGTTACCACTGACTGAAGAAGAGAAAACTGCGGCAGAGCAATTAAGAGCTCACATGTCAGACTTATGAGGAAGAAATGGACTTGCCAAAAGGAACTCTAATGGGGAAGAAATCAATCCCAGAAATTTAGGAAGATGTCTTGTTAACATTGATGACTATTGGTCGGGAGATGACAAAGGAGATTTGGCTTGGGTGACTGGATAGTGATGCCTTCCACAGAAGAGGGGGATACAAGAGAAGGGCAGATATTGTATTAATAAAGTTCAGCCAAAGGGGCAGAATGGAAATAAAGAGATTTTAAAAATATATGCACACATGCTTAGTAATTTCAGGCAAGGAAGTCCCAACACCATTTTGTATCTGTTTCTGTATAACTGGGATAACACAGATGTCCTGACTGACCTATTGCAAAACAATATTACGTACTATCAGTCAGATGTGAATGAACATGCTTGGGAAATTAAAGGTTAGAAAAATATTTGTACTATATTATACATATGTAAATAATTTTATTGTTGAAAATTCTGATCGCAGATGTGATCACCTTATTGGTGAGACTACTAATATGTGACTTAACTGTCTCCCACAATACCTAACTTAGTAGAAAGCTGGCTTTTCTGTGACAGCTTCACTTTTATTTTTGTCCTGTTCCTTCTGCCTGCCAATGTTGAGCGTGAGCTCTGCTTTCTAATGCTGTTTCTGATTGTCCCTGTCACATTTCAGGGACCTGAAATATACCTTTGTTCTCCTCTAGTCTGCATTACTGTAGTTGTTCAGTTCATTCTACTGTAAATCTCTATATATGAACCTTCAATATGAACCTTCAAGTTGTGAGCGTTCGAAGACGTAAATGTGTGTTTTCCCCTCGAATCACATAAGTTAGCTCTGTTTGAGGAGGCACTGTTGGGTTTTGAGGCACAGGCCCGGAATGTAGGATGGAACATGAAGGTTGCAGCAGCCATTCAGAATGTAATCCAGTGCTACCGTGGCATCTATGATGAGAAAAAAAGAGCTACCACTCAGACATCACTGGATTGTTCTTTCAAGAAGGTAGACAGAATTAAATCCAGCAAGGAACCAGAACCTGTGCCAGCAACTGCAGGTATGGAATCGCAGCTTGCCCGTCTCCTGTTGCTGATGCCCCTCCAGCTCTACCATCTCCCACCTCCTCTCCCTCTCCAGTCAGTAACTCTTCATGCCCGTTCACTCGATGCCAGCTCCTGTTGTCCTGTACTACTGTGCTTTTCAAGATACTGTACTTTCAGATTAAAAATGTTTTATTTCTTTGTGTTTGTTCCATATGTATTATTTGTGTGAAAACTACTATCAACTTATTACAGTACAGTACTGTATAGCTGACTGTGTTAGCTGGGCACCTAGGCTAACTTTGTTGGACTTAACAAAGAAGCTGGACTTAAGGAACGCACTCTCAGAATGGAACTTGTTCATATGTAGGGGACCTACTGTCTGTGAAAGCTAAGAAACTGAAATGAGAGGATCGTTGCAACTGTTTACCAGTTTTGTGTGTATGTGTGCACCAATGTCCCTATTTTTTTTTTTTTTTAAATGGCAAGTATGGTATACACTAGGAGGTCAAGTTATCAATAAATTATCACTGTTAATGTTCTGGGAAATGCTGGAAGCTCTGCTAAAAAGTTGAGAGGAGAAGCAGATATTGGAGATGTAAAAGCAGGTTTTAAATTCTAGCTGTACAAGCCTGAGCAAATCACTTAACGTGTGTGTGTCAGGATGACTGGAAGTACAATGAGATGGTGAAGTATTAAGTTTTGATATTTGGTTTAATTCAATACATATTTCCATATATGTAATAAAAACAAGATATTGAAAGACCAGGAAAAGTGAATCAAATGTTAATTTGCAGGTTATAGAATTATACTTTTTTGTAAATAAGAATTTTTTCTGTTATGTTATTAATAAACTTATAATAGCTGACAAACAGGGTTGGAAGAGTAGCTTCAGTTAAAATTGTCTATTCTGAATATTTGGAGAACAGAAACTACCCTAACCTTTAAATTACAAATAAGTCACACTTTAGTAACATATACTACTCTTCTTCAGTACTCAGGCAAGTAATATTGAGGAAATTCCTGTCATGTTATGACTATGGGATGAGATGTTGATTGGTGGGACTGAAAAATGGTGGTATCACAAAGAGGTCTTAACAAGTTACTGGAGTTAAAGTGTTTTGCTTGCGATCAGGGGGAAAAAAAAGAAACAACGATGTTTTTCCTTTGACTTCCTTCACAAGTTACCTTAAAATGTTGGTTCTTCCCCTCATCCCTCTTAAAATTGTTCTCTCTGCACTTTATATATTGATTTATTTCCCAGGGTTCATTTATTGCCTCTTTGGGGAATGATTTCCAAGTATAACTTATTCCACTAGAAGTGAAAGTGTTAGTTCATCAGTCGTATTTGACTCTTTGCAACCCCATGGACTGTAGTCAGCTAGGCTCCTCTGTCCATGGAATTCTCTGGGCAAGAATACTGGAGTGGTAGCCATTCCCTTCTCCAGGGGATCTTCCTGACCTAAGGATCAAACCTGAGTCTCCTATATTGCAGGTGGATTCTTTACTGTCTGAGCCACCAAGCAGGCCTAGATCCAAATTTCCAGTAAAAACCTTGACCTGAATATTCAAATTGAATGTGTCCAGAATACTTAACTGACTTTATTTTGTTAATAGCCACTATTCTGTTAGGTGGAATTAAGGTGTGCATCCATTTCTTTATATTCTTAGTTAATCTGTAACTTTTTAGATGTTTATTGTATACAACATTCATTTTACCTTCACTCATCTACCGAGTTTAGACCATTATTATTTCTCATCTGGATGATTGTTTTCTCTTATGTGACTATTCTCTTAGGGCTTCCTTGGTGGCTCAGACAGTAAAGTTTTCGCCCGCAGTGCGTGAGACCTGGGTTCAATCCCGGGGTTGGGAAGATCTCCTGGGGAAAGGCATGGCCACCCACTCCAGTATTCCTGCCTGGAGAATCCCCATGGACAGAGGAGCCTGGCAGGCTATAGTCCATGGGATCACAAAGAGTAGGACACGACTGAACAACTAAGAACAGCACACATTTAACTATTAGTCTTTTTATGCCCTAAGTATTAGGTTGTATTTTAAATACAACTTTAAGAAATTAACAAAATAAAAGTATGCCTATTCTCCCAAACAGTTGCAACTTTTTCAGATGTTTCTATAATATATATACAAATCAAAAATCATTTTTAAACAAAAATAGGCTGACAGCTTACACTGTACTGTAGCTGCACTTAGTCTTTTTTCATTTTAAATATATCTTCATGTCACATCTGCTGTTCTTTTGAGCAGCTGTATATATGAATTTACCATAATTTTTTTTCACCAGTTCCTCACTGACAGGCATTTAAGCTGGCCCCGGTAAAGAATCCGCTTGCAGTGTAGGAGACACTAGGGACTTGGGTTCCATCCCTAGGTTGGGAAGATCCCCTGGAGGAGGAAATGGCAACCCATTCCAGTATTCTTGCCTGGAAAACTCCATAGACAGGAGTCTGACAAACTACAGTCCATGGGGGTCACAAAGAGTCAGACTTGACTGAGCATGCACACTACAAGAGACAAATTAGGAGATGGGGGAAAGGGGGAAAAGAGGAGGATGGCAAGGCATGCCCTTCAGATCAGGTCAGTCGCTCAGTCGTGTCCGACTCTTTGTGACCCCATGAATCACAGCACGCCAGGCCTCCCTGTCCATCACCAACTCCCAGAGTTCACCCAGACTCACGTCCATCGAGTCAGTGATGCCATCCAGCCATCTCATCCTCTGTCGTCCCCTTCTCCTCCTGCCCCCAATCCCTCCCAGCATCAGAGTCTTTTCCAATGAGTCAACTCTTCGCATGAGGTGGCCAAAGTACTGGAGTTTCAGCTTTAGCATCATTCCTTCCCTTAAGGAATTCTAGTAGAGCTGACCACAGGTTTCCCAACCACACAGGGTAGTTGAGTATCCAGCCAAGTTTTCTTCTTGCTTAAGTGAGCCAGTATCTGACTTTGCCAACAAGCAATGACCCCTCATTAGTTGTTCAGGTTTTCTAATTTTCCACTATTGAGAACTATTACAATTAATCTTAAACAGTTTGGGGCTCTTGGGCAGATACATCTATTAGCACAAGAACCGATTTTAATATTTATCATAGATTGTAATTTGTCTTTTTTGCTTTCTGCTCTACAGGGTTGCAAAGACCCCTTCTCATTACTCTGAATCCCAAGTAATATAATACTGTGTCCTACAAGTTTTTTCCCCCACAGGTGCACATATAATTTATTAATGATTACATTTTGAAGCCAGCCATTTTGATCCAGTATTTAAATAAACTATTTAATATTAAAGCATTTTTAAAAATTGAGGTAAAAACCATTATTAAAATGTTCAATAGAAGGCATTTAAGTATAAAAGATGAGCAACTATCACCTCTATGTAGTTCCAAGGCCATAAATAATTTTTGGTGAAAGGATTTTTCAGGCACAATTATTCCTAAATTATATCTTTGTCCATGGCTCCTGCCATTAAAGAAAAAATTGTTATGCCCACTACTTACAAGAAAGTCCAAATGCCTTGATATTTAACAACTTCCTAAATTATTGCTGATTCTGTTCACGTGCATTCAGTTAGGTTAAGTGTTAACAGTTTTGCAAGAAACTGGAAAGGAACATTTTAGTTCAAATGAAGGATTTTATGTATATCCTTTGTATCATACCTTCAATTCCTGCAATCTTTCAACATTTTTTACCTAGAAAACTGGAGAAAGGAGACGCCGATACAGGAAAGCTGAACGCAGGTGAAACCCTTGCACTTTCCAGTCTTAAGGCTCTAGCTCACCTTAAGTCCCAAGTAATGCAGGGCGGCAGTGGTTGCATGGGGGAGGCTGCCGGCTACACAATACAAGGTCCCATCTTCCCACGCCCGACACTGAAATTACCGCTCCGGGCTTCACAATCTAGAGCTTAGATTCAGTAGTTAGGGCGGAAGTCCTAAAAATCAGAATCTACGTTTGCTCCTCGAGCAAGAATCACCAGCCACGAGTCCTCTACACCACGGTTTTGCAAACTGCGGCCACAAGCCACCTGCAGCCCAATCAGCAAGAGTAGTAGAAAAACGCTGATTTCGTGGAGCCCCACCCTAGAATCCGAATACCTAGGGGTGTGGCTCCGGAGTCTGCATTTCCCCCAAGCCCTCCAGGTGGCTCCCGCCTCTGGCGCTCAGAAGTTTGAGAGGAGTGGAGCCCCGCCCCTCCCCGAGCGGGGCGGGGCGCAGCCCAGCGCCGCGCTCTCCTCCGCCTGCGCTAACCCAGACCTAAGGCACGCAACCCGGCGGCCTCGAACGGCCAAATCTCGTGTGCGCTCCCGCACCGCGGGAACTAAGCGCCGGCTTCTGGCCCGCTCCCTTAGCGCAGCGGCCTGCGCGCATGCGTGCGCGCGCGCCGCGCCTTTCCTCACGCCGCGCCTTCCGCTGCCCTGGTTACCGTTAGTGTTTGCGAATTCCCTGCAGCACCTTCTTCGCGGGAGACCAGCGCCGCCGGACTCCGGCAGCAGTTCGATACGCGCGCGCCTGCGTCACGTGGGCCGAGGCTCCCTCGCGGTCGCTGGCGAGCCGCTGAGCCGGGAGGAGAGGAGCTGCGGGCTACCGCTCACCCTCCCACCGCGCCCAGGGGCTGGCTCCCGGATGAAAATGGCGAAGTGGGGGTAGCTGGCGCGGAGCGTGAAGCTATGGGGCGCGCAGGTGTGGCTGCCGTCGGAGCCCCCTGAGGCGGGCGCCTGGCGGTTCTCCGGGGCAGTTTGACCTGGCGACCTCGGGCTTGCGCCTTCTCGGTCAGATCACGGGCTCCGCGGGTCTCCGAGGGCCCCGCCGAGAGAAGGGGGCAATGGATGAACAGAGTGTGGAGGTGAGGGGGCTTGAGGAGGGTGGTGGCTTAGTCTCCCTCGTCACCCGCTGAGCGTTCTGTATTCGGGGCGCCCCGTCCTAGTCCACCCTCTCGTGGGGCACCCCCGCCCCACTGCTGCTGCTGTGGAGGGGCTGACCCAGTGTGGGGGACGCGGTGCTCGTTGTGCAGCCCTCAAGGGCGCCTTGTGGTCGGACAGTTCCCGCAGTCAGGTGGTGCGTATCCGGGCGTTTTCAGGATGTCTTGGCACTGGTACTCATCCCCACGGGGTTTTTGCAATGTACAGCGTTTTCAGCGCAAAACTGCAAATTCTTCATATGGTCGTGCCCTTGCGACTCGCGACCAGTTCTCACGAGTTTCTGAGCGAATCCGAATCTCCCTCCGAATGGGTAATCATTCCCTTCTCCGCTGTACATTCTGTAGACATCTGCCCTTCCCAGATTGAATGAGGATATACTCTTACTATCCTGTTTGATTGTAGTGTAAAGAGCAACCTGTTCTTTTTATCTGAGTCTTGTAAACGATGTTTTCAAATGTTTGGGATACTGACTTTAAGGCTAGGAACATAAAGATTGCTTATTGGACATAATTATATAATATTAATAATTGTCAAAATTTGAACCTTCCAATTACTAAAATACTAAATCCTTGATTCTTAATTAGGGACAACTATATTAGTTGGGTACTCCACTTGAAACTAGTTGTTCATCCAGTGGTCGTTTTGTGTCCTATCTCCCCACCCCCCCAGCGTCTGCATCTCACAGATTCTGGTCCTGCAGAGTCATGGTTAGACTCATGAGTAATTTTCTCCTTAATTCCTCTTGTAAAAGTATTATAAAGGTTTTGTAACCTCACCTTGGTTTTTAGAAGCGTTTTAATTCCTCTGGAATGGAGTAAAAATAAATGTGAGTACTGTAAAAATAAACTTACAATATGTAATAACCTACATTTAATTATATCTGTTTTCTTGCCAGATACTTCCTAAATGGATTCATCTCAAACTAGCAAGCATAATATTGTTCCTTCTATTTATGTAATTTTTTTTTTCTTCCCAAAGCCTTCATAGAGCTGCCACCAAAATTCTCAGTACAGGCAGAATTTCAGGCTCAAATAAATTGCTAGTTGGTTTGAACATCGTGGCAGAAATTCAGATTTCTGGATTCAGGATAGTTTTCCCTCTTGATCAAAGTATGCTGCCATTAATGGATCTTTTTATACTTAAAAAACTTATGAACACAATCCACTCCCCTTGGGGAATTTGCAGAAAAAGCAACAAGTTCATAGTGTTCATTCAGTCATATAGTTTGCCTTTTTTTTGTTACTGTTATACATCATAAGGATTTTTTTATCATAAACGTCAAAAATATTTTTAGTGGCTATCATAATCTATGTTAACTCCTGTAATTTAATATTTTGACTTTTGGGCTGCAGCCAGATTCTTGCCATTGTAATTATTGTTTGAGTGAGAATATTTGTGCAGAAGTCTATGTCTGAATTCCATGTTCTTTGCTTATACTAGGATCATTGTGAAGCTTAGAAAAATGGAGGCATTTTTTTCCTTCAGGAGATGTTCTGAGGTACCTGGACCTTGACTAACCAATCGTATATAGAATATAGTTGAAACTAGACGTTGTGAATCCAAAATAAATGTAAATGTTGAATGAATTATTGCAGGCATGCTTTATGCTCTTGATTCAATAGCCTAATCTGGTGAGCTTTAACTTCTTTTTACTGTTTTCAGAGCATTGCTGAGGTGTTCCGATGCTTCATTTGCATGGAGAAACTGCGGGATGCGCGCTTGTGTCCTCATTGCTCCAAGCTCTGTTGTTTCAGCTGTATTAGGGTAAGTTGTGTAACTCTTTACCTGCATTTAGCATATATAGGTGGAGAAGGAAATGGCAACCCACTCCAGTGTTCTTGCCTGAAGAATCCCAGGGATAGGGGAGCCTGGTGGGCTGCTGTCCATGGGGTTGCACAAAGTCGGACACGACTGAAGCGACTTAGCAGCAGCAGCAGCAGCAGCAGCAGCAGCATATATAGGGTATATTGTAAAGATTAACCATTTTTTGTATCTTTTTAAAGTTTGATATTTCATGCCCTTTTGAAAATGTCTTAAATGAATGTTCCTTACTAGGGAGATTGTCAACGTATATTGTTAAGCTCTGTGGAGATGAGTAATCAAGTGATAACTGCCTTGAAATGTCTGGAAACCAAAGCCCAGTGTAACTTTAGTATATTTACATTATTAAATCATTGCACATTTAACAAGTATTTATGAAGTGCTTACCTGCATTGTATTTGGGGTTGAAGATGCCAAGATAAGTGATGGAAGCGCTTTCCCTGCAGGAGTTTAAATCTAATTAAGAGAATGGACTTTGTGTTTATATTCAGGAATGTGTAGTGTCATAAAGAGGCACTTACAAAGTGCTGTGAGACACAAGATAGAGAGTTTATACTTGTTTGATGCGTAAGATAGAGAAAAGGCTAGTAATAGGTTCAAAGGCAAAGAATAAAGTCATATAAACTTATAGTTAAAAGAGACCTTAAAGGTGAATATAATCTGGTGGCTTTAAAATTAATGTCGGTGAACCCCACAACAAAATTATGAAAAAGCCTAAGATGTAAAGCAGAAGAACTTATTTTGGTTGTATGTGGGGATTCAGTGCACATCTGCAGGCCATAGCTGAAAACTGCCCTGCCCACATTACTCTTAGTAGATAATTTCCTTTATTGAGAAAGTCAAAGTCATCTAACATGCTCTTCATCTCAAACTTTCTGTGTGATTCCTTGTTCCTGCCTGAGGAAGGTAAATATCCCTTTGTCAAGAATAATATCTGAAACACTTCCTACATCATTTGCTTCCAGTCACACAGTTAGCAAATGATAGAGCTGGATTTGAACCCAGGAAGTCTGTCTAGAGCCTGTGTTCTTTGGCACTACACTACATGTGCAGAAGGCCTAGGTTACACACCATGCTGGTTCTCCCACTCATAAACTGAGAGACTTGATCTTTGCATTGTTTTCTCAAACAATAGAATGTGGATAACAAGATGTGTCCCACCAAGATGGTTGTGGCATTAAAGGAGATAAGTAAGCTAAAGGGTTTAATTTAGAAACTAACATATACTCTCCACTTGGGTGATTCTGTGGTATTCTAAAAATAGCAATTCATACACATATTATGTTTTATAAATGGTGTAGCTGAAGTGAGATAGATTTAAGTGGCCTCTATCACTGTAGTTAGTTGATAAAGTGGATCTGGATTCACCTCTTTTGATGAAGGTCTAGTATACATGGACATTTCAGGTGGCGCAGTGGTAAAGAATCTGCCTGCAGACGCGGGAGAAGCAGGAGACATGGATTTGATCCCTGGGACAGGAAGATCCCTTGGAGTAGGAAATGGCAGCCGTCTCCAGTATTTTTGCCTGCAAAATTCCATGAACAGAGGAGCAAAGAGTCAGATATGACTGAGCACAAAAATACAAAGATACAAATACCACTGTATAGATGACCTCTGGTTATTATCTTATACTTCACTGATCCTTCATTTCTTCACTGTTACCTTTTCCTCATCCTGTTTCTTACAAGAGCGTATTTCTTAAATATTGTGCTGGCATTTTCTTTTATGAAATGTCTGGGAATTTTTCATCTACCTTGAGAAATTTGGTTTACTTTTGCATGGCTTCTAAATCTTCCTTCAACATTGCCTTATAAATGTCAGACCTGATTGTCCTTCCAGCATCTTGAGATTTGCTTCAAATCAAATTCTTCCTGTTATTTTCTCAAGTTGATTCTCTTGAACTTTTTTCTTTGTTTCTTCTTTTCTACCAGGAGCTCAAACTTGAAACCTCTTGACACCAGTGTTTTTAAGTTATTATCGCCTAGTGTCATTTATATTTGTCCTGCCTTTCCATTCTTTTTATTACCATCCTAATGGGGCTTCCCTAGTGGCTCAGACGGTAAAGCGTCTACCTACAATGCCGGAGACCCGGGTTCAGTCCCTGGGTTGGGAATATCCCCTGGAGAAGGAAATGGCAACCCACTCCAGTATTCTTGCCTGGAAAATGCCATGGAGAGAGGAGCCTGGTAGGCTACAGTCCACGGGGTTGCAAAGAGTTGAACATGACTGAGTGACTTCACTTCACTTAATAGAGAATTGCAGATACTTATTACCTCATGCTTCGATAATTACAATTACCGTCTAACTGATCTGTCTTAAGTGTTTAATCTATAGTCCATTTCGTATCCTGCTGCTGTCTTGATGTTTTCCAGTAATGCCGTTCTTTTTTTTTTCCTCCCAGAAGCCTCAGATTTATTGCCTGAAGGATAAAGTCCAAGAACATTAACCTTGTATTCAGACCATCTGGATAATCTGGTTGTTAACTTTTTCTTAGAGTTGTCCTGGTTCCCAAGTACACCATCCATCTGTTCATTCAACAGCTATTAATTGTATGCCTACTTGGTTGGGCATTGACTTCTCAAGGAGTTGGCTTGTTTCCTAGTTAGGATGTATACAAAAAGGTAAATAGCTATGTTAGATATCCTTCATAGGATAAAGAAAAGTGAAATTGGTTAAGGGTTTAGAGTAGGGACTTTGAGAGGGCACAGGCAGGTTGGTAGCTACTTTAGATAGGGTAATCTGGGAATGTTTCTTAGTGTATGACATTTGAGCAGGGACCAGGATGAAATGGAAGAGTGATGGAAATATCTGGGAAAGAAGGTACCAGGCAGAGAAATCAGAAGGGGCAAAGGCCTTGAGAAAGAAATATGTTTAGTGTGCTGAGAAATAGCAAAGAAACCAGTGTGGTTGGAGCAAAGTGGACAGAGGGAGAGGGGAAAGGAAATGAGCCTTGGTAAAGACCTTGGATTTCATTTTAAGTGTGCTGCTATCCATTGAAAGCTTTTGAGTGATTTGAAGTAGTTGATGCTCTGAAAGCTTTCACTCTGTCTACTGTGTGGAAAGTAGACTATGGGCAGATGGTTGAGTGAAGAGAACAGTTAGGATGGGCTTTATTAATGGAAGGTGAGTGGTGGTTTAGACCGGGATGGGAACACCAGAGATGGTGAAAAATAGGGCTTTTCTGTTGTTTTGAATGTAGAATCAGTGGGTTTTCATACAGATGGGATGTGAGAATAGTTTTTTACAGCATCTGGATGAATGGTTTTCCATTCTGAAGCAGAAAAAACTGGGGGAGGAACAGATTCAGGTAGGCTATGAAAGTTGTGGGTTTTTTTAAAAATTTTTAAATTGTTTTAGTAACAGTACAAAAAAACATTGTTTTTGCTAGTGAGAGTGATATAACTAAATATAGTTCTGTCTTAAAGCAATTTATGACCATGATCAGATCAGATCAGTTGCTCAGTCGTGTCTGACTCTTTGCGACTCCATGAATCGCAGCACGCCAGGCCGCCCTGTCCATCACCAACTCCCGGAGTTCACTCAGACTCATGTCCATTGAGTCAGTGATGCCATCCAGCCATCTCATCCTCTGTCGTCCCCTTCTCCTCCTGCCCCCAATCCCTCCCAGCATCAGAGTCTTTTCCAATGAGTCAACTCTTCGCATGAGGTGGCCAAAGTACTGGAGTTTCAGCTTTAGCATCATTCCTTCCAAAGAAATCCCAGGGCTGATCTCCTTCAGAATGGACTGGTTGGATCTCCTTGCAGTCCAAGGGACTCTCAAGAGTCTTCTCCAACACCACAGTTCAAAAGCATCAATTCTTCGGCGCTCAGCCTTCTTCACAGTCCCAACTGTCACATCCATACATGACCACAGGAAAAACCACAGCCTTGACCAGACGAACCTTTGTTGGCAAAGTAATGTCTCTGCTTTTGAATATGCTATCTAGGTTGGTCATAACTTTCTTTCCAAGGAGTAAGCGTCGTTTAATTTCCTGGCTGCAGTCACCATCTGTAGAGATTTTGGAGTCCAGAAAAATAAAGTCTGACACTGTTTCCACTGTTTCCCCACCTATTTCCCATGAAGTGGTGGGACCGGATGCCATGATCTTCGTTTTCTGAATGTTGAGCTTTAAGCCAACTTTTTCACTCTCCACTTTCACTTTCATCAAGAGGCTTTTGAGTTCCTCTTCACTTTCTGCCATAAGGGTGGTGTCATCTGCATATCTGAGGTTATTGATATTTCTCCTGGCAATCTTGATTCCACTTTGTGTTTCTTCCAGTCCAGCGTTTCTCATGATGTACTCTGCATAGAAGTTAAATAAACAGGGTGACAATATATAGCCTTGACGAACTCCTTTTCCTATTTGGAACCAGTCTGTTGTTCCATGTTTGGTTCTAACTCTTGCTTCCTGACCTGCATACAAATTTCTCAAGAGGTGGATACTATTGTTCAAAATTTTGGACTAGTTCAGTTTATGACAATATTTGTATTTTTTTAAATCTTAAAGAAGATATAATTCACATACCATAAAATTCACCCTTTTAATGTATAAATAAAGTTTTTCTTTTAGTATGTCAAGTTCGAGGTGGTTATTATACATTTAATTGGAGATGTTGACAGTTGGAAGTATGAATCTGGATTTGAGGAATGGATTGAATTATTGGCATATAATTAATATTTAAAGGCAGGGGACTAGATGAGATCGCCAGATTACTTCCAATGGGAAGAGATTTTTAGGTCTGAACTCTGGGTCACTCAACGTTCAAATGTTAGGAGAAGGAGGATTCAGTAGAGTATATTAAGAAGGAGCCAGGAGTGAGACATCACAGAATTCAGATGAGAAACGTGTTTCAAAAAGGAGCGATTTAGCCTTGTCATATGGTTGTAGCTTGGGAATTGACTGTTGGATTTGAGAATAAGTAGGTTTTTGATGACCCTAGTAAGTAATTTCAGTGGAACAGTAGGGGAAGATTTGATGTCAGAGTGGGAGGAGAAAGAGACAGCAAGTATAAAAACTGTCAGAGAATCTTACTGTAAAGGGGCGAAATAAGGCAGTGATTTGAAGGGGGATGTTGAGAGTCACCTTTTGGGAGAAGGTTTTTATCTTGCTGGGACTAAACCAGTAGAGAATAAATAATGATACTAGAGAGACGAGCATAATTACAGAAGCAAAGTCCTTGAGATGTTGAGAACTCCACACAACCGAGTTGTAATATTATTTATTTGAATGCCTTCCTTTCTTTTCCATCCCATCTCTGTTCGTTTGTCCGCAGAACTTGAACTGTCTCTGACAGTCCAGATACTTGTGTCATTTTAACAAACGAATGTTCAGGTGCGTGAATAGACTTGCCTGAAGTCACGTGGCGGTCGATGGAGGACTGAGGGTAAACTCCCTCCCAGGCCAGCACTCTGCCTGGGGCTCTCTAGTGCCTCCACATGCACCAAAAGACAGGAACATGGCTGTGTTTTCATTTATCTCCCTGCGCTCAGTTGATTTTTTTCTCAATGTCTGTTTCTGTTTTGTATTTTCTCCCTTTTTTTTTTTTTTTCTGACATCTTTCTCATCTAATTTTTAAAATTTATTTTTAATCCCCTCTTGATTTTCAGCATTGGTAGCAATTCATTTGCCTATAATTATTGACTTTGTTTTTCATTTTTCAGTCTTTTAAAATTAGGTATATTTGACATACAGTAAACAGCATGTATTTAAAATATATAATTTGATAAGTTTTGGCAGATGTTTACGTTGAAAAGCCATTCCTGCAATCAAGATAATGAATATGTCTGTAATCCCCCAAAACTTCTTTTTGCCTCTTGGTAATGCCTCCGTTTGCTTGTTTTGTTTCTCAAGCAACCAGGAATCTGCTTTCTATCACTTTAAATAAATTTGCATTTTCTAGAATCTTATACAAATGGAACCTTACAAAATGTACTCTTAAGGGTTTGGCTTTTTTCACTCAGCAGAAATTATTTTGAGATTCATCTGTGGTGTTTTAACAGTACTATTCCTTTTTATTGCTGTAAAGTAGCATTCCATTGTATGCATAGCTATAATTTGTTTATCCATTCACCCATTGATGGACATAAGAGTTGCTTCTAGTTTTTGGTGTTTGCAAAGAAAACTTCTATGACTATTTGTATACAAGTCCTTAAATGGACTTAAGCTTTCTTTTCTCGGGTAAATAGAAATGAAATGGCTCAATCATATGGTAGGTGTATGTTTAACAAATTGTCAGACTATTTTCTAAAATAGCTGTATCATTTTACATTCTTACCAGCAGTGTATGAAAGTTCCAGATCTTCTATGTTAATGCCAACACTTGGTATGTTCAGTCTTGAATTTTAGCCATTCTTACAGGTACGTAGTAGTAATTCAACTTTTCCCTTGAGATCAAGAAACAAACAAGGATGTGTACTTTTATTACTTTGGACCCTTATACTCTCCCCAAACCCTTGGTAACCACTATTCCTTCTTCTCTGGAATCCGGCTAGTCTATGTACCCCATATAAATGGAATCAAAGAATATCTCTTCCTTGCTGTTTATCTCTGAGCTCTCTATTCTGTTTCATTGTCCTACGTTAGTACCAAACTGTTTCGATTTACCGTAACTTTGTAGTAAACATTGAAATCAGGCAATGTGAGTCCTCTTAACTTTGTGAAAAGTTTTCAGTTTTTCACCCTGGAGTATCATGTTTGCTGTGGGGTTTTTATGTATTGTTGTTGTTCAGTCTCTCAGTTGTGTCCAGCTCTTTGTGACCCCATAGACTGTAGGACACCAGGCTTCCCTGTCCTTCACTGTCTCCCATTATTTGCTCAAACTCAGGTCCATTGAGTTGATGCCATCCAGCCATCTCATCCTCTTTTTCCCCCTTTTCTTCCTCCCCTCAATCTGTCCCAGCAGCAGGGCCTTCTCCAATGAGTTGGCTCTTCGCAGCAGGTGCCAGAGTATTGGAGCTTCAGCTTCAGCATCAGGCCTTCCAATGAATATTCAGGGTTGATTTCCTTTATGATTGACTGCTTTGATCTCTAAGGAACTCTCAAGAATCTTCTTCATCACCACAGCTCAAAAGCATCAATTCTCAGTGTTCAGATGAGGCTAGAGAGGTGTGGGCTGAGACTACCTCTGGAGGACATCTATGACTTTAGCAGAGCATTGTTTGAGGGAAAGAAATGTGACCTAAATCTGGCTTTGCTCAGGGACCAAAGAAATAATGTTCAAGGTTATTAAGAATGGAATCCTTTTCCATCTATTTTCTTTTTCTTACAGCTTTATTTTCTGTTCTGCAAAGTAGATTTTCCCCCTATTTATCTTCTGTTGTTCTTCAAGGATTCCTTGGGAATTTTATTTCTGAGTTATTTGACTTTATTTAAAAAATTTAGGTTCTTTCATAGAAACAGGAAGGAATAAACAGAAATAGCAGGTATTGGGGAGTATATAGCTATTGGATTATATATTTATTTACCTCAGAACCTATTAACCAGGTAATTAAAACAAAATATTTTATTGTAAAGTTAAAAAAAAAAATTTAACTATGAAGCTATGTTTTTGGAAATGTATTCAGGAAATCTTAACATCTTCTTTGTAGATGGTGTAAAACTGCTCCCTATCCAGTAATAATTAAAATGGTTATAGTAATAGAATTTGAGGTTTAGTAGAGATATTATTCTTTTATAAAGCCTTTTTATAATTATGAGGAAACCAGGATATGTAGATGTTCAAATTGTTGAACTGTAGAACTCTTAAGACAGAGTTTTGCTGTATTGCTCATTTTATATTTTTCGAATTTTATATCCATAATGCATATACTTTACTATTAGCTTGCTTTTCAAAAAGGAATTTAATAGTACCTTAAAATTCCTCGGAGATTTTATGATGAGTCAGTTAGAAGTAAATCATCATAGTGGCTTGTTTCGGGGTGTGGAAATGACAGTGTTGTTATTATTTTTGTGGAGATTATTTTATCGTCCCTGTGAGATCCAGACTCCTAGGATCACTTTCTTTTCCTAGGAGAGAATAGCTTCTTAATAATTATTTTGGGATGAGTTCTGTCCCTTTGAAAATTTATTCTTGTCACGATGATAATGAGGAGACAGATTGCCCGCTATTCTGTAAGTATCTCTATAATTAATGCAGACACTAGAGAGGTAAACTCATTAATTTTGGTATGTAAGTACTCAGTATGTACAAATTAATGGTGTTTCTGCAATCAAAATCTAATTCTTTTGCCTCCTTAGCGCTGGCTGACAGAGCAAAGAGCCCAGTGTCCTCATTGCCGGTAAGCATTTTCCTATGATTGTGAATTTGGAAAGTAGTAACGTGATGGGGTCAGAGTGTGCCCTAATACTCATAAAGTTCTTTCTGCAATCTGCTACATTTATTCTCTTTTTGAATACAGTTGAAAAGAATATAAGCAGTCTATCTGTCTGAAGATGTGCAGACCAATTTATCTGACATAGAATTATATAGAATATGTTACCTTGTTTACCTTCTTTTGGAAAATCATTGTGTAACTTCTAAACTTGGCTTTTGTAACTACAAAAAGTAATAAAGTTTCTGTTAAAAAAATCCATAGCTGAATAAAAAGGCTTCTGATTCTGATACACCCCAGCTAATCTTTTCATAAATTAACACTTTGAGAAGAAATTGTTAAGTTTGTTCTTTTAGACGTCTATCTATGTATACTGATATGTGTACCTAATAATTTTTTCTTAAAACACAAAAATGATATTTTGTTGTTTGCTTCTTTTTTCCATGTAAAGTATAGTGGTGCCTTTATTGATGGTATGTACACATGTGTCATTTAAAATCAATGTTTGAATAATAATCCACTATAAGATTATACATTTATTTGTGCTTATACTGGAAGACGTTTAGTTTGTTTCCATATTTGGTTATTTCAGATGATGCCAGATTCCACTGAAGGAAAAGGCTTTTTACCATTCTATGTTCCTAATAATAGATATTGAAAGTACCTTTTTATTACATCCTTGGTAACACTGAGTTACCAATCTTCTTTTCTTTTTTGTTTTTCTGCTAAGTGAAAAATGGTATCTTGTTTTTAATCTGCTTTAAAAAAAAATGATTGGAACTGAGCATCTGTTAACATTTTTAGCCATTTATAATTAATTTTTTTCTTAAACTGTCTCTTTATATCTTTTGCCCATTTTTCTTCATGTATTGTTTGCATTTTTCCTATTAACTTCTAAGAAGATCAGGACTATCAAATAGAACTTTCCATGTGATGGGAATGTTCTCTAGTGTTGCTGTCAAATGTGATAATTGAGCACTTAAAATAAGTGTAGTGCAACTATGTAATGAAATTTCTTAAGATTAATTTGAATTTTAATTTAAAGTCACATATAACTAGTGCCTGTTAATTTGGACAGTAAAGCTTTAGGCTAAGGAATTGAGAATTTGTAATCTAAAATTTTTTTATTCCTTTTTAAAAAATAAATAGTACATTATTGTAAAAATGGACTGCAAACCATACTTTTTATTATGTCTTTGTTACTATCTTGATAGTAATTGGTATGAATATGATTGTGAGCTCTATTTTGAGGAAGGTGTTTATTTTTTCTTGATAATTTTTTTCCGGCTTTGCTGAGATATTAATTGACAAAATTTAAGCTATAAAATTCTGAAAGGATTCCTCCCCATTGAGTTAACAGATCTGCCACCTCAGTATTTACCTTTGAAATGTGTTTTAGAAAATGATCTTAAATTCCTGAATGAGAGTATACGTGTGTGTATATATATATATTTTTTTTTTTTTTTTTCTCCAGTGCTCCACTCCAGTTACGAGAACTAGTAAACTGTCGTTGGGCAGAAGAAGTAACACAGCAACTTGATACTCTTCAACTCTGCAGTCTCACCAAACATGAAGAAAATGAAAAGGACAAGTAGGTCCTCAGTTTCTTTGTTCAGGTGTTTCATAGATTGTGCTCCATGCCTTTTTAAATGACATTGAAAGATTCTTTCACTTTCCTAGGTGAACACTAGGACAGTTTTCTTCTGGTGTGGGTATCTCTGTTTGGAAAGACCCTCTGACAAGCAGGGGCTGCTCTCTAGTTGCAGCACACAGGCTTCTCATTGTGTTGGCTTCTCTGCTGTGGGGCAGGGCTCTAGGGTGTGCGGCTCAGTAGTTGCCGCTCATGGACTCTAGAGCTCGGGTTTAGTAGTTGTGCGCCGGCTTAGTTGCTTCACAGCATGTGCAATCCTTTCAGATCAGGGATTAAACCTTTGTCCCCTGCACTGGCAGGTGATTCCTATCCACTGTGCCACTAGGAAAGTCCTTTTTTTTTATGATGGCCATGCCAATCAGTGTGAAGTAATATTGTGGTTTTGATTTGCATGTACCTTATGAAGATGTTGAGCATCTTTACATATCCATTTGGCCATTTGTGTATATTCTTTGGAGAAGTTTCTGTTTTGTATTTTGCCCATATTTTAATTGTTTTTGTTTGTTTGCTTGGCTAGTGCTAAGTCGCTGCAGTCAAGTCTGACTCCTTGTTGACCCCATGACTGTAGCCCACCAGGCTCCTCTGTCCATGGGATTCTCCAGGCAAGAGTACTGGAGTGGGTTGCCATGTCTTTCTCCTGCTTGGCTAGGGTATTTGTTTAATTATAGGAATTCTTTATATAATTTGGAGATTAACTCCTTACCAGATACAGAATTTGCAGCTATTTTCTCTCATTCCATAGGTTGCCCTTTTACTGTTTATTGTGTCATTTGATAGACAGAGGTTAATTTGATGTAGTCTAATTTACACAAAAGCCATGGGAGTTCATTCTATATTTCCTGAGATAGAGTCATTTAAAATTGACTGACTTATTTGCCCAAACTTAAGTATTTGTTGTGGTAACTATGTTCCAATTTTAATTAATTTGTAACTGTACTTTTTATCTATAACATATAGGTGTGAAAATCACCATGAAAAACTTAGTGTATTTTGCTGGACTTGTAAGAAGTGTATCTGCCACCAGTGTGCACTTTGGGGAGGAATGGTAAGAGGAACAAATTCAGCATATTACTTTTAGTTAGAGTCTTGAAAGCACTGACATTTTTGTTTGATTTAGAAAGTAACATCATTCTACTCTGTTTATAGAATGAAAATTAAATGTATCTGCTTCATAGCAGAATGTATTGTATCTTTTGTTATTCCAGAAAATTTTCTTTTGTGGGAGATTTTGGTGTATGATGTGCATTCCTTACATAAATATTTTAATTGAAAACCTGTAAAATGTATATTTATTTGCAAATCTTCTGCTGTAGGATCAAGGTCTTTTCCTTAATCTGATACCCTGGTCAGTTGATCTGATATCCTGGCTGTGATTTCCAATTCTAGTTTCTTTAAAATGGAACAAAAACTTTATAGGCGTTTGTGAAACAATATGAATGTAGACATTTAGATCTTATGATTTTTTTTTTAATCTTCTTTTCTCAAGTACCTTTCTAATTTATTCATTTGTTTTAGAGACTGGGGGTTCAGTGATGAACACAACAGATATCAAACAGCTAGTTCTACACTCACGTGTTATTGTGCAAAATCTTAGAAATAAGTATACAGTGCTAATGAGAGTGAGTGACCATGGCATCTAACACTGTAAGCCTGAGTTAAGTTTAAAGGATGAGTAGGAGTTAAGTGGGTGGAGAATTTGGAGAAGGTGGAGGAAAGAGAATTATTTTTGAATAAGGAGTTTCTTTGGCAAAGGGCTGGTGGGAAGAAGTTTGAGGACCAAGAGAAGAGTAATAAATAAGGTAGTGTCAGGTGGTTTTGGCCACGATTAAGGATTTTGTTCCTTTAATGAGTGAAGATTTCTAGATAAGTAAACTTTTTGCTAAAGTCCATTATCTAAAATCTTGAAGGATTTTTTTTTTTTCTGCATGGGCCAAGTGATTTTAAGCAAACTCTGGCCTGTTTTAACAAACGGGCAGAAGATAAAATTCACTTGAAATTATTTACCAGTTTAGTAGTATCTGTAGAGTGTTAAGAAAGGAATGTAAATGTAGATGAGATATATGAAAATGTTCTAAAACTACTCATTAATTTAAATAGCATAGTGGACATACCTTTAAACCTTTGGCGGAAATTTATGAGCAGCATGTTACTAAAGTGAACGAAGAAGTAGCGAAACTTCGTCGACGTCTCATGGAACTGATCAGCTTAGTTCAAGAAGTGGTAAGAATACTACTACTAAAAGATCATTATATCTTTTATAGTTTATAATATATGTACATATATATTTTTCTTTTCTTTTGATTTTTTTGCCGCACCATGTGGCATGTGGGATCTTAGTTCACCAGCCAGGGATCCAGCCTTTGCCCCCTGCATTGAAACAGCATTCTTAAACCACTGGACCACCAGGGAAGTCCCTATAATAAAATATATATTTTTTATAATATAGATCAATCAGATGTTGAACTCAAGATTTGAAAATTTGATAAGATGTAGTTTCTCTCACTAACATCAAACCAGCTGAAGAATTGCATCCAAATTCCTTGCCTGTTTTGAAGTTGGTGCCAGAGAATTGCCTGTTCTTACACAAAAATAGGGAATCAATGAATGAGTTCAATGAGCCTATTTGTTACAGAGTCAATTACTGACTTCTGAATAGAATCAGTATTGACATGTTATAGTCATTAAGTCATTTATTCTTTGGGAGAGTTTCTGCTACCACATAATGAACAATTTCTGATCTTCTGAATTAGAACTACAAAATTGAAAGAGTAATATTTAACACTGCTCTTTAGATATTGTCTAAGTCAAGAGCTCTGGTGAGTTACTTACCATTTGTGATAATATTTCTATGGGAAAATATAATAAGCATCAAACATTTAAGTCGAAAATACACTTTTGGAATTTATTTTGTTTAAAGTTACCAGAATGATAGTTATTAATGAGGTTTGTGGACCATTCCTAACATAAAGATGTTTTTATTTTACTCATGCAGGAATCAAGATCGAGATTATCATTTTTATAACATTCTTTATACAGAAAATAATGTTTTTGAGTTACATGTGTGTTGCACAAAGTCATTTTGGACTATAAACAAGTTGGATGACTTGCATTTGGCTTTTGTCTACGTTTTTTTCTATTGTTTTCTTTTGATGGCATTTTAATTTGGGCATTAAAGAAAGTGTTTTGTTGGTAATTTGACATTCTTACTGCTTTTGCTTATAATAATAAATGTAGGAAAGATTACGTTTTATTTTGGGTGGTGTGCTATTTTAAAAAACTGTACTATGCAGTCTTTAAAAACCTTATTTTTTTCTTTCTGAGCTTAGTTCTGAAAAAAATTTAAAACTTTGTAAACTAGATAACGGTTTTTCAAATTTTTCATTTGTTTTAGGGTGATGTGAACTGACCTTAGTGTACTTTTTGTTTTTGAACAGTGATTTCCTATATGGTTAGGCTTTGTGCTTTATATGTGTTACCTAAAGCAGTTTTTTGTAATTACATATCTTTTCTGTTTAACTGCTAAAATATTATGTACTTTATTATGTTTTAATTGTTTAAAATTTTTTTCTGAGTTTTCTGTTGTATTTGAACAATTAAAAAGTGTTATTGGCTTACAGTTTTTAAAGAGGAAATTAAATGACTTTAAGAATTGCAGTGATAATGTTAAAGACCATTTACTTCTGCTTGAATAATTCAATTAAAAGTTTTTACCTGTTTATTTTCTAGGAAAGAAATGTAGAAGCTGTTAGAAATGCAAAAGATGAGCGTGTTCGGGAAATTAGAAATGCAGTGGAGATGATGATTGCACGATTAGACACACAGCTAAAGAATAAGCTAATAACACTGATGGGTGAGTTTTCTTGTGTACATGGGGCTTTGAACCTCCTTGAGATACGTCTTAGAAGAGCTAAAGTTGATAAGTTATAGGCTGGGGAAAGATTGCTTTAAAAAAAATTCTGCCTATTAATTGTTCCCTTGTGTCAGTTAACATTACACCAAATTGATATGATTTCTGCTGACATCATGGGATATGCTTCCAGCTCCTCAGATTTTGTGTTTTACAAAGATGGTCTGCTTTGGCAAGCATGCCTGTACTATTATCTTTTATTTTTTTCTTAATCATGTAAAGCAGTTTCTTTCTTCCTTTACTATAATAATAATTCATTTATCCCTCCATGTTTCCAGCTTCTTTGAGACCGTTTTCCTCTCTGGGCATTCTTTTTCACAGGTTCCTTTTTATTCAAAGAACATACCTCTTGCTGACATTTATCACAAATGGTCCACTTACTATATTCTTCTTTTTAGGCCGCTCTTAAATTTGGGGGGAGGAATTATTTCAGAATGGTTGATTGATTAAATACTTTTGTACATCTTTATATTCCTTAAGAAGCAATAACATTAATTTCATGACAGAGTATGTTGTCATTAGATATTTCTTAGAAGGATTTAGTAGAATTACATTGCATTTTGTCTGTTACTGTAGTTAGTGTTGGTTCTGAAATCCTCTTGTCAAAACTACTATAGTTAAAATTCTGAAAAAAAAAATAAAATAAAATAAAATTCTGGGAAATTTTTTAAGATAGCTGTAATGAAGTTTTGCTTACTTGAGATTGATTTCTTATTATTTAATAAGTTCAATTAAAGTTAATTTCATTTTCAAACCAATAATGAGCCTGAATGTTCATCTTTTGCTATTTCTAAATAGGTCAGAAGACATCTCTGACACAAGAAACAGAACTGTTGGAATCCTTAGTTCAGGAAGTAGAGCATCAGGTAATGGATATTAAATGACATGAGATAAAGACTTTATCCTTTTTTTATTCATGTAGTTGAAAAGTTTTTTGGTTTTGTTGTTTTTTGACAGTTTATATAAGATCAAAGATCTGTGGATCTGTGTGCTGTACTAGGAATTTTATGAAATAGGAATCAGCTGGTTGAGTTTCTGCATCATGTTTGGGAACTAGGCAAAAAAGATTAAAAAAAAAAATTTATTTGTTGGTTGTGTTGAATCTTAGTTGCATCATGTGGGATCTGGTCACACAGATTCTCTAGTTTTGGCAGGCTTGGTTACTCTGTGGTATGTGGGAATCTTAGTTCCTAAGACAGGAATCAAACCTGTGTCCCCTGCACTGTGAGGCAGATTGTTAACCACTGCACAACTAGTGAAGTCCCAGTAAAATAAGATTTATTTTGTTTTTGCAAAAATGGAATTATTTTTACAGAGAATGCTGCTGCTGCTGCTAAGTCGCTTCAGTTGTGTCCGACTCTGTGCGACCCCATAGACAGCAGCCCACCAGGCTCCTCCGTCCCTGGAATTCTCCAGGCAAGAACACTGGAGTGGGTTACCATTTCCTTCTCCAGTGCAAGCATGCATGTTAAGTTGCTTCAGCCATGTCCGACTCTGCGACCCTATGGACAGCAGCCCTCCAGGCTCCTTTGTCCATGGGATTCTCTAGGCAAGAGTACTGGAATGGCGTGCCATTTCCTTCTCCAACCTACTGCATAGTGATGTAGAAATTATGAGATTATGTATGTAAATCAGCAGTATTTTGAAGTCAGTAAAAAACCTGGGTATGGAAGGAGTCAGTTAAAAAATGACTGCCCAGCATTTGTAGTATTTGCATCTTAGGCTTTTAATTGCCAAATGAAAAGATCATTACATTCATTTCCAGAGTAACAGACTGTAACTAGTGGTCTATAACTTGATAGGCATTTAGAGACTTTGCAAAGGTCTCTAAATCTGCTGAGTAATGTATAATCAGAGAGGCACAACCAAAACCTGTAACCCATGCTAAATTAATTGACAAGCCTTTTTTACAGCAGTTAATTATTTGGACCTGTCCCCATACAAGGATAATTAAAAACTACTCAGTCCCGTCAAAGGAAGATGAATAGGAAAACTACTTACCCTCATGAATTTCGAGCAATAGTTCTTTTGCTCTAAAATCATCAAAACATTTTACTTCAAATCCTAGATATGAAAACCTGCGCCTCAGATTGTCGGAGAATAGTCAATAGGAATCTAAATCTGTAGATTAAAATCTTCTGACGTTGTGACTTAATTGGTGACTTCAAGATACAATATTATTGCTAATTACTAACATGTAGTGATTCTTAGGATAAAATTAGCATTTTTATTTATGAAAAAGTTTTTTATGCAATACCAAATAGATAGTAGGCATTGTTTTAGATGCTTGGAACACAGCAGTGAAGAAAATGGCAAAAAAACATCTGTCCTCAAAGACTTTATAATTTTAGATTCAGAGTAGGTGGGGATAAAGTCTATAGTGAATGAATAAATAAAATGAATAAAATGTATAGATATTTGATATATTTATCTGTCTTGAATTTGGTTTTTGAGATTCTTTAATTCTTGTGATACACAGCTGTTTCATGCGATTGTTCTCTTAATTATCATCCTGGGGATTCCCTTCATTTCTTTTTTAGGTTAAATCCTGTGTTTCCTGATTTCCATGGCTTCCTGCTCTTGATTTACACCTTTGTTTTGGAATCACACTTCCTCTGTGGCTTTTATGAAAGAGTAATCAGAATAAATGTTTTGAGACTACATGTCTGAAAATATGTTTATTCAATCTTTACACTTGATTGACAGTTTGGTAGAATTCAGTACATAAATATTTATATATTCTTGTTTTTCTCTTCAGTGTTTCATGCTGCGTCATTGGTGGAATCTTACTTTACTGAGCAGGGATTGAACCTAGGCTGTTGGCAGTGAAAGCATGGTGTCTTAACCACTGTAACTACTGGCCTGCCAGGGAATTCCCCAGTGTTCCCATTCTTAATTGTGCATGTTGTTCTAGAGAACAGATTTTCCCCTCCAGAGAATAGTCAAGCAGCCTTCTGCTGGAATGATGGGACAAATTTTTTAAACCAGCTGTAGTGGAGTAGGGGTGGAATCTGGGGATCTGTGCACTTTTTTTTTTTTTTAAACAGTGTTGTTGAAGGATAATTGACCCAAAAAATAAGCTGCATGTATTTAAAGTGTACAATTTGATAAGTTTTGACAAATGTATACCCCTATGAAACCATAGTCATGTAGTAAGTTTATTCCTCCAGAATTCTTTGTGCCTCTTTATAAACTCTGGTTCTGCTTCTTCCAATACTTCCCTCTCCAGGCAACCCCCAATCTGCTTTCTGTTACAGATAAATTTGCCTTTTCTAGTGTTTAATATAATTGGAATCTGACCTAGGTTCGATCGCTGGGTTGGGAACATCCCCTGGAGGAGGGCATGGTAACCCACTCCAGTATTCTTGCTCAGAGAATCCCATGGACTGAGGAGCCTGGCATGCTGCAGCCCATGGGTTCACAGAGTTGAACATGACTGAGTGACTAAGCACAGCACACACATTTTATGTTTGATTTCTTTTACTCAGCAGAATTATTTTACAGTTCATTCATGTATCAATCAGCCAGTTCAGTTCGGTCGCTTAGTCATGTCCAACTCTTTGCGACCCCATGAACCGCAGCATGCCAGGCCTCCCTGTCCATCACCAACTCCCAGAGTCCACCCAAACCCAAGTCCATTGTGTCGGCGATGCCATCCAGCCATCTCATTCTCTGTCGTCCCCTTCTCTTCCTGCCCTCTATCTTTCCCAGCATCAGGGTCTTTTCAAATGAGTCAGCTCTTTGCATCAGGTGGCCAAAGTACTGGAGTTTCATCTTCAGCATCAGGCCCTCCAGTGAACACCCAGGACTGATCTCCTTTAGGATGGACTGGTTGGATCTCCTTGCAGTCCAAGGGACTCTCAAGAGTCTTCTCCAACACCACAGTTCAAAAGCATCAATTCTTCGGTGCTCAGCTTACTTCACAGTCCAACTCTCACATCCATACATGACCACTGGGAAAACCATAGCCTTCACTAGACGAACCTTTGTTGGCAAAGTAATGTCTCTGCTTTTTAATATGCTGTCTAGGTTGGTCATAACTTTCCTTCCAGAGAGCAAGCATCTTTTAATTTCATGGCTGCAGTCACCATCCACAGTGATTTTGGATCCCAGAAAAATAAAGTCAGCCACTGTTTCCCCATTTATTTGCCATGAAGTGATGGGACCGGATGCCATGATCTTCGTTTTCTGAATGTTGAGCTTTAAGCCAACTTCTTCCCTCTCCTCTTTTACTTTCATCAAGAGGCTCTTTAGTTCTTCTTCACTTTCTGCCATAAGGGTGGTGTCATCTGCATATCTGAGGTTATTGATATTTCTCCCAGCAATCTTGATTCCAGTTTGTGCTTCCTCCAGCCCAGCGTTTCTCATGATGTACTCTGCATAGAAGTTAAATAAGCAGGGTGACAATATACAGCCTTCACGTACTCCTTTTCCCATGGGCTGCAGCCTGCCAGGCTCCTCAGTCCATGGGATTCTATGTTTGGAACCAGTCTGTTGTTCCATGTCCAGTTCTAACTGTTGCTTTCTGACCTGTGTATGGGTTTCTCAAGAGACAGGTCAGGTGGTCTGGTATTCCCATCTCTTTATTGACTATGCCAAAGCCTTTGACTGTGTGGATCACATGTATCAATAGTTCTTTCCTTTTTAATAGCTGAGTTGTATTCCATTGTGTGTATATGCCACAATTTATTTTTCCATTCAGCTATTTATGGTCATTTGTCTTGCTTCTTTTTTTTCTATTGGCATATAGCAAATTAAGAATGTTGTGATAGTTTCAGGTGAACAGCAAAGAGATTCAACCATAGATTTACGTGTATCCATTCTCCTTGGTTTGCTTTCTGGTTTTGACTTTTACAAATAAAGTGGCAATGAACATTCATTTACAAATCTACATGGACATATATTTCCTTTTCTTTCGGGTCCACCTAAGATAGAATGGTCGGAGAAGGCAATGGCAACCCACTCCAGTACTCTTGTCTGGGAAATCCCATGGACGGAGGAACCTGCTTGGCTACAGTCCATGGGGTCACGAAGAGTTGGACAGGACTGATCAACTTCACTTTCACTTTTCACTTTCATGCATTGGAGAAGGAAATGTCAACCCACTCCAGTGTTCTTGCCTGGAGAATCCCAGGGATGGGAGCCTGGTGGGCTGCCATCTATGGGGTTGCACAGAGTCGAACACGACTGACGTTACTTAGCAGCAAGATAGAATGATAGACATATGATTCAGGTTTTAATAAATGCCATCTATTTTCCTGAATAGATTGTATCATTTATATTTCTGTCAGTAGTCTTTGAGAGTACTAGTTTCTTTACATTCTTGTTAACATGTGATGTAGTCAGTCTTTAATTTGAGGTATTCTCATAGAAGTGTAATAATATTTCATTATCGCTTTATTAGGTTGGGGCAAAAGTAATTGCAATTTCAGACCGTGATTTTTAAATCATTATACCTAGGTTCAAACACGTTTTTATTAATTAAAATAGAAATCATTACAATCAACACATTTTTGCCAACAAGAAATAAGTTTATTTATTCCTGTAGTGTAAAAATCTGTGCTTCAGGATTCAACGGACTCTTGAAAAGCATTTTCTGCCTCCTGTTGGTTGAGGAAGCATTTTTCCCTGCAAAAAGTTGTGAAGATGTTTGAAGAGGTGGTCGGCAAGAGGTCAGGTGAATATGGTGGATGAAGCAAAACTTCATAGCCCAGTTCATTCAACTTTTGAAGCATTGGTTGTATGATCTGCAGTCAGCCATTGTTCTGGAGAAGAATTGGACCCATTCTGTTAACCAGTGCTGGCTGTAGTCATTGCAGTTTTTGGTGCTTCTCATCAATTTGCTGAGCATACGTCTCAGATGTAGTGGTTTTGTTGGGATTCAGAAAGCTGTGGTAAATCAGACCAGGAGCAGATTGCCAAACAAGTGACCATGATCTCATTTTGGCGCAAGTTTGACTTTGGAAAGTCCTTTGGAGCTTCTCAGTCCACCCACTGAGCTGGTCATTGCTAGTTGTATAAAATCTACTTTTCGTCACACATCGTAATCTGTTTGAGAAATGGTTCATTGTTACGTAGAATAAGAGAAGACAACACTTGAAAAATGACCATTACTTTGATGTAAGGTCAGTTCACGAGGCACTCAGTTATCAAGCTTTTTCACCTTTCCAATTTGCTTCAAATGCCAAACGACTGTAGAATAGTAAACGTTGAATTCTGTAGCAGCTTCTCTTGTAGCTGTATGAAGATCAGCTTTGATGGTGGCTCTCAATTGATTGTTGTCACCTTCCAATCGCCGGCCACCATGCTCCTCATCTTCAAAGCTCTCATCTCCTTTGCAAAACTTCTTGAACCACTGCTGCTCTGTACATTCATTAGCAGTTCCTGGGCCAAATGTATTGTTGATTTTGCAAGTTGTCTCTGATGCTTTATAACATGACCCATTTTGAACTCGAATAAAAAATCACTCAAATTTGCTTTTTGTCTGACATCATTTCTATAGTCTAAAATAAATATACAATAAACTGCAGTAAATCAGTAGCAAAAAAAAAGAAATGAGCATTAAAGTGATGTGTAGCATAATGACATTTGTTTAAGAATGTATTCCAATATCAGATGATAAAGTTTAACAATGCAAAACTGCAGTTACTTTTGCACCAACCTAATAATTTACATTTGCCTTCTGACTAATGATGCTAAGCATCCTTTCTTGAATTTATGTGTCATCCATGTATCTTCTTTGTTGAGGTATCTGTTCAGATCTTTTTGTTGTTATTCAGATCTTTTGGCCATCATTTTATTGCCTTGTTTGTTTTCTTACTGAGTTTTGAGAGCTCTTTATATAGAAAACTAGATATAAGTTCTTTATTAGATAGGTGCTTTGCAAAGATTTCCTTCACGTCTATGGCTTGTCTTTTCATTCTCTTAGAAGTGTCTTTTGAAGGGAAGTTTTAAATTTTAATGAAATGTAATTTATCAGTTTGTTCTGCTGTAAGAGCTAAGAAATCTTTACCTAACCCAAGATCACAAATATTTTCTTGTATGTTTTCTTCAAGAAGTTTTATAGTTTTAGGCTATGTATTTAGGACTTTGATCCATTTTGATCTATTTTTTGTGTATGAGGTATGGATCCAAAGTAGTCTTTTTGGTTTAATTTGTACATGTATGTGACTATCCAGTGGTTCTAGCACCATTTGTTGAAGGCCAGACTTTCTTTACTGAATTGCCTTTGCATCTTTTTCAAAAATTAATCCATGTACACATTACCTACTGATTTGTTTTATGCCACCACTGCACTGTTGCTTTTTATAATACTGTTGTAAAAAGATTACTGTTGCTTTTTATAATAAAATAAAGTAATAAATAATAAAGTAATAATAAAGTAAATAATAAAATAATAAGTAAATAAAAATAAAACTAAATAAAAAGTAAGTAAAAGTAAATAAAAATAAAATATTAAATAATAAAAAGTAAAAAGATATAAAAAGTTTACTGTTGCTTTTTATAATAAAATCAACCCTGAATATTCATTGGAAGGACTGGTACTGAAGCTGAAGCTCCAATATTTTGGCCAGCTGCTGTGAAGTGCCAGCTCATTGAAAGAGACCCTGATGCTGGGAAAGATTGTGAGCAGAAGGAGAAGAAGGTGACAGGATGATATGGTTGGATAGTATCCCTGACGTGATGGAGATGAGTTTGAGCAAACTCTAGGAGATAGTGAAAAACAGGAAAGTCTGGCGTGCTAACAGTCCGTGGCCTTGCAGAGTCAGATATGACCTAGCGACTGAACCACAACAAAAAGTGTTAACTCTGTAACTTTGTGCTTCCGGTTTTTAGAACATTTTTTTTTTAATCGTCATATGAACTTTAGATTCAACTTTACAAAGAGATTTAACATTTCTACCAAAAAAAATTTTGGTTTTTTTTTTCTTTAATACTTATTTTTTTTAGCTGTTTTGAGTCTTAGTTGCGGCAGGTGGGCTCAGTAGTTGCCGTGTGTGGGCTTATGGCACGTGGGATCTTAAGTTTCCTGACTAGGGTTAGAACTTGAGCCCCTTTTATTGGCAGGCAGATTCTTAACCCCTGGACAACCAGGAAGTCCCATGTTTTGGGGTTTGGTTGGAATTACAGTGGATCAATATAGCAACTTGAGGAGATGTAGCATTTTAACAATACTGAGTCTGTTTCATGAAGAAGGCTCCATTTATTTCAGCAGTGTTTCGTAACTTTTCAGGGCACAACATTTTCACATTGTTGGATTTTTTGGTATTTCAGAATTTTTGGTGATAAAGGATGAGTTTTCCCCCCAGTATTATTATTTTTGGGATATAGTTGCTGTACAGTGTTGTGTTAGATTCTGCTGTACAGCGAGGTGAATCCACTATATGTACACACATATCCCTTCCCTCTTGGACCTCCTTCCCATCTAGGTCACCACAAAGCATGGAGCAGAGCTCCCTGTGCTATATACACCAGGTTCCCAGCTGTTACATAGATACATATATCAATCTTAATCTCCTACGTTGTGACCCCTGCCACTGGTGTTCATACATGTGTTCTCTATGCGTGTCTCTCTACTCTTGCCTGCAGAAAGGTCCGTCTGCACCATTTCTTTAGATTCCACATATGTGGGTGATACCTCATTGTGGTTTTCACTTGCATTTCTCTGATAATTACTGATGTTGAGGATCTTTTCTCATGCCTCTTGGCCACCTCCTATATTGTTTTTGGAGAAATGACTGTTTAGGTCTTGCACCGATGTTTTGATTGAGTTGTTTGTTTTTTTAATATTGAGCTCCAACAAGCTGTTTGTATATTTTGGAGATTGGTGAGTTTTAAATTAGGCCTTCTTCAGAAGAAGAAATTGTGTAGAACTGGTAATGTTTCTTTCTTAGATGTTTGTTAGAATATACCAGTGAAGCCATTTGAATCTTGTTTTCTTTGTGGAAAGAAAGAAAACAGGAAGTTTTCAGTTTCTTTATAGATATAAGGCAGTTTTTGTGACTTCCCCAGCAGTCAAATGTTTAAGATCCCCATGCTTCCACTGCAGGGGGTACAAATTTGATCCCTGGTTGGGAAACTAAAATGCATTCCTCACAACATGGCCAAAAAAAAAAAACCAGGGCATTTCATGTTGCCTTCGTCTTGAATGAGCTTTCATAATTCTGTCTTTCAGGGAATTATTCTCTTTCATTTGAATTTGCTGAATTTGTTGACATAAAATTAATAATAGTCCCTTATGGAGAAGGCAATGGCACCCCATTCTAGTACTCTTGCCTGGAAAATCCATGGACAGAGGAGCCTGGTAGGCTGCAGTCCAGGGGGTCGATAAGAGTCGGACATGACTGAGCGACTTAACTTTCACTTTTCTCTTTCATGCATTGGAGAAGGAAATGGCAACCCACTCCAGTGTTCTTGCCTGGAGAATCCCAGGGATGGGGGAGCCTGGTGGGCTGCCGTCTATGGGGTCGCACAGAGTCGGACACGACTGAAGCGACTTAGCATTAGCATTACCCTTTTAATATTTTGGAATGCAGTGGTGTTACTTCTCTTCTTCCTGGTATTGGTGATTTGTGTCTTCTTTCTTTTCTTCCTGATCAGTCTGACTAGAGTATATTGAATTTTGTTGATCTTTTCAACTAAGTAGTGGTTTTGTTTTTTCTCTGTTGTTTTGCTGCTTTAAATTCTGTTGATTTTTATTTTGATCCAATTGCTCAGTTGTGTCTAACTCTTTGCGACCCCATCAACTGCAGCACGCCAGGCCTCCCTGTGCATCACCAACTCCCGGAGTTTAGGCAAACTCATGTCATTGAGTCGGTAATGCCCTCCAACCATCTCACCCTCTGCCATCCCCTTCTCCTGGAGTCCTTCAGTCTTTCCCAGCATCAGGGTCTTTTCCAGTGAGTCAGTTCTTTGCATTAGGTGGCCAAAGTACTGGAGTTTCAGCTTCAACATCAGTCCTTCCAATGAATAATCAGGACTGATTTCCTTTAGGATGGACTGGTTGGATCTCCTTGTAGTCCAAGGGACTCTCAGGAGTCTTCTCCAACACCACAGTTCAAAAGTGTCAGTTCTTCAGCACTCAGCTTTCTTTATAGTCCAGGTCTCACATCCATACATGACTACTGGAAAAACCATAGGCTTGACTGAACAGACCTTTGTTGGCAAAGTAATGTCTCTGCTTTTCAATATGCTGTCTAGGTTGGTTATAGCTTTTCCTCCAGAGACCAAGTGTCTTTTAATTGCATGGCTGCAGTCACCATCTGCAGTGATTTTGGAGCCCCCAATAATAAAGTCTCCCACTGTTTATCCATCTATTTGCTGTGAAGTGACGGGACCAGGTACCATGATCTTTATTTTCTGAATGTTGAACTTTAAGCCAACGTTTTCGCTCTCCTCTTTCACTTTCATTAAGAGGCTCTTTAGTTCTTCTTCACTTTCTGCCATAAGAGTGATGTCATCTGTATATATGAGGTTATTGATATTTCTCCTGGCAGTCTTGATTCCAGCTTGTGCTTCCTCCAGCCCAGCGTTTCTCATGATGTACTCTGCATAGAAGTTAAATAAGCAGGTGACAATATACAGCCTTGCCTTTCCCAATTTTGAACTAGTCTGTTGTTCCATGTCTAGTTCTGATTGTTGCTTCCTGACCTGTATACAAATTTCTCAAGAGATAAATCAGGTGGTCTGGTATTCCCATCTTCTTTCAGAATTTTCCACAGTTCATTGTGATCCACACAGTCAAAGGCTTTGGCATAGTCAATAAAGCAGAAATAGATGTTTTTCTGGAACTCTCTTGCTTTTTCGATCATCCAACGGATGTTGGCAATTTGATCTCTGGTTCCTCTGCCTTTTCTAAAACCGGCTTGAACATCTGGAAGTTCACGGTTCACGTTTTGTTGAAGCCTGGATGGAGAATTTTGAGCATTACTTTGTTAGCGTGTGAGATGAGTGCAATTGTGCGGTAGTTTGAGCATGCTTTGGCATTGCCTTTCTTTGGGATTGGAATGCAAACTGACCTTTTCCAGTCCTGTGGCCACTGCTGAGTTTTCCAAATTTGCTGGCATATTAAGTGCAGCACTTTCACAGCATCATCTTTCAGGATTTGGAATAGTTCAACTGGAATTCCATCACCTCCACTAGCTTTGTTTGTAGTGATGCTTTCTAAGGCCCACTTGACTTCACATTCCAGGATATCTGGCTGTAGGTGGGTGATCACACCATCGTGATTATCTGGGTTGTGAAGATCTGCTTTGTACAGTTCTTCTGTGTATTCTTGCCATCTCTTCTTAATATCTTTTGTTTCTATAAGGTCCATTCGATTTCTGTCCTTTATTGAGCCTTTCTTTACATGAAATATTTCCTTGGTATCTCTGATTTTCTTGAAGAGATCTGCAGTCTTTCCCATTCTATTATTTTCTTCTATTTTCTTTGCTCTGATCACTGAGGAAGGCTTTTTATCTCTCCATGCTATTCTTTGGAACTCTGCATTGAAATGGGTATATCTTTCCTTTTCTCCTTTGCTTTTTGCTTCTCTTCTTTTCACAGCTATTTGTAAGGTCTCCTCAGACAACCATTTTGCTTTTTTGCATTTCTTTTTCTTGGGGATGGTCTTGCTCCCTGTTTGCTGTACAGTGTCACAAACCTCTGTCCATAGTTCATTAGGCACTCTGTCTATTGGATGTAGTCCCTTAAATCTATTTCTCACTTCCACTGTATAATCGTTAGGGATTTGCTTTAGGTCATACCTGAATGGTCTAGTGGTTTCCTCTACTTTCTTCAATTTAAGTCTGAATTTGGCAATAAGGAGTTCATGATCTGAGCCACAGTCAGCTCCCGGTCTTGTTTTCACTGACTGTATAGAGCTTCTCCATCTTTGGCTGCAAAGAATATAATCAGTCTGATTTCAGTGTTGACCATCTGGTGATGTCCATGTGTAGAGTTTTCAGTTTAATTTGCCCTTTCTCCCCTAAAATGTTAGGATTGAAGTTGCAGAGGATTGAAGCTGGGTTATTGATTTGAGACCTTTCTGCTTAAAGCACATTCTTACATCCTTTGTGAGTTCTTTGACACATGGGTTCTGCAGAAGTATGTTACGTAGGTTCCAAATATTTGGGGATTTTTCTGATAGTCTATAATGTCAGGTGAAGTTGGTTGATATTGATGTTCAAGTGTACTATAACCCTGTGGATTTTTTTGTCTCCCCTGTTTTATCAGTTATTGACATGGGGGTATTAAATTTTCAGCAATAATCCCATAATTTGTTTATTATGGCAGTTGTATTGGTTTTTACTTCATGTATTTTGAAGCCATATTAGTAGGGGCATAAACAGCTAAGATTGTTATATTCCCTTGATGAACTGTTTCCATTATCACTGTGAAAGACCTTCTGTTTTCTTTCAAATCTAGTTTATTTGATATTAAAAAGTCATTTTAACTTTCTTTTAACTGGCGTTACCATGTCATATCTTATTCTATTGGTTTTCTTTTAATGTATTTGTTCCTAACTGTGTCTCGTAGGCAATATACAATTGGGTCTAATTTTTTAACCCTTTCTGACTATCTTTGACTTTTAGCTGGTATGTTTAGTGTGCTCATTGATTTGGTAAAGTTTGAATCTACTATCTTACTGTCTGTTTTCTTTGTTCTGCCTGTTCTTTGTTCCTTTGTCGGGTTTTTTTTTAATGTTTTGGTTATTTTTGGGTTGAGTATTTTTTTTATTTTGTGTATTGTCATTAGGTGATGACACTGTTATCAATGATAGTAAATGTAAATGGATTGGACTTCCTTGATAGTCCAATAGTTATGAATCCACTTGCCAGTGAAGGGGACATGGGTTTAGTCCCTGGTCTAGGAAGATTCCACATGCCATGGGGCAACTTAGCCTGCATGCCACAATTACTGAGCCTGTGCTCTAGAGCCCAAGTGCCACAGCTACTGAAGCTTGCCCACCCTGGCACTCATGCTCGACAAGAGAAGCAATGAGAAGCCTGTGCACTGCAACTAGAGACTAGATCTGCTCACTGCAAGTAGACAGGGCCCGCACACAGCAATCCAGTGTCCCAGTGCAGCCAGAAATAAATAAAATGAAAAAATGAATTTCATAACCAATCAGCCTAGGAACAATATAAGAAAACACAGTTAAAACCCAACTCTGTTGCAAATAGAGATGCCAAAATCTTAAAGTACCGGCAAATCAAAATCAGTAGGGTATGTAGTAAAACAAAACCAGAAAGCAAGACTTGGTAGAGTTAAGCAAAGGAATGTTGCATTATCAGAAAAGTCAGTTGATTGTAACTCAAGAGACTGGAGGCTAAAACCACAAGAACATGTAAGTAAAAATAAATAGAACGATACTAATTTTAAAAATAACATTCAGTTATATTTGATCCTCATTCGTTGCCAAATTATTCAGGAAACTAAGAGTAGAAAGAACTACCTTAACCTTATGAAAAATGTCCGTATAAAAGTCTACCTTTGGAGGAAATGAGGTCAAAGGGATACACATAGTATACATTCAATAAATATTTGAATAAAAGTTATAAATTTTGGTATTTATCATGATATCGATTATGTCATATCATTATTCTTGGTGAACTATAAGCAACTACCTTTTAAAAGGTAGTTGTAGTGGGTTTTACGAGTATCATCCATTTGGCACTTGATAGTGTGATAGATAGTGTGTTAGTTCGGAGAAGGCAATGGCACCCCACTCCAGTACTCTTGCCTGGAAAATCGAATGGACGGAGGGGCCTGGTGGGCTGCAGTCCATAGGGTCGCTAGGAGTCAGACACGACTGAGCGACTTCACTTTATTTTTTCACTTTGATGCATTGGAGAAGGAAATGGCAACCCACTCCAGTATTCTTGCCTGGAGAATCCCAGGGACGGGGGAGCCTGGTGGGCTGCCGTCTGTGGCATCGCACAGAGTCGGGCATGACTGAAGCAACTTAGCAGCAGCAGCAGCAGTGTGTTAGTTTGCTAGGGCTTCCGTAACAAAGACTAGGAGGCTTAAACAACAGATTTATTTTCTCAGTGTTCTGGAGGCTGGTAGTTCAAGATTAAGATATTGGCAGGTTTGGTTTTCCTTGAGACCTCTGTCTTTGGTTTGCAGATGGCTGCCTTCACTTTATGTCCTCTGAAGGACTTTTTTCCAACTGTAGTTACACTCTGAGGTACTAGTGGTTGGGGTGCAACATATGAATTTAGGGAGGGGATACACTTCAGCCCATAGCAGGTATTTACAGAGCTGTGTCCCAGCTTCATGGTTGATGTAACAAACCTAGCAAAGCAAGCAGCAGTAGATATAACTCCAGTTTTACACAACAGACTCTTAAGCCACAAAGCTGATGTGTGGCGGGACTGGGACTTTAAACTGGTGGCTTGAGTACAAAATCATAGTCTTTTAACTACCATGCTGATTTTGCTAAAGTTGAATGTCTCACTTTTTACCTTTAGTTTGACTTAATGTTTCCCAGATTGATAGAGGTTAAGACTTTTTTTCTCAGTCTCCTGGAGTGAAATTTGAGAAATCCTTGTTTGAAAGTCATTGACTTCTAGAGGTTTGTTCATTTATATATATAATGGCTTCACTCTACCACTCTAAAATATACATATATAAGATATACAAATATATTGTAGTTGCTTAGAATTGGATTTATGCTAATATACAGAGAGAGGAAAATACATTAAAATCAAATATATTTACTGAATAACTTTACTGTTACAATGGGAATCAATAAAACTAGATCCTTTACTTATTCTTAACTTTCAGACCCACTTTGAAAGAATCATTGTATTTTTCTTCATGTCATTTTTTTCAGTATATAACCAAAATAACTTCCATTTCCTTTAAGGATCTTGGATGTGCCAATGCATAGTAATTTTGTTTATTCAGACTTTTTTTTTTCCCCTCACACAGTTGCGGTCTTGTAGTAAGAGTGAGTTGATATCTAAGAGCTCAGAGATCCTCATGATGTTTCAACAAGTTCATCGAAAGCCTATGGCATCCTTTGTTACCACTCCTGTTCCACCAGACTTTACGAGGTACGACACGTTTTTTTTTTTTTTTTAACTTTATATGCAAATGCATATACTTAGTTTCAAAAGAATGCTATTACTGGGGACTTGCTGGCAGTCTAGTGGTTAAGACTTCCTGCTTCCACTGCAGGGGTGTAGGTTCAGTCTCTGGTTAGGGAACTAAGATGCTGCATGCCATGCAGCCAAAAAGTTAGAAACAAAGAAAGAATGCTATTGCTGACAACCTGAACTCAGATAGTTCTCCTTGACCAATAAGTCTCCATTTCTTTGTGAATTAACAAGTCAGATATAATATTTATATTCTGTTCAAGCACTGAATATTATTAAAAGGACTAGGTATTTGCTATTGTAAAATAGATTTGAGTCAACTAAGAATGTTCGTTAATATTCTAAGGCTAACTCTGTGATAGTGTGGTCAGCCATTTCAGTTTTGAAGATTCCTTTTCTGAAGTGTTCCCCCATTACCAGTGGAAGGTAACAAGTGTTGGCATAAATATCACATATTAGGAAAACGCTCTTACAGTTCAAAGTCGGGTACATGGATGTCCTATATCAGAGCCAGCTGAAGTGTTTCTCCAAAATGCAAATTCCTAGGCTTGTTCCCTGACAGTCTGTGGAGACAATATTTAGGAAATAATGTTGAGCACCCTGAGTAATTCTGCACTAAAGTTTAGGAACCATTGATGGAAGTAAACTCCTATGGTAACACCACTTGCAGCAATTTCTCAGGCAAGCAACTCTGCTTGACTTCTTGAGTTTCAGGCTCTATCACATCTAGTGATTGTTTTGATTTCTTTTTCCTTTCTAATTGCCCAAGGAACTTAGAACCCCAATAATCTGTCCTTTCACTACCTTCTTTTTTGGGTAATGATAGAAGGAACTGACATTGGGGTTAGGTGGGGGAGGTAGGAGAGGCATTTATAAAGCAAAAACCACCAAGAAATATATTTTTTTTAATCTGATAATTAAGGAGTTTTCCCTGGGAAAAGGTCACTTTATGGCCCTCTGCCTCGCCAATAAACCTTACTGTCTTACTGGAAAATTTGGCTTTTAACTGTTATTTTTATTAGAAACTCAATTTATGATTTACAGTATAGAAGAAGCAGGTGTTCATCTGTTGCAGAATAGATCAGCAACGCAGAGAGAGCCAAATAAGAAAGTCTATGGATATTAAGTTATGGAGGAAAGTTTAGGTATGCAAAGCATTGGTGATTGTTTCTAAGCTTTGAGCTCAGGGGACTGATTACATCCCATCGGTTGATGATTTGTGATAAAGCCACTGCTAAGTCACTTCAGTCGTGTCCAACCCTGTGCAACCCCACAGACGGTAGCCCACCAGGCTTCCCCATCCCTGGGATTCTCCAGGCAAGAACACTGGAGTGGGTTGCCATTTCCTTCTCCAATGCGTGAAAGTGAAAAGTGAAAGTGAAGTGGCTCAGTCGTGTCCGACTCTAGCGACCCCATGGACTGCAGCCTACCAGGCTCCTCCGTCCATGGGATTTTCTAGGCAAAAGTACTGGAGTGGGGTGCCGTTGCCTTCTCCGTGTGATAAAGCCACAATGGAGAGTAAAAGATCATTAAACAGTTAGTGTTATTGAGGTTGCTGAGGGTTGGACACGACTGAGCGACTTCACTTTAACTTTTCACTTTGATGTACTGGAAAAGGCAATGGCAACCCACTCCAGTGTTCTTGCCTGGAGAATCCCAGGGACAGGAGAGCCTGGTGGGCTGCCGTCTATGGGGTTGCATAGAGTCAGACACGACTGAAGTGACTTAGCAGCAGCAGCAGCAGCAGTGTTATTTATAATATTAAAGATCATCTCTGTGCTCAGCACTGTTGGAAGTGCTACATAGGAGACATGGAATAGGAAGTAATAATCTTACTGGATATATATTCCATATTAAATGGTAGAGATTGTATATTAAAATCAAATATTTGTTACTCAATTATATCAGAAATTCTAAGATGAAGTCTAGTTAGCTACTGGTGTGGTTAAGATGACTTCATAGCCCCGAAAGGAATTGTGTAACACCTTGAAAGATACTTAGAATTTCACTAGGCAGAAGAGAATAGGATATGTGTGTATGAACAAAAATATGAGGATGTGAGAAAAGCTGCTTTATTTGGAAGTCAGCAGAGAAATCATTTCAACCGGAATTTGAATGGCTATTTTGTTTTGGGGCATTTAAGTCCTCCCTGAGCAGGGAAAATACAGTTCTCAGTCCATAAAGAGTTTTAGTTCCTGGGAGTACTGGTCAACTTGGGATGGAAAACCAGTTTTTATGTAGCTGACCAGTATGTTTTCTTAAGGGAAAATGGATACTAATACCGTTCTTCCCTTTGTTTATTAAGTTATGATGAAGTCTCTGGTCTAAAGATTTGCAAATCAGTATTTTTCATATTATTAGACTAGAGGCGTTTTGAGGCTAGCCTCTCCATATTCCATGAAGTTTCACTGATGTCATCGTGAGACACATCTAGTCATCATAAACACCAGAGTAGAAGAGGTATAGAAATAAAAGCTTGAGAAGACAAACCTGTGCCTAATTTGCAGGCGGAATGGTAACACCATCATGATTGTAGATAACCACTGAATGAGTGAACATAATGTGAAAATACTAATAGTTAAAGGTGGTAGAATTGGTAGAATTAGTTTAGCAGTCACTGTGACTTTGTATGTTTGTATAAAGAATGCAAAAATAAGTTTTTGAGCAAGTATTTCTACCAAATTACAAACATTTTTCAGAAAATGTTTGTAAGTATTTCATCTATTCAGTGAATATTTGAATGCCAGCTATGTCCCAGGCATGTGCTGGGTACACGTAGAGAGCACAATAGAGAGTTCTTATTTCTTCAGTTATGATTTAGTGAAAAAGATAAGTGATTGAGGCAGTAATAAAATAAAATGTGATCACTGTTGACAGCTGAAGTGTATGTGTCCTGTTTTAATGCTTCCCTGTAGCACTGATGTTACATGTGTCTGAAAAGTTTTCAGTGAAAAACTATATGTATGTAGGAGTACATCACAGTACCCTAGGATTGATCATTGTTCTCTGTGCTCTGAATGTTATTTTTTTCTCCCTCTTGGTCAGTAAGCTTTAGCAACCTATATGCTTTAACTTGTGGCTCAGGGGGTACAGAATCTGCTTGCAATGCAGGAGATCTGGTTTTGATCCCTGGGTCTGGAAGATCCCCTGGAGAAGGGAATGGCTACCCAGTAGGATAGCCCAGTAGGATATTCCTACTGGTAGGAATACCAGTAGGAATTCTTGCCTAGAGAATTCCGTGGACTGAGGAGGCTGGGGGGGCTACAGTCTATGGTGTCACAAAAAGTTGGCCACCACTTAATGACTGACATGCTTTAACTTGGGCTTCCCTGGTGACTGAGACTGTAAAGAATCTGCCTGCAGTGCCGGAGACCCAGGTCTTATCCCTAGGTTGGGAAGATCCTCTGTAGAAGGGAGTGGCTACCCACTCCAGTATTTTTACCTGGAAAATTCCGTGGACATAGGAGCCTGGTGTGCTGTAGTCTGTGGGTTTGCAAAGAGTTGAATATGACTGAGCAACTAACACTTTCAGTTTCTTGTTTTAGCTTGTAAGCTTTCAGCCTCACACGATTGCAAGTTAGCCGTGTCATCTCCATCCTCTGTTTATTTTGTGTTTGGGAGAGCCCTTTGGCTATTAATGACTGATTAAAAATATGACAGTGGTAGTCTGGTCTGAGAACAAAACAATAATAACAAAAACGAAATATATCACAGTGGATATTAAGGACATGGTGGAAGAAACAGTATGAAGATCAGCAGGCAACTGGGAATTGGTTGAAGTCTGTAGACATTATAAAGGATGTTTAATGGGAGAACTGACCAATATTTGTGTGGTCAGAAGTTGCACAAAATTATAGCCCAAAACATATTATTAATATAGTTAGTAGTTAGTAGTTAGTGTTAGTTGCTCAGTAAGGATTAACTAGACAAAAGAATCTAGTAATGAGGATTGTGAGTCTTCTAACCTAGGAGAACAACAGCCTAGGGCTATGATTAGGCGTGCTTACAACAGCAGGATACTAGCTATACAGTTAACAGTTTCCAGGCAAACTATATCTTATATCTGTTTATAAAAAGTATGTGAGCTGTTTAGCTATATTTATCATAAAATAGCTGTGAAAAGAAGAGAAGCGAAAAGCAAAGGAGAAAAGGAAAGATACAAGCATCTGAATGCAGAGTTCCAAAGAATAGCAAGAAGAGATAAGAAAGCCTTCTTCAGCGATCAGTCCAAAGAAATAGAGGAAAACAACAGAATGGGAAAGACTAGGGAATCTCTTCAAGAAAATCAGAGATACCAAAGGAACATTTCATGCAAAGATGAGCTCGATAAAGGACAGAAATGGTATGGACCTAACAGAAGCAGAAGATATTAAGAAGAGATGGCAAGAATACACAGAAGAACTGTACAAAAAAGATCTTCACGACCCAGATAATCACAATGGTGTGATCACTGACCTAGAGCCAGACATCCTGGAATGTGAAGTCAAGTGGGCCTTAGAAAGCATCACTACAAACAAAGCTAGTGGAGGTGATGGAATTCCAGTTGAACTATTCCAAATCCTGAAAGATGATGCTGTGAAAGTGCTGCACTCAATATGCCAGCAAATTTGGAAAACTCAGCAGTGGCCACAGGACTGGAAAAGGTCTGTTTTCATTGCAATCCCAAAGAAAGGCAATTTCGAAGAATGCTCAAACTACCGCACAATTGCACTCATCTCACACGGTAGTAAAGTAATGCTCAAAGTTCTCCAAGCCAGGCTTCAGCAATATGTGAACCGTGAACTTCCTGATGTTCAAGCCGGTTTTAGAAAAGGCAGAGGAACCAGAGATCAAATTGCCGACATCTGCTGGATCATAGAAAAAGCAAGAGAGTTCCAGAAAAACATCTATTTCTGCTTTATTGACTATGCCAAAGCCTTTGACTGTGTGGATCACAATAAACTGTGGAAAATTCTGAAAGAGATGGGAATACCAGACCACCTGATCTGCCTCTTGAGAAATTTGTATGCAGGTCAGGAAGCAACAGTTAGAACTGGACATGGAACAACAAATTGGTTCCAAATAGGAAAAGGAGTTCGTCAAGGCTGTATATTGTCACCCTGTTTATTTAACTTCTATGCAGAGTACATCATGAGAAACGCTGGACTGGAAGAAACACAAACTGGAATCAAGATTGCCAGGAGAAATATCAATAACCTCAGATATGCAGATGACACCACCCTTATGGCAGAAAGTGAAGAGGAACTCAAAAGCCTCTTGATGAAAGTGAAAGTGGAGAGTGAAAAAGTTGGCTTAAAGCTCAACATTCAGAAAACGAAGATCATGGCATCCGGTACCACCACTTCATGGGAAATAGATGGGGAAACAGTGGAAACAGTGTCAGACTTTATTTTTCTGGACTCCAAAATCACTACAGATGGTGACTGCAGCCATGAAATTAAAAGACGCTTACTCCTTGGAAGGAAAGTTATGACCAACCTAGATAGCATATTCAAAAGCAGAGACATTACTTTGCCAACGAAGGTTCGTCTAGTCAAGGCTGTGGTTTTTCCTGTGGTCACGTATGGATGTGAGAGTTGGACTGTGAAGAAAGCTGAGCGCCGAAGAATTGATGCTTTTGAACTGTGGTGTTGGAGAAGACTCTTGAGAGTCCCTTGGACTGCAAAGAGATCCAACCAGTCCATTCTGAAGGAGATCAGCCCTGGGATTTCTTTGGAAGGAATGATGCTAAAGCTGAAACACAGTACTTTGGCCTCCTCATGGGAAGAGTTGACTCATTGGAAAAGACTCTGATGCTGGGAGGGATTGAGGGCAGGAGGAGAAGGGGACGACAGAGGATGAGATGACTGTATGGCGTCACTGACTCGATGGACGTGAGTCTGAGTGAACTCCGGGAGTTGGTGATAGACAGGGAGGCCTGGCGTGCTTCGATTCATGGGGTTGCAAAGAGTTGGACATGACTGAGTGACTGATCTGATCTGATCATAAAATAAAGCCTGGTGGGCTAGAGTCCATAGTGTTGGAAAGAGTCAGACATGACTGAAGCGACTGAGCAAGCAAAGTGTAATTAGCAGGAAAATGGACTGTCCCTTTGCCTATCTCCTGTAGATGTAGTTTAGCTCTCTTTGGGGAAGACTGTATGGAACTAAAGGTCCCTAGGTAACCGTGCCTTGCCAAGAAACTGTTAAATTTCTTCATCTTGCTTGACCCCTATGTGATTATGTATTCTTATAACATTATATACTGGAGAAGGGAATGGCAAACCTCTTCAGTATTCTTGCCTTGAGAACCCCATGAACAGTATGAAAACGCAAAAAGATAGGACACTGAAAGATGGACTCCCCAGGTCAGTAGGTGCCCAATATGCTACTGGAGATCAGTGGAGAAATATCTCCAGAAAGAATGAAGAGACAGAGCCAAAGCAAAAAAAACACCCAGTTGTGGATGTGACTGGTGATGGAAGTCGAGTCCAATGCTGCAAAGAGCAATATTACATAGGAACCTGGAATGTCAGGTCCACAAATCAAGACAAATTGGAAATGGTCAAACAGGAGATGACAAGAGTGAATGTTGACATTTTAGGACTCAGCAAACTAAAATTGACTGGAATGGGTGAATTTAACTCAGATGCAGGTGTGAAATTAAAAGACGCTTTCTCCTTGGAAGAAAGATTATGACCAACTTACACAGCATATTAAAAGCAGAGACATTACTTTGCCAGCAAAGGTCTGTCCTGGTCAAAGCTATGGTTTTTCCAGTAGTCATGGATGGATGTGAGAGTCAGACTATAAAGAAAGCTGAGCGCTGAAGAATTGTTTTATGTCTTTTGAACTGTGGTGTTGGAGAACACTGTTGAGAGTCCCTTGGACGTCAAGGAGATCCAACCAGTCCATCCTAAAGGAAATCAGTTCTGAATATTCATTGGAAGGACTGATGCTGAAGCTGAAACTCTAATACTTTGGTCACCTGATGCAAAGACTTATATCGAAAGACCCTGAGGCTGAGAAAGATTGAAGGCGGTAGGAGAAGGGGGCAACAGAGGATGAGATGGTTGGATGGCATCACTGACTCAATGGACATGAGTTTGAGTAAACTCTGGGAGTTGGTGATGGACAGAGAGGTCTGGCGCGCTGCAGTCCATGGGGTTGCAAAGAGTTGGACATGACTGAGCAACTGAACTGAACTGATAACATTATATAGATGCATTTTCTAGTAAATAATATCAAAGTATTTAGGGTCTGTCAGTATTCCTCATAATTTGTTCTAAAGGAGGAAGTTTGGGGATTTAGTATAAAATCATTTCCTTCTGTTTCTTTTTGATTTTTTAAAACCTATTTATATGTTTCATACTTCAGGTTCCCAGCCTAAGCACCAATTTTTTTCTTTTCCTATTTCCATGTATGTGTTGTGCTTAGTCGCTCAGTTGTGTCTGACTCTGCCACCCCATGGGTGGTAATCTGCCAGGCTCCTCTGTCCACAGGGATTCTCCAGGCAAGAATATTGGAGTGGGTTGCCATTTCCTTCTCCAGGGGATCTTCCTGACCCAAGGATTGAATCTATGTCTCCTGCCTCTCTAGCACTGGCAGATTCTATACCACTAAGCCACCTGGGAAGCTCTTCTTAAGGACTGATGTTAGATTAATAAAATTTTTAAGATATTATTGAGAGACTTGACTTTTTTAACTAAATGAAATGATAAACTTTAATAAGCCAAATAATTTATTTGGTTTTTGTTCCCTTTTAGTGAATTGGTACCATCTTATGATTCAGCTACTTTTGTTTTAGAGAATTTCAGGTAAGAGTTTTCGACAACTTTAGTGTTTTTTGTATGTGTATGTAAGTGAGAGCCAGGAAGGTGTTATTCCTTGGTTGGATACAGACCTAATGAACTCTTGTTGCTCAGTGTGTAGTCTTAGAAGAAACATGGTTTCTGTTAGAAACATAGAGGTCATTTGTCAGAATTGTTTTATATCTTCTGGATAGCTTGCTTCTCTAGTGTTGGAGATGGAACCCTTTTTTTTTTTTTTAAGAAGAGAGTCCACTTAGCTTTTGTTAATAAAGTGAGGTGAATGGGATGACAGAGATTGATGAACCCTCCTACCCATCCTCAGAAACAAGAATGGTGGGAAGAAGTCCATTTGGGCCCATTTATCTCAGTCCTAAGTGAGACATTGTGGATGAGAGGACATTAGTTAGTGTAAGAAATTTGTAAGTTTTGTAACTTGAATGCTAAGTCTGTTAGCTTTTACTGCTTTTTCTGTAAGATTAAAAGCCAAGATTTTAAAACACAAAGATCCAAAGGGACTTGGCTTAAAGGGTGTCGCAGAAGTGGGGAACAGAAAATATGAGATCTTGCCTGGGGAAGAGAAAATGCCAAGGGAGTGGTAATGCATCATACTAAGGCCAGACTGAGAATTTATACCACTTCCAATTTAATTTGTTTTTTCTTATGTAATAATTTTGTTGCTAAAATATAGCACATTTCCCCACATTTCTTTACCCCTTTAATGCTGAAAAACTACTTGTTGTTGAAGTGGTTGTTAAATTCAAGACATATTGAGAGTTTTTTTTTTTTAACCTGAAACTTAGAAGATACTGCTGAATATTTCTGTACCATTAAAATTTTTATATTGCAGAATGTTCGTATGTGTACATTTATGTAGTAGACTCTTGACTTCTTCAGTCACCTTCATTTACTGGTCTAGGACATCAAATAAGGAACATAAGTGGTGGGGTTTTGGTTTTGCCTATTGGAACTTGACAACAGTTTTGATCTTGGGATTTGGTTGGTTTTCTTGTACTTCAGTACTTTGCGCCAGAGAGCAGATCCTGTTTACAGTCCGCCTCTTCAAGTTTCAGGACTTTGTTGGAGGTTAAAAGTTTACCCAGTAAGTTTTTCATTATTTCTCATAAATTTTGAAGTCAAGATGTTTCTTTCAGGGTTCTGTCATACACTGGTTCAACTTTTTTAATGGAGAAAAGAATTAAAGTAATGAAAATTTTATGTTTCAGTAAGTTTTTCATTATTTCTCATGAATTTTGAAGTCCAGATGTTTCTTTCAGGGTTCTGTCATATACTGGTTCACTTTTTTAGTGGAGAAAGGAATTAAAGGAATGAAAAATTTATGTTTCTTTATAGGATATATTGCTAAACTATAAAAAAATGAATTAAGTATAAACAGTATAAACATTGGCATATTACTGAATCTTATTTCAGTAAAAATATTTAGAAGAAAAGTTTTAAGTTCTAACTTAGAAAACGATTACAAAGAAACCACATGTATGCTGATTACATTCTCTTGGTGCTTTCCAATATGTTTTTTTGACCTGTGTATTTTCTGCAGATTGGCAGGTCAGTCCAGTGATATGATGAAATGTGTACTCAGTTCCTGTCACAGGAACATAAGCAGTAGTGTATGCTTTCATCACGTTATGTCTAGTTGCATCTCTTTTTGTGATATTGGTGCACATTGCATATATGTTAATTCTTTGGAAGTTGCAAAATAGTGATTCTCATTTTACCTATTATTTAGTTTTCAGTATTACAGTTCATATAGAAGAGGCAAGATTCTTTCTTGTTATTTAGCAATTTTCCTTATTCTCTGAAAGTTATTAATAAGTTATTATAAACTCATGAATTTATACTTATTTAGTCTCTTTACTATGCTTTCTGTGTCACTTTGCTCTGACCCTAATAAATAGTCTAGTAGTGACTATAGTAAGCTTTCTTGTTGTCTTTTGTGGTAAGATATTCTAGTCTCATATATTTCCAACTTGAAATTGGTCTTTTTATCCAAAAAGCCCTGATTTCTTTTAGTGGCAGAATTGTATTTCAGGACCAAACTGAGTGCAAGGGGTGCTCATTTCTACCAGGTTGGTCTAGAGGCTTTCTTCATGAACGGAACTAGAAAATAACATAGGTAAATGTATGTGGAGATTTGTGAACGGGGGTTAATATGTATGTATGTATTTAAAAATTTATTTAATAGACTTTATTTTTTAGAGCAACTTTAGGTTTAACAGCAAAATTGAGTTTTAGGTTCAGTTGAGTTTTAGCAGTTTTAGGTTCAACAGCAAAATTGAGTGGGAAATACAGAGAATTCTCCACACACCTTCTGACGCCACACATGCACAGTCTCCCCAACTATCAGCATATCCCGTACAGAGTGGCGTGTTTGTTGCATTTGGTGAACTTGTACTGACACATTATCACCCAAAGTCCTGCTTCATTCTTGATGTTATACATTTTACAGGTTTTTTTTGTTGTTCTTTTTTGGCTGCGTTGGTTCTTTGTTGTGGTGCGTGGGTTTCTCTAGTTGGGGGTGCAGGTTTAGTTGTCCCGAAGCATGGACAGCTAAGTTGTCTTAGTTCCCTGGCCGGGGATCAAACCCATGATGCCTGCATTGAAAGGTGGATTCTTAAGCGCTGGACCACCAGGGAGGTCCCTGGTGTGTTTTTTGTGTGTGTGTGTGTTTTTTAACTTATTTTTTAATTGAAGGATAATTGCTTTACAGAATTTTATTGTTTTCTGTTAAAGCTCAATATGAATCAGCCATAGGCATACGTATATCCCCTCTCTTTTGAACCTGCCTCTCATCTCTCTCCCCATCCCATCCCTCTGGATTGCTGCTGCTGCTGCTGCTAAGTTGCTTCAGTCGTGTTTGACTCTGTGGGACCCCAGAGACGGCAGCCCACGAGACTCCCCCATCCCTGGGATTCTCCAGGCAAGAACGCTGGAGTGGGTTGCCATTTCCTTCTCTAGTGCATGAAAGTGAAAAGTGAAAGTGAAGTCACTTAGTTGTGTCCGACTCCTAGCAACCCCATGGACTGCAGCCTACCAGGCTCCTCCGTCCATGGGATTTTCCAGGCAAGAGTACTGGAGTGGGTTGCCATTGCTCTCGACTCTGGGTTGCTACAGAGCCCTATTTGGGTTTCCTGAGAGATACAGTAAATTCCTGTTGGCTATCTATTTTACATATGGTAATATAAATGTTTCCATGTTACTCTCATCATACATCTCACCCTCTGCTTCCCTCTCCCCATGTCCATACGCCAATTATATATGTCTGTTTTCCCATTGCTTTTAATTCTTCAGTACCAGTTTTTTAGATTCTGTATATATGCATTAGTATATGATATTTATCTATCTTTCTGACTTACTTCAGTCTCTATAATACGCTCTAGGTTTATCCACCTCATCAGAACTGACTCAAATGCATTCCTTTTTATGGCTGAGTGATATTCCATTGTGTATATGTACCACAACTTCTTTGTCCATTCATCTGTCGATGGACATCTAGGTTTCTTCCATGTTCTGGCTATTTTAAATACAGCTGCAATAAACAGTGGGATACGTGTGTCTCTTTCAATTTTGGTTTCCTCAGGGTATATGCCTAGGAGTGGGATTGATGGGTCATATGGTGATTTTATTCCTAGTTTTTTAAGGAATCTTCATATCATCTTCCATAGTGGCTGTATCAGTTTACATTCCACCAACAGTGCAAGAGCATTCCCTTTTCTCCACCCCCTCTCCAGCATTTATTGTTTGTAGACTGTTTGATGATGGCCATTCTGACTGGTGTGAGGTGATATCTCATTGTAGTTTTGATTTGCATTTCTCTTCAGATCAGTCACTCAGTCATGTCCAACTCTTTGTGACCCCATGAACTGTGGCATGCCAGCCTTTCCTGTCCATCAGCAACTTCCAGAGTTTACTCAAACTCATGTCTATTGAGTCAATGATGCCATCCAATCATCTCATCCTCTGTCATCCTCTTCTGCCTTCAATCTTTCCCTTCCTTCAATCCTTCAATCAGGGAAAATTCTCTAATAATGAGCAGTGTTGAGCATCTTTTCATGTGTTTGTTAGCCATCTGTATGTCTTCTTTGGGGAAATGTCTGTTTAGGTCTTTTTCCCACTTTTTTGATTGGGTTGTTTTTTTTCTGGCATTGAGTTGTATGAGCTGCTTGTATATTTTGGAAGTTAATCCTTTGTCAGTTTCATTTGCTATTTTCTCCCATTCTGAGGGTTGTCTTTTCACCTTGCTTGCAGTTTCCTTTGCTGTGCAAAAGCTTTTAAGTTTAATCAGGACCCACTTGTTTACTTTTGTTTTTATTTCTGTTACTCTAGGAGGTGGGTCATAGAGGATGCTTTGATTTATGTCATCGAGTGTTCTGCCTATGTTTTTCTCTAAGAGTTTTATAGTTTCCGGTCTTACATTTAGGTCTTTAATCCATTTTGAGTTTATCTTTGTGTATGGTGTTAGGAAGTGCTCTAATTTCATTCTTTTACATGTAGCTGTCCAGTTTCCCCAGCACCATTTATTGAAGAGGCTGTCTTTGCCCCATTGTATATTCTTGCCTCCTTTGTCAAAAATAAGGTATCCATAGGTACATGGATTTATTTCTGGGCTTTCTATCTTATTCCATTGGTCTATATTTCTGTTTTTGTGTGAGTACCATACTGTCCTGATGACTGTAGCTTTGTAGTATAATCTGAAATCAGGAAGGTTGATTCCTCCAGCTCCATTCTTCTTTCTCAAGATGACTTTGAGTATTTGGGGTCTTTTGTGTTTCCATATGAATTGTGAAATTTTTTGTTCAAGTTATGTGAAAAATGCCATTGGTAATTTGATAGGTATCACATTCAATCTGTAGACTGCGTTCGGTAGTATAATCATTTTCACAATATTGATTCTTCCCACCCAGGAACATGGAATATCTTCTCCATCTGTTTATGTCATCTTTGATTTGTTTCATTGGTGTCTTATAATTTTCTCCGTACAGTTCTTTTGTCTCCTTAGGTATGTTTATTCCTAGATATTTAATTCTTTTTCTTGCAGTGGTGAATGGGATTGACTTCTTAATTTCTCTTTCTGATTTTTCGTTGTTAGTATATAGAAATGCAAGTGATTTCTGTGTATTGATTTTGTATCCTGTGACTTGTATCCTTGTTAAATTCACTGATCAGCTCTAGTAATTTTAGGATTTTCTGTGTACAATATCATGTCCTCTGCAGTGAGAGCTTTACTTCTTTTCTGATCTGGATTCCTTTTATTTCTTTTTCTTCTCTGATTGCTGTAGCTAGGACTTCTGAAACTATGTTGAATAATAGTGGTGAAAGTGGACACCCTTATCTTGTTGCTGATATTTGGGCAAATGCTTTCAGTTTTTCACCATTGACAATGATGTTTGCTGTAGGCTTATCATATATGGCCTTTACTATGTTGAGGTAGGTTCCTTCTGTGCCCACTGAAGAGTTTTAATCATAAATGGGTGCTGAATTTTGTCAAAGGCTTTTTCTGCATCTATTGAGATGATCATATGATTTTTATCTTTCAGTTTTTTAATATGGTTCACATTGATTGATTTGCATATATTGAAGAATTCTTGGATCCCTGGAATAAACCCAACTTGATCATGGTGTATGAGCTTTTTGATGTGTTGCTGAATTCTTTTGCTAAGATTTTGTCGAGGATTTTTGCATCTATGTTCATCAGTGATATTGACCTGTAGTTTTTTTTGTGTGTTGTCTTTTCTGGTTTTGGTATCAGGGTGATGGTGGCCTCACAGAATGAGTTTGGAAGTGTTCCTTCCTCTGTAATTTTTGAAAGAGTTTTAGAAGGATAGGCATGATCTCTTCTCTGAATGTTTGGTAGAATTCTCCTGTGAAACCATCTGGTCCTGGGCTTTTGTGTTTCGGGAGATTTTTGATCCCAGCTTCAATTTCAGTGCTTGTAATTGGGTTGTTCATAATTTCTATTTCTTCCTGGTTCAGTCTTCGAAGATTGAACTTTTCTAAGAATCTGTCCATTTCTTCCAGGTTATCCATTTTATTGCCATATAGTTGTTCATAATAGTCTCTCACAATCCTCTGCATTGTCTGTTGTAAGCTCCCCTTTTCATTTCTAATTTTGTTGATTTGATTCTTCTCTTTTTTTCTTAATGAGTCTGGCCAAAGGTTTGTCAATTTTGTTTATCTTCTCAAAGAACCAGCTTTTACTTTTATTAATCTTTGCTGTTTTTTCTTTCATTTCGCTTTCATTTATTTCTGCTCTGATCTTTATGATTTCCTTCTTCTAATTTTGGAGTTTTTCTGTCATTTTCCAGTTATTTTAGGTGTAAAGATAGGTTGTCTATTCCAATGTTTTCCTTGTTTCTTGAGGTGGGATTGTATACATGCTATAAACTTCCCTCTTAGAACTGCTTTTCCTGCATCCCATAGGTTTTGAATTGTCGTGTTTTCATTATCATTTGTTTCTAGAAATTTTTTGATTTCCCTCATGATTTCTTCAGTAACCTGTTGGTTATTTAGAAACATATTGTTTAATCTCCATGTATTTGTTAGTTTTTTTCTTGTAATTGATATCTAGTCTCATAGCATTGTGGTCTGAAAAGATGCTTCATATGATGTGAGTTTTCTTAAATTTACTGAGATTTGATTTGTGACCCAAGATGTGGTCTATCCTGGAGAATGTTCCATGTGCACTTGAGAAGAAAGTGTATTCTTCTGCATTTGGATGGAATGTCCTGAAGATACCAGTGAGATCCATCTCATCTAATATATCATCTAAGACTTGTGTTTCCTTATTAATTTTCTGTTTTGATGATCTGTCCATTGTTGTGAGAGGGCTGTTAAAGTCTCCCACTATTGTGTTACTGTCAGTTTCTCCTTTTATGTCTGTTAGTGTTTGTCTTATATCCTGAGGTGCTCCTATGTTGGGTGCATAGCTATTTACAGTTGTTATGTTTTCCTCTTGGATTGATCCCTTGATCATTATGTAGTGTCCTTCCTTATCTCTTGTAATCTTGTTTATTTTAAGGTCTAATTTGTCTGATATGAGGATTGCTATTCATTGCTACTCGCCCATTGCTACTCTTTTGCTTTTCATTTGCATGGAATATATTTTTTCCATCCTCTCAGGACCCCTTTAAGTCTGAAGTGCGTTTCTTGTAGACAGAATGTATATGGGTGTTTTTTTTTTTTTTATCCATTCAGCCAATCTGTGTCTTTTGGTTGGGGCATTTACTCCGTTTACATTTAAAGTAATTATTGATATATATGTTCCTATTGCCATTTTCTTTGGAGAAGAAAATGGCAACCCACTCCAGGTTCTTGCCTGCAGAATCCCATCGACAGAGGAACCTGGCGAGCCATAGTCCATGAGCTTGGAAAGAGTTGGACAGGACTGAACGACTAACACACACACACATTGCCATTTTCTTAATTGTTTTGGGTTTGATTTTATAGATCTTTTTCTTCTCTTGTATTTCTTGAGTATATAAGTCCCTTTAACAGTTGTTGTAAAGCTTGTTTGGTGGTTAACTCTTGCTTGTCTGAAAAACTTTTGATTTCTTCCATCAATTTTGAATGGGATCCTTGCTGGGTAGAATAATCTTGGTTGTAGATTTCCCCCCTTCAGTACTTTAAATATATCCTGCCATTCCCTTCTGACCTGCAGTTTCTGCTGACAAATCAGCTGTTAAACATGTGGGGTTTCCCTTGTATGTTACTTTGTTGCTTCTCCCTTGTAGGTTTTAATATTTTCTCTTTGTGTTTAATCTTTGTTAGTTTGATTAGTATGTGTCTTGGGGTGTTTCTCCTTGGGTTTATCCTGTATGGGACTCTTTGAGCCTCTTGGACTTGACTATTTCCTTTTCCATATTGGGGAAATTTTCAACTATAATCTCTTCAAACATTTTCTCATACCCTTTCTTTTTCACTTCTTTTTTTGGGACCCCTATAATTCAAATGTTGGTGTGTTTGATATTTTCCCAGAGGTCTCTGGGACTATCCTCAGTTCTTTTCATTCTTTTTGCTTTATTTTGCCCTTCAGAAGTTATTTTCACCATTTTATCTTCCAGCTTACTGATTTGTTCTTCTTCTTCAGATATTCTGCTATTGATTCCTTCTAGAGTATTTTTAATTTCAGTAATTGTGTTGTTTGTCTCTGTATGTTTTTTCTTTAATTCTTCTAGAATTAAAGAATTGTTAATTGATTCTTGCCTTTTCTCCATTCTGTTTTCAAGGTTTTTGATCATCTTTACTATCATTATATATTCTGAATTCTTTTTCAGGTACTTTGCCAATTTGTTCTTCATTTATTTGGACTTCTGTGTTTCTAGTTTGTTCCTTCATTTGTGCAGTATTTCTCTACCTTTTCATCATTATTATTTTTTTTAAACTAACTGTGCTTGAGGTCTCCTTTTCCCAGGCTTCAAGGTTGAATTCAAGATTCCTTTTGGTTTGCCCCCCTACAGTTGGTGCAGTGGTTTGTGTAAGCTTTGTATAGGGTGATATTTATGCTGAGTTTTTTTTTGTTTTTCTTCTGATGGACAAGAGTTGGTAATTCTCTCTGTTGATGATTGGGTTTGTATTTTTGTTTTGTTTGTTGTTTGCATGAGGTGTCCTGATCAGGGTGCTACTGGTAGTTGGGTGTTGCCAGGTCTTGTATTCAAGTGGTTTCCTTTGTGGGAGTTCTCACTATTTGTTACTCCTTAGGTTTAGTTCTCTGATGGTCTAGGGTCTTGGAGTCAGTGTTCCCACTCCAAAGGCTCAGGACTTGATCCCTGGTCAAGAATGAAGATTCCACAAGTGGTTTGTTATGGCAGTAAATGAAATTTAAACACGTACCCAACAACAAGAAACCAAAGATGAACCCCAGACAAATGACAGTTACAAAATGAGGAAAATAATAATAAAAATAATGGATTATACACATATACATACACATCCATAAGCAAAATCAAAACAGTCCAATAAGAATAAAGTACAATAGATTGACCTGGCAAACAAAGGAAACAAAAAATTATATCTACCAGTTAAGAACAAAACTAACTAAAGCACAAACTGGAAAACGAAACTAAAGCAAGGTGCCCACTGGAGAATAAAGCAATGAAAACAAAACTATCAAATATTTTGAAAGGAAAGAAAGACTATGTTTCCAAAGCTAAATAGTGGTAGATAAAGAAGATTTATATACATTAAAGATTAAGTGCAAGGAGAAAAGAACAGTAGGAAAAGCAAACAAAAGAATAAATGTAGAAAAAATAATAATAGGTTTAAAAAATTAAAATTAAAGATTAAAAAAAGAAAAGAAAAAGGAAGAGGAAAGAAAAGGTAACTCCATAGAACTTCAGAAGCCCAACACAGAGGCATAGTTTTATAACAACTATAAAACGTGTGATTGAAAAAAGAAAGGAAAAAAAAAAACTCAAAAGCTTGATTAGATTTCATAGTGCCAATAAAATTTACAACTACATGGAGGGGAGGCCTGGGGCGGTGGGGGTAGGGGGTAGGGGGTAGGGGGTGAATGGGAGAAAGAAAAGAAAAAAAAATCCAAAAGAAACCACAGAACAAGTTGAAACAAAAGAATAAATGTTTCTCTTGAGTCACTGCTGTCAGCTTCCTTTCCCTGGCCTGGGAGTCACAGTCCATCTCACCTCCCTAGGATGCCCTCCAACGCTGAGCTGGTCTGACCTGCTGTGGGGGCAGCTCAGATACTAATCTGGTCCTACTCCTGTGTGTTCTTGCCTCCAATGTCCACAGCATCAGAACTAGTGCATTTTCTTTTGTGGGCCCTCTCAATGTCCTTTTATATATTCCATAGTCACAGAGTCTGTGTAGTTGATCACGTGGATTTAATCTGCAGCTTGTACAGCTAGTGGGAAGATTTTGGATATTCTTCCTTAGCCGAACTGCCCCTGGGTTTCAACTGTGGTTTTATTTCCACCTGTGCCTGTGGGTCTTCCACTGAGCTTTGCTCCTGAGGTTGCCCTGGAGTACTTGGGTCTGCCCCAGTCAGGGCCAGGTGTGGAGGTGGTGCAGCTGCTTGGGTCACAGGGATTCTGGCAGCATCAGGTACTCAGCAGAGTTGGCAGCTAGGGAAGAAGGGAATATAGTGATCTAGAAGGGTATGGCAACCAGTATTAGCCAATACACTCCAGTATTCTTGCCTAGAGAACCCTCCCTGACAGAGAAGCCTAGCAGACCACAGTCCACAGGGTCACAAAGAGTTGGACACAACCAAAGCGATCCCGCGTGCATAGACTCAAGACTTTTTTTTTTGCCTGTGGCAGCTTTGCCCCAGTTAGGGTTCAGCGTGAAGCTGGTGCAGCTGCTTGGCTTACAGGAACCCCAGTGGCACCAAGTGTGCAGGGACTGGGACTGCCTCAGCCACTGGAGTTATGGCCCTATCAGAGTCTTTTTCCAAGCCTCCGGTAACTGGGGATCAGAAGGCCTCTTTGGCTAGTCTTTCTCTGTAGCTCTGCCTGTTCAGGTGCTTAGAGGGCTCCCTTGCCTGGGGTCCTTCTCTGTTGTTCATCACACACATCAGGCACATAGAAGGGCCCCCCTGGCTGGGGTCCTAATCTGTAGATCTGCGTGTCAGGCACTTAAAGGGACACCCTGGGTGGTATCCTCCTCTGTAGTTCGGGGCATCAGTCACTTAAAGGGGCACCCTGGGTGGGGTCCTCCTCTGTAGTACAGTGCGTCAGGCAGTTAATGGGCCAGCCTCTCTATTTTTCATCTTCCCATGCTGGATGTGGGGAGAGAGAGGCCATGGTGATGGCTCCACCTGCTTCGCATGACTCAGCAGTATAACCTTGCTTCCATGGCTGCCCACCTTTCCTCCAGGGGCAGTTCCCACCACATCTCCACCCTCACATCCCCTCGGTCAGGCCTTCCACAGTCAACAGCAGCCCTCGTCCTGGGTTTGCTCCACAATCCCTAAGGTCCAACTCCCAGCTGCTCCGCCGCCTTGGGGACCTGCCTCCCTATCCAGGGTATGTGTGGCTGCGTCAGGGACTGTCTGTATCTCATTCCATTTTGGCTGCTGCAGATCAGCTGTTTCACGTACTGCCTTAAATGTTTCTCCTCTGACTCAGACAGTACCCCGATGTGGGGATTGGACCCCTGCTTCAGCTCCCCCACCCGCCCAGGGCAGGTCCAGTCCTAGTAACACTCCTGTTTTCCCCCCTAGTTCCTTCATCCTACTGAGTTTTGCGTGATTCTGTGTATTCTTACCCACTGGTCAGGTGCTCCTGTGTGTCTCAGCTGGTGTTCTGGGTGCACCTCTGTGTCTGAAGGTGTATTCCTGATGTGTCCATGGAGAGATGTACTCCATGTCCACCTCCTCCTCCACCATCTTGTTCTCCCTGTTTTGGGGGGAGGTTTTTTTTTGACACATGTATATATGTAATTTTTTTTTGTTTGTTTTTTTTTTAAATTCTACTTAGTTTTGGCTGAACTTTCTTCCTCTTCATTGTTGTGCATGGTTTTCTCTAGTTGCCGTGAGCAGGGACTCCTCCTCATTGCAGTGCATGAGCTTCACGTTGTGATGGCTTTTCTTGTTAGCAAGCACAGGCTCTAGGCGCTCGTGGGTTTCAGTAGTTGCGATACCTGGGCTCTAGAGTATGGGCTTAGTAGTTGTGGCAGTTGGGCCTGGTTGCTTCTCATCGTGTGGCATCTTCCCAGATCAGGAACTGAACCCGTGTCCCCTGCATTGACTGGTGGATTCCCAGCCACTGGGCCACCATGGAAGTCCCTGTATGTATTTTTTTTTTTTTTAATAAAATAACTCATGAGATCACACTAAGACTTATAATTCAAATTCAGAATTATAGAATTTTTTAAACTTCTTTATATTACACCCACAACTCATTTCTTCTACTCTAGGAACCTACTTTTTGAAGCCATAGGAAATAAGAGAATTGTAATATATCATAATGAATCATTCATTTGCTCTATAAAAAAAATTTCAGGAGGGGAACTCAATTCTACCATCAACTTGAGAAATTCTACCATTGGTTCCTGGGAAATGTTTAAAAATTATTTTGCATGTACTCTGATTTCCCTCTGCTGTGTCTAGACAGCTGTTAGGGTTCAGAGCTTGTTTTCTAGTAAATTCTACTAGAAAGGTTAATGGAAGCAATATTTCCTGAATTTCTGTGTATTGAAAATAATTTATATCCTTTATACTCTAAAGCCAGAATTGCTCGATGCAAAATCCTTGGCTCATGTTTTCTTTCCTTGGCTATCTTAAATATTTAATTCCATTTTGTTCTGGTAAAGTCTAATGATGAACTAATCCTTAAAAATCATTTGCTGATATTGTCTAGATGCCCAAATAATTTAATAATTTTTTCCCCACAGTGCCTGTACCTTATTTATTTATTGGAATGTAGTTGCTTTACAGTGTTGTGTTAGCTTCTGCTGTACAGCAAAGTGGATCAGTCATACATGTATCCACTCTTTTTTAGATTTCCTTCCCTTTTAAGACACCCCAGAGCACTGAGTGGAGTTCCAATTCTTTTTAAATCCACTAATTTACTACTATATGTGTTGGGTTTTTGGGGCCCGTATTCTCAGTTACATGCTGGGCTCTTTCAATATATAGTTTTAGATTTCTTAAAGAGAATATTTCCTGAATTACAGTTTTAACTATCGCCTTTGTTTCTACTGTTGGTTTTCTCTCTTGGGACTTTTATTATCTGCGTTTTGAGTCTTCTTTGCCTTTGTCTTCAATACTACCACTTTCTAATTTTTTTCGGCTCTTTATTCATTTCTTTTTAACTTTAAAAATTTTCCTTGTTCACTTACTTTTTAAAAGATATCAGCTGTTGTGCTTATTTGCTCCTATGTTCTTTTAGTTCAGTCTTTATTTCTCAAATAACTTGCTTTTATTTCTAATTCTTCCCTTAGTTCTGTTACTTATATTTGAGTTTTTCTAATACTGATATGTGTTATTCTTTCATATCATATTTTCTCAGCTTTTCTTTTCTTCTGCAGGCTGTCATATTATTTTCTTAAGAGTCTTTTAGGTTATTTTGAAATAGGTTACAATTTTGATCTTTGAGTTTGTTTTTCTAGGGTGCTTTCATTGTCTGTAGGGATGTTATTTTACCCTTTGTTTTCTCTTTCATTTTGGTAAATAACACATAACATAAAATTGACCATTTTGACTGTTTCTAAGTGTACATGTAGTATTGTTAAGTACATTTACATTGTTGTGTAACTAACTTCCAGAATTTTTTCAACTTTCGAAACTGAAGTGCTTGCCAGTTAAACAGTAATTCCCCATTTCTCCTTCTCAGATCCATCACTCTGCTTTTTCTTTCTATGAATTTGACTACTCTAGATACCTCACATATGTGGAATCTTAACACAGTAACATCTTCTTGTTACTGACTTCTTTCACTTAGCATATGTTCTTAAGATTCCTCCTCTTCATAGCTTATATCAGAATTCCCTTCCCTTTTCGGGCTGAGTAATATTCCGTTGTATGTATATATCACATTTTATTTATCCATCTATCAGTGGGCATCTGACTTGCTTCTGTCTTTTTTCTTTTGTGACTAATACTGTTTTGAAGACAGGTGTGTAAATATCTCTTCAGTATCCTGCTTTTGATTCTTTTGGGTATATACCCAGAAATGGTATTGCTGTGTCACATGGTAATTCTGTTTTTAGTTTCTTAAGGAACTATGCTGTTTTCTACAGTAGTTGCACCATTTTACATTCTCATCAGTGCACAAGGGTTCAAATTTTCCCATATCTTTGTCAGTACTTTTTGTTTTCTGTTTCTTTGGTGATAACCATACCATACTAATAATGGTATGAGGTAATTCATTGTGGTTTTGATTTATATACCCGAGTGGTGTTTTTGAGCATTTTTTCATGTGCTTGTTGGACAGTTGTATATCCCTTTTAGAGAAATGTGTATTCAAGTCCTTTGCTCATTTTTTAATCAAGTTTTTTGTTGTAGAGTTGTATGAGTTTATATATTCTGGATGTGAAAGTGTTAGTTGCTCAGTCAAGTCTGACTCTTTACAGCCCTGTGGACTGTAGCCTACCAGGCTCCTCTGTCTATGGAATTTCCCAGGCAGGAGTGATAGAGTGGTAGTCATTCCCTTCTCTGGGGAATCTTCTTGACCTAGAAATCAAACCCAGGTCTCCTGCGTTGCAGGCAGATTCTTGACTGTCTGAGCCACCAGGGAAGCCTCCATATTCTGGATGTTGACCCCTTATTAGATGTATGATTTACACATATTTTCTCATTTTTTAAAAATATTTTCTCATTTTTAAGGTTTCTTTTTGCTCTGTTGATCATGACCTTTGATGGACAGAAATTTTAAATTTTGTTGTGGTCCAGTCTGTCTGTTTTGGCTTTTGGTTTCATATCTAGGAAATTCTCACATACTCCATTGTCATGGAGCTTTTCGCTTATATTTTCCTCTTAGACTTTTATAACTTTTAAGACTTATTTTTAGATCTTTAATATATTTTTAGTTAATTTTTGTATGATGGAGGGGTCTAGCGTCATTCTTTTGCATGTGTATAACCAGTGTTATATGTCAATCAGAAATCCGGTGCTTTGCTTTCTGAGAGATTTCCTAGTTCTTCTCTTCTGGTAATCTGGATCTTTTCCTTCCTTTGCTTGTATTATTTCTATGCTATTTATCTTTTATTTTCCTCTTAGCAGTTCCTTTGCAATCTTTAGACCTGTTCTAAAAGACCGTGGATACTCATTTTTAAGAGTTTAGAGTTACCAGACTGCATTTAGTTTTTATACTCAGTTCAGTTCAGTCGCTCAGTCGTGTTTGACTCTTTGCGACCCCATGAATCGCAGCACGCCAGGCCTCCTTGTCCATCACCAACTCCTGGAGTTCACCAAGACTCACGTCCATCGAGTCGGTGATGCCATCCAGCCATCTCATCCTCTGTCGTCCCCTTCTCCTCCTGCCCCCAATCCCTCCCAGCATCAGAGTCTTTTCCAGTGAGTCAACTCTTTGCATGAGGTGGCCAAAGAACTGGAGTTTCAGCTTTAGCATCATTCTTTCCAAAGAAATCCCAGGGCTGATCTCCTTCAGAATGGACTGATTGGATCTCCTTGCAGTCCAAGGGACTCTCAAGAGTCTTCTCCAACACCATAGTTCAAAAGCATCAATTCTTCGGTGCTCAGCCTTCTTCACAGTCCAACTCTCACATCCATACATGACCACAGGAAAAACCATAGCCTTGACTAGACGGACCTTTGTTGGCAAAGTAATGTCTCTGCTTTTGAATATGCTATCTAGGTTGGTCATAACTTTCCTTCCAAGGAGTAAGCGTCTTTTAATTTCATGGCTACAGTCACCATCTGCAGTGATTTTGGAGCCCAGAAAAATAAAGTCTGACACTGTTTCCACTGTTTCCCCATCTATTTCCCATGAAGTGATGGGACTGGATGCCATGATCTTAATTTTCTGAATGTTGAGCTTTAAGCCAACGTTTTCACTCTGCACTTTCACTTTCATCAAGAGGCTTTTGAGTTCCTCTTCACTTTCTGCCATAAGGGTGGTGTCATCTGCATATCTGAGGTTATTGATATTTCTCCCGGCAATCTTGATTCCAGCTTGTGTTTTTTCCAGTCCAGCGTTTCTCATGATGTGCTCTGTATATAAGTTAAATAAGCAGGGTGACAATATACAGCCTTGACGTACTTCTTTTCCTATTTGGAACCAGTCTGTTGTTCCATGTTCAGTTCTAACTGTTGCTTCCTGACCTGCATCCAAATTTCTCAAGAGGCAGGTCAGGTGGTCTGGTATTACCCATCTCTTTCAGAATTTGTGATCCACACAGTCAAAGGCTTTGGCATAGTCAATAAAGCAGAAATAGATGTTTTTCTGGAACTCTCTTGCTTTTTCCATGATTCAGCGGATGTTGGCAATTTGATCTCTGGTTCCTCTGCCTTTTCTAAAACCAGCTTGAACATCAGGAAGTTCACGGTTCACGTTTTGTTGAAGCCTGGCTTGGAGAATTTTGAGCATTACTTGACTAGCGTGTGAGATGAGTGCAATTGTGCGGTAGTTTGAACATTCTTTGAAATTGCCTTTCTTTGGGATTGGAATGCAAACTGACCTTTTCCAGTCCTGTGGCCACTGCTGAGTTTTCCAAATTTGCTAACATATTAAGTGCAGCACTTTCACAGCATCATCTCTCAGGATTTGAAAGAGCTCTACTGGAATTCCATCACCTCCACTAGCTTTGTTCGTAGTAATGCTTTCTAAGGCCCACTTGACTTCACATTCCAGGATGTCTGGCTCTAGGTGAGTGATCACACCATCGTGATTATCTGGGTCATGAAGATCTTTTCTGTACAGTTCTTCTGTGTATTCTTGCCACCTGTTCTTAATATCTTCTGCTTCTGTTAGGTCCATGCCATTACTGTCCTTTATTGAGCCCATCTTTGCATGAAATGTTCCCTTGGTATCTCTAATTTTCTTCAAGAGATCTCTAGTCTTTCCCATTCTTTTGTTTTCCTCTGTTTCTTTGGATTGATCGCTGAAGAAGGCTTTCTTATCTCTTCTTGCTGTTCTTTGGAACTCTGCATTCAGATGCTTATATCTCCTTTTCTTCTTTGCTTTTTTCTTCTCTTCTTTTCACAGCTATTTGTAAGGCCTCCCCAGACAGCCATTTTGCTTTTTTGCATTTCTTTTCCATGGGGATGGTCTTGATCCCTGTCTCCTGTACAATGTCACGAACCTCAGTCCATAATTCATCAGGCAGTCTATCTATCAGATCTAGGCCCTTAAATCTATTTCTCACTTCCACTGTATAATCATAAGGGATTTGATTTAGGTCATACCTGAATGGTCTAGTGGTTTTCCCTACTTTCTTCAATTTAAGTCTGAATTTGGCAATAAGGAGTTCATGATCTGAGCCATAGTCAGCTCCTGGTCTTATTTTTGCTGACTGTATAGAGCTTCTCCATCTTTGGCTGCAAAGAATATAATCAGTCTGATTTCGGTGTTGACCATCTGGTGATGTCCATGTATAGAGTCTTCTCTTGTGTTGTTGGAAGAGGATGTTTGTTATGACCAGTGCATTTTCTTGGCAAAACTCTATTAGTCTTTGCCCTGCCTCATTCCATATTCCAAGGCCAAATTGCCTGTTACTCCAGGTGTTTCTTGACTTCCTACTTGTGCATTCCAGCCCCGTATAATGAAAAGGACATCTTTTTTGTATATTGAGCAACTTTTTTGCAGTTTCTCGTGTTCTGTGGCTTACAGTGCTTTTCAGTGACTGACTCTTGGCCATTTTGTGGTTTTCCTTTTTTCTGGTCCATTAGATGTCCCGTTGCTTCTCTCTCCTTTCTCCCACAGTGTCGATCCAAGGCAGGTCTTTGGGATTATAGTTGGTCTGTCTTTATCTGCTTATGTTTTGGGGGTTGTGGAGATAACCTCTTACCTGGTTTTGTTGTAAATGTTGATTGTGAACTTTTGGTTTTGATGTTCGATTGTTGTTTTACTTTCAGATATTGAGAGTTTTAAAAACTATGCTGCTGATTGTGGCAGTCTTTCCAGAATCCTCTGCCTATTGAAAATTCTTAAAGCAGGTGTTTTCTTAGAGGTACAGATGGTGCATCAATAAGAATTATAAAAATCTTGTTCCTTAAAATTAAAAATTAGGTCAAAGAGAAATTTCTAATATTATTATGTGATAGAATTCAGAACAAAAAATGTTTACTACCTTTTATTAATTGATTGTATTCCAGGGAGGTTGTTTTAGGACCAAATTTTAAAAGAAAGAAACTCCAGTTATTTGCACAAGGATGTTGGTTGATTTTTTAAAATCAGTGTAATTTGCTATATAATTTATATTTCATAATTGACTAAATTTAGCACATTTTGACAAATACAGTTGCACAGTCATTATCATAGTCATGAGTTTTATCGTGCTCAGAAGTTATCTGATTTACCTTTTTCAGCTAATCCTTTTTTTCTCCCTTCCTGGCCCCTCTGCAACCACTGATCTGTTTTTGTCACTATACTTTTACTTTTTCAGAATTTTATATAATGGGATTATACAGCGTATAATCTTTTGTGTCCAGCTCTTTTCCCTTAAGTGATTATTCATGTTTCTGTAGTATTATGTTTACTGAGTGATGACCATTTCAAACCTGAATGCTGCATCAGGACCTTTGAGAGCAAAGTAGCCTAGAAATGAAAGGGTTCAGAAATAGCTGTAACCCTCTGTAGATATATCCCTGCCCTCAGCCCTCACAGTCTGGTTGGGCAAATGTGTTTATACATGTAATTTTAACAAATGTAATCTCACCCAGTCCTTGAGAAATACAGAAGGGAATAATTTTATTCATAAAATCTCTGTAATAGAAATGTGAGCAACTTTAAATCTCCAGACAGAATCTTATATGGAATCCTAACATATGAAACATAGAAATTATATTTAATTACTTTCAACATCAAGTGTTACCTTTTTCTATTTTACTCCTTTTTAATCTTAAATATTATATTATCTCCTTTGTTTTTTTGTCTCCTTCCTCAACTTTCTAGTGAAGTTGAAACTTTTCATTTTTTTGGTATATTTCTTTGGAGTTTTTATTTTTCTTGGAGGCTCATTTTTAAGAGTATGTGTTGAAACTCCTAACTCTTTTCAGAGTAGTTTGTATTTTCCTTTGTTTGTATGCTTTAATGCTTCTATCTTTATGTAGAAAAAAAAGTTTGTAGACTCTTGATCTTTTTATCAGCTCTCTTACTGCTTTTAAACTTAAAACTACTTCTCTATCCAAATATCAGATAGTATTCTATATTTTGTTTGTTTCATTGTGGCTTACATTTTTACATTTAAATTGACTGGAGTTTCTGTTTATATAACATCTTTTTCTTTTTTTTTGAGGATGGAAATGGAGTTGTTCGTGGTTACTACTTATCTGTGTTTCTGGAACTTTCAGCTGGCTTGCCAGAAACTTCCAAGTAAGACATACAATTAAGTAACAAACTTTAGTGTGGGTTTACATACCTTCTTAGCATTTTTCATTAACTACTTTTGTTAACTAATATATTTTATCTGTTAAGATATTATACCAGTATGGAATCTCTGGCATAGTATGTTGGCATAGACTGTCAGTTCTCAAATTATATGGCATCAGGACTCTGTACTCTTAAATTTTATTGGGAAATCCAAAGAATTTTTCTTTATATGGGTTTATCTGTTGATATTATCTGAATTAGAAATTAAAACAAAAAATTTAAAATTTTTGTTAATTCACTTTAAAGTGATAATAAACCTATTACATATTAGCATAAATAACATTTTCTTAGAGAATAACTTTTTCTAAAGCAAAATAATATTTGGTGAGAAAACGTATTGTAAAAAACCTCTTAATGTATGGCTTTTCAGTTTACTGTAATAAGTTGTTTGGGTTGAAGTATATATAAATCTCGCCTGATGGGTTTTGAATTTCATACGTAGTTAGGAAAGGTTTTTTACAGTGAGATACAGTTCACATGCCACATGGAAGTGTTAGTTGCACACTTGTGTCCAACTCTTTGCAACCCCATGGACTGTAGCCCTACAGGCTCCTCTGTCCATGGAATTCTCCAGGCAGGATTGGAGTGGGTAGCCATGCCCTTCTCCAGGGGATCTTCCTGCCATCTGAGCCACCAGGGAACCATACCGTAAAGTTCATACCATAAAGTTCATCATATAAATATAAGTGTAGAATTCAGTAGATTTTAGTATATTCATTGAGTTCGACAGCTATCACCATATCTAATTTCAGAACATTTTCTTTCTTTCTTTTTTTTTAATTTTTTGGCCATGCCTCATGGCATGTGGAATCTTAGTTCCCCAACGAGGGAGCAAACCTGTGCTCCCACACTGGAAGCACAGAATCTTAACCACTGCTGCCAGGGATTTCTGCAGAACATTTTCATCATCCCACAAAGCAACACTGTACTTCTTAGCAATCACTTCCCCTTCCCACCCAGTTCCTGGCAGCCCTAATCTACTTTTTGTTAGGGAGGAACACTTTAAAAAGCAGTTTTAGATAATTGTGAATCATCATTGATATTACCCCAAAATTGAACAAGTGCTTGTTTGTTAAATGTAATTTGTAGTATGAAATCTGGAACCATATAAGTGAATTTTATTTCACTCTGTTACACCATAATCTGTTGGTTTGAATTGAGATATGTGCTTCCAGTTATGGCATAATAGTGATAACCCTTTCTTCTATAACAACCAAAAAGAAAAACATTTTCTAGACACCAGACCTGAGGCAACAAATGAAAGCAATCCGAGAGACAGGAAATAAATCGTATCTATGATTGCCTTACTTAACCTTGAGAGAGTTTTCAGGCCATAACACATGGAGGCAGAAATGCAAGAGTCTGGCTAACTCCTTGAGTTGAGGAGACAGTGCTGAGTGTCCAGGAAGACCAGCACACCTAGAGTGCAGTGGACAGAATACCAGAAGAGAGATCTGGACAAAGAGCTCCAGAGATTTGTAAGGCGTTCTCTTCAAATATGAGAAGGGCACGGCAACCTACTCCAATGTTCTTACCTGGAGATCCCATGGACAGAGAAGCTAGGTGGGCTCTAGTGTATGGGCTCGCAAAGAGTCGGTCACAACTCAGTGACTAACACACACTCCTCAAATATTCTGTAGAGTATTGAGCAGAGCCTGCAGGTAAAAAACCTACCTGAGGTTGGGGGAAGGACCATCTGGGAAGGTTTAGAGGGAGTGGTGCCTGGTGCCTCGTACAGGGCCAGTAATTGTGTTTGTTCCTATCACTGTAATGGTAACTTCTGATCCATGGGGCATTGAATGAAGTACACAGGACATTTTTGCCTCCCTAGTGGAGAACAGTCCTAGACTGGGCATTACTCCAGACCCATCTAACAAGTAAAAGCAAGACCTGGAAGAACTAAATTGTTTCCAGGTAACCTAACAGCAGTCTAGAGCAGAGCTCAAGAAAACTGATAAGATTACAAAAATATCCAGCACCCAACAAAGCTAAGGTTACATTATCTGTTATTCAATCAAAGATTAATTGGCATGCAAAGAGGCACGAAGACATAACCAGTACTGAGGAGAGTGATCAGTTGATTTGAGCAAGAACTGTTTTTTTTTTTTTTTTTAAATGTGAGTTATATCTATTGGTATTTTATGAATTATAAATTAAAACATTAAAAAAATTAATTTACTTACGATAATAAACTAATTGCATATTAGCATAAATTATATTTCTATGAATAGTAACTCTAAAACAAAACAATATTTGATGAGAAAACTTGTATTGTTTTGCATTTTTGGAAATCTTTGTATGGCTTAAAAAGACAACTAGGTTCTCATGTGAGAATTAGGAGAAAATATTTTTCTCAGTTTTTATAACTACACTCCATTTCTTCAAAAGTTGAATAGAGATATGGAAGATACAAAAAATTCATACTGAACTTATTGAGAATGAACTAACTATATTTGAAATGAAGAATACACTGGATGGCATGAATGATAGATTAGATACTACAGAAGAAAGGATTAACTGATTAATTAATTAAGAAAAGATTAATTAATGAATTAATGGACCTGAAGGCATTAGCTATAGAAACTATTCAAAATGTGAACATAGAGAATAGAATTCCAAAACTATAAAACAACTTTAAGTAGCTTAATGTACAAATATCTGGAGTCCTGGAAGAAGGGGATGGGAAGGAAAAAGTAAATACTTTCCAAACTTGATAAAAGCTTTAAGCCCATGGATCCAGAAGTTTAGTGAACTATAAGCACATGAAACATGAAGGAAACATCAAAGCACATCATAATCAAATTGCTTAAAACCAATGGTAAACAAAATATCTTAAACTGGCAGTGAAAAAAAAGTCATTAAATTTAGAGGCACAAAGGTAAGGGTGAAATCAGGTTTCTCACTGGAAACAATACAAGTGAAATGATAATATAGCAACATTTTAAAAAGATTGAAAGAAACTAACATTAACCTAGAATTTTATAATTGGCAAGAATATATTTTAAAAAATACAGTGAAACTAAGACATTTTCAGATCTGAACTATAAGAAATGTTCAAGTACATGCTTCAGACAGGGTATATAATACCAGGTGAACCTCTGAATTTAAACAAAGAAATGAAGAGTACCAGAAATGGAAATTACTTGGGTAAATAAAGTTTTTCTTCTATTACTGAAGTAATTTTAAGTGATAATTGACAATATAATAAAGAACAGTAGCATTATATTTCGGGGTTTTTAACATATTTAGAAGCAAAATTCACAACGAAAACAGCTATATAAAGGCCAAAAGAGGAACTTCCTAGGTGGTCCTGTAGTTAAAATCTGCCTGCCAATCTTGGAGACATGGGTTTGATCCCTGGTCCTGGAAGGTCCTACATGCCACAGAGCAGCTGACCCCGTGCACCACAGCCACTGAGCTTACGCTCTAGAGCCCATGAGCCGCAACTACTGAAGCCTTCACGCCTCGAGCACGTGCTCTGCAGCAAAAGAAGCCACCACACGGAGAAGCCAGTGCACAGGAGACGCCCCTGCTCACCGCACCTAGAGAGAGCCTGTGTGCAGCAGTGAAGACCCAGCTAAACCAGAAATAAACAAATAATTGTTTTCAAAGGCCAAACGATTAAAGCATGGAAGTATAATGTAAGATTCTGACACTATATGTAAAATGGTATAATAACAATTAAAGCTAGACTGTGATACATTAAAGATACATACTATCCTATTATTTTTTCTTGCCTCTTGTAACAAATTACCAGAAATTTGGCAGCTTAAAACAACAGATAACATTTCCCTCACATTTCTGGAGGCCAAAAATCCAAAAACCATTGCTAGGCCAAAATCAGAGCTTCAGTAGAGTTGTGCTAGCTCCAGTTACACTAAGGGAGATCTGTTTCTTGCCTTTTTCAACTTTTGCTTACTGCCAGCATTCTTGGGCTTATGACAGTGTCACTCCTATCTCTGCCTTTGGTCACGTTGCCTTACCTTTTTTTTATCTCTGTCAGATCTTCCTCTGCTTTTGTCTTACAGTAACATTTATGGTTACATTTAGGGTGTACGTGGATTTTCCAGGACAGTCCCCTCATCTCAGGATCCTTGGCTTAATTGCAGCTGTGTATTCCCAGTCACAGGTTCTGAGAATTAAGATGTCAATACCTTGGGGATACTGTTCAGCCTCCCATAACTATAAACTATAAAGCCACTGCTAAAATGACAGAGATGTTTAGTTTATAAAGCAGTGGTGGGGATAAAATTGAACCAAATCTTAGACTTAAAGCAGGCAGGAAAAGATAAGTGGTAACAAAACACAGATGGGAGGAATAGCAAGATGTGGCACCGTAAATGGTCTAAACACCCCAAATAAAAAGTAGAAATTGTCAGATTGGCTAGAATACCAAAACTCAAGTGTATGCCAAACCTAAGAAATATGCTTTAAATGTAAAGATATACCATGCTAATCAAAACCAAGTTGGAGATGTTACTTTAATATCCAAGTAGATTTCAAAGGAAAGCATATTACCAGAGATAAAGAAGTTTATTTCACAGTGATAAAAGGATCAGTTAATGAAGAGGATATTCAATGATTATAAATATTTCTGTTTATACTCTGGTAACAGATTTTGAAAATGCACAAAGCAAAAACTGATAGAAGTATAAGAAGAAATAGAACTTCTTCTCTCAGTTGATACAGCAGGTAGGCAGAAAATCATCAAGGATATAGTAAATCTGGATAGCCCTGTCACCCAGCCTGACTTGCTGGATATTTATAGACTCTTTGATCCAACAGTAGCAGAATGCAAATTATCCTTAAGTGTGCACAAAATATTTACCAAGAAAGACCATATTCTGGAACGTAAAATATGTCTGAAAAAATTCAAAAATATTCAAATCATTGAGGTTTTTTTTTTAACTGTAATGAATTCAGTTTAGCTATTTGTAATAGATATTTTAAAAATCTGACATAGTTGAAAAGTAAATAACATACTTCTAAATAACGCCTGGATCCAAGAGGAAATCATAATAGATTTTTAAAAAGTTTTTTGAACTGGAGTGAAAACACAGCATACCAGAATTTGTAGTATGTTGCTAAAGCAATAGGTAAGGGAAAATTTATATGACTAAATGCCCATATAAGTGAAAAGCAGAAAGGCCTTAAATAAATGTCAGTGTCTGTCTTAATAAACTAGAAAAAAGAACAAGTTAAATGAAAAGTAAACGGAATAAAAATAGTAACAAAGATAAAAAATACAATGAAATAAACATGCAGTAGAGAAAATCATTGAAATCTAAAGGATAACATTTAAAGTCTAACACTGTATAACTGAAGATATATAATAAAGCCATAGTATTAGCGTAATACAACATCATATTAGCGTAAGAGAAAGATGATCAATGGAATATACAGATCTCCTTCATGATCTGAAAGTAGAGCAGTTCTCTGAAACCTTTTGTAAGATGAAATGGCATCAAGTGAAGAAACAATTACCTTGAGACATACCTGCTAATGGATGCACAGAATATTAAAGGATAAAGTATATATGCTTACAGATACAGTTCAAAGCTATGGCAGCTTGATACTGAGATACTGAGTATAGTTCCTTGGGAAGGAGGTTGGTGGTGACACTCTTGCTGCTCAGAGTATGCCTCTCTAATGGCTTGCTACAAAACAAGCACTGAATGCTATTTTCACTTTTCAGCTGTTTTTGTTTTTTTTTCAAAGTGAAATTTTTCTTGGTTAGCAAAAACAAGTACTAGTGTAGACCCTTTTGTAAAAAGTAAAGTGACGGAAAGAGAATGTTAAAAAATTGGGGATACCTGTGTTACAATTCCAGAAATAAATGCACTTTCATTAGGAAATTAGTGGTTGAAAAAGATGCAAAGACAGTGCTCTGGGGAAGGTGTAATCTTTTCAACAAATTGCGCTTCAACATTTAGATGTTCATATACAAAAAATGGAACTCGGATCCATACCTCACACTATATACTTAAACTAACTGAAAATTGTTCCTAGACCTAGATTTAAATTGTAAAATAATAAAACTTGCTGGAGATAACACAAGAGGAAATGTACTTTTGTCTTGGGCATCGTTATTTTAGTTAAAATGCAAAAGCACAATCCACAAAAGAAACACATTTGTAAATTAGACTTCATGGGAATTATAAAGTTGTCTTCCTCAGATTATGTGGAGTTGTACTGATAATAAATAAACAAGGTCCCTTCCCCATAGTGGCAAAAAGTTCGTGCGACACCCCATAAAGAAGGTATATACATGGCAAAATAAGCCTGTGTAAGGTGTTTATAGCATTAGTCATTAGGGAAACACATTTATCTACAAAACAATACTACCGTGTCCTATTAGAGTAGCTATAATTCCAAAGATCATACCACGTGTTGGCAAGAATGTAGAGAAATCTGAAGTCTTAGAATATAGAGAAATCTGAAGTCTTAGATGCTTCTGGTGGGAATATAAAACGATACAATGACTTCTGTAAACAAGTTGGTGTAAACAAGTCATACACTTCTGTATGACTCAGTCAAACCACTCTTAGATATTTACCTCAGAGAAAAGGAACTAGATATCCAACAAAGTCTTATAGAAATGTTCATAATAACTACATTTTGAATAGCTAAGTAAAATCAACCCTAATGGCCAGCAACAGATAAATAAGCAAATTTTGCTATGGCTAGACGATGAAATAAAACTTAGCAATAAAAAATAATGAACTGTTGACACATGTGACAATAGGACTTTTAAATTATTTTAAATGAAAGGAGCCAGATTAAAAAGAGCACATATGAATGATTCTATTTATATAAACCTCTAGAAAAATGCAGACTAATCTATAGTGACAGTGCAGATGTCTGGTTGCTGAGAGATGAGGCAGGCTGGGCTGAGGTTGGTTGGAAGGTGTAGGGAGAAGGTAAGAGAATTATGCGAGGCAGAGGGGACTTGGTATGGTGGATATGTGTTTTGGTTGCTGTACTGGTGATGGTTTTATGGATATATATAAATATGTGTCTGACTTACCAATTATACACTTAAGTTCCATGTCATTAAAACTTTTTGTTTATGGCTGTGCTAAGTCTTCCTTGCTGCTCAGGCTTTTTCTCTAGTTGTGGCGGGGGGGCTCCTCTCTCTGTGCAGGCTTCTCATTGTGGCGGTTTCTTTTGTTGTAGAGCATGAGCTCTAGGGTGTGGGCTTCAATAGTTGCAGCTTGCGATCTCCATCGAGAACACAGGCGCTCAACATTGTGGCTTGCGGGCTAAGTTGCTCCGCCACATGTGGGATCTTCCTGAACCAGGGATCGAACCTGTATCCTCTGCATTGCAAGTTTGATTCTTAATCACTGGACCACCAGAAAAGGCCCATTTCATTAAAACTTTTATTCAGAAAAACAATTAAAACTTGATTGGCCTGTCTTAACACTTTGCATGGATCTTTTACTCATGTATGACTTTGTAACACTCTGGGTTAATCATTTAGAAAATAATTTTTTACTAAATACAGTTGATACATTTCATTATGCAGTATCAGTCACATTCGTTGATAGCACCGTTTTCATAATAAAAGTCTTAAAGTATTGAAAAGCTTTTAAGTTCATGTGGTACGTACAAGTTTTCCAGGATTATGGTTTTCTTTCCTTTTTTTTTTTTTTTTTTGCTTGAAAGTGTGTTTTATCACTGGCAACAGATACTGGCAGTTCTTTGCCTTAGTTATTTTGGTCCAGAACTTGTCTGCCCAGTATCTACAACCGAATAACTATTGTTTGTCAGTTCTTTCAGTTTGTTTCACAAAAAAGTGACTGATCTTGGAACTCAGTTGAACAAAGTGGTTTTTTCGAAGGCAACCATTGTAGCATAAGTACTTTTTGTATGTTTCCCATTTGTGACACCAAGTGTTGAGGTTTAATACCATTTGTCATTTTTACTACTTCTTCAAAGATACTCCCCCCCCCCTCCTGAAAATATGTAGCAGTGAATAGTATGATTACTAGTACATTTTAACTATCATTGCTTTTGCACCATTAGTGAAAATGTCAAACACAGTGAAAAAGGCAAATAACATCTTAGCATTATTACAAAGATTGGTTTTGACTTTTTGGATTGCTGAAAGAATCATAGGAACTGACCCCCAATAGCACAACCTCTGACATAGACTAACCTTAATGCAGAACATTCTTGCCACCACTCGTGAGTCAAGCTATGAATAAAGCTGGTAGTATAGAAAGGATTCTGGCCTCTGAGTTGTAACTATTAATATATTTTAGTCATAACTCTGTCCCAGATCTGTGATCTGAAGCCGTGGACTGTTGCTATTGGACCTGTATTGTTGCTATAATAGCTAACATCTGCCCAGGGACGGTGGAGCCTGGGGGGCTGCCGTCTATGGGCTCGCACAGAGTCGGACACGACGGAAGCGACTTAGCAGCAGAAGCTGAGTGTATACTTTGTGCTCTGCACTTTGCCTTATATAACTCATTTTGCTTTACTACCACCTCATGTGCTGTCACTGCTATTATCACTCCCATTTTACAGATGGAAGTATAACAGCTAAGTTATTCACTTAAGTTCAGCATTGTTAAAATGCAGTCTGTTTAACATAGATTTTTCTTTCTCTGTATTCTTTGTTCTTAACCACCAGATTTGTAATTGGAAGGTGGTTGATCATGGACAAAATTATAAGAAGTTTAGTCATTATAGGATTTTGTTCATAACCCTGTTGCTACCATTAATCTTGGTTCTCTTCTTGTCTCTTGACTATTTTCTGATCTGTAGATAGGCATAACTCAGAGATATTGCAGGTTTGGTTCTAGACCACTGCAATAAAGCAAGTCACATCAAAGTTATGTTTATAGTATATTAAGTGTGCGATAGTATGTCTCAGAAAACAGTATACATATCTAATTTAAAATACCTTATTGCTATAAAATGCAAACAATCCCTGAGTCATCAGTGGGTCATAATTCTTTGCTGGTATTTGGTGGCTGTTGTCTGATCAGGGTAGTGATTGCTACAGGCTAGGGTGGGTGTAGCAACTTCTTTAAATAAGGTAACAGTAAAGTTTGCAGCATTGATTGACTTGTCCTCTCATGTGTGGTTTCTCTGTAGCATGCAGTGCTGTTTGATAGCATGTTACTCACAGTAGAACTTGTTTCAGATTTGGAGTCAATCCTCTCAAATCCTGACTTTGCTTTATCAACTATTGTTGCCCTACTTTTTTGTGACCCTGTGGATTATAGCCCGCCATGCTCCTCTGTGCATGGGATTTTCCAGGCAAGAATACTAGAGTGGATTGCCATTTCCTTCACCAGTGCTTTATCAACTAAATTTATGTAATATTCTAAATCCTTTGTTATCATTTCAATAATCTTCACAGTATCTTTACCTGTAGTAGGTTGTGTCTCAAGAAACCTTTTTTTTTCTCATTCATAGAAAGTAGCTCCTCATCCATTAAAGTTTTATGGAGATGGTAGCAGCTCAGTCACATCTTCAGGCTCTACTTCTGATTCTAATTCTCTCGCTGTTTCTGCCATGTCTGCAGTTACTTCCTCCACTGAGATCTTCAACCCCTTAAAGTCTTTTGTGAGGTTTGGAGTCAAGTTCTTTCAAAGTCCTCCTAATGTTGATTTTTCCAACCTCTTCCCACAAATCATGAATGGTCTTTTTGGCATCTAGAATGGTTAAACCTTTCCAGGTTTTCAATTTACTTTACCTGGATCCATCAGAGCAATTACTACAGCAGTTATTGCCTTATGAAATATATTTCTTAATTAATAAGAGTTGAAAGTCAAAATCACTCCTTATCTGTGGGCCACAGAATGGATGTGCGTGAGCAGGCCTGAAAGCAACATCAGTTTTGTACATCTCCATCAGAGCTCTTGGGTGCCCAGGTGCATTGTCAGTGAGCAGTAATACTTTGCAAAAAGTTTTTTTTTCCAGAGCAGTAAATCTCAACAGTGGGCTTAAAATATTCAGTTAACCACAGGTGAAGAGATGGGTTGTCCTCAGGCTTTGTTCTTTTTATAGAGCAAAGGCAGAGTAAGTTTAGCGTAGTTCTTAAGGGCTCTAGGGTTTTCAGAAAGGTAAATGAGCATTAGCTTCAGCTTAAAGTCACCAGCTACATCAGCTCCTGACAAAACTCAGCCTGTCCTTGGATGCTTTGAAGCCAGACAGTACTTCTGGATAGCTTGCTGCAGCTTCTATACCAGCTTCTGGTTTTATGTTATGAAGACAGCTTCGTTCCTTCAACCTCAGCAACCAGCCTCTGGTAGCTTTAAATTTTTCTTCTGCTGCCTCTTCGTCTCTCTCAGCCTTTGTGGAATTGAGACTTAGGACCTTGCTGTGGATTAGGCTTTGCCTTCGGGGAATGTTGTAGCTTGTTTGTTCTTCTATCTGGACCACTAAAACTTTCTCCATGTCATCAGTGATACAGTTTAGCTTTTTAAATTGTGTGTTTACTGGAGTAACACTTTCAGCTTCCTGTAAGAATTTTTCCTTTGCATTCGTAGCTTGGCTAACTGTTTGACACAAGTGGCCTAGCTTTCAGCCTCTCTTGGCTTTCAGCATGTCTTCCTCATTAACCTTAATCATTTCTAGCTTTTGATTTAAAATAAGACTTGAGTTTCTCTTTCACTTGAACACTTAAAGGCCATTAATTTGCCTAATTTCAGTATTGTTATATCTCAGGAATAGGGAGGCCTAAGAGAAGGAAAGAAATTGGGGAGGAGGAGCAGGGAAGACAGATGCTGATAGGTAAAGCAGTCAGAACATACACGTTTATCAGTTAAGTTTGTTGCTGGATATGGTTTGTGGCACCCCAAAACAATTCCATCAGAGGTCACTGGTCATAGATCATGATTACAGATGTAACAATAATAATGTAAAAGTTTGAAAGATTGTGAGAATTACAAACTGTGACATAGACATGAAGTGACTAAATGCTGTTGGAAAAGTGGAGCCAAATAGACTTGTTTGATGCAAGGTTGCCACAAACCTTCAATGTGTAACAGGGATATGCCTCTGAAGTACAAAAAACCAAAAGCACAGTAAAACAAGGTGTGTCTGTACCTGTGTTTCTTACCTTCCTAAGATTCTGCTCTTGCTGACAGGTAGATTTTGTGACATTTCTGTTGCTTTTGGTGCTGGTTTCATTTTGCATGCTTTTATTGTTGATATATACACTTAAGGAACTTAAAGTTTACATTATAAGTAGTAGTAATATTATCAGTGATAATGAAATACTATCATTCAGGATACTAAGGTTTAAGATTAGAATTGTGTATTTGCTAGATATTATCTGAATACCTTAATGAGAATATTCTGTTTGGGTAAAAACAGACATCTTATCATTGGGTTTTTTTTTTTTTCTTTTCTTTTTTTTGGCTGTGCTATGCAGCATGTGCTGCTGCACTCAATATGCCAGCAAATTTGGAAAACTCAAGTGGCCACAGGATTGGAAAAGGTCAGTTTGCATTACAATCCCAAAGAAAGGCAATGCCAAAGAATGCTCGAACTACTGCACAATTGCCCTCATCTCACACTCTAGCAAAATAATGCTCAAAATTCTCCAAGCCAGGCTTCAGTAGTACGTGAACCATGAACTTCCAGATGTTCAAGCTGGTTTTAGAAAAGGCAGAGGAACCAGAGATCAAATTGCCAACATCTGTTGGATCACTGAAAAAGCGAGAGAGTTCCAGAAAAACATCTACTTCTGCTTTATCGACTCTGCCAAAGCCTTTGACTGTGTGGATCACAACAAACTGTGGAAAATTCTTCAAGAGATGGGAATACCAGACCACCTGACCGGCCTCCTGAGAAATCTTTATGCAGGTCAGGAAGCAACAGTTAAGAACTGGACATGGAACAACAGACTCATTCTAAATCGGGAAAGGAGTACGTCAAGGCTGTATATTGTCACCCTGCTTATTTAACTTATATGCAGAATACATCATGAGAAATGCTGGGCTGGAAGAAGCACAAGCTGGAATCAAGATTGCTGGGAGAAATATCAATAACCTCAGATATGCAGATGACACCCTTATGGCAAAAAGCAAAGAAGAACTAAAGAGCCTCTTGATGAAAGTCAAAGAGGAGAGTGAAAAAGTTGGCTTAAAACTCAACATTCAGAAAACTAAGATCATGGCATCTGGTCCCATCACTTCATAGCAAGTAAATGGGAAACAATTGAAACAGAGACTTTATATTTTGGGGCTTCAAAATCACTGCAGATAGTGACTGCAGGCATGAAATTGAAAGACGCTTACTCCTTGGAAGAAAGGCTATGACCAATCTAGACAGCATATTAAAAAGTAGAGATTCGTCTAGTCAAAGCTATGGTTTTTCCAGTAGTCATGTATGGATGTGAGAGTCAGAGTATAAAGAAAACTGAGCGCCAAAGACTTGATGCTTTTGAACTGTGGTGTTTGAGAAGACTCTTGAGAGTCTCTTGGACTGCAAGGAGATCCAACCAGTCCATCCTAAAGGAAATCAGTCCTGGGTATTCACTGGAGGGACTGATGCTGAAACTCCAGTACTTTGGCCACCTGATGCGAAGAGTTGATTCATTGGAAAAGACCCTGATGCTGGGAAAGATTGAAGGCAGAAGGAGAAGGGAATGACAGGATGAGATGGTTGGATGGCATCACTGACTCAATGGACATGAGTTTGAGTAAGCTCTGGGAGTTGGTGATGGACAGGGAAGCCTGGCGTGCTGCAGTCCATGGAGTCACAAAGAGTCGGACATGACTGAGCGACTGAACTGACTAACTGATGCAGCATGTAGGGTCTTAGTTCCCCGACGAGGGATAGAACCTGCTTCCTCATCAGTGAAAGCACAGAGTCCTAACCCTTGGGCGACTAGGAATTTCCCTTACCTGTTAATTCTCTTTAACAGTCCAGTAAGCCTAGAGAAAAGTTTTGAATACTTTTTAAATTAATTACTGAAACATCATTCAATTATGGGATTGAGAGTTTAGCAGTGAGGTAGTTTAACTGTCAGAATATGAAGTAAAAATATAAATCATTGTATTATCTAGTAGATTTTAATAACACCTGGGACGCTGCAGAAGTACTTTGATAATTTCATTGTATGTAAATACCTTTCTCCCTGTGTGTGTTATCATTAACCTGTCTTGGCTTTGGAGGACATTTACACGTGAGTGATATCCTCAAGTTGGCTCTTAACAGTATTTACTGAGCTGACTTGTTTTAGAGAAGGAAATTTCTTTGAGTTGCTTAAGAAAAGAATAGAACTTTCCCTTGGGGAGTAATACTAATGAGACTTAAATTTTAAGTTAATGATTGTTCAGTTCACTCAGATTTTCAGTTTGATAAAAGAAAGGAATTTAAGTTGGAATATTCAAATTTGAGGTTTTAGTTTTATCTGAGATAAGGGTTGAGTTGCTTTATAAATAACATAGCTTGGATTAATTGCTATATTTAATAGAAACATAGGTGTATATCTGTCATAATTTTAAATAACTAGTGCAAGGACTTCCCTGGTGATCCAGTGGCCAAGACTCTGTGCTGCCACGCAGGGGACCCAGGTTCAATCCCTGGTTAGGGAACTATAATAGATCCTACATGCTGCAACTAAAACCCAGCCCAGCCAAATAAATAATTTTTTTTTAAAGAGAGAATTAATGCAGATAAAAGAATGATTTTTTTTCAAATACTATATGCTTTTTTGCATAATAAACCGATTTTTCAAAAATTGTTTTATATTGATTTTAAACTTAACACCTGTCTTGATCCTGGATGTATTTAATCATCTGCATGAATGTCTTTCTCCCTAGATTGTCAACATTCTTGGTTGTTTCTCTATGAATTTTGAGGTTTTAACTACTCATTTTTAAAATAGAAGTAAATTTTATTTTTTGAGATGAAATTCGTATATAAAGCATTTTTAAATACACAGTTCAGTGGAAATTAGTGTGTTTCCAGTGTTGTACAATCACCACCTCTCTCTAATTTCAGAATGTTTTCATCATCTCAGAACACCTTGTACCCATCCTTTCCTTCTCTCAATCCTAGATAATTACTATTCTGAATATTTCATATAAAAGTTCATACAGTTTGGAATCTTTTATATTTGATGTCTTTTTAGTTATTATTAGCATAGTGTTTTCAGGGTTCAACCAGTGTTGAAGCATCAAAACTTCGTTCTTTTATGTGGGTGAACAATATTCCATTGTATGTATATACCTCAATTTGTTTATCCACGCATCTGTTAATGGACATATGGATTGTTTCCATCTTTTGGCTATTATGAGTAATCCTACTATAAATATTTCATGTACAAGTTTTTATTTTTATATGGGCTTAGGTTTTCATTTCTTTTGAATATATAGCAATAGTGGAATTGCTAAGTTATATGGTAATTCTGTATTTTTAACATTCTGAGGAACTGCCAAACTGTTTTCTACAGTGGATGCATTATTTCCCGTTTTTAGATTATATTTTATAGGCATCCTAGTGAATTTGAAGTGGTATCTCATTGTGATTTTGACCTGCATTTCCTTAATGACTGGTGAGACTGAGCATCTTTTCATGTTTTGTTTTGTATTTTCCATTTGTATATATTCTTTGGAGAAAGGAGAAATGTCTATTCAAGTTCATTGTTCATTTTTAAAATAGGTTACTTGTCTCTTAATTGCTGAGTTCCAAGAATTTTCTATATATTTTTATACTAAATCCTTATCAGACATGTGATTTGAAAACTTTATTCCATTCTGTGAGTTGTCTTTTCAGTTTCTTGATAATGTCCTCTGATGCACAAAAATTTTAAGTTTTTGTGAAGTCCAAGTTACCTATTTCTTGTTCATGCTTTGGAGTCAAGTCTCTGAATCCATTGCCAAATTCGAATTCTTGAGTATTTACCCCTGTATTTTCTTCTAAGAGTTTTATAATTTTAGCCCTTGTATTTGGGTCATTGATCTATTTGGAGTTCATTTTTGTGTATGAAATTAGGAAGTTGTATATGAAATATATATATAAAATTTGCATGTAATCAGATTTCTTAGTGCCATTTGTTTTTTTGTTGTTATTGGTTTTGGTTTTAGGGGGGTTGTTTGTTTTGTTTTTTGGCTTCCCTTTGCAATTTTTGGGATCCCAGTTCCTTGGCCAGGGACTGAACCCAGCGAAAGCCTGGTCTCCCAACCACTGGACCACCAAGGAAATCCCTCAGCACCATTTGTTGAGGAAGCTTTGCTTTCCCTATTGAATCCTCTTAGAGCCTTTGTAAAATATCAGTTGCACACAGGTATTGGGGTTTATTTTTAGACATTTAGTGGCGACTCTTGTTGGTGAGAGCTGGCCTCACAACTGCAATATCTAGATAGACAAAATATAGCTTTTGCATTAGTTTGTGCCATCAATCTATTAACAATACACTGTGAGAGATACTAATATAAAAATCATTTGATCGTGCTTAAATACAGTTGACCATTGAACATAGCAGGGGTTAGGGTTACCAGTCCTCCACAGAGTCAAAAATCTGCATGTAACTTTTAATTGGTCCTTCCTTTCCTGGGTTCCTCCATATCCACAGTTCCACATTCTCGGATTCAAACAACCACAGGTTGTATAGTGCTGTAGTATTTACTATTAAAAAAATTCACATTTAAGTGGACCAGTACAGTTCAAACCTGTGTTGTTCAAGGGTCAACTGTATTTACATTCATTTGTAGGTAAAGAACTGTAATTTTTTCTTTTGCCCTTTGCAAGCAGAAATAGAAGACTAAGGTATTGGGTTTTTGTTTTTAGAGTTTATCTCCACCAAAATGGAGAAGCTTTATGGCTACTGTTGGATGTTCCTTCTGATGATCTTTTTTCACTTTTTGTTCTTGCAGTAACAGTACTTTCTGAGTAAAAATGAGTTTGAAGACTTGAAAATTTTATACTATTTAAGACATGGAAGTCTAAATGTACTGGCTTTCCCACTATATACTTACTTTCTACTAGAAAATTTTATAGGCTTGAGTTTCTGAATGCACAATTAATTTATGATAAATTGAATTAGAAAAATATAGTATTCATATTTTATTATTTATTTTAAAACTGTATTGTGGTACATCTCAAAGAAAGTGGTAGAGTATTGTGAGGAAACACTAGGTATTGGATATATGGAAAAATACATAGTGTTGCTAAAATGTGTAACCTTTAAAGTACTGTTTATACAAAATTTATTCATTTTCTAAGGTGGTACCTGCTGTAATGGTAAACACTTTTAAAGAGGGGGAAAGGACCTAGTGCTGATTATGTCATAATTCCATTCATAATACTGCTGTCATGATCCTTTCTGAAAGACACGTAGCTGTATATATCAGTAAGTTTCTTCTTAGGTACTTAATGACCTTGATGTTTTTATGTCTTTTATTCTTGCTTTAGTACCTCTATATTTATAGTCTGTTTTCAATTTTAGATATGAATATCGTGTAGAGATGGTTCATCAATCCTGCAATGATCCTACCAAAAATATCATTCGAGAATTTGCATCTGACTTTGAAGTTGGAGAATGCTGGGGTTATAATAGATTTTTCCGTTTGGACTTACTTGCAAATGAAGGATACTTGAATCGACAGAATGATACAGTGATTTTAAGGTAATAGGAAGCATTTGTATTTTGGTGTGTATCACAGGGAATAATGTCATCAGAAGTTTAAAGTCTTCACTTAACCAAGATGAATATTGTAATCTACACTAACTGTAATCTACCATGTTCTTACCCATTTAATTTCAGAAGTCCTGTGTGGTCAGTGAATAAGCTAATGAGAAATGTGTGTGACATTTAGTTAGTAATTCCATAAAAAATGGACTTACCCAGTGGCTCAGCACTAAAGAATCTGCCTGTAATGCAGGAGACCTGGGTTCAGTCCCTGGGTCGGAAAGATCCTGAGGAGGAGGGCATGGCAACCCACTCTAGTATTCTTGCCTGGAGAATCCCATGCACTGAGGAGCCTGGCAGGCTACAGTCCATAGGGTCGAAGAGTCTAACACGTCTGAAGCAACGGAGCTTGCTCACTCTCCATAAAGCGTAAACTACTATTTCCAATAAACATGGTAATGTCCCATTTATCTGTTGAAATTCTAGCAGCTTCACCATTTGGAAATTCAAGAATAACATGATATCAAGTAATTTTTTTTCCCCCACTGGAAATTTTATATTGTATTTGGATGGCTGGCTTTGTAAGCTTAGTTTCACAAAAACATTTTCAGTTTCTTCCAGATAATATCAAATTAAAAGTAAGGGAATACAGATGAAAATTGATGAAAATAAGCTAAGAGTTGGTAGTTGATGTGTCATTTACAATACAGGACAGAACATAAGCAGGGACTACAGAATTGCAACAGCCCTGTTTAATATTGGGGTACTTTTATAATTCAGTTTTGGGGCATCATTACACCCAATTTTAATTTGATGATCAAAATGAGAGCTTGAGTAGTTAAAAAAAGAAATTCAAATATGTTTTGAACTGAGAGGTTTCAGAGTGTTTAACAGTTTAAGTTTCCATCAAATAATTTTAAAAGTTCTTTTTTCCTTAAAAGAGATTTAATATGTTCTTTTTTTTTTTTATTCTGTGACTTTGTTTTTTAATTCTTAAGCCTTATATCAGACAGTTTACAAATTTGAGCTAATGACATAGCCCCTCTAATCCTGCTGAGTTGGCAAAAGCATGATTACCAATCACCGTATACAAGTAGTTCTACAGTTGCGTTTCTGAATTCCTGTTTAAGACAACCTTGAATTATAACTTAGTCTGACTTTGTGAAGAATTAACAAGAAAAGTTTGTTAACATATCTTGTCACAGGGAATTTAAAAAGCATCTGATCTTAAAGATCATCTACAGAATGTGAGGTGCTAAATGCTCTTTATTTGATGCTATACATAAACCACACTAAAATGCCTTTCATTAAGTAAAAGGCTAAATTTTAGATAGAGAATTTTAATTAAATTGGCATAGTTTATAAAACCAAAAAGATAAAGTGGACTTTGTCAGTGTATTTTCAGTCCTTGCCTTAACAGGCTGATGAACACAACTTGAAACACGTGTGACTCCTCCTCTGTTTATGAGACAGTGAAGGCACCTTTTCAGTATTTAAATATATTAATATAACCAGTTACAGAAATCTAAATATAAAACCAATCTCTTATAGGTTTTAAGAAGGAATGCACCATCTCCCTAAAAAGTTTAATATTCCTTTTTCAAGTTCAGTCATCTCTTTAGAATGGGAAAAATGATAGTACTTGTTGAACCGGAATTACTATCAAAATTCAAAAAGCTGACCATATTCGTTTAACCACAAACCAATCTTATTTAAATCAGGACTGTCCAAAAGAATTATTCCATCAGCCGTTCATAATCTGAATTCTAGTGTATGAGTCAATTTAAATATGGTACACATAAAAAGTCATGAGACACTTCTGATTCATAATAAATAAGGCAGTGGCTACCTATTACTCATTGGTAGCTTTTTTGAGATAAGCTATCAAGTCCTCCCTCTCTCCCTTCTTCTTAATGCCAGCAAAGATCATCTTTGTTCCAGGGATGTACTTCTTGGGATTCTCCAAGTACTCCATCAGCGTCTCCTCTCCCCAGGTGATACCTTTGTTCTTGTTGGCGTCTGTGTAAGAGAATCCAGGAGCCTGACCTGACTTTCGCCCAAACAGACCATGGAGGTTTGGCCCAGTCTTGTGCTTGCCTCCCTTTTCCACAGTATGGCACTGGGCACACTTCTGAACAAAAATCTTCTTGCCCTTCTCAACATCACCCATTTTTAAATCGTTCTTCCTCTGTGCGCGACTGAGAAGTTCCCGCTCACAAGCCGAACGTCCCGCTTTCTAATAATATGTTCTTAAATTTTGTTTATTTTGATTTCTTTTCCTTGAGCATGCTGGATGAGTTGCTATTATATCACCCTTTACTGTTCTTCATAACTTTCCTGGAAGAATAAGAAACTGAAAGAAAGGATTGCATTTTGAATATAGAAAGTAATTCATGTTTTTGTCATCTTTTCTTTGGGGAGATTACTTTACTATCATTGTATAACTTTTAGGTTCTCTTATTCACCAAAAGGAGTAATTTGCTGCTGTTTCATAATTTAACCAGAAAGACTGTACAATTACTCAAATATCAATTTTACCAGCCTGCAAAACAGCTGTTATTTATGGCCTTAGTCATCTTATTGGAATCCTAGTAGTATTGATTCTTTCTGATGATCTGTATGAGAGTTTCCTTTCTTCAGTGCAGTTTAGCACAACCTCTGGGTCTTTATTTTGGCCTTTTCTTGTTTATAGCAGAGCTTAAAGACTTGAATGTTAGTAGAGCAACAAATTCTTGTTGTGATGTTTCAGATCAGATCAGATCAGTTGCTCAGTCGTGTCCGACTCTTTGCGACCCCATGAATCGCAGCACACCAGGCCTCCCTGTCCATCACCAACTCCTGGAGTTCACTCGACTCAGTGATGCCATCCACCATCTCATCCTCTGGCGTCCCCTTCTCCTCTTGCCCCCAGTCCCTCCCAGCATCAGAGACTTTTCCAATGAGTCAACTCTTCGCATGAGGTGGCCAAAGTACTGGAGTTTCAGCTTTAGCATCATTCCTTCCAAAGAAATCCCAGGGCTGATCTCCTTCAGAATGGACTGGTTGGATCTCCTTGCAGTCCAAGGGACTCTCAAGGGTCTTCTCCAACACCACAGTTCAAAAGCATCAATTCTTCGGCGCTCAGCCTTCTTCACAGTCCAACTCTCACATCCATACATGACCACAGGAAAAACCATAGCCTTGACTAGACGGACCTTTGTTGGCAAAGTAGTGTCTCTGCTTTTGAATATGCTATCTAGGTTGGTCAGAACTTTCCTTCCAAGGAGTAAGCATCTTTTAATTTCATGGCTGCAGTCACCATCTGTAGTGATTTTGGAGCCCAGAAAAATAAAGTCTGATACTGTTTCCACTGTTTCCCCATCTATTTCCCATGAAGTGGTGGGACCGGATGCCATGATCTTTGATTTCTGAATGTTGAGCTTTAAGCCAACTTTTTCACTCTCCACTTTCACCTTCATCAAGAGGCTTTTGAGTTCCTCTTCACTTTCTGCCATAAGGGTGGTGTCATCTGCATATCTGAGGTTATTGATATTTCTCCCGGCAATCTTGATTCCAGCTTGTGTTTCTTCTAGTCCAGCGTTTCTCATGATGTACTCTGCATATAAGTCAAATAAGCAGGGTGACAATATACAACCTTGACATACTCCTTTTCCTACTTGGAACCAGTCTGTTGTTCTATGTCCAGTTCTAACTCTTGCTTCCTGACCTGCATACAAATTTCTCAAGAGGCAGGTCAGGTGGTCTGGTATTCCCATCTCTTTCAGAATTTTCCACAGTTTATTGTGATCCACACAGTCAAAGGCTTTGGCATAGTCAATAAAGCAGAAATAGATGTTTTTCTGGAACTCTCTTGCTTTTTCCATGATCCAGCGTATGTTGGCAGTTTGATCTCTGGTTCCTCTGCCTTTTCTAAAACCAGCTTAAACATCAGGAAGTTCACAGGTCACATATTGCTGAAGCCTGGCTTGGAGAATTTTAAGCATTATTTTACTAGCGTGTGAGATGAGTGCAATTGTGCGGTAGTTTGAGCATTCTTTGAAATTGCCTTTCTTTGGGATTGGAATGAAACCTGACCTTTTCCAGTCCTGTGGCCACTGCTGAGTTTTCCAAATTTGCTGGCATATTGAGTGCAGCACTTTCACAGCATCATCTTTCAGGATTTGGAATAGCTCAACTGGAATTCCATCACCTCCACTAGCTTTGTTCGTAGTGATGCTTTCTAAGGCCCACTTGACTTCACATTCCAGGATGTCTGGCTGTAGGTGAATGATCGCACCATTGTGATTATCTGGGTCGTGAAGATCTTTTTTGTACAGTTCTTCTGTGTATTCTTGCCATCTCTTCTTAATATCTTCTGCTTCTGTTAGGTCCATACCATTTCTGTCCTTTATCGAGCCCATCTTTACATGAAATGTTCCTTTGGTATCTCTGATTTTCTTCAAGAGATCTCTAGTCTTTCCCATTCTGTTGTTTTCCTCTATTTCTTTGCATTGATCGCTGAAGGCTTTCTTATCTCTTCTTGCTATTCTTTGGAACTCTGCATTCAGATGCTTATATCTTTCCTTTTCTCCTTTGCTTTTTTCTTCTCTTCTTTTCACAACTATTTGTAAGGCCTCCCCAGACAGCCATTTTGCTCTTTTGCATTTCTTTTCCATGGGGATGGTCTTGATCCCTGTCTCCTGTACAATGTCACGAACCTCAGTCCATAGCTCATCACGCACTGTATCTATCACATCTAGGGCCCTTGAATCTATTTCTCACTTCCACTGTATAATCATAAGGGATTTGATTTAGGTCATACCTGAATGATCTAGTGGTTTTCCCTACTTTCTTCAATTTAAGTCTGAATTTGGCAATAAGGAGTTCATGATCTGAGCCACAGTCAGCTCCCGGTCTTGTTTTTGCTGACTGTGTAGAGCTTCTCCATCTTTGGCTGCAAAGAATATAATCAATCTGATTTCAGTGTTGACCATCTGATGATGTCCATGAATAGAGTCTTTTCTTGTGTTGTTGGAAGAGGGTGTTTGTTATGACCAGTGCATTTTCTTGGCAAAACTCTATTAGTCTTTGCGCTGCTTCATTCCGTATTCCAAGGCCAAATTTGCCTGTTACTTCAGGTGTTTCTTGACTTCCTACTTTTGCATTCCAGTCCCCTGTAATGAAAAGGACATCTTTTTTGGGTGTTAGTTCTAAAGAGTCTTGTAGGTCTTCATAGAATCGTTCAACTTCAGCTTCTTCAGCATTACTGGTTGGGGCATAGACTTGGATTACTGTGATATTGAATGGTTTGCCTTGGAAACGAACAGAGATCATTCTGTCGTTTTTGAGATTGCATCCAAGTACTGCATTTTGGACTCTGTTGTTAACCATGATGGCTACTCCATTTCTTCTGAGGGATTCCTGCCCGCAGTAGTAGATATAATGGTCATCTGAGTTAAATTCACCCATTCCATTCCATTTCAGTTCGCTGATTCCTAGAATGTCGACATTCACTCTTGCCATCTCTTGTTTGACCACTTCCAATTTGCCTTGATTCATGGACCTGACATTCCAGGTTCCTATGCAATATTGCTCTTTACAGCATCGGACCTTGCTTCTATCACCAGTCCCATCCACAGCTGGGTATTGTTTTTGCTTTGGCTCCATCCCTTCATTCTTTCTGGAGTTATTTCTCCACTGATCTCCAGTAGCATATTGGGCACCTACTGACCTGGGGAGTTTCTCTTTCAGTATCCTATCATTTTGCCATTTCATACTGTTCATGGGGTTCTCAAGGCAAGAATACTGAAGTGGTTTGCCATTCGCTTCTCCAGTGGACCACATTCTGTCAGATCTCTCCACCATGATCCGTCCATCTTGGGTTGCCCCATGGGCATGGCTTAGTTTCATTCAGTAAGACAAGGCTGTAGTCCTAATGTGATTAGATTGAATAGTTTTCTGTGAGTATGGTTTCAGTGTGTCTCCCCTCTGATGCCCTCTTGCAACACCTACCGTCTTACTTGGGTTTCTCTTACCTTGAGCATTGGGTATCTCTTCACAGCTGCTCTAGCAAAGCGCAGCCAATGCTCCTTACCTTGGACAAGGGGTATCTCCTCACCGCCGCCCTTCCTGACCTTCAACGTGGGATGGCTCCTCTAGGCCCTCCTGTGCCTGCACAGCCATGGCGTGGGGTTGGTCCTCCCGGCCACTGCCCCTTAATTATCATTAATTCAGCAACTTTTTCTGAGTCTGTGCCTGGCACTGAGCCAATATATGTATATTAATATATATACATATATATTAATATTTATTTTCAATTTTATTATAATAAAATTAATATTTACTTTTGGTCTTAGTTGTGGCACATGGGATCTTCATTGTGCTGGGCAGGCTTTTTCTCTAGTTTTGGCGTGCAGGCTCCAGAGTGCAGGGGCTCTGTAGTTTGCAGAATGCAGGCTCTTGTTGAGGCACCCAGGCTCAGTCGTTGTGGTGCTTAGTAGCCCTGCAGCATGTAGAATCTTAGTCCCCTGACCAGGAATTGAACCCTCATCCCCTGCATTGGAAGGTGAATTCAGTTGAAGGAGAGAAAAGAAGAGAAGCTAAAGGCAAAGGAGAAAAGGAAAGATATACCCATTTGAATGCAGAGTTCCAAAGAATAACACGGAGAGATAAGAAAGCCTTACTCAGCGATCAGTGCAAAGAAATAGAGGAAAAACCGTAGAATGGGGAAGACCAGAGATCTCTTCAAGAAAATTAGAGATACCAAGGGAACATTTCATGCAAACATGGGCTCAATAAAGGACAGAAATGGTATGAACCTAATGGAAACAGAAGGTATTAAGAAGAGGTGGCAAGAATACAGAGAAGAACTGTACAAAAAGATCTTCTTGACCAAGATAACCACGATGGTGTGATCCCCCTCCTAGAGCCAGGCATCCTGGAGTGTGAAGTCAAGTGGGCCTTAGGAAGCATCACTACGGACAAAGCTAGTAGAGGCAATGGAATTCCAGCTGAGCTATTTCAAATCCTTAAAGATGATGCTATGAAAGTGCTGCACTTAATATGCCAGCAAATTTGGAAAACCCAGCAGTGGCCACAGGACTGGAAAATGTCAGTTTTCATTCCAATCCCAAAGAAAGGCAATGCCAAAGAATGTTCAAACTACCACACAATTGCACTCATCTCACACGCTAGTAAAGTAATGCTCAAAATTCTCCAAGCCAGGCTAGAACAGTACATGAACCATGAACTTCCAAATGTTCAAGCTGGATTTAGAAAAAGCAGAGGAACCAAAGATCAAATTGCCAACATCCACTGGATCATAGAAAAAGCGAGAGAGTTCCAGAGAAACATCTATTTCTGCTTTATTGACTATGCCAAAGCCTTTGACTGTGTGATCACAACAAAGTGTGGAAAATTCTTCAAGAGATGGGAATATCAGACCACCTGACTTGCCTCCTGAGAAATCTGTATGCAAGTCAAAAGAACAGTTATAACCGGACATGGAACAACAGACTGGTTCCAAATCTGGAAAGGAATACATAAAGATTGTATATTGTCACATTGCTTACTTAACTTATATGCACGTATATCATGTGAAATGCCCGGGTGGATGAAGCACAAGCTGGAATCAAAATTGCCGGGAGAAATATCAGTAACCTCAGATATGCAGATGACACCACCCTTATGGCAGAAGGCAAAGAAGAACTAAAGAGCCTCTTGATTAAAGTGAAAGAGGAAAGTGAAAAAGTTGGCTTAAAACTCAGCATTTCAGAAAACTTAAGATTATGGCATCCGGTTCCCATCACTTTATGACAAATAGATGGGCAACAATGGAAACAGTAAAAGACTTTATACTTTTTTGCTCCAAAATCACTGCAGATGGTAACTGCAGGCATGTAATTAAAAGACACTTGCTCTTTGGAGGAAAAGCTATAACCAACCTAGACAGCATATTAAAAGGCAGAGACATTACTTTGCTGACAGACTCCGTCTAGTTAAAGCTATGGTTTTTCCAGTAGTCGTGTATGGATGTAAGATTTGGACTATAAAGAAAGCTGAGAGCTGCAGAATTGATGCTTTTGAACTGAGGTGTTAGAGAAGACTATTGAGAGTCCCTTGGACTGCAAGGAGATCCAACCAGTCCATCCTGAAGGAAATCGGTCCTAAGTATTCACTGGAAGGACTGATGCTGAAGCTGTAACTCCAATACTTTGGCTACCTGATTCGAAGAACTGAGTCATTGGAAATGACCCTGATTCTGGGAAGGATTGAGGGCAGGAGGAGAAGGGGAGGACAGAGGATGAGATAGTTGGATGGCATCATCGACTTGATGGACATGGGTTTGGGTGGACTTGGGGAGTTGATGATTGCCAGGGAGGCCTGGTGTGCTGTGGTTCATTGGGTTGCAAAGAGTCGGACATGACTGAGCAATTGAACTGAACTGAACCCCTGCATTGGAAGGTGAATTGTTCACCATTGCCCCTCCAGGGAAGTCCCTGGGCTAATATTAGGAAAGAAATTAAGAATCAGTTGCCTGGTTTTAGTCGTTTGGAAACTAAAGATGAAATGGGCTGAAGGTTGAAAACTGTTATTATACCGTAAAAGCTGTATAAATAAATTGCTGTGGGTTCGTGGAGAAAGGGCTTTTCAATATAGTGTATAACATTTATATATTTAATGAGGGCTTGTTCAAAATTTAAAATCTTAATATAAGATTCTGATGGAATTTTATATGTTTATTAGAAAGTTATTTAAGTCTATGCTGCTGCTGCCGCCAAGTTGCTTCAGTCGTTTCCGACTCTGTGCGACCCCATAGACAGCAGCCCACCAGGCTCCCCTGTCCCTGGGATTCTCCAGGCAAGAACACTGGAGTGGGTTGCCATTTCCTTCTCCAATGCGTGAAAGTGTAAAGTGAAAGTGAAGTCGCTCAGCTGTGTCCAACTCTTCGTGATCCCATGGACTTCAGCCCATGCTATATATGGAAATTCTTTCATTAAAAGGGATAGTTAAGGAATTTTACCTGCTGCTTGCTTTTATTTTAATGGCACAGATACTAAAAGTAATACACAGGGTTAGTCAGTTCCATTAGTCATTTAAAGGTAATATGTTTCAGATAGTCTCACCAGTGTCCAACCTATGTATGCTGTCTGGCAGTATCCACTTAGAATAGTGTTTGAGTGAATCATCTCTACCCTTTGATGCATGAGTATCCTTAACTAAAAATAGTTATTTGCTGCAGATAGCTGTTAGGTGGTCAGTAGATTCCTACACTAACTCTAAAATCCTAGAAAAAAATGGGATGGTAGTTCACATAAGGGTGGCAAGACTAGAAGAGGAATTTTGTGTGTGTGCTCAGTCGCTGATTCATGTCCAGCCCTTTGTGACCCCATGGACTGTAGCCCACCACGGTCCTCTGTTCATGGAATTTTCCAGGGAAGAATACTGGAGAAAGTTGGCATTTCGTACTCCAGGGGATCTTCGTGTCTCCTGCATAGGCAGGCAGATTCTTTAGCACTGAGCCACACGGGAAGCCCAGAGGGGGATTTGCAAGCTTCCAAACTAGCCTTGTGTCCTGTGGCCCTTCCGTTCTTCAGAAACATCTTTTATGCATTACTGTAATTTTTTTCACTATAAATGGAGTCATGTTTATCTAACAAGGTAGGTGTGGGGTTTTAAATATTTTTGCTTTAAAAAGTGTTAGTTTTTTTACAGTACAGATAATTCCGAAGAGATCAAGATCCTGTCTTATATCCAATTTTATGTTTTAATACGTAGAGATAGTTGTTTTTTCCCCTAACCCTAACTTTTTTTTTTACTAACGAGTATGAAATATGGGAACATGAGATGGAAGAGGGAATGAAAAAGGGCAGTGCCTAAAATAAACTTTGCTTGTTTTGCTAGGGTCTGACCTAGACAAGAAGGGAGAATGAAGTATTAGCTATCTCCTTCCTGCATAGTATGATCCTCTTCCCAGCTAATGTTCAGCAGTGTATTTGAGGTAGATGCTTATAGTAAATGTATTTTAAGTAGGTTAGTTAGAAGCTTAACCATGATGTGTAATGTTACTTCTTTAGAAAAATACAGTGTGAATTTAGCAGCTGACTTAGATATAAATTTTCAGAACCATATGTCATTATAATTAGTGGACTACATGTATAAACGGCAAGTACCAGGAGCTCCGAGTTCTGGATTTTGGCCTCATTTGTGTACTCAGTGCTCAGTCACGTCCAACTCTTACACCCTCATGGACTGTAGTCTGCCAAGCTCCTCTGTCCATGGGATTTCCCAGGCAAGAATACTGGAGTGGGTTGCCATCTCCTCCTCCAGGAGATCTTCCTGACCCAAGGATTGAACCCACATTTCCTGCGTCTTCTGCGTTGGCAGGAGAGTTTTTTTTACCACTGCACCACCTGGGATGATCTTGGCCTCATAATGAAGTAAGTTTAAAATTGTAGAATTTAATAGTTACAGTTTCAAGGCTTGGTTGGTAATATTTTACTGTTTGGATTAGTTTTCATGTGCAGCTATTCTTTTAAGGTTTCAGGTTCGTTCACCAACTTTCTTTCAAAAATGCCGGGACCAGCATTGGTATATCACTCAACTGGAAGCTGCACAAACTAGCTATATCCAACAGATAAATAACCTTAAAGAGGTAAGCAAAAAGACATATTATAGGTTTTGTGTTTCATATTGTCTTTTAGGCCTGTTAAATTTGCATTTAGAGTCTGGGTATTATTGGTGTTTGTAACTTTGTAGATAAATCCGCTTGTTCTTTGTTCTCATTACCTTTGAGTCTCATTCTGGACTGTCCAGTTCGGTAGGCACTAGCACATGTGGTCATCGAGACCTAAAAATCCAGTTCCTTCGTTGTGCTAGCTAGCTTGCATTGGGAATCGCAATACAGAACATTTCCATCATTGCTTAAGATTGTATTGCACAGTGCTGCTCTAGTTGGAGGCAGACTCTTGAGTTTCTCTCAGTGACTTGGGTATTTCTCTTCCCTGACAATTAAATTTTGCCCATCTTGAATTCTCATTGTTGTTGAACTGAGTGCTGGAGAGGATCAGTTAATGAACTTTTATTTTACAATGCTAAACTAAATTATGTGAGGAATGTGTCTTTCTGCCAGTGGATGTTAGGATGGGGTGAGAAATTTGAAGTGCTGGGTGTGGCTTAATATATGAAGGAGGAAAACATGACTATTTAAAAAATTTTTCATGTCAAGTATACTATCTAAAACTGCCTATATTTATGATGCGGTTTGCTAATTGTATATGTAGCATGGGCTATAGATGAGAAGAAAGATGAGAATAAATTGGGCAGTTTTTCTTTGTATAGATTTTTCCATTAGCAGAAGTCAAGTAGGTATGAGATAGATGGTTCAAGAACTATATTTATGAATATCTGGGTGTGTGGGGCGATTTTTTTGTTTTGTTTTGATTTTGCTTGAAACAATTTTACTAGTGACAGACTGCTTATGACACATGTTTGTGTTGTTCTTTTTTTAAAAGAGACTTACTATTGAGTTGTCTCGAACTCAGAAATCAAGAGATTTGTCACCACCAGATAATCATCTTAGCCCCCAAAATGATGACACTCCTGAGACACGAGCTAAGAAGTCTGGATCATGCGCTGACGTGCTTCTCCAGGATGGTCCTACCACAGCTTCTGTACGAGAGGTCAAGGAGGATGAAGAAGATGAGGAGAAGATTCAGAATGAAGATTATCATGTAATAATTAGACCTGCTTTAGATTCATTTCATATTTGAAAAGAGAAATAATATAGTTTTCAGCATATCATGTAGGGGGATCAGTGTGCCAAAAATCTTGTCCATTTATGTTTTTGTTACTAATATATGCCCTGTTGTGACTATTAATATGTCAGAAGTTGAATCAAAAGTGTTTCAAGTTTCTAAAAATTAATTTATTATAGGAAACTGTACAGTCTACAGAAGAAACTGTGGTATACATTCTAGAAGCTGTGTAAGTTGTAGATTTTAAAAATGTGTCTTATTTCTATTCACTGCATCTAGTTGAAGTACCTTATCATTGCATATGTAGGTAGGATGGTTAGGATTTGGGAAGTAGCCAGATTTTGTCCCAGCTAAACTACAGTTAGAATGATATTTCAAGACGTGGTTGTTACTGTTTAAGGTAAGAGAGAAATGGAGAGATAAGCCCTTTTTGGTATATTTGTTTAAGATGGGCACTGAGTGTAGTAGTGCATACCCGGGACCTTTTGAAGATGGTTGCTGTTATCTTCATTACCTCCACCATAATTTGGCCCTAGGTAAATAACAGGGAGAGAACCCACCTCTACCCTTCAACAAAAAATTGGATTGAAGATTTACTGAGCATGGCCCTGCCCATCAGAACAAGACCCAGGTTTCCCCTCAGTCAGTCTCTCCCATCAGGAAATTTCCATAAGCCTCTTATCCTTCTCCATCAGAGGGCAGACAGACTGAAATCACAGCAGACTAACCAATTTGATCACATGGACCACAGCCTTGTCTAACTCATGAAACTTTGAGCCATGCCGTGTAGGGCCACCCAAGATGGACAGGTCATGATGGAGAGTACTGACAAAATGTGGTCCACTGAAGAAGGGAATGGCAAGCCACTTCAGTATTCTTGCCTTGAGAACCCCATAAACAGTATGAAAAGGCAAAAAGATAGGACACTGGAAGATGAACTCCCCAGGTCGGTAGGTGCCCAATATGCTACTGGAGATCCGTGGAGAAATAATTCTAGTAAGAATGAAGAGACAGAGCCAAAGCAAAAACAATACCCAGTTGTGGATGTGACTGATGATAGAAGCAAGGTCCAATCCTTCAAAGAACAATATTGCATAGAAACCTGGAGTATTAGTTCCATGAATCAAGGCAAATTGAAAGTGGTCAAACAGGAGATGGCAAGAGTGAATGTCGACATTTTAGAACTCAGCAAACTAAAATGGAATGGGTTATTTAACTCAGATGACCATTACATCTACTGCTGTGGGCAAGAATCCCTTAGAAGAAATGGAGTAAAAGAACAAGAGAGTCTGAAATGCAGTACTTGGAAGCAGTCTTAAAATGACAGAATGATCTCTGTTTGTTTCCAAGGCAAACCATTCAGTATCACAGTAATGCAAGTCTGTGCCCTGACCAGAAATGCTGAAGAAGCTAAAATTGAACAGTTCTATGAAGACTTACAAGACCTTCCAGGTGAAGTGAAGTTGCTCAGTCGTGTCTGACTCTTTGCGACCCTGTGGACTGTAGCCCACCAGGCTCCTCTGTCCATGGGATTCTCCAGGCAAGAATACTGGAGTGGGTTGCCATTTCCTTCTCCAGGGATCGAACCCAGGTCTCCTGCATTGCAGGCAGACGCTTTAACCTCTGACAAGACCTTCTAAAACTGACAACAAAAAACCATGTCCTTTTCATTATAGGGGATAGGAATGCAAAAGTAGGAAATCAAGAGATACCTGGAGTAACAGGCAAATTTGGCCTTGGAGTACAGAATGAAGCAGGGCAAAGGCTAATAAAGAGTTTTGCCAAAAGAATGCGCTGGTCATAGCAAATACCCTCTTCCAACAACATGAGAGAAGACTTGACAAATGAGCATCACCAAATGGTCAATACCGAAATCAGATTGATTATATTCTTTGAAGCCAAAGATGGAGAAGCTCTATACAGTCAGCAAAAACAAGACCGGGAGCTAACTGTGACTCAGATCATGAATTCCTTATTGCCAAATTCAGACTTAAATTGAAAAAAGTAGGGAAAACCACTATACCATTCAGGTATAACCTAAATGAAATCCCTTAAGTGGAAGTGACAGATTTCAAGGGATTAGATCTGATTGAGTGCCTGAAGAACTATGGACAGAGGTTCCCCATCCCCAAGAAAAAGAAATGCAAAAAGGCAAAATGGTTGTCTGAGGATGCCTTACAAATAGCTGAGAAAAGAAGAGAAGTGAAAGGCAAAGGAGAAAAGGAAAGATATATTTGAGTGCAGAGTTCTTAAGAATAGCAAGGAGAGATACAAAAGCCTTCTCAGTGATCAGTGCAAAGAAATAGCAGAAAACAATAGGATGGGAAAGACTAGAGATAAGGGTACTTTTCCTGTAAAAATAGGGAACTAAAGGACAAAAATGGTATGGACCTAACAGAAGCAGAAGATATTAAGAAGAGGTGGCAAGAATACACAGAACTATACAAAAAAGATCTTCACAACCCAGATAATCACGATGGTATGATCATTAACCTAGAGCCAGACATCCTGGAGTGCAAAGTCAAGTGGGCCTTAGGAAGCATCACTACGAACAAAGCTAGTGGAGGTGATGGAATTCCAGTTGAGCTATTTCACATCTTAAAAGATGATGCTGTGAAAGTGCTGCACTCAATATGCCAGCAAATTTGGAAAACTCAGCAGTGGCCACAGGACTAGAAGACGTTAGTTTTCATTCCACTCCCAAAGAACGGCAATGCCAAAGAATGCTCAAACTACCGCACAATTGCACTCATCTCACACGCTAGTAATGCTCAAAATTCTCCAAGCCAGGCTTCAATTGTACATGAACTGTGAACTTCCAGATGTTCAAACTGAATTTAGAAAAGGCAGAGGAACCAGAGATCAAATTGCCAGCATCTGTTGGATCATCAAAAAAGCAAGAGAGTTCCAGAAAAACATCTGCTTTATTGACTATGTCAAAGACTTTGACTGTGGATCACAGCAAACTGTGGAAAATTCCTCAGGAGATGGGAATACCAGAGCACCTAACCTGCCTCTTGAGAAATCAGTATGCAGGTCAAGAAGCAACAGTTAGAACTGTACATGGAACAACAGACTGGTTCCAAATCAGGAAAGGAGTACGTGAAGGCTGTATATTGTCATCCTGATTATTTAACTTGTATGCACAGTATGTCATGAGAAGCGCTGGGCTAGAGGAAGCACAAGCTGGAATCAAGATTGCCGGGAGAAATATCAATAACCTCAGATATGCAGATGGCACCACTCTTATGGCAGAAAGTGAAGAGGAACTAAAGAGCCTCTTGATGAAGGTGAAAGAGAGTGAGAAAGTTAGCTTAAAACTCAACATTCAGAAAACTAAGATCATGGCATCCGGTCCCATCACTTCATGGCAAATAGATGGGGAAACAATGGAAACAGTGATAGACTTTATAGTTTTGGGCTCCAAAATCCCTGCAGATTGTGACTGCAGCCATGAAATTAACTCTTGCTCCTTGGAAGAAAAGGTATGACCAGCCTAGATAGCAGACTAAAAAGCAGAGACATTACGTTGCCAGCAAAGATCCATCTAGTCAAAGCTATGGTTTTTCCAGTAGTCATTTATGGATGTGAGAGTTGGACTATAAAGAAAGCTGAGAGGAGAACAATTGATGCTTTTGTACTGTGGGGCTGTAGAAGGATCTTGAGAGTCCATTGGACTGCAGGGAGATCGAACCAGTCCATCCTAAAGGAAATCAGTCCTGAATATTCATTGGAAGGACTGATGTTGAAGCTGAAACTCCAGTAGTTTGGCCACCTGATACAAAGAACTGACTCCTCGGAAAAGACCCTGATGCTGGGAAAGATTGAAAGTGGGAGGAGAAGGGGATGACAGAGGATGAGATAGTTGGGTGGCATCACCGACTCTGTGGACATGAGTTTGAGTAAACTCCCGGAGTTGATCATGGACAGGGAGGCCTGGTGTGCCGCAGCCCATGGGGTCGCAAAGAGTCGGACACAACTGAGCGACTGAGATGAAGTGAAGACAGGAAGCTTCAGGTGTATGTTATAATTGATGGAGTCAGTGGGGAGAAAGATTGAAAATTACGGCACATGTATTGACATAACAGACTCTTTTAGGAATATTAGACGTTGGAACGGAGAACTCAGGTGTAACAGTTAACCTTTGATAGAATTAGTTAAAGGAAGGATGGAGTTTGTAGGTAGGGCCACTGAAAGTTGGAGGCAGTTACTAGCCATAGCCAGTTGGAGAAGGAAATGGCAACCCACTCCAGCGTTCTTGCCTGGAGAATCCCAGGGACAGAGGAGCCTGGTAGGCTGCTGTCTGTGGGGTTGCACAGAGTCGGACATGACTGAAGCAACTCAGCAGCAGCAGACCTTGAGGAATGATGATTTTAAATGTTATTCTGTGAGGAAGTTGGTGTGGACTGTATGAACCATTTCCAGCTGCAATTGGCAGAAATGACTTGTTGGTGGTCCTAGGTAATGTGGTTGTGTGGTTTATCTCTACAGGGCTCAGCAGTGTAGGCCCAGCAGCAGCGAATTCAGATGAGTACCTTTTAGGTGCTTAGTCCAGGCCGAGTGGAAACATGTGAGATAGAATCTTGTTCCTTTGCCTTAATCTAGCATGAGCTTTCCGATGGAGACCTGGACCTGGATCTCGTTGGGGAAGATGAAGCGAATCAGCTCGATGGCAGCAGCTCTTCTGCCAGTTCCACAGCCACAAGCAACACTGAAGAGAATGACATTGACGAGGAGACGATGTGAGTGTCGCACACTAACTACAGCTGTAAATATCTGAGTGACAATTACTAGAAGCACAGTAGTTATATTAGGCCTAAAACTGGGTGGTGGCTCAGACGGTAAAGCGTCTGCCCGCAATGCGGGAGACCCGGGTTCCATCCCTGGGTCGGGAAGATCCCCTGGAGAAGGAAATGGCAACCCACTCCAGTATTGCCTGGAAAATCCCACGGACAGAGGAGCCTGGCAGGCTACAGTCCATGGGTCTCAAAGAATCGGACACAACTGAGCGACTTCAGTTTCTTTATTTCTTTCACTTTCTTTTTCTTTCTAAAACTGGGGATATTAAGCATTTTTTCCCCTTGATTTACCCTATATTATATAAATGAAGGAAGAGTGAGTTCCCTCCCTCTCATCTCTGGGATCCAAATAGAGTTTTAGTTATAGCTTTAACTTTTAATTTTGTTGTTATTTCATGTGTAAGAAATGTTGCAAAAATAGTAATGGATTAATTCCCCAAATGTTAATGTTTTGCTTTGTTATGTTTCTCTCTTTTCTCTCCACATAAAATTTTATGAGAGAATTTGAGATAAAGTAAATACAGTTCTCATTGTATTAACTCCTCAAAATAGACCTTTTGCACCTAAAGTTCCCTCATTAGAATACTTGGCAAGTTGTCTTAAAGGGTTAGTTAAAATGTGAAGCCTTTAAGTTACCAAATCAGAAATCATTATTACTGATTTTTTTAAACATATAAAATAAAACTTATTCATTTTCATTTGAACTAACATGAAAAGTTGTTTAAGATGGTGATTCTATGAAGTGAAATCATCTTGATAAATAGCATATATGGTTCTACCTGAATTCATTCCTTTGACTGTTAGATCTCTTGGCTTTTTTCAGGGTAGTTTTGAGGGCATTGTATTTTCCATTAAGCTTGATTCACAGCCTTTCATTATATTGACTTTTTTAAAAGAAATATTTATTAATTTGGCTCTGCTGGCTCTCTTAGTTATGATGTGCAGGATCTTAGATCTTTGTTGTAGCCTGCAGGATCCTTTGTTGTGGCAGGATCCTTAGTTCAGGCATGCAAACTCTTCTTTACAGCATGTGGGATCTAGTTCCCTGATCAGTAATTGAAGCCAGGTCCCCGCATTGGAAGTGCAGAGTACTAATCGCCAGACCACCAGAGAAGTCCCCAGATTGACTTTGAATGTTTTTTCCACTAGAAAGTGTTTGATTATGTTCTCTTTATTTGCATGCATCTACATTAATAGCTTGATTCAAAGTATATTGTATAATTCATAGAAATAGCGCAGTTAAGCCAATTTGAACATCTGTACTGTGCTCAGTCACTTGAGTTGTGTCTTTGTGACCCTGTGGACTGTAGCCCGGCAGGCTCCTCTGTCCATGGGATTCTCCAGGCAAGAATACTGGAGTGGGTAGCCATGCCGTCCTCCAGGGAATCTTCTTGGACCATGGTTGGACCTGCATCTCCTGCATTGCAGGCAGATTCTTTACTGCTGAGCCACTGGCTCACCCAATTTGACCTTCTCAGGAACATACATTGTTAGCTTTTACAAATTAAGGTCGGTTCCCTCCTCTAATAGATATGGAACTAGGAACATAGTTGATTTGGATAATGATTATTATAAATAACTTTCAGTTAGCTAGAGCACAGGCCTTCTTCTTTCCCTCCACCTCAGTCTTTTTATGATAGCAGTATACATTTTCTTCTTGCTGTTTTTTTCTTTTTTTTTTGAGGTAATTGTAAATTCACTTTCAGTTGTGAGAAATAATGTAAGAGTCCATATGCCCTTTGTCCAATTTTCCCCAGTAGTAAGTAACAGACATCACAGCCAGGATATTGATTGACATAAGCAAGATACAGAACATTTCCATCACCACAAGTGCCCCATAGGTTGCTGTTCTATTACATACCTACTTTCCCCACCTAACCTCTTCCTTTGCAACCACCCATGTTTTCCTTGTTTCTATAATTTTGTCATTTAAAGGATGTTATGTAAATGGAATCATACAGTATGTAACACTTAGGGGCTGGCGTTTTCCCCACTCTGCCTGATTCTCTGGGGACTCATCCACGTTATTGTGTGCATAGGTAGTTTGTTCCCTCTAATGCTGATAAATGGTTTGTGTTGTGGATACACTACAATTTGTTCAACTGTTCACTTGTTGAAGAACATCTGGATTGTTTTCAGTTTGGGGCTACTATAAATAAAACTACTAGAAACATTCATGTACAGAATTTTGTGTGAACCTAAATCTCCATTTCTCTTGGATAGGTTTAACTGCTGGATTGTATGGTAATTGAAAGTTTAGTTTTTGAAGAAACTGCCAAGTAGTTTTCTAGTTTTTGCATTCTTATGAGCAGTATATGTATGGTCCACTTTCGCAGCATTTAGTATTGCCCTAGGTTTTATTTTAGTCATTGTGATATCTCATTGTGGTATTAATTTACTTCCCCCTGTTAGCTAATGATGTTGAACATCTTTTCATGTGCCTAATTTCCCATAGGCATATCCTCACTGGTAAAATTTCTCTTCGTGTCTTTTACCTGTTTTCTAATTGGAACTTTTTTTTTTGTTTTAATGATAAAATATATATAACCACAGGAGAAGGAAATGGCAACCCACTTCAGTACTTTGCCTGAAAAATCCCAGACTGGCCTGGCAGACTACAGTTCATGGGGTTGCATAGAGTTGGACAAGACTGAGTGACTGAGCCTGCATGCTTGCATGCATACATAATAATTTCTAAGGGCAATTCAGTGGGATTAAATATTCGTGTTGCACACCCGTCACCACTATCTATCCCTAGAGCTTTTTTTTCATCTTCCCAGACTAAAGTCTGTACCCATAAAACAATAATGCCCTCTTTCCTCCTAGCAACTACTGTTGAGTTTAGAGAATTCTTTGTATATTAGATTCTGGAGAAGGAAGTGGCAGCCCACTCCAGTACTCTTGCCTGGAAAATCCCATGGACAGAGGAGCCTGATAGGCTATAGTCCATGGAGTCTGAAAGAGTCTACACGACTGAGCAACTTCACTTCACTTTCACTTGCATATTAGGTACTAGTCCTTTGCTGAATTTGGAACATGCTTTGAAGATAACTTTCATTCTCTAGCTTATCTTTTCATATTGACAGGGTCTTTTGCCAATCAGAAATTTTTAATATTTCAAGTGTTTTGTAGTTTTCAGAGTATATGTTTTATACATTTTTGAAATCATTCATCAGTATCTTACTCTTTTTCATGCTATTATAAATGTAGTTGAATTTTCTTTTCAAGTTTCTTTTGTGGGTTGTTCTTTGATCTTATTCTTTTTCATGCTATTGTAAATGCAATTGAATTTTCTTTTAAAATTTCTTTTGTGGGTTGTTCTTTGTAAGTACATGAAAATGCAGATTTTTTGTATCCTGCAACCTTGTTAACTTGTTTATGAATTCTAATCTTTTTTTAATGGATTCTTTAGATTTTTCTATGTGTAATATTATACCTGTAAATAGATATAGTTTTACTTATTCTTTTCCAATTTGAGTGCCTTCTATCTCTTTTTCTTTCCTAAGTTTACCGGATAGAACATCATATAAAATTGGTGGGAGTAGACATTCTTTCTTATCTTGTTCCTGATTTTACAGGGAAAGTTCAGTCTTTGACCACTTAATGTGATGTCAGCTATGAGTTTTCCATAGATGCCCATCTGGTTTATTGAGTGTTTTTATTATGAAAGGGTATTGGTTTTTTCGAAGTCTCTTTCTGCATCTCTTCAGATGATCATGTAGCTTTTATTTTTTATTCTATTAATATGGTGTATTACATTAGTTCATTTTCAGATTCTAAACCAGCTTTGCGTTCCTTGGATAATTTCTACTCTGCCATGGTGTGTAACTCCTTATCTTTGGCTGGATTCCTAGTTTTCTTTTTTGCTGGATTCCATTTGAGGGTTGTTTTTTTTTTTTAATGTTCTTAATAGTGTTATACCTTTTTCTGTGGCTCTGTTTTTATAGCCTGCTTCTCACAGGCAACATTTCTGAGCCAGAGTTCTGAAGCTAGAGTGAGGACAGAGGTGTGCTTACTTCTCCCACTCTAGAAGCTGAGCCAATGGGAGTGGGAGAGTTGGGGGCTGTAGCCTCAACTCTTTTCAGTTGGTCTTCTGAGGCCTGGAACTTCTGCTTTATGAGTGACTTGTGGCAAGGGTGATCTGGGCCCCAGTTTCTTCACATGCTGCATCAAAGGTAGAGCCTTGGGTCTGGATGGAAGAAGGGAATCCCTGCCTCTTGGCCACATATACCTGAATTTAGCCTAGCCACAGGTATCTGGGAGCAGGGTGAGAAATGCTGCAGTCTTGTTCCTCTTGGGAATATAGCCCTTTTCCTGGGAGCTGTGGGAAATGGGAGCCTTATATGCTTGGGTGCATCAGTCAGAAGTGGAATTGCTGTATCACTGCTCTTGGTTCACGAACCACAGACTCATTGTCGTTACCAAATTTCATTACTGTTTTTCATTTGCTATATGCTCTTAGAATCATTTCCAGAGTCTAAACTGTTGCCTTAAAAAATAATGTTCACAGTGTTACTGGAGAGCAGATCTGTAGAGCTTCTCATTCTGTCAACCTGGGAATTGATTTTCAGACTACTTTGGGCTTCCTGATGGCTCAGCTGGTAAAGAATCCACCAGCAATGCAGGAGACCCTGGTTCAATTCCTGGGTTGGGAAGATCCCCTGGAGAAGGGAAAGGCTACCCACTCCAGTATTTTGGCCTGGAGAATTCCATGGACCGTATAGTCCATTGGTTGCAAAGAGTCGGGCACGCCTGAGTGACTTTCACTTTAAATACCCACAACTAGCGCTGATTTGTGCTATTCCATATAGTACTTTGTCGTGTAAAATAAGACAATTGTGTTTTGATAAACAACACCGTCTTTTCTGAAATGATATCTTAAGAAACTAGTTTTTAGTCATATATAGTAATTTGAACATCCTTGTTAACCTTAAAATGTACAGTTTTAACTGTAATTTACTACCATTAAATTACAAATTCTTTGAAGCTATAATCTCTTTTGCTTACATGGTTCTCAGATTTTCCATTTTGAAAATTAAATGTTGCCAACCTATTTTAGTACTTTAAAAAGGTAGATTGAACATTAATAATACTGTACATACATGTGATAATGACGAAAGTCTTTCCCCTCAGTTTTCTGTTTAGAAATATACTGTTACTTCATAGGAGAAAGCTATACACTATTGTTGTAAAATTCTTTGAGATATGACAGATAATGTTAATTTTACTTACTATGTGGAAAAATGAATTCTGTATATTCTTAGGTCTGGAGAGAATGATGTGGAATACAACAACATGGAATTGGAAGAGGGGGAACTCATGGAAGATGCAGCTGCAGCAGGACCTCCAGGTACTGGAGCCAAACCCCACAGCCATCCTGTCTTCTCTTTCCTCTTCTTTGACTGTATCATATTTTAATATGTGGCAGCCATTGCACTACATTGTTCATGGTGTTAGAAGGACTGTATTTTATGTATGGATTTTGGGATATTACTAATAGTATTTAGAATAGTAATAGCTAAAATTTGATGCATTCTTACATAGCAGGCATTATGCGAAAGCACTTAATGTGTACCTTATCTCATTTACCTATAAAATTCTTGGAGGCAGATTTTAATATTATCTTCTTTTTGTAGCTGTAGAAACTGATGTGCAAAGGAATTAAGCAACATGTTGTCGTTTTACAATTAAGTAAATGAAAGAGGAATTAGAGTTTTTTGTTTATTTGAATCCAAAGCTCATGATCTTATCCACTATTACAAGCTTACTTTTTATGATACATAAGTTTTGTTTGTATATCTACCTCTACTATAGATTAATTAGAATAGAATCACTGAATCTTTGAGTTACAGAAGACGTTTTGAGAACTCAGTTTATATGGAAAAAGCTCAGAGATTTAGTTGGTATAGCTAGACTAGAACCTCACGTCGTCGTCTTGAACCTGCTTTTTACTAAAGTACACGGCCCTCCTGGGATAACCAGTTTTAAGTAGTAAGGGTTTCTTTTGTTGTCTTGGACCTATTCAGTTGAGCACGGGGATTTTGGCTAGATCAGTTATCAACTAGTTTTTTTTACTGCTTCTGTTTTACCTGCATCGCCCTTGGTATGAACATTGGCATGTTCTGTAGCATGCTTGAATATCTAAAGACCTCTTTAATACTGCTCCTTAGCATTTCAACTTCCACTTCTGCACTGTACTCCTGTCTCTCACTTTATTTCTAGGTGATCTCAGTCACACCCGTATGTCAGTTCTGTTTGTATGCTGATTACTCCCCGCTCCATCTCTAGCCTTTATTTTTCTCATGACTTCCAGACCGATGTAGTGGTTTGGTTTTGATGTCTCAGTCTTAGATCTCCTAAACAGAAATCATTACCTTTTCATTTTCAGGCTTACCCATCAGTGATGGCTATCATCTTGATGATGAGTAGTGCTGTATATTCTTCACCTTTCCTCTCCTTCCACTCTCCCTTTAATATGTCACCAAAATCTGTTGATTCTTCTCCTAGATAGTGAATACATTTGTTACTTCACATTCCACTGCCATTTCTGGAGTCAGCCTGTGTCTTTCAACCTGAATGAGAGGCTATTTGGGTTCTTTGTATCCATTTTTGCTCCCATCCATTCTGTTTCCCATGGCATGAGTTGCGAATGAAGTGACTTTTTATTCCCTTCAAAATAATATCTGATTATACCCCTTCTCTCCTTAAAAACCCTTTATTTCATTCCATTTACTTATAGGATGAAATCCAAAGTCATTAATATGGTATACAATGGCCTTCATGTGCTGACTCCTGCTCATTTTTCCCCCAGCTTTAAAAGGTATAATTGAGAAAAATTGTATATGTTTAAGGTGTACAGCATGACGGTTTCAGATAAATACACATTGTGAAATGGTCAGCATGATCAAGCCAGTTAGAATTCATTGCCTCACATGGTTACCTTTTTTTTTTTCTTTCCTCTTCTCTACCCGACTCCCCTCTGATAGCAGCCTGTTTGTTTTCTGTGTATTGACTATTTCTGGTTTTGTTATGTTTGTCCATTTGTTTTGTTTCTTAGATTTTACATACAGATATTACATATAAGTGAAGTCATATTTCTTTATCTTTCTCTGTCTTACTTATTTCATTTAGCATAATACCCTCCAGGTCCATCACGTTACAAGATCAGGTAATGGAAAGTCTTATTTGCCTGGCTAAGGAGCTTGGCCTTCTATTCTGTGGAACCACTAAAGGTCTTTAAGAGTGAATGTGATCAGATTTGTCTATATAGTGAAAAATGGGTTAAAGGTGGATGAGATGAGATTGGATACTACTGTGAAAGTTCTTTGGAAGTCCAGTGGTTAGAACTCTGTGCTTTCACTGATGAGAGGATGGGTTTGACCCCTGGTTGGAAAACTAAGATCCCACAGGCTGCATGGTGTAGCCAAAAAAATAAAAGGAAATTACCTCAATATTCCAGGAGGGAGAGTTTGAGGGCCCAAAATAAGGCAAGAATAGTAGAGGCTATGACTTGGGAGTGTCTTACCGGCTGGATTGGAGTCGGTGGTGGTGTGGGGGTGATTCCTTAAGGTCTCTAGTTTGGGCCTCATTCCATAAGCTAGTGAGTCTCGGAGCAGAGGATAATATATTCAGTGTGATCCATGCTGATATTGATGGGCCAGTGCGACTCCCACGTTATGATCTCCAGACCCATGTAACTGGCTGCTTGGAAGACCACAGATGTGCAGTCTGGGTAGTAATATGCATTGTTTTTAAAAAAATAAGCATCATCAGGGCTTCCCTGGTGGCTCAGTGGTAAAGAATCGCCTGCCAATGCAGGAGACGTGGGTTCAGTCCCTGGTCTTTGGCGAGTTACTAAGCCCGTGCTCCACAACTATGGAACGTGTGCTGTAGAGCCCAGGAACTGCAACTACTGCGAGCCCGTGTGCCACAGCTGCTGAAGCCTGTGTGCCCTGGAGCCCTTGCTCTGCAGGAGAAGCCACCACAGTTAGAAGCCCGTGCACTGCAAAATAGAGAGTAACTGCTCGCCACAGCTAGAAAAAACCCTCACAGCAACGAAGACCCAGCACAGCCTGCAAAATAAAAAATTATTTTAAAAAGATTTTTAAAAATAGGAGTTGTAGTTTTTATTCATTGAAATTAATAAACTAATTAAAATATTATTTACAAGATTCACCCATTATATGTAAAGAATTTCTACAAATCAATAAGGAAAAGATGACAGCCTCTTTAGTTTAAAAAAATAGGCAAAAGACAAGAATAGACACTTCACAAAGGAGTCTATCTAGATGACCAGTACACATTTTTAAAGATACTGCTTTTGTCAGAGAAATGCAAGTTGTGGTGCTATTGTTGTTTATCCTACATGAAGTTTCTTGAGTTTTTTGGATGTTTACATGAATAGTTTTCATTATATGTAGGGAATTTTTACCCATTTTTCTTTGAATAATATTCTTTCTCCTCTTTTCTAACTCCCATTACGTGTATGTTGGTACACTTGCTGGGGTTTCACAGGTCTCTGAGACTCTTCATTTTTCTTCATTGTTTTTCAGGGAATGCCAGATAAAATCCACATTATGATACCATTGAATACCCACTGTAATGGCTAATACTTTTTAAACTGGCAGTACTACATGTTGAAAGCATGTGGAGAGATGGAAACTCTGATAGCTTGCTGGTAGGAATGAAAATGATAACTCTACTTTAGAACACTGTTGGGCAGTATAGGCTAAGGCTAAATATACACATCCTATGACTTTTCCACTTCCGACAGAAGGGAGCTGGTATTTGCCAGTTGAGTTACAAGATAATTTAGAGCAATATTGTTCTTTTTTAGGTGATTTTGTTTTCTTGTGTTTTTAATTTTAAAAAAGTAAATGTAATTTTTGACAAAGAATGTCAAAAACGAGAGAAGACTGGAAAGGTAGTTTGAGTCTAGACTGTGTAGGACCTCAAATTTTTGCTAATACATACAAGCACTGTAGTAAAATCAAGAGCTCAGATAGATGAGTGTGACATTTTAGCAGGCTTAATCTGGCTTGGCTTAGGAAGAGAGCATCCATTTGCTTTTTTTATGAGTTTTTTTTCCCCATGTGAAGTTCAGGAGCAGTTTTCTGCTTATAAGTTCAGTAGCTTTATTTCTAGTAGCAAAAAGCAACCCAAATTCTTTCCTAATAGAAATAAACTAGTTGTATATATTCATATTTTATAGCACTGCACAGAAATAATGAAAATGAATAAGCTGCTATATATAGCAATATAGATGAATCTCATGAATATAATATTGAGCAAAGAAGCAGAATATAAGAATATAGCTGTATCATTGCATTTAAAAAAGGTTCAGAAACAGGCAAACTAATCTATGGTGTTTTACTCTGGATGGAAGTTACTTTTGGGGAGGAGGGTAAGTGAGCAATTTTAGGAGGCTTGGAGGAATCTTGGGGTGCTGTTAATTTGTGATCATTCACTAGGCTTTATGGACTTCCTGGCAGCTCAGCAGTAAAGAATCCTCCTGTGGTGCTGGAAATGTGGGTTCAATCCCTGGGTTAGGAAAATCCCCTGGACAGAGGAGCCTGGTGGACTACAGTTCATGGGGTTGCAAACAGTCAGACATGACTGAACCAACTGAGCATGTGCTCATGCAACTAGGCTGTATGAGACAGACTCCACACACTCCCCAGGTTAATGGCAGTATTAACTCTTAGAGGGGGAAACTGAAATAGATGCTAAAATCTCTGATGCCTTTGGATGAAATGTGATACTGTGTGGAAGGATGGGAACCTGAGAGGGATGGAGTAGCCAAAGGACATGAACCACAGCAGAAAGGAGCTTTGCTCATTGGTGAGAGTAGTGAGTGACCTGGAAGAGTAGTTAGAAAATAGAAGACTGTTGACGTTCATTTCTGTGCTTGGAGGTCCATTTAACATGAGAGAGAAACAACTTTTGTTTTTGAAGAACCAGATAGTTGGGCAATCAATACCATAATCTGGATGAACCTATTTACTGTATAACCAGAACCACCTGAGTAGCTTTTTGAAAAAGTCCTGGATCCCCCTCCAATATCCTCATTCAGGACATCTAGAGTAGGGCCAGGAACCTATCATTTTAAAAACTCCTCCAACTGACTTATATGCAGCCTGATTTGGGAACTTCCTAGTAAAGGAAAAGAGCTAAGGAACAGTTTCAAGGGGGAGAGGGAATAGTTTTCTGTCTTTTAAAATAGAAGTTGCAAAAACAAAAAATAGGAGTTGCAGTGGTGTGTACGGAGGGTAAAAGAGAAATTGGCAATGGGATAATCCTTAGAAGAGGAAGGACAAACAAGTAGAAGGTAAGGATGTGAGGATGTGAATATAGATGAAAAACATGTAAGTAAATAACTGGCCTGAAGCTTCTGAATAATAAACTTTTCTCCTAAGTGCCCCCCATCCATCTCCATCTCTTTAGAAACACCCTCATGAATAGTCAGGACCTGATTACTTCATGTTATTTTTATATTATCTACTTTAAGACTTTGCATGTAACATTTTTTAATGTGTTTTTCTTAAGAATATATTTAAATAACTTTATTTAAGGAGGTCAGTTTTTTTTTTTTGTTTTTTTTTAAGGAGGTCAGTTTTAACCAACATTTCCATACCTAATACTTCTTAGACATTGTACTAGGCACTGGAGAAAAGTCAGATGATTTCCTTGGGTTAAGGAGCTTTTAAAGTTCAATATAGGTAATACAGATTGACCGTGTTCTCAGATGTCATATTATGTATCAGTCATTAATAGGTTAAGTCTAAAATATTCAAATTGTAACTTTATTATTTAATCAAACTAGAAAAAATGTCTTGCCAGACGGTCATGACCTGAGTATTTTACTGTTCCTAGACCTGCAGATTCCCTTTTGGTGTCTAGACCCTTGGGATCTGTTACACCAGGGGGCTTGACTTTCATCCAAGACCACTGGGTTGTAAGAAACATTCTCCTTTTCCTTAACCCTTATTCCCCAGTTGTGTATATTGTACATGCTCTCGCCTTTTTATTTCTGGGGTTTAGGATGGGGCTTCCCAGGTGGCGATAGTGGTAAAGAATCCACCTGCCAGTGCAGGAGATGCAAGAGACATGGGTTTGATCCCTGGGTCAGGAAGATTCCCCTGAAGGAGGAAATAGCAACCTTTTCCAGTATCCAGTATACTTGCCTGAAAAAGTTCATGGACAGAGGCTCCTGGCAGGCTATAGTCCATGGAGTCGTGAAGAGTCTGACATGACTGAGCATGCACGCAGGATGGGGTTGTGGGTAACTCCTAAATTTTGAGTAGTAATGAGGCCAGTGGTCATTCACTGTTCTTTGTACACTTCTCTGGCGATACGGTTTCTTTGTGCGTCTCATCATGAACACCAGCTCCTAAGAGATAGGTCCATAAGTATTCAAACAACATTAACCAGTTTACTTTTTTCTTTTAAGTATAGTTGAATTTGTCCAATTACATGTAGCTTTCATTTTCTGTATCTCTTTCTTTTGCAGGTGGTAACCATGGCTATGTGGGTGCCAGTAGCAGAATGTCAAGAAGAGCACACTTGTGCTCTGCTGCTACCAGTAGTTTATTAGACATCGATCCTTTAATTTTAATACATCTCTTGGACCTTAAGGACCGGAGCAGTATGGAAAATTTGTGGGGCTTACAGCCTCGGCCCCCTGCTTCACTTCAGCCCACAGGTAAAATATGAACAGTAATTTTCCTTTTTTCTGTGCTTCTCCAAAAGAATTCTTAAATTTAAATTCCGATATCTTAAGTGTTGGAACATGGTATGTTTCTGTCACAAATTGATTTTTCGTTGTATTTTATAAAAATATATCAATTAAATCAGTTTTTTGTTATTGTTCAAAGGTATTTTGTACAAAAATAATGTCAAAGTACCTGTAAGAAGGTTTTGATATGATTTGCCTTGTAGATTGTGACTACTGGGCAGTTTGATCCATGTGAATTACAGTTGTGCTCTTTGTGAATGGACTTAAAGTTTCGCAGGCCTCATGAGTACCTTGATGTCTAAGTGGGACTGTGTGTTAATTAAAAATAGAAATAGAAGGTTTACTCATGCTTTGATGTTCAGTAGCCTAAAAATGTATACCAGTTAGCAGCAGTATTTTTAAAAAATTATTTGTTAAATGAAATTACATTTGTGTTACTGTAATATGATGTATACACTTACACAAATTTCCAAGTATAGTCACATGTGGACTTTTTAAACTTTAGACACAAGTTTTTCCCATTTTTAAACTTACACCTGTTAATTTTATTTTTAAAACTTGGTTGTGTTGGATCTTTGTTGCTGTGCGCAGGCTTTCTCTAGTTGTGGACATCAGGCACACGTTCTAGTTGCAGAGAGTGGAGGCTACTCCCGAGTTGTGGTGCACAGGTTGTAGGCACACAGGCTTCAGTAGTTGCAGCAAGCAGGCTCAGTACTGTGGCGCACGGGCTCAGTTGCTCCACAGCACGTGGAATCCTCCCAAACCAGGAGTTAAACCCATGTCCTCTGCATTGGCAGGCAGATTCCTAGCCACTGTGCCACCAGGGAAGTGCTAGACATTTACTTTTAAATGGCATACTTTGAAACCATTTTTGTTGGAAAGCTTTCTAAAATAAACTGAACATTTTTCCTACCTTCCTAACAAAAAAAAGTAGTACTTTACAAATCAAATCAGTGATTTAGAACAGTGATTTTGATGCTTCTTTATAGCAGCAGAACTCACTTTTCAAGTAGGGTTTAAGGCAGAGCCTCAGTGTAGAAAACAGAAATAGAGCTGCTCTAGTGGAAGATAGATCAGAACTTGGATTATTTAGTTCTCTTTGTTCCTAAAGTATAATTCCTGAAAGCCTGGGTCCTCAGTTTTAAAGACTGTCTCCAATCAGGCTAAGAAACAGTTGCCTTTTTCTATCATTCAAGTACATTTTGTATTATGCTGGTACAAAACAGCACTTATCACATTGTATATGATTTTTTTCTGAGGCATTTTTATTGTAGAAAGTTAAAATGTAGAAAATTATAAAGAGAAAATTTAAATTACACATAGTTCTTGTGATCAACAAATACCCTTTAAAAAAAAACTTATTAGCAAAGATTTTGCTTAAATTATAACCATTGTTGTTTGCAAAGACTTAGTGAAGCAAACAAGTTCTGAACCTCCAGGTGGATGTATACATTGTTTTAACCTTTTTGAAGGAAAATTTTGTAGTAGATGTAAAATACCTCTATTCTTTAATCCTGTAACTTCATTTTTAGGAGTATATTCCAAAGAGAAAACAATCAGAGTTCTTTGAAAATACCCAACAATACAATTATGGTTGAAAAATTACAGTTGTCCAAGGAATAGCATATTTTATAGACAAGTAAAATATTGTTTTTGAAAAATTCAGTGTCAGAGAAAAGAATGTAAACTACATAAACAGAATAAGATCTCTGTTCTCTGAAAGTTTTCTATTAAAATGGATAATATAAATGAAATGAATTGAGTTTTAGATCAAAATGATTAAAAAGTCTATGACAAAGGGGGATGGGGTATGAAAGAGAGAGGAAGAACAAGGTTTGGATTTAAGCATATTGAGTTTGACATACCAGCGGGATATCACAGTAGAGATGCTCAGCAGATAGCTAAAAATTAAGACTGAAATATAGGCAGTTATCTGCCGAGAGGTGATGCTAAGTAATTAAAACGAAGGGAGTAGAAGATTTCAGGAGAAAGAGTTTCAAGAAATCCTTTAAAAGGGCTGCTGCTAAGTCCCTTCAGTTGTGTCCGACTCTTTGTGACCCCATAGACGGCAGCCCACCAAGCTCCCCTGTCCCTGGAATTCTCCAGGCAAGAACACTGGAGTGGGTTGCCATTTCCTTCTCCAATGCATGAAAGTGAAAGTGAAGTCGCTCAGTCGTGTCCGACTCTTAACAACCCCATGGACTGCAGCCCACCAGGCTCCTCCATCCATGGGATTTTCCAGGCAAGAGTACTGGAGTGGGGTGCCATGGAACATAATTATGGTGAACATCTGTTGTTATTGCGTGTGTGGAAGATGAGCCAGATGAAGAGCCTTTGGAGAGGAGAGAGAAGAGAGTCATGGAAGCCAAGTGAAAAATGACCTTTCTGTGAGAGGGTATTTAAGGCTAACGTTACAGAAAGATCCAGGTTTTTTTAATTAAAATGCTTGCTTGAATTTTAGTTTTAATTTTGTATTCTTTGTGTATTCTTTCCTTCTCGATCTGTATACTTTCATTTCCGTTTCTTGTCTTATTGCATTAGCGAGAACTTCCTGTAGCCGTTGTAAAGGAGTGGTGAAAAGATGTCCCTGATCTTGATGGGAAAGCGTTTAAGTTTCTCACCAGAAAGTATAATACTAGCTGTAAATTTTCCATAGATATTCTTTCATCAAGCTGAGAAAGTTCCCCTCTATTCTGAGGTTTTATTGTGAATGGTTGCTGGATTTTGTGAAATGCTTTTTTTTTTTTTTTTGCATCTATTGATATGATGTAAATAGATTACATTAAATGATTTTCAAATATTGAATAAGCCTTGTATACCTGGGATAAATCTCATTTGGTTGTCATGTATGGTTTTTTAAATATATTGTTTAATTCAGTCTGCTAATAGTTTGTTGAGGGTTATTGGTATCTGTGTTCGTCAGAGATACTGGTCTGTAGTTTTCTTGTAATGTCTGTCTGACTTTGATATTAGAATAATGCTGGCCTCATAGATTCAGTAAAGAAGTATTCCCTCTGCTTCTTGTGGAGACTGTAGAGAATTCTATAATTTGTTCTTTAAATGTTTGGTAGAATTCACCAGTGGATTGATTTGGGCCAGATGCTTTCTGTTTTGTTAAGGTATTGTTACTGACTGAATTTCTTTAATATATACAGGCCTATTCATTTAGCCTGTTTTTTCTTCTGTGAGTTTGGCATATTGACTTTCAAGGAGTTGGTCTGTTACATCTAGGTTATCAAATTTGTTGGCATGGAGTTGTTCGTAGTGAACACCTGTCACGTATCAGGCTCACTCTAGGTTTTTGGTCTTAACCACTGTTTCATAAAAGGGACATCATAAGGGGCATCAGGGTATGAACAACAGATAGTGTGGCTAAACCGGATTTTGAGGTACGCGCAGTGGTAGATAGAAAGGCAAGTTGGATCTATTCTGTGAAAGGCTTGCCCGAGGAATTTATTCGTAGTGAACAGTGGGTAACCATTGTTTCAGTTTAGGAATAGTTTGATTCAAACTATATTTTAGAAAGCTTGCAGTGTTAAGAAAACTATCAGAAAGGAAAATTTAATCAGGATACAGTTGTAGATGTTTATTGTCATTCCCAGTATGAGAGGACAGATTCATACGTTTCTCTGTATTTTCTCAGTCATTATAACGTGTGGAGCTGGGGTAAGATCTTCAGGATTTTTTGGCGTTACAAAAATTCTTTTAAACCTCTAGGGAACAGATTAACCTGGGCAGTGGAGAAGTAGTTTACTTAGAGCAAAGAGTTATACTTGTGGAAGTAGAGTTTATGGGGCTTGGCAACTAATTGTAATACGGTAAAGAGGACTTTCCAGATGGCTCAGTGGTAAAGAATCCACCCACCAACACACGAGGCGAGTTTGATCCCTGAATCGAGAAGATCCCCTGGAGGAGGAAATGGTAGCCCACTCCAGTATTCTTGGCCTAGGAAATCCCTTGGACAGGGAGCCTGGCACTCTACAGTCCGTGGGGTCGCAAAAGAGTCGGACACAACTTAGTAACTAAATAGCAACAACAACAGAGCACTCTGAAGTAGCTTAGGTTACCAGAAGGGGGGTGGTGGGACGGACACTGAAGTCTGAAGGAGGAGCTGTGGATAACTGTCATTCTCGAAAGAGGCGAATGAGTGTTACAGATGAGACTCTCAGTTCTTAACCTTATAACTTGACAGATTCAGAAAGGCTTCTTGTCGTCAGTGCGGTGAGTATTCTTGTCAGGTTCCCGTGGTACAAGATTCCATAGCACTTTTACACTCTCCCGTCTTGGCACTTACCACACAGTACTGGAATGGATTTTCATTTTTTCTCAGCTGGACTGTGAGCTTTGTGAAGGCAAAGACTGGGTGTTTGCCCTGTTCACTCTTGTATCCCCTGCCTAGCCCAGTGCTTAGCATTTGATTGGGCTTACTTTTAAAAATTCTTGTCAGTTTCTAGTAATAATAAAGTAAATCATGTGGGTTAATACAGGTTTTCTTATTTAAGTCCAGGTAGGTGTAGGGTGGGAGATGATAGCCACAAAGATTTTATTTAGCAAAACATTTTGAATATTTTGTGCCATAGGCTGCATGGCCTAGAATGCAAAGATCACTAAGATGTAATCTCAGCCTCTAAGTTATTCACATTCTACTTGTCTGTCTTCCTTACTGTAATATAGTGTGCTCTACAAAATTAGGTAAGAACTGATTTGAAAGGAGGGGAGCAATTGGTGTGTTTAGGTGCTTGAAGAAGGAGACATTTCCGATCAGACCTGGTAAGTCTGAGTTAGCAGCAAGAGCAGAGGGAAGAGAACATGTGAGAAGGGTGAGGACAGAGCATGGCTGCCGAGCGGAGCTGCAGGACTAGGGGCACTGAGCTACCGAGAGGCAGAGGGGAAAGCCGTGGAAGTGGAGGTGGCATCAGATCATGCAGGGCCTGTGTGCTCTACGCATATTTCCTCAGTGATCCTAAGCAGGAATGTAACATCTGATTTGGGTTTTAAACACTGCTGTGATACTTTGGTGGACAGGGGGTTGAGTGGGAGCTACGCTGTGCAGTGCTTTCATAGCCATTGGATCTCCTGAGCCTCAGGACAGCCCTGTTACAATATATATTATTGTCTTCATTTCACAAATAAATAAATGGACTCAGAAGCTGGAAGATTTAAAGAAAGTTACAGCAATTAAATGGTTGATCTGAGACCAAATCCTGGGTTTCTAAAATCTCTCCTAATAGTCTATTGTGAATGCTTTCAGCTGCAAGTAGCAAAATCATGCGAATCGTGGCTTAACTAACAGGAATAAAGGCACTTTGTTATACATACTCCATCTGGAGGTTAGTGATTCCATGTGCATCAGGTATTTAAAGGCAGGGCAAGGGATGGTCTTCCTGCAGTTTTCTTGCCTCTTCTGGCATGACGTTAAGATGACTGCCACAGTTTCAGGCATCATTTAGGCACAGGAGTGTGTCACTATCAGGAAAGAAAAGATGGGATGTAAAAGACCTATTCCTGTGATGCTGGAGAGCAAAGTATTAAGACTCTGGAGGCAGACTCCTTGGTTTGAATTCAAGCTCCTCTACTTTTAGCTGTATCCCCAACATAATAAAATCTCCCAGTCAGAATGGAGGCTCTCTCTCTCCTCCCCCAACTTTGGCTGAAATTCTTAGTCATGTGCCCACTCTAAATGCTCCAAGAGGAATAAGCTTAGACCAGTCGTAGGCTCATACCCTCTGGGGCCAAGCAAAGGACAGCTCTCACTGCCCTCAGCAGTGCTGGCCTGCCTAACACCTAAACACAGGCTGGGCTCTGCAGGCATGGTGGAAGTGAGGGAGTGGCTGTTGAACACACCGTGGTGTCTGCCTTTTCCCTCTCTTACGGCATGGATTGTTGCAGTGTGAGCAGGGTCAGCTGTCATTCCTGCTAGGAAAGGACTTGTTCTTCTGTCTAGTTAGGGTACCTCTTAAGGAGTTTAGGGGTGTTTTTGGGGGTGAGGAACTTGATTTCTTCTTGCTTTGAGTCAGTCATAATGTTCTTTGATTTCCAGAATCCCTAGATTTCCAGAATCTTTTCTCTTTCCTGCATAGAAATTGTGTGTTTTTCCTTGCTCGTTTCTCTTTTTAATATTTGAGTTGGGGAAAAGAAATTAAAAACAACTTCAACTACTTTCTCTTAGAAGAAACAAAGTATTATTAGTTTAATGACCGCAAAGACTCACTGACAGGGAAGTAATTTTTTTTTTTTTCAATGATATTCCATGGCACTTAATGGAGAAGGCAATGGCACCCCACTCCAGTACTCTTGCCTGGAAAATCCCATGGATGGAGGAGCCTGGTGGGCTGTAGTCCATGGGGTTGCGAAGAGTCAGACATAACTGAGTGACTTCACTTTCACTTTCATGCATTGGAGAAGGAAATGGCAACCCACTCCAGTGTTCTTGCCTGGAGAATCCCAGGGATGGGGGAGCCTGGTGGGCTGCCGTCTATGGGGTCGCACAGAGTCGGACACGATTGAAGCGACTTGGCAGCATGGCACTTAATACCTGCATCCACATTGGATAACAGTTCAGTAAATCACCTTTTTAAAATGAGTTAGACTGTATGTTTTATATACTATGTATAACATAGTTAACTAAGTGTTTGGCTTCTGGGTTTATGCTTTTTCTGTTTTTTTTTTTTTAATTGTGAACATACTAAAAGCTCAGTATAGAAAATTTGAGAAAAGTGAATAAATATAAATAAGAAAGCACATTTAGAGTTAAATGTATAATTCAGATTTGAGTTATTATAATGTGAAGAAATAGAGAAAAACAATAGAATGGGAAAGACTACAGATCTCTTCAAGAAAATTAGAGCTCCCAAGGGAATATGTTACGCAAAGATGGACACAGATGAAGAACAGAAATGGCAAGGACCTAAGAGAAGCAGAAGAGATTAAGAGGAGATGGTAAGAATACACAGATCTATACAAAAAAGGCCTTAATGACCCAGATAACCACGGTGATGTGGTCACTCACCTAGTTTCAGACATCCTGGAATGTGAAGTCAAGTTGGCCTTAGGAAGCACTACTACAAAGCTAGTGGAGGTGATAGAATTCCAGTTGAACTATTTCAAATTCTAAAAGATGATGCTGACAAAGTGCTGCACTCAATATGCCAGCAAATTTGGAAAACTCAACAGAGGCCACAGGACTGGAAAAGGTCAGTTTGCATTCCAATCCCAAAGAAAGGCAATGCCAAAGAATGCTCAAACTACCATACAGTTGCACTCGTTTCACTTGCTAGCACGGTAGTGCTCAAAATTCTTCAAGGTAGTCTTCAACAATACGTGAACCAGGAAGTTCCAGATGTACAGGCTGAAACCAGAGATCAAATTGCCAGCATCTGTTCAATCATAGAAAAAGCAAGAGAATTCCATTAAAACATCTACTTCTGGTTCATTGAGTAGGCTAAAGCCTTTCACTGTGTGGATCACAACAAACTGTGGAAAGTTCTTCAGGAGATAGGTATACCAGGTTACCTTCCCTGCCTCCTGAGAAACCTGTATGCAGGTCAGCAAGCAACAGTTAGATCTGGATATGGAACAACAGACTGGTTCCAAATTGGGAAAGAGTATGTCAAGGGTGTATATTGTCACCCTGCTTATTTAACTTATATGCAGAGTACATCATATGCATTGCCAAACTGGATGACTCACAAGCTGGAATCAAGATTGCTGGGGGAAATATCAATAACTATGGATATGCAGATGATACCACTCTAATGACAGAAAGTGAAGAGGAACTAAAGAGCCTCTTGATGAGGATGATAGAAGAGAGTGAAAAAGCTGGCTTAAAACTAAGATCGTGGCATCCGATTCCATCACTTCATTGCAAATAGATAGGCAAAAAGTAGAAACAGATTTTATTTTCTTGGGCTTCAAAATCAGTACAGACAGTGACTGCAGCCATGAAATTAAAAGATACTCCTTGGAAGTAAAGCTTTGACAAATCTAGACAGCGTATTTAGAAAGCAAAGACATCACTTTGCCAACAAAGGTATGTGTTGTCAGAGCTATGGTTTTTCCAGTAGTCATGTATGAATGTGAGAGTTGGACGATAAAGAAAGCTGAGTGCCAAAGAATTGATGCTTTCGAGCTGTGGTGTTGGAGAAGACTCTTGAGACTCTCTTGGACTGCAAGGAGATCCAACCAGTCAATCCTACAGGAAATCAACCCTGAATATTCATTGGAAGGACTGATGCTGAAGCTGAAGCTCTAATACTTTGGCCACCTGATTGGAAGAGCTGGCTCATTGGAAAAGATCCTGATACTAGGAAAGATCGAAGGCGGGAGAAGGGGGCGACAGAGGATGAGACGGTTGGATGGCATCACCAACTCGATGGACACGAGTTTGAGTGAACTCTGGGAGTTGGTGATGGGCAGGGAGACTTGGCGTGCTGCAGTCCATGGGGTCGCAAAGAGTTGGACATGACTGAATGACTGAACAACAACTAAACGTGACCCAGATTTTAACTTTGTAGGTGTCAATAGAGTTATGATACTTGTATCTGTTTTCATTAATTGAATTTAATGCATGCTTTTGTTGTTGGTACCACCTAAAGAGCTTTAGGTTACTTGCACCTCAGATTTGCCTATATGCACAGTACAGAATGGCTTCATGAATGTTAAGGTCTATGTTAATGTGACTTGTTACTTACTCTCTGCAGCATCGTATTCTCGAAAAGATAAAGACCAAAGGAAGCAGCAGGCAATGTGGCGGGTTCCCTCTGATTTAAAGATGCTCAAAAGACTCAAAACTCAAATGGCTGAAGTTCGATGTAAAGCTGATATAAAGAACACACTTTCAGAAATAAAGAGCAGCAGTGCTGCTTCTGGAGACATGGCAGCGAGCCTCCTTTCTGCTGACCAGGCAGCCCTGGCCGCATGTGGGACCGAGAACTCCAGCAGATTACAGGAATTGGGAATGGAGCTCTTGGCAAAGTCATCAGTTGCCAGTTGTTACATACGAAACTGTAAGTGAAAAAGATGCGCTTAGTTTTATTTCTCCATGTGTCATTTGGGAAACTTGGGGAGAGGTTATTTTCAGAATAATAATATTTAAATATCTCCCTCAGTGTTACTTAGGACTACAAATACATACAGCTTTTTCTTCCATCCAAAACTGACTTTGTATATTTTCTGCTATATAACAGAGTTAACATTTCTTGATTGCTTATTCTGTATTGGGCAACAAATAAGACAAAATCTTTGCTCTCATGAATCCTGCATTCATTACTCATGTGATAGGAATTGGACATTAAAATGTGTAGACAGGTAAAGATTATTTCTGTAGATAAAAAGTCCTGTGAATTCCACAGCAGAGGGGTGGGGTGGGGAGAGCAAGTGAAAGAAAGTCCCTCAAGAGGCAAGCGTTGAACTGACACCTGAAGGTTGAGGAGTGGGAGCCGTGCGGAGGTCTGGGGGAAGCATTCTTCAGGGTAAACAGAACGGAAAATGCAAAGTCACTATCAGGATTCACTCTACATGGCTGAAGGCTGAAGGAAGGCCAGTTTGGCTGAACATGGTGAACTAAGCAGAAGTGAGGGTAACAGGAGATAAAACGTCAGAGAGACAGGATCTTGATCAGGTGCAGTTGCTAAGTTGTGCCTTGACACTTTGCGACCCCATGGACTGTAGCCCGCCGGGCTCCTCTGTGGGATTTCCCAGGCAAGAATACTGGAGTGGGTTGCCGTTTCCTTCTCTATTAGATCACATGGGTCTTATAAGACCTCAGTAAGCAGTTCGAGTTTTATTCTGATTTGGGGGGGAAGTCTCTAGACAATAAAAATCAGAGGGGTGTTTATGATCTGATATACTTCTAAAACAAAGATTGCTTTGTTGTGTGGAGAGGGTCTGAAAAGGATTGAGAGTGGAAGTTGTGAGACCAGTTCGCAACCTATAGCAATAGCTTGTATGAAATACTCTGACTTACTCTGGAGTTTCTGCACTGAGTAGTTGGACTTGCTCATAGTCTAGCAGCCTTTCTTTACCGAGGTTCCAATCTTTTTTTAAGTCTCCCAAGGATGATATATAACTCGTGCTACTCTAGATACACAGGAGAGAAGTTCATCTGTTACATACAGTGGATATTTTAAACCATGAGGGCTCAGTTCTTTCCCACAAACCTGGTAAGAAAGGGTTTAGGAAAAGAGAAAAACTAAGAATGATGTTTAAGTGTTTGGTCTAAGCAACTTAGTGACTGGTGGTATCGTTAACTGAGATGCAAGTTAAATAGGAAGAAGCAGGTGTGGGATGGTGGGCCATGGGGTATCATGGCAGGAATTTTTTGAACATGTTTGGTTTGAGATGTCTGCTAGATCCAGTAAAATATCTCACAGGCAGTTGAATGCTTTCGTAAATCTGAAGTATATGAGGGTAAAGCTGGATATAAACAGTTGGGAGTCAGCAGTGTCAGATGTTGTTTAAAACCAGGGATCAAGTATGAAGGGAGTTTAAATGGAAAAGAGAAGTTTTGGTACTGGGCACCTAAACATTTAAAGGCCTGTTAGGGAAGGTAGCAAAGGAAATTGAAAAGAGCAATCATAAGGTAGAGAATAACAAATGAAATCTCAAAAAAAATTTTTTTTAATGCATCTCAAAAAACGTGGAGTGGTTGTCTGTCATTGAGAGGCATCAAGATGAAGGTTGGATGTGCCTTTTTGGAACCATTCCCATGGAGGGGTATAGCAGAAGTGAATGAGTTGGGAAACCAGAGCATGACTGCTCGGCTCCTTCGAGAAGCGTCACATAAATTGGGTGGTTCCTGGAGGGGTGGTGGAATTAGGAAGGAGTTTGACATCTGTGTCTTGTTTTCCTTTTCTTAAACATATCTGCTTTTTTTTACCTGGATTTTTTTGGTGGTAAAATATATATATCAATAACATAAAGTTTACTATCAAACTTGTTTTATTTTGTTTTTTGAGAAAAAAAAAAGAGACTCCTTTATTTTTGTCACTTTTCTCTCCTTTTTTCTTCTAGTTTTATTGAGAAGTAATTAACCTACAGAACTGTATAAATTTAAGGTGCATAGAATAGTGATTTGGCTTACATACATCAAGAAGCGATTACCACGATGAGTTTAGGGAACATCCATCCTTTCATAGATAAAAATTTTAAAAATAAAATTTTTTTTCTTGTGAAAATACTTTTAGGATTTATTCTGTTGCCAGTTTTCATATACTTGTCTTAGTTATTGTTAGCTGTATAATTCAGTGGCATTAGATACATTTATGCTGTTGTGCTACTATAACCACCATTCATCTCAACTTTTTCATCATCCCAAACTAAAATTTTATATACTTTGAGTAGTAACTCGGTGTTCCCGGTTTCCCATACTCTTCTGGTAACCACTATTATACTTTCTGTTTCTATAAACTTGATTATTCTAGATATCTCATATAAGTGGAATCATACAGTATTTGTCTTTTTGTGTCTGACTTATTTCACTTCAGCATAATTTCTTCAGTCTTCATATTGTAGCAAGTGTCAGAATTTCATTTCTTTTTAAGGCTGAGTAATACTCCCTTTTATGTATATGTATGCTATCGTATGTTTATCCATTCATCTCTTGATGGACATAAGGATTTTTCCCACTTTTTGGCTATTATGAATAATGCAGATATGAAAATGTATGTGCAGCATCTGTTCAGGTATCTGCTTTCATTTTTTTGGAGGGTATTTACCTAGAGTGTGATTGCTGATTCATATTGTAATTCTGTGTTTAATTAAAAAACAAATTATTTTAATCATGATAAATTTTACCACATTTTATTAAAATTTACTGTCTTAACCTTTTTAAGTGTAGTTATCAATGGCATTGAATATTACATGCATATTGTTGTGCTACCAATGCCAACATCCACCCACAGAACTTTCTTTTTATCTTGAGAAACTGTCTCCATACCTATTAAACGATTGCTATCTCTTCTTTCTCTCTCTCGATCCCCTGGTAGCCGTCTATGAATTTGATTACTCTGGGTACCTCATATAAGTGGAAACTTATTTTATTTGTGGTTGGATTATTTCACTTACCATAAGCTTCTCAAGGTTCATCCATGTTCTAGCGTATGTCAACATTTTCTTCTCTTCTATGAATGAATGCATAATATTCCACTGTGCGTTTGTTTTGACGGATACTTGTGTTAATCATGTATGTGAGGCTTTACTTCTGAGCTTTCCATATGTGTGTTTATTACAATGAGATATATTAATGCTGGATACTGATGGCAATAATATAGCAGACATGAATAGGACAGGGTAATTGCCAAATACATAGAATTCTTTTGAATAGAGGTGATGATGTAGTCGAAAAATGAGTAAAGGTTATGATTAAGTTATTAAGGTAAGAAGAAATACCAAAGGACGATAAATGTATTAAAAGATGCTCAACCTTATCTAGTTGTCAAGGAAATAACAATTTTAAACCAAAAGAAGTAAAGCTTTTTGGATGGACTTTTGCAGAAAACTTGTGTTACATATTTCTTCAGATACTTCCCTTGTCGTCACTTGTTTTTGTTTTCTGCTAAACATTAAGTTTTAAATTTTTTATTTTCAACATCTGTTAATAGTATTCATTCTTTGAGGGTTTAATGTTTTCATTTGAAGGCCTTTTCAGCTCTAAAACAACACTTAGCTTTCTTGATTCTGTTTTTATTTTTTAACGTTTTTACATTTAGTTCATTATTCCATATGTAACTTGTTTTCCATGACAGTGTGTAAATTCAGTGTCCACCCTGCCCAACCCACCCACCAAAATGAAACATGTTTTTTGAAGAGTCTCTTCTGTTCAGCAAAATGAAATTCATTTTTTATATTATAGACCAAATTCTCATACTTACATAGTTCTGTTTTTAAATTCATTCATACAGTTGGACCAGGTGAAATCGCCAGTGGGACACTTTTTTAAAACATACAAAACAGCAGTTTAGTAATGTTAAGCTAAATGTTTGTTCCGTTGTCTACCAGACCCACATTCCTTTTTCTTAACCACTGTAGTTGTATAGTTTATAATGCCGTGATATGTTTGCCTTCATTTTGTTTTCAAGATGTCTTTGATGGTTCTTACATGTTTACTTTTCCAGAAAAACATTTTGACTGGAATTATGTTACATTTAATGCATTAATTAACATTTAATTTGAGGAATTGACATCTTTTAAGTATCAAAGCATTCAAATTGAGTAATGTGGTGTTTCCATGTATTCAAGCCATCCCTGGTGGTTCAGATGGTAAAGCGTCCACCCGCAGTGCAGGAGACCTGGGTTTGATCCATGGGTCGGGAAGATCCCCTGGAGAAAGGAATGACTACCCACTCCAGTATTCTTCCCTGGAGAATTCCGTTTTTCAGAGGAGCCTGGTGGGTTACAGTCCATGGGGTAACAGAGTCGGATACAACTGAGCGACTAACAGTAATTTTCTGTTGCTGCTGCTGCTGCGTCGCTTCAGTCGTGTCCGACTCTGTGCAACCCCATAGACGACAGCCCACCAGGCTCCCCCGTCCCTGGGATTCTCCAGGCAAGAACACTGGAGTGGGTTGCCATTTCCTTCTCCAATGCATGAAAGTCAAAAGTGAAAGTGAAGTCTCTCAGTCGTGTCTGACTCCTAGTGACCCCATGGACTGCAGCCTACCAGGCTCCTCCATCCATGGGATTTTCCAGGCAAGAGTACTGGAGTGGGGTGCCATTGCCTTCTCTACACACATATATTTCTTCAGAGTTTTAGTTTTCCTCGTATAAGTTCTGTATATGTCTTGTTAATATTAGTTTCTAGATACATTGTAATTTAGGTTGCTATTGTGATAGGATCTCTTTTTCCTTCCATAATATTTTCTAACTGTTGGTTATTGGTTATAGGAAGACTGTTGGTTTTTATATGTTTATTTTGTGTTTATCCCACTTAGTGAGTTTTTTAAAGTCTAAGTTTTTTAGTCAATTATATTGAATTTCCTAAGTATATAGTCATATCATCAGCAAAAGTCATAGCTTATCCACTCCTTTCCTGCTTATTTACTTTTCATATTGTATTGTCTAGGCTGGGATCTTGGAATGATGTTAACTAATAGCAGTTACAGAATTTTTGTAATGTTTTAAACTCTATTTAAGAATTCCTTAGTTTTTATCTCATTAAGTTCAAATTTTGCTATATGTTTCAAAAGGTAGTTTTTATAGAGTTGAAAAAGATACCCTTTTCCTAACCGCAGTAATGGTTAACATTTACGAAGTGTTTATTATTTAACGGATACTATTCTAAGTAGTCTAAGTCACATGTATTAACTCATTTAATCCCAACAATAACTCGGTGAGGCAAGTTAATTTTATCCCCACCTTACAGAAAAAGAAACTGAGGCACAGGGCATTAAAGGTTCCTGGAGTTTCACAGTGGTAAGTGCAGAGCCAAGAATTTGAACCTTAGAACCTGTGACTTCCACCATTTCACCCAGTACTTCTTTTCCTATTGTGAATGATAAATGTGTGCCATAGCAGTAAACCAAAGGCTGTTACAGCCTTCAAGCCACTACACCTTCCTGAGGGAACTCAGAATGGGAGAGTCTTAAAGGAACTGTGAATGAGAAAGAACAGGATACTGACCCTAGCTTGCTGAGTGAAGTGAAAGTGAAAGTTGCTCAGCTGTGTCCGACTCTTTGCAACCCCATGGACTATACAGTCCATGGAATTCTTCAGGCCAGAATACTGGAGTGGGTAGCCTATCCCTTCTCCAGTGGATCTTCCTGACCCAGGAATCGAACCAGGGTCTCCTGCATTGCAGGTGGATTCTTTACCAACTGAGCTATCAGGAAGCCCTTAGATTGGTGAAGTGCATATTAAAGGAATGATTTCAGTGAGCTCAGACTCTTGCATCTTCCCATATGTAGAAAAGTGCTGAATTCATTAACTTGGGATATCTTGTGTTTTTTTAATTAACTGTTATCTTTTGATGTTCCAGTTACCTGATGTTTGTTGCAAAAACCCTTACATTTTTCCTCCCTTGACTTCAGAGTAGTCCCTCAGAAGTCCTCAGAAACTCCGCCAAATAAAACATAATTCTCAACTTTTAGGTTGTACTTTTTTTTTCTGTCAACACTACTTACTAAGAGTTTTTCTAAGTCAAGAAGTTGTATAGAATGATATCAAATGCTTGTTGTCATCTGTCAAAATAATCATATTTTGCCCTTTTACTTTGTGAACACAGAGAATGATGTCATTTAATACTGACCATTCCTGGAATTCTAGAATGAGTCTGTCTACTTGGTTGTGGTTTGTAATCTTTTAGTACACGGTTGACTCTGAGCACCATGGGTTTGCACTGTATGGTCCTCCTATCCACAGATTACTTTCAGTAAATCCACAGTTGGTTGAGTCTTTGGATGCTGAATTACTGATAAGGAGGACTGACTATGAAGTTATGCCCTCCTTCTTGCACATGTGGGATCTTAGTTCTTTAACCAGGGATCAAACCTGTGCTCCCTGCAGTGGAAATGTGGAATCTTAACCACTGGGCCACCAGGAAGTCCCAGCTAATTCTTAGGATTCTTGAATATGTAGTAAATAAGTAAAATAGAGCTATACTTTCATTATTCTTTCATTAACATATTTTAGTTGTGATTTTATGCCAATCTCGTAGAATAAATTCAGAAGCCTTTGTTCTTTTCTATGCTGAGAAATTATTTTAACATGACATCTGTTTGTTAAAAGTGTAATGAAATTCATCTATAAAACTATTGAGTAATTCTTCGGGGAATAAAACTTTTAACAGCCTTTTTCATTTCTGTGTGTTTACTGGTGTCCTCATATTTCTTTTGCTTCTTATATCAATTTTCATAATTAATTTTCCTAGCAAATTCATTTTATTAGATAAATGTATTGGCATAAAGTCATTTACTCTGTTCCTTTAAATTTTAAAAACTCCCTCTGCATATGGGATGTTAACTTTTTGTTATATCATTGCTTATTTGTGTTTTCTTATTTTTTTCCCTTGACTTGCTTAGAAGCTTGTCCATTTTATTCATCTCTTTAGAGACCTAATTCTTAGATTTATTTCATCTTACTGTTGTTGCTCAGTCAGTCAATCGTGTCTGAGTCTTTTTGACCCCATGGACTGTAGAATGCCAGGCTTCCCTGTCCTTCACCATCTCCCGGAGCTTGCTCAAATTCATATCCGTCGAGTTGGTGATGCCATCTAACCATCTCGTCCTCTCTCATCCCCTTCTTCTCCTGCCTTCAATCTTTCCCAGCATCAGGGCCTTTTCCAGTGAGTCAGTTCTTTGCATCATGTGGCCAAAGTATTGGAGCTTCAGCTTTGGCATCAGTCCTTCCAATGAATATCAGAATTGATTTCCTTTAGGATTGACTGATTGGATCTCCTTGCAGTCCGAGGGACTCTCAAGAGTCTTCTCCAACACCACAGATCAAAAGCATCAATTTTTTGGCACTCAGCCTTCTTTATGATCAACTCTCAGGTCCAGACATGACTTCTGGAAAAACCCCATTACTGTGACTAGACGGACCTTAGTCGGAAAAGTAATGTCTCTGCTTTTTAATATGCTCTCTAGGTTGGTCATAACTTTATTCCAAGGAGCAAATGTCTTTTAATTTCATGGCTGCAGTCACCATCTGCAGTGATTTTGGAGCCCAGGAAAATAAAGTCTGTCACTGTTTCCGTTGTTTCCCCACCTACTTGCCAGGAAGTGATGAGATCAGATGCCATGATCTTAGTGATTTGAATGTTGAGTTTTAAGCCAACTTTTTCACTCTCCTCTTTGACTTTCAGCAAGAGGCTCTTTAGTTCCTCTTCGCTTTCTGCCATAAGAGTGGTGTCTGTCTTTTTATTATGTTAATTCCTGCCTTCACTTCTGTTAATGCATCTCTTCATTTTCTTTCCTTAACCAGTAGTACATGTTTACTTTGCAGTGAAGAAATTGGTCATAATTTTTTCTCACAGCATGTTTTTTTTTTCCCCCCAAAATGTACAGTTCATCAGTTTTTTATTACAGGGTTTTGTGACATTCACCATTATCCAAGTCTAGGACATTTTTATCATTCCTCTTATTATTGAACTTAGGTTTGGCTGCTCACTGCTTAAAAGCCAATAATTTGAGAAGCAAATGTCAGTAGAAAGAAAAGATGGCTTTAATCAGGAAAGCCAGCAGTTTGAGGAATTGGTAGACTTGTGTCCAAAGCCCAAGCCCAAGGCATGTGCTCAGCTGTGACAGTTTTTTTAAAGGGAAAAATGTGGGTGTTGGGAGGAGAATCTCAGTGAATTGAGGCAAGAGGTTGGGTTCTGCATCATTCTGACAGCATGCAGATTGGGTGCCTCTCCCTTCAGATTTATCAGTTATCTTGCCCATGTGATCAAGGATTGCTTGGGGGCGCCATTGGAAGTAGCTTGCTTTAGTTGCTCAGTTGACTCTTTGCTACCCCATGGACTATAGCCCGCCAGGCTCCTCTGTCCATGAGGATTCTCCAGGTAGGAATACTGCCCTTGCCCTCCTCCAGGGATTGGAAGTAGAGAGCTAGTCAGTTTTTTCAACTGCTTAATTCTTCATTCTTCTTTTTATCTAAGAAAAGAATCAGCAAGGCAAGGTGTGCATTCAGGAGAGGAAGAGTCAGAAGTTGGATTAAATTGCCTCATGATCTCATTCCTATAATTAGGTTCTTTGAAGGTTAGAGGACAATAGATGGGCAGACAGGAAAGGGGCAAAGAGCTGCATTTACTCTCCCCGTAAACTCCATACTCAGGAACCCTTACTTCCCATCTTCCCCTTCCCCTTATATCCTGGTAATTGCTTATCTATTTTGTCTGTATGGATTTGCTTCTTCTGGACTTTTCATATAAATGGAGTCACACAACATCAAGTCTTTTGTATCTGACTTCTCTGACTTAGCATAATATTTTCAAGGGCCATCCATGTTGTAACATGTCTTTTTTCATTTTGTTTTAAGGCTGAATGATACCTCATTGTTTGTGGGTACCACTTTTTGTTTGATCTACTCTTCAGTTGATGAGGACTTTGATTTTTTATTTCTATTTTTTTGGCTGTAATAAATTATGATGCTGTGACTATTCATGTATGTTTTTTTGTGTGAATCTATGTTTTTATTCACCTTAAGTATATGCTTAGGAATGGAATTGCTGGATTATATGAGAACTAAGTTTAATTTTTTGAGGCATGGCCTTACTGTTTTGTGGGCTTTTCTGATGACTCAGTGGTAAAGAATCCTCCTGCAACACAGGAGACTCGGGTTTGATCCCTGGGTTGGGAAGATCCCCTGGAGGAAGAAATGGCAACCCACTCCAGTATTCTTGCCTGGGAAATCCCATGGACAAAGGACCCTGGTGGGCTATAGGATCGCAAGTAGTCAGATATGACTGAGCACGGCACAGCAGGAGCATACAGTTTTCACAGCAGCTGCACCATTTTACATTCTTCCGCCACGTATAAAGATTCCAGTCTCACCGTATTCTTAGCAGCGCTTGTTTTTGTCCATCTTTTTTCCCTTTGTCCAGCTGGATTATCTTGGTTTCCTTGTCAGAAATTAATTATATTAATTTTTGACCATAAATATAAGGTTTTTTTTCTGAACTCTGAATTCTGTTCCATTGATGTTTTTTTTTTTTCCTTTACCACAGTATTGAATACTGTAGTTTTACAGCAGAGTTGTGAAATCCTACAAGTGAGTCCTCAATTCAAGATTGCTTTGAAGTATTCTGAATCTTTTTCATTTTTCTATGAATTTTAGGATCAGCTTGTCAATATTCACAACATCAACAATGAAAAGACAGCTGAAATTTTTATAGGGATTGTGTTGAATCTGTGTTGTAGACCAAGTTTGGGAATAATGCTGTGTTAGCAGTATTGAGTCTTGCAGTTAATGAACACAGTATTTTCCCTCTTTTCTTTATTTCAACAATGTGTGATAGTTTTCCGTGTTCGGGTCTTACATTTCTTTGTTAAAATTTTCCCTAAGTATTTTATTCTATTTGATGCTGTTAATGGAATTGTTTTCTTAATTTTGTTCTCAGATTATTTACTGCTGTGTAAAAAGTCAGTTGGTTATTGATCTTATATCCTGCTACCTTATTGAACCTGTTCATTACCTTTTAATGCATCTCTCCTGCTTTCTTATTTCTTTTTATTATTTTTCCATCTTCTTGAGTCTATGCATGTTTGGTCCTTTCGTTTCAGGTTTGGTTTTTTTTTTTTTTAATTTTATACATTTTCCTCTAATTACTATTTTAGCCACAGACATCTTAGTGTATTATAATTGTGGTTTATTTCTAATTCAGCATTGATTTATTTTTAACCCAATAATGTTTTATAGTTTCCAAGTGTTTTGGTGGTTATTGTTTTGTTCTTGGTACTTTGTTTAATTGAATTGAGATTGGAGTTTGTGTCTGGTATGATTTTTCTTTTGGAGTTCACTGATAATTTTCTACTTTTGTAAGAACACAAGCAATGAAATAGGAATGTTTTTGGCATAAAACCCCAAATAAACCAATTGGGACCAGAGTGTTCTGTTTATTTTTGGACACAGTAGATGGGAATTCCTTCCATATATGGTAAGATAAAACCTTTCTCTGGTTGCCTAGGTAGTAAGTTTTGTGCCATTTTATCATAATCAGAAATGTTTTAAAATGTCTTTGCAGCCACAAATAAGAAGAGTCATTCACCCAAGCCCGCTCGGTCCAGTGTAGCAGGTAGTCTGTCTCTTCGAAGAGCAATAGACTCTGGGGAAAATAGCCGTTCAAAGGGGGACTGTCAGACTCTAGCTGAAGGTGAGTTTGGAGAGTTCAAAATGTAATTTTGGTAGATAGATGTCTGTTGAAACTGACCTTATGGTATAGCTGCTTTAAAGGCACCAAATGCTGGAACTCAGGTTGAAAACCCCTTGATCGCGTGACAGAACAGACCATCAGTAAGAAAGTGCGACCGTCAGGCTTCATGTTCTGGACTCCTGAGATTTAAATACCTGGCATCAAAAAGTTGTTTTTGAGTTTTCCTGCAGTTTAAAAATGTACATATAATGAGATCTCCTGAGTGGAAACTGCAGTGTGGGACACCAGGGTTTGATCCCTGGGTTGGGAAGATCCCCTGGAGAAGGAAATGGCAATCCACTCCAGTACTCTTGCCTGGAGAATCCCATGGACAGAGGATCCTGGTGGGCTGCAGTCAGTGGGGTCGCAAATTGTCAGACACAACTTAGCGACTAACATAACCATAAGTGGAAACCAGAGAGAGAACCTTTTTTGTTTGCCTTCCTTCTGAATATACCCTTCCTTTTTTGTAGTCTCCCCGGGAAGCTCTCAGTCTGGGAGCAGGCACAGTTCTCCCCGAGCCTTGACCCATGTCAGTATCAGTGACATTCTGCCGAAATCTGAAGATCGGCAGTGTCAAGCTTTGGATTCAGATGCTGTCGTGGTTGCAGTTTTCAATGGCGTACCTGTTGTTGAAAAAAGAAGAAAAATGGTCACCTTGGGGTAAATGAAGTTCTTTTGTTTATATAATAGAATAATAGCTAGTAGCTTTGGTTGGCACTTATCTACAATGTAATAAAATAAATTTCTACTTTGTTAATTTTTTAGCAGATTATTTGTTTATTGTATTAAAAAGGAACTTTTAAAGTATCAGAGACATTCCTTTTTTCTTTAACTGAATGAGATAGTAGCAGAAGTTCAGTTTGGGTAAGTTAGAGCTCATTTTCACTGAAGTTAGGATAATAATGTATCCTTGTGTGATCTCTTTATTGTGGGGTTTTGAGTCAGCTTTTTTCCCCATCTGTCCCAGGCTTTTCAAACTCCTTTGTGCTGGACTTTATTGTGGCCCATAGGTCATTATAGGAATTTTGTGTGGAACAGAGACCTTCTGGCAATTTAATTTTACCACTGCTTTTCTGCTTTCATCTCATCCTTTTTTCCTTTTATGAAAGTACCCTCAAAATACATAGTTGGAATTTCCTGAAAAGGTTTATATACATGGTCATTAGTACCTTTATTTCTCTCCCAGGAAACATGAACTCAAATCCCAGTCATGTCAGTTAAACTTCCATCAGCCTAAGAGAGTGAATGTGGGGTGTATTGTCTGTGAATGTGCAGATGAGCCTTTAATATCCATCTGCTCATCTATTTTATGGCTGTTAAATATCATTTCTAATTTTAAACAATGGAATAGTTTTACCTTGGAGACTTTGAAAAGAACTTTGAATTAAATTTAGAGAAAGATTAATATCCCTTAAATTTACTTTATTTCATCGAGTTTTTAGATCTGAATAATTACCAAATCTAAAAGGACAACTGGTGGCTTTGCTTTCTGCTTTGGCTCAGGTTTAAGCAGGGAAATGTGACAATCACTGGAGATTGTCTTGTCCTTCCCATTTCCTAGTCTGGTTTTACACAGGTTCCTTTTAAGATGAAAGCTGTAACTAGCTTTTATATTTTGTTACAGAGGTTTATATCTGCCTTTAGTCATAAAGATTAAATGTGTACGAATGTATAGTTTTTGTAGACTGTAAAATCCTTTATAATCGTGTAAAGCTCATAGCCGTAACCCCCCTCATTTTATGGTTAATTATACTGCCAGCCTGGCTCATGTGATGTTTTCTAGCTTGTGTCTTTTTTTCCTTGCCTGATTTAAGGTAGCATAAGCAAAAATTTTAAATACTAATAATAAATGGTTCAAAATGGAAGTTAAAAAAAGAATATTAAGTTTCCCCATCTTTCTCCCATCTGCTTTGTTTTCCAGCCCCCTGCCCACACACATTCCTGCTGTTCTTAATTTTTTATATATGCTGTGTCTTCTCAGTTTTCATGCATATTTAAATAACTGCGGCCGTATAGTTTTTTTCCTAATAAAACTGGTACACCTTATTTTCTCATTCAGTATACCTTAAAAGTCTTTCCATATTGGTGAGAACATGTTATTATTAGTATTTTATTTTTAAATGAAGGATAATTGCTTTATAGTATTGTGTTGGTTTCTACCAAGCATCAACATAAATCAGCCATAGGTTTACCCATGCCCCCTCCCACTGCACCATCCCTCCCACCTCTCTCCCCATCCCAACCACCTAGGTTGTTACTGAGCCTGTTTGAGTTCCCCGAGTCGTACAGATTCCCCTTGGCTGTCTCTTGTATGTGGTTATGTTTGTTTCCATGTTACTTCCTCCATCATCCCACCCTTTCCCTCCTCCCCTGCCAGCCATGTCCATAAGTCTGTTCTCTATGTCTGTGTTGGTAAGGACATATTATTAAGGACGTCCATTTCTATTTATTTTTAGGAATTCTTGAGATAATTGTAGATTCACATGCAATTATAAGAAAGGATAGAGAGAGCATGTGTACCTTACATTGTTTCCCCTAATGATAACATTTTGCAAAATGCTGATATATTGTCTCAGCCAGGATATTGACATTGATGCAAGCTACCACTTTATAACCTTTCATTGTAAGTGAATCTTTTAAAAGTAAAATTTGAAATTTAGTATTAAACCCCGATGCTCCATACCCTATTAGTTTGCTCAGAAGGAAGGAAATCTAGATTATCATATCACTGACAGGTTATACCAAAATATAAGGTCATTTCTCCCTCTTTGAGGACTAATGCTACAGGAAGTCGTCTGGAAGGAATGCAAATGACTGATTTGGAAAATAACTCGGAAACTGGGGAGCTACAGCCTGTTCTACCTGAAGGAGCTTCTGCTGCCCCAGAGGACGGTAAGGCATGAGAAAGTCATAACTGGCGGGAAGCGGAATACTCGTCTCTTTGGTGCTGGTGCGGAGTGGTTGGTTTAATGAAACAGTTACTGAGGTGTTACCTACTATTTGACATGCTTCATCTGAAAATAGCATTCATTGTGCCACTGAGTTTGATTCACTAGGGCATTAATTACAGGGGAAGGCAAAGTAGTTGACTACATAAAAGGATATATCTTACTAGAAGGGGCAGTTTCGAGGGGAATATCTGCAGATACTTTGTTTGCTCATTCATTAAATGTGTTATGCTACCTACATGAGGAGGCATTGAAGTTTTTCTAGATATGAAAGATGACATTGGATATATTCTGTGTCTTATGGGAAAAACATGCTTTGTCTTTTTAAGTCAGTCTTGGTAAATGTTTGTAGGTTGCTTTGCTCTTTTAGAAGAATTGCAAACTTTAAGCACTTGAAAAATGCTTTATTGACTTCTGCTCTGCCAGTTCATTCTCAGTTACATTTCTAATATTTGTCTACAACTTCTTCCAGATTCATTATTCTTTATCTTAAAGCATAGGAGGCTTTGTAGTTTTGAGTTAACAGATGGTGCTTGCAGCGAGGCTGCGTGCGTTGCCCTTGCTTGTCCTTTATATGTGAGCAGAAAAGCACGTCAACTTTGTTAATGATATTTGACATTGGAATTTTTTTCATTTCTCTGTGAAACTGCCATGTACAACCTCTGCATTCATTTGAATTTCAATGATTGATGAATTGTAGCTCAAAGCATGTGATGAAAGGGGCCGGCATCTACCTCGGACTGCCCTGTGAGAGGGAGTGTGGGTGTTAGCATTTTCAAGTTTTTCAGCTTTAAAGAACACTAATCATTTTGTCTTCTATCTTGGTGCTCCTGTGGTAGGCAGCATTATTTCAGTAGAAGAGATTAAATAGAAAGGATTTTTAGAGTGAAGTGTTGATTTGAAAACAATAGGAAAAATATATTATGTTGATCTTGATAGAAAGGACCTATAGTGATTTGCCAGTAGGGATTAGCTAGTTTCCATGTATTTATGCATACTGGTTATAAATTGTGATGACTTAAATTGTTAACAGAATATGCTTTAATTATAGGCTCCTGTTTATGCAGCATTTGTGAAATGCTTCTAATTTGTCTGGCATTGTTTTGATGCTGGTGATAAAGTAATTCCTGAACCTACTGCTGAGTTCACGGTTTCTCTGCCTTGATGCCATTGACATTTTGAGATAGGTGATTCTTTGTATTCGGGGCCTGCCATTTGCCTGTAGTCTCTTTAGCAGTTTTCTTGGCTTTTAACCACTAGGTGCCAGTAGTACCTTCCCTAAATTCCAGCAGCCAAACAAGGTCTCCAGACATTGCCACTGTCCCCTGGGAGGCAGAATCTTCCCCAGTTGAGAACCACTGATTGAGGTGAAAACTTGAACCAGGGGTGACAGTTCCTTAAGAATCACTTGCCAGAGTGGGTTATACTTATACATGGGAGTGGGTTATAGTTACACATCCCGCATCTCAGGGGTGCTGGGTATGTGTTGGTGGTGGTGGAGGGGAGCAGAGAGAGTAGTTGAAAACCCCCGGTCAGGTGTTGAGAGACTAGTTAACAGCCAATTATAGTATGGAACGATCAGTGCCACGATAGCATATATAGGGACTCAGCTAATACGTGGGCTTCCCTCGTGGCTCAGTGGTAAGAAATCTACCTGCAAGTGCGGGAGATGCGGGTTCAGTTGCTGGATTGGGAAGATCCCCTGGAGAAGGAAATAGCAACCCACTCCAGTATTGTTGCCTGGAAAATCCCATGGAAATAGGAGCCTTGGGGGCTGCAGTCTATGAAGTCGAAAGAGTCAGACACGACTTAGCAACTAAACAACAACTAACAGGTATGTAATAATAAAAACAATAGATAGTATTTCCAAGCCCTGATGGGGATGTCAGTGCAAACCTACATGGTGGTTACTTTTATTATCTTGATCTTACAGGTGACTAGGCTGAGGCCTAACGATGTAACTTACCTTACTTAGTCACAGAGCCAGTGCTCTTAACTGTCACCTCTCTACTAGTCTTTGGAAAGATCATCCTTAGGGATGAGTATGAATTAGTACGAGTTAGGTGAAGACTGGTGAAAGATGAAACCAGACCAGAGTGGAGGCAGAGGTCAGATCATGAAGAGTTACACTGTGTGTCTAGCTAGAATCTGGACTTTGTCTTTTGAATGGGATCTAAGCAAGAAGTGAGATAATAAAATTATGTTTTAAAATTCCTACTCTGGTTGTGCTGGAGACTGGGAATGGGGTGTGGAATTTGGGACAGAAAGACTGGTAAGAAGCCTGTTAAGTGAAACTCAGTGAGAGATGACTTGCACTTTTAAATTTCAGCCTTCATCTCATAATTTCACATTTCTCAATTTTTCTATATAAATAGCTAGCCAGCCCCAAAAAACCCCATAAGTTTTGACATTAGCTTCATTTCATTTCTTTTTTTAAAGGTGATTGTTAACAGCCTATCCTAAACTGGAGCAAGTCATTTGCTTGGCCACATTTAGAATCGCCTATGCACTTTCATCCCGGTGGCTCAGAAGTAGAGAATCCACCTGCAGTGCAGGAGGTACAGGATTCGGGTTTGATCCCTGGGGTGGGAAGATTCCCTCAGAGAAGGAAATGGCAACCCACTCCAGTATTCTTGCCTGGAAGAAATTCCACGGACAGAGGAGCCTGTCGGTTACAGTCCGTCGTCAAAAAAGAGTCACACACCTGAGCGACTGGGAACACATGCACTTTCAGGTCCCTGAAGCTGAGATTCAGTGCTGTCAGTGCCACTCAGGAACTCACTCTTCTTATGTAAGGAGGGTTGCAGTGATGCAGAGCACCTAGAACTCAATAAGAAAAGTTGCTGTAAACATGCAAATCAGTAGTGCCAAGAAAAGCTACCATTGCAGGTTGCTGGTGAACAGTTCATTTACCACTGGAGTCCCAGGCTAGGCGGTGAGGAGACTGGAGGAGGGGATTAGGCAGACTGAAGGAGCTCTGTGCCTTTTGGATTTTGCTTTATGAGAGAAGAATGGGGCCTTCCTTACTGCGGTGGGTATTATTCTGTCAGCAGCAGGAGCCAGTTTTCAAGAAACCTTTATTTTTCACACCAGTAAGCCTTGGTGAAAAGTTGAGTGAGGTAGTCCTGTGTCTGTGCTTAGGAAAAACAGGGCTCTTTGTTCTTGAGCAGAATGCCTAGAAGAACATTCTCTGTGCCGCGTCACTGTAAATTGGTGTCTCTCTCCTCCTCTTTCTCCTCCCTACTGCCAAGCTGTTTGAAGAAACTTTAAATAAGGCATTCTTTTTGTTACTAGCTGGGAATTTGGGACAGCTAAAGCAGTCTTTTAAATGTTACTGAGGGTCAATAAAACGTGACATTTCTTAGACATGACAGTCATCAACAGGCCTTTTCCTTTCTAACTGGGATCATATGGGACAACCTTGTATAATCTCCTGGTTAATGCCCACGTTCCAAGTCTTGTCCCTCCCAGTTGATACCCTGCAGAAGTCTATAGGTAGACCAGTTTCTTCTCATGTAAGTTGCAAAACCCCAGTGTAACTTGCTTCCTACGGTATAAGCAGGAGGAAGATTTACTGTCTTGTATTAACAGGAAGTCTCACCTAACTCTGGTCGGACAGTATCAAGGCTGGAAAATTTAGCTGTTTAATGTCATCAGAGCTTCCCTGGTGGCTTAGATGGTAAAGAATCTGCCTGCAATGTGGGAGACCTCGGTTTGATCCATGGGTCAGGAAGATCTCCTAGAGAAGGGAATGGCAACTCACTCCAGTATTCTTGCCTGGGAAATCCCATGGACAGGGGAGCCTGATGAGCTATAGCCCATGGGGTCACAAAGAGTCTTTTACTCACTTTCAGTGAGAGTCTATGTCATCAAGAACCTGTTTTCTCCAACCACCTCCATTCCCCTTTCTTTTGCTCTGCAATTCTAAGCAAGTTGACTTTGCTCCCCTCAGGATGGCAAGGTGGTTGCTACAGTTCCAAACTTCATACGGAATCAGAATAATGTTCTGGGTTTAGTGGAACATTATATCATTTTCTATGTCTCTATTTATCAATAAGGAGAACCTTTCTTAGAGTTCATCTGATTAGTCACTAGCCAAAGGAAAGGAAACTTGACCAAATCTAAACATTTGTGATTCCCCTCCCTGATCCACTCTACCTGGACACACGAAGCTTTGACTAGATGGACCTTTGTCAGTAAAGTAATTTGTCTCTGCTTTTTAATATGCTGTCTACATTGGTCATAGCTTTTCTTCAAAGGAGCAAGTGTCTTTTAATTTCATGGCTGCAGTCACCATCTGCAGTGATTTTGGAGCCCCCCAAAATAAAGTCTGTCACTGTTTTCACTGATTCCCCATCTATTTGCCATGAAGTGATGGGACCGGATGCCATGATCTTAGTTTTCTGAATGTTGAGTTTTAAGCCAATTTTTTTGCTCTCCTCTTTCATTTCATCAAGAGGCTCTTTAGTTCTTCTTCACTTTCTGCCATAAGGGTGGTGTCACCTGCATATCTGAGGTTATTGATATTTCTCCCAGCAGTTTTGATTCCAGCTTGTGCTTCATCCAGCCCAGTGTTTCTCATGATTTACTCTGCATATAAATTAAATTAGCAGGGTGACAATATACAGCCTTGATGTACTCCTTTTCCTAATTGGAACCAGTCTGTTGTTCCATGTCTGGTTTTAACTGTTGCTTCCTGACCTGCATACAGGTTTCTCAGGAGACAGGTAACGTGATCTGGTATTCCCATTTCTTTAAGAATTTTCCAGTTTGTTGTGATCCACACATTTAATGGTATCTTAAAATGATTATCATTGACAGCCAGTTGTGTGAAAACTTCTTGACACCTTCTGGTAGGAGTAAGAAAAGTCCTGTATTCAAATTTCTTAGAGTTGGTGAAATCTCACTAGTTTGCTGTACCCTTTAATGCAGTTGATACACACTGTAACATATGGGGCAAAGCACGTAGCAGTAGGTGGTGATCTGCTGCTTGACAATAGCTGCTTTCATTTATTTGACCTTATGTTGCGTGTACTTGCTCTCACTGCCATCAGGCAGTGGTTGTACAGGACCCAGGACCTGTGACCTAGAGGTCAAGAGACCAATTTGGTTTTCTCATTCACAGAACTAGGGAACTTCCAATCTTAGGACTTGATAAAAGACCAAAAAGTATTTTCATGCAGGAATTCCTTTCCAACATTTCTTGGGAAATGCATGTTTTTCTGAATCCTGAGAAAAATGAGTCAAGAAATAAATAAACTGAAAAAGTTATTCTTATTCTCCTGTTAGAGTTAATCTTTAACAGTCAACACAGCATCATGGGGACTTTTCTGGGGTCCAGTGGTTAAGACTCCATGCTTCCATTGCAGGGGGCGTGGGTTCAGTCCCTCGGCAGGAAACTAAGATCCCACACGCTGTGCGGGATTGAGATTAAACTAGAAAACAGCAGCAGCAGCACAGAAACATACGACTGTTCTGGAAGAATCCTCTTATGGCAAGTTGAACATACAAACTGGAAATGCTGATACCTAGAATCAAAGCTTAATAAGATAATAGGAGCACCTTGCAAAGAAGCAGTTGCAGTCAAGTCTGTCCTGGCTATAGCTGTTGCCATTTTATGTGTTCATGGCCCTGCCTGCTGCTATGTAAATATTAATGAGTCTATCCTATCTTATCCTATACCACAGGGGTCCCCAGCTTGTTACAAATAGGACTGCACAGCAGGAAGTGAGCAACAGGCAGACATACCCCCATCCCACATCGGTCCATCTGTGAAAAAGTAGTCCCTGCTGCCAAAAAGGTTGGGGCCTACTGCTGTACAGGGATCCTTTGTGTGTGCTCCAGGAAATAGGAAGTTTCGGAAGCAAAGTGTTCTCATATTGGCATTTTTGACATGTGATTCCACGTAGTGCTCTAAACCTTGCTGAGAGTTTAAGTGTGACGTTTTCAACTATTACCTAATAACGTTCACAGAATGTTCCAGTATTTGAATATTTAGTGTCGGCTACAGTTTTTGTAAATACTACAAACTAACCAAAAATTTCAAAAGATATGTAATAAAGAATTTGAAAACTATTTTAAGTATTTAAAGAATAGCTTAAGATTTTGGGAATTCCTGAGGATTCCAATTCCTCGTTTTTGAATCCTGGAGGTTAATATGTCTCGGAATTCAGAAACACTGGTACCAAGAGGTCAGATTTGTGCTTGGAGTTTCACTGTGCTGTGCTTAGTCGCCTAATTGTGTCCGACTCTTTGCAACCCCATGGACTGTAGCCTGCCAGGCTCCTCTGTCCATGGAGATTCTCCCAGGTGAGAATACTAGAGTGGGTTGCCATGCCCTCCTCCAGGGAATCTTCCCAACATAGGTATCAAACCCAGGTCTCCCTCATTGCAAGAGGATTCTTTACCCTCTGAGCCACCAGGAAGGCCCAAGAATACATTGTTGTTGTACTAGTCACTTAGTCATGGCCGACTCTTTGTGACCCTGTGGACTGTAGCCCGCCAGGCTCCTCTGTCCATGGGATTCTCCAGGGAAGAATACTGGAGCGGGTTGCCCTCCCTTCTCCAGGGGATCTTCCCAACCCAGGGATTGAACCTGGGTCTCCTGGACTGCAGGCACATTCTGACCCCTTGGAAGCCACTAGAATACACTTGCTTGTCGGTTTTAGAGTTTCGGCAACATTTCTGTGAAGGGCCACAAGGTGGAGGTAGTGCTTCACGCAAGGAGCTGGTTTGGGCTCTAAACAGTCTTGCTCTTGAGAATGTGGATTGGACCCCTGGGAAGGGAAGATTCCCCGGAGAAGGAAATGGCAACCCACTCCAGCATTGTTTCCTGGGAAATCCCATGGACAGAGGAGCCTCCTGGGCTGCAGGTCTTGGGATCTCAAAGAGTCAGTCACGACTGAGTGCACATGTACTTGACTCTTTAAAGCAGGAAGGTTTTTTCCTTTGCTGAGAAAGGAGATTTTAGAAACATCCAGCCTGTATCTTCAAAATGTTTAAGGGAGAAGTAATACTATACAAACTCTTCTTAAAAACAGAAGAAGAGGAATTCACCGGTAAAGCCATATGGGACTACAGTTTTCTTTGGTGATAATTTTTTTAAACTACCAAGTTTCATTTCTTTTAATGCTTAACATACCTATTCAGGTTATCTGTTTTTACCTGAATGAATTTTGGCAGTTTGTGTCTGTCAAAGGATTTGTCCATTTCATCAGTGTTCTTGACTCCATGAACATAAAATTTTTTATACTGTTCCCTTATTATCCTTTTAATGTCTGTAGATTCTGTAGTGATGTTCCCTTTTATTTCTGATATTGCTGATTTTGTTTGCTCTTTTTTACCTTAGTCTGCCTGAAAGCTTTTGAGTTTTGTTGGTTTGTTTTTGCCATGCAGCATGTGGCACGATCTTAGTTCTCTGACCAGGGACAGAACCCACATCTCCTGTGGTTGAAGCATGGGGTCTTGACCACTGGACCACCAGGGAGGGAACTATTCCCTTTTTATCCTGCTGTTTGTTAACCTCTGTTTTATAATGCTCATTTCATTGTTCTTTAACACTGATTAATTTCCTCTTTCACTCATGCTATTAATTCATCTATTAATAGTTTAATTTTAACAACAATGTGTTAGTAATTCTTTGAAAATCTATCTTTTCCCACAGAGAAACACAGAATCACGTGGTCTCTTTCCCGTTATTCTATGAAAATGTGTGGCCCTGCCCTTGTGGCATCTGTGTGCCTGCTGACTCACTTTAGGCAGGCTGTCTGCCTTGTTTGTAAAGTTTGGTTGGAACATGTCTTTTTGAGACTTTTACCACCCTTTGTAGAAAATTTGAGTATTCATTTTTTTTTCCTCCTGTGATAGTAATTGTGACCTGGATTGTGGAAGTTTCCTACCACAGAGGTCTTTTAAATGTTTCAGAAGTGTTCATGAGTGTTTTTTAGATCTGCTTCTGTTAGATAATTTCAACATGATTGATATTTGTTGCTTATCTTTACCTGGTTTTTCACGTGCTGAAATAATTTTGGAATGATTTCTGGATATTTTCTTAAAAAATAATTTTATTTACTTTTTGGCTGTGCTGGATCTTCACTGCTGCATGGGCTTTGCTCCAGTTTGGTGAGCGGAGGCCACTCTGCTTGTGGTGCTCGGGCTTCTCACAGCGGCGGCTTCTCTTGTTGAGGAGCACGGCTCTCGGGCCCGCGGGCTGCAGTAGTTGAGGTTCCTGGGCTCTAGAGCTCAGGCTCAGTGGCTGTGGCACCCTGTGAGATCTGCCAGACCAGGGAGGGAACCCGTGTCTCCCGCCTTGGCAGGCGGATTCTCCACCCCGAGCCACCAGGGAAGCCCCCGAGACATTTTTCATATGATTTGTGTGAGACCCTGGGCCTCTTTTAAATCTGTCAGTTTGTTGCTACTTCAGGTTCTTATCTACACCAGTAGACGTGATTACAGAGTCCTCAAGTAGCTACTTCATGCGCGTTCTGTCAAGGTTCTGTAACTTCCTTCAGTGGAGAAGATGGGGTGGAATGTGTACATTGCTTCATCTTACCTAGAATCTTCCCTCCAGAGGATTTTACATTTGCTTTATTCAAAAACACTAGCTCCTGACCAATTTTTATGTTCCTTTCCTGAGATTTGAACTGAAACCGTAAATTCCAAACCTAAATTAGGCACACTGCCCTTTGTTTGAATTCTGAGGTGAACTGACCACAGAAACCAGACAAAATTCCCTGCTGTCTTCCTGTGACAGTAGACATATTTAATTACTCTTTCAGTGAGAGTTTTAGTTTTATGCTTGGAGTGCAGATTTAGCCTCAGTTTCATCTCCCTTTCTGTGGTGGATCCAGTGTTTTTTTGCCTGTTCCGAACAGAGGATTTGATTCCCTGGTGACTCAGACGGTAAAGTGTCTGCCTGCAATGCAGGAGACCCGGGTTCAATCCCTGGGTCAGGAAGATCCCCTAGAGAGGGAAATAGCAACCCACTCCAGTGTTCTTGCCTGGAAGAAGTCTATTAGGAGAAGCCTAATAGACTACAGTCGCTAAAGTAGCAGAAAGTTGGTCACAACTGAGTGACTTCACTTTCAACAGAGGATTACAGATTTTCCGGGACTTCCTGGTGGTCCAGTGGTTAAGACTCTGTACTTACACCGCAGGGGGCGTGGGTTCCATCCCGCACACAGTAGAGCTGCGAAAACAAACACCTTTCACAGCAGGCTCTCTGGGGTGACATCATCTACCCCACTATTTTCCTTATCCTTTTTTCTGCTGTACCATGGATTTCCCTTTTTTCTTTTAAATATAGCTGTTCATTAAAACTTCAAGATTTTTTTTTATCTAGCATTTATAAGGGTTTATAGCAGAAAGATTTTTCAGATTTTCTTGATCTCTGTCTTGTGGAACTAGAAAAATCCTATAGAACTTGTCTTTTAAAACCAACTCATGCACGAAAACAAAATCGGAGGCCCACATGGGATAGTAACTCACTTATTGCTAAGATTACTGGAATTTGGTGTGCACACGTGTAGATATAAGTGTAAATGTATGTTTGTGTTTATACGTGTTTATATTTGTGTATATTTTAGGCTAGAAACTACATTGAATCAGGATTAAAAGAGCGCCTGTTATCTCATGATTATCAAGGGGGAAAAAACTATCTGCTTTGGAAAAGATATATCAGTATAATGAAATTAATACTGGCTTTCAGTTAAAAGTTTTCAGACACTTTGAGAAGAAAAATAAACACAGCTCTAAATAACTAAAGAGAACTGAGTTTTGTGCAGTTACTTTTTCTTTGCTTTGTTTGCTTGGTATCTTCTATTATCTGGGCATTCAGTGTAAAATTCCGAAGAATCTCAGTTTAGGGTAAGGAGGCTGCCTTTTTCTTGACGTGGTTTCCTGTCAGACATGTTCTCTCCTTCTTCCCTGCCAGGAATGAGTAGCGACAGCGACATCGAGTGTGACACCGAGAGCGAGGAGCGGGAGGAGCGCGCCGGCATGGGCGGCTTCGGCGACGCTTTCATGGCGCAGCCCCCAGACGAAGGTGCAGCACGTGGTGTCGCGGGGCTTAGTAAAACCGTCTCTGCTGCTGCTGCTGTTTCCTTTGCTTCTGTTTCTGCTTCGCTGCTTCTGCTTCTTTTTCTTTTTTAAATTACTGTCATTTGTGAGACAACATTCTTTGGGGTAGACTAAATGATGAGTACTGAAAAAATTTGGTAGGCTGTATTTGCCTGGTCAGACACCTGATGAGGCATGCTACTTAATGGGCAAGGCTGATGTTGACAACCTGCTTTGGTACAGCCTATGACCTGAGAATAGCTTTTACATTTTAAAGAGTTGTTTGGAAAAAAAAAAAAAAACGGCAAAACAGAAAAGAATTTCCAGCAGATCCCGATAGTGGCCTGTAGTGCGTAAGTGTTAGCCAGCCCTCTTGGGAAGTTTCAGATACTTGATTTTCTTTTTTCTTTTCAGAGATACTTGTAGCCTAGCTAATAAAGTAAGTTTTTAAAAGACAGCCTTTTCCAGGGACTTCCCTGGTGATTCAGTGGTTAAGAACCCGCTTTCCAATGCAGGGGACGCAGGTTCAGTCCCTGGTCAGGGCACTAAGATCCCACATACATCAGGGCAACTAAGCCCGTGTACAACTAAAGAGAAACCCACAGGCCGCGACTAGAGAAGCCTGAGTGCTGCAGCGAGAAATCTCGCAGGCTGCGGTGAAGATCTCCTGTGCTGCAAACTAAGACCCAGTGCAGCCAAGTAAATATTAAAAAAAGGCAACCTTTTCTGATTTTAGAAATGTGTGCAGATTATAGAATCGTTGATTTACCTCTTCTTCCAAAAAATAAAAAAGTCTTAGGAAAAAACTGAGAGAAATCCGTTATTAGTTTTATTTTAGATGTCCAACATAATGATTCGATACATTGCAAAATGATCACCGCGATAAATTTAGTTAACGTGCATCGCCCATTGTTAGTATTTTATCCAGAGACCTTAATGGTTAATCTGAGCATTCCTCTGTAAGCACTCCTGGAATGACAACATTGTCAGGCTGATGTTAATTGTCATCTTTTATTTTACAGATTTCCCTGATATGCTAGTGTCTTTTTCAATACAGAGCCAAGTGTTTGATGATTTTTAAGTATTAAGGTATTCTTAGTAACTTTCTCTGCTTCTAAAAGAAGCAGCCAAATTTGAGGCAAAGTTATTTTGAGTGTTGGTGGGTTTTTGTAGTGATGTTTGCATGCTCAGTTTAATTGACTTGGAAATACATTTTATATTTACAAAATCATCCTTTGAGTGTCCATCATCATCGTTCCTTATTCCGTTCTTCAGCTGCTGCCATGGTGTCCCCAGGGGACAAAGTCAGGCAATGCCTTTCGTCTTCTAATTATGGGCATCTGTTAACACATTTTGGTTTTTTCTCCTTTATTTTCCTTTTGTGTTTGTTTATGCTTGACTCTGATAAAGAATTCTCTAAGAATAGAGATTTGTTTACAACCCAGCACATCTTTCTTTATCACTTAAATAACACACTTGCTAAGGTCACTTAGAGATATGGGAAAGAAAATACGAGTCTTTAAAAATTGTTAACTGTTTTTTATCATTTTCTCCTAGATACACATTCCAGTTTTCCTGATGGTGAACAAATAGGCCCTGAAGATCTCAGCTTCAGTACTGATGAAAACAGTGGAAGGTAATTTTCAAATCAAGAGAACTGACTTGTAAGCCTCCTTGACCCCGAAATTGGCTGTCGTTGGTGCTCAAATTTGTCAGTGGTCAGATAATCAGATTTTTTTCACCATCTCTACTTGAAATAGTAATTGAGACTTTAGAAAGTAGCACAATCCTAGTATAAAACATTAATACAAAGGAAAAAATTAAATGTGGGAAGAATTCTGTGTAATGTAATGAAATAACAGTGTAGCCTAATTAACTTAGTAAATTGGCGTATTCCTAAGAGGCAGTTTGTCTGCTACGACAGAAGGGCAGTTAACTGCCAGGAATGTACCCCGAGGTAGTGCATGCACTTAGTGAGCTGCTCCGCGCCGGTGCTCTCCTGTCCTGGCTAGATCCTCAGTTCTGTTGAGATGACCGCCTTTATAGTTTGGGTTTTAATTACAGTTTCTAGTTTCATTAATGCCTATAGATTAGTGAGCAGAAATATCACTTCTGTGTAGATTCTGCCCTGAAGACACTTTATGTGAGTAACTGAAGCAACACTAGACTGAACATCCTCTTTGGAATGTGTCGGCCGCCTGAGGTTCCGCTTCTGTTCTTATTTGCTCAGTGCAGGCGGGCACACTGATGGCACACATGCTTTCTTTCGTGTGACTTTTACAAATGCAGTTTTAAATGAATTAAGTTAATGTGGATTGGTTATGTTCTTGGTCATATAAACACATATAAGAACATTTAAAATTATTTCACTTTTTTCCTGCTTCTTACCAAACAACTGCAGAGCAACAGGTATTTTAAAACCCTGTTTTTTCCTTTGTTTTCATTAGCTGGACATTGATTTCAGTGTCCATACATTTAAAGATTCCTACATATTATACATGAAAGTGTGCCACAACATTCACTTCTGTACTCAGAATCAGTCCAGAATTATTGCCAGACTTCCCCGTTGTGCTCCTGCAGCTGTTTTTGAGCTGCTATACCGTTTGTGAAAAGCACACTGAAAGCGGACGAAGAGACTACTGTAAAAGCATGAGTGTGTAGACATTTGAGAGGCATTTCATCTGCGTGTTTTTTACTTAATGAATATTGTTCCCTTTTCCATGTCTAGTGTCTTGCCGAATGCTGTGATTCATGGTTTGCTTTTGTTCAAAACAGTTTGCACTTTTTGTTAATAAAATGAACTTGAGAAAATGTTATGTCTCTGCAATTTATTAAAACTGGGACAGGAAGCCCTCCTTTTCCTAATCCTATTGCCTGTGTGTAGTAGATGCTTTTGAGCTGTTAATAGATGCATAGGGAAGTTAGAAGACATAATCTCATAATCTCCATAATGTATGTGGTTACTTTTTCTCCTTAAATTAGTTGGAAAATTTTAAGTAGTATAATCATATGAGAAATAAAAATTTAGCATTTGCTTACTGTCATGATAACAATGATGTGCCATTATATAGTTAGTAAGTAGCTTATTGTGCAATGGTCTAAAATATTACTAATAAATTCTTCACATTTCATTTTCTGTTAGCTAGAGATGCATTTGTGTTTAGTACATTTTGATGAGATCATGTTTTAAATCCAGCTTTGTCTTATTTCTACACTGCATTGTAATGGGTAAAGCTGTTATGTAAGAATTTTGTCTCATTAGTGTTGAGAGCAAGTCATTTTAAGAATTGATATTGTAGGGTTTCTTTTTTTTTAAGTGAGTCTTACCAGAATTCATAAACACACATGTGATTGACTCTACTTTGAAATTCACTGTTGCATAGGTGTTTCTTGACCTGTATTTGATATAGAACTGAGTGCTTTTCTGTGTACCTGTGTAAGTTCTTATTTTCAAAATATGGAAAACCACATATGGTTAAGAATTAAGAGAAACCTGAGAAGAGACCATTCATTTGGGGAAATTTGTAAGAGCTTTTAGCACGAATGATTTAACCGTGAGACTCTCGGGTCATTACTCTGTATGATAGCATCCTAAGCTGTCCTTTTTTCCTTTGTTAGGGGGAGATGTCCAGTTTTGTTTGTTTGCAAATTGTAAATGTTCTTAGCCTTTACTCTTATTTTTCATGACCTTAAAGTGGATTCCCCAGAATGACATGATGATATATGAATCGCAGAACGTTTGGCTCTTGAGTATTTGGGGGCTTTGCTTACGCGCTCAGGTTGTGTTAAGAGCATCGAGGAGTGCTGCGCTTGTTCCATACGGACTGAGAACTGGTTGAGACCCTTTGACATTGGTCGAGTTTGAGTTTACTATGTCAGCAAGACTGTTTTTGTTGTTATAGCTATAGGAGATTTTGAAGGTATTTTTTATGCATGACAAAAATTTTGTAGGGAAAATTACTTGAATTTAATTGGTATATTGTCTTCTCATGTATTTTAGAAACTCAAGCCATTTGTACCATATTCTGATTCTATATTAATATTAAAGTCTATACCTTGAAAAGCTTAAAAAGTAAGCTTCTAAAGAAATGATTTGTAACTGCCCTCCTGGCATGAAATTCTCTATTTTTATAATTAAAGTTGACAGAGGGTTTCATGGAAAAAAAAAACAAAAACCAACAAACTTATAGGTATCTAAAGGATGTACTAGAAAACAGTTCTCCTGTGACGAAGATCATGTCATGTCTGTTTTGTTGGTTATAGCTCACTTCCAGTATTGTTGTTTGTGAATTTAAAAATAGAAAGAAGTATGTAGCGTATATGAATTCACACCATCCATTGAGGAAAACTTCTGGGGCATAAATTAACAAGTGTCTATCTGGCATTTCCTCTAGGGGTGAAACAAACTTCTAGCCTTGAGCCAAATCCCTACCGCTATCTGTTGGAAATAAAGTTTTGTTGGAATGTAGTCACATCCATTCACTTACAGATTGTCCACAGATGCTTTTGCCCTGCAAAGGCAGAGTTGAGTAGCTGCTTAGGCAACCTAATGGCCCTTGAGCCTAAAATATTTACACTCTTACCCTTTGCAGATAAAATTTGCCAAGTTCTACTTTGTCATTGATATGTCATTGATATGTCCTTCAAAGTGAGGGAGGTAGGTGTGAGAAAGGGCATTATTTTTAACTCAAAAAGATCAAACATTTGATTCGTTGTTTTATGCTTAGTTTTTGTGATATGGGGTATTGGGCATCTGCTATTTGATTCATTCTGGGATCCTGATAAGACTGAAAGACCTAAAGATTTCCTCAAAAAATGGAAGGACCTATTAGCTTTTAGTGGTGGGATCTTTGGAAAAACAGTTCCTTCCCCGATTCCCAGCCGTGTCACCTGCACCCGACTGTCAGTCTGCACCCGCCTCCATGGTGCTGCCAGGAGCCCTCCTCCACCTTCCCTGCGGTCGTCTCACGCCAGTCTCGCCTCTGCTAGGTGTTAGGAAGCAGTGAGGGAGGGGAGAGGCACAGAAGAAGACAGCAGTTCTTCCCCCTCTCCCCACTGGTGCTTCCTGAGCTGGTCTGCAAGAGCTCTGATAAAAGACCTTCCCCCGTCTTCCCACTTTCGACCGTCATCACCCACAGTCTCCGAAAGTCATGACAGTCGACCCAAATTTCCAGTCAGTCACTCTACTTGTCCTGCTCTCTGGTACTTTGTATTCCTTAACAGAATCCCAACTTAAAAAAATGTTTTTCCCCTCCTTTTGTTGAAGGGCATAGTTTTTCTTGGTTTCATCATTTAGTTTAGTTTGTTTTTTTAAAACATTTATTTCTTGGGTTGCGCCGGGCCTTAGTTGTGGCACCTGGGATCTCCACTGCAACACGGGGGGTCTTCAGTTGCCGCAAGCGAGCTCTTAGCTGTTGCACGCGGGATTTAGTTCCCTGACCAGGGATTGAACCTGGGCCCCCTGCACTGGGAGCGCAGAGTCTTAGCCACTGGGTTACCAGGGAAGTCGCATCATTTGGTATTTTCAATCTCAAGTTTGGTCCTGGAAGATTGTCCAGAAGAGTATTTTCTCCTGGACTTAAAGATGTAAGTGTAATGCACGCGTTGTGCCCAGGTGTATTGCTTCTGTACAACAGAGTCATTGAATCTGTAAGTAACCTTTGAGGTGGATGAACTGTGTGTTGTGCCCATTTGGCAGAGAAATAGGAGATCCAGGGAGGCTGTTCCGCACCACTGGCAGGGATGCCGTGAGGTGCTGGTTGAGTACTTCTTCCAGTTTGTCGCAGTTGGGCCAAATCCAGCATTTTGATGCCTAATAGTTAAAAACCTAAATATTGTCTTTTTTTAAAAAAAAACTTTTAATTTTGAGATAATTTTAGATTTATAATAGACGTGCAGAAATCTTGAGAGTGTTCCTGTACACCCAGCTTCTCTTTTAAAAAAAAATTCATTTAATTGGAGGCTAATTACTTTACAATATTGTAGTGGTTTTTGCTATATACTGACATGGATCAGCCACAGGTGTACATGTGTCCCCCATCCTGAACCCCCTCCCACCTCCCTCCCCATCCGATCCCTCAGGGTCATCCCAGTGTACCGGCTTTGAGTGCCCCGTTTCATGCATCGAACTTGGACTGGTGATCTAATTTTACACCTAAAGCAACTAGAAAAAGAAGAAATGAAGAACCCCAGGGTTAGTGGAAGGAAAGAAATCATAAAAATTAGGGCAGAAATAAAAAGAAACAGAGGAGAGTACAGCAAAAACCAACAAAAGTAAAAGCTGGTTCTTTGAGAAGATAAATAAAATAGACAAAGCATTAGCCAGACTCATCAAGAAAAAAAGGGAGAAGAATCAACAAAATTAGAAATGAAAATGGAGAAATCACAACAGACAACACAGAAAGCCATCAAAGACTGTCAGCAACTGTATGACAATAAAGTGGACAGCTTGGAAGAAATGGATGAATTCTTAGAAAATGTAACCTTCCAAAACCGAAACACCTTCTCTTTTTGTGAACAGAGTACGCGACCACAGAAGAGTAACCAAAACGAAGGTGTCGGTCTTATTTACAAACTAGTACCCAGACCACTGACAGCTTTCGTTCAGATTTTACCGGTTACTCCTCACACGTCCTCTTCCCTTCCCGGAGTCCACAGCGCAGTGAGCTGTCATGTCCTAGCGTCCCCCAGTTCAGGCTCTTGCCCCAGTCTTCCCTTACCTTTCATGACCTTGACATTTTTGAAGTGGACCGGTTATTTCTAAGTGTTACTTATGTATTTATGGCTCCGCTGGGTCTTCGTAGCAGGGGCCGCTCTCTCGCTGTGGTGCTCGGGCCTCCTGCGGCGGGGGCTTCTCTTGTGCCGCACGGGCTTCAGTATTTGCCACGCACTGGCTCCGTGCTTGCTGCACACGGGCTTGGACTCATCCTGGACCAGGGATTGAACCCACGTCCCTGGTATTGGCAGGCAGATTCTTAACCACTGGACCACCGGAAAAGCCCCCAGTTATTTTATAGTGTTCTTCTGCTTGGGCTCATCTGATGTTTTTTCATCTTAAGTTGGAATTCTGCATTATTAGAAGGCTTCTACAGAATGCATTGTATCAGGGCCTGTATGCTGCAGATGTTTATGATTGATATTGTTAACCTTAATTACTTGGTTAAGGTGGTATCTGCCAGGATTCCCCACTATTTACTATTTTTTCCCTTTGAATTACTAAATACTTTAAGGGCGAATACTTTAAGGATATGCAAGTATCCTGTTTCTGCTTAAACTCTTACCCACTCATTCTAGCGCCCAGCAGCACTAGGTCTGGTGGGTCTTGCCTACAGCAGTTATCACTGCAGTGGTCTTACGGTAGTTTTCTAGTCCCCTAGTTTCTTTGACATTTATTATTAGAATCCTGTTTGACAAGTTGTCCTTTCTTCTCCATTTAGTTTATTCAGCTGTTTGTATCTGTGTGGATATTAATTTTATTCTTTTGAGTTATGATCCAGTATTGCCATTGTTTTACAGTTCAGTTTTCTAGTTTTGGCTGTTCAAAGCTCTTCCAGCTTGGCTCCTTTACTCTTTTGATCTTGATCTTGTATCCTTCTCCCGCCTTCCCTTTCCATCCTTCCTCTCAATAAGATGCTCCAGGCTTCTCTTGAATTTTCCTTGCCTTTTGGAGGGACAGTGATACTTAGAAACACAGCTCTGGGTGCTGATTTGCTTCCTCTTACTAGAGTGTTGTTGGGTAGAAGAGGAAACATCCGCACTCCTTCTAAAGCACATACTTGTGTGCATCATGTATGTGTATGTAAACAGCATGTTTTAAGGAGAAAAACCATGTGTCCCATCAAAGCACTTTTCCAGTTCTTTAGATCCAGTTTAGATCCTGAACTGTGACACAGTGGCTGTATAGGATCATAACTCAAAAGAACAAATATCCATGAGTCCACACAGATATACATGAACAGCTGAATAAACTAAATGGAGAAGAAAGGACAACTTGTCAAACAGAATTCTAATAATAAATGTCAAAGACATTAGGGGAATCTAACCCTAATGCATTGGTTGCTTTCTTTCCTGTTCTCTTCAGGCTGATGGTGTGATTCATTTGTAATACAGTCAGATTCATCTGTTACAGTCTGTATTCTGTCCTCCTCCACACATCCTAGTTGATTTTAAAATTTACATACATTAAAATTTAATCTTTGTGGTATATGCAGTTGTTTGGAAAACAGTTCAGTCACCCCCCAGATTCCCCTGTGCTGGCTTTGGAGGTAGGTCCCCCTTGTGCCCCCTCAGCCTTGGCAACTGTCCTTTCAGTGTTCCCTTTTCCAGACTGTCATATAAATGGAATCACACCGTACGTAGCCTTTCACTTAGCAAAATGCTAAGTTTCACCTACCTAGTTGTGTGAATCAGAACTTTATTCCTTTTTAACTGCTGAGTAGTATTTCACTGTGTGGATGTATGCAATTTATTCATTTATCCATTGTAGGACATTTTGGATTTTTCCTAGTTTTGCATGATTATGAACTTTACAAACATTTGTGTATAGGTTTTTGTATGAATATAAGTTGTCTGTGTCTAGTGTAGTGTTTGCCTTGGAGTGGGATATGTAATAAAGAATTTGGTCTTTGTCCCTAGTTCCTGGGATACAGCCTCTTAAGTCCTTGGAATTTCCTGAGTGATTGGGGTGTTTGTTGTTACTTATGGTGGGTTCTGGTAGCTTCATGAGATAAGACGGGGACTGGCCTTGCCAGAAAGACTAACAACCTTGTGACTAGAGGATTGGGCCTCTGAGTCACATAGTATTAGCCTAGATAGTTCAGCCTTATTGCCAGTGAGTTAGTCACGCTTACGTAATGAAACCACAGTAAGGACTGGACACTGAAGCTCAGCTGAACTTCCCTTGTTGGCAGCACCCTACACACCTGGCTGCTGTGGGAGGGTGCGCTCCTGATCACAAGAAAGCCCCACACTCGGGCCCTCCTCCACCTCAGCCCGTGTCTGTCCTTTGGCCTGTTCTGATTGGTATCATTTGGCTATAATAAAACTGGAATTGTAAGTATTTTCCTGGGGTTATGAGTTTTTCTAGTGAATTGTCAAAGCTAGGAGAAGGATAGTGCGGGCCCTAAACTTGGTATTTGAAGTGAGAGCAGTCCTGTGGAGGACTTTGCCCTTAACCTGTGAAGCTGGGCCTAACCCCAGATAACTGGTGTCACAACTCGTTGCACTCAGTCATGTAGCAGGTTTCTGCTTAACTTTATAAGAAAAGTGCCAGACTTCCAGAAGGCACTGCCATTGCGTTCCCACCAGCAACACATGAGGGTTTCCAGTTACGCATATGTTAGGCTGATATAGTTCCACAGCTCTTATTTGTTCTGTTCTGGATTTAATTTGCTTTCATTTTTCCTTTTTTTTTTTCCTTATCTTGTGTTTCATTTGGTTTTTTTTAAGCGTTTTGTTTCCTCTGTGGCCACTCACTACATTTTTGTTTTTTTAGCTTAAAATTGATCTGGCTGCACTGGGTCTCCGTTGCAGCACAGGCTTCTCTAGTTGTGGTGCAGGGGCTCTAGAGTGGCGGGTGGCGGGGAGCTCTAGAGCGTGCCAGCTCAGCAGGTGCAGCACTGGGGTTATGTTGCCCCATCGCATGTGGGGTCTTAGTTCTCCCACCAGGGATCTAACCCACCAGGGATGCCCTGCATTGGAAGGTGGATTCTTAACCACTGGACCACCAGGGAAATCCCATCAGTTAGGGTAATTTTTATGGACTTTTCTTTAAATTTACTTATTCTCTTCTCAGCGGTGGCAGATCTATTGATTAGGCAGTCAAAGACACCCATCATCATTGCTACAGTATTTTTAATTTCTGGCATTTCTGTTTATTAGTTTCTCTTTGCTGAAATCACCCATATGATCTTGCATATTTGCCCGTTATTTCCACAACATATTAACCAAGGGTATGTGCACGCTCAGTCATCTCCAGCTCTTTGTGACCCCATGGCCTGTAGCTCACCAGGCTCCTCTGTCCATGGAATTTTCCAGGCAAGAACACTGGAGTGGGTTGCCATTTCCTTCTCCAGGGGATCTTCTGCATTGGCAGGCAGATTCTTTCCAATGCGCCACCTGGGAAGCCATAGTTATTTTAATTTCTGTCAGTTCCAAAATCCTTGTCAAGTCAGTCTGAAGTTATTAAGGAGATTTCCCTGTGTGTATAATAGAGCCTTATTAGTTATCAACTTTATATATTTCAGTGTGTGTATCAATCCCAGTCTCCCAGTTTATCTTGTAACTTTGTTTTCTACATCTGTACTATTTTTGTATTAAATTCATTTGTACCATTTTTTTAGATTCCACATATAAGCGACATTTATCTTCCTCTTTTACTCAGTATGACAGTCTCTAGATGCATTCCTGTTGCTGCAGATGGCATGATTTGTTCTTTTTGTGACTGAGTAGTATTCCACTGTATCTGTCCACCGCGTCTTCTTTATCCGCTCCTTCGTCAGTGGACGTTTAGATCTCACGTCCTGGCTTTTGTAAACAGTGCTGCAGTGAGCATTGGGGTGCACTGTGTGTTTTCAAATTATGTTTTTCTCCAGATTTATGCCCAGGAGTGAGACAGCTAGATCATAATGGTAGTTCTATATTGAGTTTTCTAAGGAACTTCCATACTGTTCTCCACAGTGGTTGTACCAGTTTACAGTCCCACCCACAGTGACTCAAATCACATTGGCTCCAGCTCAACAGGCTCAAATTACAAAGGTCCCCATGGGGGCCCCGGGAGGGGAGGCCACCTGGACAGAACCTGGGAGAGGCAGGCTCCCTGCTGGCACCCACCACCCTGGTTACTTTACTCAGAAGAATACATTTTTTCTTGCTTTCAGATGCGTCTCTGTATTTCGCTGAAAGCAACACATTTTGTGTAGAACAGTAGTTTGGTGAATGGTTTTTATGCCTAAAAATGGGCAGGCCTGCTTAGATCTGTACCACAAGAGTTTGAATGAATCTGGTTAGGAGTTGCGTTTGGTTTGCGGTTCATCACTGCTGTGATCAACCTTCGTGGCGTTGCGTTCTAGAGCAGTACACTGCTCTGGTAATTCCCTCCCCGGCAGAAATGCAGTGTCTCTTCTGACCCTGAATTTTGTACTGTGCCTCCAAGTTAACGTCTCTGCAGACTTTTGTTGCTCTGCTGTCGGCCCAGAACTGTTCTGTTCTTTGAAGCTCGACTGCATGTGGGTCGGGACTGGCATTCTTGGATTAAGGTGCCGTGTTACTTAGTGTGTATTTACAGCTATTTACAGGCCTGGCGATATTCCTCCTCCCCAGGAGTAGGGTTTTGCTCCCTCCCCTGTTCCCTTCCATCAGCTTGTCACAGGTGCCCTCGGGGCAGCGTCCGTGGCTCTCTCCTGCACAGAACGACGACGCTTGTGTGAGCGAGCTGAGGGAAGGGTGATGGGCCCCCGCGGCCCCCTACATCCCACTGCTGGACCTGCTCCGCCCCGACCTTTCCTCTGAGTCCTGGTAGGGTTTGAAAGAGAGGGCGGACTCCACCGGTTTCCCGCAGCTCCCTGGACGCCCCCGCTCTGCCTGTATCTGTCAGCACTCTCTCGCTGAATGGCTGGCTTCCAGAGCTGCCCTAGAGAAACCAGTGCTGAGGGCGCTGCTTGCCCAGAGGCGCCGGCCCCTCTTCAACTTGGGCCAGTTGCAACCTCAACTCTGATGAGTGTGAAAAAAGTCATAATTTGAAGTAAATCTGGCTTTTATTTAGAAGAGTGGAAGCAGTATTCCCTTTAGCTCTACATTTTAGAATTGGAAGCTGGAAGTACCGTGGTTCTTATAATTTTTTAATTAAAAACATAAGTAATTCAGATTCAGGGTTCAGAAAGTAATGGGCCATTTTTAGTTTTCTATCCAAAAATATTTTTAATTATAAAAGTGATGAGATTATAAAAAAACCTAGGAAATAGAAAACTGAAAAAGCCATGTGTGTTTGTGTGCTTCAGAAAGAGATGTTCCTTTCGAACCTAGAATACCAGTAGGGGATTTTTTTCAAGTATAAATAATACTTACCAAAATATTGCTTTTCTTTCATTCCCTACTGTAGCAAACTCTTGCAAATAAGGTTCTTTCAGACCTTCATTTTTTTCTGAATTCTTATTTGAGTTTATATAAAATCACACTAAGTACTGAATGAATTTAAGTGATTAGGAGTTAAAGGTTGAAATTAATTTTCTAGGACTTAATGGTGGTAAGAGGTGGGTACAAATGCAGTGTACTGACTGCACTGGGACAACTGCATTGTTCTGTCTCCTGTTACTCTCTCAAACCATTCCTCCGGACAGACTTTCAACCACAATTCACCTGATTATTTCCTTCCTTCCAGTTTGAAACTAAAAGGAGAAAGACCAAGGGAGAGGGAAGAACTCTGGCTGGATGCAGAGTTTGAAGAATAAAGTAATTGGGAGATTTGAGGAGTCAGCACTTAGCCATTTGCAGGTCCTATTCCTCATTCATCTGTTTTAGGATGAACCCCCAACATTAAACTGATGGGAGAAATGTGTGTAAGATGAGAAAGATCTCTTCTGGTTTTTCTGGGGAGGGACTAACAATTGTAGCAGCACTTAGCAAACTTTTCAATGTCCCCACTTTAAAGTTTAGAAAACCGCCACCTCAGGATTTTATTTTCAGTTCTGAGAAAACCAACTTAAATCCTAGAACTAAGTAATCTTCCTTTGAACATAAAGACAGATGACCAATGTTTTTAAATTGCTGGGTTTTATTAAGATATTGGCAAAATTTCAACATACTTCTTACCTGAATGAACAGTTTTAAATAAAATATGAAGGATCACTCATGATTACAACTGAACTCAAAAGTGAGCTTTAGAGAAGATTTATAAATTGATAAATTTGCTTGGTAAGAAATGATTCACTTCACTTGCTCGACTCCATAGAGAATTCTTTGCAGAGAAATATCATCAACAAGAGAACAAAGCATGTCTCTCACCAAAGAGCACCTAGAGTAAGAGTTAGCAATGATGTATCTATAGCTTAGTTACTACATCAAAGTTTATTAGAGTATTTTCCTTTTCCAGAACAATTGCTGTGTCAGTCTGGAGTTCCCTATCTTATTTCATATTTTCTAATTAGTACAACAAATAGAAGATAAAATGCTGCTAGAGGAAGTAACAATTTTTTTGAACACAGTACCATTTGTCTCAGAAAATAGTCATAATACTGGCAGTACTTTGTTTTTGGGGGGGGAAAAACCATTTAAGTTATTCACAGGTCAGAAGGGCAGAGTGGGCACTTGTCCTTTAACATCACGTGCTTTTAAAAGGTGAAAAAAAAGTATGTTCTTTAGCTAGCTGACAATCCAAAGAGTAATTCTCCTCAATTGTAGGGTCAAAGCTGCAGTATTCCTTTTTATGGCCTTGCTTCCATGAGAATGATCACTGAGTGAACAAATTATGTTTAAACATTAAAATAATAATTTAGATCACTTTCTCACAAAGCCTCAGCAAGCCTTTGCTGGGAAAGGAAGTACCTGAACCACAGCAGTTTTATCTGTGAACACGTAACTTCTTTATGCATCATCTGCCCAGCGGACGTTGCGCTTCTTCCTGGCACAGTGTTCCAACAAAGGAGTGCTGTTGTCATGAGATGCAGTGACACTATGCCACCACGCTGACCGTGGCCACCATGAATGTGGTCAGAATCAGACTCAGGGTTGACACTGACATTGTTGACATTGTCCTTGGTAAAGGTGTTACTTTCGAGGATCCTCCTGGTTAAATTAAGTGCAACACTAACTTTATATTAATTCAAGGACAATGGATGGCACTTCTAGGTAAAGAAAAGATATATACATGTATTTCCACCTTCCTTTTCAGTACAGACCTAAACAGGATTAACAGCCCCAGTGTTGGGTGCTGTAATGTCACTTAACCTTAGATCTCTCTTAAAAGTCCACATCCGGAAAGTGAACAAAGGAAATGAGGGACCGATTCCCTTTGAAACTCACAGTGAATGTACAAGGAGTTCGCGTGACTTCAGTCAGTGACTTGAAGTCTGTTTCCCTAACCAGCACTACACTCTCTTTTTAATATTTGTGTTACTATTTCCTATTCTAACAAAACTTCAGCAAGCAAACAAATTGATGCAGATCATGTTAAATCGTAAAAGGGATACTGCCACTCTTAAGGATTGGGTGTAGGTCTTCTCCACCATCACTAAATTACACAATGAATAGAAGTACAAAACACATAATTCACAGACTATATACCTCAGCATTAACAGTTAAGATATATTATATGCTTTTATATCTGTCTAATATTTTTACAATCACCAGATACACCATCGTTAAATACAAGTTACAGAAATGTGTAGATACCATTAGTTAGAGGGGTATTTATTGCTTACGTCAGCAAGCAGCAAATAAGGGCACAGGATTTGAACTGAAGGGAACTACTTTCTATCACCAGTGGCATTAAGATATAACACTGCATTTCACAAAGCACTGCTTTTTATCTAGTTGATAGACAGACCCAAGAGCAGCATATGTCAGACCAATAACCACTACTTTAATATGTATTATAGAATTTTAAAGGACTTACAAGTGGTACCTAACTACTCTATAAATATGCATGTTGTGAACAAATGAATAGTTGCTAATTTGTACATTATTGGCTTATAACGTGACCACACTAGAACTACTTTTATTTTCTAGAGGGCTACTGGTATGAGAAATGGAGTTAACACTGCTTATGTAGTTACACCTACAAAATTCAGACCCTTAAAGATGCCTGTTACTCCCAATTTCCAACCATTTTTCCCACTGAACAAAACCTATCACTTGACTTGTACCTTCTTTCACCTTCTTTATTCTGATCAAAATCATCAGCAATAGACAACTATAGAAGAATCTTTTAAAAAACGTTTTGCTTGGCTGAGTGCTTTGGACTATTGTATATACCAATGTTCTGCTGCCTGTTTTCTTGTTTCCCTAGATAATCTGCTTTGAAACTGACACTGCACCTGATGGGTTGTTAACATGATCTAGGCTTCAGAAAATGACCGATGTGGGCGAGGCTCATGGATGGGGGTAAAGCCTCGGGATGGTGAAAAGACTGGTGCTATGGCTGGATTCATGTGTACCCCCTCCTCCTCAGCCATGTGTCACAGACTTGAGAAGAGAAGAAATGACTTCAGAAAAGAAAAAGACTGAAAATCTCTACTTACATCCAAATTTTTAAAAATAAAATCTGTAGATTAACAATCTGTTGCTGAAATGCATCTTTTATTTATTTGCTATAGCTACCCTGGCACCCCAAAATATGCTACAGTCCCCCTCTGTGTTTAAAATCCAGGAATCTTAGTCCTCCATTCTGAGTCTGGGGAGCATAAAGTAGTTGTATTGTGCTGTGTGAGCCTCTCAGCAGGAGCATTCAGTGTCTCCCGACAGCACGAGGGAGCCAGTGGCTCCACGCCCGACTGGGAGAGGGCAGAATGTCCTACGGAGACATTTCATGATTCTCAGAACCAGGCTGCTGCACTCAATTAACCTGATTATTAGTTTATTTGCTGCCTCTAGTTGCAGATATGGTTCCAACTTGAAACTGCAGAAATGGCAAAAAGCAGACAATTTCAAAATATCAAATGTAAATAAATACTGAAATGAGTAACACGTGTCCTGGCTCTCTGGTCTGAAGCTGCAGGACTCAAATTTACAACTAAACAGACCTCAGCTGCAGTCAGCCACATTCTCCTTTGCACGTGGCCTCTGGGCTCACTTTAGGCAGTTACTTTCAGCCTCTTCCATACCAATTATTCCATACCCTCAGGGGAAACAATTTTAGAGAAGTTAAAACTAGTATTTTTCATTCTCCAAAACCACTTTTTATTTTATTGTAGTATATGCCTTTACTGTCTGTGAACTTTAAAAAAAAAAGAAAAAAGGCAGAAAAAATAGAAATACTATTTGATTTTCTTTTAAAATGGCAACTTGATTCTAGTATATTTGTACCTGAAATCATCTCCATTAAACAAGTTTTTATTCCTGAGATGAAGGTACAGTGAAAAACACATTAGCATCATAGGTTAAAACCAGTTGACAGCGGTCTTCTAAAAAACAATTCCGTCAAAAGCACCATAACAGGTTATGAAACTCCCAAATAGCAACAGCCCTAGGAAATACTTAATTCAAAAAATTTTCATTGTTGGTCTTTTATGTTACAGGAAAAAAATTAGTGAATCTGTTTGACTATATACCACCTCACAAGTCTGAGAATATGACATTTTTACACTAGTTTTCTACTTTCATTTTTTCCAGTTAAAACCCATATGGCTTTTAGTCTTTTACCTACCAAAAACAGGGGAGAGGTTTCCCCTCATCGTCCCCAGTCTTCTGAGGAACATCCTCAAGTAGATCTAATTCTGCATTAAGTTTTCCAGAGAGATATTAGGCACATCAGACCGAATTTCACCTGCATCCAGATTTCAGCACTATGTATCCTGACTGAAGTAACTCGCCAGCCTCCACTAGTGACGTGACGGGGTCTTGGGGGGTGTATGTAGGTATAGAGACACATCACAGGGACCAGTGGTATAATTTTGCTAGTGAAACCGCCAGTACTGCTTTTTATTAGATTGAAAACACTGTATTGAGTTTCCTAGAGATCTATTTACATTTAAGAGTTGAGCCATCCATGGCTCATTATAATGAAGCACACATTATTTCAGAAATACCTACCTTGTTTCTACTCTGATGGTGATATCTGTATTGGGGGAGAGCTAGCTAGCCTACTTTAGAGAGAAAGATTATATTTTAAAGCTCCAGGGAAGCTCTGGGTGTGCAGGGTCGTTACTCTTTTTGGGCTTCCTCATCACGTTTTCACTGTACCCTTTCCAGCTATTTTGCCTCCATGGCAGAGAACTTCTTAACATACTATTTCTCTTCCCATTTCGAATAAGTGAGGACAGGCTACTGCCTGTTTTGTGGGAAGGCTCTTGAGCAGAGAGAAAAGAATAAAACTTTGGATTAAACCTGAATCCATGCCGCCTCTTTGAGTAGTGGTAATGTAAATGAGATAACCTAGAAACTCTCTTTCCCAGGAACTTGAACTGTTCATTTTCCAGCCTAGAACAAACAGGAGGCAAGCTCCCCATGCTGCATACCTGCTGCCCTGTTGAACCCACGTTAAAAGAAGAGAGAACCTCTCCAGCACCACTCCATTCAGGCAATGATGATGGAACTGATTTTTTCTCCATTATTAGCTCATTAATAAGATTTGCTCTCTTTGGTGCACCAGGACCAAACATCTCAACTGGTGGCAAAAACTGGGCACCGTGAGGCTTGCTTGTTTCTATCTGTGTGAGATCTAGGTAGCCCGGGTCTTCCAGCACGTTGCATTGGGACCCTGGGCTCAGGCTGGTTCTATCCGTGAAAGAATCCACACGCCCCTCGTAGCCCAGATCGGCTGGGGCGGAGCACTGGTGCTGGGGCCAGGGGCGCTTGCACTCCCCGTGACTCTCCTTGTCATCCCCACCAGCTTCTTGCCCTCCTTGGAAAGAGTTCTCTGTCCAATCTGAGTCCTCACTAACATTTACAGCTTTGTTCATGTCCCTCAGGAAAACCACAATAACAGTGATGTTATCACTTGACCCTGCATCACGAGCTGATGCCACTAACTTGTGGGCAACCATGCTGCTGTCTCCATTATTCTCCTTCAAGTGGTCGGACACGACTTTCACTGCCTCGTCAGGGTTCACGGTGTCGTAGAAGCCGTCGCAGGCCAGAATGAGGTAGTCTTCAGTTCCATCCAGAACAGTAGAGGCAGAATCGGCATCCCCACAGATATATGGCTTATGTTCAGCATCTCCTGCGGGAATTAGCAAACAGGTCATTTTGGTTTATCTTGCAGGTCAGAATGTTTATGGCCAGCTCTAATGTCCTGAGCAGAGAAGGGCCCTCTGTTGAGGGAACAGTATTACCAGAGACACAGAGGCAACTGCTAGGGAGTAATCTGTAGTTGAATACTTGGTGCAGCAACAGACTGGAGAACTCGGGCCCAACTAAACTAGGTTTGTGCCACCAGATTACTGCGGTAATGGATCATCTGCGATGCATTTTAGCACTTCCAGGTCCAGAGCACTTCCAGATCCCTTGTTTATATTCGCTGTGCTCCTTTAGTACTTGGGGAGAGCCTCAGCAAATGGGTCCTGTGCCTGCCAGGTAACCAAATAACATCACCACAAGGGATACTCACTGGCTTCTCTACATGAAAAACATGGAGTACTGAGCAATAGTTCCTAGATTAGGATATTATAATTTGTTGGTGGTTTTTTGTTTGTTTGCTTACAAAGTGCTTTATCATTCTTAAAGTAGTAGCATATAGCTTAGTGGTCAAGGATGCAGGCAGCAGAGTCAGGATGCCTGGATCCAGGTCATAGCACTTTAAAGACTCTTCAGTTACTATCCTCTCTATTGCACTAAAACTGAGCCTTCTGACGAGGGGAAGATAAAATGAAGATAAGTATACTTACTTAGATGCTGTGGCCATATTGTCACTGTCTGTGGGATCTGTTATTGGTTCTCTCTTACCCTAGTAAAGTTCTCTCCAATATTTCACATCTCTCTTTAATCTTCAGATAGGCCCAGAAAGCTCAATAGGAACATTACGGATAACTCTGTTAGAACCACTGTGGGCCACGTGCCCTACCCAGCAGACCACATGATGGGATACCCTAAACAACAGATAACTTAATATTTAATTACCTGGTTTAGTTTATCTGCAAGACAAGAACCTAGTCTTTTTCATACAGTAGCAAGACCCATCTTCCTCAAGTATGGTTTTGATCTTGTCAACTTTAGTTCTATACCGTGCAGTCTTCAGTAACCTGTTACAGCTGATGAAAGCTTCCAATCATGGGGATTCAGTGTCCTCCACCAACCTACTTTACTAAATGTCCCCATCCTCTACTCCACCTGACTGTATTATTATCATTATTTTCTGAATTCCAGCTCTAAAAATAAATGTGATCTGAGTCATACTGTTCCCAAAAATCTTGTTTTAGTGCTTCAATTAAAAGGCTACTGCAACTGTTAGTTTGGAACAGAACATACAAAGATTTGCACAAGAGAAAATGCTGCCAGAATTCTGGCTTTTCACCTGCTCTACTGTTAGATGTCAAATTCATGACATTTCGCCCCCAAATTTGGTAGGAGGGCATGGTCGCCCATTTCACGGTGGAAATGGCACCATCCTCTTGTCTTCTACCCCCTCTCTCCATATGCCAGAAAACATACCATGTCAACTCTGGATCATCAATCCAAAGGGCTCAGGGGGAGACACAGTTGAAATGAGTTTCATTTTAAAAGTATTAGTGTCATTTATTTTCTGAGTAGAGTTGAACTCTGCTTAGGAGTCCTTTTTCTTGTCTTTATTTAGCCCCCTGATTTACTCCATGAGCTTTCCAAATCTTACATTCTTCAACTCTTTCCAATTCAGTTATTGGATTTTGGTAGATGGCATATTTCCTACTTCAAAGAAAATTAAGTTTACCAGGCCTGAATTCCCTCAATTCCTCCTCCTGACTTAAAAAACAATCTCTAGCAGTTTACCTATATCCACAACCATTTTCTGTTTTCAAAATTCTGTGACTTTTTTAACTCGCTTGATCTCTGTAGCATTTGACCCTGTTAACTACACACGCCTAGAAAAACCCCCTCCCCAGCATCTGACACCCTGCGTCTCTGTCTCTTCCTGATTTTCTTTACTGGCTCCTTCACTTAATAGCAACCCAAATCATTGTATGCTAAGACTGTGCCAGGCAGGGTTCTAAGTGTGTGTGTGTGTGTATTATACTATCTAATACAAAAACAATGAGTCAGGTACTATGACTATTCCTGCCTTACAAGGGAACAAACAGATGGGAAGTTCAGTAAATTCACCTAGGCCCACAGCTGGTAAAGTGGCAGAGCCAAGACGCACACCCGGAGAGTATGACATCATGGTCTTCTACCGTAAGGAAAGAGCCTCAGCCTTGGTCTGTCTTCACACTACATACTCCTGGGCAATGTCATCCATTCCTGTGGTTTCAACTACTGTATATTCACTTTCACTTTTCACTTTCATGCATTGGAGAAGGAAATGGCAACCCACTCCAGTGTTCTTGCCTGGAGAATCCCAGGGACGGGGAGCCTGGTGGGCTGCGGTCTCTGGGGTCGCACAGAGTCGGACACGACTGAAGTGACTTAGCAGCATATATATATAAAATCACTTCACAGGTTGCTAATATTATTTCCAAAATGGGATGAATTCCCAAATCTGTCTCCAACTCACAACTCTGCTAAGCTCCAGATCTGTATTTCCAACTGCATATAATTGGAATTACCTGCATATAAATTACCTCTTCCGAGACGTCCCACAGGCACCTAGCATGCAAATATGTCCAAAATGAACTCATTATCTGCCCTCCTCCCTCCTCCCCAACTGCTGCTGCTTCATCATCTTCTTAGTGACACAAGTCAGAAACCTAGAAGTTAACTTTCCTCTTTCTCCCCAAAAACTGTCATTTCTGTCTCATCAATTTATACCCTCTTCTGTATTCCTTTTTTTAGCTGTCCACATTGCTGAATGATCTCTCATCTAGGTTTTTCACTCTAATTCATCTTCCGTAATCATTACAAATATTTGTAAACACAAACCTGACCACGTGGGCCCTCAGCTTGCTCACCCAGCGAAGCCCAGGCACTGAGGCTGGCATTCAAGTCCCTCCACACTGGCACCAGCACTGCCTCTCCCCACCCCGTCCCCTGGCCCAGCCTCCTGCACCCGTCCCTGTTCCGGAAACAGGACGTGCCCTCGGAGGCGCCCGTGTGTTTGCACTCCTCACTTCCGGGGCCCTTCTCTAGGTCCTGTCCTCCGGTCCACCTCAGAAGTCACTTCCTCTCTGCAGTCAGCCGTTTCCTCTTCGACTGTCACTTATTCAAGGACATTGCTGTTTCCCCTTGTGTCATATTTTTAGAAGCAAGAAATGACAAGGATCCTCTAGTAAAGTTGCTTCTATAACAAGCATTAAAGTCACCTCGCAATACTCTGACAAAGACAGTAAGATCAAGAGAAGAGGTCTCTGGAGTTGTCAAAAATAATCCTATTTGAAGGTGTGTTTTAGAAATCAGAAATTTCCCCCTTTTGGCCTTATTCCAGATTTCCTAATGACTCCCTTGGTCTAAGGTGAAGCCAACTCTCAATTTTTCAAGAGGTATTTGTAGAATCTTTGAGCTTCCTCTTTCTCTCTCAGCCTTCTGCTGCTCACATTTGGGCCACTTCACAGCTTGCCAGCACCTTCCCAAAGAGTGGGAGGGAAATCACATCAATGGTGAAACGGAATCAGTCCTTTGAGATTTTATTAATGTTCTAGAATTTTTTGGTAATGATAAGCAAAATCTGGGGATCAGACACCAACTCCATTTATCCATGTTATCCTATGTCAAATCACTTCATTTCTTTAGGAGGCAGTGACAGAACTGTAGCATATTACCCATAGAGACACACATTCATCTGTTCTTTAAAAAAAAAAAAGAAAGAAACAAAGTGAAGCTAAGCCATGAAACCCAACGCAACAGACCCAGGTGCAAAAGTGAGACAGAAACGGCCGTAGCCCGCTCTCTGAGCTGCACCCTCTCATTCTGTCCAACCAGCTCAGCTCTTTACTCTGAATCTTCAACAAAGAGTTTCATCGACTTTACTCTTTGTTTAAAGAATTTAGGTTCCAGGGAAGTAGATTTTCTGAAACCCCAGGGTAATCTAACAACTACACTCCACACAGAGTAGAATTAGTTTTCTAATTTTAATATAGTAAAAATTATTTTCACCCAAAAAGCATGTTGTTTGTGTCATTTTATAATTCAATGAAAAAATGAAAGATATAAGCAAAATAAAATATAGGGACTTCCATTTTCTGGAAAATACTGATTTAAGCTAAATTTGACCCAAAATGGAATGGAAAATGAGGATCACTGGGTTTTAAGCAGATTTATATTCCAGAGATTAAAGGCTTCCCTTTAAAAAAAAGAAACTAGTAAGTTCTGCATCTCTTAATATAGTTCCCTTTTAAAAATGGAATTGCCTTATGATCCAGCAACCCCACTGCTGGGCATACACACTGAGGAAACCAGAAGGGAAAGAGACACGTGTACCCCAATGTTCATCGCAGCACTGTTTATAATAGCCAAGACATGGAAGCAACCTAGATGTCCATCAGCAGATGAATGGATAAGAAAGCTGTGGTACATATACACAATGGAGTATTACTCAGCCATTAAAAAGAATACATTTGAATCAGTTCTAATGAGGTGGATGAAACTGGAGCCTATTATACAGAGTGAAGTAAGCCAGAAGGAAAAACATAAATACAGTATTCTGACGCATATATATGGAATTTAGAAAGATGGTAACAATAACCCTGTGTACGACAGCAAAAGAGACACTGATGTATAGAACAGTCTTATGGACTCTGTGGGAGAGGGAGAGGGTGGGAAGATTTGGGAGAATGACATTGTAACATGTAAAATATCATGTAAGAAACGAGTTGCCAGTCCAGGTTCGATGCACGATACTGGATGCTTGGGGCTAGTGCACTGGGACGACCCAGAGGGATGGTATGGGGAGGGAGGAGGGAGGAGGGTTCAGGATGGGGAACACATGTATACCTGTGGTGGATTCATTTTGATATTTGGCAAAACTAATACAATTATGTAAAGTTTAAAAATAAAATAAAATTTAAAAAAAAAAAATGGAATTTATATAAATGTGTAGGTTAAATAATTAATTAAAAGAGGCATTAGACAATAATAAGCACTCTGAAAATCTAAGTTATTATCTCAGGTTCCCTTGTATCAGATTAACATTAAGAACAGTGTTCTGGAAGAGGACAGTTTGGAGAAAAAATAATTAATTGGTTTTTCCTACCAATAGCTCTGGAGACAGACAGACTTCCATTCACCCTCCAGGCACCAAACCAGACTACACAACCTCCAAGGGCCTCAATCCGCTGCTTTTCATCCTGCACAGCAATGCAACAGAAAGAAGCAAATAATTGGGTTCAAGATTTATTCAGCTACCTTAACAGTAAACAACAGATATAATATTCATCGGCTTCCCGGAAAGGGTTCTCTTTACTCTTCCTTTGAAAGGTGGGCTTGGTTGCTGAGATAATGGTGGTAATCATAATAATAACTGAAAAGTAATAACTAGAAAACTGCCTCTGGCACGTGCCCTAACGTAACAGAGCACACCTACCTCTCTGTCCGGTTTGTGTGGCTTCATTAGTTCAACAGCTTGGCCCTTCCGCACAAGCATAACCTGGGAATCACCCACCCAGGCCACGTGTAACATGTTGCCTCTGATAAAAGTCACCACTCCTGTGGTCCCACATCTTAAGCTCTGAAAGTAATATCAATAAAACAAGTCAGTAAAAATTAGCAGACATCAAATTCTCATTGAGAAGCAATTTATAGATAATACAGACTTTTCAGATGGAAGCAAAACTACCAATAACTTGATTTCACAAATAAAATAGCAATTCCCATTTCTCAGTGCATTTTTACATGCTTGATGTATTTATATGTGCACACACACATATAGATTTTATCTGTGATATGCAAGGCAGAGACAATTATCAATTCACTTTATTTATTTTTTTGACCATGCATGCAGCATGCAGGACCTTTCCTGACCAGGGATGGAAACTGTACCCCTGTGTTGGGAGTACAGAGTCCTAACCACTGGACCACCAGGGAAGTCCTCTATTCCATTTCATACACAGGGAAGAAAACTGGCGGGTTATGTGCCTTGCCCAACGGCAGGTACAGCTCAGTACTGAACTGAAATTTTTCCCTCCCGGTCCAGTGCTAAACCACAATATCAACCCTTAGAGTAAAGATCTCCATATTCTGGTCTCTGTCTTGTTATTGACCTACTGTACGTTCAGGGCGAGAGCCCTAGCTTTACGAAATAGCGTACAAGCGTCTGGTGGGTACACAACAAGTGCCTCCATATTCTGGATATTAAAACAGGAGCCAAGAGAGAACATACATTCCCTGGAGTGCTAAGATGCTTCTACCTTTAAAAAACAAAACCGAAATCTACAATAATTTTAGGGACCTTTGCTTTTGGAACATTGCATGAAAAACTAACACCAGCCTGGAATTTCATAGCTCAGTACCACTGTACTTAATGCTCTTGATACTACTATCCTAAAATGACATCTCCATTTCACATGAAAAAAAGAAGTGAAAGTTATAGTCACTCAGTCTTGTCTGACTCTGTGACCCCATGGACTGACCGTAGCCCACCAGGCTCCTCTGTCCATGGAATTCTCCAGGCAAGAATACTGGAGTGGGGAGCCATTCCTTTCTCCAAGGGATCTTCCTGCCCCAGGGATCCAACCCTGGTCTCCTCATTGCAGGCAGATTCTTTACCATCTGAGCCACCAGGGAAGCCCTCCATTTGACATGAGTCACCACCAAATAAGCATGACTTTTTGTTCCTAAGGACTTGGCCTAAATTACACTTGATCTTAGCCAAAAGGCCGAGAAGCGATAAGGACTTGGCCTAAATTAGAACCAGTGCATCAAGGGTGGTAACAGGCCTCTCGCATCCAGTGAGAAAACAACTTCTCATTTTCCCTATACAGGGAAGGTTTGTTATAAATCCTCACCCACCAATAAAATATCTTCCCACACAGAATGTTCAACACCTCAGCCCCTGGAACACATGATAAAGACACTTGAGTGCATATGCCCCAGAGGGAACAGGAGGCAGGGCCGCCGCGCAACAGGAATAGCTGCTGCTTTCTCCCCAGCAGTTAGCAGCACATGGAAGCACGAGGAGGAGCGAAGGAACTGCTGAGACGAACCTAAATTATTCAAGAGAACTGTTGGCAAGACCAAGAGACAGCTAGAATCACTGGCAAAGCAAACGAGGTGAACGTGGTCAGGAAGAAAGCCATGATTCTGAGGACACAGAAGGAAAGGGATACAACAGAGGATGAAGACGACAAGGGTCGATGATGACAGGCCAGCTCGCAGGGTCAGGTCATGGCCTCAGTCCCAGTGAAGACAGCCGGCAGCTGGCCTCCCCCCGAGACTGGCCGAGTCTGAGGGCAACAACTGTGTTTTGTTTTCTAGCCCACCTCTATCTGCAGAGCCCAGTGGTTACTGTTGTTGGGTTTGTGTATTAGTCTAAACCTGGGGGGCAGGTGGGGACACAGAACACTGCCCTTGCTTAACAACTGAGCAGAGCTGAATTACTGCTTAGTCAATTCCAAGCCCCATGATTGCCCTATAGCGTAACAATGAGATCAAAGAAATGGATTAAAGGGTTACCCTGTTCTGTCCAAGTCCATTTCAAAAAGAGTTAATGCTTACGTCACAGGGCAGGGGTCTTATTTTTCTGTGTGTATATAATTCTGCAATTGCTTTTTAAAATTAAAAAAAAATATTCTCTTTCTGTTGGTCCCTAGTTGGAAATGAGTATAAATGTAGTTAATTATGTACCAATGCCCAGAATGATAATTAGATTAAAATCTTTACTTTTAGATCTTAATATAGCCCCTGTCATTCATTCAGAGTAAAACCTTAGGTCTGATTAACCTTAAGAAATTGGGACGTGAGCTCTGACTTTTCTTCCTGTTAAGAGAAAACCAGTTCAAGGAGCATCTAAGGATTCACTCTCTCCAGGCAAAAGTTTTCCTCAAGAGATACACAGCGAACACTGCCAACCCATTCAGAACCAAATGCATGGAGAAATCCCAGCTTCTGTTTCCTTTTTAGACCATTGTTTTAATCACCATATTCAGATTTTGTCAGCAAAAGTCTGCTTAGAGAGCTGGTCCTGGTGTGAAACTGACAGGCAATGGTGAATAAGATAAAACTCACCTGCCAAATCCAGCAGCCTCCTGGCTTTTTAGAAAATTATAGCTTGGAGATTCTCTACAGTACGTCATAGCACCCCACTAAATCTATCCCTAAAGAGGGAATTAGGCCTACAACAGAATCAAGAACGTAGTTTGGAAGAGAGCTTTAAATAATGTCTATCACAAAAGAGAAAATCCAAAACAGCCCTTTAGCCACAGAACAAGTGAGCTCAGCCAGCGTATTGTGGCTGGCCTCCTGTGAAAGCAGCATACCTCCCTGGCGGCCTTCTGGACAAAGCGCTCGTCGGTGACGCGGAAGGCTCGGCACAGGGCCTCGGCAGGGTCGTGGGGGAACGTCTCCTGGCGCACTAGGTTCACGTGCAGGTGGATGGAGGCGTAGATGGCAGCATCCACTCCCCCGTGGCCGTCAAACACGGCAAAGTAAGCTTGTTCTTCCTGGTCCTGTCCATGGAAACACAGACGCAGTTCAGGGAGTTAAGGTGTGGCACGCCTCAGATGAGCCAGTCCCCTGCACGGCTGCCCATCCTCCTCCACCGCCTTGTCACCCGGATTATGAGACTGAATGTTTCCCTTCTCTGACGTGCCTGATCCATGGCTAAAATACCTGCAATATCAGGGCATCTGTGTTTACACACCAGAACACTGGAACACATCATGCCCAATTAGCTCAGGCTGAAGTGCCCTCTCTCACTGTGAAAGCTGTTGTCTTGTACCATGGAAACCACCCACATCCATTTGCTGCGAAGTTGCTGTTACAAGTTGTGAGGAGGGGGAGGAAAGAGAAGGGAGGGGGAGGAGTTGAGCAAAGGCTGTTCTGGATTGAAGATGTTTGTCAAAATGAAAATATTTAAATAATAAATTAGAAACTCAGGACAATAGGAAATAATTGGCCTTCCAAGCACAAGGCCAATTATGTTTGATTATTTAAAATACACAGATAATGAAAGCATACACATACTTCTAAACTGTAATATTGGCTTCATAAATCATTCATGATCACATTGTATTCTCACCATAAATAACGCAGTCTCTAAACAGGCTACACAAACTTGAACGTCAGATGTCTACATGCCCTGTAGCCTTGTCCCCTAATCAAGATGTCGCTTCACATTTCCCTGCCCACTCAGTGCTTGAAGCTGTAGAGCAAGTGCCAGAGGAGGGTCTTCCAAACCTGTGATTTACCTCGACACAGGACGCCTAATCACGAGATTACGTTTAACTCAGTAAGGACTCGTTTTTTCTTTCTCTTCAACTCCAGTGTTTAAATCTCAGCTCTGGCTCACTTAGACGAGATCTGTAACTCACTGAACTCTCACTGAGCCCTGTGATTCTTTTAGGCAACACTATGTAAGGATTTTCATTTGGAAGTTTTGACTTCTTTGGGCGCTTGCAGAGTTCAGCTGAGTCCAGACCCTGTCATTCAAAGTAAATAAAATATACCAAGTAAAGCAAGACATGAAAACAAGGCAAGTATTTATCAATAGGTGAGTGAATAAAGGAAATCTGTACACACACACACACACACACACACACACACAACGGAATATTACTCATCCATAAAAAAGAATGAAATTCTGCCATTTGCAGCAATATGGATGGACCTAGAAAATACTATGCTTAGTGAAATGTGAAGAGGCAAATCTGTATGTAATCATTTATATTGGAATCTAAAAAATAAACCAAACAAATGTATATAACAAAATAGACACAGACTCACAGATATAGAGAACAAATTAGTGGTAACCAGTGGGGAGGGATGAGATAGGGATATGGGGAGAGAGATATAAACTACTATGTATAAAATAAATTAAGCAACAAAGATATATTATATAACACAGGGAATTATAGCCATTATCTTGTAGTAACTTCTAATGGAATATAATCTGTCCAAACACTGAATCACTGTGCTGTACACTTGAAACTAATATAGTATTGTAAATCAATTATATTTTAATTTTTAATAAATGGATAAATAGGTATGATATGTATGTATACACACACAATGGAATAGTACTCAGCCACAAATAAGAATAAAATGTTGCCAACTGCAACAACGTGGGTAGACTTGGAGGGCATTATGCTTAGTAAAATGAGTCAGGGAAAGACAAACACTGTACTGTATATTATCACTTATGTGAGCAATCTAAAAGATAAAACAAATAAGTACTACAAAGCAAAAACAGGTTCACAGATCCAGAGAACAAACTACTGGTTACCAATGGGGAGAAGCAAGGTAAGGGTAGGGGATTAAGAGACACAAACAACTATGTATTAAGTACATAAACTACAAGGATATAGTATATAATGCAGGGAATACAGCCAATATTTTATAATAACTTTAAATGAGCTTTAATCTATAAAAATTTCAAATCACTATGTTGTATACCTAAAACTAATACTATAAATCAACATATCTCAACAAACATTTTTATTTAAAAAAATGACAGTAAATTAAAAAATATATATTTATCTAGTTGGCTACCCCAGGTATTAGCTGCGGCACACAGGATCTTTGATCTTCATTGCAGCACGTAGGATCTTTAGTTGAGGGGTTTGGACTCCTAGTTGTAGCACGTGGGGTCCAGTTCCCAAACCCAGGCCCCCTGCTTTCGAAGCGAGGTGTCTTAGCCACTGGACCAGCAGGAAAGTCCCCAACAGCAGTAATTTTTTTAAAATGTACTCATTTATAAACAGCTCAATTGGCAGGGTAAGGGTAAAATTTAAAATAGCATATGTAAGCAGTTTTTAAATGATTAGTGAGCTGATATGGGATCATCACAAAGAAGAAGGGAGCAATAATAGTTTCATGTGGGCATGAAAATATACTTCAAACAACATGAGATTGGTAAAGAGATTCTTAAACAATATAACATCAGAAGAAACAAAGGAGCCAACAGGATCTCTTCTTTAAAAAAAAAAAATACTGGTATCTTCCCTGTTATAAAGATAATGGGTCTATGGAAGAAACCTAAATGTCCATCGACAGATGAACAGATAAAGATGTGGCAGGGGGAGTGCGCGTGTGTGGTGGAGTACTACTTAGCCGTAAGAGAAGTGAAATGACGTAATTTGCAGCAACAATGATGGACCTAGAGATTATCATATTAAGACAAGTAAGTCAGAAACACCAACACAGTATGCTAACACATATGTATGGAATTTAGAAAGATGGTAACAATAACCCGGTGTACGAGACAGCAAAAGAGACAGTGATGTATAGAACAGTCTTATGGACTCTGTGGGAGAGGGAGAGGGAAAGGGTGGGGAGATTTGGGAGAATGGCACTGCAACATGTATAATATCATGTATGAAACGAGTTGCCAGTCCAGGTTCGATGCACAATACTGAATGCTTGGGGCTGGTGCACTGGGATGACCCAGAGGGATGGTATGGGGAGGGAGGAGGGAGGAGGCTTCAGGATGGGGAGCACATGTATACCTGTGGCGATTCATTTCGATATTTGGCAAAACTAATACAATACTGTAAAGTTTAAAAATAAAATAAAATTTTTAAAAAATCAACATTCAAAAAAAAATTTGTATGCAAATTAAAAAAAAAAGAGACAAATACCATGTAGTGTCACTTATATGCAGAATCTAAAATGTGACACGAATGAACTTATTTACAAACAGAAAACATCTCACAGACACAGAAAACGAATTTGTGGTTACCAAAGGTGTGGGAGAAGAGTGAATTAGGAGTCTGGGATTAGCAAATACAAACCGTAAACTGTAATATATAAAACTGATAAACAACAAAGTCCTGCTGTATAGCACAGGGAACTATATTCAACATTCTATAATAAACCACAATGCAAAAATCTGAAAAATAATATAAATATATATTCTTCAGGATAGTTATATATATATAAATAAATGAATCGCCTTGCTGTAGGCCAGAAACTAACACAACATTGTAAATCGACTATCTTTCAATTAGATAATGTATGTTTATTTAGACTAATAAAGAAGTGTATGCTGTTGTTCAGTCACCCAGTCACGTCTGACTCTGTGACCCCATGGACTGCAGCACACCAGGCCTCCCTGTCCCTCAACATCTCCCAAAGTTTGCCCAAGGTCACGTCCATTGCTCAAGGTCATGTCCACTGCATGGGTGATGCCATCCAGCCATCTCATCCTCTGATGCCCTCTTCTCCTTCTGCCCTCAATCTTTCCCAGCATCAGGCACTTTAAGTGTATAGATGGAAATAAATATATCTAATACAACCATCCACAGATAACCAGTCTTTTTTCTATACATATAAATTTAATAAAATAAAATTAGAATCATAATGTACATAAATTTTTTACCTTGCTTTTTGTCACTTACCGTATCACTAGCATTTCCCCCATGTCATTAAGTATTACTCAAAGACATTATTTTAAATGGATATGTACTATTCATCTTACAAGCATATCATAGCTATCATTTCCTATATAAGACTTAGATCATTTCCGATTTTTTATTATTGATAATGTTGTGTAAAACATTTATGACAAACAAAATATGTAAGCATCTTCTGCTTCCTTATAATATAAAATCAAAACTGAAATTATCAAAGTGTGTGAAAATTTATACAGTTCTAAATACATGTTGCCCAATTGCCCTCAAAGTCTGTTTCCTTATAGCCAAGAGCTCCTTGCTGAGTTAGGCCTTTGGGTTGATTTTTGAGGCAAAATGAAAACCAACCGGGTTAACAACGAGTAATGATGCCCTCGAACCTGAGTACAATCTTCAAGGGTGCAGTGATTTAAGGACTGTTTATCACATTATGGCCTTTAGGCGTTATATTTGCATGGGCGTGGTATCAGCTGATCTGTACTGTAAAATAAGCACCAGTCACCAGCCCACCGTCACTGCTTGACAGTCAGCTAAAATTTAACTTTAGCTGCTAAGGAAACAGTGTGCTTTGTATAAATCCCTACACTGTAATTTTAAAGTTATGGACTTGAGTGAAGAGGCAAGTGACAGGCACAGGAAACAAACCTACCTCTGTTTGCATTAACATAATAGAAAAAGAAGAGGAAGATAACAAGAAAATGGTTATTAAGCTGACAAGGCTCATATGATCCAATTTGTCAGTCACAGAGATTCAGGAAAAGTAATTCCGGCTACTTTCCTATCTCAGAAACCAAGATTTTAAAAACAGTCACATGAAATCAGAAAACTATCTTAGTTTCAAATTCATTCTTTGAAGTTTGTATTTTGTGTTGCTTCAGCAAAATAGTAATGTGGGAACTCAATAGACAATGTTTGATTATACTATAGAAATAGATTCCTTTAAAAAACAGCTTTATTGAGATGTAACAGTTTTCTTTTTGGTTTGTATGTTTATAGAATGTCTTTGGAAGGTTACACAAGGGCTGGTAATTTGCCTCCACAGAAGGGATCTGAAGTGTCTGAGAGACAAGGATGAGACTGGGGTTTTTATTTTCCAATTCTAACCATGTGAATGCAATACCTGTTTAAAAAGCATGAAATAAATATCCTGTTCCTTGTAATGGAAGAAGCAAGTCGGTGCCACTTTGCCCTGAGTCCTATCCCAAGCCATCAGAGATGTGATTACAGTTTATTACAGCTTCTCTTATTAGAAACAGGTCTGTGACGGGGTTTTAGTTTTCAAATTTCGTGACACTTCAGAAGTGCCTTTTACCTCTAGGTTGAAGAGCATGTTAAAGTCCGGGATGCAGACATGCTTGTCCTCCATTTTCCTCCGCATGTTTTTGATGGCATGGATTGATGTCTCATAATAAAGCTGGGGTCTCCTGCGGAGAGGGAAGTCTTTCACCCAGCTGCAGCAAATCTCGTGTAGTTTGCTGAAGACAGAACGGGCCAATTTCACTGTCTCAATCTCTGTGAAAGAAACAGAAACCCCCGATGAAGCGCCTGGTAAAACTGCTTTTCACTCGCCTGCCTAGGAGAGACAGAAGTAGGTCACCTTAGTCAAGTTCCTCCTTAGGAGAAGAAATCCTTCCTTCTCAAGAGAAATGAAACGTTGCTTCTGAAGAGAGAAAATGACAACCTGTCTGATAGAAAATCATCAGCCAGCAGCTGCCACTAAGACACCCTTATGTCATGAGGAGAAAACCTCTGAGCAGGGCTGGATCTATTCCTAGGCTGGAGTCCTTCCAGCCTGTGAGGTGCTCTGGCCATGCCATCTACTTCTGAGTACTTTTGTTTGGCTGCCAAGGTTATCATCTGGAGACCCACGCCCCCTGTGCATAGGAAACGACTGAAATATGAACAACGATTATCCAACGAATTAGAATATGAAAGGCTTATGAAAATGTTGTTTATTTACAAAGTACAGGAATAAGAAGGGTTTACTTTGACTACTGTTTATCTTAGTCTCTTTCTTTCCTCATCTCTTCCTTTATCTTACTCTAGTTTCCTTTCTTTCCTGTAACTGATCATAATTCAGAGTTGAACTATACATTTTTTTGTTATTTGATGTATTTTTTAATTAAAGTTTTGGGCAGTAGCTTATATAGTTTTACCAAAAGGTTAACAAATGAATCTTAAAAGTTCGATATTTCTCTAAGGAAAAGGTACTTTACATTCGTCTATGTGTGTAACCCTAGACTGAACAAAGCAGACGCCAACAGAGGATTCTTCACCTTAGACTACTGAGTCTCCTACTTGGCCCATTCAGTGGAGTAGACTAGCTCACTTCTGAGTCTCCCTGCGTCCCTCAGTGGATGGACAGATGTGTAAGCTTTCAAGGAACACTGACGAGTACTCAGGAGACTGTATCGCACATCATCTCCACTCAAGCTGTCCTCTACTCAAGTTGCAGCAGTTGAAATAACCAAGGGAAGATTAGGTTTTCCCAGGCCAGTATTTTAGAAGCTCCCTCTATATCCCAGTGAAGTCAAGTGAAAGTCACTCAGCTGTGTCCAACTCTTTGCAACCCCATGGACTGTGGCCCACCAGGCTCCTCTGTCCATGGGATTCTCCAGGCAAGAGTACTGGAGTGGGTTGCCATTCCCTTCTCCAGGGGACCTTCCCAACCCAGGGAATTGAACCTGTGTCTCCTGTATTGCAGGCAGATTCTTTACTATCTGAGCCACTAGTAATTTAGAATTCTCAAAACAACTCTTTTTCACTTTACTAAGTCAGATACAGCTTGACAGGCTGAGAAGATGTGTACCAGATGGGCAATGGTTGCACACGCCTCTTCGGATCTAGAGCACAAATCTCAAAGAAGAGAGACTGTGTGTTTTAGAATGGCCTGGGAACTGAGATTCCCTTTTTTTTTTTTTTCCCCCTCATTCTTTACCCTGCTACTGCCTTAATCTGTAACTTTACCTGTTTTCTTATTCAAAATTCTTTTTTAAATGACTGTATTCAGAAAGCTGGTCTCAAGGTTTTTGCTGCTTTTATTTTCCTCACTGACACAGTACAGGGTGGCAAACCATGTATGTGACTTTGTCCCCTTTGCCATTTTTATATAACTGAAAATCAAGAGTACATTTGGAAGAGAAAAAAAGTTCAAAGAGCAAAAGAGGTGTGTATAAGAGGGAAAAACTGAGGCCAGTAGACAACCTAACATTTTGATTATTTTTAGCAACTCCAATCTTTTTGTTTGTTTAAAACACCAGTTGCCAGAAACTGTCTCTTTCAGCCAGCAATTACCTATTTCTATCACTTTCAACCCATCTGGTCTCTGCAACAATATATTGCCCCAAATCTAGACTGTTTATTTAGGTCTGCATTTGACTCAAACACAAGGGAAGATTGCAAAATAATACGTGAGTTCAGAAACTTTCAGGGAGCATGGGGTGAGATGAAACAAACGACTGATATTAATTATCAGGATAGTTTCCAGATTCTCAGATAATAATATAAAACATATCATATTTTGGTTTATTACTTTTTATCTTACTATATAGACCTCTACTGTCCAACAGAGTAGCTTACTAGCTACATGTGGCTACTTAACTTTAATTAAAATGACATAAAATTTAAAACTCAGTTTTTGGTCACATTAGGTATATTTCAAGTACTCAGCAACTATATATAGCCAGTGGCTACCACACTGGACAACATGCAGATAGAGAACATTTCCATCATGTCTACTGCACAGCCCTGGTGTAGACAGATTAAACTGGTCAAGGGAAACAATACAGCTTCCTCTATTATTTAGTAACCTGCTAGATCTGTCTTTGTTCACGCCATCTACTACAACTCTTATCACATTTTTAAACAAAAGATAACATTTACTGAGTATCTGCTACATTCTATGTCTCTGGAACATTTCACTAACAGGTAATACCACTCTCAATCCCAGGTCTATCTGACTCACACCATGCTCTACTTTTCCCAAGTTAGATTGCACATGGACACTGTATTTTAACTGTCCTTGATTAGTCATAGTATAGTACCTAGCAGATAGCAGAAGCTCTAAAGATGTTGACTAAATAAATGAATATGCAAACTTGTAAAATTAAATAACCACTAATAAAGTGTTTGTATGCTTCTTGGTTGGTAATTCTGCTTCCTTGATCTCTCCAACTGTTTCTGCAATGATGCCATTCTTTAAAAATTACTGTAATTCTAAACCATGCTTTAATATAAGGAGGACTGGCTTTTCTATTATTATTAACTTTAGAGATGGCACCTGGGTAGTTCAACGTGTTTATTCTTTCAGAGGAACTACTTTGCCAAGTTTCTGGGGGAAATATGTTGCCCTTATGTTTGGGATCACACTGAATTTACGGAGTTATGTGGAAAAAATTGACTTCTTTTTCATATTAAGTCTTACTCAGGAACAAGTTATACTGTTTCATTAATTGAAATCCACATATGTCCTATTTCTTACTGAATTTATTCCTAGTTATTTTATTTGCTATTTTGAGTCAGAATTTTGTTTTAATGTGTTACTTGGCACCTAGCAAACATTCCTCTTTCTCCCAGGAATACTTTCTTTTCTACTCTCAGTCCATGTGTCTAGGGGTAAAATGTGATTCGGGTCTAACCATTTAGAGACCACATTTCTCTGGCCATAGTTATTGGTTCAGGAAAGGGAAACAACCCAAGATGGACTGATTAGAGTGAGTCCTGTGCCTCATGTAAGAGCAACTGAGTAAAGTTACTCTTAGTTTCCTGCTTGATTTGAACCTGGGCAGATGAAGATCTGATGTTCCCAGCAGTGGTTTTGCCATCCCATGGAGCCTGAAAATAAAATCCAAAGGAGAGAGTAGAGCTGAGAGCTGGAGAAATGCCGGGTCTTTATGACATCATGTGAAGCCTTGAATCTAGTTGTGTAGCCCTTATCTTGAAGGATAGCCAATGAATTGTTTTGCTGAAGCCAGTGGTTACTTGCAACTAAAAAATTCTTGAGTATATACTCTAAACATGCATACTAGGTTTTTGGTTTAAGCCAAATTTTGTCCTACAATGTCCAGTGCTATTTTATTAAGTATATTTTAAAAATTAGAAATAAATATTAAATTTTACCAAATGCTTCCTTAGAGATTATTCTGTTTTTTCCTTTTCACCTATTAATATAAAAATTATGCTAATAAATGTCCCAATATTTTTTTTTCACTGCTGTTTCCTCAGCAGCATAGTGCTAAGCTATAGTAGGCCCTCAATAAAATACTCATCAAATTGTTGTACTAAGTATACAAACATTTCACTTAAGATTTTTCACAATGATTAAGACTCATCTCTCATTTCTTGGTTCTGTCTCAGCCAAGTTTAAGTATGACTGTTATGCTATGCAAATTTTCCTCTTTCCTCATATAACTGGATAATTTATTTAAAAAAGCAATAGAATTATTGTCTTTGATTGTTTGAAAACATTCACCTATAGAATCATCTACTCTTTTTGTCCTTTTTGCCAATCTTCTCAATCTCTTTCTGCTTAAAGCTTTATTAATTTGTATATTTCTAGATAATACCCAGGTTTTCAAATTTATTAATATAAAATTTTCATAATTCTTTTAATATCCTCTATATTAGTGATCATTTTCACCTTCTTATTTTTAATTTTTACATTAGGATATTTTACATTGATTTTAGGTTGTCCAGACAGGAGTTATATCTGTCAACAGAAATGCAAGGTTATTTAACAAATATTCTGTTAGGGATGGCATAAACATAAAAAGAACTTTAAGGTAAAGTTTCTTTAAGTCTGTTTTTGGAAACACCTAGGAGGAGAGTCACACGGCATTTTGGTGGGGACTTCCGTGCCTTTAAGGCAACGACAGCAGGCATTACTCAATATGTTCATTCCCACTCTGCGGTACGGATAAACACAATATGCCCTGTAGAGATTCTCCACTTAGTGATTTGGGTTAAACAGATTAAGGACATGCAAATAGTCTGGAACTATAATAGACCATTCTGAATCACAGCAGTGGCATGGAGACATTACTGGGTAATCTCTTGGAAAAATATAAAATCAGGATGACTAATGGTATCCACTAGAAGAAAATCCCTTCCTTTCACATTTGCTATCTTACAGGGGTTCAGAAAATTCTTCCAACCTAGGTACGTAGGGCAACACTTCAGTCTTAAGTATTCTCCTTGTATAGGAAGTGGTGTAAGAACATCAGTATATAAATAATTGCTGCTTAAAATGGAAAAATAAAATCAAATAAAAAAGGATGCAAAAAAGAGAAAATTGTCCAAGGTAGCAGTCCACCCCCTCACAGCTGTAAATTACTCATCAGTCGTTAATGTCAGTGTACTGATCTGGAGCTGAGTCAGCCATCACCCTGGCTGCAGTGAAGCAGAATTTAATCTCCCTCATCTTTTCATTACAGGGCTTTTACTTCATGCATCAGTACGAGAGGAAAGACCAATGCTTTGCAGCAGGAATTCCATCCAGCTTGACTCTGGAAAAATTTGGTTCCAAGTGAATCAATTACTCTCAGTAAAAACAAGAGGAATTCCTTCCTTGCCAATTTTCTACCAAAAATTCTCTAGAGAGATGAAGGAAGAACAGGAATGTTTATTTTTATATCTGCCTCACATTCTCTGGAATCTAGCTGCCCTAATTCATTAATATATGTTTTGCTCCCTCTGTCCCATGTTTAAAGGCAAATGCTTAAAATAGAACAAATAGAATGAAATATTAAAATTCCTAATGCCCTAGTTTTTACAAAAATTGGTATTTTTAATATGTTAAATATGTATAAGCCTAAGACATTAATAAACATACCTTCATTAATAAACATTCTCATAATTTAACTGAAAAAAAGATGCCCATGCAATTAAATCACATAATTGTCATAAAGAGCTCTATTTATTGGTAGATGTAAAAAAATTGTAAATAATTTTCTTTACGTATTTATTTTCTCTCTGGCCCTGCTGGGCCCCCTCGCTGCACGGGCTCTCCTCTAGCTATGGCGAGCAGGGCTGCTCTCTAGTTGCGGTGCACGGGCTGCTCGCTGGGCTGGCTTCTCCTGTTTTGAAGCCACCAGGGAAGCCCGGCAGACATAAAATTTAATAGGATTAATGAGAAGTTTTGTAACAACCGATCTCCTGAATTTGTATATCTGAGTTTTTTAGATGAATTAAAACTTTAAAGTATGTTTTTCTCAAACTACCCTTCCCTTCACTTATTCATCTTTTCTGTTGTGTCTTCACATTTCTCCCTTCTGTTCATTTACCTAGATATTATTTATGATAACATATTGTTATCATAATCTCCTGCTCCGGTTACCTGCACATGGCTTCAAAATATGCCTGTATTTTCCCTTTCTACTTTTACTGATTAGTTTGAAAAAACATGTTTCTGAAGTTTTTCTCTTGCTACCACTATAAAATATCAACCAGTGGGTAAACATAATTAGATACAGTATTCTGTAGATAATTTATGTGGATTGTTCAACAGAAAATTTTAATATTTTAAAACAAATATTGTAGAAAGGTACTTGCCCACAGTCCCTTCTGTGCCATCCGTCTCCTTTGGGATATAATGTGCAGAAAGATCACTCTGAAGGACTTCGTCTGATGTGGCTCTGGCTAGAGCGGCAGCCAAAAAGGAAGGGCAGTTACTGAAAGAAAACAATAAACGGCTATTCAGCAAGAATTAGAAACATCCCATCTAAAATTACTACTAATTACTTTATTATTAACATATTGTTTCAAAACAAAATTATACCTTTAAACAACAATCGATGCACATTTCTTGAGAAGATATCATATGCTATGCACTTTGCCAAGGCACTGGGTATATACTGGTGAATTAACACAGACATGGCCCCTGACCTGGTGGGGCTTACGATCTGGTTAGGGAGACAGATGACGACTAAGTAAACAAATAGGATATAATTTTGAGTTGGGATAACCTTTATAAGGGAAACAAATAGGATAGAGTGCATTAAAGAGAAGTATCTACTTAGAATAGTCAGGAATGCCTTGCCTTAAAGGATGAGAAAGACTCGGTTATATGGGGGTGGGACTTGGGGACAGTATTCCAGGCAGAGAAAGCAGCACGTGTGCAGACCCTTTCTGAGAGCAAGGTATGTCTGAGCAACCGGAAGAAGCCCAGAAAGATGAAGTATAGCAGGTAAGGGGGAGAGTGATGAGGAGTAAGGTCAGAGGAGCGGAACAGGCCAGTTATATGGATCTCTTGGATGGTAAGGAATTTGGATTTTACTTGAAGTGCAGGGGGAAGTCACTGATGATTGTAAGCAAGAGAGGGTCATAATCAGATATGTTAAATAAAATACGTTGCCTGCTGTCAAAGGGAACTGGCAGGGAGCACGAATGAAGGAGAGCAATCAATAAGGAGATTGTTGTAATCCAGATGAGATTCTTTAAAAAGTGATTGTATTTTAGAGAAAGAAAATATAGAATGTGATTATTATTGTATGCAGAGGTGAGAGAGAGAGAAAAGAATCAGCCTGAGTTTTAGGTTTTGGCCTGTGCCACGAGGTAAATGGTGGCATCATTCACCTAGATGGAGAAAACAGGAAAAGACAGATATGTGGAGGAAAAGGTTAAAGGAGAAAATGAGAATTCATTTTAGCCATGTTAACTTGGAAAAAATTTCTGCAATATCCTAGTGAAGGTGTCAAATGGTTAACTATATATTTTAGTGTGGAGCTAAGAGATGTAAGGAAATTTGGAAGTCATGAATGTATGAATGGTATTTAAAACTAGAGAGATAAAGGGGAATTCTCTGGTGATCCAGCAGTTAGTACTCCGCACTTCCACTGCAGGGGGCAGAGGTTCCTTTCCTGGGTGGGGAACTAAAGATCTCACCAGCTGTGCAGTGTAGCTTAAAAAAAAAAAAAAAAATTCAACTATGGAAATAGAATAGGTCACATAGAGAAAACAAAAAGAGAGAACTGCTATGGACCAGTGACTTCTGTGTGCCTCTGTTTCCCCCCTTTGGAAATAGTAAGTACCTCCCCAATATACCCACTGTATGTTGGGTAGTGGCAGGGAAGGGGCAGATAATATGCCTCTACAGTCCCTAAGTATCCAAATCAAATGGAACTATACTCAGGGAGCTGTCATCAAGAAATTATACCCAAGGAATCTCATCTGGACCTGACTTCACTGAGATTCTGAACCTCAAGCCTGAGTCTGATGCCATTAAGGGATGAAATTTTGGGAGACTCTGAGGGGAGGGGTGAAGGTTTTTTGCATGTGGTAGGGATACGAATTGTATGGCCAGAACAGACTGGCAAATTGTTTTTCTAAAAGAGATCACAGCAGTATTTCTGGTGCTACGTGCTCTTTAAGAACCTTACCATTACACATGAAAGTGAATGAGCCTTTGATGAAAAAAGAAGTGGCCAAAGTGATGCCGTGTGGCTTCTGAGGTTTGGTCATTAAAGGCTGCATGACTTTCCCCTGGCTTTCTCGTCTCTCTTCCTTCACTTTCTCCTTTTCCTCCCCCTCCTCCTTCCCTTCCCCCTGGGACACAGACAGGTTCATGTGGGTGTTAGCTGAGGCTTCCAGTCAAGAGCTATTATTATCAATTGCTTGACATGGTAACAGCACAGACCTTCAGAAGATACCAGTACCAGCCTGAATCTTCCAGCTGAGGCCCCAGACATTATGGAACAGAGAAAGCTGACCCTGCTTTGTCCAGTCTTATGCTCAAAGAAACTATGAGTATAATTAATGATTGTTTCATGACGCTAATTTCTGTGTTAATTTGTTACATGGCCATAATAACTGAAAACCCAACATTTAGAAGCTTAGTGGAAGATAAGGAACCTATAAACACTGAAAAGAAATAGCAAGATAAGTAAAAGGCAAACCAAAGGAGTAGAATATCTGAGTGAAGGAATTGTCAATTCCATCAATACTACTGAGAAGTCCGACAAGGGGAAATTAGATACTGAATTTAATAACATGTAAATAGATCATCACTGACTGGGTGCCAAGACAATTCAATGGGGGAAAATAGTCTTTTCTACAAATGGTGCTGGAACAATTGTGATATTCACACACCAAATAATCAACTTAGCCTCTTTCCTTACACCATGTACAAAAATTTATTCATGTAAATAAATGTAAGTGTTAAACTATTAAAATCTTAAAATCTATTTAAACTATTAAAATATTAAAAGAAAACATAGGGGACTTACCTGGCAGCACAATGGAAAAGAACCTGCCTGCCAATGCAGGGGACACAGGTTCGATTCCTGGTCCGGGAAGAACCCACATGCCTCGGAGCAACTAAGACCCGGTGCCACAACCACTGAGCCCACGCTTCAGAGCCTGAGCTCGGCAACAAGAGGAGCCTGAGCGCCACAACTGGAGAGCAGCCCCCACTCACCACAACTAGAGAAAGCCCTTGCACAGCAACGAAGATCCAGTGCAACCAGAAATAAAATTATTAAAAAAAAAAAAAAAAAGCATAGGAGTAAAACTTCATGACCTTGGATCAGGCAATGGCTTCCCTAAATATGACACCAAAATTACAAGCAACAAAAGAAAAAAAATGAGTTAAATTGAACTGTATCAAAATTTAAAACTTTCATACCACAAATCAAGAAAGTGAAAAGGCAACTCACACAACAGTAGAAATATCTGTGAATCACATATCTGAAGAGGAGCTGGCATTCAAAATATATAAAGAACTCTTTTAACTTAATAATAAAAAAGACAATGCTGTTTTAAAATGGGCAAAGGACCTGAATAGTACTTCTCCAAAGAAGATATACAAATGGCCAATAAACACATGAAAAGATGCTCACCTTCATTAGTTGTTAGGGAAATGCTAATCAAAACCACAATGAACACTGGATTCACTGCAATATTGTTTACAATAGCCAAGACATAGAAGAAAACTAAATATCCATCAACAGAGGAATGGATAAAAATGTGGTACAATGGAAGATTACTCAGCCATTAAAAAGAATGAAATAATGCCATTTGTAGCAACATGGATGGACTCAGAAAGTGCCATACTGAGGCAAAGTAAGTCAGGGAAGGAGAAACATCATATGACATCCCTTATAGGTGGAATCTGAAGAGAAAATATAAAAATGAGCTTACGTACAAAGCAGAAAGAGACTTACAGACTTAGAAAACAAACTTATGGTTGCCAAGGGGAAGGGATAGTTAGGGACTTTATAAAGGTCTTGTACACACTGCTATATTAAAATGGAGAACCAACAAAAACCTATTGTACAGGACTCTGCTCAATGTTATGTGCCAGACTGGATGGGAGGGGGGCTTGGGGAGAATGGATACATGTATATGTGTGACTGAGTCCCTTCACTGTTCACCTGAAACTATCACAACGTTGTTAATCGGCTATCAGTTCAGTTCAGTTCAGTCGCTCAGTTGTATCTGACTCTTTGTGACCCCATAAAGTGCAGAATGCCAGGCCTCCCGGTCCATCACCAACTCCTGGAGTTCACTCAGTCTCACGTCCATCGAGTTGGTGATGCCATCCAGCCATCTCATCCTCTGTCATCCCCTTCTCCTCCTGCCCCCAGTCCCTCCCAGCATCAGAGTCTCTTCCAATGAGTCAACTCTTAGCATGAGGTGGCCAAAGTACTGGAGTTTCAGCTTTAGCATCATTCCTTCCAAAGAAATCCCAGGGCTGATCTCCTTCAGAATGGACTGGTTGGATCTCTTTGCAGTCCAAAGGACTCTCAAGAGTCTTCTCCAACACCACAGTTCAAAAGCATCAATTCTTCGGTGCTCAGCTTTCTTCACAGTCCAACTCTCACATCCATACATGACCACTGGAAAAACCATAGCCTTGACTAGACGGACCTTTGTTGGCAAAGTAATGTTTCTGCTTTTCAATATGCTATCTAGGTTGGTCATAACTTTTCTTCCAAGGAGTAAGCGTCTTTTAATTTCATGACTGCAGTCACCATCTGCAGTGATTTTGGAGCCCAAAAATATAAAGCCTGACACTGTTTCCACTGTTTCCTCATCTATTTCCCATGAAGTGATGGGACCAGATGCCATGATCTTCGTTTTCTGAATGTTGAGCTTTAAGCCAAGGTTTTCACTCTCCTATACCCCAATACAAAATAAAAAGCTTAAAAAAAAAAACCTATCACTAAAGGTTAATAAACACAGAAAAATAACCACTGTGAGATACCATTTCAAACCCACATGATGACTATCATTAAATAGGCAGGTAATGAAACAAGTATTGACAACTATGTGGAAAAATCGGGAACTCTCATATATTTCTGGTAGGAATGTAAAATGATGCAGGTGCTTTTGTCAGTCCTTAAAATGTTAAACATAAAGTTACTAAATGGACCAGCAATTCCATTCATAGGTATATATTCAAAAGGAATGAAAATAAGGCCCTGGTCCAGTGGCTAAGATTCCATGCTCCCAGTGCAGGGGGCCCAGGTTTGATACCTGGTTGCTGCTAAGTCACTTCAGTCGTGTCCGACTCTGTGCGACCCCACAGACAGCAGCCCACCAGGCTCCCCTGTCTCTGGGATTCTCCAGGCAAGAACGCTGGAGTGGGTTGCCATTTCCTTCTCCAATGCAGGAAAGTGAAAAGTGAAAGTGAAGTCACTCAGTCGTGTCCGACTCTTTGCAACCCCACGGATTGCAGCCCACCAGGCTCCTCCACCCATGGGATTTTCCAGGCAAGAGTACTAGAGTGGGGTGCCATTGCCTTCCCCATGATACCTGGTTAGGGAACTAGATCTCACATGCCATACTAAAGATTCTGCACACCATAACGAAGAACAGAGATCCCATGTGCTCCAACTAAGACCCACCAGTGCAGCCAAATAAATAAATAAATAAATATTACTCCCCAAAAAATACCCCAAAAGAAATGAAAATACACATCCACACAAAGCTTGTACATGAATGCTCACAACAGTATTATTCATAATAGCCAAAAAGCATAAACAACCAAATGCTCATCAACTGATCATGAATAAATAAAATAGGTAGTATATTTATCAGCTAGAAAAGAATGAAGTATTAATGTATGCATAGTATTAATACAATGTAGATGAAACTTGAAAACATTACAGGAAATGACAGAACCTGGTCACAAAACCACATATTATAATATTCCATTATATGAAAAGTTCAGAAATGATGAATCTAGAAATAGTAGAGTGGTGGTGTACTCTTGCCTGGAAAATCCCATGGAGAAGCTTGGAAGGCTGCAGTCCATGGGGTCGCTGAGGGTTGGACACGACTGAGCGACTTCACTTTCACTTTCATGTACTGGAGAAGGAAATGGCAATCTACTCCAGTGTTCTTGCCTGGAGCATCCCAGGCATGGAGGAGCCTGGTGGTATGCCATCTATGAGGTCACACAGATTCGGACACAACTGAAGCAACTTAGCAGCAGCAGCAGCCTAGGGCTGAGGACGAGGTGAGACATGAGCTACTGCGAATGGGTAGGGGGTTTCTTTTGGGGGTGATAAAAATGTTCTAGGGACTTTCCTGGTGGTCCAGTGGTTAAGAATGGTAGTAGCCTTCCAATGCAGAACTAAGATTCAATCCCGGGTCAGGGAGCTACAATATACATGCCACAGTGCAATTAAGTCTGTGTGTTGCGACTACTGAGCCCGAGTGCACTAGAGACCCGGCGCACCGCAACTAGGATCGACTCAACGCAGCCAAATAGTGGCTTCAGTATATTCACAATGGTTTAACCATCACTCTATGGTTTTAGAACATCTGAAAAAATATTTATTCAAATACATAAATACAGTCTTAATATTCAAAATCTTAGATAAGTGTGATGGTTAAACTATTCTGAACATACTAAAACCACTGAATCGTATACTTTAAATTAGTAACTTTCATGGTATGTGAATTACATCTCAGTAAAGACATTTGGAAAAATCACTAACTTTGTTAACAACCACTGAACAGTGCAAGTGAAAATCAGATTAGAATGGGTTCGTAAAGGAGGGGCAAGGAGGTGTGACAATGGAGGGAATGGGGTGGTAACTTAAAGGGGACCCGGGCCAGGGGAAGTCTGCTGTTTTAGAATGCTTTGGAATATGACCGCATACTAAATGAAGTCATCCAAAATGAAAGACTGAGATACGGTGGGAGAGAGGGCATGACCAAAGGAGCAAAGCTCTCGAGAAGGCAAGAATGGATGAGGTGCAATCCAGACATGGAAACCCTGACCTGATAGGATGTGGCATATTTCCTTAGTGGGAAAAGGAAAGAAGAAAATGGATACAGATGCAGGTAGATTTCCACATTTCTTAGTAGGAAAATAAGAGAATCCCCATCTAATGGCTTGATTCCACCATAACTTATTGAGGCTTACAGTGTGGAAGGCACTGTTCGTGCTCAGGTATACACAACCAAAAAAGACAGAACTCCCTAGCTTTGGAGCTTACATTCTAGAGGATGGTTTCTCAGCAAAGTATGAGGCTAGATTGGTAGTTCTCAAACTGTTGCATGGATCAGAATCACCTCCAGGGCTTGTTAAAATACAGATTTTTGGGCCCCATCCTCAGTTGCTGACTCAGGAGGCCTGGAGCAGGGCTTAAGGATTTTCTTTTCTAACATGTTGTGGTGCTGGAGAAGACTCTCTGCGAGTCCCTAGGACAGCAAGGAGATCAAAGCAGTCAATCCTAAAGGAAATCAACCCTGATTATTCACCAGAAGGACTGATGCTAAAGCTCCAATACTTGGCCACAGATGAGAAGAGCCGACTCATTGGGAAAGACTGAAGGCAGGAGGAGAAAGGGAGAACAGAGGATGAGGTGGTTGGATGGCATCACCGACTCAATGGACATGAGTTTGAGCAAGCTCTGGGAGATGGTGACAGACAGGGAAGCCCGGTGTGCTGCTGTTTATGGGGTCACAGAGTCGGACGCGGCTTGGTGACTAAACAGCAGCAGCATGTTCCCAGCTGATGCTTATGCTGCTCGTCTGGAAACCACATTCCGAGAACCACTAGGTTAGATCATCAACTGAGTGGTGACAGCAGAAAGCATGTGGGGAGAAGGGAGGAAGAGAAAGCAAATGTGAAATATCATTCAACAGTGCTAAGAGACTGTTTGAGACACTTTTTAAAATTAAATCAGTCCTTCTGCTTCTAAAATCATAGAATAGGTAATTTCTCTACCTGTTTTCATGTGCCATATATAACATGTGTGGGTAAAAACAACTCTAGTTCATCAAGATTTGAAGTTTTGCAAGGTGAGTACTATTAAGCAGAGATACGGAAGTTGAGCAACTTTTAAAGGATATGATTACAATGTTAGACCATGGACTCTAAGTTGGCTAAGAAAGAAAGAACAGATATGAGTTGTAGATCATTGTGGTCCAAATGCAATTAAAGAATTGTAGTGGGAATACTTGGATACATAATCTAAAAGGAAAGAAAGCTGTAGTCTGAGAACAAGATACTTGCATGCATGATTTTGGAGCTGGTGCAATTTTTATAACAAGGTTTAGGTGGGACCAAGAAAGTGAGTGGCTTAGAAATAAACAATTTGGCAAAGTTCACATCCTAAGTCTCCAAGAAAACTTTGAAAATTTTGTTTATCATTCATCAGTATTTTTCAAATTGTAGATTATGATCCATTAGTGGGTAATTATATCAACTTACGAATTGTGAACCACATTTTTTTAAAAAAAAGGAAATAGAATAAGGTACAGGAGGTAAGGCTAAGTATTCCAGATACATATTAGGGAAGTATATACCAAATCCTGATTATGATGAAAAAAATTGAAAGTTACTGCGTTTTAAGAATTATGAAATAAATTGATGACTTTCCCTGAAACACACATACTTTATAAACAGTATTACCAATTATCCTTTCATGCTTATCTGATTTTTCTTGATGAGTCAAAATCTTCCTTCATAGATCTAAACTCTTTGTCAGCATTGCTTGTCTTTACCTTTCACCATGCTTTAGTTTAATTACCTGGACACATTTAGATATTTTGCCTAAATGGACTCTTAGATATTTATAACATTTACTTGGTCCCTTGGCTATTTTAAAATTTATGTTTTAAAAAATCTGAAAATCTTGCTTGCAATCACTTCCTAGAGTTCACCCTAAAAGGATATCTTTTTTTATAGTTATTAAACTATCTGGATCTTGGTTCACTAAAGCTAAGAATGTGAAAACTTCACAGAATAAGGCAAGAACCATTAGTCTCATTTATGTGTCACCTGCAATACATTTTTAGACACAGTTAATGCAATTTTTTACTTTTTGTCAGACAGAATGAAAATATTTTCAGTGAAGTAGGGAAGAAGATTAGCTGACTAATACCTAGACATAAAACATCAAGCTAGACACCTCACCCACATCAGCTATTCCGACATGTCAAAAAGCTGTAACACTTAGCATGAATAAGTTCTTATGGTTTTGATTCTGAAATGAAAGTGATTATTTCTGAAATTTCAGAATTGCAAATATATTTTAAAACATAGTCACATCAGAGAAAATTTGATCAACTCAAATAAAAGCTTATCATTAAAGCCTGTCATCTTTAAGAGAACTACCAAGAGCAACTAATATGATAATAACATAGCAAACCAATGTTTCCTCATACAATATTTGAAAGAACCCAACACAGAAGGCTTTAGAATTTGAAAGTTTGGCAAATGTATTATATAACAAATAACAGAGGAAGGCCAATAATCAAGGCAATCTGGGGAACTGGGGTTTCAAATGTTATCATGTTGAGAACATTGCTGAAGAAGAGTATGGTTAGAAAATTTTTAATTTTTGCAGTGTGTGTCATTTTGGGGGACTGGCTCTTTTAAAATCAAATTAATCTAAAGGCCCTTCAGATCCAGTCAAAGAACATTCTTTTGCTATTTAAAAAATTAATTAATTTGAGTGTGTCAGGTCTTGGTTTCAGCTTGCAGGATCTTTCACTGTGGTGTGTGGACTCTCTAGTTGTGGTGCATGGGTTTAGCTGCTCCCTAGAACGTGGGCTCTTAGTTCTCCAACCAGGGATTGAACCTGTGTCCCTTGCATCGCAAGGTGGATTCTTAACCACTGGACCACCAGGGAAGTCCTCTGTTTTGCTATCTACTTATATTAACAGATATTTCTGAAGTGCTTACAATTTCTATCTCAATTCACATCCTGCAAACAAAGGAAATATGTTTTCATACATTTCAATATGTTACTTTCTTGTTCTGAGAATCAAAGTACAAACTTTATATATTCATAGATAAAAATAAAATCCTATTTTATGTCTAAATCATATACAAGATATATGCATAATCACTTTTTGAACAATGTTGACATATCATTAATTAGGGGTCTGGTTAATTTTTAAGCTTAATCACATACGTAATTCCAGTTCATGGGAATTCCCTAGAGGTCCAGGGGACCTCATGCTCTCACTGTTAAGGGCAAAGTTGAGGGCCTGGTTTCAATCCCTGGTCAGGGAACTAGGATCTGCAGATTATGTGGATAGGTAAAAAAAAGAAGAAGAAAAAAGTTTCACTTCATTGAAGTTATCTGTCAATCAATACATGAATGCATATTTGGATTTCTCTGTATACTGACTTTTTCAACACTATATATTGTGAAGCAGAAATCCAAGTCTATTAAGTTTCATAAACTGAACTCTGTAAACAAAGCACGGGGTCTTGCTTTAAATAGCTCAGTTGGTAAAGAATCTGCCTGCAATTCAGGAGACCCCAGTTCCATTCCTGGGTCGAGAAGACAGATCCACTGGAGAAGGGATAGGCTACCCACTCCAGTATTCTTGGGCTTCCCTTGTGGCTCAGCTGGTAAAGAATCTGCCTGCAATACGGGAGACTTGGGTTCAATCCCTGGATTGGGAAGATCCCCTGGAGAAGGGAAAGGCTACCCACTTTCACTTTCTTTTTTTTTTTTAAAGATGATAATACTTTTTAAAATTTATTTTAATTGGAGGCTAATTACTTTACAATATTGTAGTGGGTTTTGCCATACATTGACATGAATCCGCCACAGGTCTACATGTGTTCCCCATCCTGAATCCCCCTCCCACCTCCCTCAGGGTCATCCCAGTGCACCAGCCCTGAGCACCTTGTCTCATGCATCGAACCTGGACTGGCGATCTGTTTCACATGTGATAATATACATGTGTCAGTGCTGTTCTCTCTCACTTTCACTTTCTTCAGACACACAAAAATAAAACATAGATTCAGTTTTCCCTGTTGCTCATATTGGCTAGTATCATCTTCATCCTCAGACTATTTATCTGAGTAGGTCAATGTTAACACCTCAATTCGATTTCAGAAATAACCACAGCCCCAAACATGCTTGATATAAGATTTTGAACTATAAAAATACAACTGTATTTACTGACCTTCAACAGTTCAGTACTTATCAATGTTTATACTATTTTATTTTAATCAGCCTTTCCCCAAATTGGTCTTTTAAAAAGCTATACAGAATATCTGGGAGCAGTATTTATGGATGAGGCAGATGTTAAGTATTGTTATGGATTAAAAGTTTGTCTCCCCACCCTAAATTCATATGCTGAAATTCTAATTCCCAAAGTAATGGTATTTGGAGGTGGAACCTTTGGGAGGGAATTAAGTGATGAGGATGGATCCCTTGTAAATAAGATTAGTGCCCTTATAAAAAAGAAATTCTAGAGAGCTCCCTTGCCCCTTCCACCAGGTGAGGACACAAGGAAAATACAGTTATCTCCACGCCAGAAAGCATGCCCTCACTAGACATTGAATCTGCCCATGCTTTGATCCTGAATTTCCCAGCCTCCAGAAATGTAAGAAATAAATTTTTGTTGCTTATAGGCCCTCCAGTCTACAGTAATTTGTTAAAGCAGCCCAAATAGACGAAGATAACCATCATGTGTGCATGCTCAGTAGCTCAGTCGTGTCTGACTCTTTGTGACGCTATGGATTATAGCCCACCAGGCTCCTCTGTCCACAGGATTTTTAGGCAAGAATATCAAAGTGGGTCGCCATTTCCTTCTGCAGGGGATCTTCCCGACCCAGGGAATCAAACACACATCTCCTGTGTCTCCTGTATCGGTAGGCAGATTCTTTACCACTGAGCTACCTGAGAAGCAAGACAATCATTATGGGAACTACTCAAATCACTATCATAATCAGTGGAGCACAGAGAAGCAAAACGTCTGTTCTGAGCATGCTCATTTCTTATGCTCTAGATGAGCAATGATTTCCTTAGATTTCATTGCAGGACCAAGTCACAGAAGAATCCAGAGCATTCCTTTCACCTAAAATGCTTGCAGGAATTTTTTTAAAAGATGAAGAATAATCAGGGATCACTACTGACTTTGAAGCCTGGACATAAACAGTTGCACACAAGCAAGACCTAAAATTTCTGTCAATTTGTCCTTTAATTGCTCTTCACTCAGTATTCTGGACTGGAGAATTCCAAGGACTATACAGTCCGTGGGGTCGCAAAGAGTCAGACATGACTGAGCAACTTTCACCTTCATTTGTTGGAGAGAGGTTTTAGCAGAAATACGAGGAGTTAGAAAGCTTGGTTCTAGTTCTAGCTGGGTAACCTGAGAAAAGATGCTTAAATTCTCTGGATTTTAGCTCCTCAATAGAAAAATTAAGACACTGAAACAAAATGACTGTGAAGTCTCTTCCAGGTTTAAAATTCTAATTCTATAATTCTATTCCAATAAGGTTTTGAATTTCAAAGATAAAACAAAGACAATTTAAAGGTATAAATCAACACACTTCAGATCCAAACAAATGTTTTTACATACATACACCAAGCAGAATGGAAATAAATTCTATATATTCCTTTTGTAAGCAATATGGGGATACTCTCCTTTATGTACCAGGTGTCTTGGTAAAAGCTGAATGTATATTTATTTTGATAAATGCAATCAATCCTTGCAGTGAATCTACCAGTTAAGGGAAGAATCCCTCAGATTTTACATATTGTTTTCTTAAAGAGACATGCCTATTCCATAAACATCATATGAAATAATAGTTACCAACTGGTTATGAAGTTCTATATTTCACTGCCTTGGGTCTTCGTTGTTGCACAAGGGCTTTCTCCAGCTGCAGTGTGCCAGCTGCGCACTGCGCGGCTTCTCTTGTTGCAGAGCATGGGCTCTAGGGTGTGCAGGCTGCAGTACTTACCGTGAACAAGCTCAGTAGCTGCGGCTAGCTTTATATTGAAAACAAAAGAGTACTTTTCCTACCTCTTTAAAAATGTTTATTTACAAGAGCTTATTATTCTTTCTCCACTTTATAGGCTGACATGAATCCAGTCCAATTTTTTCACTAGAGAAAAGGAAAGAAGTCAGATTGGAACTGAATATGAAAGCTGGCTCTCTTTTAGGACTGTATATTGCCATCTTGGTATAAAGTATGAACCAATAGCCAAAGAAGATTATTCTAGCATAAAATATTTAATTTTCATTTATTTTCAAATATTTGGGTGGATAAGTTTTGTTAGATGGACAGGATAGTATTTTAATCGGATCTTTTCCCTGAGTTGTCTTGTTAGTATCTTCTACTTGCATAATAAGACAATACACATTTTAAGACTGCACTCTGAATTCTTGCTACAAAACAAGTCAGGAAGCATTTTCCTCACAATGCCAAACCTACACAAATCACTAAAGACATTATTAGATAAATTAGAGGTTTAAAAGTACATCCTTCCTGACATTGGCAACGTGGGCGTCGGCAAAGCACCCACAGCTGTGTTTCAGCAGTCTTGGCAGAGCGTTCCTAAGGTAATGAAAATTCTGGAAGGTGGAAGTTTCCATCAGTTAACTCTAAGAGAGATGTGTCTAGAGCAGCCTCATCTCAGCCCACATATCATGATGCTGTCTACTCAATAGGCCCTTGCTAGGGTGATAACAGGTAAACGTTAAATTTCTGATCATTCCCCTCCCCCAGGTTAATCATATGTATTCTAAATCTATAATAAGACATTAAATTAAAATAAAGAAGGCAAATTCTCTACCAGACTTGGTATTCTTTTTCTTAGTGGCCCAAATGGAGTTAAAATCAGGATTGATTTTTTTCCTCTTTAAGTTATTTTCTTCCTTTCTATAACAACCTCTAGGAATACCACCTGGAGTCAGCTGATTATAATGCCCACACATCACAGATTCTCTTAGTGAGCTTTTCTGAATATAAATAATGTTAACTACCAAATGACTAGCTCCTGAAGTTCTGGGTTTGAAGTACTTACAACAGAAATTTCATTCCGTACTGTTGCTATCAGTATTATAATTCTAACAATCATCTGTTCACTCTGAACAGGTTGATATTCCAGCACAGCCGAGAGTACCCTAAGCTTTCTGTGAACAGCAGTCTAGGCGTTACACAGTCACCAAAGATCAAACCAGCACCAGTGTCGTAAGACCACAAAGCGAAGGCGGCTCAGCAGTAACTCTTTTGTCACTACTCTTACGACCAAAAGGAATTAAACTGTACAAGTTACTGAAACTTGTCCACATCACCAGTGTACCTTCTAGGGGCTAACTCCTACAGTCTAGTCTCAGGTCTGACACACTTTAGACGCATCTGACTGCTGACTATTCCCTCTGCTTTGATACACTTCCTTTTCTAGGTTTCCAGAACATCACACTCTCCTACATGTTACTCACAGGATTCTGTCTTTTCAATCTCATTTGATGGTTCCTTCTCTTCTTCCTGCATTTGGAATTCCTTTTACCATGTTGTAAGTCTTTTCTTCTTTTTGCATAGACTTTATCAATTTTTAGTATACCGTATATGTTTGTTATTTGTTATGTTTATCATTTATTTTAGACTTTATTCTTCTTCCCACTAGACTGCAGATTTTGCAATTTATTTTTGTTGGAGTGTAACTGCTTTACAATGTTGTGTTAGTTTCTACTATATAGCAAAGTGAATCAGCCATATGTATACATACGTCCACTCTTTTTTGGATTTCCTCCCCATTTAGATCACCACAGAGCACTGAGCAGACCACAGGTGTTTTGGTCTACTTTTTGTCATTGATATCTAATGCCCACATCTGTGCCTGGCACACAGTGATCAACACTATTTGCTGAATAAATACTGAATAAATAAGCTTCTGTCTTCCTGATTTATATATGTTTAAGCCATTCCCTAACTTTTCATAATGAATGTTCCAAGAATGGAGAAAATCAATACATTTTACAAGAGTATTCCACAAAACATGATGTTGAATTCTTACATGTAGGCTATGAAACTTGGGCTAGTATTAGTAAGTGATAACTACTGGCATACAGGAACTATGGTCATATTTACACTTTTGCTGTCAACTCAAATAACTGGTTTATGCTGACACTTCATTTATAGGTGTCTTTAGCCCCCTTTCACTAAAAGACAATATATTCAAAAATTTAAAACATGTATGGCTTTTTAATAGGAGCTAAAGACTGCAGCCATGAAATTAAAAATGCTTACTCCTTAGAAGAAAAGTTATGACCAACCTAGATAGCATACTGAAAAGCAGAGACATTACTTTGCCAACACTAGACATTACTTTGTCTAGTCAAGGCTATGGTTTTTCCAGTGGTCACATATGGATGTGAGAGTTGGACTGTGAAGAAAGCTGAGCGCTGAAGAATTGATGCTTTTAAATTGTGGTGCTGGAGAAGACTCTTTTTTGTTTTTTAATTTCATCTTATTTTTAAACTTTACAATATTGTATTGGTTTTGCCAAATATCGAAATGAATCCGCCACAGGTATACATGTGTTCCCCATCCTGAACCCGCCTCCTTCCTCCCTCCCCATACCATCCCTCTGGGTCGTCCCAGTGCACCAGCCCCAAGCATCCAGTATCGTGCATCGAACCTGGACTGGCGACTCGTTTCATACATGATATTATACATGTTTCAATGCCATTCTCCCAAATCTTCCCACCCTCTCCCTCTCCCACAGAGTCCATAAGACTGTTTTATACATCAGTGTCTCTTTTGCTGTCTCGTATACAGGGTTATTGTTGCCATCTTTCTAAATTCCATATATATGTGTTAGTATACTGTATTGGTGTTTTTCTTTCTGGCTTACTTCACTCTGTGTAAGAGGCTCCAGTTTCATCCACCTCATTAGAACTGATTCAAATGTATTCTTTTTAATGGCTGAGGAATACTCCATTGTGTATATGCACCATAGCTTTCTTATCCATTCATCTGCTGATGGACATCTAGGTTGCTTCCATGCCTGGCTATTATAAACAGTGCTGCGATGAACATTGGGGTACACGTGTCTCTTTCCCTTCTGGTTTCCTCAGTGTGTATGCCCAGAAGTGGGATTGCTGGATCATAAGGCAGTTCTATTTCCAGTTTTCTAAGGAATCTCCACACTGTTCTCCATAGTGGCTGTACTAGTTTGCATTCCCACCAACAGTGTAAGAGGGTTCCCTTTTCTCCACACCCTCTCCAGCATTTATTGCTTGTAGACTTTTGGATCACAGCCATTCTGACTGGCTGGAGAAGACTCTTGAGAGTCCCTTGGACTGCAAGGAGATACAACCAGTCCATTCTGAAGGAGATCAGCCCTGGGATTTCTTTGGAAGGAAAGATGCTAAAACTGAAACTCCAGTACTTTGGCCACCTAATGCGAAGAGTTGACTCATTGGAAAAGACTCTGATGCTGGGAGGGATTGAGGGCAGGAGGAGAAGGGGACGACAGAGGATGAGATGGCTGGATGGCATCACTGACTCGATGGACTTGAGTCTGAGTGAACTCCGGGAGTTGGTGATGAACAGGGAGGCCTGATGTGCTGCAGTTCATGGGGTTGCAAAGAGTTGGACGTGACTGAGCGACTGAACTAGACTGAAAATTGAACCAGTATTTTTATTTTCTAAGTTTGTCACTCTCAGACTGGCTTGCTGCATTTTTTAAAAATATAATTTTATTTATTTATTTTTGGCCGTGCTGTGTCTTAGTTGCTGCGTAGGCTTTTCTCTAGTTGCGGCAAGCAGGGGCTCCTCTCTTGTTGTGGGTGTGTGGGCTTCTCATTGCATGGCTTCTCTTGTTGTCAAGCATGGGCTCTAGGGCACAAGTTCAGTAGCTGTGGTGCACATGCTTAGTTGCTCCACAGCATTTGGGATCTTCCTGGATGAGGAATTGAACCCGTGTCTCCTGCACTGGCAGGTGGATTCTTTACCACTGAATCACCAAGAAAGCAGGTACTCCCAAACCCCTCAGGCTATGCAGACAGCCAAGCAGGGCCCCAGGCTCATCAATCAGGAGGTCAGCAGCAGCCCCATGCACCTCCTGGGTTGAACAGGCAACCTGCCCTCCCAGTGGGCCTGGCCCACAGCCACTGCACAAGGCACAGCCTCACACCAACCGGGCTAGAGGCCAGCCCTTCCTACCAGTGCCCCACAGCAGTCAGCTCATCCCAGCATAAGGGCCCATGCAGCCCACACAGGGAGCACAGCTAGAGCATATAACTCTAGTAGCCAGAGGAGAGTGTGCTGTGGGGTCTCCTAAAAAATGCCATTTTTCCGAGATCAGGAAACACCATTGACCAATCTAACAGAAAGAAATAAACAGGTATTTGGGCAATATGAGAAGACAGAGAAATATGTTTTAAACAATGGAATAAGACAAAAACCTCAGAAAAAGATTTAAATGTGGAGATAAGCAATCTATCCAATAAAGAATTCAAGGGAATGACCATAAGGATACTCACCAAATGTGGAAGAATGAAAACAGTGAGAATTTAAACAGTTAGAAGGGCTAAACAGAGCAAAAGAACACAGTAACTGAAATTTTAAAATACACCGTAAGTAATCAATGGTAGATTAGATTATACAGAGGAATGGATCAGCAATCTGGAAAACGGATTACAGAAATCACCCAAACTGAATAGAAAAAAGAAAAAGTAATTTAAAAAAAGGCAGGATAGTCTATAAGAGACCTCTGATAAAACATTAAGCTTACTAACATTCATATTACAAAGGTCCCAGAAGGAAAAGAAAGAGGGGAAGACAAATTATTTGGAGAAATAAGAGCTTAAAACTTCCCTAACCTGGGACAGGAAAAAGATATCCAGGTTCAAACAAGATGAACCCAAAGGGATTTATACTAAGACACATTATAATGAAAATGGCAAAAATTAGAGAGAAAAGCAAGAGAAAAGCAACTAGTGAGGTATAAGAAATTCCCATAAGACTATCAGCTGACTTTTTAAATGACACTTTGCAGGCCAGAAGGCAATGACATGATATATTCAAAGTGATAAAAGAGAAAATATAACAACCAAGAATACTCTACACCTGACAAGGTTATCATTCAGATTTGAAGCAGAGATAAAAAAGTTTTACAAACGAAAGCTAAAAGAGTTTAGCACCATTAAACTAGCTTTAAAAGAAATGTTTGAGAGACTTCTGTAAGCAGGAAAGAAAAGGTCACAACTAGATATATCAAAATTATGAAGAGAAAAATCTCACTGGTAAAGGCAAATGTACAGTAAAGGTAGAAGATCAGTCACTTATACAGCTAGTAGGAAGGTTAAAAGACAGAAGTATAAAACCAGCTATATCTACAAGTAGTTAAGGGATATACAAAACAATAAGATGTGAAATATGACATTAAAAGCATTAAATGTGATGAAGGGAGTAAAAATCATTCATAAATATGAATGACTATTTTAAGGTGATGATCTCAAGTTCAAATGCAGTCTAACCACCCTACATTTTTACTCCCCTCATCACATTCAAAAAATGAATGATTATTTTAAATTGATATATATATGTAAGTGTATATATATATTACAATTGATTATTTTAAGTTGACCTTTATAAACACAGACATACACTGTTATATATGAACTTCACAGTAACCACAAACCAAAAACCTACAAAAGACACATATACAAAAAAGAAAAAGGAATCCAAACATAACACTAAAGATAGCCATCAAATCACAGAAGAGAGCAAAGAAGAAAGGAACAAAGAGCTACAAAAACAAGAAAACAATCAATGAAATGGCAATAACTACATACCTATCAAGAATTATTTTAAGTATAAATAGACTACATGCTCCAATCAAAAGACACAGGGTGGATGAATGGATAACAAAACAAGACTCATATATATGTGCGGCTTACAAGAGACTCATTTCTAAAGACACACATAGACAGGTCTAGGGCTGGATGCCCTGGCGGCGGGCAGCTGGGTGCTGCCACCTTGCCACGCCGTGGGAGCCGTGTACCCGTCGCCCGCGTCCTACAGCCCTGCAGCCTTGCATCCTCCCCTCAGGGCAGTCCTGCCCTGCTATGGGATCAGTGAGGCAAGGGCCAGAGTCGGATGCCCAAGATGGTGATTTGTTATGTGGCTGTGAATTATTCCAAGGGCAGAGCAAGGACTCAAAATGTCTGATCCAGTTATTAAAAACTGTTCAGAAGTATATCTGGATGCCCCACTAAATAGTCTTTCCCCAGTGGTGAACAATTCACCAATGAAAGCTCCACAAGGCTGGGGGATCGGCACAGACTACTCAGGCTGACGGTCATGCCTTCCATCTCCCACCTCACTGAGAAGAGGGAGGCTGGTCAGCCATAGCCGCACCAGGAGAAAGGATACCAGAAAGGCCTCAGGGGGGTTGAGTAAAGCAGACAGGGAAGAAGCTGCACGGTCATCAACAACCTCAAGTGAAAACCCAATGGCCAAGCCAGACTCCTGCAAGTTGAACTGGGCGGCCTCGTAGGGTAAACTGTACCCAGGGCCAGCCCAGAAGCCACCAGTCAGAAACTGGAAGTACTCCAGAAGGCAGTCTGGCCATCAAAGCGTTAGTCAGCGAGGGAGAAGCAAACACGTCTGCTGCAGATGCTGGCGATGAGAACACCATGTCCCCTGACAGGCCTGGTAGATAACAGTGGCATTTCCACGGATGATTTTACACCCCCCAGGATCTGGGGCATGCAAATTTATTGGCTCACTTCTTTCTTATAGTTTCTCCTCTAAGCACACTGGAAAGAGGCTGTCTGTCCCCTGAGAGCCTGTTAACTGAAAGAGGCTGGAGAGAGATGTGGCGCCTGGCTGAAGCGCAGTTAGCCTGGGGGTCCAACAAGGGCTGGGCACAGAGCCCCGTAAGTTTATCACTCCCAGCAAAGCCTCAGAAGCCCTCCCAGCGGGCTTCTCCCTCTCCAACAGGTGTCTCCCTGAAGCCAGGCGTGGACGCTGCACTAAGTGAACACAGTGACACCAGTCCTGTTTACCAAGGAGGTGATCCTGTCAGCATTCACTTTGCGGTACTCCTACTTCTCATCCTGGCAGAACAGAAACAAAGGGTACTGCCTATGGGAGCAGGCAGAGAAGAAGAGCAAGCTAAAGACCCTGTGACAGAGAACAGCTACTCAGACAGCCAGGTGTGCAAGCGGCAGGAGAATCTGGACCAGCTGAAGGCAGTAGGCTTCTTCTCCCTGAGCAGGCTGGTGTCCTCAGCCCTCACCCTGTGGTCAGTATCAGTGCCTCGAGGCTCCCACACTGCCTGGTTATTATGAGGCGGGGTTCCTGCTACGCACTGATGGCCTCTGAGCATTTCTGGGTGTTGCACACTCCCTGCTATCTCTACACAGGCTATGACGGTAGCTGTACCTTGCAGAAGAAGAGCTCAGGTTGGTGAGCTTACCTCACTCTCTCCAGGGCACTCAAGAGGTATCTGTAGGAAAGGGACTTTAGCTAGTGAGACAGAAGATATTTTATGTCAGCTGGGAAAGCAGAACTATTCAACAGGGGAAATCCCTTTGTATTACATATCTCACATAAAATCCTAATGAATTAGCATCTAAATGTAAAATAAAACAAAACAGATACAGTAAACTAATAGAAAAATTATGGGAGACTAAACATCATGGGAAGATTTTTCATTTATGTTCTAATGAATATCCTTGAAGTTAAATTCATTTTGAACATTAATAATTATTTCTTTAAAATAAATAAAACCACAAAGAATGTAGGTGAGGGGAAAAAAAATTATTCCAGGTGAATGAAAACAAAAAGAAAGATGGAATAGCAAAATCAATATTAAAAAAGTAGACTTTAAAAGAAAGCTGTCACAAAGACAAAGAACATTACACAATGATAAGGTGATCAATCCAACAAGACAATATAGCAACTGTAAATATATATGCATCCAACATAGAAGCACCTAAATACATAAAGCAAATACTAACAAAATATAGGGAGAAACTGAGAACAATACAATAATAGTATAGAACTTTAATACCCCACTTATATCAATGGACAGATCATCCAGAAGGAAAAACAATAAAGAAACACTGGCCTTAAATGACACATCAGATCTAATATACCTATTAGAAGTTAGTAGACATACACAGGACAAAATGGGCAGAATACCTATTATTTTCAAATGTACATGAAATATTCTCCAGAACAGACCACATTATAGGCCATAAAACATCTCAATAAATTTAAGAAAAGTGAAATCATATCAAGTTTTTTATGACCACACTAGGAAACTAGAAATCAACTATAAGGAAAAAAACTGCAAGAAAAACAAGTATGTAGAATCTAAACAACATGCTACTAAATACCTGGAAACAAAAGAAAATGGACACACAGCAATTCAAAATCTACGGGATGCAGCAAAAGCAGTTCTAAGGAGGAAGTCTAGTGATACAAGCCTACCTCAGGAAATAAAAAAATCTCAAAAAAAGCAATCTAAACTTACATCTAAAGAAACTACAAGAAGAGCAAAGAAAAATCAAAGTTAGTAAAGTAAACAAATAATAAAGATCAGCGCGAGCTTCCCTGGTGGCTCAGCAGTAAAGAATCCACCTGTCAGTGCAGGAGACATGGAATTGATCCCCTCGTCCGGGAAGATCCCACATGCCATGAAGCAATAAGCCCATGTACCACAACTACTGAGTCTGTGTTCTAGAGCCTGGGAGTCACAACTGCCAAGCCCGTGTGCTGCAACTATGGAAGCCCTCACACCTGAAGCCCATGCCCTACAACAAGAGAAGCCACTGCGAAGAGAAGCCTGTACGACTAGGGAGTAGACTCCTTTCAGGACAATTAGAGAAAAGCCCGTGCAGCAACAAAGACCCAGCACAGCCATAAGGAATAAAATTACATTAAAAAATAATAAAATCAGAGCAGTAGTAAATAGAGACTAAGAAAAGATTGATGAAACTAAGAGCTGGTTCTTTAAAAAGATAAAAAAAAAAACTGATAAACCTTAAGCCAGACTCACATCAAAAATAATAAAATACCTGAGACCAAATCTGACCAAGGAGGAGAAAGACTTGTACTCTGAGAACTGTAAGATATTGATAAAAGAAACGGAAGACAATACCAACCAATAGAAAGACACACTGTGCTCATGGATTGGAAGGATTAATATTGTTGAAATGACCACTGAACACCCAAGGCAATCTAGAGAGTCAATGATAACCCTATGAAATTATTAAGGGTATTCTTCACAGAACTAGAACAAAGAATCCTAGTATTTGTATGAAAACACAAAAGATCCTGAATAGTCAAAGCAACCTTAAGAAAGCAGAAGAGAACTGGAGGCATCTCACATCCTGATTTCAAGCTACACTACAAAGATACAGTAATTAAAACAGTTTGGTGCTGACATAAGCAGACACACAGATCAACAGGACAGAATAAGGAGCCCAGAAATAAACCTATACTTATATAATCAGTTAATCTATAACAAGAAAGGCAAGAATATACAATGGGGGAGAAGGAGCCTTGTTCAACAAATGATGCTGGGAAAATTGGACAGCTACATGAAAAAGAATCAAATCAAACAACTTCCTCAAACATATACAAATATAAACTCAAAATGGATTAAAGACATAAATATAAGATCTGAAACCAAAAAACTCCTAGAAGAAAACATAGACAGTACACTCTTTGATGTTGGTCTCAACAATAGATTTTTGGATATGTCTTCAGGCAAGGGAAATCCTTGTGTACTGTTGGTGGGACTGTAAAAATGGTACAACCACTATGGAATACTGTATGATGGTTCCTCAAAAAGTTAAATGTAGAACTGCCATATGACCCAACAATTTCCCTTCTTGGTACATAGCTTTAAAAAGTACTAATTTGAAGAGACACATACACTCCAAAATTCACTGCAGCATTTTTTATAGTACCAAGACATGGAAACAACCCAAGAGTTAGTCAAAAGATGAACAGATAAAGAAGATGTAGTGTATTAATACAATGGAATAGTATTACTTAGCCATAAAAAAATAAAATTTTGCCTCTGCAACATAAATGGATGTAGAGGGTATTATGCTAAGGAAAGAAGTCAAACAGGAATACTGTATGATTTCACTTATATGTGCAATCTAAAAAAAAGAAAACAGATTCACTGATACAGAGAACAAATAGGTGGTTGCCAGAGGGGAGGAGAAGGTTGGGGCTGGGTAAAAAGATAGATGGAGGGGATAAATGGGTAAAAAAAAAAATCCTTCAGTTATAAATAAGCCATGGTGATGTAATACAAAAATAAGGAATATGGTTCAACAGTATCATAATAACTTTGTATAGGGACAGATTAAGGTACTACACTTAATGTGATGATCATTTCATAAGGCATGCAAATGTCAAATCTCTGTAGTATACCTGAAACTAAAAAAATATTATATATCCAACTATATATATTTATTGTTGTTCAGTTGTTCAATCACGTCCTACTCTATGTGACCTCATGGACTGCACACGGCATGCCAGGCTCCTCTGTCCTCCACTACCTCCCAGAGTTTGCTCAAATTAAAGAAAATTTGAGCTGTTGTTCAATAGCTAAATTGTGTCTGACTCTTTGAGACCCCATGAACTGCAGCACGCCAGGCTTCCCTGTCTTCCACTATCTCTCAGAGTTTACTCAGATTCATGTCCATGATGCCATCCAACCATCTCATCTTCTGTCGCCAACCCCCCTCTCCTCCTGCCCTCAACCTTTCCCAGTATCAGGGTCTTTTTCCAATGACTCTTTCCAAGAGTCCAACTCTTGGAAAAGAGTTGGAAAGTCCAACTCTTTCCAAGTTGGCTCTTTGGAAAAGAGTTGGAAAGTCCAACTCTTTCCAAGTTGGCTCTTGGTATCAGGTGGCCAAAGTATTGCAGCTTCAGCTTCAGCATCAGTCCTTCCAGTGATTTTCTTCAGGACTGACTGGTTCTATCTCCATGCAGTCCAAGGGATTTTCAAGAGTCTTCTCCAGCCCCACTGTTTGAAAGTATCAGTTCTTCGGCACTCAGCCTCCCTTACGGTCCAACTCTCACATCTGTACGTGACTATCGGAAAAACCATAGCTTTGACTATATGGACCTTTGTCGGCAAAGTGATGTCTCTTCTTTATAGTATGCTGTCTAGGTTTGTCAAAGCTTTTCTTCTAAGGAGCAAGCATCTTTTAATTTCATGGCTTCAGTCACTGTCTGCAGAGATTTTGGAGCTAAAGAAAATAAAATCTGTCACTGTTTCCACTTTTGCCTCATCCATTCGCCATGAAGTGATGGGACCAGATGCCATGATCTTTGTTTTATTAAAGACCAGGGACTTTACTAAAATGAAACACAATTATTCTTTGAAACATAACCAGAAATAGAACCCTATTTAATGATTTTAACATTACACATCACTATTTCTAGATATTACTTTAGGTCATAAGCTATGACATCTACATTTTGAATGCAATATTGACATAACAAAATATCTATTTTTCACAAAAAAATGATAAAAGTAGCTACAATCTTTTGAGCTCTTACTACTTACCAGCTAATGTACTAAATTCTTTACATCTTTTACTTTGTTTAATTCTCACAATAACACTGTGAAACAAGGTGCTTCTGAAATTCCTAACTGAAGAAACTGATGATTAGAGAGCTTAACAGTAGAGCCACATTTAAAATCCAGTTGTAAAGTCTTGAAAGCTATATTATAAACCTCTAATAGTTAACTGTTTATCCCAGGAACACATGATAATAGTAAGATTCTATTAAGAAAACAGAGATAGCTTCCCTGGTGGCTCTTGCCAATGCAGGAGACACAGGTTGAATCCCTGATCTGGACAGAGTCCACATGCCACAGAGGAGCTAAGCCCACGCATCACAACTATCAAGCCTGAACTCTAGAGCCCGGGGGCCACGACTCCTGAGCCCATGGACTTCAACTACTGAAGCCCACAAGCCCCAGAACCCGTGCTCCACAACAAGAGAAGCCACCGCAACGAGAGGGTAGCCTCTGCTCTCTGCTGCTAGAAAAAAGCCCACACAGCAATGAAGACCTAGCACAGCCATAAATAAATAAATAAAATAGAGATATAAGATAATTTGCTAAAAGTTATATAGCTTATCAACAACATGGTGACTATAATAAACATATTTTCTGAATTCCAGTCCCTTAATCTAATTTTTTCATGAATATAGCTTATGTCTTTATTCATTTAATTGAAATGTAACACATACCACATTCTTGTTTAAAAAAAAAAAATCAAAGAATACTTACGTATTTAAAGTAAAATTAAAGGTAAAAGTAATCAGTTTGCTATATCCTTCTAGATTTTTTTCTAAATGTTGACAAATAGAAAAATATAGCTTTGTTTTTAATTTATTGTAATATAAATGAAACTATATATGTACTAGTACAAAATGTATTTTTCCCTTAGCAATATGTTTTACAGAATTTTCCATGCCAGTGAACACACACAAATAGAAAAATTATTTTAAGCTGCTACAGACTGTATCGAGGATTATTTATAATTTTTAATACCATAAACAATGCTTCAAAGAATATTATTACATCCCTTTTTGTGTATACTGTGCAAAGATATATGATCCATTATTTGTTAAATTACTTTAGAAGTGAAGTGAAATGAAGTCGCTCAGTCATGTCTGACTCTTTGCGACCCCATGGATTGTAGCATACCAGGCTCCTCTGTCCATGGGATTTTCCAGGCAAGGACACTGGAGTGGGTTGCCATTTCCTTCTCCAGGAGATCTTCCCAACCCAGGGATCGAACCCAGGTCTCCTGCATTGTAGGCACATGCTTTACCATCTGAGCCACCGGGGAAGTCTAAATTACTTTAATTTTATTTATTTATTTTTTCAGGCTGTGATGTTTTATTGGAGCAAAATTTCAACAAAAGGTGGCTTTTATTTACAGTTTAATGTGTGTGGTGACTGCTCAACCCACTTGGACTAGGTGAAGATAACAATTAAGCCTGCTTAAATATTGTCTTATTTTCAATTTGCATACAAAAAAGTTTGCTTCACATTCATACAACCCCCAATATTATAAATGAACAAATCCTCCCTCACCCACCCCTTAATTAAATATAAACCCAGTTTCAAAAAACATATAGTTTAGATTGGTTTAATCTTGAAATGTAATCCAATAAGACTAAACACTAAACACTTCAGGTCCTGTACCAAATAGTAAAAAAACATGCAACGCTTCACGAATTTGCGTGTCATCCTTGCGCAGGGGCCATGCTAATCTTCTCTGTATCATTCCAATTTTAGTATATGTGCTGCCGAAGCGAGCACTACTTTAATTTTAAATAAAATATTGTAATCATATATAAACTTTTTAAAGTAAAATTGAACGAAAAAGAGTCAAGATGAAAGACAGAAAACCCTTACCCATTGTCTTCTATGCTACAGGACTACCAGCCTAGTCATTCTCCTGTTTCCATATTTCTAAAAAATGTTTATACTGATATTTCTTAATTTATCAATACTAGATAGCAGATATATTCTTCCCATGGTAGAAGAGGTATTAGTTCTTGACTTATCAATTATCTATGTCTTTTCTTCATAATGAAGATTTACTTTCTCTCCTCAGACACACAACTCCCCTCTCCGCCGATATTTGGTTAAATCAGTAAGTTTTTTAAAATTTCAGATATACAAATAGTGTGAATTTCTGAAGCATATACTAAGACCATAATTCCTTTCTTGTACAACTTTTTCACCCTAGAGTTAATAACTGCTTAATTTTTTTTTCCCATTTGCTTTCTTTTCAACATACCTACCAATAGTATTTTTTTCCCAAATGCTCCAACACCACTCTGGCACATGATTCAATGATATTTTCCATATGTTCAAGCAAACCAGCTCCTGTTTTTCTTTCCTGGAAAACACCGTGGGCACTATAGTCTTGTACAAACAGCACCCTGGGATTTTCTTATGGTGCTCTTCTATGTTCAGCTTCCCACTGTTTAGATCCCTCGTCTTTTCTTATTAACTTGGTTTTTAGATTATGTAAGAGGACATTCTCTGTAGTTTTATCACTTTCAACTCCCTCGAGCATCCTGCCAGTTCTTTTGAGCCATATAATATCTACAGTATCAGTGATTATAATACATAAATTCTGTCCTAGGATAGTTCAGTTCAGTTCAGTCGCTCAGTCATGTCCGACTCTTTGTGACCCCATGAATCGCAGCACGCCAGGCCTCCCTGTCCATCACCAACTCCCGGAGTTCACCCAGATTCATGTCCATCGAGTCGGTGATGCCATCCATCCATCTCATCCTCTGTCGTCCCCTTCTCCTCCTGCCCCCAATCCCTCCCAGCATCAGAGTCCTTTCCAATGAGTCAACTCTTCGCATGAGGTGGCCAAAGTACTGGAGTTTCAGCTTTAGCATCATTCCTTCCAAAGGAATCCCAGGGCTGATCTCCTTCACAATGGACCGGTTGGATCTCCTTGCAGTCCAAGGGACTCTCAAGAGTCTTCTCCAACACCACAGTTCAAAAGCATCAATTCTTCGGCGCTCAGCCTTCTTCACAGTCCAACTCTCACATCCATACATGACCACAGGAAAAACCATAGCCTTGACTAGACGAACCTTTGTTGGCAAAGTGATGTCTCTGCTTTTCAATATGCTATCTAGGTTGGTCATAACTTTCCTTGTAAGGAGTAAGCGTCTTTTAGTTTCATGGCTGCAGTCACCATCTGTAGTGATTTTGGAGCCCAGAAAAATAAAGTCTGACACTGTTTCCACTGTTTCCCCATCTATTTGCCATGAAGGGATGGGACCAGATGCCATGATCTTCGTTTTCTGAATGTTGAGCTTGAAGCCAACTTTTTCACTCTCCTCTTTCACTTTCATCAAGAAGCTTTTTAGTTCCTCTTCACTTTCTGCCATAATGGTGATGTCATCTGCATATCTGAGGTGATTGGTATTTCTCCCAGCAATCTTGATTCTAGCTTGTGGTTCTTCCAGCCCAGCTGCATATCAATTAAATAAGCAGGGTGACAATATACAGCCTTGACGTACTCCTTTTCCTATTTGGAACCAGTCTGTTGTTCCATGTCCAGTTCTAACTGTTGCTGCCTGACCTGCATATAGGTTTCTCAAGAGGCCGGTCAGGTGGTCTGGGATTCCCATCTCTTTCAGAATTTTCCACAGTTTGTTGTGATCCACACAGTCAAAGGCTTTGGCATAGTCAATAAAGCAGAAATAGATGTTTTTCTGGAACTCTCTTGCTTTTTCCATGATCCAGCGGATGTTGGCAATTTGATCTCTGGTTCCTCTGCCTTTTCTAAAACCAGCTTGAACATCAGGAAGTTCACGGTTCATGTATTGCTGAAGCCTGGCTTGGAGCATTTTGAGCATGAACTTCACTAGCGTGTGAGATGAGTGCAATTGTGCAGTAGTTTGAGTATTCTTTGGCATTGCCTTTCTTTGGGATTGGAATGAAAACTGACCTTTTCCAGTCCTGTGGCCACTGCGGAGTTTTCCAAATTTGCTGGCATATTGAGTGCAGCACTTTCACAGCATCATCTTTTAGGATTTGAAACAGCTCAACTGCAATTTCATCACCTCCACTAGCTTTGTTCATAGTGATGCTTTCTAAGGCCCACTTGACTTCAGATTCCAGGATGTCTGGCTCTAGGTGAGTGATCATACCATCATGATTATCTGGGTTGTGAAGATCTTTTTTGTACAGTTCTTCTGTGTATTCTTGCCACCTCTTCTTAATATCTTCTGCTTCTGTTAGGTCCATACCATTTTTGCCCTTTATTGAGCCCATCTTTGCATGAAATGTCCCCTTGTTATCTCTAATTTCTTGAAGAGATCTCTAGTCTTTCCCATTCTGTTGTTTTCCTCTATTTCTTTCCATTGATCACTGAGGAAGGCTTTCTTATCTCTCCTTGCTATTATTTGGAACTCTGCATTCAAATGGGACTATCTTACTCATAGGAATCCACAGATTCAATGTAATTTCTATGAGAAATACCCAGGGCATTTTTCACAGAACTAGAACAAATAATTTTAAAATTTGTATGAAAATACAAAAGACCATGAGGAGTAAAAACAATCTTGAGAAAGAAGAACAGAGCTGGAAGAATCATGATATCTGACTTCAGACTATACTATAAAGCTACAGTCATCAAAACAGTATTGTGCTGGCACAAACAGACATGTGGATCAATGGAACACAGTAGAGAGACCAAAAATAACCCCACACACTAATGGTTAATTAATCTATGACAAAGGAGGCAAGACTACACAATGGAGAAAAGACAGTCTACAATAAGTGGTGCTGAGAAAACTGAACAACTAAATGTAAAATAATAAAATTAGAGAATTTTTAATGCCATATAAAAAAATAAAATCAAAATAAAGACCTGAATGTAAGACCAGAAACTGTAAAACTCCTAGAAGAAAACATAGGCAGAACACTCTTTAACATAAATCATAGTGATATTTTTTCTGAATCTGGGTTCTAAAGAAAAGGAAATAAAAGCAAAAATAAACCAATGGTACCCAATTAAACTTAAAAACTTTTGCACAGCAAAGGAAACAACTGACAAAATGAAGACAACTTACTGAACAGGAGAAAATATGTGCAAATGATGTGGCTGATAAGGGGTTAATATCCAAAATATATAAACAGTTCATATAAGTCAACATAAAAAAAAAAAAACCTGATTAAAAACTGGGCAGAATACTTGAATGGAATTTTTCCAAAGAAAACATACAGATGGCCAACAGGCACATGAAAAGATTGCTTTCATGTGTTCAACAATAATCAGAGAAAAGCAAATTAGATGCACAAGAGATATCACGTCATACCTATCAGAATGGCTATCATCAGAAAGAACACAAATAACAAGTATTGGCAAGGACGTGAAGAAAACGGAATCCTCGTACACTGTTGGTGGAACTGTATTTAGTGCAGCCATTGTGGAAAACAGTACAGAGGTTTCTCAGAAAACTAAAAATAGAACCACCATATGATGCAGCAATTCCACTCTAGGGTACATATCTGAAAAAAACAAAAACACTAATTTGAAAAGATACATGCACTCCAGTGTTTACAGCTGCATTATTTATAATAGCCAAGATATGAATGCAAATATTATACATGGAATATATATGGGTATTATTACTCAGCCATCAAAAATGAAATTTTGCCATCTGCAACAACATGGATGGACTTGGAGGGTATTATGCTAAGTGAAGTCAAGTCAGAGAAAGACAAATACTGTATGTTATCACTTACATGTGGAATCTAAAAAAACAAATGAATCAATACAACAAAATGGAGAACATGCTCACAAATACAGAGAACAAACTAATGGTTACCAATGGAGAGAAGAAAGGGGAAGGGGCAAGTTAGGGATAGGGGATTAAGAGGTACAAACTACTACGGATAGAAGACATAGGTTAGGGACTTCCCTAGTGGTTCAGTAGGGAAGAATCTGCCTTCCCATGGAGGGTTTGATTCCTGGTTGGGGAACCAAGACGCCACCTGCTCCAGGGCAACTAAGCCTGAGTGCTATAGCTAGAGAAGCCAGCAGGCCATAACCACTGAACCCACGCACCCCAGACCCCTCGCCACAAGAGAAAGCCACATGCTGCAATAAAGATACGGCATAGCCAAAAATAAAATAAAGTAAATAGGCTGGACTTCCCTGGTGGTCCAGTACTTAAGAATCCACCTGCCAATGCAGGGAACATGGGTTTGATCCCTGGTCTGAGGAGACTGGGCTTCCCAGGTGGCTGAGTGGTGAAGAACCCAAACAGGAGACATAGGTTTGATTTCTGGGTCAAGAAGATCCCCCAGAGAAGGAAATGGCAGCCCTCTCCAGTATTCTTGCCTGGGAAATCCCATGGACAGAGGCGCCTGGTGGGCGACACTCCATGGGGTTGCAAAGAGTTGGACGTGACTTAGCAATGAAAGGCCAGCAGCAACAGCAGCTGAGAGGATTCCACATGCTGTGGGGCACCTAAGCCTATGTGCCACAACTGCTAAAGCCTGCCGCACCCTAAATCCTGTGCTCTGCAACAAAAGAAGCCACTGTAATGAGAAGCCAGCACACTGCAACTGGAGAGGAGCCCCCGGTCACTGCAACTAAAGCAAGCCCGCAGGCAGCAATGAAAATCCATCAGAGCCAAAAAGTAAATAAATAACAATTCTAAAAATAAATAAATAGGCTACATGGATATATTGTACAATTTGGATAATACAGCTAACACTTTATGAAAAGTATACGTGGAGTATAACCTTTAAAAATTGTGAATCACTATGTGGCACATCTGTAACTATAATATTGTGCATCAACTATCCTTAATAAAACAGGAAAAATGTACAAAAAACAAATAAACAATTAACATGTATACTATAGTTTGTTTATTCTCCTGTCTGTGGGCATGTGAGCTGTATCCAGTTTTGGCTGTGATCAAGTTGCCATAAACATTTCTATATGAGTCATTTTGTAGACAAGTGTTATCATTTCTCTTGAAGAGGAATTGTTGAGTCATAAGGCAGGTATATGTTTGCTTTTTTAAGAAACTGTAGACCTTTCCCCAAAGTGACTGTAGCATTTTTACATGACCACACTCATTAGCATTTGGTGTGGACAGTCTTCTTATTTTAGCAATTGTGGTGGGTGAAATGGTAGTATATCTTGTCATTTTAATTTGCAATCAAATCCTTTTTTAAAAAGTTGAGATAATATAATAAATAATAGTAATATATAACAATTTCCAAGAGTCTCAGAATGATTTTTATCTGAATAGTAAATTTTTCCATACTAAGAAACTTTTTTGTTTCTGGTTACATTTGTCAGACAAAGCAATTACACTTTAAAAGCAAACATATTGTTAAGTAAATCTTTTATTAAAAGAATTAATGAATGAGAACATACAAATTTTATATTTTCAAGCAATCAGAGAAACAAATGTCACACATTAACTAATTAACATCTGATAACCCTGATAATAGCTTGAGAGTCAATACCCTAATAATCTTAGGTTTAAAGCAAAACTAGCCATTTATGTCATCAATGAATTCTAAAGTGATACAAAACAGAACTGAAGATGCCATTTCATGAAAACAAACTGCTTCAGGTGGTCATATTTGGGGGAATTATGACACAAAGATGCTTTTTACAAAAATGCTTTCTACAAAGTTATATATCACAGTACGGCAAGGGAAGAAACCCCAATATACCTTTAGTAAATGTTCATTTCTAGTTCTCTTAGCACAGCAAGCACTACATAATAGCATAAAAATGAAAGAAAAACTTGGGCCTCCACATTTTACCTACCTAAAGAATTAGTATCAGTTTTAGTAAATGTTATGAGCTCAACTGTAGCAACCCAAATTTTACATGTTGAAGACCTAACCAATGTGACCATTTTTGAAGACAGGGTCTTTAAAGAGGTTATTAAGTTAAAGTGAGGCCATTAAAGATGAGCCTAACCAATATGACTTGTGTCCCTATAAGAAGAGGAAATATGGATGCATACAGATACAGAGGGAACACTGTTTGAAGTCACAGGGAAATGACCATCTGTAAGCCAAGAATGTAAGCCAATAGAAACCAACCCTGCTGATAGCTTGATCTTAGACTTTTAGCCTGTGGAAATGTGAGAAAATAAATGTGTTAAGTCACCAAGTCTGTGATACACTGTTATAGTAGCCTGAAAAAAACCAGATACAGTATAATACTAATGGTGTAGGATACTTTCATATTAAAATCTGGTATTCACCAAACTTTTTTCTTTCAGTTCTAGACTAATTTGTTTAAGACTAGCGTTTTCTAACTTTAATGGCAGCTCTGGCAGGAAAGCAATGTATGAAAGTAGGAACTATTTAGATTAGAAAGAGTACTGACCTAGGACTCAAGGGAATAAATCTAAATCATATAGAACTTCACTTCATACATCCATCAAGTGTGGAATTATGGTACCCTCACCATTCCTGTCTACTGTCTACATATCTGTGTTACATAGTTTTAATCTTAGTTATTTACCATCAAACTATACAATAATCCCTCAAAGTATAACCCTGATAGATGAGATAGGTGAGAGACTTCTAGAGAAAAAAGTATTACTCAGTGTTAAAGAATGAAATGAATCTATCTGAGGTCACCATTATAGTAACAAAGGCACCTAATACACCTATTTTGGGAAACTTGAGAACAGTGAAGCAACTGCAATTCAAAGACTCCTTTATTTTTGTAAAGGTAGCTATGAAAAGCCAAAAAACTAACAACATGTGTGTGTATCACACACAGTATATAACTAGTTTAAAAGTCAGTAATACATCTTTAGGGTATAAAAATGAGTATATTTTAAAGCAAAGCTATTTATCACAAGGCCATATATTCTGACAAATCTAGATCAGGTTAAAAAAACTAAATTGTGGCTTAATACAGTAAAGAGAAAGCACAAAATCTCTGATTCAGTGTTAGCCAACATTAAAAAAAATCAATTATTTATTTTTCATGTTATAATTTGAATAACTTATTTTAAGTACACATTTATGTTGTACATTTGAACTTATAACATTTACACATTATAAAGTCAATTCCATTAGAAAATGAGGTTGTTTTAATTAAAGCAAACACATTAAATCTGAAGTTGTAGCTATTGTTGCAAAGTTCCATCAACCTTGATATCTAGCTTTTTCTATTTTTTTTTATGTTGTACTGCAGACAATCCAATTTCAACAAATGCCACATAAATGGTAACAGGTTTTTTTTTTTTTTTTAAATGGGCTTCTCCTACTCTTCAATTAACTAGAAAGGACAAAGTTCAGTAGGAGACAAACACAAGGACAAAGTAATCTGACAGCACAATTCATTGGTTGTAGTCTCTAAGGGTATTAATATTTGTGTTTTTTTTTTATAACTTTTATATAGCACATATAAAAACCAAAAAATATATACAAGCATATATAAATATATTTTTAAAGTATACAAAAATCAAAAATATAAAAGGACATAATAAAAAGTGGCAGTGTTTTTCCCTCCTCTTTTAGTTTTATTCACCAGAGACATCCTAGATATAATCCAAACATCCCATCAATAGGGAACTGGTTAAATACAACCATTAAAAGCTGCATGGCATGGCCAAAAAAAAAAAAGCTATTAAAAAGAATAAGGTAAATCCATATATTCTGCTGGGGAGATGTCCAAGATACACTGTTAAGGAAAAGCAGCAAGTAAGAGAACAGTATTAGGATTTTAAAAAGGCATTTAGATGACAACACACACACTCAGATAGCACTAGTAGGAAATGCAGTTTCATTTTTCTGTATTATCTGAATTTGTAATCACAACATAGCATTTCTTTTAGAAATAAAATTAATAAATCAATGGCGTAATGAACAAGAAGCCTGACAGTTTCCATTGTATGTGCTATTTAGAAGGAAAAACACCAATAGAGTATACTAACGCATATATATGGAATTTAGAAAGATGGTAACAATAACCCAGTGTACGAGACAGCAAAAGAGACACTGATGTACAGAACAGTCTTATGGACTCTGTGGGAGAGGGAGAGGGTGGGAAGATTTGGGAGAATGGCATTGAAACATGTAAAATATCATGTAAGAAACGAGTTGCCAGTCCAGGTTCGATGCATGATACTGGATGCTTGGGGCTAGTGCACTGGGACAACCCAGAGGGATGGTATGGGGAGGGAGGAGGGAGGAGGGTTCAGGATGGGGAACACATGTATACCTGTGGCGGATTCATTTTGATATTTGGCAAAACTAATACAATTATGTAAAGTTTAAAAAAAAAAAACAACCCAAAAAAAAGAAGTCCTAGGTAACATAGCAGCTAGGGTTTGCAAATCGTCTCCTTGAAGAATCAATCCAATCATGCCTTATATCTCAGTCACTGCACAAGCCAACATTTCCCAGGTAATCCCTTATATCACAGTCTCTCATCTCCATTAAATTTTGTATGTCCCTTAAAATAACCCAGACTCATATCCTTCCTCTTCAACCTCCCCAACTCTTCCACTGTGCTCTCTGGAGCTCAATATCTATCATCTACAAATCTCCATCTGCAGGCTCTTCGCTGAGTTACGTTACCGACACTTGACTCCCTTGGACATACTGTTTTCCTTGAGCCTTCCCAGGCAGTGTCAGTGTTTTCCTTCATTCCTCACTTCATGGGCGTAGAGACAGATTAGATGTCTTTCTTGCTCCTCACTGCCACCTACCTTCTCCCTAAAACCCTTTAAAACTATGCTGTTGGACTATTTCATTCACTACCCACTACCGTTAAGAGTCTTCAGCAAACCTGCACATCATATGGTCTCATTATTCAAATATTTAGCACCTACCTTACTGTCCTTCCATTACAACTTTTAGAAAGTTTTAGTGATTTCAGTGTCTACACAGATGATCTTCCCAACATTCAGAGGTGATGGACCTCGTCACCTCCAACAATCTTGTCCTCTATTTCAAATCAGTCCCATGATCATCTCCTAAGGCCATGTCACTACTAATAACCTTCATAATACTCATTTCAAGCATCTCACTCTTCACCTACCAGCTCCTATCTTATCAACTCACTCCCATTGAATATGGACTTCAATAATTTAAACTCCACCAGGACCTTTAACCAATGCTCCCTACAATCCTCACTACCCTCCTTTCTTGGTCCATCATTATAATAACCCCCTTGCATAGATTCTCAAATCATTTATCCCACTGTCAAACTCACTTTGCAAATTCCTAGTTAACACCAACTCTCTTCTTATTCCAGCTGAATGTGAAAAAAGTAAACGTCAAACATACTGACTCGTCTTCCTTTAATTCATGACCACTAATTTTAAGAAAGCGCTTAACGCTGCTTATCAACTTACTATATATTTTCTAAATCAGCTTACATTCTCTTCCTTCCCTCTCCTCATTCTCATTGAGAAAACAAAAACAATTAGAACTTGCATAAGTTCCCATCACTAAAGTTGCCAATCTATATATACATACCTGTAGTCATAAGCTCTTTCTCCTTATTACATTGATAAAACTATCCATGCTCCTATAAGAGGCCATCTCTTCCACTTATCTACCAGACTCCATCCCATATAAACCACCAAGGATATTACGCCTGCAACTGTCTTCTCTCTCACGTTACCTAACTTTCCCCTCTCTATCAGTCAGTCCTCAAAGTATAAAGTACCTCCAATGTTAAAGTACAAGTTTCTTGACCAGCATGTCACCTTCCCAATGTCCCATTTCTCTTCTGCCTGTTAAAACCAAATTTGAAACAGCAATCTCTTCCTGCTGCCGCTGCTTTCTGTAACCCCACTGTCTCTTAAGAAACATTTAATTGTGTTAAAATACATAGCACAAAATTTACCTTTTTAAGTGTATGGTTCAGTGGTATTAAATATATTCACAATGTTGTGCGATCATCACAACCATCCATCTCCAGAGCTCTTCTCTCCTTGTAAAACTGAAACTCTACACTCATACAGCTACCCACAACAAATCTCCTATCTCCCCATTCCCTCCTCCCCTAGCCTTTGGCAATCACTATTCCACCTTCACTCTCTGTAATTTTGACTATACTAAGTACTTCATATAAAGGAAATCATACAGTATTTGCCTTTTTGTGCTTGACATTTCACTTAGCATAATGTCCTCAAGATTCATCCAGGCTGTGGCATATTACAATTTCATTCCTTTTTGAGGCTGAACAATATTCCACTGTACATCATATTTTGCTTCTCCATTCATCTGTTGGGGAAGCCAAGGTCTTTTACTCTGTGGATCACAAGAAACTGCAGAAAATTCTTCAAGAGATGGGAATACCAGACCTCCTGACCTGCCTCCTGAGAAATCTGTATGCAGGTCAGGAAGCAACAGTTAGAACTGGACATGGAACAACAGGCTGGTTGCAAACAGGGAAAGGAGTACGTCAAGGCTGTATATTGTCACCCTGTTTATTTAACTGCTATGCAGAGTACATCATGAGAAACGCTGGGCTAGATGAAACACAAGCTGGAATCAAGATTGCTGGGAGAAATATCAATAACCTCAGATATGCAGATGACACCACCCTTATGGCAGAAAGTGAAGAGGAACTAAAGAGCCTCTTGATGAAAGTGAAAGAAGAGAGTGAAAAAGTTGGTTTAAAATTCAACATTCAGAAAACTAAGATCATGGCATCCAGTCCCATCACTTCCTGGCAAATAGATGGGGAAACAATGGAAACAGTGAGAGACTTTATTTTGGGGGGCTCCAAAATCACTGCAGATGATGACTACAGCCATGAAATTAAAAGATGCTTGCTCCTTAGAAGAAAAGTTATGACCAACCTAGACAGCGTATTAAAAAGCAGAGACATTACTTTGCCAACAAAGGTCCATCTAGTCACAGCTATTTTGGAGAAGGAAATGGCAACCCACTCCACTGTTCTTGCCTGGAGAATCCCAGGGACCAGGGAGCCTGGTGGGCTGCCGTCTATGGGGTCACACAGAGTCGGACACGACTGAAGCGACTTAGCAGCAGCAGTCACAGCTTCGGTTTTTCCAGTAATCATGTACGGATGTGAGAGTTGGGACTATAAAGAAAGCTGAGCACCAAAGAATTGATGCTTTTGAACTGTAGGGTTGGAGAAGACTCTTGAGAGTCCCTTGAACTGCAAGGAGATCTAACCAGTCCATCCTAAAGGAAATCATTCCTGAATATTCATTGGAAAGACTGATGCTGAAGCTGAAACTCCAATACTTTGGCCACCTGACATGAAGAACTGACTCCTATGAAAAGACCCTGATGCTGGGAAAGATTGAAGGCAGGAGGAGAAGGGGATGACAGAGGATGAGATGGTTGGATGGCATCACTGACTCAATGGACATGAGTTTGAATAAACTCAGCAAGTTGGTGACGGATGGGAGGCCTGGAGTGCTGCAGTCCATGGGGTCACAAAGAGTCAGACACGACTAAGTGACTGAACTCTATCTGTTGATGGACACTTTGGGTATTTCCATTTTAATTATTGTGCAAAATGCAGCTATAAACATAGGTGTATAAATATCTCTTTGAGACTTTGCTCTCAATTCTCTCGGGTAATTCTAACCTGGTAATTCTATTTTTAATTTTTTGAAGAATTATCATACGGTTTTCACAGCAGTTGTACCATTTTATATTCCTATGAACAATGTACAAGGGTTCCAATTTCTCCATATTCTCACCAATACCTGTCATTTTCTGTTTTCTTTTCTAGAGGAGCCATCCTAATGAGTGTGACATTGTATCTCATTATAGTTCCAATTTGCAAGAAAAGATAATAAAGCCTTCTTAAGTGAATAATGCAAAGAAATAGAGGAAAACAACAGAATGAGAAAGATTAGAGATCTCGTCAAGAAAATAAGAGATTCGAAGGCAATATTTCATGCAAAGACAGGCACAATAAACGACAGAAATGGTATGGACCTAAAAGAAGCAGAAGATAACAAGAAGAGATGGCAAGAATACACATAATTTATTGAAAAAAAAGATGTTAATGAACCAGATAACCACAATGGTGTGATCACTCACCTACAGCCAGACATCCTGGAGTATGAAGTCAAGTGGGCCTTAGGAAGCATTACTACCAACAAAGCTAGTGGAGATGATGTAATTCCAGCTGAGCTATTTCAAATTCTAAAAGATGATGCTGACAAAGTACTGCACTCAATATGCCAGCAAATTTGGAAAACTCAGCAGTGGCCAGGACTGGAAAAGGTTCAGTTTTCATTCTAATTCCAAAGAAGGGCAATGCCAAAGAATGTTCAAACTACCATACAGTTGCACTCATTTCACAAGCTAGCAAGGTAATGTTCAATATCCTTCAAGCTAGGTTTCAACAGTACATGAACCAAGGACTTTCAGATGTTCAAGGTGGATTTAGAAAAGGCAGAGGAATCAGAGATCAAATTGCCAACATCTGTTGAATCATAGAAAAAGCAAGGAAATTCCAGCAAAACATCTACTTCTGCTTCACTGACAATGCTAAACCCTTTGACTGTGTGGATCACAACAACACGGAAAATTCTTCAAGACATGGGAATAGCAGACCACCTTACCCGCCTCCTGAAAAGCCTATATACAAGTTAAGAAGCAACAGATAGAACTGGACATGGAACAATGGACTGGTTCAAAATTGGGAAAGGAGTAGGTCAAGGCTGTATACTGTCACTCGGCTTATTTAACTTGCACACAGGATACATCATGTGAAATGCCAGATGGGATGAAGCACAAGCCAGAATCAAGATTGCCAGAAGAAATATCAATAACCTCAGATATGCAGATGACACCACCCTTATGGAAGAAAGTGAAGAGGAACTAAAGAGACTCTTGATGAAAGTGAGAGAAGAGGGTGAAAAAGGTGGCTTAAAACTCAACATCAAAAAACTAAGATCATGGCATCTGGTCCCATCACTTTGTGGCAATAGATGGGGAAACAATGGAAACAGTGAGAGACTTTATTTTATTGGGCTCCAAAATCATTGCAGATGGTGACTGCAGCCATGAAATTAAAAAGACGCTTGCTCCTTGGAAGAAAAGCTATGACCCACCTAGCATATTAAAAAGCAGAGACATTACTTTGCCAACAAAGGTCCACATACTCTAAGCTTTGGTTTTTCCAGTAGTCATTTATGGATGTGAGAGTTGGACCATAAAGAAAGCTGGGCGCTTAAGAACTGATACTTCTGAATTGTGGTGTTGGAGAAGACGCTCAAGAGTCCTTTGGACTGCAAGGAGATCAAACCAGTTAATCCTAAAGAAAATCAATCTTTTGATGCTGAAGCTGACCTCCACTATTTTGGTCACCTGATTCAAAGACCACTGACTCATTAGAAAAGACCCTGATGCTGGGAAAGATTGAAGGCAGGAGAAGGGAATGACAGAGGACAAGATGGCTGGATGGCATCACCGACTCAATGGACATGAGTTTAAGCAAGCTCCGGGAGATGGTGATGAACAGGGAAGCCTGGTGTGCTGCAGTCCATGGGGTCAAAAAGAGTCAGATACAACTGAGCAACTGAACAACAACAACAAATGCAGATGACGCCACCCTAATGGTGAAGTGAAGTGAACTAAAGTGAAGTGAAGTGAAGAGGAACTAAAGAGCCTCTTGATGAAGGTGAAAAAGGAGAGTGAAAAAGCTGGCCTAAAACTCAACATTCAGAAAACGAAGATCATGGTATCTGGTCTCATGGCTTCTGGCAAATAGATGGGGAAACAACAGAAACAGTGACAGACAATTTTCTTAGGGCTCCAAAATCACTGCAGAAGGTGACTGCAGCCATGAACTTAAAAGATATTTGCTTCTTGAAAGAAAAGCTATGACAAACCTAGATAGCATATTAAAAAGCAGAGACATCACTTTGCTGACAAAGGTCCATCTATTCAAAGCTATGGTTTTCCAGTAGTCCTGTATGGATGTGTCTTTCCTGGTGGCTCAGAGGGTAAAGCATCTGCCTGCTATGCGGGAAACCTGGGTTCAATCCCTGCATTGGGAAGATCCCCTGGAGAAGGAAATGGCAAGCCACTCTGCTACTCTTCCCTGGAAAATCCCATGGATGGAGAAGCCTGGTAGGCTACAGTCCATGGGGTCAAAGAGTCGGACATGACTTAGCAACTTCACTTCACTTGTATGGATGTGAGAGTTAGACCATAAAGAAAGCTGAGTGCCAAAGAATTGATGCTTTTGAACTGGAGAAGACTCTTTGAGATCCCTTGGAAAGCAAGGAGATCCAACCAGTCAATCCTAAAGGAAATCAACCTTGACCATTCATTGGAAGGACTGATGTTGAAGCTCCAATACTTTGGCCACCTGATGCAAAGAGCCAATTCATTGGAAATGACCTTGATACTGTGAAAGATTGACGGTAGGAGGAGAAGGGAACAACAGAGGATGAGATGGTTGGATGGCATCATCCACTCAATAGACATGAGTTTAAGCAAACTCCAGGAGATAGTGAATGACAGGGAGGTCTGGTCTGGCATGCTACAGTTCATGGGGTTGCGGATAGTCGGACATAACCGAGAAACTGAATAACAGCAATTAGTGATGTTGAGCATCTTCTCATGTGCTTATTGATTATTTGCATATCTCCTCTGAAGAAATGTCTATTCAAAGCCTTTGTTCCTTTGTTAATTGGATTTGTTTTTTTGATGTTGTGTTTTAGGTGTTCTCTATATATTCTGGATATTAAGCCCTGATCACATACATGATTATAAATATTTTCTTCTCCTCTGTGGTTGCTTTAACTGCTTTTTAAAATTTTTATTTTATATTGGAGCATCATTGATTAACATTGTTCTGTAATTTTCAGGTGTACAGCAAAGTGATTCCATTATACAAATACCCCATCCTTTTTCAAATTCTTTTCCCATTTAGGTTATTACAGAATATTGAGCAGAGTTTCCTGTGCTATACAGTAGGTACTTGTTGGTTATCTATTTTAAAATATAGTAATATGTACATGTCAATCTCAAACTCCCAATCTATCCCTCCTCCCATCCTTCCCCTAGCCCCGAGAACGACAAGTTCGTTCTCTGTGAGTCTGTTTCTGTTTTATAAATAGATTCATTTGTATAATTTTTTAAAGATTCTGCATATGAAGACTATCCTATGATACTTGTCTATCTCTGTCTTACCTTACTTAGTTATCATAATCTCCAGGTCTACCCATGCTGCTGCAAATGTCATTATTTCATTCTTTTTATGGCTGAGTAGTAGTCCACTGTATACCTGTACGACATCTTCTTTCTCCATACATGTTGAAGGACAATTAGGTAGCTTACTGGTGGCTCAGCTGGTAAAGAATCCGCCTGCAATGCAGGAGACCTGGGTTTGATCCCTGGGTTGGGAAGATCCCCTGGAGAAGGGAATAGGGCTACCCACTCCAGTATTGTGGCCTGTATAGTCCATGGGGTCACAAAGATCAGACACGACTGAGCGACTTTCATTTCACATGCCTTGGCTATTGTAAACAGTGCTCACTGGAGTGCATGTATCTTTTTGAACCATGTTTTTCTCTAAATATATGCCCAGGAGTGGGATTGCTGGATCATATGGTAATATCCAACATATCACTGTAAAATCCAACGCTGTAAAACTTTCACCCTAGATTTTCTCCTAGGAGTTTTACTGTTTTAGGTCTCACATTTCAGTCTTTGATTCATTTCGATTAAACCTTTGCATATGGTGTTAGGTAGGGGTCCAACTTCATTCTTGTGTATGTGGATTGGAGAAGGCAATGGTAACCCACTCCAGTACCCTTGCCTGGAAAATCCCATGGACGGTCCATGGGGTTGCTAAGAGTTGGACACGACTGAGCGACTTCACTTTCACTTTTCACTTTCATGCATTGGAGAAGGAAATGGCAACCCACTCCAGTGTTCTTGCCTGGAGAATCCCAGGGACAAGGGAGCCTGATGGGCTGCCGTCTATGGGGTCACACAGAGTCGGACACAACTGAAGGGACTTAGCAGCAGCAGCAGCAGCAGCCAGTTTTCCCAACATTATTTGTTGCAAAGACTGTCCTTTGCCTATTGAATGGTCATGGCACCCTTTCCAGAAATAATTTCACCATATATGTGAGGGTTTATTTCTTGGCTCTCTATACTATTCCATTGTTCTTTATACCTGTCTTAGGCAAGTATACACACAGTTTTGATTATTGAAGCATTACAGTGTGTTTATAATCAGGAATTGTGAGTTTGATTTTACTCTTTCTGCCTCCAAGATTGTTTTAGCTATCTGGGAACCCTTTAGATTCCACATGAGTTTTAGGATAGGTTTTTCTATTTCTGCAAAACACATAATTGGGATTTTGATAGGAATAGCATTGAATCTATTTCACTTTGGGTAGAAATCTTAACAGTATTACATATTCTAATCCACAAACATGGAATTTCTTCCCATGTGCATGTTTTCTTTAATTTCTTTCAACAATGTTTTGTAGTTTGTTGTAGAAGTCTTTAACCCCTTTAGTTAAGTTAATTCCTCGTACTTTATTCTTTTTGATCCTATTGAGGACAGAACTGCTTTTGTAATTTCCTTTTCATATTGTTTACATATAGAAACACAACTGATTTTTATGTATTGACTTAGTATCCTGCTACTCTGCAGAATTCATTTAGTAAGTTGATGTGTTTTGTGCGTGTGTGTTGTAACCTTTAGGGTTTTCTACATATAAGCTCATATCATCTATAAACAGATTGTTTTACTTCTACATTTCCAATCTGAATGCCATTTCTTTTTCTTGTCTAACTGCTCTGACTAGAATATTGAGTACTATGCTGAATAGAAGTAGTGAAAGTGAGAAGTACTATTTTGATTAGAAACAGTGATAGCTCTGCTCTTATTTATGGCTCAGTTAGAATGCTTGGAGTCTTAAAGATACCAACATCTCAGTTTACTTAGATAAAACTTTTGATCCCAGGACTATAGCTTATAAAAAACAATGTCTTTTCTATTTTATCTAGATTTAGATTTTGAATTTGAGAAGCAAAGATCATACCTGAATCCAAATCTTTGAAAGTATCTAAAGAAATGTTTCTTAGTTTTTCAGAAGGCTGCATTTTAAAAGTGTGTTTTATTTGTAAAAGGTCATTTTAGGAAATTTATGGTAGGTAAAAAGCACCAAACTAAAATTATAAATTAAATATAAGTCATAATGAGATAGTATAGCATTAAATCTAGCTTTACATCAAAGAGGATTTCTTTCTACTTGACACAAATTCCACTCATCTAAATAATCTCTACCTGATAAAGGAATATGCCCTTAGGAATTCTACCAGTTAAATAGTTCAATTTCTGAAGGAACTATTTTTAAATAAGGCTTAAATATACACCAAAACCCCAACACAGTTGGCAGCTTCAGAGAAGCTTAATTACCCTTATTCTCTTCACCATCCAAAGAAACCAATCCAGTGACTACCACAGTACTTATTACCTGCTGTGAGCACAGTCAAATGGATTCCCCACTGTTAAATTCAGAAAATAAACTAGGGAAGAAGAAAAAAAGAAAAAAAATAGGAATGCTCATGGGGGAAGTAACAAAATACAGCAACCAGGGACAAAATGAAAATCTCAGCCAGGCTTTTGATACTGAGAAAGACCTGAGAAATCATTTTCAGGAATTATATGAAAAACATCTAGGAAAATACCTTTGTTCATAGTGGCACAATCTGAATTTGAAATTATCTGATAAGCTCAATAAATGAAAACTTAAAAAAAAGACGGTCTTAAAACTTTTTTTTGGCAGAAGAACCTATAATAGCACAAAGCATGTGTTATTTTCATAATGAGAATAAGAAATAATTGGCAGTAGACACTGGAGCAGAGGTTAAATTCATTTTGCTTTTCAGCTATAGCTTCCCTTCTGAAGTCACCATAAAATTGGTTCTGTGCTGTTTAAGTTAAACCAAGAGTAGTGGCATCAAGCTAAACGAATCTGACTGCAGAGAGCTACTGTCTGTTTTACAACGGTTTTTGGAAAAAATGTCTCCTTAATGGAAATGCTGAATTATAACCTTAACCATAGCAACACCTCAGGAAAAATTATCATAGAAGTAATGGACTGAAAGAAATAAGAGAACAGGTGTTATATTTAAAAAGTGCTATAATTCTCTAGCTAGAAAAATTAGTATCAACAAATAGACAACAACAATGGCAACAATTACAGCAATAAGAATGAACTCTAGGTTTCATCAGAAAAAAAATCTTATCAAGGGTAAACTTTTATTTCCAGTGAATACAGACAGTTCTTACTATAAGGAATCTCTGTTAACTAATTACTGATAATATCATATCATGTATTTGTATGGTACTTTACAAAAGGTTTTCACATATATTATCTTGGTTATCCTTATCAAATCCTATGGCGTATGCACAATAGATATTAAAGCATAAAATCATAAAATTGGAAGGAAGCATAGATTATGTAGTCAAATTTCAATTTACAAGTAGGACTTCTTTCTATAGTTCTATAACATCTGATTAGTTAGATCCTGCTATAATTTATTTCAGTTCAGTTCAGTTCAGTCACTCAGTTGTGTCCGACTCTTTGCGACCCCATGAACTGCAGCACGCCAGGCCTCCCTGTCCATCACCAACTCCCGGAGTTCACTCACACTCACGTCCATTGAGTCGGTGATGCCATCCAGCCATCTCATCCTCTGTCGTCCCCTTCTCCTCCTGCCCCCAATCCCTCCCAGCATCAGAGTCTTTTCCGATGAGTCAACTCTTCGCATGAGGTGGCCAAAGTACTGGAGTTTCAGCTTTAGCATCATTCCTTCCAAAGAACACCCAGGACTGATCTCCTTCACAATGGACTGGTTGGATCTCCTTGCAGTCCAAGGGACTGTGAAGAGTCTTCTCCAGCACCACAGTTCAAAAGCATTAATTCTTTGGTGCTCAGCTTTCTTCACAGTCCAACTCTCATATCCATACATGACTACTGGAAAAAACCATAGCCTTGACTAGACAGACCTTTGGTGGCAAAGTAATGTCTCTGCTTTTGAATATGCTATCTAGGTTGGTCATAACTTTCCTTCCCAGGAGTAAGCGTCTTTTAATTTCATGGCTGCAGTCACCATCTGCAGTGATTTTGGAGCCCCCAAAAAACAAAGCCTGACACTGTTTCCACTGTTTCCCCATCTATTTGCCATGAAGGGATGGGACCAGATGCCATGATCTTCATTTTCTGAATGCTGAGCTTTAAGTCAACTTTTTCACTCTCCTCTTTCACTTTCACCAAGAGGCTTTTTAGTTCCTCTTCACTTTCTGCCATAAGGGTGGTGTCATCTGCATAACTGAGGTTACTGACATTTCTCCCGGCAATCTTGATTTCAGCTTTTGCCTCTTCCAGCCCAGGGTTCCTCATGATGTACTCTGCATAGAAGTTAAATAAGCAGGGTGACAAAATACAGCCTTGACATACTCCTTTTCCTATTTGGAACCAGTCTGTTGTTCCATGTCCAGTTCTAACTGTTGCTTCCTGACCTGCATACAAATTTTTCAAGAGGCAGATCAGGTGGTCTGGTGTTCCCATCTCTTGAAGAATTTTCCACAGTTTATTGTGATCCACACAGTCAAAGGCTTTGGCATAGTCAATAAAGCAGAAATAGATGTTTTTCTGGAACTTTGCTTTTTCCATGATTCAGCGGATGTTGGCAATTTGATCTCTGGTTCCTCTTCCTTTTCTAAAACCAGCTTGAACATCAGGAGGTTCACAGTTCACGTATTGCTTAAGCCGGTCTTGGAGAATTGTAAGCATTACCTTACTAGCGTGTGAGATGAGTGCAATTGTGCAGTAGTTTGAGCATTCTTTGGCATTGCCTTTCTTTGGGATTGGAATGAAAACTGACCTTTTCCAGTCCTGTGGCCACTGCTGAGTTTTCCAAATTTGCTGGCATATTGAGTGCAGCACTTTCACAGCATCATCTCTCAGGATTTGAAAGAGCTCTACTGGAATTCCATCACCCCCACTAGCTTTGTTTGTAGTGATGCTTTCTAAGGCCCACTTGACTTCACATTCCAGGATGTCTGGCTCTAGGTGAGTGGTCACACCATCTTGTTTATCTGGGTCGTGAAGATCTTTTTTGTACAGTTCTTCTGTGTATTCTTGCCACCTCTTAATATCTTCTGCTTCTGTTAGGTCCGTACCACTTCTGTCCTTTATTGAGCCCATATTTGCATGAAATGTCCCCTTGGTATCTCTAATTTTCTTGAAGAGATCTCTAGTCTTTTCCATTCTGTTGTTTTCCTCTATTTCTTTGCATTGATCGCTGAGGAAGGCTTTCTTATCTCTTCTTGCTATTCTTTGGAACTCTGCATTCAGATGCTTATATCTTTCCTTTTCTCCTTTGCTTTTCACTTCTGTTCTTTTCACAGCTATTTCTAAGGCCTCCCCAGACAGCCATTTTGCTTTTTTGCATTTCTTTTCCATGGGGATGGTCTTGATCCCTGTCTCCTATACAATGTCATGAACCTCAGTCCATAGTTCATTAGGCACTCTATCTATTAGATCTAGTCCCTTAAATCTATTTCTCACTTCTACTGTATAATCATATGGGATTTGATTTAGGTCATACCTGAATGGTCTAGTGGTTTTCCCTACTTTCTTCAATTTAAGTCTGAATTTGGTAATAAGTTCATGATCTGAGCTACAGGCAGCTCCCAGTCTTGTTTTTGCTGACTGTGTAGAGCTTCTCCATCTTTGGCTGCCAAGAATATAATCAATCTGATTTCGGTGTTAACCATCTGGTGATGTCCATGTGTAGAGTCTTCTCTTATGTTGTTGGAAGAGGGTGTTTGCTATGACCAGTGCGTTCTCTTGGCAAAACTCTATTAGCCTTTGCCCTGCTTCATTCCGTATTCCAAGGCCAAATTTGCCTGTTACTCCAGGTGTTTCTTGACTTCCTACTTTTGCGTTCCAGTCCCCTGTAATGAAAAGGACATCTTTTTTGGGTGTTAGTTCTAAAATGTCTTGTAGGTCTTCATAGAACCGTTCAACTTCAGCTTCTTCAGCATTACTGGTGGGGCATAGACTTGGATTACTGTGATACTGAATGGTTTGCCTTGGAAACGAACAGAGATCATTCTGTCGTTTTTGAGATTGCATCCAGGTACTGCATTTTCGGCTCTTTTGTTGACCATGATGGCTACTCCATTTCTTCTGAGGGATTCCTGCCCGCAGTAGTAGATATGATGGTCATCTGAGTTGAATTCACCCATTCCAGACCATTTCAGTTTGCTGATTCCTAGAATGTTGACTTTCACTCTTGCCATCTCCTGTTTGACCACTTCTAATTTACCTTGATTCGTGGACCTAACATTCCAGGTTCCTATGCAATACTGCTCTTTACAGCATCGGACCTTGCTTCTATCACCAGTCACATCCACAACTGGGTATTGTTTTTGCTTTGGCTCCATCCCTTCATTCTTTCTGGAGTTATTTCTCCACTGACCTCCAGTAGCATATCCAGTAGCATAATTTATTTAGTCACAGAGAATCATCAAAGACTTAGGAAGACCGAACAAGGCTTAACTGAGTATTTCCTTAAACAGGATCAGGTAAATGGGGAATAGAAAATTCTGCCTTTATCAGTTACTTTCTGTTTATTTATAATTTATTATGTGCCAGGCATTGTCTTTATGTATATGATCTCATTTAATCCCTAATTGATGTGAAAAGCTGACTCACTGGAAAAGACCCTGAGGCTGGGAATGAACGATTGAAAGCAAAAGAAGAGGGCAGCAGGGGATGAGATGGTCAGATAGCATCACCGACTAAATGGACACTAATTTCAGCAACTCCGGGAGAGAATGAAGAACAGAGAAGTCTGGCATGCTGCGGTCCAGGGGGTTGCAAAGAGTCAGACATGACTCAGCGACTGAACAAAAACAATCCCTCAAACAGTCTGTAGGGAGCAGCTCAGTTCAGTTCAGTCGTTCAGTCATGTCCAACTCTTTGTGACCCCATGAATTGCAGCACGCCAGGCCTCCCTGCCCATCACCAACTCACGGAGTTCACCCAGACTCACGTCCATCGAGTCAGTGATGCCATCCAGCCATCTCATCCTCTGTCGTCCCCTTCTCCTCCTGCCCCCAATCCCTCCCAGCATCAGAGTCTTTTCCGATGAGTCAACTCTTCGCATGAGGTGGCCAAAGTACTGGAGTTTCAGCTTTAGCATCATTCCTTCCAAAGAAATCCCAGGGCTGATCTCCTTCAGAATGGACTGGTTGGATCTCCTTGCAGTCCAAGGGGCTCTCAAGAGTCTTCTCCAACACCACAGTTCAAAAGCATCAATTCTTCGGCACTCAGCCTTCTTCACAGTCCAACTCGAACATCCATACATGACCACAGGAAAAACCATAGCCTTGACTAGACAGACCTTTGTTGGCAAAGTAATGTCTCTGTTTTTGAATATGCTATCTAGGTTGGTCATAACTTTCCTTGTAAGGAGTAAGCGTCTTTTTTTTTTTTTTTTTGCCAACAATGGTTAATGTGATTTTTTATTTTATTTTATTTTATTTTTTTATACCTGTGGCGGATTCATTTTGATATTTGGCAAAACTAATACAATTATGTAAAGTTTAAAAATACAATAAAATTGTAAGCGTCTTTTAATTTCATGGCTGCAGTCACCATCTGCAGTGATTTAAGGAGCAGCTATTAACTGCCTAAATAGAATATTTTGCTAGAAACTATTTTTTCCCAAACTATTTAATGGCCTTTAAAAATCTGTTTAAATAGAACATGTCTGAGAATGCATGTTGAATAGTAGGCATAGCTGAAGATATGATTATTCCCATTTTATAGATAAGAAAAATGAGTTAAGTGAATCAGTCAGAAAAGTAATGGGGGCAGAAACTAGAATACACATCTTTAATCCACTAGGCCAATATTAATTGTTTCCTAATGCAAAGTAAGTCAACTACAATGCATTTTAATAGAGATAAACATTTTGAAAGTCCCTTGAATTTACAACAGAAATAAAACTATTTGGGGTAATAATAGTGTTTAATACAGCCAACTCTTAGTTTAGAGAGAGTTATAAGGATATAAAGATCAGGACTTTTCAAATTAACAAACTAGTGACCATATATGATCAATGTAGTCTTTGGTCACTGCAACTATTGATACGATATACTTGTGGCTTACAACAAAATCAGACACAAACAGAAAAGCCTGCCTCACTGTTCTTTCTCTTTCCCTCTATCCTCTCCTCTCTTTCTCATATACACACACCACAAAATGACAACAGCCTAAAATGCTAAGCAGTGATAACCATGGAAGACAAGAAGAAATGTCAAAAATCTATATTTAAATTAACCTTGCCACAGATTATGTGCTGAGTCTATGTAAAAATCACATCTTTCTCAAAAAATCAGGCTTTGTTCACAAAACTTTCTCAAAAATCAGGTTTTGTCCACATGTTATATCAAAATCTGTTCAACTCACCACATCAAATTAATATAACTTATCACTGGTAATATTAACCTTGACCCCTTGGTTAAGACAGTGTTTGCAGGTTTCCCAGTATAATTTGGAAGTGAGTCAGCCCTGAAGTCAGGGACAGTTAACTCTCGTAGTCTCACTTCTTGGAAAAGAGGACTTCACTTCTGTGTATTCTTCTAAAAAATATCTATAACCCCAGTCGAGTCATTTAGAAAACATTAATCAGATTAATTCAATTGAAGAACATTCCATAAAACATCTGGCCAGAATTCCTTAAGACGGTCAAGGTCATAGGAAACAAGGAAAGACTTAACAACTGTTGTACACCAGAACAGACCAAGGAGCCATGAAGATTAAATGCAATAAGATATCTTGGAAAGGGGCCTAGAATAAAAAAGGGACACTAGCAGAAAAACTATGACATCCAAATTAAACCTGAAGCTTAGTTAATAACAATGTACCAGTGCTGGTTTCTTAGTTTGGTACAAGATGCTATGGTAATATAAGATGTAAACCTTAGGGGAAACTGGTTAAGAGGTAGATGGGAATATTATCCTAACAGCTTCTTGTAAATCTAAAATTACTCAAAACAAACAAGTTTATTTTTTTTAAAAATCTGCCCAAGGTTACATACTTATACACTCATTCATTTCCTCACTGACCATTTCTCATTTCTACTCTTTCTTCGGTCCATCCCAGCCATAGCAGCCTCCTTGGTATTTCTTAAACATACGAATCATGCGCTCGTTTCAGGCCCTTTGTTCTTTGCAGCATTTTTTCTGCTTGGAATGACCTTTCAGATATTCATATGGCTCATAGCCTGACTTTAAGTCTCTGTCAAATGTAACACTATTATAGAGGATTTTCTAACCCACTTTGTATGAAAAAACAGTTCCTTACTGTTTTTATTACTTATTTGTGAATACATCGTCTGTCCACAGGGGCACAGTCAGTTTTGTTCACTGCTTTTATCTCCATCACTTAGAAGAACAGTACCTAAAAGCAACTTTTAAAATCCTTCAGGGATATCTGCATCTTAACAGGAACAAAACCTTAAATCAAAGGAATGAACCTCTTGTGTTATAATTTTAGATATCATAATAAACGAGTAGAAGTATTTAAAAGTAGAACAGTCTTCAAAACACCCCTTGGACTAGTTCTAAGGCTCACACTATTCTTTAGCACATAAGGAGTGGCTAAAGGTTATCCCCTGTTCTTGAATTACAATGAAAATTGAGGGAAGAAATGTAAAGAGACTTCTTTAAATTAATAGGATCAGAGCCAAAACAGGAAATTAAAGCTACCTTTCTGAATATGAACAGAACGAAGAGGATACCCTTAAATAAACAAGTTTGAAACAGTGATATTTTTAAATATGAAGAAGGGCTCATAACTAAAACTAATTTCTCAGATTTGTTAGGAGCATGTTATTCGACATGGTGCCAGATTTTATTATATTCTGAAATGTCTTTAATTATACTAAAATTAAATCTTTAATTTCAGATTTCAATTTGGATGACCAAAGCCTAAGAGCTAGTTTTAGTTCAGACGTTCATATCAAAAATCTACCTGTTTCTAATGAACATTGTGCAGCATCTGTCATGGCATCTCATCGGCACCTACAGCTAAGCATCACAAACTCAAAGTGTTCTTGCGTCAGCAAGCCAACTGCCTCCACTATATCACGTTCCTCCTCTCTGCCAAACTGTTTATGCATCAGGCTAGGTTTCTAAAAATGAACTAAAATGGTTCTCAGAAACAAAACCTATTTTATTACAATTAAAGTCCAAGATGCAGTACAGCTCAGGCTAACTCAAGGTATCAAGATAGCTGGAATTACTAATAAAGCTCTGCCAGCACACATATTTCTGTTTTAAGTTATTAATATGAGAAAAGCTTTAATGAGTAAGGAATCATTCATTTATTCAGCTAATATTTACTAAGTGCCTGCAAAACATCATAGAATGATCCCTTTTTGTCCTATGGGGCATAGAAAAATATATAACCCAGAGACCACCCTTCAGTAGTTTACAGTCCATTCGAATAATTAAAACCTTATTCCACTTTACATGTCTTTCTTATACAGTACTTGTACAGGCTTGGCAGGTATTATCATCTCCATTTGCCAGAATAGAAAAATTCAGTTGGAAGTGGTTAAGAATCTGGCAAAGGGCAAGTAATAGGATGGTATAATCATAACCTATAGGAGACCTAGAGGAGATTAGAGGAGGTGGAAATTACTTCTAGCAAGGGTACTCATCTTTTTTCTTACTAACTGGTGTAGTTTTACACTTTGAATCTGATTTACAGGCTTACTCTTCAACACTTAATTGTGCCCCCAAACATACACCATTACCCTTCTCCCAAATTAGCTGCCTGTTTAGAAGAAATTGCCAGCTCATAGAACAAGATTAAAAGCATTGGCTTGGAATCTGGAATAAAATCTGTGTTCTGATACTTACTACCTATGTAACCTTAAACAAGCCACTTAAACTCCTAAGCTTTTTATTTTTCTGTAAAATGGGCACATTACTTAGCATTCAGGGCAGCTGTGAGAATTAAAGGGCATAACTGACACATAGTACTTATTATTACAGAGCCACACTATTTAGTACGATGCCTGGATTAGAGTAAAAATTTAAGAATGATAACATTATTTCATTTCCGGGGTTTCTACAGTGGCCAATTGTGTGAGATTTTACTATCAACTATTAATTCATCCTTTCTCATCCTCTACACTTAGTTGATGACTAGGTCAAGAAATGTTATTGAAGATATTCTGTGCTCTGCCACTCCATCAATCAAACCTCTTCTTCTGGACACGCCATCATAGCTTTTATCAATAGATGTAATCATCTTACTTGTTTTGGTTTATTGTCTAGCCTCCTCCTTTAGAATGGAAAGTCAGTGAAAGCATTATCTTCTATACTCACTGCCTATCCATTGTTGTTGTTGTTCCATCACTCAGCTATGTCTGACTCTTTGCGACCCCATGGACTGCAGCACACTAGGCTTCCCTGCCCTTTGTATCTCCTGGAGCTTGCTCAAACTCATGTCCATTGAATCAGTGATGCCATCCAACCATCTCATCCTCTGTCGTCCCCTTCTCCTCCTGCCTTCAATCTTTCCCAGCATCAGGGCCTTTTCCAATGAGTTGGCTCCTTGCATCAGGTGGCCAAAGTATTGGAGCTTCAGCTTCAGCATCTCCCTCCAATGAATATTCAGGGTTAATTTCCTTTACCATTGACTGGTTGGATCTCCTTGCAGTCCAAGGGACTCTCAAGAGTCGTCTTCAACACCACAGTTCAGTTTAAAGGCATCAATTCTTCGGCACTCAGCCTTCTTTATGGTCCAACTCTCACATCCATACATGACCACTGGAAAAACCACAGCTTTGACTATATGGACCTTTGTTGGCAAAGTGACATCTCTGCTTTGTAATATGCTATCTAGGTTGGTCATAACTTTTCTTCCAAGGAGCAAACGTCCTTTAATTTCATGGCTGCAATCACTGTCGGCAGGGATTTTGGAGCCCAAGAAAATAAAGTCTGTTGCTGTTTCTATTTTTCCCCCATCTATTTGCCACAAAGTAATGGGATCAGATGCCATAATCTTGGTTTTCTGAATGCTGAGTTTTAAGCAAGTTTTTTCACCCTCCTCTTTTACTTTCATCAAGAGGCTCTTTAATTCTTCACTTTCTGCCATAAGGGTAGTATCATCTGCATATCTGAGGTTATTATTGATATTTCTTCTGGCAATCTCGATTCCAGCCTGAGCTTCATCCAGCCCAGCATTTCGCATGATGTATTCTGCATATAAGTTAAATAAGCAGGATGACAATATACAGCCTTGACGTACTCTTCCAAATTTTGAACCAGCCCATTGTTCCACGTCTGGTTCTAACTGCTGCTTCTTGACCTGTATACAGATTTCTCAGGAGGCAGGTAAGGTGGTCTGGTATTCTCATCTCTTTCAAAATTTTCCACAGTTTGTTGTGATCCACGCAATCAAAGGCTTTAGCATAGTCAGTGAAGCAGAAGTTTTTCTAGAATTCTCTTCCTTTTTCTATTATCCAACAGATGTTGGCAAGTTGATCTCTGGTTCCTCTGCCTTTTCTAAACCCAGCTTGTACATCTGGAAGAACTGAAATATTTGTTGACTGGATGAATGAATGAATAGGACTTGGTCTCTTCTCTTGAGAATGTTAGAGACTTCTAGGGAGGATACCCTAGTTAGATAATCTTAATAGAAAATTAAGACAGACTTGCATGTTAGATGCAATAGAAATCTGAAAGATGGCTAGGACAGTTTCCTGTTGGAGGTGACACCTCTTAGCTTTTTAAAACATATTTTGTTTCATTTCTTAAGTTCAGCTTGTTCTTTTCCTCAAGGAAAAAAACCCCCAACAAAGTCCAAAAAAACCGAAAAGTGCCAACTATATTTATTCAAAATTTATAATGTTCTAGGCACTATTTTGGGCACTTCCCTGGTGGCTCAGTGGTAAAGAATCTGTGTGCTAATGCAGGAGGCGTGGTTTTGATCCCTTGGAAAAGGAAATGGAAACCCACTCCAGCATTCTCGCCTGGGAAATCCCATGGATAGAGGAGCCTGGCGGCCTAGAGTTCATGGGATTGCAAAAGAGTCAGACATGACTTAGCGACTAATAACAACAGGCACTGTTTGTAGTGCTTTCCATTTAATAACTCATTTAAACTTCAAAACAATTCTATGAGATAGATACTACGATAGCTCAAGAAACTGAAGCACAGAAATAGAAGTAACTTGTCAAAAGTCACATGATTCAAAACTGGGCATTTTGCTTTTTATCACTTCAATAAACTGTCTCTCAAAATCAACGGAAATACATTTTTAATGGAAGAACACAAAAGTAGTTTTATAAGGATATTTTTCTTCTGTAAGGAATGAATTAATACTGTTAATTATTAACCTAACTCCTCAATAAAATATTAACAAATTTTATTTTAAAAAGCATAAAAAGAATTACACGCAAAGACAAACTGGGATTTATCTCAGGTATGTGAGGTTTGTTTAACATTTGAAGATCAATGTAATCTATCACACCAACATGATCACATGATCATATCAACAGATGCAGAAAAAGCACTTAACAAAATCCAATATCCATTCATAATAAAAGCTCTTGTAAACTAGGAATAGAGGGAAAATTCCTCAATTTGATAGAGAATAACTAAGAAAAACCTACACCTCTAACATCAGACTTTAGATCAGGTACAAGCAAGCATGTTTCCTCTCACCACTCCTCTTCAATATCTCCCTGGAAGTCCTTGTTAATGCAGCAAGGTAAGAAAACAAAGTAAAAGGTATACAGAGTGGGAAGATACAAAAGTACCTAGCTATAGGCCACTCATTTTCTGAAAAATGGTAAGTTCTTTCTTATACAGTGCTGTTTTCACTCTGTAATAATTCTGCAATTCAAATTTTCCATATTATTTCTTTATCTCAATATAGTCTCTAAAGAGGAATGCTTATTTTAAATATTATGTAAATGGAATTTTTAGTACATACTCAGTCTCATTTTCTGATTCCTCCTCCTGTTTCTGATTCTAAACATTGTAGTACCCCAGGGGTCAGTCCTTGAACCTCTACTATTGTCTACATTTACCTCAACTTGTATTATCTACCGTATCTCAACTTGTAGCTTTAAACACCACTATTTCTTCATGACTCCCTAATATTTACTTCTAGCCCAAACATCTAAACCCAGGCCTCTATTTCCTCTTGTTTACTCAATAACTTAACTTGGAAGTCTAATAGATGTTCTGAACTTAGAATGACTGAAGTCAAATTCCTGACCCCCAGTCCCCAAACCTGATCCTCCCATGATCTTCCCAATTTCTGCAAACTGCAACTCCATTTATTGATAAAAGTCTTTAAGTCACTTTTGACTTCTCTTTCTCAGCCCTAACATGAGCAGATACAGGTGACTTTTCTTCAAAATATATCCATATTGTGACCATTTCTCACCATCACAACATCTATCACTCTAGTCCATCTTCTGCGATAGCTGAATAGCTGGAATCTGCATCCACTCAAACTTACAGTCTATTTCCCACACTGTAACCAAACAGATAAAACTTCAAACCAAAGTAACACCCCAAAGAAATGAATTCAGGCAAGAATCATTAATGGATATCTGCATCAATAAATAATATTATGGCATTGTGATTATATAAGTAAATATGCTTATTTTTAAGGATGAAGTGTTGTATATGCAACTTTCAAATGGCTCAGCAAAAACAGATAGATGGACAGACATAGATAAAACAATAAAGGCAAAAGGTTAACAGCTGCTGAAACCAACAGGTGGGCAAATGGATACTCATACTATTTTTTTCAACTGTTTTGAATGTTTGGAAAATTTCATTAAAAATTTGGGCTGGTGGCTCAGTGGTAAAGAATCCACCTGCCAATGCAGGAGACATGGGTTGGATCCCTGGATCCAGGGAAATCCCACATTCCACAGAGCAGCTAAGCCCGTGCACCACAACTACTGAGCCTGTGCTCTAGAGCCCAGGAATTGCAACTACTGAAGCCCTAGAGCCCGGTACTCTGTGACAAAAGAAGGTACCGCAATAAGAAGCCCGCACCACAACTAGAGAGGAGCCTCCGCTCTCCTCCACTAGAGAAACACCTGCTCAGCAACAAAGACCCAGCACAGCCAAAAGTGAATAAACAAAATATATTTTTTAATTAGGGAAGAAAAATATTTCAAGTCAAATTATGTCTCACTCAAAACCCGATGGCTTCCCATTATATTCAAAGTCAAGTCAAAGTTCTCACAATGGTCTACAATGCCCTGAGTAATTTGGGTCTGTCCCCCAACCACAACTCTTAGCCCTCTCTCCACTACTCACTCCTTTACACCTGTTTCTCAAACGTACCAGGCACTTCTCCATCTGAAGGAAGTATACACACCCTCACTCCATGTGAGACACAACTCGACCTTAACCCTATATTATGCAGCAGTCTCTTCTTCAATCCTTTGTGCTTTCTATGACCCTTACTTTCCTTTATTTTTCCCCATAAATATATCCTACCTTATATATTATATATTTGTCTGTTTTTGTTCATTGGCTAGTCCCCCAGAGTGGTGCCTCTCCATGAAGGTCAGGACTGTTCACTTCTACCCCCAGTACAAAGGACAATACCTAGCACAGAGTAGCAAAATAACTAATATTTGTTACGTGAAGGGAAAAAATGAATATCAAAAAAGGGGCAGCATAAATCGTTTTTTATTATTAATTTAAATGAACATCCATGAAGAGAACTATATTACAAAATCTCCAGTGAAAAACGAGATAGAGGAAACCACATATTTTTCCTTAGAAATAAATCCATTATCTCCACCCTTATGCTTTTCATGCATTAGCAGTTTTCATGATGAAAAATAAAAATTCTCAGTTAGGTTCATAAACCGAAACTCATATTGAAACATCCATGGTTATTTCATGTATAAAAGATCACTTTTATACAAAAAATTTATAGCTTAAAAAACTAGAGTAAAAATTTATGATCCTGAAAAATAAAATTTCAAAATAACAACCTAACTTGGGCAATTGTGGAGTAAAATAACCAACTGATTCAGAATTATAAAATAAGCATATTTAATCCACTTATAAAAAAACTAACAGTGGCTTCCTATGAGAACTGAAGAGGCTGAATGACAAAGATTAGAGAAAGACATACTTTTTACTGTATACCAATTTGTATCTTTTGGTTTTGTATCACATGTAATCAGTTCAGTTCAGTCATTCAGTTGTGTCTGACTCTTTATGACCCCACCGACTGCAGCATGCCAGGCTTCTCTGTCGGTCACCAACTCCCAGAGCTTACTCAAACTCATGTCTATCGAGTCGGTGATGCCCTCCAACCATCTCATCTTCTGTCATCCCCTTCTCCTCCTGCCTTCAATCTTTCTCACCAACAGGGATTTTTCCAGTGAGTCAGCTCTTCGCATTAGGTAGCCAAAGTATTGGAGTTTCAGCTTCAGCATCAGTCCTTCCAATGAATATTCAGGACTGATTTCCTTTAGGATGGACTGGTTGAATCTCCTTGCAGTCCAAGGGACTCTCAAGAGTCTTCTCCAACACAGTTCAAAAGCATCAATTCCTTGGCACTCAGCTATTTTTATAGTCCAACTCTCACATCCGTACATGACTACTGGTAAAACCAAAGCTTTGATTAGAAGGACCTTTGTGAACAAAGTAAGTCTCTGCTTTTTAATATGCTGTCTAGGTTGGTCATAGCTTTTATTCCAAGAAGCAAGCTCTTTTAATTTCATGGCTGCAGTCACCATCTTCAGGGATTTTGGAGCCCAAGAAAATAAAGTCTCTCACTGTTTCCATTGTTTCCCCATCTATTTGCCACAAAGTGATGGGACCAGATGCCATGATCTTAGTTTTCTGAATGCTGAGTGTTAAGTCAACTTTTTCACCCTCCTCTTTCATTAAGAGGCTCTTTAGTTCTTCTTCGCTTTCTGCCATAAGGGTGGTGTCATCTGCATATCTGAGGTTATTGATATTTCTCCCAGCAATCTTGATTCCAGCTTGTGCTTCATCTAGCCTGGCATTTCGCATGATGTTAAACTCTGCATATAAGTTAAATAATCAGGGTGATAACATACAGCCTTAACGTACTCCTTTCCCTATTTAGAACCAGTCTGTTGTTCCATGTCCATTTCTAACTGTTGTTTTTTGACCTGCATACAGATTTCTCAGGAGGCAGATCAGGTGGTCTGGTATTCCCATCTCTGTAAGAACTGTCCACAGTTTTTTGTGATCCACATAATCAAAGGCTTTAGAAAACTCAGCAGTGGCCACAGGACTGGAAAAAGTCAGTTTCATTCCAATCTCTAAGAAAGGCAATGCCAAAGAATATTTAAACTACCGCACGATTGCACTCATCTCACATGCTAGCACCCACTCCACTGTTCTTGCCTGGAGAATCCCAGGGACGGGGGAGCCTGGTAGGAGGCCATCTACGGGGCTGCACAGAGTCGGACACGACTGAAGCGACTTAGCAGCAGCAGCACATGCTAGCAGGGCAATGCTCAAAAATCTCCAAGTCAGGCTTCAACAGTGTGTGAACCGTGAACTTCCAGATGTTCAAACTGGATTTAGAAAAGGCAGAGAAACCAGAGATCAAATTGCCAACATCCGTTGGATCATCGAAAAAGCAAGAGAGTTCCAGAAAAACATCTACTTCTGTTTTATTGACTATGCCAAAGCCTTAGACTGTGTGGATCACAACAAACTGTGGAAAATCAGGTGTAATATTAAGCATAATTTTTATAAACATTGTATGTAAACTTCAACTTCTGGCATGAAATAAATACGTAGATTAACTCTTTCACTGAAAATAATTTAGAATATTATTTTAAAATCTTCTTTAACATATCCAGAAGTTAGGAAAAATTATGCAATATTCACACCAAAGAAACTAAGTCAAGGCAGAAGCCCCCAGAAGTAAAGTGAATACTGAAGCTAACTTTTGCCTTGAGGGCATTTGCCAACTGCCCTGGCTGATTTGGAGATCAGGGGACAAAGTGCTGAGTATTCCCAAGTAGGAATCTAGTTAATGATACCTTGATGAAGCAGGGACTTTTCAAACCAACACCTCACAGTAAAGGTAAACTTGGAAATGTCACCTTCCAAACTTCAAACGCTAGAAAAATCACTGGCTTTAAATCACAATGGAGATGGGGAAAGAAATCCCCCCAGGGGTTCACAACCTCAGTGTGGCTCACACAAAAGATTGCAACCCGTATTCATACAATCTGTAAAGTCCAAGAAAGACCATGCTAAGAATTTAGTTGAAAGTTATTTTAGTCTGGTTAATACTCTTAGGACACCCAAGAGAAGCAGATTGAAAATGCTTTCTGGATAAATCCAAGCCTTATTTTAGGCTTCAAATAATTTTCCACAAAAAAATTTCAAGGGTAATTATAGCTCATAGTCAAAATTATAAAGTATACAAAGAAAGAAGACACCACAAGCAATAGTCAGTGGAAACAAAAGATAACAGAACTACAAACTCAGGTAAGTGAACTACCTATGTTCAGGCTATAAAATCAGTTTGTTTACTAAGAAATAAAAGACCTGAAAATTTAAGCAAAAGAAAAAAAAAGCAGATCCAAATAAAATCAAACCAAACATCTAGAAATTAAAAATATAAACTCAATGGATCAGACTAATAACAGAATAAATCCAGAGGAAATTAATACTAGTAAATTAGAATATAAACATGAAAAGAATTTTCCATAATGCAACACAGAGAAGCTAGAGATGAAACACATAAGAGCATTCCTAGCCACAGCAATCAGACAAGAAATAAAAGGAATCCAATTGGAAGAAAAGAAGCAAAACTGTGACTGTCTGCAGATGCCTCTACACTATATGTAGAAAATCCTAAAGATGCCACCAAAATACTATTGCAATAAATGAATTCCATAAAGTTGCAGGATACAATATTAATACACAGAAATATATTGCATTTCTGAAGTGACTTAGCACAGCATACACTAATAATAAATTATCAGGAAAAAAAAATCAAGAAGACAATTCCATTTACAATTGCATCCAAAAGAATAAAATACCTAAGAATAAATTAGAGACTTGGACTCTGAAAACTGTAAGACGTTGATGAAAGAAATTAAAGACAACACAAACAAATGAAAAAATTGACTGTGCTCATGGACTGGAAGGATTATAGTTGTTAAAATCACTATATTATTCAAGACAACCTACAGATTCAATGCAATCCCTACCAAATACCAAGGGCATTTTTCATAGAACTAGAACAAAGAATCCTAACACCTGTATGGAAATGCAAAAGGTCCTGAATAGCCAAAGCAATGGCAGAAAAAAAGTTGGAGGCATCACGCTTCTTGATTTCAAACTATACTACAAAGCTAGACTCCTCAGAACAGTATGATACTGGCATAAAAACAGACATACAGATCAATGGGACACAATAGAGAGCTCAGAAACATATATATAATGTATTACATTAACTATATAATGTAATTATGTTATTATAATTACACAATTATAATGTATTACATAGTGTACATTATAGTTAATATACATTAACTATATAATGTAATACATTAACTTATATAGTTAATGTATTACAAAAAAGGCAAGAATATACAGTAGAGTAAAGGCAGCCTCTTCAATAAATGATGCTGGGAAAGCTAGATAGCTACATGCAAAAGAATCAAACCAAATAATTTTCTCACACCATATACAGAAATAAACTCAAATATGGATTCAAGATTTAAAATATAAGACCTGAAACAAAAAAAAACTCCCAGAAGAAAACACACGCAGCATACCCTGTGACACTGGTCTCAACAATATTTTTTTTGGAACTGTCTCATTAGGCAAGGGAAGCAAAAGCAAAAATAAATGAGATGAAATCAAACTAAAAAGTTTTTGCACAGTGAAGGACATCATCAATAAAATGAAAAGGCAGCCTACTGAATGGGAAAAGATATTTGCAAATGATATATCCAATAAGGGGTTAATATTCAAAATACAAAGAACTCATACAACTCAACATTCAAAAAAAAAATCTTGATTACACAATGAACATGAATAGACATTTTTCCAAAGGCAACATACTGATGGTCAAAAGGCACATGAAAAGATGCTCAACATCACTAATAAACAAGGAAATGCAAATCAAACCACAGAGAGATACCACCTCACACCTGTCAGGACGGCTGTTATCAAAAAGGCCATAAATGACAAGTGTTCACAAGAATGTGGAGAAATGGAATCTTCTTGTACTGTCTGGGGTTGTAAAATGGTATAGCCACTATGGAAACAGTATGGAGCTTCCTCAAAAAATTAAAAAATAGAACTGCCGCAAGATTCAGCAATTTCACTTCTGGGTAGTCACCCTAAGAAAATAAAAACTAATTCAAAAAAATATATATGCACCTTAGTGTTCACTGAAGCATTATTTACAATAACTAAAACACAGAAGCAACCTAAATGTCCATCAATAGATAAATGGATAAAGCAGCTGTGGTTTATACAGGTACATACATGAGTGTACGTGCTCAGTGGCTTCAATCGTGTCCAGCTCTTTGTGACCCCATGGACTGTAGCCTGCCAGGCTCCTCTGTCCATGGGATTCTTCAGGTAAGAATACTGGAATAGGTTGCCACTTCCTTCCCCAGGGAATCTTTCCAACCTAGGGATCAAACGCACGTCTCTTGCATCTCCTGCATTGCTGGTGGATTCTTTACCCACTGAGCCACCTGGGAAGCCCCACATACAGGCATACAATGGAATACTACTCTGCCATAAAAAAATGAAACCTTGCCATTTGTGACAACATGGGTGGATCTAGAGGGTATTATGTTAAGTGAAGTAAATTAGTCACAGAAAGGCAGATACTATATGATCTAATTTATATGTGAAATCTAAAAAACAAAATAAACAAAGAAAAATGAAAACAGACTCATAGATAGAGAGAAAGAAATGGGTAGTTGCCAGAGGAGTGGTAGATTAGCAAGGCGGGGGTAGGGGATTAGATGAATAGGTTAGGAAGTACAAACATTTAATTACAAAATGCATAAGTCACGAGGATGTAATTTACAGCATAAGGGATATGGTCAATAATACTGTAATAACTTTGTATGGGGACAGATGGTTACTAGACTTATTGTGGTAATCCCTCCATAATGCGTGCAAATGTCAAATCACTAGATGACATACCTAAAACTAACACAATATTGTACATCAACTGCATTTCAATTTAAAAAACATGAGAGTTAAGAGACATGAAAGATAAAAAGAACAGGTCTAACATTTAATTAGACTTCTAGAAGAGGAGAGGAAAAAAGGATAGAGGTACACTATTTGAAGATATAAAGAATGAGTATTGGTTCAATATATATATGATTACTTTATAAGAAACTGCTTTATCTTTTTTCAAATTGGTTATTTCTGCCTTTTTACATCTTTTTAAAAAGTTTTATTCATTTTTTAATTCTCTTTTACATCCTTTCATCATTCTTTAAGCACCTTCTTACTTTCAGGTACAAGATGGTCTAGGATCATCTTTTATATCCTTTCCCCAGCTTGAAATCAGCAACTCTAGTCCCTTTTAGGGGATAACAGTATTTGGAAGCTTCTATTTTGGTACTAGCTATGCTCACTGATATTAAATTATCTAGAGGCATTCTCAATAGACATAGCTAGAGAATGTATGTATGAAAATAGGTATATTTGTGGTAAGACATATACACATACACACATTTCATCTCTGTTTCTATGTGTGTGTGTATTTCCACAGATACAGAAAACCATGTGTTCACAATGATAATCTCTAATTTCAACTTAATACCACAAGCCCATTCTAGGTTTCTTCCTTTCTATATATGTAACTCTATTCCAATAATAAGAAACTTGGTTCCTGTTATCCTTAATGTATTTACTTCCTATTATCGTTAATATACCCTGAACATGAACAGTCTTCCATTCGTAATCAATTCCCCATCATCCCACCCCCACTATGCTCTCCTTGCCATACTTGAACACCAATGCCCCTCACTTGGTCAGAGCTACCTCTACTCTTTGCAAATACTCTCCTAACCCAAGTTCAGTCTCTATTACCCATAACATGATGACACTATTACCTTTCTACATGGAATCCCTGATCACTCTTTTCAGGCTCTTATATCCCCCACCATACCACCCACCACCGACCCCATCCCCTGCTTATGGATACCCTCTCCTTTCCTCACTTGGGCTCTGACGATCAATATCAGGATGCCCTCTCATGTGGATACCATCTTGACTTGATTCAAGCTCTCACAACCTGTGCCAAGATGCCTGCAATATGGACACCTTTCTCATCTTGTTTTGGCTTTGACATTCCACAATGGGACAGAGCTACTGCTTCCATGACCTCATGAAAACATCTTTGTCCCTATTCTACGCTACCCTCACACATAGATGTTCTCCTTACTCCATTTGGATCACCTCTCTACATGGATGTCCCCCCACCGATACACATACCCTCAATATCTGACATTAAAGTGCTCTTTTTACATGGATGTATCATGTAAAAAGCCTAGTATCATCCCTAGGCTCCAACAATCTGTTGGAAATGACACAGAGTATGTTCTCAGATTGTTGTGAACTTAAGCTAAAATTCAATATTTAAGAGATAACTAGAAAGTCACCATTTGTTTGAAAATTATAAAATTTGCTTCCATAAGATCCACAGATCAAAATGTCATCAGAGTGGAAAAGAGAGACTATTTTGAACTAATGATAAGGAAAACACTACATATCAAAAATTTGTGGGACACAGTTAAAGCCACGCTTAGAAGACATTTTTATCTCTAAATGGATACATTAGAAAAGAAAAAACGTCTTTAAAAATCAATGTTTTAAGCATTTATCTCAGAGAGTAAGATAAAGAACAGAAAACTGAATCAAAAAAGAAGGAAGAAAATAATGAGAAGAAACTGATGAATGAAAAAATAAACATACAACAATGAAAATCAACTAAGCTAATGAAAAGCCTAGTTTAAAAAAAAAAAAAAGACTAATAAAATTAATCAACCCTGGTGTGGAAAAGAGAAATCATAAATTACTATAAGGCATGAAAATAGTATACTATTATAAATCATATGGATTCAAAAATAACCAAAAGGGGGACTTCCCTGGTGGTCCAGTGGTTAAGAATCTGCCTGCCAATGCAGGGGACATGGGTTCAGGCCCTGATCCAGTAAGATCCCACATGCAGCGGAGCAACTAAGCCCGTGCGCCACAACTACTGAGCCTGTGCTCCCAGAGTCAGTGCTCTGCAACAAGAGAAGCCATGACAATGACAAGCACACAAGGCACTATAGGGTAGCCACTGCTCGCCGCAACTAGAAAAAAGCCTGCACGCCGACACGAAGACCCAGCGCAGCCAAAATAAATAAATAAATAAAAAGAACCAAAAGGATTTTAAGAAAAACCTGTGCTAATGAATTTTAAAATTTAAAATAAACTCTTAGAAAAATACAAACTATCAAAATTCTTATTAAGAAGAAACATATATCAAAATGAATCCGCCACAGGTATACATGTGTTTCCCAGTGGATTCATTTTGATATATGGCAAAATCAATACAATATTGTAAAGTTAAAAAATAAAATAAAAAAGAAGAAACAGAATAAAAATTCTGAATAGACCTTTATATCTTAAAGAATTTGAATTCATAATTAAGACTTTTCCCATGACAGTCTAGTCCAGGTGGCTTCAACAATTAAATCTAACATTTACGGAAAAAAAAATAACACCAATCTTATACAACATATTCTAGAGAACAGAAAAAGAGGAAAGAAATCTCAATTATCTTTATAAAGCAACCATAACTTAGATAGCAAAAATCTAAAAAAATTAGAAGACATTTAAAGAAAAGAAAATACAGTCTAATCTCCTAATTAATCTAGATGTAAAAGGCCAAGAAGAAATATTAGCAAACTAGATAATACATCATAGTTAAGTTAAAAATTATTCTAGAAAATAATAGTTTAAAACTAGAAAATGAAAAAAAAATAGAAAATCAATCTTCATGACTTTGGTATAGACAAAATTTTCTTCAACAGGTCACACAAAACTCTAACTTTTAAGATCTGACACATCTGACTATATTACAGTGGTCCAGTGGTTAAGAATCCTCCTGCCAGGGGACACAGGTTCAATCCCAGGCCCGGGAGAATCCCATATGCTCCGGGGCAACTAAGCCCATGTGCCACAACTACTGAGCCGTGCGCCACAACAAAGAGTAGCCCCCCTCGATGCAACTAGAGAAAGCCTGCATGCAGCAACAAAGACCCAGCGCAGCCAAAATAATTTCAAAAATAAACTAAAAAATATTTTTTTTAAGAGTGAGAAGTAAGGACATGCAAACAAATCTTTTGAAAGAAGAGAAAAGTGTTACAAATAGTAATTAGAAGAAGGGCTTTTTAAGATGAGAGAGACTAAAGGGATATTTTTGACTACTGATAATAAAGATCCAGTAAAAAAAAAAAATGGAAAAGCTAAAGATGCAGAAAAGACAATAATCTATGGAATTACATCTCTAAGAAAGCAGAGACGTAATTTAGGTCACATGTAGAGGGGTCAGTCTTTGACAGGAGGATGGGAGGAAAAGATAGATGCAGATGAGCCTGTAGAATTGGCATTTGCAAGGAGAGGAAATTTTCATTGAATTGCTCCTATTTTCTCTATGAATTATTGAGGCAAGCTGCAGTAAGGAAGGAGAGGACATCAGAAAGTCTACACAGACAAAAATGTATGAAATAGAAAATAAAGACTGTAGAAGAGTGAACATACTAGAAAAAAATGAGTTAATGACTACTCTGTTGAGGTTGTTTATCATGATTTTCAGGGAACCCTCAAACCTGGTTATGGATCTTTCTTGAGCAATGCTCAGTTGTTTGTAAGTAGTAACAGAGAAAGTGGGGGCTAGAGTTTTGTTAGGAGGAAGGTAAACAAAGAGAGAAGGGCAAAGGGCCTGATCATATATACAAGAGGATTATAATGAAAGTAAAATCTAGGCAGAATAAATCTGAGAGTAAAAATAAAAGGGAACTAATGGAATGGGCTTCCCTGGTGGCTCAGAGGTTAAGCATTTGCCTGGAATACGGGAGACCTGGGTTGGATCCTTGGGTCGGGAAGATCCCCTGGAGAAGGAAATGGCAACCCACTCCAGTACTTTTGCCTGGAGAATTCCATGGAGGGAGGCGCCTGGTAGGCTACAGTCCATGGGGCCGCAAAGAGTCGGACACAACTGAGCGACTTCACTTCACTTCAATGGAATGAAGGTGCTAATGAAATCAAATGAATTTGGAGAACAGGAAGATGTGGCTGATGAATGGGATGTCTGAATTAACAGTTTTAGAAATGGGAGAATTTTGAGTAATTACAAGATCTTTGGACAGAAGTAACATTTTGGCAGCAGAGAAGCAGAAAATGCTAGAACTGGGGCTAAGATGATCTTTGCTTATTAGCAATTAGTTAAGCTACTGTTTCTCACATGACTGCCTAGAGGAAACTAAATCCATATTAAGCATAGTTAAGCAATTACATTCCAACAGAAGCAAATTCAAGTAGATCTATAAATATATACCAGACCAGTTAATAAGAAGCACATGTAACAGTAGGCTGATACAAAAAGGGAAAATAAAGTCCTTCAGTTGTATTTGAATTTAACTCACATCTCTTTTCTCAATCATTACAAGTTGATAATCACCCTCTTCCAGTTTGGATATATAACAATAAAAACAAAGTTATATCTGGCATATCTCAAGTACTATAAGCTTAAGTAATCATTACTATTTGCTCCCCACTATGTGGAAAGGGCATTTGCTGGCTAACAAGTCATTGCAACAAATGCCATTTAAAAACAAGGGATTAATTTCCAAAATATACAAATAGCTCAAAACAGCTCACTATCAAGAAAATAAACAGTCCAATCAAAAAATGGGCAGAAGACCTAAATACTTTTCTCCAAAGAAGACAAAGATATGGCCAACAGTAACAGGAAAAGATGCTCAATAGGACTAAGTCAGAATGGCCATCATTAAAAAAAAGTCCACAAATAACAAATGCTGGAGAGGGTGTGGCGAAAAGAGAACCCTCTTACACAGTTGGTGGGAATGTAAATTGGTACAGCTACTATGGAAAACAGTATGGATAGTCCTCAAAAAATTAAAAATAGAGCTGCCGTATGATCCAGCAACCCCACTCCCGGACATACATCTGCAGAAAACCATGATTTGAAAAGATACATGCACCTCAGTGTTTACTGCAGCACTATTCACAGTAGCCAAGACACGGAAGAAACCTAAATGTCCATTGCTAGATGAATGGGTAAAGAAGACGTGGTATACATACACAGTGGAGCACTACTCAGCCACAGAAAAAGAACAAAATAATGCCATTTGCAGCAACATGGATGGACCTATATAATATCACACTAAGTGAAGTAAGTCAGAGGAAAACACATGATATCACTTCAAGACATATATCTGAATCACTGCTATACATGAGAATAATACAACACTATAAATAAAAAAATAATAATATAAAAACAAAGACAACTAGGATTTTTGGCAATGCAAATTTTATATCTTCACTTGAACAAGTGAGAAATGTCCCCAAGTTATCTTATCCCCAAATTTCAACAAAACTTTAGTTTTGATTTATATAGCAAATTGAAAAGTTTCCTCTCAGTTTAAGTATTTATTTATTTGGCTGCACCAGGTCTTAGTTGCAGCATGTGGGATATTTAGTTGTGGCATGTGGCATCTAGTTCCCCGACCAGGGATCAAACCCAGGGCCCTGTGTCGGAAAGGTGGAGTCTTAACTACAAGACCAGGGAAGTTCCCCTCCTTTCACTTTAAACTGTCACCTTTTTTTCAAAATGTAAATATCTCACTTTTTATTACAAAAATATTAATGTGCTCATTATAAAAATCACAATAAAAATAAGAATCAAAACTCTACCTGCTGGTGTTCTATATAATAAAATACACATACATTTTCCAACCAACGAGATGGTTGGATGGCATGAGTTTGAGCAAGCTCCAGGAGATGGTGAAAGACAGGGAAGCCTGGCGTGCTGCACTCCGTGGGGTTGCAAAGAGTCAGACATGACTGAGTGACTACACAACAACAAAACACAGATAAGACATAAAGCATAAAATGCCAGACATAAACACATTTTCTTAAAATTTGGATGAGTATCAAGCTTTATTCAGCTTCCTAAGAGTTTTAGTAGTTTCTCAACTTATCTAAATTGTTAACCACTTTACCTAAGCAACATCAGAGCTAGTCTCCTTACCTTCTCACAAGTTATAATCAGAAAAGTAGGCACACCATTTATAAACACTAATTAATGAAGCCAAAGACATTAATCTTGCTTGCTTTCAACAAGGGCAGAGGCTAATTAGTAGACTTGTTGGCAGACCAATAGTTACAATTATACTGGCTTTTCCAGTGGCTGAAATTTCTTTTGATGAATGAACAAAGAATTTATAACCTGAATATAGAAAAATTCCTATGAATCAATAAAAAAGACAGAAAACATAAGTAAAGGAAAAAAACTGAACAACTTCATGACACAGGAAATCCAAAAGGTCAATAAACCAGATGATTAATAAACCGAAAGATCAACAAAAAAAACATGCTTATTACTAATACAGTAATTAAAATAATATCACAATGACATATTATACTCATCAGAATGGCAAAAACTTTTAAGAGAAGGCATCTAGTATAGACAAGAATGTGGAGCAGAGAGAGCTCATATCCTGCTGATGGGGATATAAACTGGCACAATCAATTCTGAACAGAGTTTTATCATCTAGAATCAAGCTGAAGATACAAAAGATACAGAAACTCCATACCTAAAAAACCCTAATACTCACATGCCAGAACACATGCATGTATGAAAAAGTTCCCAGCAGCATTAACTGTGACAGCCCCAAAGTGGAAATGAGCCATGTGTCTGCCAACTGAATGAATGAACTGGATGCTTTTGAGTATCAAATGACAAAACAATGCAAGCCATGATTCCATTTATTGATACAAGAATTACAATGACAGCAAACGCAAAGCAGTTGAGCTATTTCAATTCCTGAAAGATGATGCTGTGAAAGTGCTGCACTCAATATGGCAGCATATTTTGAAAACTCAGCAGTGGCCACAGGACTGGAAAAGGTCAGTTTTCATTCCAATCCCAAAGAAAGGCAATGCCAAAGAATGCTCAAACTACTGCATAATTGCACTCATCTCACACGCTAGTCAAGTAACGCTCACAATTCTCCAAGCCAGGCTTCAGCAATATGTGAACCGTGAACTTCCAGATGTTCAAGCTGGTTTTAGAAAAGGCAGAGGAATCAGAGATCAAATTGCCAACATCTGCTGGATCATGGAAAAAGCAAGAGAATTCCAGAAAAAAAAATCTATTTCTACTTTATTGACTATGCCAAAGCCTTTGATCACAATATTGTATGGATCACAATAAACTGTGGAAAATTCTCAAAGAGATCTGAATATCAGACCACCTGACCTGCCTCTTGAGACCTATATGCAGGTGAGGAAGTAACAGTTAGAACTGGACATGGAACAACAGACTGGTTCCAAATAGGAAAAGAAGTACATCAAGGCTGCATATTGTCACCCTGCTTAGTTAATTATATGCAGAATACATCATGAGAAATGCTGGGCTGGATGAAGCACAAGCTGCAGTCAAGATTGCCAGGAGAAATATCAATAACCTCAGATATGCAGATGACACCACCCTTGTGGTAGAAAGTGAAGAGGAACTTTAAAAAGCCTCTTGATGAAAGTGAAAGAGGAGAGTGAAAAAGTTGGCTTCAAGCTCAACATTCAGAAAACGAAGATCATGGCATCTGGTCCCATCACTTCACGAGAAATAGATGGGGAAACAGTGGAAACAGTGTCAGACTTTATTTTTGGGGGCTCCAAAATCACTGCAGATGGTGACTGCAGCCATGAAATTAAAAGACCCTTACTCCTTGGAAAGAAAGTTATGACCAACCTAGATAGTATATTAAAAAGCAGAGACATTACTTTGCCAACAAAGGTCCGTCTAGTCAAGGCTATGGTTTTTCCTGTATGGATGTGAGAGTTGGACTGTGAAGAAAGGTGAGTGCCAAAGAACTGATGCTTTTGAACTGTGGTGCTGGAGAAGACTCTTGAGAGTCCCTTGGACTGCAAGGAGATCCAACCAGTCCATCCTAAAGGAGATCAGTCCTGGGTGTTCATTGGAAGGACTGATGCTGAAGCTGAAACTCCAATACTTTGGCCACCTCATGCGAAGAGTTGACTCATTGGAAAAGACTCTGATGCTGGGAGGGATTGGGGGCAGGAGAAGGGGATGACAGAGGATGAGATGGCTGGATGGCATCACCGACTCAATGGACATGAGTTTGGGTCAACTTCTGGATTGGTAATGGACAGGGAGGCCTGGCATGCTGCGATTCATGGGGTCACAAAGAATCGGACATGATTGAGTAACTGGATTGACTGACTGACTGACTGAAACCCAAAGCAGAGGGCACAGGACATGTGCACAGGAGCTAACCAGAGGAGGGCAGGGATGCTTCATGAGCAGTTAGGATGAGGAAAGGCTCAGCAATGTCTGGCAGAGCTTTCATCTTGACCTGGGTGTTGATTACACATATGGCTGCTTTATAATTATTTGCAAACAACACATATATACTTTTTCTAATTTGGGGTATGCATACTGTATATCAAAAATAAATAATTTTTAAAAATTAGGATGATGACTAAACTTGATGATTGGGTTGATTGTGCCAAATGCAATTCACATGTTCCTTCAACTAGATAGCCCTAAGAAATACTGACCGGTAATGTCCCCAGACTCCTCCAAATTCTGTGGGCTCCACTGTCCTGGTGATTCACAGTGTTGCCCAGGACATGCAGCTATTCCCAGCTCGGGGGCCTGACTGACTATGCACTGGAAACTTACACTGTCATTTTCTTCTTGAAAACTCATTTGGATTGTCTGGTGCTTCCTAAGTACAACCAGAGGAAACATGTGAATATGAAATTTTTAAATACTTCATAGTTGTAACTAATCTGTACTGTATGACATTTGGATGTACCTGATTACTAGGGCTACCTTTAGAATAAGCAGCCAAATCTAGGGGTAAAGGTATATTTAGAAGAAAATAGATAATGGAGTCAAGTAGAGACTATAATTAAAGACTGTCATCTGGAGATAAGTGGGAGATGGTAAAAGTAGAAGCAGTTTCAAAACATTAGAGAGGTATGTGTAACACAATTTCCCCTGACCCGCTAACATAGATGGTGCAGGATTCCCCTTCTGTTCAGTTTTCTCTGAGGTTTTCTGTGCTACTGCTGCTTTCCACTGGTGTAGAAAGCAAAATAATTCAATTTATTATTTTTAAAATAAGTTTCTCTGTTGATTAATAACTACCTAAAGACACTCTAAGAAGGTAAAAACAACACTGTTTATTTCTTTCAACTTGTTACTCAATTAATCTGGAAAGTTAAAATAATTTGACCGTTTCCTAATAATAGCATTAACTATGAAAGTTCATTTTTCGTTTTCATTGAAATTTACTGAAAGATCTAACACAAAATAATTTCTACTATCTTGAGTTTTATTTTAAAAATTGCTCCTGAATATCAAAACTCACAACTTTCTCTATATTTACATGTTTCAAAATATTCTATAGTACTGAAGACACATTTTATTTAGTTGTAGAATGCTACATGATCAAATGGTAAACTGAAAAGAAACTGTACTTAATAGCTAACTAGAGAAAACTTTTAACAAATGGTTAGGGTAAATTGACTGATTATTCAAAATTATCCTCAAGTATTCACATAAATGTTGTCACTTTCACCAGTTCTGTTCAGTCGCTCAGTCATGTCCAACTCTTTGCGACCCCATGGACTGCAGCACACCAGGGCTCCCTGTGATGGACAGGGAGGGACAACCATCTCATCCTCTGTTGTCCCCTTCTCTGGCCTTCAATCCATCAGGGTCTTTTCCAATGAGTCAGTTCTTCACATCAGATGGCCAAAGTATTGGAGCTTCAGCTTCAGCATTAGTCCTTCCAATAAATATTCAGGATTGATTTCCTTTAGGACAGACTGGTTGGATCTCCTTGCAGTCCGAGGGACTCTCACGAATCTTCTCCAATATCACAGTTAAAAGCATCAATTCTTCAGCACTCAGCCTTCTTTATGGTCCAACTCTCACATCCATACATCACTACTGGAAAAATCATAGCTGTGACTAGATGGACCTTTGTCAGCAAAGTAATGTCTCTGCTTTTTAATATGCTGTCTAGATCTGTCATAACTTTTCTTCCAAGGAGCAAGGGTCTTTTAATTTCATGGCTGCAGTCACCATGTGCAGTGATTTTGCAGCCCAAGAAAATAGTCTGTCACTATTTCCACTGTTTCCCTACTATTTGCCATGAAGAGATGGGACCAAATGCCAAGATCTTAGTTTTTTGAATGTTGAGTTTTAAGTCAGCTTTTTCCCACTCTTCTTTCACTTCATAGTGTAGGTTTATTACCTGATCTTGCTGTTTAATAAAAATCATTCTTTTAACTGTTTTTCTTAAAATTTTTCCCTATTATTCCAGTCTATTGAGTAATAACACCATTACTTCAAATACTTAGTAATATATTTGCCAGCAGTGGTTCGATAGATTAAATTATGTATAGTGAAAAATAATAAGTAATTAGCAATAAGATAATAAAAGATCAAAGTAGCTCTCACTTGTATGTCATAATGGTGCTAAGAGATAGCTCGTCCCTGGGATAGCACTTAATTAGAAACTTACGGGTAGCCATGTAAGAGTTAAGGTAAACTTAACAAAACAGTAAAGGGAGGCAGTTTAATAAATTTCCTCCAGTTTTACTTCTCTAAGGAGGTCTTCAGTGGGAAGATTATAGAAGCAGTAGGTAAAAGGTCCCCAAACACCTTACCTTACCATATCTGGCCCATGCTGACTCTTTTCTGCCTTCAACCCATGCACCCATTGCTCCAGTCACATGGAACTAGTTACACAGTAGAAACAGTCCTAACTGCCATAGGTTGTTTTTTATGTTAACACAAACTCACAGATGCCATTTCCTCAGCTTGAATCACCTTTCAACAACCCTTACTTGGCTTTAAATTCATTTAAAGCATTAACTTCAGGAAAATTTTTTGACTCCTTTCCTTCTACTTGTATGCCTCCATAGCATCTTTTTCATTTATTACTCTATAAATATTTATTTTCTTATGTATAGTGTTCACTAGTCTGCAAAATTCTTAAGGGTAAAGACATACTATGCTCAAATGTATTCTCTGTCTCAGCTCTTAAAATTATATAGGCCTCAATAATAATTATTGAGTGTTCTTGAAATTATTTCAAGCTCAAGTAAAAGTCATACTGATACATATCAGATCTGGGTTTTATGGACTCATTATACAATAGATAATGTGGTACTTTATCATTCCTTAATGTGTATTAAAATATACAATAATGATATATTTTATTTGGGAGATATATTGCCTTTTAAATAATTGAGGGGGAAAGTCTAAGTAATAGGATGCTTTACTCTGATTTTTACAGCAAGCAAGAGAAATCTAATACACAACTAGCACATTTTTATGTCATGGTTCCATTATTCATAAGTGCTCAATAAAAACTCAACAACTCAGAAACAGCCCTAAGCAAAAAGATAGCATGGCACCTGTACATCTATGGCTGTACATGTAAGAGTTTCAGGGCTATTTATTAAGATTTTAATTTGAATTTTGTTCTCCATTTACCTCTCTCTTCCACATTCTACACAGAAAACCAAGTCTTCCAGCGACAGGACTAGAAGGGTCAGTTTTCATTCTAAACCTAAAGAAAGGCAATGCCAATGAATGTTCAAACTACCACACAATTGCACTCATCTCCCACGCTAGCAAAGGGATGCTCAAAAATCTCCAAGTCAGGCTTCAATAGTGTGTGAACCGTGAACTTCCAGATGTTCAAACTGGATTTAGAAAAGGCAGAAGAACCAGAGATCAAATTGCCAACATCCATTTGGATCATCGAAGAAGCAAGAGAGTTCCAGAAAAACATCTACTTCTGCTTTACTAACTATCCCAAAGTCTTTGACTGTGCGGATCACAACAAACTGTGGAATACCAGACCGCCTTACCTGCCTCCTGAGAAATCTGTATTCAGGTCAAGAAGCAACAGTTAGAACTGGACATGGAACAACAGACTGGTTCTAAATAGGAAAAGGAGTACGTCAAGGCTGTATACTGTCACTGCTTACTTAACTTATACGCAGAGTACATCATGCAAAATGCTAAACTGGATGAAGCACAAGCTGGAATCAAGATTGCTGGAGAAATATCAATAACCTCAGGTACGCAGATGACACCACCCTTATGGCAGAAAGCGAAGAAAAACTAAAGAACCTCTTGATGAAAGTGAAAGAAGAGAGTGAAAAGCTGGCTTAAAACTCAACATTCAAAAAGCTAAGATCATAGCATCCAGTCCCATCACTTCATGGGAAATAGATGGGGAAACAATGGAAACAGTGGCAGACTTTATTTTGGGGGCTCCAAAATCGCTGCAGATGGTGACTGCAGCCATGAAATTAAAAGATGCTTGCTCCTTGGAAGAAAAGCTATGACAAACCTAGACAGCATATTAAACAGCAGAGACATTCCTTTGCCGACAAAGGCCCATCTGTCTAGTCACAGCTACTAGTTCCAGTAGTCGTGTATGGATGTGAGAGTTGGACTATAAAGAAAGCTGAGTGCTGAAGAATTGATGCTTTTGAACTGTGATGTTGGAGAAGACTCTTGAGAGTCCCTTGGACTGCAACGAGATCAAACCAGTCCATCCTAAAGGAAATAAGTCCTGAATATTCATTGGAAGGACTGATGCTGAAGCTGAAACCCCAATACTTTGGCCACCTGATGCGAAGAACTGACTCACTGGAAAAGACCCTGATGCTGGGAAAGATTGAAAGCAGGAAGAGAAGGGGACAACAGAGGATGAGATGGTTGGATGACATCACTGATTTGATAGAAATGAGTTTGAGCAAGCTCCGGGAGTTAGTGATGGACAGGGAAGCCTGGCGTGTTCCAGTCCATGGGGTCATAAAGAGTCGGACACAACTGAGTGACTAAATTGAACCAGGTCTCTGGGTTCCATTTTTAATGGAAGATCTTTACTGAATGAAAAATAGAAGTCACTCATGAATAATGTGCCTTCTAGCTTTTATTTTTAGGAGCTTGATTTAAAGGCATAACTTTTGAGGCTGTCAGGGAGATTGGGAAAGAGCCTCCCAAATGCAATTTCCCCAGAATGGCCAGGGTTCAGCAATACTGGGATAGTAAATATCTGAATCTTACTGCATAGCAGTACTTCAACGAAATGAAAAGTCCACTGAGGAGAATGGCTACATGGAGCACCTCGGGAAGCTACACTGTATTTCCTGGGGACTCAAGATAAGCTGAGACTTTCATGCACAAACTTGGCCAAAAAATTATAATGTCCTTTTACTTTAAAAAATATACGGCCTTTTAAAATAATAGTATCAGTTATGATCATGATAAACTGCTTACAAGTGAGCCCTCCCCAGTTTGTTTTCCTTTAAAAGGCTCTTAAGATTTTTGGATTGGGGAGGAAAAAGGAAGAAAAGAGAGGGAGCTTCATTCTTCTCCATGGGCTCCCATAATGACTTACGTGAATCCCCATCTTACCAGGTTGGGCAATTGAAAGTCAGATTTAATTTATCGGAAGTAAAATAGTGGAGAAGAAGATGGTGGAGGAGTAGGTGGACGTGGAGTACATCTCTCTCCACAGATGCATCAGGAGTACACTTTCAGACACAGAGGTGCATGCAGAACACCAGCTGAGAGCAGACAGGAGCACCTGACCAGTGGAAGAAAATATACAGAACTACACAGCACCAAGGAACTAGGAGAAAAAACAGGAGTGTTAGTAGGACTGGACCTGCCCTAGGCGGTGGGGGAACTGAAGCAAGGGTCCAATCCCCACATCGGGGCAACTGTCTGAATCAGAGGAGGAACATTTAAGGCAGTAAGTGAAACAGCTGATCTGTGGCAGCCTAAATGGAATGAAAATCAGACAGTCCTTGCCACAGCCATATAGACATACCCCAGAAAGGGATGCAGATCTCCTGGAAGGTGCAGCAGCTGGGGGCTGGAGTTTAGGGATTGTGGTGCAATCCCAGGGCAAGGGCTGCTGTTGACTGAGGAGAGATAAATCAAGGGGCTGTGTGGGAGGAGACTGTGGTAGGAAATGCCTGTGGAGGAAAGCCAGGGAGTCATGGAAGCAAGGCGATATTGCTGAGTCACGTGTAGGGGGTGGAGCCATCACCACAGCCTCTCTCTCCCCAAAGGCCAGCATCCACAGCTGAACAATGGAGAGACTGGCCCAATCGCCTGATGCACTGAATTACAGAGAAGGACCCCACCCAGGGTGCCCCTTTAGTGCCTGATGTGCCGACCTACAGAGTAGGACCCCTGCCAGGGCAGCCCCCCTGTGTGCCTGACCCATGGAACAACAGAGAAGGACCCCAAGCAAGGGAGCCCTCTAAGTGCCTCTAACGGGCAGAGCTATGGAGAAAGACAGGACAAAGAGGTCTTCTGATTGCCAGCTACAAAAGGCTCGAAAAAAGACTGACAGAGCCACAACTCCTGCAGGGGAGGCAGTCCATGTCCCTGCACACTTGGCACCGCCAGGGTCCCCACAAGCCAAGCAGCTGCACCACCTTCATGCTCAACTATCACTGAGGCAGAGCTGCCACAGGGAAAAAATGTCTTGCATCTATGCACGCAGGGTTGCTTTGGTGGTGTCTGACTTTTTGCGACCCTGTAGACTGTGGCCTGCCAGGCTTCTCTGTCAGTAAGGGGGGTTCTCCAGGCAAGAACACTGGAGCGGTATGGGCCAATACTGGTTGCCATACTCTTCTAGAGCACTATATTTCCTGGTGCTCCAGTCACAAACTCCCCTGAGTACCTGGTGCTGCCAGAACCCCTGTAACGCAAGCAGCTGTATCACCTCCACACCTGGCCCTCACACGGGCAAACCCAAGTCTTCCAGAGCAGCCCTCAGAAGCAAACCCCAGTGGACGACCCACATGCAGAGGTGGAAATAAAACCACAGTTGAAACCCAGGGGCAGTGTGGCTAAGGAAGAAGACCCAAAACCTTCCCACCGGCTGTACAAGCTGCAAATCAAATCCACACAATCAACTAGGCAGACTGTGTCTATGGAATATATAAAAGGTCTTTGAGAGCTCTCACAAAAGAAAACGCACTAGTTCTGATAGCTGTGGACATTGGAGGCAAGAATACACAGAAAAAGGACCAGATTAGAATCTGAGCTGACCCCACAGCACGTCCAGAGATCAGCAGTGTTGGAGGGCATCCTAGGGAGGTGAGGTGGACTGTGACTCCCAGCGAGGGAAAGGACTCTGACAGCAGTGACTCAAGAAAAAATTTATGATTCTTATGTTTTGATTTGTTCTATAGAATCTTTTGGATTTTTTTTTCCTTCCTCACCCCCCCTGTTGAAGTTGTTGATTTTATTTGCACTATGAAATCTAATTAAGCTTTTGAGCTTTTTTTCCCTCAGTCACAATTTTTTATACTTGTTATAAACCTCTGCTTCTATGTTGAGCTTTCGCAGTTCTGTGGAGTTTTCCTTTTTTTTCTTTTTAAAATTTTTTAAACCTATTATTATTTTTCTACATTTATTGCTTTGTTTGCTTTTCCTACTTGGAGTTAATCTGTAATGTATATAAATCTTTATCTACCTCTATTTAACTGTGCATGTCTATTCTTTCTTTCCTTTCCTCTTAACATATTTTTAGTTTTATTTTCATAGCTTTATTCACCAATTGGCACCTTGCTTTAGTTTTGTCTTCCAGTTTGTCCTTTAGTTAGTTTTGCTCTAGTAGTTATAATTTTTGGATTCCTTTGTTCACCAGGGAAATCTATTGTACTTTATTTTTGTTGGACTATTTCATTTTGCTTATGGGTATATATGCATATTGGAGAAGGAAATGGCAACCTACTCCAGTATTCTTGCCTGGAGAATCCCATGAACAAAGGAGCCTGGCAGGCTGCAGTTCGTGGAATCCATAAGATGTCTATATTCAGTCACACTTTTTATTGTTGATAAAAACCTCTGCCTCTACTTTGGGCTTTTGCAGTTTTGTGGAGTTTTGTTTTGTTTCTTTTTTTCTTTTTCCATTTTTTCTTTTCTCTTTTCTCCTTTTTGTAATTTTAATTTTTTAAAACCTGATGTATTTTTTTCTACATTTATTCCTTTGTTTGCCTTTCCTACTGTTCTTTTCCGATTGCAGTTAATCTTAAATGTATACAAATCTTTCATCATCTATCTCTACTTAACTTTGCATATCTATTCTTTCTTTCCTTTCCTCTCAACATATTTGTTAGTTTTATCTTCATTGCTTTATTCCTCACTTGACAATTTTCCAGTTTGTGCTTTAGTTAGTTTTGTTCTTAACTGGTAAATATAATTTTTGATTTCCTTTGTTCACCATGTCAATCTACTGTACTTTATTTTTGTTGGACTGTCTTGACTTTGCTCATGCATATATATGTATATGTGTATATTCCATTATTTTAATTATTATTTGCCTGATTTTGTAACTGCCATTTGTCTGGAGTTCATCTTTGCTTTCTCGTTTTTGGATATTTGTTGTAATATCACTTAATGCCATAAAAAACCACTTGGGGAATCTTTGTTCCTGACCAGAGATCAAGCCCTGAGCCTTTGGAGTGGGAGCACTGACTCCAAGACCCTAGACTACCAGAGAACTAACCCTTGGGAGTATCAGATAGTGAGGACTCACACAAGGGAAACCGCTTGATCACAAGACCCAGCATCGCACAACGACCAGTAGCACCCTGTGCAGGACGCCTCATCTAAACAACAAACAAATCAAAAATACAAACCCACTTATCAGCAGATAGGATTATGACCTCACTCAGCCTTGCCCATCAGAGGAAAAACAAACAAACAAACAAGACAAAAACTCAGCACAAATCTCAGCCTATATGAAGCTTATACAAACCACTGAACCAACCTTAGGAGGGCAGAAACCAAAAGGAAGAAAGAACTCAACCCTGAAGTCTGGGAAAAAAAGACCTCAAACACGGTAGGTTAAAATAATGAAAAAGACAGAGAAATACTACACAAATGAAGGAACAAACTAGAAATACAGAAGTTCAAATAAATAAAGAAGAAATGGGCAAACTACCTGAAAAAGAATTGAGAATAATGATAGTAAAGATGATCAAAAACCTTGAAAACAAAATGGAGAAAATGCAAGAATCAATTAACAAAGACCTAGAAGAATTAAAAAATAAACATACAGAGACAAACAACACAATTACTGAAATTAAAAATACTCTGCTGCCAAGTCACTTCAGTCGTGTCCGACTCTGTGTGACCCCACAGACGGCAGCCAACCAGGCTCCCCCATCCCTGGGACTCTCCAGGCAAGACCACTGGAGTGGGTTACCATTTCCTTCTCCAATGCATGGAAGTGAAAAGTGAAATTGAAGTCGCTCAGTTGTGTCCGACTCCTAGCGACCCCATGGACTGCAGCCTACCAGGCCCCTCCGTCCATGGGATTTTCCAGGCAAGAGTACTGGACTGGGTTGCCATTTCCTTCTCCAAAAAATACTCTAGAAGGAATCAATAGCAGAATATCCAAAGCAGAAGAACGAATCAGTGAGCTGGAAGATAAAATAGTGGAAATAACTTACAAAGAGCAGAATAAAGTAAAAAGAATAAAAAGATCTGCGGATAGTCTCAGAGACCTCTGGAAAAATATCAAACACACCAACATTCGAATTATAGGGGTCCCAGAAGAACGGAAAAAGAAAGGGTGTGAGAAAATTTTTGGAGATTATAGTTGAAAATTTCCCCAACATGAAAAAGGAAATAGTCAATCAAGTCCAAGAGGCACAACGAGTCCCATACAGGATAAACCCAAGGAGAAACACACCAAGACACATACATACTAATCAGACTAACAAAGACTAAACACAAGGAATATTAAAAGTAGCAAGGGAGAAGCAACAAGTAACATACCAGGGAAAACCCATACACGTAACTGCTGATTTTTCAGCAGAAACTCTGCAGGCCAGAAGAGAATGGCAGGATATATTTAAAGTACAGAAAGGGAAAAATCTACAACCAAGATTACTGTACCTGGCAAGGATCTCATTCAGAATTGATGGAGAAATAATAAGCTTTTCAGAAAAGCAAAAGTTAAGAGAATTCAGTACCAGCTTTACAACAAATGTTAAAGGGACTTATGTAGTCAAGAAATACAAAAGAAGAAAAAAGATCTACAAAATCAACCCCAAACAATTAAGAAAATGGCAATAGGAACATATATATCAATAATTACTTTAAATGTAAATGGATTAAATGCTCCAACCAAAAGACACAGACTGGCTGAATGGATACAAAAACAAGACCTATATATTTGCTGTCTACAAGAAACCCACTTCAGACCTAAAGACACATTTAGATTGAAAGTGAGAGTATGGAAAAATATATTCCATCCAAGTGGGAAGCAAAATAAAGCTGGAGTAGCAATCCTCATATCAGACAAAACAGATCTTAAAATAAAGGAGATTACACGAGATAAGGAAGGACACTACATAATGATCAAGGGATCAATCCAAGAGGAAGACATAACAATTGTAAATATCTATGGACCCAACATAAAAGCACCTCAATACATAAGTAAAACACTGAAAGACATAAAAGGAGAAATTGACAGTAACACAATACTAGTAGGAGACTTTAACACCCCACTCACACCAATGGACAGATCATCAAAACAGAAAATTAAAAAGGAAACACAAGTCTTAAATGATACATTAGATGAGATGGATCTCACTGATATCTTCAGGCCATTCCATCCAAATGCAGAAGAATATACCTTCTTCTCAAGTGCACATGGAACATTCTCCAGGACCACATCTTGGGTCACAAATCAAACCTCAGTAAATTTAAGACAATTGATATTATATCAAGCATCATCTCTGACCACAACACTATGAGATTAGATATTAATAACAAGAAAAAAACTGTAAAAAACACAAACACAGGGAGATTAAACAACATGTTTCTAAATAACCAATAAGTTACTGATGAAATCAAAAGGGAAATAAAAACATTTCTAGAAACAAATGACAATGAAAACATGACAACTTTAATCCTATGGGATACAGCAAAAGCAGTTCTAAGAGGGAAGTTTATAGCAATACAATCCTACCTCTGGAAACAAGAAAAACATCAAATAGGCAACCTAACTTTACACCTAAAACAACTGGAAAAAGAACAACAACAAAAAAAAAAACAAAATTAGTAGAAGGAAAGAAATCATAAAGATCCAAGCATAAATAAATGAAAAAGAAATGAAAGAAACAATAGTAAAGATTAATAAAACCAAAAGCTGGTTCTTTGAGAAGATAAACAAAATTACATTCTTTAGCCAGACCCATCAAGAAAAAAAGAGAGAAGAATCAAATCAACAAAATTAGAAATGAAAAAGGGGAGGTTACAACAGACAATGCAGAAATACAAAGGATTATAAGAGACTATTATGAATGACTATATGGCAATAAAATGGATAACCTGGAAGAAAGGGACAGATTCTTAGAAAAGTTCAATCTTCGAAGCCTGAACCAGGAAGAAACAGAAGTTATGAACAACGCAATTACAAACATTGAAATTGAAGCTGTGATCAAAAATTTCCCAAAAAACAAAGCCCAGGACCAGACAGCTTCACAGGAAAATTCTATCAAACATTCAGAGAAGAGCTAATGCCTATCCTTCTAAAACTCTTTCAAAATACTGCAGTAGTGTAAGGAACACTTCCAAACTCATTCTATGAGGCCACCATCACTCTGATACCAAAACCAAACAAAGACAACACACAAAAAGAAGACTACAGGCCAATATCACTGATGAAAATAGATGCAAAAATCCTCAACAAAATTTTAGCAAACAGAATTCAGCAACACATCAAAAAGCTCATACACCATGATCAAGTTGGGATTATTCCAGGGATGTAATGATTCTTCAATATTCGCAAATCAATCAATGTGATACACCATATTAACAAACTGAAAGATAAAAACCATATAATCATCTCAATAGATGCAGAAAAAGTCTTTGACAATATTCAGCAACCATTTATGATTAAAACTCTTCAAAAAATGGGCACAGAAGGAACCTACCTCAACATAGTAAAGGCCATATATGATAAGCCTACAGCAAACATCATTGTCAATAGTGAAAAACTGAAAGCATTCCCCCAAAGATCAGAAACAAGACAAGAGTGTCCACTTTCACCACTATTACTCAACATAGTTTCAGAAGTCCTAGCTACAACAATCAGAGAAGAAAAAGAAATAAAAGGAATCCAGACTGGAAAAGAAGTAGAGCTCTCACTGTTTGGAGATGACATGACACCGTACATAGAAAACCCTAAAAATAGTATCAGAAAATTACTAGAGCTAATCAGTGAATTTATCAATGTCACAGGATACAAAATCAATACACAGAAATCACTTGCATATCTATATACTAACAATGAAAATTCAGAAAGAGAAATTAAGGAATCAATTACACTCACCATTGAAACAAAAAGAATTAAATATCTAGGAATAAACTTACCTAAGGAGATGAAAGAACTGTACACAGAAAATTATAAGACACTGATGAAAGAAATCAAAGATGACATAAACAGATGGAGAGATATTCTACGTTCCTAGGTAGGAAGAATCAATATTGTGAAAATGACGATACTATCAAAAGCAATCTACAGATTCAATGCTATCCCTATCAAATTACCAATGGCACTTTTCACAGAACTAGAACAAAAAATTTCACAATTCATATGGAAACACAAAAAAATCCCCGAAGAGCCAAAGCAGTCTTGATAAAGAAGATTGGAGCTGAAGGAATCAACCTTCCTGACTTCAGAACACAAATACAGACCAATGGAACAAGATAGAAAGCCCAGAAGTAAACCTATGCACCTATGGGTACCTTCTTTTTGACAAAGGAGGCAAGAATATAAAATGGGGCAAAGAAAGCCTCTTCAGTAAATGATGCTGGGAAAACTGGACAGCTACATGTAAAAAACCAAAATCAGAACACTTCCTAATACCATACACAAAGATAAACTCAAAATGGATTAAAGACCTAAATGCAAGACCAGAAACTAGTTTTACAGTTTCTTCTTAGAGGAAAACACAGGCAGAACATTCGATGACATAATCAAAGCCAGATTCTCTATGACCCAACTCCTAGAGTAACGGAAATAGAAACAAAAGTAAGTAAGTGGGATCTGATTAAACTTAAAAGTTTTTGCAGAGCAAAGTAAACTATAAGCAAGGTGAAAAGACAACCCTCAGAATGGGAGAAAATAATAGCAAATGAAACTGACAAAGGGTTAATTTCCAAAATATACAAACAGCTCCTACAACTCAATCCCAAAAAAACAAACAACCCAATCAAAAAGTGGGGAAAAGACCTAAACAGACATTTCTTCAAAGACGACCTACAGATGGCTAACGAACACTTGAAAAGGTGCTCAACATCGCTCATTATTTTAGAAATGCAAATCAAAACTACAATGAGATATCACCTCACAGCAGTTAAAATGGCCATCATCAAAATGTCTACAAACAATAAATGCTGGAGAGGATGTGGAGAAAAGGGAATGCTCTTGCACTGCTGGTGGGAATGTAAATTGATACAGCCACTATGGAAGACAGTATGGAGATTCCTTTAAAAACGAGAAATAAAAGCACCCACCATATGACTCAGCAATCCCACTTCTAGGCATACACCCTGAGGAAACCAAAATTGAAAAAGACACATGTATTCCATTGTTCATTGCAGCGCTATTTACAATAGCTAGAACATGGAAGCAACCTAGATGTCCACTGACAGATGAACGGATAAAGAATTTGTGGTACATACACACAATGGAGTATTACTTGGCCATAAATAAGAACACATTTGAGTCAGTTCTGATGAGGTGGATGAACCTAGAACCTGTTATATAGAGTGAAGTGAGTCAGAAAGAGAAAGATAAATATTATATTCTAATATATATGTAATCTAGAGGAATGGTACTGAAGAACTGATTTACAGGGTAGCAATGGAGAAACAGACATAGAGAACAGACTTACTGACATGAGGAGAGCGTGACATGTATGGAAAGAGTAACATGGAAACTTACATTACCATATGTAAAACAGAGAGCCAACGGGAATTTGCTGTATGGCTCAGGAAACTCAAACAGGATCTCTGTAACAACCTAGAGGGGTGGGATGTGGAGGGAGATGGGAGGGAAGTTCAAAAGGGAAGGAATTTATGTATACCTATGGGTGATTTATGTTGAGGTTTGACAGAAAACAGCAAAATTCTGTAAAGCAATTATCCTTCAATAAAAAAAAAGAAAGAAAATAGAATTACATTCTTGAACATAAGAATCTTTGGTATAAGTTATCTAACCAACATGACAATATAAATCCGTATGCTTCTAATATACTGAGTACACATTTTTCACTGTTCATTTTTATATTTATGTGCTTCACAACCCCTATAGCAGACTTATGGTTGTGTTTTAAAAGACTAAAAAGCTTTTTTGGAAGCAAAACAATACAGCTTTACTGGCAGAATTATGGCTGTTAATAAAAAGTTCATCATAAAAAGCATAACACTGAAAGATAAATTTGTAATTTAGATTAAGGGGTTACAAACAAAACATCTGAAGCAGGAGAAAAAAAAAATCTCATTAAGTGTTCCCTAGAAAGACCTATACATAGCAGAAACTGATGACATGACTCCTTTCCTCCCATGTTAGACTAAATGAATGATATTTTGTTAAAAATCAAACAAACAAAAAACCACTGAAGGATCCCTAGCATCCTAAAATCTACTCATATATAAGGCTTAGCTGGGGAAGATAAAATTTAGAGAAGTGGCTTCAATGGGAGGGAAGGGGCAGGCACAGGATTAAGGAGGGGTATGTAGTAGACCTTCAACTTAGACTTTCAGTGTTTGATTAAAAAAAAACTCTTTAAATAAATATAATAAATATTAAATATGGGTTGTGGGTTTATGGGTAGGTATTTGCTTTGTTATTTTTTTCAATACTAGTCTATCTCTGGAAATTTCAAAATCAAAATCTAGCATAAGCACATATCCTAATTTTTTCCTGCGTACAAACTTTCTCCCCTGCAGTTTAGAATCAGCATAGTTTGATACAGAGCCTAGCGCATTACTGTGCTAACTCCATGTTTGCATGAGTGAGTGAGTGAAAGTCACTCAGTGGTGTCCGACTCTTTGCGACCCCATGAACTATACAGTCCCTGGAATTCTACAGGCCAGAATACTGGAGAAGGCAGCCTTTCCCTTCTCCAGGGGATCTTCCCAAGCCAGGAATCGAACCCAGGTCTCCCACATTTCAGGTGGATTCTTTACCAGCTGAGCCACAAGGAAAGCCCATAAAAAAAACTTAAAAGATAAAAAAAAAAAAAAAAAGGATTGGTTCATTATTCATGCCTTTAAAAACAAAGCAGTTCATCTAAATGAAAAAAGGAACCAATAAAAAAAAAGGTAACAAGAGATGCTCACTGAATCAAATGTGTAACTATTTCTACTTCAATAGTCTGTAATTCTGAAGTAAGACAGATACATTTGCAGAGAGACTGAGGCAATTGATTAAAATTTAAAATTTATTTAATTTCAACTATGTGAAAGACCCTATGTTAAGGATTAAGGATACAGAAATGAAGGAGAAAGGATCCCTGTTCTTAAGGAGCTCAGAGCCTAAAGAATCCTGAAAAATATTAACATAAAATGTAATAAATGTTATAAAAATGTACAAAGTGATATGAAATCATTCAATAAGTACTGATGGGCAGGTTAATTCTGTCTCAGAGCTGGGAAAGATTTCAGAGACAGGACGATGGTTGAGATGAAACTTGAATAGTCAGTAGAAAGTCAACAGATAAAAAAAAAAAGGAAAGTGTGCTTCAGGCAGGGATGAAAAATATGTATGCATTAGATCCACATTATTCATAGAGTCTATATTTGCAAATACACCTACATACTCACTAAAATGTGTAACCCTGAAGTCAAAACTTTTTCAGTCATTTATGGACATACACAGAGCGACAATAAATTTGAGTTGCCTGAAGCACACCTTCTAAGCTGAGGTCAAACAAGGCCAATACTCAACATTCTACTTTCTTGTTTTGGCTTTCATACTGTAAAAGAAGTGTCCTTTTCACGGGCTATTTAGTACTACATTTCCTGCATTTTTGTGCTTTGTGTTGGTAATGTTGCGTTTAAAATGGTCCTCAAACACATTTGCTGAAGTGCTAACTACTGCTCCTAAGCACAAGAAGGTTGTGTTGTGCCTTATGGAGAAAATACATGTAGTCAGTTGATAACCATCTTTCAGGCATGAGTTATAGTGCTGCTGGCTGTGAGTTCAATGTTAATGAATCAACAGTATATATTAAATAAGTTTTAAGTAGAGACACACATAAAACAAGGCTGTATTGATTGGTGGATAAAAATGTTGTGACCAGAGGCTAATAGGAAACTAAGTCTCTATTTCCCCTAGGAAAAATAGTTTGTCACTAATTCAGTGTTTGTGATGACATTATAGAACATGACTACTGTGAATAATGAGAATCAACTGTGCGTGTGTGTGCATTTATATGTATTCATTAGTTAACAAAATATTTCTTTGAGTAACATTTATAGGAACCACTGACTATTTTGATTACATATACATAGCATATTACCTTGTCTTGAATTAAGTAATGAATAATTAACTATAATAAAGATAACTGACAGCTTATTGTGTATACTTACAGTCTTTAAAGGCTTTAAATAGCATGGATATTACAAGATATTCTGTAGTTTCTGCTGCTGCTGCTGCTGCTGCTAAGTCGCTTCAGTTGTGTCTGACTCTACGCGGCCCCACAGACGGCAGCTCACCAGGCTCCGCCATTCCTGGGACTCTCCAGGCAAGAACACTGGAGTGGGTTGCCATTTCCTTCTCCAGTGCATGAAAGTGAAAAGTGAAAGTGAAGTCGCTCAGTCATGTCCGACTCCTAGTGACCCCATGGACTGCAGCCTACAAGGCTCCTCAGTCCATGGGATTTTCCAGGCAGGAGTACTGGAATGGGGTGCCACTGCCTTCTCCATTGTAGTTTCTAGTAGAGGACAAAAAGATCTTGCTTAAAGATTGCTAAAATACTTGCAACCACTTAAAAAAGAAGGAGTAGAATTTTACAGAAGTAGATATGGCATACTTTTACTGATTTAGCTATTTCTACAAGATATTATTGTGAATAACGGCAAAAGCAGTATGGAGAAAACGATGCAGTAGAAAATTCCTAAGATGATCTTTCACAGTTTCCTCAACTGTTAACAGAACTGAACTATTACTTTCCCAAAGTGATCCCAGTGAGCAAAAAACAGAGATCCCACACACAAATTCAGTTCAGTTCAGTTTAGTCGCTCAGTGTGTCTGACTCTTTAGCTCATTATAATAAAAAAGAAGCGGGTAATGCTCTTTAACAGTCATGTTGTTATAAGGTTAATCTTTACAGAAAAGTAGAATAAGCCAAGCCATACTATTTAATATTTTATAAAGACTTTTTATCATTCACATTTCCTATAATAACTATTCCAATAGCTTTTAAACACACAATTTAAAAATTCACATTTCCTTTCATTAGAATAAAGAAAATGAAAAATCAGAATGAATCTCAAAGAACACATAGACACTTAGGCCACGACTGATAATGATATCATAAATCCATATATGACTAAAATGTTACATTTTAGGTTTATAATGTCACTTTTTTCCACCTTTGGTGAGTCTTTTAAATTATATTCAACAGTCCAATAATTAAAAGCTATATCTTATACATTTTAAATATTCATTTATAGTTTGAGAAGCTAGTTTTGAGAAGCTAATGAGGTTGACAATGCCAACAGATAAAAGTCTCCTGATAATTTCAAATTCTATTTAAAAATATGGAGCGGTGAGGGTGAAAATCATTGTTTGAAGAGAAGAGGTCAAACAAGAACAAGAAATTAGTCCATAATGCAAAAAAACAAACAGTACAAGTTTTCTTTGTGGTATAGATAGTAATTGTAAAGCCAGTTCTGTGGATATCACTCATTTATAGATAGTGCTTAAATTTGTATCTTCAGTCATCCCTCTCTTCTGAACTTCAGGTTCTTATATCCAACCAAATATATTCAATATTTCCCCTTGGAGAGGTGCCACGTCTTAATGTTTTCAAAACTCACCTCTTGATTTTCACTTAAGCCTTCTCTTCCTACAAGCCTTCTCCATCTTCTCCATCATTCTTCCAATTGCTAAAGCCAAAATCCTTGGATTTACCCTTGACTCATTTCCTTTCTCATATATCACATAAACAAATCATATTGTTTCTTCTTTCAAAATATATACAGAACCTGACCACTTCTTACTGCCTCCCAGATTATCTCCTTGATCAAAGCCATATCATTTCTCACTTGGACAACCGTGTTAGCCTATAAACTGCTCTCCCTTTTTCTACCTTTTTTCTTCAAATCCTAGTTTCCAAAACACAGCATCCAGAGTGATCTGTCAAAATACAAATCAGATCATATCCTTACCCTGCTCAAAATCCTCTATTGCTTTCCCATCTCATTGACGGAAAAATTCAAAATCATGATAACCATGGTTTATAAGACCCTATTTGATTCAAATCCCTGTCACCTCTCTGACCTTGTCTTAAACTTTTTCATTCATGTCACTCCAAGTCACACAAATCTCTGTGCTGTTCCTCAGACCTGCTAAGCATTCTCTCACCTCACTGTCCCTGCATTTTTTGATTCCTCTGCCTAGAAAGCTTTGCACCCAGATATCTATTATACATCACTCATTCCTTCCCTTATTTCAGATATCTACCTAATCTTATCAGAGAGGCTTTCCTTGATTACCCTATAAAAATAATCAGGGACTTCCTGGTGGTACAGTGGATAAAGAATCTGCTTGCCAATGCAGGGGACGTGGGTTTGATCTCTGGTCCAGGAAGATTCAACATGAAGCAGAGTAATTAAGCCTGGGAGCCACAACTACTTTGCCCACATGCCTACAGACCCTGCTCCGTAACAAGAGAAGTCACGTCAGTGAGAAGCCCACGCACCGCACCCAGAAAGTCTGTGCAAATGCACCTCTACCTCATCATTCTTTAATCCCTTAACTTGCCTTTCTTTTTTTCTTCACGTGAAAGTGTTAGTCACTCAGTTGTATCTGACTCTGCAACTCTGTAGACTGCAGCCCGCCTGACTCCTCAGTCCCTGGATCTCTCCAGACAAGAATACTGGACTGGGTAGCCATTTCCTTCTCCAGGGGATCTTCCCAACCCAGGGATTGAACCCTCATCTCCTAATTTGGCAGGCGGATTTTATTTTTACCGTCTGATCTACCAAGGAAGCCCAAATACTATTAATAATTTTGTTTAAATTTGCTAGCTAGGATACAAACAGCTTTATAAATGCAATGGTTACATTTTCTATAATTTAAAGTGTAAAACCTATTTTGGGGCTTCCCTGGTGGCTCAGCAGTAAAGAATTCACCTGTCAATGTAGGAGATGTGGGTTTGATCCGGGTCAGGAAGATCCTCTGGAGAAGGAAATGGCAATCCACTCCAGTATTCTTGACTGGCAAACCCCATAAACAGAGAAGCCTGGTGGTCTACAGCCCATGTGGTTGGAAAAGAGTTGGAAACAACTTAGCAACTAAACAACAACAAAATCCTATTTTAAGACCTTTTTAATTTAATTTTAATACACTATATTTTAGAGTAATTTAGGCTCACAGTAGAAACTACAAGAGCTTCCTTACACCCTTTGCCGTTATATATGTACAACCTTGCCCATCATCAGTCATTCCATTCTCTCTAGATTTGTCTTTTCTGGACATTTAATATAAGTGAAAGTCACTCAGTCATGTCCGACTCTTTGTGACCTCATGGACTATACCGTCCATGGAATTCTCCAGGCCGGAATACTGGAATGGGTAGCCTTTCCCTTCTCCAGGGGATCTTCCCAACCCAGGGATTTAACACAGGTATCCCGCATTGCAGGCGGATTCTTTACCAGCTGAGCCACAAAGGAAGCCCAAGAATACTGGAGTGGGTAGCCTATCCCTTCTCCAGGGGATCTTCCCAACCCAGGTCTCCTGCATTGCAGGTGGATTCTTTACCAGCTGAGCCACAAGAGAAGCCCAAGAGTACTGCAGTGGGTAGCCTTTCCCTTCTCCAGGGGATCTTCCCAACCCAGGATTTGAACTGGAATTTTTTGCATTGCAGGAGGATTCTTTACCAACTGAGTCATGAGGGAAACCCACTTAATATAAACACAAGCACAATTATTTATCCTTTGTATCTGGATTCTTTCACCTAGAATAATATTTTTGAAGTTCTTTCATACTGAAGCATGTATCAATACTTTGTTCCTTTTTATTGCTAAATTGTATTTATTGCATTGTATGGACATGCCACCTTCCTTTTAATTGCTTAGTAGTATTCTATTTATGGACATACCACATACGGTTTAGAATTGCCAAGGTGGGATCTTATCTTTCCTATGTGTCAGAAAAGAGGAGTCCTCAATGAATGCCAGGGAGTGGAATTGGTAAGAGGAAGTAGGGGAAGAAAAGGAAATAGAATTGTGGTTGAGTAAAATCTGTTCCTAGAAGAGATGAAAAAGTCAAGTTGCAGTGAATTATCTGTAGATAGAGGAACCTTCCCTGGCTGTAGGAATTCAAGCTCTTTCCACTGAATCCTATGACCTGAGTTAATTCACTACTACTTGCTTTTTAGAAGAAGGGTGGGGTCATGGCAACCACCCTCTACATCAATAAAAAGAAAATGGTCTTTTCCTTCCAGATGTGTCAGAGATTGCCAATCCATAATATAATGAAGCAGTATAGCAAAAGCAATTATAAAATTTTTTAAAATAACACTGATCTCATGAAGTCTGGTTAAAAAATGACAGATTAAGTATATGCATTTATCCCTTTTCCTTATAAAATGATAGCAAAGTAAATTAAAAGATTTAAATCCACAAGGAAAAAAGCAACAGAAAGCAACAATAGACAAGATATTTCAATACGTTTTTGAAACACAGAGAACAAATGGAGGAATGGGATTTGATTTATTAGGGTGGAAGAAGCTATTAATATAACCTCGGGGACACTGGTGACAAGAGAGTCAATTCACTCTCTAAGAACCTGGGAAAGACTCAGACCCTGAAGTGCCAAATGGGTGGAGGGAAATACAAAGTGAAAAAACAGGACAAAAGTACATTATGTAAATAAATTTATATTAAAAAAATAAATTAAATAAATAAAAATAAAAACAAACAAAAAGAGTACATTATGTGCCTGAAACTAACACAACATTGTAAATCAGCCACACTCCAATAAAATTTTTTTTAAAAAGCATACATATGTGAATGATTGATTGTCCTCCCCACTTCCACATGTAGAATACCAGCAGCTAAGTGACATACTCTAGCTCTGGTAAGAGAATGAAAGTTTATTCTCTAGAGAAACCGAAAAGGAGTATTCTAATAGATTAGGAGACATTGGACAGGGTAGAGAGTAGAAATGAGATAGAATTTAAAAAAGGGATTTACTGAAATACAAAACGGCAGGATCTTAATTCCTCTACCCACCCCACTCTACCCCTTATCCCCAACCCTCAAACACTTTCATTCTACTGCCCAGGCAAGAAATTTGTTAAGTCTTTTTCTGAAGGAACTGAGCAGTCCTAGAGAAAAGTCCTCGTCATAGTGATGTATGGTCATGTCTCCATCCTAACATCCCCAAATAAGGCCACTCACAATAAATCTGCTTATTCTAAAATGCTTTTAATCAGTTTAAAAGAAATATATACAGACCAACAGTCATCATACATGTAAGGAAATCTGATTTAAAATCAGATATCAAAAGAGCTATTTGATATTTAAAATATGGTTGCTGAAATAAGGCATAAAATAGAGGTTATGAAAAACCTCAGGAAAAGAGAACTAAACATGAAATGGAAAAGTGAAAGAAAAGATAGTCAAAGAACCAATCTAGGGAGATTAACCTTTGACTAACAGGAGTTCCAGGAATAGAGGACAAAGAAAAGAGAGGGAAGAAAATAATCACAAATACTTATTAAGCACAGAGTACATGTACTAGGCACTGCTCCTAGTGCTTTACGGAGAAGGCAATGGCACCCCACTCCAGTACTCTTGCCTGGAAAACCCCGTGGACGGAGGAGCCTGGAAGGCTGCAGTCCATGGGGTCGCTAAGAGTCGGACATGACTGAGCGACTTCACTTTCACTTTTCACTTTCATGCACTGGAGAAGGAAATGGCAACCCACTCCAGTGTTCTTGCCTGGAGAATCTCAGGGACCGGGGAACCTGGAGGCTGCTGTCTATAGGGTCGCACAGAGTCGGACACAACTGAAGCAATTTAGCAGCAGCAGAAGCTAAGTGCTTTAAGTAAATTAATTTTAATTAACTAGTTAATTCTCCAGTCAGCCTATGAAACAGGTATTATTTTTGACCCCATTTTATAGATGAGGAAAAGTAGGAATGTAGAGGTTAATCTAATCGCTAGTAAGTATGGAAAATTCCATAGACAGAAGAGCCTGGTGGGCTATGTCTATAGGGTTGCAGCGAGTTGGACACAATGCAGCGCCTAAGCACACATGCATCAGAGCCAGAGTTCAAACCCAAGCCGTCTAGTGCCATAACTCATATTCTCAAGAACTATGTGCTGCTGCCTCCCTACCAAAGAATAATATTACGAGAATACTATTACGAGACTTCCAGGCTAAGATGGCAGACTGAACATGAACATTCAATTTATTCCCTCCAGAAACTCCACTAAAACAACAGCAATGCGAATATTTAAAAATAAGTAACCCCAAACAGTGAGGAAGAAAAAAGAAAAACAATGACAACAGACTTTTGGACATCAGAAAGTAGATGATAGAGTGGTAACTGACTTAGCAGATGAGAGAAAACTAAGTCTTAAACTAACAGTGAGGAAAGCTAAGCACAAACTCGATATATACCACAGAATCCTCTAACAAGAACTGGTAACACTTAGTTACCTGTAGAACTGAAGGTAAGTGGAGAGTGAAACAGATAAATTAAGAAAAACTGGGTGAAAACTCTTTAAGAAGCTGTTAAATCCCTCTCTCTCTGCTGCTGCTGCTGCTAAGTCGCTTCAGTCGTGTCCGACTCTGTGCGACCCCATAGACGGCAGCCCACCAGGCTCCCTCTTCCCTGGGATTCTCCAGTCAAGAACACTGGAGTGGGTTGCCATTTCCTTCTCCAATGCATGAAAGTGAAAAGTGAAAGTGAAGTCGCTCAGTCGTGTCCGACTCTTAGCGACCCCACGGACTGCAGCGCACCAGGCTCCTCCATCGATGGGATTTTCCAGGCAAGAGTACTGGAGTGGGGTGCCTTTGCCTTCTTAAGTACCATAATGAAAAGCAAGGGGATTAAATGACTTTATGCAGAAGTGAATGCTGAATTTTAAGATTAGTGGTCCCCTTCCTTCATTTTATTGAGCCAGAAAACTTTTAGAAAATTTTCTTTCATTAATCTGAATTAGGGTCAGAATGTTCCCTAACAAATGACCCAACCGGTTATATTACAATGAAATCCAAAGTTGACAAGTCCTATTCTTGTGTTTAGGGCTCCCAATCTTACTTAAGAATAGACAGCTGAGATAATAAGAGAAGCTAAAGGAAGTCTGCATATGCATGATAGACACCAAAATCAATAAAATAATATAAAGAAAGAAATCATGCAAAGAAAATTTTAAGGAAAAAGTATTTCCAAGAGATACCTGAAACAAATTTGATTTAAAAAGAAACATAAAAAGAAGAAGGAATACTTTCAAACTAATTTTATGAAGTCAGTACTACTCTGATACCAAAATCAGACAATGACACCACAAGAAAAGAAAATTACAGGCCAATATCCCTGATGAACATGGTTGCAAAAATCCTCAACAAAATATTAGCAAACCAAATTCAATAATACACTAAAAGGATCGTACATCATGAGATGGTTAGATAGTATCAACATGAATTTGAGCAAATTCCAGGAGAAGTGGAAGGCAGAGATGTCTGATGTGCTACAATCCATAGGGTCAAAAAGAGTCAGGCACGACTTAGCAACTGAACAACATCATAGTGAAGTGGGATTTAATCCAAGGATTTACAAATGGCTTAACAACTACAAATCAATCAATATGATACACCACATTAACAAAATGAGGGATAAAAATCATATGACCATCTCAGTAGATACAGAAAAAGCATTTGACAAAATTCAACATTCATTTCTGACTAAAAAAAAAACAAAAAACTCAACATAATAAAGGCCATATATAAGAAACCCACAGCTAACATTATATTATAGTGAAAGGTGAAAAACTTTCCCCTTAAGATCAGGAAAAAGACAAGTATGCCATATTTCATTACTTTCATTCAACATAATACTGAAAATTCCAACCAGAACAATTAAGCAAGAAAGAAATAAAAAGCATCCAAACTAGAAAAGTATCAGTAAAATTTGTTTACAGATGACATGCAGAAAATCCTAAACACTTAATTTAAAACCTGTTAGAACTAATACACAAATTCAGTAAAGTTACAGGATACAAAAATCAATATTAAAAAAATTGGTTGCATTTTGAGTGCTTCCTAAGGGCAAAAACAAAACTTGAAGCAAAACAAAATCTCATGTCCAGAATACATTTAAATCATAAACCACAGAGTCATCATGCAGTCAGTTTAACAAAACGTAACATCCCAACAACAGAAAAACAGAAACTCTATGCACTGAAGAAACAAAGTCATGTGTACTCCATGGAGTCATTCTCTTCAGATGAGACATCTGTAAAATATTTCTCACTGATGACAGTGCAGATGTGCTGACATCCTTGGGATGCTTTACTAAGATTCACACTCACCGCATCCCACCTCGGGGGTCTCTTTTTTGACAAGCTGCATTTGCCCACTTTTGTATTATCTGTGATGTTAGTAAGATTAGTAAGATTGGAACTAAAACAGACTTAATTACAGTGCCTTTCAAATAAGGTACTAAATATAGTTCTTTGTTCAGTCAAATGTGATTGCCCATGAAAATTACAGGAGTGTTTAAAAACAAGATGAAAAGGAGTCTATTAAATTATATTCTGGGACCAATGCTTTTTTTATATAGGTATTTAAAGATAACTTGCATTTGGAGAATTGATCATAATTTTAGCAAAATGGACTTGGTTCTGCCATATGGGTCTCACAATGGCAATACCTGAAACACTGGGATTTACAAATACAGTACAGAGTCCCCCTTATCTACATGGGATATGTTCCAAGGTAAACCCCAGTGGAGGCCTAACACCATGAACAGTTCCCAACCTAGACATACTATGCTTTTTCCTATACACACTTACCTAGGATAAAGTTTAATTTATAAACTAAGCACAGTAAGAGATTCAACAACTAATAATAAAAGAGCAATTATAACAACAGACTGTAATAAAAGTTAATATAGTCTCTCTCTCTCTCAAAACACTGTACAAATGTAATGCCTTTTCCATCTTAACTAAGCACTGTATCAAGCACTGTGGCTATAAAACTAGCATGAATTTCTTCACCTCAGAAAGCAAAACTGAGGATAAGGGGGAACTACTGTGTATATTGAGTCTGTTCATTCTGAAAAGATGAATTGCTTCTATAAGAGCCAAGAAAAGAAAAATCAAAGTAAACTTATGAGACCTAACTACAGGTTCAGCCAAGATCAAGAGAGGAAATTCTGACTCACTTTTTTATACATTCCTCAAGGCATCAATTTAAACCCTACTTTCTTTCTTTTGTAAGATTCTTTTCCCCAAGTCTTTTCATTCCTAGCTGACTGCTGTTAATTTAAACAAACTGATATTTTATACAAAAAGCAAATGTTATATAACATATACTATAGAGCTACTTCATTATTCAGCTACTTGGTGGAAAATGTTCTGTGTCTCAAGTTCATCAGGCTATATTACTTTTTAATCTAAAAGAAATCTGCAGAGCAATCTTTCAGACCTTCTATTTTTACATTTACAATTAGGTGAGTAGAGAGAAGTTCTATTGTTTTTAGAAATAATCATTTTATAAATTAGGCACACCAAATTCATAACAGATTGCCTCTAATGGAAAGAAACAGAAATTAGACAAAGATGGAGTGGGGATAGCATAGTGGTTATTTTAGTTTTATCTAGTCATGTTGTACAATTTTTATATAAGATATTTAAATACTGTAATTTCTCAAAATAAAAAAATTAATTTAAAAAATTGTAGAGGAACTCAAATATACTACTTGTCACAGCCAGCCAATCTCGTTTGTATAGGCTGTATAGGAAATCGCAATGTGCAAAGTTTCCAATGAGAAAGGACAGTTACTTTCACCTCCACATCTTTAAAGTCCCAATTATCCAAAAAGTCACTGAGAAAATATACCCAAAGTCTCTCTGAAGTAGTCCAAAACAGGTTTTCCCTTATTTTTCAAAAGACCTAGATAGATGCATATTAATTACTATTGTTAACTGATACCTCTGAGGTCCAAAATCGACTTCTACCTGAGTAATGACATCTTTGTATAGACATCTTACAGTATAAACACTCTGGCATAATTCTTCTTATACTCTTAGATAGGAATATTATTTTCATCTAGGGAGATTTCTATAATTATTATAATCTTGACAGAACTCTCAAAGCTACATGAATATAATCAGTCATAAAATTATAAAACCTAAGTCTACTTGTCCTTCAGTAGTGAGAGATTGATAATACAAGTAGACAATGACAAGACCATATATGACTGTGTGACCCACAATTTCTTCAGCTACTAGCCAGGAAAGTAAAATCACAGCCTCTGCAGCAATCAGCCCAGAAGAGACTTAAACTGTTTTTTTTTTTTTGGTCTGCAGCCCACCACACACTTTAAACTCAGCAACGACCAGAGGAAGACAAATATGGTCCCCAGATCAATTACCTAAGATGCCCAGTTTCTACTTAGCCCATTTCAGCTTCCCCACACCAACAGTTTCCAATAAGCATAACTAAAGTCTTCTCTTTTTTTACCATAAAACGTGCCCACTCGAATCTGCCAAATGCAAGGGATGGTGGTAACTTTCTAGCAAGCTTTGAATTCATAGTCTGTTTGTTCTCATTTTGGATAGTTTTTATTTCCAAAGTACTGCAAAAATCATATAAAAATAAAACTAACATTATGGGCACTTTATTCTAATCAAATTTAAGATCATACTTCAGTCTAGCTGTTAGCTATTGTTCTGTTGGCCAACCAGCTCACCAGAAACAATTAACTTCTATTTGATAGATAAATGGTTTTTCAACACTTGGGAGACAAATCTTGCATTCCATTTCAATATTTGGTATTTCAGACTCAAACTGGTATAGTTTCTTTCTTGAGAACTTTGACCGTTTGAAAACAGTACCCAAAGATTGTGCTATATTTTAGACAAACAATATTGCTGATGGTATAAATCAGAACTAAATAATGCAGTAATATCTGCTATCAATATGTGAATATATCTGCAGAAAATGTCAGAGGGTGAGTCCTAAATTTTGTTGATAATGAAATCATAAATCAGACCTATCTACAAAGAGTTACAAAACTTATCTGCAGTAAGTTAGGCCTAAAATGGCATAACCAATGTGAATGGAAATTTTAATGGCTTTAATATGAAAAAGGTCAAGAATGAGAAATCAAGAGCATTTTATTTTCAATCCTATCTTCTGGATTTGGTAATAATGAAGTTTCTTAAGGAAGTAAAAAATCTCCAAAAAGTTCTCAATTTTTTGTGTGACAATATATACCTGAAAAAAAAAATTTCAAAATATTTGTTAAAGGAATGAAGTATAGTATGTAGGAAGCAGTGTTTATACTAAACATACTGGATGAAGTTTTTCCATAAATTATTTGCTATGAAAAAGGAGCTTCCACAAATTATTAGAACAACAGAAGTTTTACCAACTGAATTTAAAAAAAAAAAAGGTCAGAGAATTGAATAATTTACTGACTTCAATTTTTATTTATCTTTTTAAAAAACATCTATTATGTGCTATTCCAGGAAGGTATACTAAAGAGCTTCAAAGGAAAATGGGCATTCTCCTACATAGTTTACAATTTTAATTTTAAGGTCATTATTTTGAGAAAATATTCCTTTATTATTAAAAATAAGTAGTCCCACTGGAAAAAAGTTCACCTGAAATACAATTAGTAAATCTAAAACCAAAGCTATCTCAGTATGCATTTATACTAAACATTTCTACAAAAATTAACTGCCTTATATGACAAACCCATTTTTCTCAGTTGCATTCATTATCTTGATAGCATCATATAAGTGTTGAATATTACTGAATAGAAAACCACAACCTCAATCTTAGGAGTGCTGCGTGCTGTGCTTAGTCGCTCAGTGGTGGCTGACTCTTTGCGGCTCCTGTAGTCCACCAGGCTTCTCTGTCCATGAGGATTTTCCAGGCAAGAATACTGGAGCGGGCTGCCATGCCCTTCTCCAGAGTATTTTCCCAACCCAGGGATTGAATGCAGGTCTCCCAAGTTGTAGGTGGATTTTTTTACCATCTGAGCCACCAGGGAAGCCCAATTTTAGGAGTAATGGCTCCAATTAGGAGACAGAACACTGATTTAATGTTCACATTTAAAAGGAGTGTTAATGTTATTGTTATTCGAAAAGAAGATGATCTCTGTATTTTATGCAGTGATATACCAATCCAAAGAACTAATACCATTTGATTGAAAATCGTGAACCATGATCTGAATTATCATGATTCAAGATAATGGCAAGAGTGAACATCGACATTTTAGCAATCAGTGAACTAAAATGGACTGCAATGGGTGAATTTAACTCAGATGACATTAATCTACTACTGTGGGCAAGAATCCCTTAGAAGAATTGGAGTAGCCATCATAGTCAAGAAAAGAGTATGAAATCCAGTTCTTGGGTGCAATCTCAAAAATGACAGAACGATCTCTGTTCATTTCCAAGGCAAACCATTCAATATCACAGTAATCCAAGTCTATGCCACAACCAGCAATGCTGAAGAACCTGAAGTTGAATGGTTCTATGAAGATCTACAAGACTTTCTAGAACTAACACCAAAAAAACATGTCCTTTTCATCACAGGGGACTGGAATGCAAAAGTAGAAAGTGAAGAGATATCTAGAGTAACAGGAAAATTTGGTCTTGGAGTACAGAATGAAGCAGGGCAAAGGCTAATAAAGTTTTGCCAAGAGAACGCACTGGTCACAGCAAACACCCTCTTCCAACAACACAAGAGAAGACTCTACACATGGACATCACCAGATGGTCAATACAAAATCAGATTGATTGTATTCTTTACAGCCAATGATGGAGAAGCTCTATACACTCAACAAAAACAAGACTGGGAGGTAAGTGCGGCTCAGATCACGGAATCCTTATTGCCAAATTCAGGCTAAAATTTTAAAAAGTAGGGAAAACCACTAGACCATTCAGGTATGACCTAAATCAAATTCCTTATGATTATACAGTGGAAATGAAAAATACATTCAAGGGATTAGATCCGATAGACAGAGTGCCTAAAACTATGGACCGAGGTTTATGACATTGTACAGGAAGCAGTGATCAAGACCATCCCCAAGAAAAAGAAATGCAAAAAGGCAAAATGGCTGACTGAGGAGGCCCTACAAATAACTGAGAAAAGAGAAGCTAAAGGCAAAGGAGAAAAGCAAAGATACACCCATTTGAATGCAGGGTTCCAAAGAAGAGCAAGGAGAGATAAGAAAGCCTTTCTCAATGACCAATGAAAAGAAACAGAGACAAACAATAGAATGGGAAAGACTAGAGATCTCTTCAAGAAAATTAGAGATACCAAGGGAACATTTCATGCAAAGATGGGCACAATAAAGGACAGAAATGGTATGGACCTAACAGAAGAAGATATTAAGAAGAGGTGGCAAGAATACACAGAAGAACTCTACAAAAAAGATCATCATGAACTAGATAACCACCAAGGTGTGATCACTCACCTAGAGGCAGACATTCTGGAATGCGAAGTCAAGTGGGCCTTAGGAAGCATCACTATGAACAAAGCTAGTAGAGGTGATGGAATTCCAGTTGAGCTATTTCAAATCCTAAAAGATGATGCTGTGAAAGTGCTGCACTCAATATGCCAGCAAATTTGGAAAACTCAGCAGTGGCCACAGGACTGAAAAAGGTCAGTTTTCATTCCAGTCCCAAAGAAAGGCAATGCCAAAGAATGCTCAAACTACTGCACAATTGCACTCATTTCACATGCTAGCAAAGTACACGCTAGCAAAGTAATGCTCAAAATTCTCCAAGCCAGGCTTCAACAGTACGTGAACCGTGAACTTCCAGATGTTCAAGCTGGATTTAGAAAAGGTAGAGGAACCAGAGATTCAATTGCCAACATCTGTTGGATCATCAAAAAAGCAAGAGAGTTCAAGAAAAAAATCTACTTCTGCTTTACTTACTATGCCAAAGCCTTTGACTGTTGTCAGTCAGTCAGTTCAGTTGCTCAGTCGCTCAATCATGTCCGATTCTTTGCAACCCCATGAATTGCAGCACGCCAGGCCTCCCTGTCCATCACCAACTCCTGGAGTTCACTCAAACTCACATCCATCGAGTCGGTGATGCCATCCAGCCATCTCATCCTCTGTCGTCCCCTTCTCCTCCTGCCCCCAATCCCTCCCAGCATCAGAGTCTTTTCCAATGAGTCAACTCTTCGCATGAGGTGGCCAAAGTACTGGAGTTTCAGCTTTAGCATCATTCCTTCCAAAGAACACCCAGGACTGATCTCCTTTAGAATGGACTGTGTAGAGCACAGCAAACTGTGGAAAATTCTTCAAGAGATGGAAATCCAGATCACTTTACCTGCCTCCTGAGAAATCTGTATGCAGGTCAAAAAGCAACACTTAGAACCAGACATGGAAAAGCAGACTGGTTCCAAACCAGGAAAGAAGTATGTCAAAGCTGTATATTGTCACCCTGCTTATTTAACTAATATGCAGAGTACATCATGCGAAATGTCGGGCTGGATAAAGCACAAGCTGAAATCAAGATTGCCAGGAGAAATATCAATAACCTCAGATATGCAGATGATACCACCCTTATGGCAGAAAGCAAAGAAGAACTAAAGAGCCTTTTGATGAAAGTGAAAGAGGAGAGTGAAAAGGTTGGCTTAAAATTCAACATTTAGAAAACTAAGATCATGGCATCTGGTCGCATCACTTCATGGGAAATAGATGGGGAAACATAGAAACAGTGGCAGACTTTATTTTCTTGAGCTCCAAAAATCACTGCATATGGTGACTGCAGCCATGAAATTAAAAGACCCTTGCTCCTTAGAAGAAAAGCTATGATCAACGTAGACAGCATATTAAAAAGCAGAGATATTACTTCGCCGACAAAGGACCATCTAGTCAAAGCTATGGTTTCTCCAGTAGTCATGTATGGATATGAGAGTTGGACGATAAAGAAAGTTGAGTGCCAAAGAATTGATGCTTTTGAACTGCGGTGTTGGAGAAGACTCTTGAGAGTCCCTTGAACAGCAAGGAGATCAAACTAGTCAATCCTAAAGGAAATCAGTCCTGAATATTCATTGGAAGGACTGATGCTGAAGCTGAAACTCCAATACTTTGGCCACCTGATGTGAAGAACTGACTCACTGGAAAAGACCCTGATGTTGGGAAAGATTGAAGGCAGGAGGAGAAGGCGACAACAGAGGATGAGATGGTTGGATGGCATCACTGACTCGATGGACGTGAGTCTGAGCAAGCTCGGGGAGGATGAGATGGTTGGATGGCATCACCAACTCAATGGACGTGAGTTTGAGCAAGCTCTGGGAGTTGGTCATGGGACAGGGAAGCCTGGTGTGCTGCAGTCCATCTGGTTGCAAAGAGACGGACATGACTGAGCAACTGAACTGAAACTTGTAAAGGAATCTAGTTGCTAGGTTGCTATATGCCACCACTGGCTCCCTCCTGAAAATACTAATTAATGATGACTACCAGAAAATATTCAGATACATAGTATGTCATAAAATTTCAGCAAATTCAGATTTGGTCATACAATTCTTCTAAATGACTGGCTACATTTAGACTGGGCATTCCTACATAGGCATACTGTATTATAATGGGCAAAGTGATCACCTCATTTCTTGAGTGCACTACTAACTTACAGTCTACCATCCATATCCACAGTTCTTCCATATCTGAGGTTCTACATTCGAGGATTCAACCAACTCACAGATCGTATAGTACTGTACTGCTTACTATTGAAAAAAAAAAAAATCTGTGTATAAATGGACCTATGTAGTCTGAGCAAGTGTTGTTTAAGGATCAACTGTACAGGAATACCTTGGAGGTACTGCAGGTTTGGTTTTAGACCACTACAATAAAATGAGTATCAGAATTGAAAACCAAAAGTTGTTTGGTTTCCAATTGCATATGAAAGTTATGTTTACACTATACTGTATAGTCTATTAAGTATGCAATAGCATTACATCTAAAAAATGTACAGTCCTAAATTTAAAAATACTTTATTGCTAAAAAATGCTAATCATCATCTGAGCCTTTAGCAAGTTATAATCTTTTGGCTCATGGAGGGTCTTGCCTCAATGTTGATGGCTACAGACCGATCAAGGAGGTGGTTGCTGAAGGTTGGGATGGCTGTGAGAAATTCCTTAAAATAAGATGACAATGAAGTCTGCTGCACTGACTGATTCTTCCTTTCATGAATGATTTCTCTGTAGCATAAAATGTAGTTTGATAGCATTTTGCCCACAGTAGAATCTCTGTCAAATCTCAGGTCAATCCTCCCAAAGCCTGATACTGCCTTATCAACTAAGTTTGTGTAATATTCTAAATCTTTTGCTGTCATTTTAACAGTCTTCATAACATCTTCATCAGGAAAAGATTCCATCTCAAGAAACTACTTTCATTGTTCATCCATAAGAAGCAACTCCTCATGTGTTAAAAGTTTTATCATGAGATTGCAGCAATTCAGTTCACATCTTCCAGCTCTATTTCTTGTTCTCTTGCTATTTCCATCACAACTGCAGTTACTTCCTACACTTAAGTCATGAACCTCTTGAACCTCACCCAAAGGGTTGGAATGAAATTCTTCCAAAATCCTGTTAATGTTGACATTTTGACCTCAAGAATCAAGAACATTCTTAATAGTGTAACAAAGAAACACAAACCTGACTCCACACTGGATCTATTCCTTTAACATGAAACTGTGTTCTATTGCCTGTGCTTAGTCTTGCTGGCTCTGCACCTTTGTAAAGAATTGTTACCTATAGTCTGACATATATGCAATGGCCCCTTCTCAAGGCTCTACCTCCCAGACTTGATTTTTAAAAGTGTAACACTTTTCCCTTTTCAAAATGTTATTATTACTTAATTTTTTTTTTTGCTGTGCTGGATCTTCACTGGTGCACAGGCTCAGCAGTTGTGGTGCATGGGCTTAGCTCCCCTGTAGCATGTGGAATCTTCCCAAACCAGGGATTGAACCCATGTCCCCTGCACTGTCAGGCCGACTCCTAAACATGGGACCACCAGGGAAGTCCTAGAGATACAACACTTTTCATACAAAGATAAAAAGTTACAGAACAGAGAATAACATTTGTCTTGTTGGAGACTGATAGTAATGTCATGACCAGACCTTCATGAACAGCTGCAAGAACAAAGGATTATCCCATTTCCTCTGGGATCTAGCTAGCACCAAGAAATTTGTAACTACCATCCATATTCACACACCCAACTTTTAGTATTAAAAAAAGCTTGAATTCTTAATTCATGTAAGATGTTTTTTTGGGACACTATAGTCTGCCATCCTCTTAGGCTGCTGGCTTTCCGAATAAAGTTGCTATTCCTTACCCTAATAACTTGTTTCTTAATTTACTGACCTGTCCTGGAGCGAGCAGTACAAGCTTGGACTCTGTAACAATGGTATCTAGAACAGTGAATCTTTTCCAGAGGTTTTCAATTTATTTCCCCCAGATCCATCAGAGGAATCACTACTTACAGCAGTTATAACCTTATGAAATGTATTTCTTAAACAGTAAGACTTTGAAAGCCAAAATTACTCCTTGATCTATGGACTGCAGAATGGATTTGTGTTAGTAGTCATGAAAACAATCTGGTTCATCTCCATTACAGTTTTTGGGTGACCAGGTGCATTGTCAACAAGCTGTAATATTTCGAAGCAATCTTTTTTTCTGAGCAGTAGGTCCTAATAGTGGACTTAAAATAGTAGCCCATGTTATAAACAGATGTGCTGCCATCCAGGCTTTGTTGTTCCATTTCTAGAGCACAGGCAGGACAGATTTAGCATAGTTCTTAAGGTTCCTAGGATTTTCAGAATGGTAGATGAGCAACAGCTTCGACTTCAAGATACCAGCTGTATTAGCCCCTAATGAGGTATGACTCTGTCCTTTGAAGCTCTGAAGCCAAGCATTAGCTTCTCCTCTCTAGTACGAAAGTCCTAGATGGCATCTTCTTCCAATAGAAGGCTGTTTTGTAAATACTGAAAATCTGTTGTTTAGTATAGCCACCTTCATTAATTATATGAGCTTAGACAAAGCTGGCTTAAAACTCAGTATTAAAAAGCTAAGTTCATGGTACCTGGTCCTATCACTCCATGGCAAGTAGAAGGCAAAAGGTGGAAGCAGTGACAGATTTCCTCTTCTTGGGCTCTAAAATCACTGCAGATGTGACTGCAGCCATGAAATTAGAAGATGACTGCTTCCTTGCAGGAAAGCTATGACAAATCTAGACAGTGTGTTAAAAAGCAAAGACACCACTTGGCAGACAAAGGTCCACATAGTGAAGGCTATGGTCCTTTCAGTAGTCATGTATGGATGTGCAGTTGGACAATGAAGAAGACAGAGCACCAAAAATCCGATGCTTTCAAACTATGGTGCTGGAGAAGACTCTTGAGAGTTCCTTGGAAAGCAATATCAAACCAGTCAATCTTAAAGGAAATTAACCCTGAATACTCTTTGGAAGGACTGATGCCGAAGCTCCAATACTTTGGCTACCTGATGCGAAGAACTGACTCATTGGGAAAGACCCTGAAGCTGGGAAAGACTGAACGCAGGAGGAGAAGAGGGTGACAGAGGATGAGATGGTTGGATGGCATCAATTCAATGGGCATGAACTTGGGCAAATTCCCGGAGATAGGAGGGACAGGGAAGCCTGGTGTGCTGCCGTCCATGGGGCTGCGGAGAGTCAGACACAATTTGGTGACTGACGGCAACAAGATCTTTTGGATAACTTGCTGCAGCTTCTATATCAGCACTTACCATTTCACCTTGCATTTTATGTTATGGAGATGGCTTCTTTCCTTAAACCTCATAAACCAACCTTTGCTAGCTTCAAACTTTTCTGCTGCAGCTTCCTCATGTCTCTTAGCCTTCACAGAATTGAAGAGAGTTAGGGTATTGCTCTAGATTAGGCTTTAGCTTGAGGGAATGTTGTGTCTAGTTTCATCTTCTAGCCAAACCACTATAATTTTCTCCATATAGTAACAAGGTTGTTTTATCATTCATGTGGCCCTTGAAGCAGCACTTTTAATTTCCTTCAAGAACTTTTCCTGTGTATTCACAACCTAGCTAGCTGTCATAAGAGGCCTAGCTTTCAGCCTACTTCAGCTTTTGATGTGCCTTCCTAAGCTTAATCATTTCTATCTTTTGATTTAAAGTTAGAACTCTTCCTTTCACAAGAACACTTAAGAGACCACTGGCGGGTTAACTGTTAGCTGAATTTCAATACTGTCTCAAGGAATAGGGAGGCCTGAGGAAAGAGAGGGAGGTAGTGGAATGGACTGTTGATGGAGCAGTCAGAATACACACATTTATTAAGTTCACAGTCTTACATGGGCACATGGCATCCCAAAACAATTACAACAGTAACATCAAATATTTACTGATCAGAGAGCACCCCAAAAATATAACAATGAAAAAGTTTGAAATATTTTAAGAATTACCAAAATGTGCCACAGAGACATGAAGTGAGTATATGCTGTTCGAAAACTGGTGCTGAAAGACTTAACAATGTATAGTTGCAACAGCTATTCAATTAGTAAAAAATGCAGTAACTGCCCAGTACAATAAAATGAACTATGTCTGTATGAGAAGTGAGCCCAGTAATCTAATGAAAAATTATAATATCTGGTAATATTTGAATAAAAAGTTATTAGCAAAATATTGGGCTTCCCTAATAGCTCAGTTGGTAAAGAATCTGCCTGCAATACAGGAGACCCCAGTTTGATTCCTAGGTCGGGACGATCCCCTGGAGAAGGGAAGGCTACCCACTCCAGTATTCTTGCCTGGAGAATTCCATGGACAGAGGAGGCTGTCGGGCTACACTTCATGAGGTCACAGAGTTGGATATGACTGAGTGACTAACACATTAATTACTTAAACATGTTTATAATAGCTGTTTTAAAATCTTTTATCTGCTAAATCCAACATCCAGGCCTATTCAGAGTTAATTTATATTTGCTGTTCCTTTGAGTAGGACTCATACCTTTTGTTGAGAACTGGAAATTTTAAATAATATAGCAATTCTGAATTCTAATTTCTTTTTTTCCTGAAGGTTGTTGTGGTTGCCTGAATTAAATCTGTAGAAACTGTCTTCCCTATGATGTGCAGCTGTTAAAGTATTTGCAGCTTGTTTGCTTTTCATTATTTTATTATTTTTTTCAAGAGGATCTGCATCCAAGAAGGTTCACTTGCACAGGTGTTAACAGGAAGCCTCTGCTGACAGAGGCCTCAGTTCCTCTCTATGATGGCTACTACACAGGGCTGCTTGACAGTGATCATGATCTAAGTAATCTAAGGCAGAAAGCAAGGAAAAGTCACATGTCTTTTATGGGGTAGCCTCAGAAGTCATATGCTTCTACCATATTCTATTGGCTATACAGACCAACTATAATAAAATGTGAAAGATGACTACACAAAGGCATAAACACAGGAGGTGGGGATCACTGGGGGCCACGACAGCAGTTGGCTCTCTCAGCCAGAAAAATGCGTACATATACATCTAACAAAAAATACAGATATGTTTACTGAAAACTACAAAATGTTGATGAAAGAAAAAAAGATGGCCTAAGTAGCCAGAGAGACATAGCAAGTTCATGAGCTGGAAGATTTAACATAGTAAAGATACCAGTTCTCACAAAATTTATCTGAAGTTGGTTTAACCAATTCCTATAAAATCTTAACAGGACATTTCTGTAGATATAGAGCAGATATAGAGAATTCTATATAGAGAGACATATATTTATATAAACATATATAGATATATGTTTCTAAAATTTATATGGAAAGGCAGAGAAAGTAGAATAGCTAATTTTGAAAAGAAAAGAAAATGGGGAAATTGCACTATCCTTTTTAAGACTTACTATGTAAATAAAGGGCTTCCCAGGTAGCTCAGCTGGTAAAGAATCCACCTGCAAAGCAGAAGACCCAGGTTCAATTCCTGGACTGGGAAGTTCCTTTGGAGAAGGGATAGGCTACCCACTCCAGTGTTCTTGTGCTTCCGTGGTGGCTCAGACAGTAAAGAGTGTTAATCGCTCAACATGTCTGACTCTTTGCAATCCCTTGGATTGAACCTGCCAGGCCCCTTTGTCCATGGAACTTTCCAGGCAAGAATACTGGAGTGGGTAGCCACTCCCTTCTCCAAGGGATCTTCCCAACCCAGGGATCGAATCTGGGTCTCCTGCAATGCAGGCAGATTTTTTACTGTCTGAGCTACTCAGGAAGCCCGAAGGTGGTAATGAATCTGCCTGTAATGCGGGAGACCTGGGTTCAATTCCTGGGTTAAAAGATCCCCTGGAAGAGAGCATGGCATCCACTTCAGTATTTTTGCCTGGACAATCCCCACGGACAGAGGAGCCTGGCAGGCTACAGTCCATGGGGTCACAAAGAGTTGGACATGACTGAGAGACTAATAAGCAAGCACAGCACATGTAGATAAAAATAATAAAGATAGTGGTATTAGTAGATAGAGAGACATAAAGATCAATAAAATAGAATAAAGACTCCAGAAACAGATTCACACACATACAGACAACTAATTTTTGGCAAGGCATAAAAGCAATTCAATCAAGAAAAAACAGTCTTTCTCACAAATGGTCACCTATATTCCAAAATATTAACTCTGACCTAAACCTTATAATGTACACAAAAATTAACTCCAAATGGATCATAGATCTAAATGCAATACTATAAAAATTTTTAGGAGAAACTCTTTGTGACTTAGATTTAGGTAAAAAGTTAACAGATAAGACCCCAAAAGTATACTCTATGAGAGAAAAAAGTCAGACTTTATCAAAATTAGAAACTTTTCCCCTGTGAAAGATATTGTTGAAAGAATAAAAAGACAAATTGGGGGAAAAAAGTATTAGTGAATCACATGTTTCATATAGGAATTATATCCAGAATATATAAAGAACTCTCTAAAACCAAGAGAAATGGTATGGACCTAACAGAAGCAGAAGATATTAAGAAGAGGTGGCAAGAATACACAGAAGAACTGTATAAAAAAGATCTTCACGACCCAGATGATTGCAATGGTGTGATCACTCACCTAGAGCCAGACATCCTGGAATGTGAAGTCAAGTGGGCTTTAGGAAGCATCACTACGAACAAAGCTAGTGGAAGTGATGGAATTCCAGTTGAGCTATTTCAAATCCTGAAAGATGATGCTGTGAAAGTGCTGCACTCAATATGCCAGCAAATTTGGGAAACTCAGCAGTGGCCACAGGACTGAAAAAGGTCAGTTTTCATTCCAATCCTAAAGAAGGGCAATGCCAAAGAATGCTCAAACTACCGCACACTTGCACTCATCTCACACGCTAGTAAAGTAATGCTCAAAGTTCTCCAAGCCAGGCTTCAGCAATATGTGAACCGTGAACTTCCAGATGTTCAAGCTGGTTTTAGAAAAGGCAGAGGAACCAGAGATCCAATTGCCAACATCCGCTGGATCATCGAAAAAGCAAGAGAGTTCCAGAAAAACATCTATTTCTGCCTTATTGATTATATCAAAGCCTTTGATTGTGTGGATCACAATAAACTGTGGAAAATTCTGAAAGAGATGGCAATTCCAGACCACCTGACCTGCCTCTTGAGAAACCTGTATGCAGGTCAGGAAGCAACAGTCAGAACTGGACATGGAACAACAGACTGGTTCCAGATAGCAAAAGGAGTATGTCAAGGCTACATATTGTCACCCTGCTTATTTAACTTATATGCAGAGTACCTCATGAGAAACGCTGGGCTAGATGAAGCACAAACTGGAATCAAGATTGCCGGGAGAAATATCAATAACCTCAGATATGCAGATGATACCACCCTAGAAGAAGAACTAAAAAGCCTCTTGATGAAAGTGAAAGAGGAGAGTGAAAAAGTTGGCTTAAAGCTCAACATTCAGAAAACTATCATGGTATGTGGACCCATTGCTTCATGGCAGATAGATGGGGAAACAGTGGAAACAGTGTCAGACTTTATTTTTCTGGGCTCCAAAATCACTGCAGATGGTGATTGCAGCCATGATATTAAAAGACACTTATTCCTTGGAAGGAAAGTTATGACCAACCTAGACAGCATATTAAAAAGCAGAGGCATTATTTTGTCAACTAAGGTCCATCTAGTCAAGGCTATGGTTTTTCCAGTGGTCATGTGTGGATGTGAGAGTTGGACTGTAAAGAAATCTGAGCGCCAAAGAATACATGCTTTTGAACTGTGGTGTTGGAGAAGATTCTTGCGAGTCCCTTGAACTGCAAGGAGATCCAACCAGTCCATCCTAAAGGAGATCAGTCCTGGGTGTTCCTTGGAAGGACTGACGTTGAAGCTGAACCTCCAATACTTTGGCCACCTGATGCAAAGAGCGGATTCATATGAAAAGACCCTGATGCTGGGAAAGATTGAGAGCAGGAGGAGAAGGGGACAATAGAGGATGAGATGGTTGGACGTCATCACCAACTCAATGGAGATGAGTTTGGGTGAACTCTGGGAGTTGGTGATGGCCAGGGAGGCCTGGTGTGCTGCAGTTCATGGGGTCGCAGAGTTGGACATGACTGAGCAACTGAACTGAAAACCAACAGTAAATAATCCAATTAGAAAATGGATAAAAACAACCAAAAAGATAAATGCAAGGTAAATGCAAGGAATATATGCACATGAAAAGATGTTCAACATTATTACCCATCACAGAATGCAAATTAAAGCCACCACGAGATACCACTATAAATTTATTAGAATGGCTAAAATTAAAAGTACTGACAATAATGTACTGGGTTTAACTGTCCACTGAAATTCTGAAATTCATATCTACTTGGTACCTCAGAATGTGATCTTACTTAGAAAAAGGGTCTTTGCAAATGCAATTAATGAAAATGAGGTTATCAGGATCAGAACAGGCCTGAAATTCAATGACTGATATCCTTATAAGAAGACCATATGAACATATACAAGTGGATATATGCACAGAGGAAGACAGCCATATGAAGACAGAGGCAGGGACTGGAGTTATGCAGCCACAACACAAGGAGCACCAGGACTGCTGGCAACTACCAAAGACCGGACAGACATTTGGAGCGTTTTTTTCCTCAGAGCATGGCCCTGCTATCACCTTGACTTCTAACTTCTAGCCTACATAACTATGGGAGAATAAATTACCACCTTGTTTATTTAATTTGTTATCACAGCCCTAGGAAACAAATACCAAGTGCGAGTAAGGATATGGAGCAATAGGATCTTTCACACACGGCTGGTGGGAATGTAAAATGGTACCGTCACCTGGAAAACTGGCAATTTCTCATACAGTTAAACACAACACAACTCAATAATCACACTCCTGAGTATTACCCAAGAGAATTAAAACATTTTCACACACAAATCTCCACATGAATGTTCATAATAAGCTTTATCTGTAGTAGTCAAAAGTTAGAAACAACAGATATATCTTTCAATGGATAAATGGAAAAATAAGCTGTGGAATATCCATACAACGGACTACCACTCAGTAATAAAAACAAATGAACTATTAATAACGTAACAGTTAGATGGATCTCAAGGGCATTATGCTCAGTGAAAAACAGAAAATCTCAAAAGGTCCCATATTATATGATTGACATAACATTCTCAAAATGACAAAATTATAGTGATATAGATCAGTGGCTGCTAGAGGTTAGGGCTGGGAGGGCATGAGGGAGAGTTTCTTTGGGAGTTCTACATTCCAATTGTGGTGATGGCTATATGAATTTATACATGCAATAAAATTTCATAGACCTACACAGCAGAAAAAAAAATTTTAAGAGTTAATGTAAACTGTAGTGAAATCCAAATAAAGTCTCTAGTTTAGTTAATGAACAATATTGTACTAATGTCAATTTTCTAGTTTTGACACTATGGTTATACAGTTTGCAGCTTCCCTGGTGGGTCAGATGATAATCAATCTGCTTGCAATGCAGGAGCATCTGCCTGTAAGGCAGGTCTGATCTCTGGGTCAGGAAGATCCCTAGAGAAAGGAATGGCTACCCACTCCAGTATTCTTGCATGAAGAATTCCATGCAGAGGACCCTGGTGGACTACAGTCCATGGGATCACAAAGAGTCATACATCACTAAGTCACTTAAGTCACTATACTGTTTCACCTACAGTACTCTCTGTCAGTATCTTAACAAAATATATACACATAGATGCAGGTAGTAATAAATTTTCATCCATTTGTACTCATATATGAATCTGGCTTTCAGCTTTAGTTATTTGCATTTATTTGTTGGTAAATGTACGCTTCAGAGGCTTGGAAAAGAAAGCAGATTTGCCTCACCTTTTCCCCCCAGTTTTCTGATGATATCCAATCAGTCATACAGAAACAGCTGTTGTTACTGGGGGAAGCTGGGTGAAGAATACTTATGAAAGCTACTGTTTTTGCAACTTTCATATGTATTTAACGGAGAAGGCAATGGCACCCCACTCCAGTACTCTTGCCTGGAAAATCGCATGGACAGAGGAGCCTGGTAGGCTGCAGTCCATGGGGTCGCTAATAGTCGGACACGACTGAGTGACTTCACTTTCACTTTTCACTTTCCTGCATTGGAGAAGGAAATGGCAACCCACTCCAGTGTTCTTGCCTGGAGAATCCCAGGGACAGGGGAGCCTGGTAGGCTGCCGTCTATGGGGTCACACAGAGTCAGACACGACTGAAGTGACTTAGCATAGCATAGCATAGCATATGTATTTAAAATTATTATTTTTTTTAAGTCTTAAATTATTTTTACTTTATTATAACTCTTAACCTATAACTCAAAGTTGTGATATAATTATATTGGGGGATGGGAGTAAGTAGCAGCAAGAGTTCAGTTCAGTTCAGTTGCTCAGTCCTGTCTGACTCTTTGTGACCCCATGTACTGCAACACACCAGGCATCCCTGTCCATGACCAGCTCCTGGAGTTTACTCAAACTCATGTCCATTGAGTCGGCGATGCCATCCAACCATCTCATCCTCTGTTGTCCCCTTCTCCTCCTGCCTTCAATCTTTCCCAGCATCAGGGTCTGTTCAAATGAGTCAGTTCTTCGCATCAGGTGGCCAAAGTATTGGAGTTTCAGCTTCAGCATCAGACCTTCCAATGACTGTTCAGAACTGTTTTCCTTTAAGATGGACAGGTTGGATCTCCTTGCTGTCCAAGGGACTCTCAAGAGTCTTCTCCAACACCACAGTTCAAAAGCATCAATTCTTTGGCACTCAGCTTTCTTTATAGACCGCTCTCACATCCATACATGATTACAGGAAAAAAAAACAGCTTTCACTAGATGGACCTTTGCTGGCAAAGTAATGTCTCTGCTTTTGAATATGCTGTCTAGGTTGGTCATAGCTTTTCTTCCAAGGGACAAGCATCTTTTAATTTCATGGCTGCAGTCACCATCTGAAGTGATTTTCGAGCCCAAAAACACAAAGTCTGCCACTGTTTCCACTATTTCCCCATCTATTTGCCATGAAGTGATGGGACCAGATGCCATGATCTTAGTTTTCTGAATGTTGAACTTTCAGCCAACATTTTCACTCTCCTCTTTCACTTTCATCAAGAGGCTCTTTAGTTCTTCTATGCTTTCTGCCATAAAGGTGGTGTCATCAGCATATCAGAGAAGGAGGTTATTGATATATCTCCTGGCCATCTCGATTCCAGCTTGTGCTTCACCCAGCCAGGCGTTTCTCATGATGTACTCTACATATAAGTTAAATAAGCAAGGTGACAATATACAGCCTTGATATACTCCTTTCCCGATTTGGAACGAGTCTGTTATTCCAGACTCTTATTCCAGTCTGTTATTCCAGAACTGTTATGTCCAGTTCTAACTGTTGCTTTCTGACCTGCATACAAATTTACCAGGAGGCAGGTCAGGTGGTCTGGTATTCCTCTCTTGAAGAATTTTCCACAGTCTGTTGTGATCCACAGAGTCAAAGTCTTTGGAATAATCAATAAAGCAGAAATAGGTGTTTTTTTGGAACTCTCTTGATTTTTTGATGATCCATCCAATGGATGTTGGCAAACTGATCTCTGGTTTCTCTGCTTTTCCTAAATCCAGCTTGAACATCTGGAATTTCACAGTTCACGTACTGTTGAAGTCTGACTTGGAGAATTTTGAGCATTACTTTGCTAGTGTGTGAGATGAGTGCAATTGTGCGGTAGTTTGAACATTCTTTGGCATTGCCTTTCTTTGGGATTGGAATGAAAACTGACCTTTTCCAGTCCTGTACCACTGCTGAGTTTTCCAAATTTGCTGGCATACTGAGTGCAGCACTTTCACAGCATCATCTTTTAGGGTTTGAAACAGCTCAACTGGAACTCCAACACCTCCACTAGCTTTGTGTATAGTGATGCTTCCTAAGGCCCACTCTACTTCACATTCCAGGATGTCTTGCTCCAGGTGAGTGATCATACCATCATGATTATCTGGGTCATGATGATCTTTTTTGTATAGGTCTTTGGTGTATTCTTGCCACCTCTTCTTAATATCTTCTGCTTCTGTTAGGTCCATACCATTTCTGTCCTTTATTGCGCCCATCTTTGCATGAAATGTTCCCTTGGTATCTCTAATTTTCTTGAAGAGATCTCTACTCTTTCCCATTCTATTGTTTTCCTCTAGTTCTTTTCATTGATCACTAAGGAAGGCTTTCTTATCTCTCCTTGCTATTCTTTGGAACCCTGCATTCAAATGGGTATATCTTTGCTTTTCTCCTTTGCCTTTAGCCTCTCTTCTTTTCTCAGCTATTTGTAAGGCCTCCTCAGTCAGCCATTTTGCCTTTTTGCATTTCTTTTTCTTGGGGATGGTCTTGATCACTGCCTACCATACAATGTCACGAACCTCGGTCCGTAGTTCTTCAGGCACTCTGTCTATTGGATCTAATCCCTTGAATCTATTTTTCACCTCCATTGTATAATCATAAGGAATTTGATTTAGGTCACACCTGAATGGTCTAGTGGTTTTCCCTACTTTCTTCAATTTAAGTCTGAATTTGGCAATAAGGTGTTCATGATCCGAGCCACAGGCAGCCCCAGTCTTGTTTTTGCTGACTGTATAGAGCCTCTCCATTTTTGGCTGCAAAGAATATAATCAATCTGATTTCGGTGTTGACCATTTAATGATATCCACGTGTAGAGTCTTATCTTGTGTTGTTGGAAGAAGGTGTTTGCTATGACCAGTGTGTTCTCTTGGCAAAACTCTATTAGCCTTTGCCCTGCTTCATTCTGTACTCCAAGGCCAAATTTGCCTGTTACTCCAGGTGTTTCTTGACTTCCTACTTTTGCATTCCAGTCCCCTATAATGAAAAGGACATCTTTTCTGGGTGTTAGTTCTAAAAGATCTTATAGGTCTTCATAGAACCATTCAACTTCAGTTTCTTCAGCATTACTGGTCAGGGCACAGACTTAGATTACTGTGATATTGAATGGTTTGCCTTGGAAATGAACAGAGATCATTCTGTTGTTTTTGAGATTGCATTCAAGTACTGCATTTCGGACTCTTTTGTTGACTATGAGGGCTACTCCATTTCTTCTAAGGGATTCTTGCCCACAGTAGTAGGTATAGTGGTCATCTGAGGTAAATTCACCCATTCCAGTCCATTTCAGTTCTCTGATTCCTAAAATGTCGACGTTCACTCTTGCCATCTCTTGTTTGACCACTTCCAATTTTCCTTGATTCAGGCACCTAACATTCCAGATTCCTATGCAATACTGCTTTTTACAGCATCAGACTTTACTTTCATCACCAGTCACATCCACAACTGGGTGTTGTTTTTGCTTTGGCTCTATCTCTTCATTCTTTCTGGAGTTATTTCTCCACTGATCTCCAGTTGCATACTGGGCACCTACCGACCTGAGGAGTTCATCTTTCAGTGTCCTATCTTTTTGCCCTTTCATACTGTTCATGGGGTTCCCAAGAAAAGAATACTTAAGTGGTTTGCCCTTCCCTTCTCCAGTGGACCACACCTTGTCAGAACTCTCCACCATGACCTGTCCATCTTGGGTGGCCCTACAAGGCATGGCTCATAGTTTCATTGAGTTAGACAAGGCTGTGATCCATGTGATCAAATGGTTTAGTTTTCTGTGATTGTGGTTTTCAGTTTGTCTGTCCTCTCTGATGGAGAAGGGTAAGAGGCTTATGGAAGCGTCCTGATGGGAGAGACTGAGGGGGAAACTGGGTCTTGTTCTGATGGGCGGGGCCATGCTCAGTACATGTTTAATCCAATTCTCTGTTGATGGGTGGGGCTGTGTTCCCCCCGTTATTTACCTGGGGCAAACTATGGTGGAGGTAATGAAGACAACGGCGACCTCCTTCAAAAGGTCCAATGCATATACTGCTACACTCAGTGCTCCCAACCCTGCAGCAGGCCACCACTGACCCACGCCTCCGCTGGAAACTCCTGGACACTCCCAGTTAAGTCTGAATCAGTCTCTTATGGGGTCACTGCTCCTTTCTCCTGCATCCTGGTGCACACAAGGTTCTGTTTGGGCCCTCCTTGAGTCTATTACAGTCCTGTCTAAGTTCTGGCAGCTCTATGGTGGGGTTAATGGCGACCTCCTCCAAGAGGGCTTATGCCATACCCAAGAGTTGGATATGTAAGAGTTGGATAAGATCATTAAATCTTTACCTCCTAAAATAAGAAACAAAGATTTTAAAATTGAAAAAGCATGAGACAGAAATAGAAACATTCTCTAGAGACACAGAAGTAAATTCCAGAAACAAACTAAAGAATTAAAAATTATTGCCTCAGGAAATTCCCTGGCAGTCCAGTAGTTAAGACTCTGAGCTTCCACTGCAGGGAGCACAGGTTCCATCTCTGTTCAGAGAACCAAGATTCCACATGTACAACCAGAAAAAAAAAAAAAAGTTGCCTCTGATGAGGAATTGAGTAGAGAAGAAAAGGGTAAGAGACTGTTCTTTCTTATTATAAAATTTGTAGCATACTATTTCACTTTATCCTAAAAAACTGTACATGTTATATTGAACAAAAATGAAATTATTTAAAAAATCTACAGTTTCCAATGTTCTACTCCCAGACCTACTATGTAACAATATGTGAATAGATCCACATATTTCAATTACCTTAAAAGATTTTTAAAATGTTCAAACTTTGGTTTAGTTGGATAAAGCATTTAGTGTCAGATCATGGACTTAAAGCCCAATGCAGTCTTTAGCATATTTCATGGACTCAAAAATGCACCCTCAACCCTAGACAGCAGATTTAATTAAACATGCAACTCATTAAAAACTGAACCAAGAAAAAAGAGTTTAGATGGGTCAGTATAATCCATCACCACAATCCAAAACCTCCTTAAAAAAGTCATGTAGACAGTAAGTAAAAGAATCTTTGTACATGAAGGAAAATAATTTATATTGACAAGTTAAAACTAATTTATCTCTTGCAATCTAAAATGATAGTAAACAATAATTTTTATCATATATTTGGATTAAATGTACCTTTAATGTACTCTCCTCCTTCAATGTAGCTTATCTTTGAGGTTCTGGCGAATTTTAGTTGCCATAACAACCTGAGTAAACCCTTTATTGCTGTAGATATCTGTAGCTATTTATAAATTTAACAGCTGGATCTGTCCAGCTAATTTCTTTTACAAGATACAAAAGAAGTGTTCATTTGTTCTGAAGAAACTTGAGGAAAATGTCAGAGACCATTAAAAGTAAATTTTCATATTTTTAAATATAGAAGTGTACTATAAAATATGCAGAGTAAGTCAGAAAATGCCTGTCAGCACTGTTTTCTAAAGAAATATCAATATAAACACCTAAGCTTTCTAAATCGTCAACCATTTTCTGAACTGAAAAATGCTTATTTTAAATATATTTCTTCTTTTCATAGTTTAAAAAAATGCAAGACAATACTTAAAGAAGTAAACATTAGCATTTATATAAAACAATATTTATCAGCAGGTAGGGCAAACTAAATTAAGAAAAACAGAATAAGTATTTTAAAGGTGAATCTTCTCTCTTTCAAAATGATTATATTGGTTTTATTAAAATGACTAATAATATTTAGAATGGAGAAATGCATATCTTCTCTGATAGGAGTATTTGAGTACACAAGATTTAAAAATAAAAAGTTTAAACACAACATTGTAAAGCAATTATCCTCCAATTAAAAAATAATAAAAATAAAACAATGCCAAAAAAATAAATAAAAGGTTTATTCTGCAGCATGCAGCAGCTGATTAGGAGTTCTTTTTTTTTTTTTAACTTTACAATATTGTATTAGTTTTGCCAAATATCGAAATGAATCCGCCACAGGTATACCTGTGTTCCCCATCCTGAACCCTCCTCCCTTGATTAGGAGTTCTTAAACAGGGTAAGAAGTTCTTACACAGGGCCCATGCTGTATAGTCTCACAAGTGTTGGCCCAGTAGATCACTCAGATTAAGACTGCGATATTTAGGACAACTTACAATTTTTACCCACAAGGGAAAAACTGTTTTAAATTACATATAAATAAATTCATTGACTGATATTATTACATATATTTTTTTACCCTGGATTGGGAATTTTTTCTGCGTGCTCATCTCCTTTTTAACCCTTTCTCCAACTATGATTTGTATGTTTTCGAATAAATATCTTATATTTAATTTGTATGAAAATTAAATATCTACATTGTCTATGTTTAACATAATCTATACTTCGTTTTACAAAAATTAAAGAACGTACAAAAGACAGTTTCCTAAGGAAATAAAATTAAGAACCAAACAATGGGCAATCCAAACAGCAGTAGCAATGTTATTCCGAATTTCAAAGATTAACAATAGATGCATAAAAAGTATCCTCCTATATTCATTTTTGCTGTATTTTGATATATAACATATCCAATTATTAAATGAGCCCTTTCCCCTTTCACCTAGATCTTTTGGAGAACCACATAATTAAAATCCTAAGAAACCATTCCTGTGCCTGGAATTTCAAGTAAGTCTGCCTTTCATGAAAGTACCCACATGATTATTTTTCCAATACTTTTACATTTCCTTTCCTGGCCATTCGATTCCTTGAACAATTTATTGAAAGTGCTTATATGGCAGCAATATGCCCACTTATGTTTTTCTTCAACTACATACAATTTTCCTTGGGTGACAAAAATGAGGATAAGACTTTATTCTTATACTTTGCCTTGATAGTTTAAAAGGTACTCACATATATTATCTGCTTTGACATAGGTAAGAGAGCTATTATTCTCATTTTGAAAATCAGAAAAAAGATAGGCTAGAAGCATTTGCCTTAGGTCAAACCAGAAGAGCAAGAATAATCAGAACTCAGCTCTCCTGACATACCTTTTTCACAACATTTTGCTGCCTCCCAATTTTAAGTGACAAGGAGAAGAGAGTGGTGTGACTGACTCTGGCAGCCTGCAGTTGTTACAGACCCTGAACAACAGAATCAATTACAATCTATATTCCCTAACAGCCATGGTTGACCTGTCTGATATCACAGCTTTATTAACCAGAGGTTTAAACTTATGCTTGTAAGAATTTCTTTACAAAAAAAAAAGCACATTGTATTCCAAAAAAGAACCACCTATCAGACCCAACTTGCACATTTTCTATTTACAGCCTATCAGTGTTTAAAACAGGAATCATCTTAATCAAACAGCAAGTTTACAAAAGGCTACGAGATATACCTTTAGGAATGTGAATACACTATTTTTAGCAAACACTTAAATCCACACCACCCTGAACGCACCCATTCTGATCTTGGAAGCAAAGCAGGGTTGGGCGTGGTTAGTACTTGGGTGGGAGACTGCCTGGGAATACTGGGTGCTGTAGGCTTTTGAGACTTCCCTGGTGGCTCAGACAGTAAAGCGTCTGCCTGCAATGCAGGAGACCCGGGTTCGTCCCCTAGGTTGGGAAGATCCCCTGGAGAAGGAAATGGCAAACCACTCCTGTACTCTTGCCTGGAAAATCCCATGGACTGAGGAGCCTGGTAGCTACAGTACATGGGGTTGCAAAGAGTTGGACACGATTGAGCGACTTCACTTAAATCCTAGTATGAGGCCAGAATAAAATAGAAAACAAAACAGAAGAATGTCCAACTCTGACATTCTTCCTACCAGTTAACAATATGGCGAATACTTTTTCATTTCAGTTGCTCAGTCGTGTCCGACTCTTTGCAACCCCATGAACCGCAGCACACCAGGCCTCCCTGTCCATCACCAACTCCCGGAGTCCATCCAAACCCATGTCCATTGTGTCGGTGATGCCATCCAACCATTTCATCCTCTATCGTCCCTTTCTCCTCCTGCCCTCAATCTTTCCCAGCATCAGGGTCTTTTCAAGTGAGTCAGCTCTTCGCATTAGGTGGCCAAAGTATTGGAGTTTCAGCTTGAGCATCAGTCCTTCCAATGAACACCCAGGACTGATCTCCTTTAGGATGGACTGGCTGAATCTCCTTGCAGTCCAAGGGACTCTCAAGAGTCTTCTCCAACATCACAGTTCAAAAGCATCAATTTTTCGGGGCTCAGCTTTCTTCACAGTCCAACTCTCACATCCATACATGACCACTGGAAAAACCATAGCCTTGACTAGATGGACCTTTGTTGACAAAGTAATGTCTATGCTTTCTAATATGCTGTCTAGGTTGGTCATAACTTTCCTTCCAAGGAGTAAGTGTCTTTTAATTTCATGGCTGCAATCATCATCTGCAGTGATTTTGGAGCCCCAAAAAATAAAGTCTGACACTGTTTCCCCATCTATTTCCCATGAAGTGATGGGACCGGATGCCATGATCTTCGTTTTCTGAATGTTGAGCTTTAAGCCAACTTTTTCACTCTCCTCTTTCACTTTCATCAAGAGGCTTTTGAGTTCCTCTTCACTTTCTGCCATAAGGGTGGTGTCATCTGCATATCTGAGGTTATTGATATATCTCCCAGCAATCTTGATTCCAGCTTGTGCTTCACCCAACCAGGCATTTCTCATGATGTACTCTGCCTGTAAGTTAAATACGCAGGGTGACAATATACAGCCTTGACGTACTCCTTTTCTTATTTGGAACCAGTCTGTCGTTCCATGTCTAGTTCTAACTGTTGCTTCTTGACCTGCATACAGATTTCTCAAGAGGCAGGTCAGGTGGTCTGGTATTCCCATCTCTTTCAGAATTTTCCACAGTCTACTGTGATCCACAGAGTCTAAGGCTTTGGCATAGTCAATAAAGCAGAAATAGATGTTTTTCTGGAACTCTCTTGCTTTTTCCACGATCCAGCAGATGTTGGCAATTGGATCTCTGGTTCCTCTGCCTTTTCCAAATCCAGATTGAACATCTGGAAGTTCACGGTTCATGTATTGCTGAAGCCTGGCTTGGAGAATTGTAAGCATTACTTTACTAATATATATATTTTTTAATTGTTTACTTATTTATGTATTTTTGGCTGCACTGTGCAGCTTTCAGGATCTTAGTTTCCTGACCAGGGATCCAACCTGGCCTAGCAGTGAAAGCACTGACACCTAAGCACTGAGAGCTAACCACTGGATCACCAGGGAATTCCCACAAATACTTTTAGGTTGTTCTAACCCTAATTATCAGCTAAAGTGAAAGTGTAGTCACTCAGTCTTTGTGACCCCATGGACTATGGCCCTCCAGGTTCCTCTATCCATGGAGATTCTCCAGGCAAGAATACTAGAGTGGGTTGCCATTCCCTTCTCCAGGGCATCTTCCCAACCCAGGGATCAAACCCCGGTCTCCCACATTGCAGGCAGATTCTTAACCATCTGAGCCACCAGGGAAGCCCAATTATTAGTTAAACCCGTAACAAAATCAGAGGCAGGTTCATCTTCTCTCCTACTTTGAGGGAGAGTGGGGACTGGGGTAAAATGGTGACAGAAAGAGAGTGAAACTATCCTTCCAAATAAACAGCCTACCACTGCTCATATTCTATAATGCTTGTTCACATGCCTGCTAACCTCTGTCAGTACCCTGTTTCAGTGCCTCCTTTCTTTGATCTATTTTCCAGCTTTTTTTCATTCGTTCATTACTTGTTGTTTAGTCATCATGTCATGTCTGATTCTTCATGACCTCCTGGACTGTAGCCCACCAGGCTCCTCTGTGCCTAGGATTTCCCAAGCAAGAATACTAGAATGACTTGCCATTTCCTAATCCAGGCGATCTTCCCAACCCAGGGATCAAACCCATGTCTCCTGCATTGGCAGTCAGATTCTTTATCACTGAGCCACTAAGGAAGCCTCTTGTTACTTGCCCACCTCCATTATTATATCTTTCTTGCCATCTCTCTCTTTAGTAATCCTCATCTCGATCTAGGAAGTCTTTACCTTCTGTCTGCCAGATTCCTCCCGGATGCTGCCACCTCAACTCCCACTCAAGGCTTTGCCTTCACCAACTTATGCTTTAAAATTATCTCACTTTTTCCTTGATCATCTTTCAAAATCTCATTACCTTGATGTATCTGACATAGTTATTAGAAAAGCTAGTTGATTAAAGTAGTTCATACCAAAAGGTGTGTAACTTAAATAACTGGTATCATTACAGACAGAATGCAGAGAGAAATTTAGGAAAGAACAATTTTCACACAATTCAGCCCACTCCCATCCCTGCCTCCAGCAAAGAATAATGGAGTTAGTAAGTCTAGGAAAACCCTTTCACAAATCCCATTAACTCTTAAAATAAGTTCCCTTCATTGTTGAAGACGACTTTAGTTATTATTCCATTTCCATCTCTTACTAGTTTCCTGGGGCCCTAATATTTGCTCTACAATGAAGACAGTCCATTTCTATTACATTGGGAAAGTACTCACCTGCTCTAAGCTAGGTTAAATCAAATACCTAAAGTGTGTATACAAAGACGGATGATTATCCTGGCTTCTGAGTGGCACTCACTGGAAAAGAGGCTTGAATGTAGGACTCTTCATATTAAAATGAAATTGCTTCTTCTTTTCCTAGTGAACTCCTTCCTTCTAATCTGCTGCTGCTATTGCTGCTAAGTCGCTTCAGTCGTGTCCGACTCTGTGCGATCCCATAGACAGCAGCCCACCAGGCTCCCCTGTCCCTCGGATTCTCCAGGCAAGAATACTGGAGTGGGCTGCCATTTCCTTCTCCAATGCATGAAAGTGAAAAGTGAAAGTGAAGTCACTCAGTCGTGTCCGACTCTTAGCGACCTCATGGACTGCAGCCCACCAGGCTCCTCCGTCCATGGGATTTTCCAGGCAAGAGTACTGGAGTGGGTTGCCATTGCCTTCTCCCAATCAGGTGACTATAAAAACACAAAGTTAAGCTGAACAACATTAATATTAATTTTTAAATGAGATACATATATATAAAAGAATATAAACACAGGGATTGCTTACCATTTATACTCGAAAATTTTATACTTGAAAAACAGTAGTAAGGTATTACAATTAGAATTAAATACACAATTAAGTATTTCAGATTAAGTTTTGTTTTATTGTACACAAAATTTGGTGTCATAGTTTGATATTCATACAGCAATCTGTAACTAAAATCAGTAGGACTATTGCTACTCTTAATTATGACTTACTTTCACAAGGAATTTCTTTTATTCATGATATACTTTAAATGTTTTTACTTTTCAATACTTTTGTATGCCTAAATGAAATAACTTAGCACACAGACACTAATTCTGTTGAGCTTTTAGCACAATCTGGAAACTATGATGAAATAACTGATGGGAACTCAAAATGGAGTAAAGACTTAAATGTAAGATTTGAAACTGTAAAGCTCCTAAAAGAAAATATGGAGAAAAAAGGATAATAGTCTTGGCAATGATCTTTTTGGACTTGACACCAAAAGAAATGGCAATAAAAACAAAGATAATCCAAGTGGCACTACCTCAAACTAAAAAGATTCTTTGCAGTATAGGAATTATCAACAAAATGAAAAGGCCACCTATAGAACAGGAGGAAATATTTGGAAGTCATATTTAATATCTAAATAGCAAAAGAAAAAAAACTAACCTGATTAAAAATGAGCAAAAGACCTGAACAGACATTCTTCCAAAGAAGACAAACAGATGGCCAAAAGGTACATGAAAAGATCTTCAATATCACTAATCATTCAGTTCAATTCAGTCGCTCAGTCGTGTCCGACTCTTTGCGACCCCATGAATCGCAGCATGCCAGGCCTCCCTGTCCATCACCAACTCCCAGAGTTCACCCAAACTCATGTCCATCGAGTCGGTGATGCCATCCAGCCATCTCATCCTCTGTCGTCCCCTTCTCCTCCTGCCCCCAATCCCTCCCAGCATCAGAGTCTTTTCCAATGAGTCAACTCTTTGCATGAGGTGGCCAAAGTATTGGGAGTTTCAGCTTCAGCATCAGTCCTTCCAATGAACACCCAGGACTGGTCTCCTTTAGGATGGACTGGTTGGATCTCCTTGCAGTTCGAGGGACTCGCAAGAATCTTCTCCAACACCACAGTTCAAAAGCATCAATTCTTCAGCGCTCAGCTTTCTTCACAGTCCAACTCTCACATCCATACATGACCACTGGAAAAACCATAGCCTTGACTAGACGGACCTTTGTTGGCAAAGTAATATCTCTGCTTTTTAATATGCTATCTAGGTTGGTCGTAACTTTACTTCCAAGGAGTAAGCAAGCGTCCTTTAATTTCATGGCTGCAATCACAATCTGCAGTGATTCTGGAGCCCCCAAAAATAAAGTCTGACACTGTTTCCACTGTTTCCCCATCTATTTCCCATGAAGTGATGGGACCAGATGCCATGATCTTAGTTTTCTGAATGTTGAGCTTTAAACCAAGTTTTTCACTCTCCTCTTTTACTAGGGTAATGCAAATCAAAACCACAATGAGATATCACCTCATGCTTGTTAAAATGGCTATTATCAAAAAGTCAAAAGGTAGCAAGTATTCAAATATAGAGAAAAGGAAACCCTTCTGTACTACTGGTGGGAATGTAAATTGCTATAGCCATTATGGAAAACAGTATAGCAGTCCCCAAAAAATTAAAAATAGAACTACCACATGGTCCAACAACGCCACTTCTGGGTATACACCCAAAGGAAGTAAAATCACTGCCTTGAAGAAGAATCTTCCACTCCCACATTCACTGACTGCATTATTCACAGTAGCCAAGAAATGGACACAACTTGAGTGTGCATACACTGACCACCAGATGAAGAAACTAGGTGTACATATACAATTACATATGATTTAGCCTTAAGGAAGAAGGAAATCCTACCATGTATGACAACATGGATGAACCTGGAGGGTGTTATGCTAAGTGAAACAAGCCAGAGATAGAAAGACAAATACCACATTATTTCACTTTATATGTGGAATCTAAAAACAAAGTCAATTTCATACTGATAGAGAATAGAATGGTAATTAACAGAGACTAGTACGGAAAAACAGGAAATATTGATCAAAGGGTATAAGCTTTCAGTTATAAGATGAATAAGTTTGTAGCCCGGTGACTATAGTTAATGATAATGTATTGTACTTGAAATTTATTAAGAGAGCAACTCTCAAGTGTTCTTACTACAAAATAGTAACTATGGAAGGTGATGGATATGTTAAGTTTGACTGTGATAATTATTTCATAATGTGTGTGTGTGTGTGTGTGTGTGTGTGTATATATATATATATATAAATCAGATATATCACAATTATATACAATATATAAAGTTTTTAAGTTATGTATATATGTGTTTTCTATTTAAGAGGTACATTCCTTTAAGACACTGATCATGTGTTATACAGTAATCTGAAACAGAAAAATAACATTTATTGCACATTAAAAATGGGTCCTGGATCTCATTTAGCACATCACACATGTTCTATTATTTAATCATCCCAACAATCCTGTAAGGATTTCTATTTTCCTGATAAGAAACTTGAGGTTTGAGAGGTTAAGTGCCTTGCTCAAGGTTACATAATTAGTAAAAGGAGCCAGATTTAATTCCAAGTTTGTCTGACAACAAAATCCATGCCCTTTACCACTGTGTTTTACTGTTTCTCATGTATTCAAGAAAAAACATATAATTACAAGTATGGCTCAGGAAAGTCAACAACCATAACAACATTTATAGTACATGATCTTATAAGGATTTATAAAGAGAAAGAAGATTTTTACAAATTTGTTCACCAAAGATTTATTGAGCACTATCAGATTCCCTGATAGCTTAGTTGTTAAAGAATCTGCCTGCAATGCAGGAGACCCCAGTTCGATTCCTGGGTCAGGAAGATCCACCGGGAAAGAGATAGGCTATCTACTCCAGTATTCTTGGGCTTCCCTGGTGGCTCAGCTGGTAAAAATCCACCTGCAGTGCAAGAGACCTGGGTTCAATCCCTGGGTTGGGAAAATCCCCTGGAGAAGGGAAGGGCTAACCATTCCAGTATTCTGGCCTGGAGAATTCCATGGACTATATAGTCCATGGGGTCACAAAGAGTAGAACATTACTGAGCAACTTTCACTAGTATATACTATATGCATCATTGCTAATCAATGAGATACCAAAAAGATAGTGAACTTGGGGACTAAATAAAAGATTATACTAATTGTAGTCTGTATATGGAAATAAGTAGCCTTTCTATAATTAATATCAACTATCTTTTTTCCTGAATCCTTAAAATAGTAATACAAAATGGTTTGGGCTCACCTTTATTACAAATTTATTAAGATAGGAATAAAGACAAATTTATTTGTTAGTGCCAATAAGCAGTCACTAAAATATGCTTTTTGATAAAGATGTTCTGAATTAAATATGAATCTACTAGTTGTTAGCTTGAGTGACCTTGGGCAACTTATTTAACCTCTCTGTATGCCTCAAGTTCCTCATCTGTAACCTATAGATAATAAGAGTTCCTACTTGGTGTTTGCTGTGGGGGTTAAATAAGATAATGTGATGAAAGTTCTCAGAACAGTTGAGTACTCAATACAATTTATCTGTCATAAAACAGTCTCTTTTTTCCCCCTTGTTAAATATTATTTACCTTTTATCTAAGGTACTGATAATGGATGAGATTCTGTATAAATTTAACTTTGGAAAAAAGAGTTTATTCCTCTTGGGAAAACTCAAGTATTTTCTAGGAAACAAGCAAAATTTAGTGTTCCATTATCATACAAGTTTCAGAATGCTTGGAAACCTTGAGTGTTAACTAGTTTGAGAAGTGGCAGGATTTATTTATAGCATGTTTCACTTGCTGGAATGTAAGAATTTTTCTAGCTTCTCAGTAAATGTATATCAAAGAAAGTGGTATTTAATACTTCCTTCAAATTTAGAGAAATGGAAAAAAGTACTGAAAAGGCAAATCTAGAAATGTTATTACCCCCAAATGAAAACACATTTATAAAATTCTAAGACATCTCATATGTTAAAATGAAAAGTATATTTTCAAAATAAGGTATCAAAAAGCCTTCTAAAACTATCTTTTTAAACATAATGCCTGGCACAATCACTGAAAAACTTTGGCAATTCCTCAAAATTAAACATAGAATTATCATATGATTCAGTAATATCACTCCTAGGTGAATGAACAGTTACTATTTAATGAGTACAGGTGGGCTTCCCTGGTAGCTCAGCTGGTTAAGAATCCGCCTACAGTGCAGGTGACCCTGGTTCGATCCCTGGGTCGCTGGAGAACGGAACGGCTACTCACTCCAGTATTCTTGCCTGGAGAATTCCATGGACAGAGGAGCTCGGTGGGCTACAGTCCATGGGGTTGCAAAGAGTCGGACACGACTGAAGCGACTCAGTTATAGCACACAAGGAGTACACAGCTTCTGGTTTGAGATGATGAAAAAGTTCTAGAGACAGTAACACAATACTGTGAATATATTTAATGCTTCTCAAGTGTACAATTAAAAATAATTAAAATAAGCTTAATGTTATGTATATCTTGTTGTTCAGTCACTAAGTCATGTCTGATTCTTTGTGACCCCATGGACTGCAGCATGCCAGGCTTCCCTGTCCTTCACAATCTCCCAGAGTTTGCTCAAATTCATGCCCACTGAGTCAGTGATGCGATCTAACTGTCTCATCCTTTGCCACACTCTTCATATCTTACCACAATAAAAAAGTTTCAAAAAACAAAATGCAAGAAGAATGTATACATCATATAGAATAAAGAAAAATATTTTTAAATGTAGAAATAGAATATCATTTATTCCACAGCTAAAATGGCAACTACAAAAAGTTTCTTTTAACGTAGACAGTGAAAGAACAGAATTATATATGGCAATTCAACATCAAGATATTCTCATAACATATAACATCCTAAAAAGAGCAATTAACTTGTTACTCCTAAACCTAGACTCAAAAGCAATGTCAAAATCAGCCCTAGTAGATAATCACCATTTGATTTATATAATATGATATGAAGCCTCTTCACAGTACTGAGAAAAAAAGCACAGAAAAATTAAAAATGTGCCTTGAAAGGAACAGTATTAACCAAGCTATAACTAAGTCAAGAGAAAGCCCATATTCACCTCACCCCTTCTGGTAGCCCTAGTATAACATATGCTTTTTCCCAATGTTTAACTGTATTTCAAGCATGATACAGTGGTGGTCTGATGTGCACGGGATCAAAATCAGGACAACACTACTTCCATATGCTATTCTGAAGAGAGCCTGAAGAGTATTCACTCTCCAGGTAAAAGTCCTAGCTGACATAAGGTAACACAAATCACAGGAGACACTGAAGAACAGCACCATCATTTTGAACTTCAAGCTCCCTATCCTGTTGTGTTTAGGACTGCTGTATAGAGTAGCACTCGGTTATAACAACGTCTCAGCCATGATTCCCAATTATCACCCATTTTAAGGAATTCAAAACATCTTTCGAGATTTCACTCTAACTTATGCACCTAAATGAGAATTCTGAAGTTGAGGGCAAAGGTTTAAGTGGTTTACCCAAGATTTCAATGGCAATAACTTTAAAAGGGAAGAGAAGGAAAGTGGATGGACTTTTACTATTGAACATTCACATGTACTAAGTTTGAACTATTTCTGCGTTGTAAATAAATATTCCTTACAATTCATGTAATTTATTCCTTAAAACAACCTATACCACATCACTGCACAGCTCAAGGGTGCCGCATTCATATCCTGGTCTATATCAGGAGTAAGCAAACTTTGGGCAGTGGGCCAAAACTGGCCCAACACCTGTTTTTGTAAGTGAAATATTATTTGAATACAGCCACACCCACATCTTCACATATTCTCTTATGGCTGATTTTGTGCTACAAAAGCAGGGTTGAGCAGTTGAGGCAGATACCCAGCAGCTTGCAAGGCCTAAAATATTTACTATCTGGCCCTTTATAGAAAAAAAATACTGCCAGTCTGGTCTGTGTGAATGCTGACCCTACAATAATGTGGTGCACAGCTTACGTAGCAGCCCTGGAAACAACCTACTGAGGAAAGTATCCACAGCTGATAGACAAGAAAACTAATACTCCACAAAAACAAGTGAGGTCACAAAACTTTGTAAGTGATAAAGTCAACTTTCAAATCCAGTTGATTTTGTCACTTAAAAGCTAATATTAGAGAAATGAAGAGCAAAACTACAATGAGGTATCACCTCACACCAAACAGCCAACATTAAAAAGTCTACAAATAATAAATCTGTGGAGAAGAAGGAACCCTCGTACACTGTTGGTGGGAATATAAATTGGTGTAGCCATTATGGAGAACAGGATGGAGGTTCCTTAAAAACACTAAAACTAGACTTACCTACATATCACCCAGCAATCCCACTCCTGGGCATATATCCAGAGAAAACTAATTTGAAAAAATACAAGCACCCCATGTTCATAGCAGCACTATGTCGGGCACGACTGAAGCGACTTAGCAGCAGCAGCAGCAGACATGGAAACAACCTAAATGTCCATCAACAGATGAACAGATAAAGACACACACACACACACACACACACACACACACACACACAACGTTACTCTGTTACCAAAAGAATGAAATAATGCTATTTGCAGAAACATGGAAGGACCTAGAGATTATCATACTAAGTGAAGTCAAACAGAGAAAAACAAGTATCATATAATATAGAATTTTTAAAAAATGATACAAATGGACTTATTTACAAAACAGAAGTACTCACAGACATAGGAAACAAATTTAAGGTTACCAAAGGGCAAGGTGGGAGGGATAAATTAGGAGTTTGGGATTAACAAACTACTATCTATCTATATAAAATAGATAAACAACAGAGAGTATATTCAGCATCTTGTAATAACCTATGATGGAAAAAAATCTGAAAATGAAAAAATATATGTATCTGAATCACTTTGCCATACACTTGAAACTAACACAACATTGTAAACGAACTACATTTCAATTAAAAAAATAAATAACGAATCCAGATCCTTCCACTAAATCACACAAGACCATGTATAAATTGGGACTAGTAATAATACCTCCCATAGCAGTTCTTATAAGTGTCAAATATGTACATGAAAATATTAGAGAAATGATAGTTGTTATTAACATTACAGAGTAAAAACTAAGTACTCATATAGTTCGGCCTTATATTCTCCTTTATCCTTCCATAAAATCAGGGCTTTAGCCATGCATGCCTTCACAGTTACCGATCCCTCAAAATGAGATCCTCACACTCCTATTCTCAGCACTTGCTGTTTATCCAAATACTACTCCATTTCTAGAATCAATTCTAGCCACATTCTTGGTGATACCTTCTCAATTCTTTAATCAATCTTCATTTATTTCTCTTTCTTATGTTCCCCTATAGCATATTACTGCAAATTCTATTTAACATTTAATTCTATTTTATATTATTTACTGATTTCTCCCACTGGATTTTACATTTACAAAAGACTATTTCTTATTCATCCACCTCAACAACCTCCCTAACTACCTACAGTGTCTATCAAAGTTTCTTATACATAATAAATATACTGAGTTGAACTCCTGACATTGTATACCTAGTTCTGCTCTATATTCCAACTTGTTGCTTATTATATCAAGCAAGGATGCCTTCAGTGTATATGTCCACTGCTCGGAAAGGGAAGAGGAAAGCTAGAAAACTCTTTTGAACGAAATATACACAGAATTTTCTATTTCTACAATGTTCAGTGTGATATTCAATGATTTAAATACGAACTTCTCTCTATAATTTAAGTAATTTTCTTTTAAAAATTAATGATTTCATCAGGTTTACCAATAGAATTTATTCCCTCATTTAATCTTTAAACCAAACTGTTCATACTCAGATCCTCTCACAAATAAACACAGTGTTCTAACTCAGCTGCTGGCAGCATAACGTGTTCACAATGAGCAACCCCTACTACCCTGGCAAGAACTGTAGGACTACCTAATTATGGTAGTCTCTCATATCTGTTTTCACTGGGATAAGGAACAATATGGATATATCAAAAAGCAAATGGCCTGGAAAGGTATCTTGGAATTTTCCCACAAATAAAGAAGTCACACTGAGTAGACTCAAATTGGACTTTTCTGCATTATATGCAGTTTTTCTAAGATAGTAAAAGAAATGCCAGGGTATAAGATTTTCATGAGAAATAAGATAAAAAGATCCTATTGTACAAGCTAAGAAAGACAAAAGTATTTTGAATAAGCTTAAGATTTATATGGGCCTTAAGTTTGACATAAAGAAGACAGAGGACCTCCCTGGTGGTCCAAGTAAAGAATCCACCTGCCAATGCAGGGGACACGGGTTTGATCCCTGGTCTGGGGAGATTCCCCATGCCACAGGGCAACTAAACCAGTCCACCACAGCTACTGAGCCTTGCATGCCCCAACTACTGAAGCTCAGGCGCCCTAGAGGGCCCATGCTCTGCAACAAGAGAAATCACCGCAATGAGAAACCCATGCACTGAAACTAGAGAGCAGCCTCTGCTCGAGGCAACTAAAGAAAGCCTGCATGCAACAACAAAGACCCAGTGCAGCCAATAAACAGGTAAATAAATATCTATGCTTAGAAAAAGAGAAGAGAATTTTAAATGGACAACCAACAAGGACCTAGTGTATAGCACAAGGAACTCTGCTCAGTGTATGTGGCAGCCTGGATGGCAGAGGGGACTGGCAGAGAAGGGATACGTGTATATGTATGGCTGAGTTCCTTTGTTGTCCACCTGAAACTATCATGACATTGTTAATCAGCTATAACCCAACAGAAAACAAAGTTAAAAAAAAATTTTTTTTTAAGGGTTGGAAGAAAATAGAGATATACAAACAAAACAGAATACAGTCTCTACCACAGAAGAGCTTGGGTTTTCTTTGGGGGAGAACACATATGAAACATATGAAATAACTTGAGAATAATAATGAATGTTATACTTAATGCTGGTGGTTCAAAACATTTCTCTCATCTCAATATTACATCACAGATTATTTTAACTACTGCCCTAAAAACACCAGGCAGAATTATTTGGTCCTTAAGACGAGCCTCAAAAATTAAAAGATTATTTTCATTTTTCATAAATTGTATTCTCGTCATGAATTGTATTCTCTTCTCTATGCTAAGTCGCTTCAGTCGTGTCCGACTCTCTGTGACCCCAGACGGCAGCCCACCAGGCTCCCCATCCCTGGGATTCTCCAGGCAAGAATACTGGAGTGGGTTGCCATTTCCTTCTCCAATGCATGAAGGTGAAAAGTGAAAGTGAAGTCGCTCAGTCGTGTCCGACTCTGAGCGACCCCATGGACTGCAGCCTACAGGGCTCCTCCATCCATGGGATTTTCCAGGCAAGAGTACTGGAGTGGGGTGCCATCGCCTTCTCCATTCTCTTCTCTAGCTGATCGTATAAACCTTATAAAGAAAATGTGTATTAGAGAAAAAAAAAAAGAAAATGTGTATTAGAGGACCAGCACACATTTTTTCGCTTTATGCCTGCTAATCAATAATTAGTAACATCTTGGACTTCCCAGGTGGCTCAGTGGATAGGAATCCACGATGCTGGGGACATAGGTTCGATCCCTGGTCTGGTAAGATTCCACATGTAGGTGCAGTAACTAAGCCGTGCACCAACTCCTGAGCCCACACTCTAAAACTTTCAAGCTGCAGCTACTGAGCCAACGTGCTGTAACTACTGAAGCCCATGCCCTAGAGTCTGTGTTCCACAAGAAAAGCAGCCACTGCAATGAGAAGTCTGGGTATCACAACTAGAAAGTAGCCCCCACTCTCGACAAGAGAAAGTCTGCAGCAGTGAAGACCCAGTGCAACCAAAAACAAATGAATAAATTATAAAAAATAATTAGTAACATCTTACAGAGACAAGTAAAATAGGACTTCTCATATATAGATAGATGTCTACAGTTTAAGACAACCGTTAATACAAAAGAAGTGACAGTGCAAAGAATACATTCTAAAATTTCTGTTTTAAAAGGCAGAGTCCCATTTTATGGTGCTATAGATACATTATTTCTATTTCTCCTAATTAACTAAAAATATCTTGTATCTTCCATTTCAGGCAAACAGAACACTAATGTACCCTAAAAAAAACATTGTAAGTTACCTAAAAATGCTGCCTAAAATGAAAACTATCTTGAGATAAATGAACAGACTGACAATCAAAATACAAAACATAGGAAACAAGCCACTGTGATTAAGAGTCAGCAAAAATAATAAACGTGAGACTCATCTCCACAAAGATAGAAAAAAGTAATAGCTGTAGAATAACAGTTAAAGAAACAAGAAAAGACATAAAAATATGAATAAGAAACAAATTCTATTCAATGAGCAGGAAGACTTGAAAAGGAACCTAATAGAGTTTCTAGAAACGGGATATATAATTAAAATTAAAAACTTTGTAGACAAATTAAACAGCAGGATAGATGAACCTAAAGTGAAAATTCAGTTTGAACTCAAGAGAGATCTAAAGAATTAACTCAAATGCAAAACTGAGACATAAAAGAAACGAAATTAAGAGACAAAGAAGACAAAGGAAGAATGTTTAATATATCTAATTAGAGTTCCTGAAGAAGAACAGAGAGAGACATGAGGCAATATTTGAAACAATAATGGCTAAGAATTGTTCAAGCTTGTTGAACTACAGATTGTCATATTCGGGGAGAAGGCAATGGACCCCACTCCAGTACTCTTGCCTGGAAAATCCCATGGACAGAGGAGCCTGGTAGGCTGCAGTCCATGGGGTCGCTGAGGGTCGGACATGACTGAGCGACTTCACTTTCACGCATTGGAGAAGGAAATGGAAACTCACTCCAGTGTTCTTGCCTGGAGAATCCCAGGGACGAGGGAGCCTGGTGGGCTGCCGTCTATGCGGTCGCACAGAGTCGGACACGACTGAAGTGAGTTAGCAGCAGCAGCAAATCACAAGCAAGATAATAAAAAAAAAGAAAAAAGAAAACCACCCGATATAGAGTATGGGGGAAACTGGAAAACCAAAGACAAAGAAAATATTTTAGAAGTCACAAGAAAGAGAAAACAGATACCCAATAGACAGACAGACAACCAATTTCTCAATAATAGCAATAAAACTCAGAAGACAGAGGAATAATTAACTAAAAATTAGCTAAAAGAATAACCACCAAGCTGGAATTGAAATACATAAAATAATCTTTAAACTGTGAGAGCAAATAATGACATTTCAAACAAACAAAAACTGATAGACCTTTAAATGTATTTCTAAATTATGTACCTTAGTAAGAAGGTAATTTGGAAGAAAGGTCTATCTTGAGATGCTGGAATTCTAACAACAACAAAAAGATAAACACGAATAAATCTCAACAAACATTTATTTACAAAATAACGATGTCTAGTCTACTTTGTAGAATTTTTAAAAAATAGATCTAAAATATCAACAAATAATCACCCTTGAGGAAGATTCATCAGCATTTAAACACTCAGAAGTCCTTGTCATATAAAGAAACTGGGTAAATGTAATTTAATACTGGGTTTAGGGTGCATATATCTCTTTGAATTATGGTTTTCTCTGAGTATATGCTCAGTAGTGGGCCTGCTGGGTCATACTGTAGTTCTGTTTCTGGTGTTCTAAGGAACTGCCATACTGTGATAGTGGCTGTATCAACAGTGCACTGAGGGTTCCCTTTTCTCCACACCTCTCCAGCATTTATAGTTTGTAAATTTTTTGATGATGGCCCTTCTGACCAGTGTGAGGTGATACCTCACTGCAGTTTTGATTTGCATTTCTCTAATAATTAGTATGTTGAGCATCTTTTCATGTATTTCTTGGCCATTTGTATGTCTACTTAAATGTCTATTTAGATCTTCCACCATTAAAAATTTTTTTTTATTTATTGATTTTTGGCTGGGCTGGGCCTTCGTTGCTGCTTGAGCTCTCTCTACTTGGGGTGAGCAGGGGCTACTCTAGTTGCAGTGTGCCAGCTTCTCATTATGGTGGCTTCCCTTGCTGCAGAGCTGGCTCTAGAGCAGACGGGCTTTCGTAGCTGCAGCACGTTGGCTCAGTAGCTGTGGCACATGGGCTTAGCTGCTCTGCAGCATGTGGCATCTTCCCAGATCAGGGATTGAACTGCCGTGTCCCCTGCACTGGCAGGCAGATTCCCAACCACTGGACTTGGGACCAAGTCCCTTTCACCTGTTTTTTGATTGAGTTGTTTTTTTCATATTGAGCTGCAAGAGCTGCTTGTATGTTTTGGAGATTAATCCTTTCTCAGTTGCTTTGTTTACAAATATTTTCTCCCATTCTGAGGGTTGTCTTTTCATCTTGTTTATGGTTTCTTTTGCTATACAAAAGCTACTTAATGCACTGTGGTGACCTGAATGGGAAGGAAGTCCAAAAGGGAGGGGATATATGTATATGTATGACGGATTCATTTTGCTACACAGTAGTGTTGCTATCAGAACATTATAAAGCAACTATACTTCAATAAAAAATTTTTTTTAAAAACTTTGGGGTTTAGGTTAAATATGCATCTTAACATTTTTGGAATAACCATAAAAGAAATATATTGTGTATCTATCCCAAAGAAGGACAAGAAAAAGAAAACAAGCAGGACGAAGAGAGGAAAAGAACCACAAAAACAACAAGATGCAGGAAAAGTATGAAAATAAAAAACACAAAAGATGGTAGAAATAAACCTGCTATGTCAGTAATGAAAGTATAAATGGACTCACATTTACAATTTAAAAGACTATCAGTCTAGATTTTTCAGTATTAAAATCCAACTGCATATGTTCCCAAAAGACATAAAATATAAGAAAAGAGACTGAAAGTAAAAGGATGAGTAAAGTTGCACCTGAGAATACCAACCAGTACTACTACCCAACAAGATAAACCTTCACGCAAAAAGTATTACTAAGGTAAAGAGGGTCACTACATGATTAAAGGTTCAATTCACTAGGAAGACATAACAATCCAAAGTTGTGTATAACTAATAGCCGAACTCCAGAATATATAAAGCAAATACCAATAGAATTACATAAATAAATACACTCTTATAACAGAAGAAATTATAACTCATCTCCTTCAGTAACTGACAGATCAAATGAAGAACCAGTACAGACATTAATAACGTGAATGATATAATTAATAAGTTTTATTTAATAATCATATTTAGCAAGGTACCCAACAACTGGGGCACGAACATTCTGTTCAAGCACAGATGAAATATTTTTGAGAACTGCCCATACAATAGGCCATAAAGCAAGATTCAACAGATTTTTAAAAGGGCATCACATACAGATCACATTTTCTGATGACTATTTAATTAAGTTTAAAAATTAGTAACAAAGTATAACTGTGATTAAAAAATAATAGGAAAGCAACCAAACAACCAATAGGAACAATTCTTCTTTATAGAACAATTCTGCTATTAGATGCAAAAGTAATGACAGAATTAGACAGTCACCATTTTCAATAATTAATGATATGAATGTAGGCAATTACCATCAATAGCAGCTAAAACCATGAGTTGAAAGGCTGACAACAAACAAAACTCTGGAACAAACTTAACACACACATACATAACAAAAACAGACATCTGCCACCTGCTGTAATGCAATATATTAACACAATATATAGCATCACCTATGAATTGTTCTTGACAAAGATTCAAGCCTAAGTCTGATCAAGCTTCTAGATCTGCACTGTCCAATCCAGTAGCTACTGAGCACCTAAAATTTCCCACTCTGAATTGAGATATGCTGTACATGTATACTACATAACAGATTTTGAAACCTAAGAATGTAAAATATAATTATTTATATTGAATATGTTAAAATGATATTTTTACACCCTCGGTTGACTAAAATTAGTCAAAATTAATGTCATCTTTTTCTTTTTTAATGCAAGTACTGCTGCTGCTGCTAAGTCGCTTCAGTCGTGTCCGACTCTGTGCGACCCCATAGACGGCAGCCCACCAGGCTCCCCCATCCCTGGGATTCTCCAGATAAGAACACTGGAGTGGGTTGCCATTTCCTTCTCCAATGCATGAAAGTGAAAAGCAAAAGTGAAGTCACTCAGTCATGTCCGACTCTTAGCGATCCGGTGAACTGCAGCCCACCAGGCTCCTTCGTCCATGGGATTTTCCAGGCAAGAGTACTGGAGTGGGGTGCCATTGCCTTCTCCGATGCAAGTACTAGAAAATTTTAATTATGTGGCCTCCATTTGTGGTTCATGTTATTTGTCTACTGGACAGGATGTGCTGCTCCAGAACCACCTACCATTTTATTAAAAATTTTTTTACAGATTACCAACAAATGATTAATTTCTCTAACAAATGGGTGGCAAGAAAAAAATAGAGGGACAGGAAATCATCAGAGATTAAATTAGTTTTAAGAGACATATCAAATGAATGCAACATATAGATTGCTCTTGAATAGTGATTTGAAAACTGAATGAATATTGTAGTTGTTGCTGCTCAGTTGCTAAGTCATGTCCGACTCTTTGTGACTCTATGGACTGCAGCACACCAGGTTTCTCTGTCCTTCACTATCTCCCAGAGTTCATTCAAATTCAAGACCATTGAGTTGGCGATTCTACTAACCATCTCATCCTATGCCGCCCCCTTCTCTTTTTGCCTTCAATCTTTCCCAGCATCAGGGACTTTTCCAATGAGTTAGCTCTTTGCATTAGGGGCCAAAGTACTGGAGCTTCAGCTTCAGTATCAGTCCTTCCAATAAATACTCAGGATTGATTTGCTTTCGGATTGACTGGTCTGATCTCCTTGCTGTCCAAGAGACTCAAAGAGTATTCTCCAGCACCACAGTTCAAAAGTATGAGTTCTTCAGCGCTCAGCCTTCTTTATGATCCAACTCTCACATCCAAACATGACTACTGGAAAAACCACAGTTTTGACCATACAGACCTTTGTCAGCAAATTGATGTCTCTGCTTTTTTAATAAGCTGTGTAGGTTGGTCATAACTTTTCTTCCAAGGAGAAAGCATCCTTTAATTTCATGGCTGCAGTCACCATCGGCTCCAAAGGAGCCCAAGAAAAGAAAGTCTGTCACAGCTTCTACTTTTCCCCTTTCTATTTGCCATGGAGTGACAGGACTGGATGCCATGATCTTAGTTTTTTGAATGTGAGTTTTAAGCCAGCTTTTCCACTTTCCTTTTTCCACTGTTTCCCCATCTATTTGCCATGAAGTGATGGGACCAGATGCCATGATCTTAGTTTTCTGAATGTTGAGCTTTAAGCCAACTTTTTCACTCTCCTCTTTCACTTTCATCAAGAGGCTCTTTAGTTCTTCTTCACTTTCTGCCATAAGGGTGGTGTCATCTGAATATCTAAGGTTGTTGATATTTCTCCTGGCAATCTTGACTCCAGCTTGTGATTCATTCAGCCTGGCATTTCACATGATGTATTCTGCATATAAGTTAAATAAGCAGGGTGACAATATATAGCCTTATCATACTCCTTTCCCAATTTTGAACCAGTCAATTGTTCTGTGTCTGGTTCTAATTGTTGCTTCCAGTGCCATTTTTGTGAGAACTCTTCACTATGACCCATTCATCTTGGGTGGCCCTGCACAGCATGACTCACAGCTTCATTGAGTTATACAAGTTCCTTTGCCACGATAAACTGTGATTCATGAAAGGATGACTGAATATTAGATGATACTAAAGAATTATTGTTAGTCTCTTTAGGTGTGATAGTGATATCATAGTTAAGTTTTTAAAAAGAGTCCTTATACCTTGAAGAGACACACATATTTACAAACTTATGAAAGAAATGAAATTATGACTGAAATAGGTTTTAAAACAATCCAGGGAGACGTTAGATAGAATCTGGAGGAATCAGAAAATAAGATTCACCAAATTTGTTGTTTTGGAGTCATTGTTCTATTCTTTTGACTTTGTATATTTATTTTTAAAAGTCCATAATAAAGTGATTTTTTGGTGTGTATGTGTGTTTACCAGATTAGTAGTTTCCTAGAGCCAGGGGTGGTTAGAAAGAATGCCAATGGGCACAAGGTTTCTTTTTGGGGTGATGAAAATGTTCTATAATTAGATTGTGATGATGGCTGCACAACTCTGAAATTTTCCTTAAAAACAGTGAACTGTACTGTACACTTAAAACGGGTGAATTTTACGGTGTAAATTGTACCTCTATAAAGTTGCTTTTTAAAAAATTAATTAGTTTTTGGCTGCACCGGGTCTTAGTTGTTGCAAGAGGGCGATACTCCTTGTTGCAGTGCACAGGCTTCTCATTCAGGTGGCTTCTCTTGTTGCCAAACATGGGCTTTAGGGCACATGGGCTCAGTTGCAGGTCCTGTGCTCTAGAGTGCAGGTTTATTAGTTGTGCTGTGAGGACTCAGCTGCTCCGTAGCATGTAGGATCTTCCCAGACCAGGGATTGAACCTGTGTCCCCTGCATTTGCAGAGAGAGTGTTAACCACTGGACCACCAGGGAAAGTCCCAAAGTTGTTTTTTAAATTGACATTATTCTCTCTCTCTCCAACACACACACCCCTCTAGGAATTAATCTAACAGAGTATGAGATCTTTATAAAGAAAATTATAAAATTTGATTGAAAGGCACTAAAGAAGACCTAAATAAATGGAGAAATATATTATCTTCATGAAAATTATTTTCAAAATGACCCACAAATTCAAAGTAATTAAATGTCAGTTCAAAAATAAATAAATAAATAAATGTCAGTTCAATAACAATTTAGCAGGACTTTGCATAAGACTTGCAAGGTGATCCTTAGGTTTATATGGAAAAGCAAAGGACGATGAATAGCCATAATACTCCTAAAGAACATTTCTGGAGGTGACCCTACTAGATATTAAGGCTTATTTTAAAACTTCCCTGATGGTCCAGAGGTTAAGAATCCACCTGCCAATGCAGGGGAGGCAGGTTTGGCCCCTGTTCCAGGAAGATTCCATACGCTGAGGAGCAACTAAACCCCTGTGCCCCAACTACTGAGGCCACAGGCCACAAATAATGAAGCCCATGCACTCTAGGGCCAGTGCGCCACAACAGGAGAAGCCACCTCAATGAGAAGGCTAAATACCACAACGAGAGAGTAGCCCCCACAGCAAGAGAGCCTGCACACAGCAATGAAGACCCAGCGCAGTCAAAAAGAAAGAGATAAAGCTACAGTAATTAGGGCTTCCTCAGTGGCTCAGTGGTAAAGAATCTGCTGGCAACACAGGAGACTTGCAGGAGACTCTGGTTCAATCCCTGGGTCAGGAAGATGCCCTGGAGTAGGAAATGGCAACCCACTCCAGTACTCTTGCCTGGAAATCACAAGAACAGAGAAACATGGTGGGCTACAGTCCATGGTGTCACAAAGAGTTGGACATAACTGAGCAGCTAAACAACACAATCATTAAGCCAGAACAAAATTAGTGCATAAATAAACACATTTAAAGTAATAGCCCAGAAACAGGGCCGTGAAAATGTGCAAACCCAGTACAGGTGGTATTACAGATTATTGGTAACAGGACAGAAAACACATATACAGGTGTATATACAAACACACACACACAACTACTCCCAGGAGTAGAGCTGCTAGATCAAAGCACACATGTATCTTCATTTTTACCAGATAATACCAAAATCTTTTCAAAAGTGATTATACTAGTTAACATTCCCACCAGCAATGTACAAAGGTTCTTGTTCTGTACATCTTTGTCAATAATTGGAATGATTCAACTCTCATTTCTGCAAATCCGGTAAGCATAACAATTTTGTTTCATTGAATTTACTATGTGCATTTCTTTCATCTCTAATGAGGTGAGCATCTTTTTTTGGCAATTCTTTCCTCTTTGTGATGTGCCTGTTCCTGAAATTTGTCTATTCGTCTATACAATTTGTCTTTCCTTACTAATTTGTGGAAATTCTTTATCAGTTTTATGTGGTACAACTATCTTCTCCCAGTTTATATCTTATCTTTGCATATATTTACATTCTTTTTTAAAATTAGGATATAATTCATATACTTTAAAACATATTCATTTAAAGTATACAAGAGTCAATGTTTTAGTATATTCAGGGTTCTACAAACACCACCACTATCTAATTTCAAAACATTTTCTCCCCTTTACAGTATTAGCCAAAAAGTCTATTTTTATTTTATATATTAAAGGATTCCCTGGTGGCTCAGATGGTAAAGCGTCTGCCTGCAATGTGGGAGACCCGGGTTCAATCCCTGGGCCGGGAAGATCCTCTGGAGAAGGAAATGGCAACCCACTCCAGTACTCATGCCTAGAAAATTCCATGGATGGAGAAGCCTGGTGGGCTACAGTGTATATATAATATATACTTTATATATTAACGATTACTTAAATAGTCCTTATTTAAAACTGAACAACAAAATAGTATATTCAGTTCAATTCAGGTGTTTATTTATTGAGTGGCTACTACATGTAAGACAATCAGAAATATACCACAATAATATATAAGATATAGTTCTGACACTCCAGGATTATAGGAGGATCATTAACAATCAAGTACAATCACTAAGACATTTTCTTTATTATAGCAAATATCAAAACATATACAAAAATAAAGAGAATAACACAGTAAACTCAAATATCCAAGTTTAAGAATTATCAACATCTTCTAACATTGCTACACAATTAGGAGCTACTAGCAGTCTCTGTCAGAGAAGGCAATGGCACCCCACTCCAGTACTCTTGCCTGGAAAATCCCATGGATGGAGGAGCCTGGTGGGCTGCAGTTCATGGGGTTGCTCAGGGTCAGACACGACTGAGCCACTTCACTTTCACTTTTCACTTTCATGCATTGGAGAAGGAAATGGCAACCCACTCCAGTGTTCTTGCCTGGAGAATCCTAGGGACGGGGAAGCCTGGTGGACTACCGTCTATGGGGTCACACAGAGTCGGACATGACTGAAGTGACACAGCAGCAGCAGCATTCTCTGTGAGATTTGAAGAACACCACTGAAAAGCTTTTTATATATTATTCTATTTATTTATTTATTTAAAATTTTTTGGCCATGTGGCATGTAGGATCTTAGTTTCCAGACCACGGTTTGAACCCATGCCCCTACAGTGGAGGCACAGGGTCTTAACCACTGGATCACCAGGAAGTCTTGAAGTTTTTTTTTTTATATGCAACCATGACAAGATACAAAGCAGAAAACATGGATTAATACAATGAGACTATACTGCTGTGGTGACTTTCATATTCCTTCTATCTCATCTCTGTCTCTCAATTCTATATTACAAATCCCCAAAGACCTAGCCTGACAAAACTGAGCCTTCCTTGGAGGGAGGGAAAATGCAGGAAACTCAATTAGCAAAGGCAGAACTATCCCAGAGGAAGAGCGGAAAGCTACAAACTCTCACACACTGAGTTTTTGCTCATATTTTTTACCATTTATTAGTTAGATAAGGGATCTAATCATTTTCAAGTAAATCCCTATACTGTCAACAGCTAAGTTTTCCCAGATAACTTTTAGCTGTTGTTAGTTTTCAACAGCTAACTTTTCTATACAGTTTACATTTCTGATCATATTAATTTTCAAAAATGATAGTAATAAAGAACGAGGATTTTGGAGTTGATTGGTATCAATCCCAATTCTGATGCTACAAGCTGTGTGACCTTAGCAAGTTATTTTAATTCCTGAAGCCAGTTTCATTTTAGTTCAGTTCAGTCGCTCAGTCGTGTCTGACTCTTTGCGAGCCCATGAATTGCAGCATGACAGGCCTCCCTGTCCATCACCAACTCCCGGAGTTCATTCAAACTCACGTCCATCGAAGCCAGTTTACTCACCCGCAAAACTGAGATACTTCCTACTTTCAGAGGGATGTTAAGAAGTTGGATGGGACAGAGTATACAGAGCACAGGATATAAAGTAAGTCTTGTCAATTTATTTTCCTCTCATGTCCTATTAGGTGGCACTTTCCTTGACAATTTATATAAAAATGCTCCCTGCTTGGATGAATAATTTATTTTGCTTTAACCAGCCATACATACTGACCATATGGTGATGCCCACATGTAGAGTCTTCTCTTGTGTTGTTGGAAGAGGGTGTTTGCTACAACCAGTGTGTTCTCTTGGCAGAACTCTATTAGCCTTTGCACTGCTTCATTCTGTTCTCCAAGACCAAATTTGCCTGTTACTCCAGGTGTTTCTTGACTTCCTACTTTTGTGTTCCCGTCCCCTATAATGAAAAGGAGATCGTTTTGGGGTGTTAGTTCTAGAAGCTCTTATAGGTCTTCATAGAACCATTCAACTTCAGCTTCTTCAGCATTATTGGTCGGGGCATAGAGTTGGATTACTGTGATACTGAATAGTGTGCCTTGGAAACGAACAGAGATTGTTCTGTCATTTTTGAGACTGCATCCAAGTACCGCATTTCGGACTCTTCTGTTGACTATGATGGCTACTCCATTTCTTCTAAGGGATTCTTGCCCACAGTAGTAGATAAAATGGTCATCTGAGTTAAATTCACCCATTCCAGTCCATTTTAGTTCGCTGACTCCTAAATGTCGATGTTCACTCTTGCCATCTCCTGTTTGACCACTTCCAATTTACCTTGATTCATGGACCTAACATTCCAGGTTCCTATGCAACATTGTTCTTTACAGCATTGGACTTTACTTCCATCACCAGTCACATCCACAACTGGGTGTTGTTTTTGCTTTGGCTCCATCTCTTCATTCTTTCTGGAGATATTTCTCCACTGATCTCCAATAGCATATTGGGCACCTACTGACCTGAGGAGTTCATCTTTCAGTGTCCTATCTTTTTGCCCTTTCATACTGTTCATGGGGTTCTCAAAGAAAGAATACTTAAGTGGTTTGTCATTCCCTTCTTCAGTGGACCACACTTTGTCAGAACTCTCCACCATGACCAGTCCATCTTGGGTGGCCCTACACAGCATGGCTCAAAGTTTCATTGAGTTAGACAAGGCTGTGGTCCATGTGGTTAGATTGGTTAGTTTTCTGTGATTGTGGTTTTCAGTCTGTCTGCCCTCTAATGGAGAAGAATAAGAGGCTTGTGGAAGCTTCCTGGTGGAAGGGACTGACTGAGGGGCCTTGTTCTGATGGGCAGGGCCAGGCTCAGTAAATCTTTAATCCAATTCTCTGTTGATGGGTGGGGCTGTGTTCCTTCCCAGTTGTTTGGCCTGAGGCTAAACTGTGATAAGATAATGGCAGCCTTAAATAATGGCAACACCACCCTTATGGTAGAAAGCAAAGAACTAAAGAGCCTCCTGATGAGAGTGAAAGAGGAGAGTGAAAAAGTTGGCTTAAAGCTCAATATTCAGAAAACTAGGATCATGGCATCCAGTCCCATCACTTCATGGCAAACAGATGGGGAAACAATGGAAACAGACTTTTATTTTCTTGGTCTCCAAAATCACTACAGATGGTGACTGCAGCCATGAAATTAAAGGACGCTTGCTCCTTGGAAGAATAGCTATGACCAACCTAGACAGCATATTAAAAAGCAGAGACATTACTTTGCCAACAAAGGTCCCTATAGTCAAAGCTGTGGTTTTTCCAGTAGTCGTGTGTGGATGTGAAAGTTGGACCATAAAGTTGAGAGCTGAAGAACTGATGCTTTTGAACTGTGGTGTTGGAGAAGACTCTTGAGAGTCCCTTGGTCTACAAGGAGATCCAACCAGTCAATCCTAAAGGAAATCAGTCCTGAGTGTACATTGGAAGGACTGATGCTGAGGCTGAAATTCCAATACTTTGGCCACCTGATGCGAAGAACTGACGCATTAGAAAAGACCCTGATGCTGGAAAAGATTGAAGGAGGGAGGAGAAGGGGACAACAGAGGATGAGATGGTTGGATGGCATCACCAACTTGAGGAAACGAGTTTGAGTAAGCTCTGGGAGCTGGTGATGGACAGCAAAGCATGGCGTGCTGCAGTCCTTGGGGTCACAGAGCTGGACACGACTGAGTGACTGAACTGAACTGATACATGTGTATATAAATTACAAAAACATCAACTCTGAATGCATCATTAAAACATCACTAGAACTATCTCTACATTTCCTATGTTTCATTAATATAAAGCACATAAACAAAACTGAGAAGCACGAATTGAGCTAATTTACAAAATTAACACAGCAACTCTTTCATATTTAGTTTATTGCTAATAAAGTATGATAAGAGACTTCCCAGGTGGCATCATGATAAAGAATCCACCTGCAAATACAGGACATGCAGGAAACGTGGGTTCAACCCCTGGATCGGGAAGATCCTCTGGAATAGGAAATGGCAACCCACTCCAGTATTCTTGCCTGGAAAATCCCATGGACAGATGAGCTTGGTGGGCTATCGTCCATAGCATCCCAAAGAGTCAAGCATGACAGTGCACATGTGCAAATTATGATATATTTTGTTGTTCAGTTGCTAAGTTGTGTCTGACTCTTTTGAGAACCCATGAACTATAGCCTGCCAGCTCCTCTGTCCATGGGATTTTTTCAGGCAAGAATTTTATTTGAGCTCCAGGGATATAGCAGAATTGAGTCCTATTTATTACACAGTTTAATAAATGTTTTATACCACTTGACATCATAGAATATCACTAGATTAAATGCATTTGTCTTACAGGAATGGCATTTTTCTTACCTAGAGGACTCCCTGATGAGATTTACTCATGATTAGTGAACAATACTTCTAAACTCCAAAACTTAACACAAGAACTGCTTCTGTCAAAAATTATTACATTGGGTACTTAGGGATTTTGAAACAAAACCATATGAAAAATGGTCTTGATTTAAATAGGTTTTTTCTATTGAAAATGTATCCTATGTGTTTTAAATCCTACCTTTTCTTATGTAAATAATAACTGTGTGTGTGTTAGAAACTCAGTCGTGTCCAACTCTTTCAGTCCTATGGACTGTAGACCACCAGGCTCCTTGGTCCATGGAATTATCCATGCAAGAACACTGGAGTGGGTTGCCATTCCTTCTCCAGGGGATCTTTCCGACGCAGGGATAGAACCCAGATCTCCTGACTTGCAGGCAGATTCTTAATCATCTGAGCCACCGGGGAAGCCAATAATAATTAGTGAGGACTCACTTTCCAAAAGGAAAAAAAAGTTTACATTTTTGTATAGCATTTTCTTTACATACCTGTTAGAAAAGAGGACTTAACAGCAACATTGGTAAATATTTTGTTAATATTATACATATTTAGTATTTTCCTTCAAGAAACTACAGTTTTTGGATCCTGATGACTTTTCCATAGATGGGAAGACAAGCCAGTATGAAATAACTAATATGGAAGAAAATGTAATAGTATAAATACCAAGTATCTGAATGTAATTCATTCATGGAAAATCATAGTCAGTAATGTTTTTAAAAATATGAATCCTTTTCTAATACTTATTTAATTTCATAAGTCTAAAACAACATAATTTGTGAAATATTTCTTTAATGAAAGAGATCATATAAGTCTCACCTCTTGTTTAACAAGTTGAATCTGTTTTTATAAAAAGACTAAATCAAAATCAATATATTACTATATATGAGCAGAACAGTCTGAGTCTCACCCTAAAAAGTTATCAGAAGTGCTTTGGATCCATATTTAACCATACACCTTTAGGTTACCTATTCTTATAGGTGCAATGACTTCACAAAGACACAGGATAATATATTTGCTTTCTTCATATTAAAAGAAAAATATATTTCCAGATCCTTAATGATCAGAAAATGAGAGTAGTTTGTTTTCTGATTCATAAAACACTGCTGCTGCTAAGTCGTTTCAGTCGTGTCTGGCTCTGTGAGACCCCATAGATGGCAGCCCACCAGGCTCCTCTGTCCATGGGATTTTCCAAGCAAGAGTACTGGAGTGGGTTGCCACTGCCTTTTCCACCTAAAACACTACTAGTTAACAACTTTCCTCCCATTCAGGGCTGTTTCAATGAAGTCATATATTATCACAGAATATCTGGAATAAAATTATATCAGTAAACACAAGTGGATCTGTGTATTTATATGAAAATAATGGCACCATTCGAGAGCAATTCCAAGAAGATTCTGTAATGAGATATATTTTAACTAATATCTTTTCAAACAATTTTTGAGTATAAAAGAACTATTATACCTGATTATATTTGGAAATTGTAAAAAAAGATGGCCTAATCTTTAAAAAATCAAATTTATTATAATAATGAAACAAGTAAATCACAACATGTGAATTCAAAACTATTTTTATGTACTTGAATTACCACCCTCCTTCTCTTACAACCTCCATGTCTTCCAAAGATCTATAAAATATTGATGAACTATATAGAATAATTCACTAAAAGCTGGATTGAATCTAGTTTGAGAGAAATGTTTTGGTGGGAGTAAGAAAATAAAACAGGATGTCAGAGGGAATATCCTTAGTCACTGGTGGGATAACAGCAAAAGCTATAAAACTTAATTATACTCTCAATTAATTAGTATCTTAATTAAAAAGAGAAAACAGGGATGAGGCAGCAGTACATTTGAAGAAATAATAACCAAAAATTTCCCAAATTTTGCAAAGACATAAATTTTCAGATTTAAAAGTTTAGTGAACCCTAAATAGGAGAAATACATAGATAACCTTGTCAAGGCACATCATAGTCAACTTGATGAAAATCAAATATGACAAGAAATTCTTAAAACCTGCCAGAAAAAAAGTCACACAATTTAGCTGACTGAGAAGACCAAATGATATCCTTTAAAGAAATAAAAGAAAAAAACAAAAACAAAACTGTTAACCCACAATTAATATCCAGTGACAGTATCTTTCAAGAATGACAAAAGAACTAGAAAATGTTTTTCTAGATAAATGAAAGCTAGAAAATCTGTTTATGCAGCACTACAAGAAATGCTAAAGGCAGTTCTATGGACTACAGGAAGAAGAAAATGTGGAACTTCAGAACTGAAAATGATAACTATGTGGGTAAATAAAAGACAAATTTCTCTTAGTTTCTTTAAATACAAATGACTGCTGAAATCATATTTTAACAATTATGTACACAATACATAGAACAACTGTATCATATAGGATGATGAAAGGGGTAAATGGACCTATAAATTGCTCAGTTATTATATTTAACACAGAGTGATATAATATTAGCCTTAAATAAACTACAAAGAGTTAAAAGATACACATTGTAATCCACGGATCAAATATTAGTAACTAATGCAAAGAGATACAGATTTAAAAGCCAATAGATAAAGAAGACTTACACAAGGATATATATTGTATGACTCCATTTATATGAGAGTCTAGAGCATGCAAAATGAATCTGTGGTAGAAAAGAGTCATGGTTCCTCTGGGAGATGCAGATGGGGACTGACAGAGAAAGGACATGAAGAAACAGTCTACAATCATGTTGCTGTTGTTCAACTGCCAAGTCATGTCCAATTCTTCACAACCCCAAGGATGGCAGCATGCCAGACTTCCCTGCTCCTCACCGTCTCCCAGAGTTTGCCCAAGTTCATGCACATTGTGTCAGTGATGCCATCCAATCATCTGATCCTCTGTCGCCCTCTTTTCCTTCTGCCTTCAATCTTTCCCAGCATCAGGGCCTTTTCCAATGAGTTGGCTCTTTGCATCAGGTGGCCAAAGTATTGGAGCTTCAGCTTCAGCATTAGTCCTTCCAATGAGTATTCAGAGTTGATCTCCTTTAGGATGGACTGGTTTGATCTCTTTGCTGTCTAAGGGACTCTCAAGAGTCTTCTCCAACACCACAGTTCAAAAGCATCAATTCTTTGGTGCTCTACCTTCTTTATGGTCCAGCTCTCACATCCATACATGATTACTGGAAAGACCACATCCTTGACTATACAGACCTTTGTCAGCAAGGTGATGTCTTTGCTTTTTACTGGTATGGTTTGCCATTCCCTCTGCCAATGGATCACATTTTGTCAGAACTCTCTCCTATGACCCATTCGTCTTGGCAGGCCCTGCACAGCATGGCTCATAGCCTCATTGAGTTACTCAAGCCTCTTCACCACAAGGCAGTGATCCAATGAAGGGGCTAGAATAATTGTAATGTTCTAATCCAGATATGGGTTTGAGTTATTAGATACATGCATTTGTCAAAATTCACCAAAATTCATAAGGTTAAGATTTATGGATTATGTTGCATGTGAATTTTACTTTAAATAAAGTAAATAAATATTGAACTGTAGTAATGTTTTCTTGTTTATTAGATATTTAGGAGCAAAATCTGCAACTTTATTATTTTTTAATACTTGATTTTTAACTTTTAAAAAAATTTTCTTTCACATCACACAGCATGTAGGACCTAAGTTTTCTGACAAGGGATTGAACCCACATCACTTGCAGTGAAAGCATGGAGTTTTAACCATGGTATTGACAGGGAAGTCTTGAAACTTAAAATGAACCAAAAATAAGATGGACAGAGGGTGATAAATAAAACATGACAAAGGAAATACAGTAAAATATTAATTGTAGAATCAAAAATATGGGTGTTTACTGTTCAATTCTGATCATAGCATCTGGTCCTATCACTTGGGAAATAGATGGGGAAACAGTGGAAACAGTATCAGATTTTATTTTTGGGGGCTCCAAAATGACTGCAGATGGTGACTGCAGCCATGAAATTAAAAGAGGCTTACTCCTTGCAAGGAAAGTTATGACCAACCTAGATAGCATATTCAAAAGCAGAGACATTACTTAGCCAACAAAGGTCCGTCTAGTCAAGGCTGTGGTTTTTCCAGTGGTCATGTATGGATGTGAGAGTTGGACTGTGAAGAAAGCTGAGCACCAAACAACTGATGCTTTTGAACTGTGGTGTTGGAGAAGACTCTTGAGAGTCCCTTGGACTGCAAGGAGATCCAACCAGTCCATTCTAAAGGAGATCAGTCCTGGATGTTCATTGGAAGGAATGATGCTAAAGCTGAAACTCCAATACTTTGGCCACCTCATGTGAAGAGTTAACTTATTGGAAAAGACTCTGATGCTGGGAGGGATTGGGGGCAAGAGGAGAAGGGAACGAGAGAGAATGAGATGGCTGGATGGCATCACCGACTCAATGGACATTGAGTTTGGGTCAACTCTGGGATTGGTGATGGACAGGGAGGCCTGGCGTGCTGCGATTCATGGGGTCGCAAAGAGTCGGACATGACTGAGTGAACTGAACTGAACTGAACTGTTCAATTCTACTTTACTATGCATAAAGTAAAATAAAAGCTCAGGAAAGAGAAATATACTTAAATTGCAATCTTCCAGGAACTTTTAAGAGAGGAAGGAGACTTAAAATGGCTCCTTATACATAAGGAGAAAGGAGAGGGAAGCCTAATCAAGGGAAGGGGAAAGATGCATGCAAAGAAAGACACAGAGGTGGGAGTAACAATGGTTTGTGAGCAAGAATCAGGCAAGGAAGTAGTGTTGGGTATAAACTGAGTAGAGAATTACTCCCTGGACCATACTAAAATGAAATTAGGCAGACAGGTCACAAGAAGAATAATGGAAAACAGAACAGGTAAGGGTTACAGAGGACATTACCAGAATAACAGACTTCATCCGGACCTTAGTTTCCTTCTAGTAAGTAGGCCCACTTCTGTGCTTCTTGGCATCTGGCCCTCTCATCATCTGCCTAACCATCATGATTAAGTTCCCAAAATTCAAAGGCCTAGTGCTCACACATAATCTCTGGAAGGAAAATACTGTCCCATTCACATGAGTCCTGGGTGCAGATATTCAGCCAGTCCAGAAAATCTGTAATTTTGTGCTTGAATAGAATGTGGATTGCATCAGGTGGCCAAAGTATTGGAGTTTCAGCTTCAGCATCAGTCCTTCCAATGAACACTCAGGCCTGATTTCCTTTAGGATGGACTGGCTGCTTGATGTTCAAGGGACTCTCAAGAGTCTTCTCCAACACCACAATTCAAAAGCATCAATTCTTCGGCACTCAGCTTTCTTTATAGTCCAACTCTCACATACATACATGACTACTGGAAAAACCATAGCCTTGACTAGACAGACCTTTGTTGACAAAGTAATGTCTCTGCTTTCTAATATGTGTCTAGGTTGGTCATAACTTGCCTTCCAAGGAGTAAATGTCTTTTAATTTCATGGCTGCAATCACCATCTGCAGTGATTCTGCAGCCCCAAAAAACAAAGTCTAACACTGTTTCCCCATCTATTTGCCATGAAGCGATGGGACCAGATGCCATGATGTTACTCCAAATGCTAAGATTGAAGCCAACTTTTTCACTCTCCTCTTTCACTTTCATCAAGAGGCTTTTTAGTTCCTCTTCACTTTCTGCCATAAGGGTGGTGTCATCTGCATATCTGAGGTTACTGATATTTCTCCCAGCAATCTTGATTCCAGCTTGTGCTTCATCCTACCCAGCAATGGATGTTGGCAATTTGATCTCTGGTTCCTCTGCCTTTTCTAAATCCAGCTTGAACATGTGGAAGTTCACGGTTCATGTACTGTTGAAGCCTGGCACGGAGAATTTTGAGCATTACTTTACTAGCGGTTGCCAGGAGCCAGCACTGGAGTTCCCACCCATGACAAGGTCATGCGGGAGAGGTCTGACAGGAAAGGCGAGTCAGGGCTTGAGGGGCCCCCAGATCTGCTTGAGCATCTACCCCAAAACCAGAATCTGTCTGTTTTACTATTTTACGACTTTCACCACTCCTCTGACATTAACGGGGGGCTATCCCCCCCGTTCTCTGAAGGAAATCAACGTAGAGCTCTAGTTAATAAGCCTCCTGGGCATAATAGGAGTGTTTCAATCCAAACCCCTCAGATGGCTCTCTAACTTGCCTGACAGGTTTATCCGGACTCCTACAGTTATCCATATGATTGTTTACAGCCTCCCAACCTCGGAAGCCTAAGATAGTCAAATAGTATAGAGCCTCTCGGGGAGTTAGACATTATTAGAATAGAACTAGTAGAGGATTTCATTGTTGAACTAATTCTTGCTGCCAAGTTTCCATATCCCTTACCCACTGTGTCCCTGGGAGTATATTAATTAATATAGTTGGTATATAGAAAAAAATAAGAAGTGGCCTTGGTGTTAACAACTTTAGACCCTTGAGGTAGTAAATTCTTTCCTTGCTACAGTCCACTGCACCTTTGCCCTATAGGAATGCAACTTTATCTAGTGCTTTCGGAGAGTGGCGCCAAACTTTAGAAAAGTTACTTTTAGAGAAAATAAGCTTTCTGGTTAACTAACCTTTATCAGAACAAACAGTCATAAAATGTTAATAGGCCTCCTGGCCAGAAGACGATGTAAATCACCTAAAACATCTGTATATAATAAGTTTGCAGAAAAGAAAGCCTGGTCTCGATAAGGGTCAAGGACTGCTGACTTTGCATGACTATGTATCCCCTATTATACTCTAGGTACAACTTAGGGTATAAAAACTCCTTTTGAAAATAAAGCTACGGGCCTTGCTCATCAGGCTTGGTCTCCCTGTGTCGTCCTTCCTTCCTTTTCTCTCCTTTTCTTCTCTGTTCTTCCTTCAGGATGACTAATTGGAGCGTGGGGGCCCTCTGAGACCATTTACCTGCCTGAGCTTCTAAGACCCACTTGAAAAGGTGCCTAAGGTGGGGCACCTTCAGCTATTCAAGAGGGTGCCTGCGGCCTCTGTGGTCAGAGCAAGCTCGGGGTCACGAACTTTATTGGTTTCCCATGTAAACCAGTCAGATCAAGCCTCTGTGTCTCTCCCCTTTTATCTATCCTTTCAATCGCCAACACCGTCATCCTAAGGATATCCCCGGATCCAACCGGGGCTGGACCCCGGTATGCGGTAATTTGAGCATCCTCAGGCATTGCCTTTCTTTGGGACTACAATGAAAACTGACCTTTTCCAGTCCTGTGGCCACTGCTGAGTTCTCCAAATTTGTTGGCATACTGTGTGCAGCACTTTCACAGCATCATCTTTTAGGATGGAATTCAACTGGAATTCCATCACCTCTACTAGCTTTGTTCGTAGTGATGCTTCCTAAGGCCCACTTGACTTCACATTCCAGGATGTCTGGCCCTAGGTGAGTGATCACACCATCATGATTATCTGGGTCATGAAGATCTTTTTGTACAGTTCTTCTGTGTATTCTTGCCATCTCTTCTTAATATCATCGCTTCTGTTAGGTCCATACCATTTCTGTCCTTTATTATGCCCATCTTTGCATGAAATGTTCCCTTGGTATCTCTAATTTTCTTGAAGAGATCTCTAGTCTTTCCCATTCTATTGTTTCCCTCTATTTCTTTGCACTGATCACTGAGGAAGGCTTTCTTATCTCTCTTTGCTATTCTTTGAAACTCCGCATTCAAATGGGTATATCTTTCCTTTTCTCCTTTTCATAGCTATTTGTAAGGCCGCCTCAGACAGCCATTTTGCTTTTTTGCATTTCTTTTTTTTGGGGATGGTCTTGATCCCTGTTTCCCGTACAATGTCACGAACCTCCATCCATAGTTCATTAGGCACTCTGTCTATCAGATCTAGTCCCTTAAATCTATTTCTCATTTCTACTATATAATCGTAAGGGATTTGATTTAGGTCATACCTGAATGGTCTAGTGGTTTTCCCTACTTTCTTCAATTTAAGTCTGAATTTGGCAGTAAGGAGTTCATGATTTGAGCCACAGTCAGCTCCCAGTCTTGTTTTTGCTGACTGTCCAGAGCTTGTATATCTTGCTATACAAGATGGACAAGGAGGAACATTTTCCTGCTAAGAAGTAAATCTTAATTTTTGGGGAGTTATAGAATTGTTTAAGAATCTAGCAAAAGTTCTTTACTAATACTTTGACAGATATTAAAGCATATATGTTATAAACTGGAGACAGAGTTAAGAACCAGACAGATACATTCTCTACCTTCATGAAATGTATAGTTGAACTGGGAAGATAAAAATTAGTAAACAATTGTAGTCTAGCTTCTCTGATCATCTAAATTAGGTTTTCCCTTTATTCCTATTCATATCCACCCCTAAATTTAGTTGCCTCAAACAATTCATTCTCTCTCAAGATTCTATGGGTTGACAAGGCTTAGCTATGTAACTCTCACCTGATCTTCTCACATGTAGTTGCAGTCATATGGTACTAGAGAATGAAGTCATCTAAAGGCTCAACTGGACTGGATATCCAACAGGGCTCACTCACATGGCAAGTTGACATTATCAAAGCTCAGCTGGAACTATGGAGGGCCTACACAAACTGTCTCCATGTGGCTTCAGTTTTTCACAATTTAGTGCCTGGGTTTTGAGAGGGATCATCCCAAGAGAAAACACTGTAAGAGACCCAAGTAGAAACTGCAAAGCTTCTTTAGAGTTGGTCTCAAAAGTTCCAAAACATCACTTTTTCCACATTGTTTTGGTCAAGAAATTAAAGTCAGCTCAGACCCAAGGTGAGAAGAACTGACACCTCTTCTTGGCATGAAAAATAGTATGCATGTATACAAAGGGAAGGACCTGACGGTATCTAGCACAGACTATCCTAATTGGCCATTTGTTTAGAATTTGCCTTTCCCATCAGACAACAAAGACAGAAACTATATTTACTTTTTCAGTGATCCATACATCACAGAGTCTGGCACATAGTAACTCCTTGATAAATGCTTAATTAATTCATTTATTCAATAACAATTTTACAAGTACACAAGAACCACTACACATTGTGCTAGAATGATAATTCTGTAGTGCCTGCCCTCAAGAAGCTTACTTCCTGGTGGCAAAGATAAAAACAAAGTAACAAAACTCTGAAATTGGACCACTATCTTATACCATACATAGAAATTAACTCAAAATGGATTAAGATTTGAACATAAGACCTGAAACCATAAAACTCCTAGAAGAAAACATAAGCAGTAAATTCCTTGGCACTGGTCTTGAGGATTTTTTGGACTTGACACTAAAAGCAAGGCAACAAAGCAAATATAAACAAATTGGCACTACATCACACCAAGCCTTCTGCAGTAACAAAATGAAAAGGCAAACTTCTGAATGGGAAAAAAATATTTGCAAATCATGTATCTGACAAGGGGTTCATATTTTAAAACATATAAAGAACTCATACAACACAGAAGCAAAGAACACCAATGTGATTTTTAGAATGGGCAGAGGATCTTAACAGACATTTTCCCAAAGAAGAGGTCAATAGGTACATGAAAAGATGCTCAACATCACTAATCAGGGAGATGCAAATCAAAACTATAATGAGATATTACATATGTTCGAATACCTATTATCTAAAAGACAATAACAAGTATTGGCAAGGATGTGAAGAAAAAGGAACTCTTGTGCACTGTTGGTAGGAATGTCAATTGGTATAGTCACTATGTAAGACAGCATGGAGATTCCTCAAAAAATAAAACGGAACTATCATAAATGAAAACACTACCTCAACAAGATATCTGCACTCCCATGTTCACTGCAGAATGATGTGCAATAGCCAAGACATTATACAGCAACCTAACTGTTCACTAATGGATGCATGGGTAAAGAAAATGTGGTGTGTATTATATATATATATATATACACACACATATATATATAATGGAGTATTATTCAGCCATAAAAAGGGAATATTGCCATTTGCAGTAGTATCAATGGATCCTGAGGGCATTAGTTAGTGAAATAAGTTAGAGAAAAATATCATATGATCTCACTTTTCTGTGGAATCTAAAAAAATAAAAAGCTGAACTCCTAACAAGAGAAAAGATTTGGTGGTTTCCAGGGGCTGGGGATGAGGGTGGAAGAAATGGGTGAAAAGAGTCAACAGGCACAAACTTTCAGTTAAGTCAGGGTGATGTAATTAATGTATAGCACGGTGACTGTCCTAGTAACATACTGTATATTTTAAAGTTATTAAGAGAGTAAATCTTAAGAGTTCTCATTGAAAGAAAACAATTGTAATTATATGTGGTAATGAATGTAAACTAAACTTATTGTGATCATTTTGTAATATATACAAACACCAAATTATATCGGCCATCTGAAACTGTTACAAGTCAACTCTATCTCAAAAAAAAAAAAAAAACACCCCACAAAAATCTAGCTATTTCAAAATAGTGTGCTACATACTACATAGAATATGAGTGAGATGTCTAACCCAATTTTGAGGGGGTCGGGTGATGGTGTCAGTAGTCAGGGAAAAGACCTTAAGAATATCTAACTGAAGACTGAGAAAAGATTACTTGATAAATTGAGAGCATGGAATTAGATGAAATCAAATGCTTGCTGAATGTCTGAAATAGGCAACAGGGTTCATGTGTGTCACATCAGAAGGCAATAGGCTAGGATCACAAGTACCATGCAAAGGATCACATCTAATAAGTAATCTCAGTCGGGAAAAAAATGAGAATAAGATGACTTTGTTCAGACAGCAGGTAAATGTCAAGTTAACAAGAAAAACACTACTGGATCATAGCTAATTCTTCTGATAAAACATCCTACACGTAGAGACAGAGAGGTTAGCTAGTGAATTTTGCAGAGTTCCTGGGATTACCTCAGAGACACATGATGGAAAGAGTGTACATTTAACCTACTGCTATAAAAAAAAGATGTAAGCAGGAAACCCACTAAAAGGCCTGAACTAAGGTGGTTGTAATAAGAATAGAGAATCTGAGACATTTCAAAGAAATGACAGAATGAAAGTGGCGAATAACTGAATAGAAGGAAGGATGGAAAAGAATGAGATGACTTTTTAGAGTTTTAAGAAATGAGTTTTTCGAAATTCTAACAAGCTACTATTTAATGAGGAAAGAGGCAGAATCTTGACTTGGATGAACTAAAATGATAAGTGACCATGCTTCCTATATTCTCTGGAAATAGAAATCTACAACAAGAGTTTGTATAAAGTGGCATTCTCATGCTTTAAAGAAAACGGTTATCTCTGAATATGGCAGAGCCATTTTTTTGGACTACTAGCGTTTCAAATTTACTGTTTCTTTTCAAGCATCATTGTATTCTTATAATTCTGATTTATGTCTTCATATTACAGGCTACAGCAATAATGAGTTGTAGACAATTATTCAAATACTGAACACATTTAATAATTCTACAATTGAAAGAACTACTAACAGTTGAACAGTTAATTAAATATACATTATATAGGACTCAGATGTCTTAATCAGAAATGCTACTGTGTACATTCTCTCCAAAATACTAAAATCTACATATTTAAGATATCAGGAAATTTTTACTTACATTTAACTATCAAAGATTTCTAATTCATTTTCCACTCTCTTTTTTATTGCTCTGAGTCAAGAAACAATTTCGGGGACGTCTCTGCTGGCTCAGTGGTAAAGAATCCACCTGCCAACGCAGGAGACAGGTTCAATTCCTAGTCTAGGAAGATTCCACGTGCTCTGGAGGAACTACGCCTGCACCACAACTACTGAGCCTGTGCTCTAGGGCCTGGAGCAGCAACTACTGAAGCCCACGTGCCTAGAGCCTACGTTTTACAAGAGAAGTCACCACAATAAGCAGCCCATATACCACAACTAGAGAGTAGCCCCACTTGATGCAACTAGAGAAAGTCCATGTGCAGCAACAAATACCGAGCACAGTCAAAAAGAAATTAATTAGTTAAAAAAACAATTTCTGTATTGGTTATGTATGTGTTCTAGACCCTTTGGAATGGCAAACACTACACAAACGAAACCATATAAAATGATTAGTCCATGGGTTCCAAGAACAATGAATCATTAAATCTACAAAGAAAAACCAGTCTTGATTCGTTTTTTTTTTTAAATTCTGACCAATAATACATTCATACTTTGCATTCATACTTAACAAGTGAACTTCTGCACAAAATACCTAATCTACTAGAGCCAACTCTGTAAGAATCTTGCCAAATATAATTGTTTATGTCCAATCTGGGAATCAGTGGAGTTCTGGAGTCACACAGTCCTGGATGCCACTTTTGCCATTTATTAGCTATACAACTTTGGACAAGTTATCAAACTTTGGCTTTATCTAATAGAATTTGTAGGATAATTAAATACAACTACACAAACTATTCAGCACATTGCCTGAGCCACAGTCAGAGATATCAGTCGCTATTGTTATATTAAAGTGAAAGTGAAGTCCCTCAGTCGTGTCCAACTCTCTGCGACCCCATGGACTGTAGCCTACCAGGCTCCTCCATCCATAGGATTTTCCAGGCAAGAGTACTGGAGTGGGTTGCCAGTTCCTTCTCCAGGGAATCTTCCCAACCCAGGGATCAGACCCAGGTCTTCTGTGTTGCAGGAAGAGGCTTTACTATCTGAGCCACCAGGGAAACCCTTATTAAATGAGCCAACAACTACAACACACATAACCCAGGATTCCCCAATTCAAAATTATATAGCTAGTCTAGGTTGGTTTTCAATATATGTTGAAAGAGATCCTTACAGAAGATTATCTAAGGAAATTATCTAATAGTAGGTTAATACGTTCTACACAAAGATTGTAATTACACTGTTATTTAAATAATAAAAAATTAGAGTAAACCCAAATATCTAAACTAAGGAACTGATTTATTAAATTATGGATAGCCTACAGATGGAACATTTAGGCAACAACAACAAAAATTTAGAAATCTATATAGCAATATGTAAAGTATGCATCATTTATGTATTAAGTGAAAAAGACAAAACATATTAATATAATTAGTATATTATGATTGCAACTATATAAAATGTACGTTTATGAGGTGGGGACTAGAAGGGAATACACAAAATAGTGAAGTTGTGCAAGGGTAGTAGAATTATGCATTAATTCTCTCCCATGTTCTGTAGTTATTATATTTCTTATTAAAAATAAGTTATACTATTTTAAAATTTGAGTGTTAGACAATTCAATGGAGAAGAGAATAGTTTTTCAACAAATGGTGCTAGGACAGACAACCGGATTTCCACATGCAAAAGAACAAAGCTGGACCCTTACCCTACCAGACACAAAAAGTAACTCAAAATAGATCACAGAACTAAACGTAAGAGCTAAAACTGCAAAATGCTTAGAAGAAACATAAGTGTGTTTTTCTGACTGCTCCACCAATTGGCTGGCCCCCATCTCTCTTCCTTTCCTCCGAGACATGAGAGTATTGAAATTAGGCCAATTAATAACTTTGCAGTAGCCTTCAAAATCCTAGGACCCTTAAGAATTATGCTAAGTCTAACCTGCCTGTGTTCTATAAATAGAACAACAAAGCCTGATGACTGCACATCTGTTTACAACATGGGTTACTGAATATTTTAAGCCGACTGTTGGGATCTACTGCTCAGGAAAAAAAGGTTCCTTTCTAAATATTACTGCTCTTTGACAATGTACCTGGTCACCCAAGAGCTCTGATGGAGATGTACAAGGTTAATGTTACTTTCATGCCTGCTAACACACATCTATTCTGCAGGCCACAAATCAAGGAGTAATTCTGACTTTCAAGTCTTAGTATAAGAAATATATTTCTTAAGGCTACAGTTGCTATAGATAGCAATACCTCTGATATCTGAGCAAAGTAAACTGAGAACCTTCTGGAAAGGATTTGTCATTCTCAATGCCATTAAGAACATTTGTGATTCATGGGAAGAGATCAAAATATCAACAGTAACAGAATTCTGGAAGAACCTGATTCTAACCCCCATGGATGACTTTGAGAGGTTCAAGACTCTAATGAAGGAAATAACTGCAGATGTGGTGGAAAGAGCAAGAGAACCAGATTAGAAGTAGAGTCTGAAGATGTGACTGAATTACTGTAATCTCACGACAAAACTATAATGGATGAAGAGTTGCTTCTTAAGGATGTGTAAAGAAAGTGGTTTCTTGAAATAGAAATTACTCCTGGTGAAGATGCTGTGAAGACTGTTGAAAAGACAAGTAAAGATTTAGAATATTACATAAACTAGTTGATAAAGCAGTGTCAAGGTTTGAGAAGAATGATTCCACATTTGAAAAAAATTTTCAATTGATGTGGTAAACTTCATTGCTGTCTTATTTTTAAAAATTGCCAAAAAAAAAAAAAAATTGCCACAGCCACCCCAATCTTCAGTAACCACCAGCTGGCCAGTCAGCAGCCATCAACATCAAGGCCAGACCCTCCATAAGCAAAAAGATTAAAAGTCACTGAAGGCTCATATGATGGTTAGCATTTTTTAGCAATAAAGGATTTTAATTAAGGTATGTACACTGTTTTTAGACATAATACTATTGATAACAGAGCACAATTTAGTATAAATGTAATTTTCATATGCACTTGGAAACCAAAAAACTCATGTTTTTTATATAAATAATTGCTTTATTGCAGTGGTCTGGAACATATCTGCAGTATCTGGAACTGCAAGATACTGGATACCTTGCAGTATCTCCAAGGTATGCCTGAATGTGGGCTTCCCAGATGGCACAATGGTAAAGAATCTGCTTGCCAATGTAGGAGACCCAGTTCAATTCCTGGGTCAGGAAGATCCCCTGGAGTAGGAAATGGCAACCCACTCCAGTACTCTTGCCTGGGAAATCCCATGGACAGAGAAGCCTGGCGGGCTACAGTCCATGGGGTCGCAAAGAGTCAGACACAACTGAGCGCATATGCATGGATGCGTGAACGTATGTAAACTGGACTATATAAAAAGTTTCAAACTTCTGTGCTGCAAATGATAACATCAAGAGGTGAAACACTGACAGAATGGAAGAAAAAATTTACAAATCATATATCTGATAGGAGAGGGACTTGATACATAAAAAAACTTTTGTAAGTCAATAATAAATGAAAAATAACCCAAGTAAAAAATAGTAAAAGGTTTGAGTAGATATTTATTCAAGGAAGATATTCAAATGGTTAATAACTTATGAAGATGCTAAATCAACACAATCAAAAGTCTTTTGAATTTTAATACCCTCTGTATCCCCTTTACCTGGATAGTAAACTAACCTTGTTCAAACACTACACACACAAACTATTGTCTCTCAAGACAGCCTGTTATTTTCTAAGCACTAAAAAACTATTCCTTTTGGTTAGAAAGTTGTTTTTCTATAATCTTTGGTCCCAGAGCTACTTTATGGTTTAGATTAAGTCCAATCCTTTTTCTATACCACAAATGTCTGATACTGCTATCACCTGGACTTATGCCAAGGTCCAGAAATGTGGTACCTAAATATGGTGTATTTAGGTATTAGGTAGCCTAACTACCTTCCCTTGCTCAGAAAACCATAATAAAATTCCAGCAGGCAAATCATGCTGCTGATTCATATTAAGTGTGAAAGTGAAAGTCACTTGGCCGTTTCTGACTCTTTGCAACCCCTTGGACTATACAGTCAATGGAATTCTCCAGGCCAGAATACTGGAGTGGGTAGCCTTTCCCTTCTCCAGGGGATCTTCACAACCCAGGAATCGAACCAGGTTCTCCTGCATTGCAGGTAGATTCTTCACTAACTGAGCTAACAGGGAAGCCCATTATATTAAGTGTACCAACAGGGAAATTCACTTTGTCATATATACTCAGTATGCTATTATCCTTTTTCATCAATCCTTCAACTCATTTTTTAACCCAAATGCAGGATTATACAGTTATACTAAATTTCTTATTTAAACTAATCTGCTACAAGTTCTTTTGGCTACAGACTTATAAATTATTTTCATTTCTTACATAAAAGTTCATCAAGTTTTGTGTCACTTCTGAATGTGATCAACACGCATCAATGTCCTTATCTGCTGCTGACTTCCATTCTTCCCTTTCCCAATTAATTCCTCAAACTTTACCTTTCTAACCTACAAGTTCTCACAACATCCTCAGATATAACGAGTTCAGGTTACAGAACAAAGTCATATTGAGCAGTTAGATACTTCTTTAATTAATTTTACCTATACTGGACTTAAATTCTTCTTTACTAGGTAATTTTCTGTTGTTACAGCATAAAGATTGTTCTCCTTGAGAAAAAATAGGGAAACCAAATAAGAGCTGTAAATATTAAGTAGGCATAAGACTTCCTTGGTGGTCCAGTAGCTAAGAATTCATTTTGCAATGCAGGAAACACTGGTTTGATCCCTGGCCTGGGAAGATTCCACATACCACAGGGCAACTAAACCCAGCACCATAACCACTGAGCCTGTGCTCTGCAGTCCTCAAGCCACAACAGGAGAAGCCACCATAACCAGAAGCCCATGCACTGCTACGAGAGTAGCCACTGCTCACTACAATGAGAGAAAGCACACACCCAACATGAACACCCAGTGTAGCCAAAAAAAAAGCTAAAGCCATCACGATTGACATTTTAAAATATATATATTAAATTAACATGTATCTTCCTTATTATTATTTCTGACTATAATTCAGTTCAGTTGCTCAGTCGTGTCCAACTCTCCGACTCCATGGACTGCAGCATGCCAGGCTTCCCAGTCCATCACCAACTCCTGGAGCTTACTCAAACTCATGTCCATCGAGTCAGCGATGTCATCCAACCATCTGGTCCTTTGTCGTCCCCTTTTCCTCCCTCCTTCAATCTTTCCTAGCATCAGGGTCTTTTCCAATGAGTCAGTTCTTCGCATCAGGTGGCCAAAATATTGGAATTTCAGCTTCAGCATCAGTCCTTCCAGTGAATATTTGGGACTGATTTCCTTTAGGATGGACTAGTTGGATCTCCTTGCAGTCCAAGGGACTCTAAAGAGTCTTCTCCAACACCACAGTTCAAAAGCATCAATTCTTTGGTGCTCAGCTGTCTTCACAGTCCAACTCTCACATCCATACGTGACCCCTGGAAAAACCATAGCTCTGACTAGACGGACCTTTGTTGGTCCTTGAATATAACTGCAAGATCTGCTGGACCTTGAATATAATTGAAAGATTTAAAAATTATCTTTAGCATATTCCCCACACCTGTGATTTCTGGATTTCAGCTTTTCTGACAAACTTAAATGTTTGTGTCACTTTTATATATTCATCTTCTATAAACCTCCTTTTAAAACCTGAGCTAAGATTATTCCAAGTGGAGTCAAAGTAGTTTTATTTGCTTCTGCCTTCTAAAACAGTTATACTCTGTAACTGTATAACTATACAATTGATCATTTTTGTGTTCTTCCTAACTTTCCGAGTCTCATGTCATAACATCATGATTTTACTGTTGTAATACAGTTTTCTTCCTACAATCTAGAGTATGTATACACGTGGCCACTTCCAGAATTCTCTCCCCCAGTTATAACAAACTATATAATGATACTGTCATGTTGTCTTCAAAGGTTTTTTTCATTCCTATCCTATTTGCAGCCAATTCTTCCTTACTGTCTGCAAATACATACACAGCAGCACTATTCTTCATTGCATTCTTTGATCTCCTCCATATTATTTTTACTAAGCAAATAACAGTTTTGGGTGATAAAAATGTAAAACAATCTAAGCAGAAAAAATTAAATATATCTGTAATCTTTCCATCCAGAGAAAATCATTCCTAATAATTTGGTGTATATCCTTCAAGAATTTTTTCTCATATAATATATAAATATTTTCCCCTTACATTCTAAGAGAGAAAATGTCAGCACGGCAACATTTGTCAAATACATACTGTTATGTTTCAAATGAACTTGATTGATCGTGAAGCCTGCTGAGAAATCTACATTTTTCATTAAATGTTTTTCTATCCAAAAAATATCTACTCTTATACCAACTCCTTATAAAGTTTAGATTCATGCTAAACCAATCGTATTTACCATCAATTCAAGCATTTTAACAAAATTAGAACTCCCTTCAGAAACTCACTAATTGGGAGAGACTTCCTTGGTGGTCCAGTGGTTAAGACTCTGACCTTCCAATGCACAGGGTGTGGATTCGATGCCCTGGTCGAGGAACTAAGATCCCCCATGCCATGCAGTGCAGCCAAAAGAGTTAAAAAGAAATAAATAAAATTTTAAAAATAAAAAACTTAAAAATAAATTTTAAAGTCACAAAAAAGAAATCAATCTTCCTAATTGTAAGAGTTATTTAGTAATAATTGTATCAACTTTAAGCAACCAAATAGTATCAAATATAAAAATTCTCAATGAATAAGCAAAGAAAGCCATAAGTACAGAGGATAAATATAAGAAAATAAGTGGAAAAGGTCAATTACACCCTTTAAAATATGACACAAATCCAAGAATCCATAATGGAAAAAAAAAAAAAAAAACACAGCTGATTTAATCAAGGACTAAAAGTTAAATTTGTATATAGAAAAAGATTCCATAATGAAGTTTCAAAGATAATTTATAGACTGGGAGAAGCCATTTGCAATATATAACACTCAAGAGGCTAATAACCATAATATATAAAAATTTCCCACAAATCAGTAATCAAGATAAACATAAAAATCCACAAAGGATATAAATAAGCATTCTGACACACAAATCACCAATAAGCATATGAAAAGATGCTTATCCAATACATTCAAATTTAAAAAGAGACTTCTTTAAAAAAAAAAAAAAAGAGAGAGAGAGACTTCTTCTCATCAGACTGGCAAAAATCCAGGTTGAAAATATCTGATGTTAACACCATGGGAAATCTTTTCCCTCATATACTATTAAAGATAGTGCAAACTGGGACCTCCCTGGCAGTCTAGTGGTTAGGACTCGGTGCTTTCACTGCCAGCGCCCTGGCTTCTATTCCTGGTTGGGAAACTAAGATCCCAAAAGCTGCTCAGAGTGGCCAAAAAACAAAAACATTAACAATGGAAAAGTTAGGACTTCTCTGGTGGTCCAGTGGTTAAGAATCCACCTGCCAATACACGGGACACAGGTTGGACCCCAGGTGTGGGAAGATCCCACATGTCTCAGACCAACTAAGCCCATGAGCCACAACAACTAAAGCCTGAGCACCTAGAACCTGTGCTCTGCAACAAGAAGCCACCAGTGAGAAGCCCGAGCACCACAACCGGGAGTTGTCTCTGCTCACCACAATGTAGCAACAAACAGCCAATGCACTCAAAAATAAGCTTTTGTAGAAAGTGGAAAAGTTAGACTATGATCCACCTATAATGACGTAACCTTTTACATATTGATATGAAAAGATATCCATGATACATTCATTAAAAATTTTTAAAGGTGTTAGAATATTTTAACCTCATTTTTGTATAAGGAAAAAAAAAGTGAGATTGACATAGAGATTGATATAGAGAGTGAATGGATTGAAAAATCTGTCACTTTACACTTTGTACAACCTAAACTATCAATATTATGTGTTAATTGTACCCTAGTAAAGCTGGAGGAAAAAATTAACAAAAACACAAAATGCTCATGCCCGGTACCAATGTAAGGCAAGTTATTAAACCCTACTGAGGACCAGAAAAATAATTTTCATAATTGGACAGTGTATCTCACCTTTGCATGAAAAAAAAGAGGAAAATTTGAAAGGATATATATCAAACTGATAAAGGAGATTCATAGTTTAATACTTTAACAATAATTAATTATAATCTGCATGAATTACATTGGTAAATATGTTCATACACACTTTTAAGAACTTATAAATAAGAGCAAAAAAAATGGAAAGAACCAAATCTGTCCAACAAAAGGGGCATACTTGAATTACACAATACTCATACAAGAGAACTAAACTTCTCCAACTATAGGCTGCTGGGTATTACTGAGACGCCAAATCAGTTTGGAGGGATATAACAAGCATATTAAAAAAATATATATATTTAAAAAAAAACAGGAAAAAATCAGAATTCACTACCCTTAGTAACTACTGCTTTACAATTAACAGAGGAAAAAGAACATTTATGAACAAAATATTGTTCTCAAAGTTTGAAACCAGTATGAACCTTAGTCTAAATGTTTAAGCTTTTAAAAATATAAATGAAAGATCTGGTTATGCTACTAACTTATCATTTTACCTAATGGCTAGGAGGAATCAAACATAGTCAAGAGGGGCACCTAACAAGTACCTTTAGAGAGTACGTAAAGCATTCAAGAACTGTAGGAAGAATGATAATGTCCTATTTGTCAAATAAACAGACCTTTAACTTATTCTTACAAGGAAGTTATTCTGTATTTACCTATTTTATGTAGAATTTCCTACTAGAATTTAAGCTCCCTAAAGGCAGGGACATTGCTTTACACAACATCCTATCCTCAGTACCTAGAATACTGAATGCTTGCATGTGAGATAAGTCACTTCAGTTGTGTCTGATGACTCTTTGCAACCCCATGGACTATAGCCCCCCAGGCTCCTCTGTCCATGGGACTCTCCAGACAAGAGTACTGCAGTAGGTTGCCATGCCCTCCTCCAAGGGATCTTCCTGACTCAGGGACTGAACCCAGAGCTCTGACATGTCCTGCATTAACAGGTGGGTTCTTTACCACCACTAGCGCCACCTGGGAAGCCCCACTGAATGCTTAGTACATAGCAAATTTTCAGTAAGTACTCAATGAATAAATGAATAGATGTTTATACATATTTTATTTTATTAAAAAAATATTTTATTTAGGTACTTATCAAGAATACACAAAAGAAATGTACAAAAAAGAGCTTCACAACCCAGATAATCACGATGGTGTGATCACTCACCTAGAGCCAGACATCCTGGAATGTGAAGTCAAGTGGGCCTTAGAAAGCATCACTATGAACAAAGCTAGTGGAAGTGATAGAATTCCAGTTGAACTATTCCAAATCCTGAAAGATGACACCGTGAAAGTGCTGCACTCAATATGCCAGCAAATTTGGAAAACTCAGCAGTGGTCACAGGACTGGAAAACGTCAGTTTTCATTCCAATCCCAAAGAAAGGCAATGCCAAAGAATGCTCAAACTACCGCACAATTGCACTCATCTCACACCCAAGTCAAGTAATGCTCACAATTCTCCAAGCCGGGCTTCAGCAATATGTGAACCATGAACTTCCAGATGTTCAAGCTGGTTTTAGAAAAGGCAGAGGAACCAGAGATCAAATTGCCAACATCCGCTGGATCATGGAAAAAGCAAGAGAGTTCCAGAAAAACATCTATTTCTGCTTTATTGACTATGCCAAAGCCTTTGTGTGGATCACAATAAACTGTGGAAAATTCTGAAAGAGATGAGAATACCAGACCACCTGATCTGCCTCTTGAAAAATTTGTATGCAGGTCAGGAAGCAACAATTAGAACTGGACATGCGACAACAGACTGGTTCCAAATAGGAAAAGGAGTACATCAAGGCTGTATATTGTCACCCTGCTTATTTAACTGATATGCAGAGTACATCATGAGAAACACTGGGCTGGAAGAAGCACAAGCTGGAATCAAGATTGCTGGGAGAAATATCAATAACCTCAGATATGCAGATGACACCACCCTTATGGCAGAAAGTGAAGAGGAACTAAAAAGCCTCTTGATAAAAATGAAAGTGGAGAGTGAAAAAGTTGGCTTAGAGCTCAATATTCAGAGAACGAAGATCATGGCATCCAGTCCCATCACTTCATGGGAAATAGATGGGGAAACAGTGGAAACAGCATCAGACTTTATTTTTGGGGGCTCCAACATCACTGCAGATGGTGACGGCAGCCATGAAATTAAAGACGCTTACTCCTTGGAAGGAAAGTTATGACCAATCTAGATAGCATATTGAAAAGCAGAGACATTACTTTGCCAACAAAGGTTCGTCTAGTCAAGGCTATGGTTTTTCCTGTGGTCATGTATGGATGTGAGAGTTGGACTGTGAAGAAGGCTGAGTGCCGAAGAACTGATGCTTTTGAACTGTGGTGCTGGAGAAGACTGTTGAGAGTCCCTTGGACTGCAAGGAGATCCAACCAGTCCGTTCTGAAGGAGATCAGCCCTGGGATTTCTTTGGAAGGAATGATGCTGAAGCTGAAACTCCAGTACTTTGGCCACCTCATGCAAAGAGTTGACTCATTGGAAAAGACTCTGATGCTGGGAGGGATTGGAGGCAAGAGGAGAAGGGAACGACAGAGGATGAGATGGCTGGATGGCATCACTGACTCTATAGACGTGAGTCTGAGTGAACTCCGGGAGTTGGTGATGGACAGGGAGGCCTAGTGTGCTGCGATTCATGGGGTCGCAAAGAGTCGGACACGACTGAGCGACTGATCTGATCTGATCTGATCTGATATCTTAATTGTACCATGTGGGATCTAGTTACCTGACCAGGGATCTGGGCCCCCTGCCTTGGGAGCTCAGAGTCTCAGCCACTGGACCACCAGGGAAGTCTCCTACATCTTATAATAAAACCATGAGTCACCAACTATCTTATAGGAAATTATGCCCTAAAAGATATCTATGCATACAGCAATACAAGAATGTGTCATTAAGAATGTTCAAAGCATCTTTTCTTCATCTTTAGTTATAAAACTATGGTGTTTTACTTCAAATGCATTTATAGAAAATGAGCATCAATATTTTAGATTATTTACATTTAAACATGCTGTTTTAAGACTGAAAGTTCTAGAATACTGAATACTGATCTTTCCTGACATACTGAAAAATTGCACTGAAAATACTTTTCTGTTCATTCTTTTCTTCTTATAGTTTCATTTTACATGCTACCTACAAAATGTTACTTTGTTTTTTATTTATTTTTTATTGAAGTATAGTTAATTTACCATGTTGCGCCAATCTCTGCTGTATAGCAAAGTGACTAAGTTATATATTCATTCTTTTTTAAAGTCTGGTTTATACTTTATTATTAATAAGTACATCTGTAATTTAATGTAAACTCAAATTTAATTTGGATTCTTACATTCTCCCTAAGGCAGTGGGTTCTCAAACTTTAGCGTACATCATAATTATCCAGTGTTTTTACTCACAAGATTCCTGGAAACCACAGAAATTCTTATTCAGTAGGTGTGGGCAGGAGTATAGGAACTTGCATTTTGAATAAAACATTCCAGATGATTCTGAAGTAAGGGATTCATGTCCAACACTTTAAGAAACACTGCCCTGGGACTTCCCCGGTGGTTCAGTGGTTAGGACTCCATGCTTCCACTACAGGGAGCACAGGTTCGATGCCTCATTGGGGAATCAAGATCCCGCAGGCCATACTATGTGGCCGAGAAAAGAAACACTGCCTGCATGATTTAGTTTATGATAGGGATGCTATGCTTTAATTCATTAAATATTAGCTCAATGCCTTATATGTACAAAGCTTAGTGCCGGGGATCAAATATGAATTTTGCTTCAAGGAAGGTATACACAGTTTAATAGAGGAGATAAGACATGCATATAAATGACATGATAAAAATGCAGGAATTATTGGATGTTTTTAAAAAGATACAGATAAAATGCTGGGGACTTCAAGAGAGGGAATAATTACTTCTAGCTGACCTCAGGGAAATTCTTCTACTAGAAGACAGCATTTGAAATGAGTGTTGAAATTTGTCTCTTCAGATTTTAAAGATGGAGAAAAATAATAATCAATCATATCACTGAATGATAAATATGTCTAATGATAAACATCATTCCTTCAAACTCAGAAAAACCATTCCCTACCTCCTAGATCTTACGTGTTGATCTGGGTCATGGTCTCGTGTTGTCCTGTATCTCCACCCAGCAGCTTGACATGCTTCTCTCTCTCTAAACATGTCCTTGAAAGGATCTGTTTCATACTTTCAGTACATTTATCCTCTGAAAGATAAGTTCATACAGTGGATACTGACCCAGAGAAGCATACTTAGCCTTTCATAAATTTTTAGGCAATAAACAAAACTTAAGCATAGTTCAACTGAGAACACTTTAGGCGGTCTTCAGTTCTAAAACCTTCACACCAGTTGGCATCAGGCAGCATGATGAAAGAAATGATCAGAAAAGAGGGAGATTTTATAATTTAGAAGCCATTGTTCTAAAAGCCAAAAAAAATTAGAGGACAGAAGAGAAAGCTTAAGGTTTTTATGGTTCCTGATTATGTGGCATTTTAACATTACTGGTATTTCTATGACTTGTAGTTTTAAAAAGTCCAGTATCATCCCAGAGATGCAGTGAATACAGAGCCTACAATGCCCAATATTGACGGAATGAATGAATGATTTAGAGGTTATTTTTCCAGTATTTCTTACAGACTTACTCCCCTTTATTCAGAAAAATAAGGGCTTATCAGACAAGTCCCAACTGGGCTATGCTTTCTCATCTCCATGCCTCTGCACAAGGTAATCTCTCCTCTGGAATGCTTCTCAGCTAGCTCCCTCCTCCTCTTGGCTAATTCCTATTTAGTCTTCTCAACTTGAATTTAAGCATCTTCTTCTAGAATCTAATAGCCTACATTGGCACAACCACCTTCCAGTCCCCATAAAATCCTCTGCAGCACTGTGTCTTTACTCTCCAGTATAGACACCAAGATAAAGAGCTTCAGAGTCAGGCACATCTGAATTCAAATTCTGATTCCACCCCACCGCTTCCTCTGTAACCTTAGGTAAGTTAACCAATCTTGCTAAACATTAATTTCTTGATTTAAAAATAGAAAATAACAATGCAACGTGCTTAGTATATCACCTCATACATAACAGAGTTAATAATTTTTATTATTAACTATACTTGCTGGTTAACTTGTCTGGCTTTTCCTCTAAACCGCACACTTCTTGAGAAAAGGAACATGTATTTTATTTCTGTATAAGCAGCATCTAGCACAATGCTTAGCACATGGTAGATACTTAATTTTTTTAATGACTAAATAAATATTACTCCCATTATTGTAAAATTAATTTGCCACTTGAAATCCTTTCTGTAATGAGGTGGAAAACAAGTGAATAAGTAAAGAAAATAAATGCCATTAATATCGGTTTCAATAAAGGACACTGTCTTTAATCATACTACTTTTAGGATTTACTACTAATTGGAGAAGGGAACGACAGAGGATGAGATGGCTGGATGGCATCACTGACTCAATGGATGTGAGTCTGAGTGAACTCTGGGAGTTGGTGATGGACAGGGAGGCCTGGCGTGCTGTGATTCATGGGGTCGCAAAGAGTCGGACACGACTGAGTGACTGAACTGAACTGATACATACTACAAAATACCAAATGATTCAATATCCTGCTTGAACATAAATGCTCATAAATGCTGGTCTAAATGCTTCATGAACTGAATACTATAATAATTTTTTCATGGTATATATTAACCACAAAATCACCAAGTCACACATAAGGTTATTTTTTTTAGACAATCACTTGGAAAAGCTGCAGAAAAATAAATAGCTTTCTTAAATCAAGGAAATTCTCAACACATCAAACTTTACTTAAAATCTCTCATAGTCCTTGGGGAAATGAGAAGAAATTCAGTTTTCATGATTTGGTAATTTTGACCTATGTAGGAATACAAAAATTACTAATTACTTAGTGTTATATTTAATGAACTTTTCCATCCTATGTTTAACTCGTTTGATCAAGTATTTATAAAAGGCCTCATTCTGAGAGAATGCTTTTTTTTATATTTGACTTTCAACGTATTTTGATCTTAACATATCCATAAACTGGATATGTTAACATATAAAGTGGAATTTTGGAATTACTGGTGGCACAATGGATAACAATCTGCCTGTTAATGCAGGCAACATGGGTCCGATACCTGATTCGGGAAGATTCCACATGCTGTGAAGCAACTGAGCCTGTGCACCACAGTTACTGAGCCTGAGCACCACAACTACCGAAGCCTGCACCCTTGAGGGCCTGTGAGACGCTAGCATTCCCTAGAGCCAGCAACTCGCAACAACTGAGCCTCTGGGCCTAGAGCCTGTTCTTCACAAGAGAAGCCACTGAGATGAGAACCCCACGCACCACCACTAGAGAGTGGCCCGTAATTGCCGCCACTAGAAAGAGCCCATGTGCAGCAACAAAGACCCAGCACAGCCAAAAATAAAGCAGTGCGTACAAAAAAAATCTTAAAATGAAATTCTGATTCTGAGGGATAAGCCATTCTTGTCTTTGAACCATTCTTGAGTGCATTATGCAAAGAAATAATGGTTTACAACAAAAATGACTCTAGAACAGTTCTAGAATACAAGCAATCACAGGTTTATGTTAATTTATAATCCACTGCTTATTAATGACCAGTATGTATTTTACAGGCTTCTAAAAGACCACATACTGAATATATGACATGAATTTACACTACAAATTAATTGAACAAAAACTACTACTGTTTATACTTAAAATTTTTGAAAGGATTTCTTTCCACTGTGTTGAGTAGATAGTTATGATATTAGGCATGAAAGCTGTATAGAAAAGAGGTGCCTTTGGCTACTTCAACAGTTAACACTAAAGTTTTAAAAACTGAAACACACTGCAGGATTAAACAACTACAATACAGAAAAAAATATCTCCAGGCACCTTAGTGAGTGAATAGTGATGTTTGCTTGTTTGCCATTATTATGAGCTTTATCCCAAGTTGTGAACTTCTTTCAGTCTATTATTTAAAGAGTTTCTGGATTTCAAATTGTGTTTTTAATAAGCAAATACAATTTTAGTTTTTCCTTATCTTTCATTAGAGGCAAGATTTTAGAAAAATATTTGGTGCAAAAACCTAGCATGTTCTTTATTTACAGTTAAACACAGGATGCTTACAGGTTGAAGATAAAAATCCAACCATCCTCTCTACCTCAGAAAGTAAATTAAGGTAGCCAAGAAAGTGATTTTCATGAGGAAGAAATAGCATTTACAAAAACAGAGAGGCAAGAAATAATCTGGTATCTTTAGAGAACTGCGGTGAATTCAATTATGTCAGAAAACTCAGAGAGCCTAGAATAGAAGGAAAGAGACTAATGGCAGGCACGTTAGTTGGGAGGCTACCAAAGTAATCAAGGCAAGAAACAAGAGCCTAAACTCGGAAATGGTGGTGCTCAAAATTCAAACAACTGAACTGCATCTTTATTGAGATTTTTCCCTACAGAAACATGTTTGTAACATAGCATGAAAACCATGACATGAATGTCAAAGCCACAACCCTTCAAATCAGTCAGCCTGGGTTCATGCCCTAGTGACACCACTGATAGTAAAAACTTGAGTTCTCTCAGTTTTCTGTGCCTTGGCTATTAAATATAAGGCAGGGCCTGAACAAGCTCTCAATAAATGCAGCACCAATAACAGAAACAGGAGCAGCTTACTACTTACTTGTTACTTATTACTAACTGTACAATGATTATTTCAGGTACAGAGGTGTAAAGCTCTGCAAGTTTACACTGTTAACTAAGTCTTACAGAAAGATATTTATGATTAGAGACTACCCTGGTAAAGGGCATTTAAATGCAATGTTGTATTTATTTGTTTTAAAAGACTGAAAATTATTTTTAGATGCACAGTTAACTTTCCATATGACCTTGGAAAACTAAAAATGTTTTTGTTCCTCCAATTGTGTGTACATAAACTGTGAATAAGTCTCTTTCTAAGTAATATATGAGATTATTAATAAGTTGCCTAAGCTGAAGAATTGATGCTTTAGAACTGTGGTGTTGGAGAAGACTCCTTAGAGTCCCTTGGACTGCAAGGAGATCCAACCGGGCCATTCTGAAGGACATCAGCCCTGGGATTTCTTTGGAAGGAATGATGCTGAAGCTGAAACTCCAGTACTTTGGCCACCTCATGCAAAGAGCTGACTCACTGGAAAAGACTCTGATGCTGGGAGGGATTGGGGGCAGGAGGAGAAGGGAACAACAGAGGATGAGATGGCGGGATGGCATCTCCAACTCGATGGACGTGAGTTTGAGTGAACTCTGGGAGTTGGTGATGGAGGCCTGGCGTGCTGCGATTCATGGGGTCGCAAAGAGTCGGACACGACTGAGCGACTGAACTGAACTGAACTGAACCCAAGACTATACGAACTAATAAATATTCAGTGTTGCCGGAAATCAAATTGCAAAACTTCAGAGGTCATTCCCATTGTAAAATCCATGATAACCTGAAATTTAATGACTCTCACCTCTCATATTGGAGAAGGCAATGGCAATCCACTCCAGTATTCTTGCCTGGAGAATCCCAGGGACGGGGGAGCCTGGTGGGCTGCCGTCTATGGGGTCGCACAGAGTTGGACACGACTAAAGCAACTTAGCAGGAGCAGCAGCACCTCTCATATTTACACCATAACTTGTTAGGTTCAGTAAAGAACATGCTTACAATATGATTCTTGCCCTCTAGATTTTTAGCCTAAGAATTTTATATATATCATACCTCAAACACAATTTTATAAATACCACATATATCAATTTAAAAGCATTACATTTTTTGTTGCTTGTTTTTATACACAAATGTGAAAACTGGATGTAGCACAATACACTTCTCAAAAAACAACATACTAAAAACCAGTTTTTATTTTAGTTTCTAAGATTCACAAAGTAGAAAAAATGTGAATAAGAAATCACTGTATAAATATCAAAGATCAGAGGCTGTGCCTTGTGGTTCCATAGAACGTAGGTCAAAAGATTCAAATCCATAAAAGACAAAAACTGTAATGCTTCTGTAGGAATCTTATAATTCATTATGAAATCAAGACACTAGAAAAAAAATTACCTTTGATATTTCTAACCCAGCAGATTAGTCTTTGTTGTTTTTTTTTTTTTTAAACTTAAGCATAGTTGATTTACAGTGTTGTGTTAAAGTCTTTTGGCTCTTTTTCTTTGATGACTTAAACAGGAAGTAACGGACTAGTTTTCCTCAGAGCTATACGCTGGAAGGTAAAATCTTAAGTGAAAATACACACAAGGAATTAAGAACAATCTCAACCTTTTAACTAGCTCAAAGAAGGTAATGTAATGTGTGTTTGCGCTCAGTCATGTCTGACTCTTTGTGACCCCACAGCCCACCAGGCTCCTCTGTCCACAGAATTTTCCAGGTAAGAATACTGGAGTGGGTTGCCATTTCCTACTCCAGGGGATCTTCCCAACCCAGGGATAGAACCCGTGTCTCTTGCCTCCTGCATTGACAGGCGGATTCTTTCCCACTGTGCCACCTGGGAAGCCCTTTCACTAGCTCATGACTCTCGATAGGGGCTTCCCTTGTGGCTCAGCTGGTAAAGAATCCACCTGCAGTGCGGGAAATCTGGGTTCGATCCCTGGGTTGGCAAGATCTCCTGGAAAAAGAAAGGCTACCCAGTCCAGTATTCTGGCCTGGAGAATTCCATGGACTGTATAGTTCATGGGGTCGCAAAGAGTCAAATGCAACTAAGTGACTTTCACTGACTCTCTATAAAGCATTATTTTGCTTCAAAACTGTCATTGTTCACAATATTCTCAAATAAATAAGAATACTCAAGTTCACAAAATTTTTCATTTTGTACTGTACAGTTTGCAGTACAAATGAAAACTGCAAGCATATTTCTGCAGCTAGATGAAAATGTTAACACATACCAATAACCACATAAAATAGAAGCCAAGCTCCTTCACCATTCAGAGTAGAGGAAAGGAAGAAAATAATAACAAAGAGAAAGAAGGTAATGAGAATAGGCCTATAAAAATCTAGAAAGGAAACAACTTGGACAGAGCAGAGAAGAAGTTGAAGATTCACTGATTTACTCAATAAATATTTAATGGGTGCCTACCGTGTGCCAGGACCTGTACTAGGTGCTGGATACACAAAGGTAAACAAAACATGCTTTATCTATTGCCCTCAGTCTGGGACAGAGATATCAAATAATATATATATATATAAATTATGATAAGTGGATATAAAGAAAAAGCAAAAAGATACTATGGAAACCAAAAACCAAGACTTAATTTAGACCTCTGGTAAAGAAACACCTCTATGAGGAAGATACATTTTAAGCAAGACCTAACAGTTGAGCTGGACAGTTGGAGAGAAGGGGGAAAGTTGCTTGGGCAAAGAAAAAAAAAGTGCAGAGTCCCTGAGGCAGGACAGAGCATGGCAGTTTCTGGGAACAAAGTCAAGACCACTGTGATTAAAGCACAGTTAGGAGAGTTGCTATGGGTTGCTAAGACTTGATGGAAGTTTGGACCACACTGGTGGGAGTAGAGACAAAAAGAAATGGGCAAAAAGTATTTTTCTTTCATTTAGAAGTGAAATCAAAAGACCTCAAAATAATTAATGCTCTTTCCATCTTGCTTCTCTCCTGCAGCAAAAGAAGTACTGAAATGGTCTTCCAAAGATGCCCTGAACTAATTGCTAAAATCTGTGAATATTAACTTGATATCACTCCGGTGATTGTGCTATGTTATATGGCAAGTTGATCTTAAGACAGGGAGATTATCCTGGTGGGCCTGATCTAATCAAATGACCCCTTACAAGCATAGAGATTTCTCTGACAGCAGGAGAAGCCAGACAGATTGAAGCACGGAAACACTTGATGTAACGCTGCTGGTATGAAGACAAAGGAGGGCAAATGCGAAGGAAAGTGGATGGCTTCTGTCAATAGATAATCAGTGCCCCTCCCCAACCTAACCACCAGCAAGGAAACGGAAACCTCAGATCTACAACAAAGATCGAGATTGTTAACCTGAATGGGCTAGAAGTGGAGTCTTTTTCCCTGAGTCTCTAGATTAGGGTCCTACCTCTCCAACACTTTGACTGAAGACCTTAAGCAGAGTATCCAGCTGAACATACCCGGGCTTCTGACCTACAAAACTGTAAGATAACAAATGGATGTCGTTTCAAGTCACTAAATTTCAGTAGCATGTTACAAAGCAATAGAGAACTACCGCCCCATAAACTATGTGAGGAGAGATTAACAATCTGATCATCTAAATCTAAACCATATTATTCTAGGAACTTCCCAGGAGGTCTAGTGGTTAGGACTCTGTACTTCACTGCAGAGGGGCACAGGTCTGATCCCTGGTTGCAGTACTAAGATTCTGCGTATGGTACAGAGTGACCAAGATAAATAAATAAATAAAAGCTGTGTGTGTGTGTGTGTGTGTGTGTGTGTGTGTGTGTGTATGCAGTCACAGAAAGAAATCTAAGAAAAACAAATTTAACTTGTTATTACTTCAAAGGCTAGATAAATATGAATTTGGTGACTGGAGTGAGCACTTATTTAAATATGACTTTGAAATTAAATGTCAGATATGTTTTATAGAATTCAAATTTCTGTTAAGTCTAAACCTGTGCCACTCAATATGGTAGCCCCATGTGGCTAAGTATTTTAAATGTGATATTCCATTTGAGATGTGCTTTAAGTGTAAAATATAAACAGGATTTTGAAAACTTGGTATAAAAAATGAAAAAAATTCAATATTTTAATATTTATCATATGTTTAAACGGTAAAATATTTGGATTGTTGTTGTTGTTCAGTCACCCAGACGTGTCCGGCTCTTTGTGACCCCATGGACTGCAGCACACCAGGCCTCCCTGTCCCTCATCATCTCCCAAAGTTTGCCCAAGTTCAAGTCCATTGCATCAGTGATGCCATCCAACCATTTCATCCTCTGACACCCTCTTCTTCTGCCCTCAATCTTTCCCAGCATCAGGGACTTTTCCAATGAGTTGCCTATTTGCACCAGGGGACCAAAATACTACAGATGCAGCTTCAGTCCTTCCAACAAGTAATCAGGGTTGATTTCCTCTAACATTGACTGGTTTGATCTCCATGCTGTTCAAGGGACTCTCAGGAGTCTTTTCCAGCACCACAGTTCAAAGGCATCAATTCTTTGGTGCTCTGACTTCTTTATGGTCCAGTTCTCACAACTGCAGGTGACCACTGAGAAGACCATAGTCTTGACTATATGGACCTTTGTCAGCAGAGTAATGTCTCTGCTTTTCAACACACTGTCTAGGTTTGTCACAGCTTTCCTGCCAAGATGCAAATGTCTTCTGATTGCATGGTTGAAGAAAGTTCTGCAAGTTCTAGTTTACATAATGCTGAAGCCTAGCATGCAAGATTTTAAGCATGATTTTACTAGCGAGGGAGATGAGTGCAATTGTCCAAAGGTTTGAACATTCTTCAGTACTACCCGTCTTGGGAACTGGGATGAGAACTGACCTTTTCCGGTCCTGTGGCCACTGCTGGGTCTTAGAGATTTGCTAACATATTGAGTGCAACACTTTGATAGCATCATCCTTTGGGTTTTTTAACAGCTTTACTGGAATTTCATCACATCCACTAGCTTTATTAACAGCAGTGCTTCCTAAGGCCCACTTGACTTCACACTCCAGATGTCTAGCTCTGGGTGACTGACCACACCATCATAGTTATCTGGTTCATTAAGATCTTTTTTGTACAGTTCTTCCATGTATTCCTTCCATCTCTTCTTGCTCTCTTCAGCATCTACTAGGTCACTATCATTTCTGTCCTTTATTTTGGCAATCTTTGGGTGAAATGTTCCCTTGATATTTCCAATTTTTCTGAAGAGATCTTTAGTCTTTCCCTTTCTGTATATGTGAATATACTGGGTTAAAAAAATAAAATAAATTCACTGTGTCTTTCAATTTTTAAAATGGGGTTAATTCTAGTCAATGGAAAGTGAACAAACTTATATATGCCATTTCTAAGGTCTGGCATCTAAAAACCTCCAATATCATTCTCCACTCCTATGTTTGCTAGACGTATGCTGATGCCTAGAGCAACCCTGGAAACCACAGACTGAAGATGAAAAACTCTACTAGCCTGAGTCCATTAATCACTCCATAGAACACAGTGCCTTCTCCATTGAAAGTACTCTCTGAGCAAGAAATAAACTAACATTACATTAAGCTTTTGAGATTTCAGGATTTACCCACAAGAGCAGCAATTTTTAGCCATTATAGTACAGAACATGCAAAAATTGGAAACAACTCGACTGTCCTTCAATAGGAAATTGGATAAATAAATCATAGTATATTCATACAGACTCTATATAGTAGCTAAAATGAAAAAACTCTGTATGTATCAAATGAATAAATCCTTTTTAAAAACATTAGTCTCAAGAAAGCTACTTATGAAAACAAAAACAAAAAAGCCACCCATATTTTGACCATACAAATATGTGGGTAGTAAAAATATAAAAATATAGAGCAGAGGGCTACATTCCCTAAATTCACAGATTACCTCTAGAAAGAAAGAAAAGGAAATGAGTTCATAGAAGAGAGTGACAAAGTCTTCAATTTCATATGAAATGGTAATTTATATATGAAATGTTTTACTTCCTTAAAATAATCTTAATCATGATAATTTCTTAAAATGGATTGGGGGGTATATTTTTATTATTCTGTTATTTTGTAAATGTTTAAATCATTAAAATCAATAATCTTTTTCTTATATATATCTTCTTAGAGAGTAAACAACAAAACTTTGTTAGAAGACATTTAAAAACTATATACCAAAAGCCTTAAATATGTGAATATCTTTAATATAATCCCAACACTATATACTATATATAAATATACACTAAGAAAATCAAAGGTTTGCTCAAAGGATGACCATCAAAATATTCTTAGAGCAACCAAAAACTGGTAACACCTAAAATGTCTAATAGCATTGTGATTAAATTACTGTGTATTCATTTAAAAATTACATGGGAGGTAGGGTGAGATGTGTGAAGGTATAGATGAAAAAAAGACTGGCCACAAATTGATCACTGCTGAGGTTGAGCAATAAGTACACAATTTTTTATATACTTTAAATTTTTTACAATAAAATGTTCTGAAATATGTGAATACAGAACTTTACTAAGTTTTTCAAAAAGCAGTTTAAAATAGTTATGAATAATATTTTGTGTTTAATCTCTTGGCTCATTCACTGGATTTATCTGTGTTGCATATGTCCCCGTCATTGCTGGTCTAGGAATTTGATGGCAAACATGTAGCTAATAATCGATTGCAACTGCCTTCAAGCACTTTATCAAAATCATTTGGAACATTATGAATACCACACTTTCAATGTAGATATACATTTCTCATGTGTGGATGTGTGTATATATACATGTATAAATTTCATACATGCATACCCATGCATACATACCACTCTCACCAGCAATATTATCAGTATTTCTTTGAGCAAGCTGTATTCTACATAATCTAATTAACAGTTACATATTCACAGATTCCTCATCAAATATAATTGCCCTTTAAAAAATCTAATAAAAATAAAGATAGAAGTTTTGTTGCTTTTTAAACTTGCATTACAAATAATATGTTCAACCTATGATTTCTCTGCAGGAATTTTTTAAGTCAATTATCTATTTTGTATGCCAAAGCCTTTGTGTGGATCACAATAAACTGTGGAAAATTCTGAAAGAGATGAGAATACCAGACCACCTGACCTGCCTCTTGAGAAACCTATATGCTGGTCAGGAAGCAACAGTTAGAACTGGACACGGAACTACAGACTCGTTCTAAATATGAAAAGGAATACTTCAAGGCTGTATTGTCACCCTGCTTATTTAACTTCTATGCAGAGTACATCATGAGAAACACTGGGCTGGAAGAAGCACAAGCTGGAATCAAGATTGCCGGGAGAAATATCAATAACCTCAGATATGCAGATGACACCACCCTTAGGGCAGAAAGTGAAGAGGAACTAAAAAGCCTCTTGATGAAAGTGAAAGAGGAGAGTGAAAAAGTCGTCTTAAAGCTCAACATTCAGAAAACGAAGATCATGGCATCCGGTCCCATCACTTCATGGGAAATAGATGGGGAAACAGTGAAAACAGTGTTAGACTTTATTTTTTTGTGCTCCAAAATCACTGCAGATGGTGACTGAAGCCATGAAATTAAAAGATGCTTACTCCTTGCAAAGAAAGTTATGACCAACCTAGATAGCATAGTGAAAAGCAGAGACGTTACTTTGCCAACAAAGATCCATCTAGTCAAGGCTATGGTTTTTCCAGTGGTCATGTATGGACGTGAGAGTTGAACTGTGAAGAAAGCTGAGCGCCGAAGAATTGATGCTTTTGAACTGTGGCGTTGGGAGAAGACTCTTGAGAGTTCCTTGGACTACAAGGAGGTCCAACCAGTCCATTCTAAAGGAGATCAGCCCTGGGATTTCTTTGGAGGGAATGATGCTGAAGCTGAAATTCCAGTACTCTGGCCACCTCATGCAAACAGTTGACTCATTGGAAAAGACTCTGATGCTGGGAGGGACTGGGGGCAGGAGGAGAAGGGGACGAGAGAGGATGAGATGGCTGGATGGCATCACCGACTCGATGGACATGAGTCTGAGTGAACTCTGGGAGTTGGTGATGGACAGGGAGGCCTGGCGTGCTGCGATTCACAGGGTCGCAAAGAGTCGGACACAACTGAGCAACTGAACTGAACTGAACTGAACTCTGTTAAATACAACCAAGGAATCCATTTAATGAGAGAAGGTAAACAGTAATAATCCATGACGTTCTTAAAATTGGAGGAAAGGTGCCACTGTCAACTCTAAGCCAAGAAACTTGCACGTCATCAGGATACTTCATGTACAGTGTTTAACATGAAGTCAGCTGGCACACAGAACAAGCTGCCATTCTCAATTAATATGTCAAGTATTACTAGCACTTAATTCTATTTTTTTTTTTTTTTGGTCATGCCACCTGTCTTTCGGGATCTTAGTTCCCCAAACAGGGACTGAACTTGGGCCACGGCAGTGAAAACGTCAAATCCAAAGCACTGGACTGCGAGGGAATGCTCTTAAGTTCATATTTTGTACACAAAGAAATAGATTTTAATATTTTATTCCTTCATGGAAATGGATTATTTTGGGTACACCTTATTTTGAAGACCACTAGTCAAGATACATAAATATCTGTGGGGGAAAAAAAATTAAACAAGTGCTACAAGAGGAGCCCTTACAAATAGCTGTGAAAAGAAGCGAAGCAAAAAGCGAAGGAGAAAAGGAAAGATATAAGCATCTGAATGGAGAGTTCCAAAGAATAGCAAGGAGAGATAAGAAAGCCTTCCTCAGCGATCAATGCAAGGAAATAGAGGAAAACAACAGAATGGGAAAGACTAGAGACCTCTCCAAGAAAATTAGAGATACCAAGGGAACATTTCATGCAAAGATGGGCTCGATAAAGGGCAGAAATGGTATGGACCTAATAGAAGCAGAAGATATTAAGAAGAGGTGGCAAGCATACACAGAAGAACTGTACAAAAAAAGATTTTCACGACCCAGATAATCACAATAGTGTGATCACTCACCTAGAGCCAGACATCCTGGAATCTGAAGTCAAGTGGGCCTTAGAAAGATCACTACGAACAAAGCTAGTGGAGGTGATGGAATTCCAGTAGAGCTATTTCAGATCCTGAAAGATGATGCTGTGAAAGTACTGCACTCAATATGCCAGCAAATTTGGAAAACTCAGCAGTGGCCACAGGACTGGAAAACGTCAGTTTTCATTCCAATCCCAAAGAAAGGCAATGCCAAAGAATGCTCAAACTACTGCACAATTGCACTCATCTCACACCCAAGTCAAGTAATGCTCACAATTCTCCACCCTAGGCTTCAGCAATACGTGAACCGTGAACTTCCAGATGTTCAAGCTGGTTTTAGAAAAGGCAGAGGAACCAGAGATCAAATTGCCAACATCCGCTGGATCACTGAAAAAGCAAGACAGTTCCAGAAAAAACATCTATTTCTGCTTTATTGACTATGCCAAAGCCTTTGATCACAATATTGTATGGATCACAATAAACTGTGGAAAATTCTGAAAGAGATCGGAGTATCAGACCACCTGACCTGCCTCTTGAGACCTATATGCAGGTGAGGAAGTAACAGTTAGAACTGGACATGGAACAACAGACTGGTTCCAAATAGGAAAAGAAATACATCAAGGCTGCATATTGTCACCCTGCTTATTTAATTATATGCAGCATACATCATGAGAAATGCTGGGCTGGATGAAGCACAAGCTGCAGTCAAGATTGCCAGGAGAAATATCAATAACCTCAGATATGCAGATGACACCACCCTTGTGGTAGAAAGTGAAGAGGAACTTTAAAAAGCCTCTTGATGAAAGTGAAAGAGGAGAGTGAAAAAGTTGGCTTCAAGCTCAACATTCAGAAAACTAAGATTATGGCATCTGGTCCCATCACTTCACGGGAAATAGATGGGGCAACAGTGGAAACAATGTCAGACTTTATTTTTTTGGGCTCCAAAGTCACTGCAGATGGTGAGTGTAGCCATGAAATTAAAAGATGCTTACTCCTTGGAAGGAAAGTTATGACTAACCTAGATAGCATATCGAAAAGCAGAGACATTACTTTGTCAACAAAGGTCCGTCTAGTCAAGGCTATGGTTTTTCCAGTGGTCATGTATGGATGTGAGAGTTGGACTGTGAAGGAAGCTGAGCACTGAAGAATTGATGCTTTTCAAGTGTGGTGTTGGAGAAGACTCTTGAGAGTCCCTTGGACTGCAAGGAGATCCACCCAGTCCATCCTAAAGGAGATCAGTCCTGGGTGTTCATTGGAAGGACTGATCCTGAAGCCTAAACTCCAATACTTTGGCCACCTGATACGAAGAGCTGACTCACTGGAGAAGACCCTGATGCTGGGAAAGATTGAGAGCAGGAGAAGGGGATGACAGAGGATGAGATGGCTGGATGGCATCACCGACTCGATGGACATGAGTTTGGGTGAACTCCAGGAGTTGGTGATGGACAGGGAGGCCTGGCGTGCTGCGACTCACGGGGTCGCAGAGAGTCGGACATGACTGAGCAGCTGAACTGAACAAGAGGAATGAGCACTAGGTATTCTCTAAGGAGACACGGAAGAGACATGTAATTCATTATGAGCATGGGGTTGGTGAACAAAGGAAGTGATGTGAAATGGAGACCTGAACAATGGGTTAATGACTGGACAGATTCAAGTCGGAGTGGGAGAGCAGGGTAGATCAAGCGTGTTATGTCCAAAGGTGCAGAGGTAAGAGCAAACACCATGCATTCAAACTAATGTATTAATAGTCTACAACAGCTGAAGGATAGTTTCTAGGGGTGAAGTGGGTGGACAGATTCAGGGATGGCTGATAAGATTATAAAGGCTTGTTTGGATTTTATCTAGAGGGCAATGGAGAAATAGGTGATGAAGGTACACAATAAAGAACTGGCCTTGCCAAAAAGAAGTCTGGCCTTTGTCCCCAGCTCCTGGGAGGTAACCTCTAAATCCCTGGAATTTCTAGAGTAACAGCAGTGTCTTTGTTATTCATAGTGGACCCTTTGGATCACATGGTATCAGCCTGGGGTGGGAGACTTGAAACTATTAGTAAGTTCAACCAGGTGAGCAATCTACCAATAAATCCCAATAAAAACTGGACAGCGAAACTTAGGTGAGCTTTTTGGGCTGTCAGGACTCCATGAGAGAGGAACACATCCCTGAGGACAATGGAAGCTTCACAACTGAAACCCTTCCAGATTGCAGCTCATGCAACCCTTTCTTTGGCTGGTTCTAAGTTCTAGCTTTTTCTTATACTGAACCATAATCCATTAATATATTAAGCTTTCAGTGAGTTCTGTGAGTCTTTGTAGTAAATTACCAAATCTGAAAGTAGTTTTGAGAAACCTGAAAATTATAGTCAGTGTCAGAAGTGAGGGTGGTCTTGTGCAGACTCTTTCCTCTAACTTATAGTTGGACCCTAACTCCTAGCAACTTCTGCCTCAGGCAGACTCAGCTGTATCTGACTGGAGAACTGTGCCTTTGACCTCAGTTTGGCTAATACCAGATAAACAGTAAAATATTTAAGCAATGGGTGACAATTAATCAATCTACATAATCTAGATTCTAGAGAAATCACTTTACTATTAATACACTGGGGAGAATATATTGGAAAAGACTAGGAAGAAATAGCAATGACAGTAGGGACGGTGAAGGACATATTTAGGAGGTATTTATAAAGCAAAATTTGACTGAATGTGAGGAGGAGAGAAGGAGAAATCAAGGATCAGTTCAGTTCAGTTCAGTCACTCAGACATGTCCGACTTTTTGTGACCTCATGAATAAACCCACCAAAAAGAGAATCAAGTTTTGTCTTCTGTGGGGGAGACAGAGAGAGACGGAAGATCAAATTCAGTTTTGGACATTTTCATTTGAGAAGACTTTTAGACATCTGGATAGAGCCATTCCATAAGCAGTCAAAGCAAGGATGGAGACAGAGTTGGGAGCTATTAGCATAACTACAATAACCAAAATCACATCAAGGGAGAGACTGATGTTGACCACAGACAACTAAGCCAACCAAACTTGAAAAGGCCAAGGAGCAAACAACAATATAAAAGGGTTAGGCAGAGTATTAAAAGCTCACAGAGAAGTGGCAGTCTAAGACGTAGGAGAAAACCCCGAAAATTATGGCTTACACCGAACGGTTGGTATTTTCTTTTTTCTGCTACTTCTTACTACTTTTAAGAATAAAAAAAAAGGGGGGAGGGGTATTCTAAATGAGTGGCATAACTCCCATCCATGAATTTTTTCATATATATATATACACAGACAAAGGTTAATGGCTTTCTAATCTATCTCAAAGTCATTAATGAGTCACATAATTCAATACAACTGAATTATTAGTGTCTATAAACAATGATTTTCTTTCCCAAGCCATTTTTAAAGTGGCCACCCTCGTTACTACTGTAAACCATCTGCAAGTATTTAACTTTGCCAGGCTACCAAAATATCTCCCCCTCCTTGAGAAGTCCAACCCAGACTAAATGAATAACTGAGAAGACAATTGCTCTAAAAATGTACTGACATGCAGCTCTTACAGACTTCAGGGTATTTGTTTCCTCTGGGTTAAAACAAATAGATTTATCCTCCATACAATAATACAGAGAAATAAAATACAGCATTGACCTATGCAACCTATCCAAGGTTATTCATATCTGCTATAAGATCAGCTGTAAATTTTATTTGAAATTATTTCAAAGCTATAAAATATCTCACCTCCACCTTTTCAAAGAGATCCATTAACCTCAAAACTCCTAATTTTGTGTCATTAGAATTTATTTTACTCTCTTGGGGGGCATTTTAGTTTACAGGAGTAAAGGAGATAATTTTTACATGAGCAGCTGAAGATTCCAAATCACTGGAATTTTTTATTGACATGGAATAGACTAATTCAGTTAAACAGTTCTAAAGAACTGCCTGAATTTATTATTCATTCTTAAAGATTTAATTATTTGAAACAAAACTGTTTAAATGGTCCTTTAAAAAAAAGTATTTATAGCCCACAACAGAGATCTTTCTCATCCTAGGGGATTTTTAACATTTCAAATAATTTTTCTTTCAAAATGTTACATGTTTTTATCTAGTAGAGAAATATTAAGTACATAGTTCCCATTTTGAAGCCTAACAGCAAAAACTCTAACACAAATACTGAAAAACTTTTAAGTTGCTAATTATAACTATATTTTGTCCATTTAAACCTTGATCCTTTACTTACCTAAGTAACTGCTTATCTCAAGTTAATCCTAAGCTTTGAGTTTACCAAAATGAAGAATGATAAATATATCTGCTGTTCTTAAACTCTGAGAGAAGCAAAACACTGGGAAAAACATTCACTATATTTTTTGAAGTAAAATTTCAGCCAGTGTACACATAAACAGTATTGGGAAAGTAAGCATCTTTATTTTTCTCAGTAGCTTCATACTATGTATTTACAAAGCACTGACAGAAAAAATAGTCTAGAGACTTATGAAACTGGTTCTAGTTTCTTCTTACATTAGTTTCAACTGTGAAATTAGTGAATATATATTTCAAGTAACTTCATTTAAGTACTATAGGACACTCTGACAAGCATGACAGTTTCTAAAGAATATTAAGAATCCCCAAAATAAAGAGAGAGTGGGTATCTGAGAAAATATTAAAAAAAAAAAAAAAAAAAACTTCACCTCTGCCAAATTAGTAATTCCAACATATTCCTAATCAGAATGATTTCAAAGTGTTTCCTAGGAAATTTGATAACTCAATTTTTCCTAGGAAATTTGACAACTCTGAGAGTTTTGAGGTTCAAAAATTATATTGAAAAATGCTGGAAAACCATTTGTACATAATTTGTCATTTCTGAATCGGGATCCTCAGTTTTCTCTTCTGTAAAATGAAGCGAACAGGAAAATGATCTCTCTCTACAATGTCTTCCAGTACTGATTCTTGTGGCCAAGTTGTATGATTTTCTTTCATAAATAATAAAGCACAAAAAGTATGTGTTTTTAAACTATGAGACTTTTAGGTTTTGGGGTTTTGTTTTGTTTTGTTTTCAGTCTGTTAACAACCTTGAAGATACTTTACATAAACAAGCCAGACATTTTGTATCTGAGTAAAACATAAGTTAACAGCTTCTGCACAAAACAGTTTGTTTTCCAACTTCAATTTTGCTAGTTTTACTTCAAATCTAAACTTCTCAATTAGATGGCCATTTTATAATGTGAATACTTTTCTAGTTTATACATGTATGGAAAATCTTGCTCCCTTTCCATGTGGCAAAACACACATCTACCTACCATCATCATACAGATTTCATTTTTAAAAAACCTTGAATGGTACATATTCAAAGATGTTCTAAGCTAATGACACTCTTTTTTTGAAATGGACCTTCTCTAATGTTTAAATGTGTATTTCTTTAATTCTGCAATTGCATTTGTAAAGGTGAAATTGTCAAAATAGAGTTAGTCTGATGCTGAGATAATCTTTCCACTTCAGTAAACAATTCCATTTTATTTTAAGCAAGAAGTCTTAAGTGTCTATATAGTATTAAAAATATTTCATAAACTCTATTCTACGATTGTTTACAAACACTAGGAAGAAAAAAAACTCCTAAGATGTTTTTACATGCCATTTTACATTTCCCAAAAAGAAGTATGACTTTGGTAACCAGATAGGATTTCAAAATTGAAATTTCAATAGTGTATAAAATATGGGACACATCAACACAGTCCACTTTTACAGCATATATGTTCAGTGTTTTTTTCCTGTTGACAAGCTTCTGTTTTAACAGGAAGAATGATTTGATCAGGTGTCTGTTAAGTTGGAAGAAGACAAAACCTTTATTTTCCAGGTCCTTCTCTTAATCTAAGCTTTTAAAAAAATCCAAGAAGTGATCTTAACTGCAGTGCATCTTGCAGTAGCAAACTTTTTGATGGGGACAGAGTAACATCTTTCATTACAACTATCAGCAGAATGGCAAAAGGCTGTCGAGGTTTACCAGTGTTCTCAGAAACTTGTTAGTATTCTCCTCCGTCATTATTTCAGAACAATTCCATTTAGAAAGAAACGCAATTGTAAACTGCTTCTATTTCAGGCCCATAAAAACTGGGATGAAAGGCAAAGCCTTGACCTTTCTATTTTAGACTTTCATCTGTGTAGCTAAGCCATCTGCTTTCTCTCTACCCCATCTACTTAATGGACTGAAAATACTGCACCTAATTGCAATTTTATCAAACCAGCCAGAGTTTTCCACTTTAACGAATTACGACTCTGTCTTTCACCTGAAGGCTCGCAGGTAAAATTTTCTTTATCCGTCCCTCCCCATTTCCTTCCCACCTCCCTCAATTATGAGTTATCAAGTATCATTAAACTACGATACGAGGCTTCCGTGTATTAAGCCATCTACACTTTCAACACTGAGCGCCCAACAGAAGAAAATCGACTCGTCTCCCCTCCTGTGGATCTTGGGCCGGGATTATCATCTTTGTTGCGGTTACGCAGGAGGCACCTAGCAAGCAGCTCCTGCCTAGAAAGGAGACCGAGTCTCTCCGCCGCCAAACAACAGGGGGGGACTCGCGCCAGGAAAAAGACAGACCCGGGTGGGAGGAAAACCTCCAGGAGGAAGGAGGGCTGGGAAGAGGGAGCTCTCAAGACTAGAAGGAAGGACCTTCCCGGGCACCAAGCAGAAAAGGTGTGAGAAGTGGAGAAAGAAGTGGGCGGCCGGGGAGAAGCGGGAAGCCGGGAGCCCGGCAGGAGGGCGCGGGGGGCGGCTCCCAGGCCCCGGCGGGAGGCGCGGGGGACGCGGCGGGCGTGGGCATCTCGCCGCCGACCGCTCGAGTCCGAGCAGCGGGGGCGCTTCCAACCTCTCCAGGGCGCCGGCGTGAGGCGGGCGGGGGGGATGAGGAGCGGAAAAGCGAGCAGTTCGCGCGGCAGAGGGAGCCGCGTCGAGGCCGGCGCGGCGGGGACGGCGGCCCACCCCCCGGCCGAGCCCCGCTACTTAACTATTTGTAGAGCTGCTGCAGACACAGGTCCAGACTCTCGCCCTCCACCTCCTCGCGGGTGATGCGCTCCGACAGCGGCCGCGGCAGCGGGGGCAGCGGCGGCAGCCGGGGCTGCGGCGGCGGCACGGCCGACTGCCCCCGGGCCGCCGCCTCCTCGCCCGCCGCCGCCGCCGCCGCCTCCTCCTCCACCGCCTCCTCCTCGGGCTCGGGGTCTTCTCGCTCCTGCTCGTGCTCCCCCTCCTCCGACGCGGCCCCCGCCTCCCCGGCTTCCTCGACCGACGCCTCGCGCGCCTCAGCCGCCACCAGTTCGGGCTCTGGCTCGGGCTCCGACTCTTCGGGTTCGGGTTCCGGCTGGGGCTCGCCGCCGCCGCACGGTCCGCGAAACTCGCCCAGGAATAGCTCCAGGAAGCGCCGGTAAGTTTTCTCCTCAGGGCTGCAGCCGGCCATCGCTGCTCATGCCCCTGGGCCGATCGGGGAAACGGGTGGGGGAGGCCCAGGAAGGGGAGGGGGCTGCTGGCGAGCCTCCGGCTCCCGCAAGGGCGGTTAACGGCCGCACCGGCACGAGCGATCAGCACTAGGTTGCCTGGAGAGGGCTCCCGCAGGCGTGCGCGCCGCCGAGCCCGGACGTGCGCGGCCCGGGGCCGGGGGGCGGAGCGCGCCGCCCCTCACGGGTCTGGAGGGAAAGTTGGTCTCGGGCGCGCGCGCGGGGTCCGGCGGAGGCCCACCCTCTAGCCCTACGGAGAGCGCAGCCCAAGCTGCCTAGAGACCGTCGCCATGGCAACCGGCCTCTAAGGAACAATTTCAGGGTCCCTCCCGTCGAGTCCACGGAGTCGAAAGGGGCACTCGACTTGGTCTCCTCTCCAACTCTGAATGCCTTCACTGTGTGGATACCCTAACCTCAAAGTGGTTAAGAGGGAACTAAGACGTTCGCCCTGTCTAGCTGTTGGTCTCCTTGATTTGGATTCACCTCAGTTTTCCTTATCTGTCCTGTCTTGTCTTAGGGTCCGTATGTGCGGAAAGATACCACAGTGTGAACACCTTCTGTTGTCGATGACATTAATTTAATAAGTAGTTTGCAGGGGCAGGCATTCAACATCTACAAAGGTAGGTTCCTTTGCCTCCATTCTCTCATCTGATTCTGTGAAGTGGTGTTATCCTCACTTCCCAAAAAGAGGAAGCAGGATTAAGTACATTTGTTTTTTCAAGGTGTGGAAGCTCCTAGTCGTGGCATTGGAATTGGAACCCAGACTGTCAGCTTCTAAAGCCTTTCTAGACCCTTTTTCCTGTATTCTTCTCTGACTTTTAAAGACTCAACAGTGTAATACATCTATCAAGCCTTATTTTTAAAAAGCTTTATAGTTTACGCATTGTATTTATCCTCTTAATCCTTGTAATAGCGCCTCAAGGTAGAAGGTATTACCATGATTCCATTCCATGGATGAAAAAACTGAAACTTCAAGATATTGCGATGCAACAGGGACTAAAAACAGCTCTTTTTACTGCAAAGCCATCAGATTTCCAGCACATCAAGACACCCTTCTTGAGTGTCTGCAGGCAACCCACTCCAGTATTCTTGCCTGGGAAACCCCATGGACAGAAGACAGAAGAACCTGGGGGGCTACAGTCCATGGAGTCGCAAGAGTCCGACATGACTTAGTGACTCAACAACAAATATATACTTTATTACATAATCTGTATTTTTTTGGTACATTTTGTTTGCTCTTCTTCCCCATCCCCCTGAGTCTCTATTTTTGTAGACTGAAAGTGAAACAACTTTAAATTATTCTAATTTTCTTACCAAACTACACACAAACCTATTATTTTCAAGCCTTACTGAGGGGAGTGGGAGAGGGAGAAGCTGTGTTGTTATACAGCTGTATAGATGACAGCATCGTTACTGCATACTGCCATGTCCATGGCAACATGTAATTCAGCAAAAACATAGTGATTCTTTCTCTACTTTGAAAAACATGTTCACAAAATATCCACCCCATCCTCTCCATTTATTCCTTCTGGATTTCAGTTGGATTTAGAGTCTGAAATAACATTTCTAGTCAGTTATTAATGGCAGAAGGAGTCTCCCTGCCAACTGTTTTCATATAATACTGTATTCTAAATCCCTGATGTGATACTGTTATTTTAAGAATAAGTGGGTTGAGCTCCCTAATGTACATTATGGCATCATGTAAAATAGACGTCCATTCTCTTTCTTAGCTTGAGATTAAATAATACATGATAGAAAGTGTATACTGAGTAATGCATGAGTCCTCTATAACTACTTATTTTTGTCTCAAAGGTAAATGGTAAGACCCAATAAATAAGTCTGTTTCCAGACAAGCTAACTGTATTTATACATGTTTTGTTTAAAACATCACCAGTGTAGAGCGACTTCTTTATGCGATGCCAAGAAAGTCTTTAAACTCTTTATTTGCCTTTGTTTTCAATCCACCTGTTCATTTCCATTTCAGAATGTCTAGAAAAGATTGACATAACTTACAAGGCTACAAAACCTAAATGTCTGCAATTTTACATTGCAACAACTATTTAATATCTCAGAATTTGACACAATGACATTTAGTTCAAGAGCACAAGGCTGTCAACTGTTAACAATTCACATCTAAGCTACACCTTCCTACTTTGTAATGTAGTTGCCTCCCTCCTCTAGGTGACATTTATTTGTGACGTTAATTTATGACTCAACCCACATATCAAAAGGAAGTGTTCTGTGTTGGGGAAACATTACTACTAAGAGTAAAAGAAAAAGCCTACACCTCTACATTATTATAAATGAGAGGTGTGTTTGCTTATATTAATGAAGATATTCCTTTACAAAAGATCAATATGGATCCTGCTGCATCCATTTGACAGAGGAGCTTCGCCAGAAGGTTGCTGACAGCAGTGCTGGGATCTCAGAGCAGCTGTGTAGGATGATTCTGCCATTGTCAAGTCTTTTTAGTCATTATTTTGCATGGCTTTACTTTCCTTTTCAGTTCCTCTCCTCTTATACTTCCCTAATCCCCTTTCTTGTTGTCTATTTTAAAATAGAGCTATAAAAAATATATGTATTAAGAGCAGTTAACTTTTTAAAGTTTTTTTTTTTTTTTTTTAGATTTGTCATAAAAATTGTTCTCTAAGCCTTAGCTCTTTGGAGGAAATGCACATGTTCTTTCAAGGACATTCATGATTAAGGATGACATTTCAAGATTAAAAAGGGGAATCCCATGGTGGTTAGGATTTGGTGCTTTCACTGCTGAGGGCCCAGGTTCAATCCTCAGTTGGGGAACTAAGATCCCACAAGCCATGAGGTATGGCCAAAATCATAAAAAACTTTAAAAAAAAAAGGTTAAATAAAAGTGTTGAGTTGGGCAGTTAGTTTCTTATATGACACAGTAATCCATCTCCCAGATATTTACCCACAGGAAATGAAAACGTGTCCACCAAACACACACGCAGACACACATCACCAAAAAAACCCTTGTATATAAATTTTTTACAATACTTTTATTCATAACAGCTCAAACTTGGACAAAACCCAGGTGTACATCAATAGTGAGCGGATAAACAAATTGTGGTATTTGTTTGTGGTGATAGAATACTACTCAATTAAAAAAAAACTACTGATAAACACAACAACATGGGTGAATCTCAAAAACATGCTGAATGAGAAAAGTCTAGGCACAAAAGAGAACAAACCTCATGATTCCATTTATATGAAATTCTAGAATAGGCAAAACTAATCTATAGTCACAGAAAGCAGATTAGTGGTTGTCTAGGACTGACATGGAATAGAGGATTCATGGAAAAGGAGTAAGTAGAACTTTGTGGGAGGGATTAGAATGTTCTATATCTTGACTGGGTGTTTTATATAGGTGTATTCATTTGTCAGAAAGGATCCAAGTGTACATTTTAAATAAGTGTATTGTTACGTAAATTATACCTCAATAAGGTTTATTTTTAAAGTTAAAAAGAATTGATTACTGCTTAGTCCTTTTTTTGTTCTCACATCCATTTCTTCCCCTACTTTGCTCTCCTTGGTATTACAGGGGTGCTGACTCTTTCAAGCTGCATTCACCAGGTTCCTGGACAGCTGAGTTCCAGCTGTGATTTGCCCAGTGGGAGACATCAGCAGGAAACTAGAAGGTGGAAGGAAAGGCAAAAAGCCAAGATATTTCTTCCCTGTCCCCTACCTCAGTCCTAATGCTTGCTGCTTCTCCTTTATAGCTTTTCTCCCCCTGAACCTGTCCTTCCAGCTTTTCTCTTTGACACCAGTCCTAGAGCTCCAGAAACATCATCTTCCATTTGTCCATCAGCCTAGAGATGGTGGCTGGCTTTAGCTGCCTAATCTTGCCTGCTATGGATGGATGACTTGTGTGCTCCAAAAATTCGTATGTTTAAATCCTAACCCCCAAGGTGAAAGTATTAATTAGAAGGTGGGGGTCTTTGGAAGGTAATTAGGTTATGAGGGCACAGCCCTCATGAATGGGATCAGTGCCATCTTTAATAAGATGAGGTGCAAGAGAGATGCCTCTCCCTTTCCAAATGTGAAAACACAATAAGAAGACCACTGTCTGTCCCAAACACTGAATCTACCAGCGCCCTGATTACTGAACTCCAGCCTCCAGAACTGTGAGAAATAAAGTTCTGTTGCTTGTAAGCCACCCCACTTATGATTTTTTAATTATAGCAGCCCAGTCAGACTAAGATACCTTCCCTTTTGGCTTTTTAGCTCTCTTATCATGTGTGTAACTAATTTCCTGTATTCTATTCCCTCTGTTTTCTTAACTGGATCTCAATTAATACAATAACAAATAATATTTTAAACAGTGATAAAAATATATAAAACAATTATAAATGGATTAAGTTAACATTAAGGCAAGTCTAGATTTTCAAAGGTGCTACTTGAACAGTGAGTTTACTTGACGATAGCAGTAAATGATTTCCTATTATGCATATGTTAACTTTTAAGAAATACATGTTATTTTTAAACCCTTAAAAAAAATTATGAATAGGTTGCCAGTGGTTCAAAGGTAGGGAGGGTAAAGATGAATAGACAGAACATAGGATTTTTAGGGAAGCAAAGACTATTCTGTATGATACTATAATGGTGGATACAAATCATTAGACATTTGTGAAAAACCACAGGACATACAACACAGAGTGAACCCAAGTGTAAACTATGTACTTTGGTTAATAATAATATATCAATTTGGGCTCATCAGTTGTAACAGATGTACCTCACTAATGTAAAATGTTAATAATAATTGGGGAAACTGTGTAGGGGTCTTACATATATCTCTGATCTGTGCCTAGAGAAATGTTCCATTCATATTTTTTAAATTGATGGAAGGATAACTAATAAATAAGTACTTTGGAGATATTAATTTGATTGCATTGTCAAACTGACTAGTAGGGAGCAAGAGAATACCTGTCAACTGGAAAAAATGAGCACATAAATGTTTTCAAATAAGAGCATCTTCCTCCCTTCTCAATATACCCTACCTACATCTTCTACATCCTGGAAGATGTAGAAGATAAGGATAATTAACTATAGATTAGTTTTGCCTATTCTAGAATTTCATATAAACAGAATCATGAGATATGTGCTCTTTTGTGCCTAGACTTTTTTCATTCATCATGTTTTTGAGATTCACCCATGTTGTTGTGTTTATCAGTAATTGATTTTTTTTATTGATGAGTAGTATTCTATTGTATGAATAGTTGTGATTTAACAACTGTTAAGTCACATCCATTTGCTGCCAAAAATATGACTACTATATTAATTTTTATTCCTCTTCTTTTGCTGGCTACTATGGTCATATTGCAGCAACAGTCCACAGCTGTCAAAATTAGAATTCACATCAGGTAATAACAGGTCCACATGCACTATTTTCATCAGTTTTAAAAAGCAAAGAAGTCCCCAAAACAGGTTCTAACTTTTCTTTCTTAATGCTTTAACCACTGATGATAACAAACTTTTGTTTTTATTTTGCTTAGTTCTTTGAGGAATCAAACTTTTTTTAACTTACTATGACATGCTTATGAAACAGGAAGAGGGCAGGGGTTGATGGCAATTTCTGATAAGGATACTATAAGTGGCTGAGATGTAATATATTCCTTCTATAATAAATGGGCCTTCTCAAACGAACTGACTCCTTTTTAAAAATCCACTTCAATATTTTGCTTCTAGTTTTTACTTTATAAAAACCGAAAAGCACTTTATGGTGATAAAAAAGTCTATATTATTATCTAATTTTTTATTCCCTTTATATATTTATTTAGAATAAATACAAGCAAGAATTAAAGAGTGATATTAATTGTATTCTCTTTTAGTCAGCAGATGCCCGTTACCCACTCCAGAGTATTCATTAAAAGTCCAACTGCTTTTTTAAATGAAAAGGAAGCAGACAACTAAATATGAAAACTCCTCACAAAGTTATCTCCTGTGCTCAGATAGTACCAACAACTTTATTTTTCATCGAGTGTGGAGCTGATGGAATTGAGCCACAGTGACATTTGTGACTAGAGGGGAAGATGGAAATGATTCCATTAACCTAGAGTGCTGTAACATATGGTAATCATAGGTGGTAGAATAGCTGGGTTGGACAAGGGTAAAGTAAGCCATGTGGCACAGACATTATCAATTACCACACATGGTAACCATGCTGATACAATGTAGCTTTTCCAGAAGGGAAATGATTTGGGCATATGAATTGACTTACTGGCTTATGAAAGAGTGATCTATAAATGACATATCTGGCACCAATATAGCACACGTGGTTTCCAGTAATTTTGCAAGTTGGGGACTATTAAGATTTGAAGAACCTCCATATACCTAAATGTCAGTACAATGGATTGCAGCTATTGGCACAAAGGCAGCAAGCCAAAATATCGATGCAAAATAAACTTGGACCATTCATATATAAAACCATCAAATATCTTTTTCAGGTGTCATATAAAATCCTGGAATTTTGTATCTCTGGAAAAAATAATTTCATGAATCTTTAAGGTATAAAGCTTACGGGCATGGCAAAAGCTCAAGATTAGAATACTGGGAGATGGAATTACAATTACTTGTTGTAAGTACTGGCAAAAATATTGGTTTTGAAAGAGACATGAAAACTGTATTTTAAGACAATTTAATATACACATACTCTTTCAGAAGAAACACTGAAGGCTGAAAGGTCAGTTGGGCAGTGGGAGATAAGGAGTACAGAAAAGAAGCGTGTCAGTGGAAATGAAGATGACCAGAAGAGACTAAGACACTCTATAGGAAGATCGGAAATTCTAACAGGACACCTGATGACCCAACTTCAGAAGACCAGTAAACCACCCAGAGAGGCTCACAACTAACCACTGTGGCTATCTATTGCTGCAAAACAAATTACCGCCAAACTTAGTGGCCAGAACAAAAACCACCTTAAAAAGGGTCTACTGTATAGCAAGGGAACTCTACTCAGCACTCTGTAATGGTCTCTATGGGAAAAGAATCTAAAAAAGAATAGACACATGTATATGTATTACTGATTCACTTTGCTATATACCTGAAACGAATACATTGTAAACCAAATATATTCCAATAAAAATTAAAAAAAAAAACAAAACTCTACCTTGCAACTGAGGAACAAATTTGAAAACAATTAGGATAATTAAAATAGAACATTATAGGTTGAATATATAGCACAAAAATTATTTTAAAAACCCACTTTACTGTATTTCACAGCCCCGTAGGATGACTGGGCTCACATAGGTGGCTCTCACTTGTAGGTCTCATGAGGTTGGAGTCTGATAGCAGTTGGTTAGGGATAAAATCATCTGAAGGCTCAACTAGGCTAAATGTCCAGAGACTCATTCACATTCTACCTTTTTTCCAGTGATATTGAAAAAAATTGAGTGGAAAATGACTAATATATAAATTATTTTCAAGATATTAATTTGATTGTGCTGAGGCAGGTTATTAACCGAGAGCTCAGCTGGGACTGTCAATTCCAATGTCCACACATAACGTCTCTATTATAATAGTCTTATGGTAATCAGATGTCTTACATGGTACCTGAGAGTTCCAAGAATGAGTGTTTCAATGAATAAGACAGAAGGTGTGAACTGGTGTCATAAATCAATAGCATTAATTCTGTGGTACGGTAAGGGCCTAAAAGAAGCAGAAGAGATTAAGAAGAGATGGCAAGAATACACAGAAGAACTATACAAGAAAGGTCTCAATGACCCAGATAACCATGATGGTGTGGTCACTCATCTAGAGTTGGACATCCTGGAATGTAAAGTCAAGTAGGTCTTAGGAAACATTACTATAAACAAAGCTAGTGGAGGTGATGGAATTCAGCTGAGCTATTTCAAATCCTAAAAGATGATGTTGTGAAAGTGCTGCACTCAGTATGTCAGCAAATTTAGAAAACTCAGCAGTGGTCACAGTTTTCACTCCAATCCCAACGAAAGGCAACGCCAAGGAATGTTTAAACTCTTGTATGTGCTGTGCTGAGTCGCTCAGTCGTGTCCGACTCTTTACGACCCCAGGGACTGTAGCCTGCCAGGCTCCTCTGTCCCTGGGGATTCTCCAGGCAAGAATACTAGAGTGGGTTGCTATGCCCTCCTCCAGGGGAATCTTCACAACCCGGGATCAAACCTAGGTCTCCTCCATTGCAGGCAGATTCTTTACAGTCTGAGCCACTAATTCTGCTCATCTCACATGTTAGCAAGGTTATGCTCAAAATCCTTCAAGCTAGGCTTCAGCAGTACATGAACCAAGAACTTCCAGATGGACAACCTGGATTTAGAAAAGGCAAAGGAACCAGAGATCAAATTGCCAACATTCATTGGATCATAGAGAAAGCGAAAGAGTTCCAGAAAAACATCTACTTTTGTTTCATTTGACTATGCTAAAGCCTTTGACTGTGTGGATCACAACAAACCTGAAAATTCTTAAAGAGATGGGAGTATCAGACCACCTTATCTGTCTCCTGAGAAACTTGTATGCGGGTCAAGAAGGAACAGAACTGGAGATGGAACAACAGACGGGTTCAAAATTGGGAAGGGAGTATGACAAGGCTATATATTGTCACCCTGCTTATTAAACATATGCAGAATACATCATGCGAAATGCTGGGCTGGCAGAAGCACAAGCTGGAATCAAGATTGCTGGGAGAAATACCAACAATCTCAGATATGCAGATAATAATTCTCTAATGGCAGAAAGAAAAGAGGCACTAAAGAGCCTCTTGATGAGGGTGAAAAAGAGTGAAAAAGTTGGCTTGAAATTCAACATTAAAAAATTAAGATCATGGCATCTAGCCCCATTGTTTCATGGCAAATAGAAGGGGGGAGAGTGGAAGCAGTGACAGATTTTATTTTATTGGGCTCCAAAGTCACTGTAGACAGTGACGGCAGTCATGAAATGAAAAGATGCTTGCTCCTTGGAAGGAAAGCTAAGGCAAACCTAGCATGCATGCATGCATGTCCGTGCTCAGTGGCTCAGTCATGTCTGACTCTCTGAGACCCCATGGACTGTAGGCCACCAGGCTCCTCTGTCCATGGGATTTTCCAGGCAAGAATACTAGAGTGGGTTGCCATTTCCTCCTCCAAGGGATCTTCCTGACTCGGGGATCGAACTCACATCTCCTGCATTGATAGGCAGATTCTTTACCACTGAGCCACCTGGGAAGTATGACCAACCTAAACAGCATATTAAAAAACAGAGCCATCACTTTGCCGTAAAAGTCTGTATAGTCTATGTGAGACAGCAAAAGAGACACAGATGAAAAGAGCAGACTTTTGGACTCTGTGGGAGAAGGCGAGGGTGGGATGATTTGAGAGAATAGCACTGAAGCATGTATATTACCATAAGTAAAATAGATCGCCAGCCCAGGTTCAATGGATGAGAAAGGGCGCTCAGGGCTGGTGCACTGGGATGACCTTGAGGGATGGGATGGGGAGGGAAGAGGGGAGGGGTTCAGAATGGAGAACGCATGTACACCTATGGCTGATTCATGTCAATGTATGGCAAAAACCACTACAATATTATAAAGTAATTAGCCTCCAATTAAAAAAAAAAAAAGTCCGTATAATCAATGCTATGGTTTTTCCAGTAGTCACGTACAGTTATGAACATCAAAGAATTGATGCTTTTGAACTGTGGTGCTGAAGAAGACTCTTGAGAGTCCCTTGGACTGCAAAGAGATCAAACTAGTCAATTCTAAAGGAAATCAGTCCTGAACATTCATTGGAAGGACTGATGCTGAAGCTGACACTCCAATTCTTTGGCTATCTGATGCGAAGAACTGACTCATTGGAAAACACCCTGATGCTAGGAAAGATTGAAGGCAAAAGAAGGGGGCGGCAGAGGATGACATGGTTAGATAGCATCCCCAACTCAATGGACATGAATTTGAGCAAACTCAGGGGATAGTGGAGGACAGAAGAGCCTGGAGTGCTGCAGTCCATAGGGTTGCAAAGAGTTGAGCGTGACTTAACGATTGAGTAATAACTCTATTGGTCAAAGCAGTTACAGGCACATTACTTTCAATAAAAGGGGACAAAATACACCCCATTTCCTGATGGGAGGAGTGTCAAAGAATTCATCTTGAAACTACCATAGTGACATTTACCTGTATAAATTTATGATAAAATTTATCAATTTAAACTTGGAAGCTCAGGGCACTTCCCTGGTGGTCCAGTGGTTAAGAATCCACCTTCCAATGCAGGGGACAGGGGTTCGATCCCTGGTCAGGGAACCAAGATCCCATGCAAATGAGCTTGTATGCCTCAACTAGAGAGCCCACCTGCTGCAAACTAGAGTCCATGTGCTCTGGAGCCTGCATATACCACAACTAGAGAGAAGCCTATGCTGCAAGGAAAGATCCCACATGCCACAACTAAGATCTGATACAGCCAAAATAAATAAATAAATATTTTAAAAAATAAAACAAACTTGAAAGCTCAGAAATTTGAGTGTTCTAAAACCCAATAGATTACTGGATGAAGAAGTTGTGATATATATATACACACACACGTGTATGTATTTATACACACACACACATACATATATACATACAATGAAATATTATTCAGCCACACACACACAAAATGAGGAAATCCTGGGAACTTCCCTGACAGTCCAGTGGTTAGGACTCTGAGGTAGGGGGCTGCTGCTGCTGCTGCTGCTAAGTCACTTCAGTCGTGTCCGACTCTGTGCGACCCCAGAGACGGCAAACCCACCAGGCTCCCCCGTCCCTGGGATTCTCCAGGCAAGAACACTGGAGTGGGTTGCCATTTCCTTCTCCAGTGCATGAAAGTGAAAAGTGAAAGTGAAGCCGCTCAGTCATGTCCGACCCTCAGAGACCCCATGGACTGCAGCCTACCAGGTTCCTCTGTCCATGGGATTTTCCAGGCAAGAGTACTGGAGTGGGGTGCCATTGCCTTCTCCGGAGGTAGGGGGCAGGTTGAGGAAATCCTGCCATTTGCAACAGTATTGATGGGCCTTGGGAGCAGTACACTAAGTGAAATATGTCACACAGAGAAACACACTGTACGATCTCTCTATATAGAATTTAAAACAAACTCATAGAAAATGAGATCAGATTTGTGGTTACCAGAGAAAGAGTGTTGGGAGAGGGGCAATTAGAGAAAGGTGGTAGAAAGGTACAAACTTCTAGTTACAAGATAAATAAGTATCAGGGAGATAATGTACAGCATGATTATAGTTAACACTGCTATATGATGTACATGAAATTCAAGAGAATAAATCCTAACAGTTCTCGTTCCAAGGAAAAAATTTTTTCTTTTTAATTGTATCTATATGAAATGACGGATGCTAACTAAACTTACGGAGAAGGCAATGGCACCCCACTCCAGTACTCTTGCCTGGAAAATCCCATGGATGGAGGAGCCTGGTAGGCTGCAGTCCATGGGGTCGCTAGAGTCGGACATGACTGAGCGACTTCACTTTTGCTTTTCACTTTCATGCACTGGAGAAGGAAATGGCAACCCACTCCATTGTTCTTCCCTGGAGAATCCCAGGGATGGGGAAGCCTGGTGGGCTGCCGTCTATGGGGTCGCACAGAGTCAGACATGACTGAAGTGACTTGGCGGCAGCAGCAACTAAACTTACTGCAGTATTTACAATATAATGTAAGTCAAGCCATTAGGCTGTATACCTTAAGTTTATACATTGATGTATGTCAATTATATCAATAAAACTGGGACTCTTTTATTCCTTTCATTCCTCGGTAAAACAGGTAAAAGGACTTCCTTGGTAGCCAGTGGCTAAGACTCCACACTCCCAATGTAGGGGGCCTGGGTTCAATCACGGGTCAGGGAACTAGACCCCACATGCTGCAATTAAGAGTTCACGTGCTGAAACTAAAGATCCTACATGCCACGGCGAAGACTGAAGATCCTGGGTGCTCCAAGTAAGACCTAGCATGGCCAGGTAAATATATAAATTTGTTTTAATCTGGGGAAAAAAAGAAATTTGGGTGTTCAAAATTACTACAGAAGTATATTAACTGACACTGACAAATCTCAGAAGGAAATGATGTATAAAAATCACAATGACAATATAGAAATTTACAATGAGAACTATTACTTCCATTGAGACCAGACAATTCTATCCATCTGGCTATAACCAAAGTATTAATAACTGGGAAATCAAACTATCAACTGATAACTGATATGCATAGAATCAGAGTTCATTATGATTCAAATATCTAAAGCATCAAACTGAGATAGCCTGATGCAACCATTTCTACAATCAGGATTAGTTATCAGGACCAATCTAACTAGGACCCTCATTCCCATGAACAGGGCTTGAGTGGTTAAATCAAAGTTAGTGCCATTTTCATCCTCCTTTTTCTACCGTGCTGTATAGGATGTTGACACTTCTGATGGACACACTTAAAGAATATGGCCCAGGCCATAGTGTCTCAGGTTAGAGTTTCTGACCTAAGCATTACTGATAGTTCAGTTCAGTCGCTCAGTCGTGTCCGACTCTTTGTGACCCCATGGACTGCAGCATGCCAGGCTTCCCTGTCCATTGTGTTATTGGGGGCTGTAAGGTACATTTTATGATGTTTAGCCGCATACCTGATATTTATCCACTAGAAGCCGGTGGCACCTGTTCTTAGCGTTGAGATGAGCAAAATATCTTCACAATGCTAAATGTCCCCTGGGAGGCAAAATCATCCCAAGTAGAGAACCACTTCATTCATATAAGAGCAAAGATTGGAGTCAGACTGACTTTCTGATAGGCTGTTTCCTAATAATAAGACTTTGAGCAAGTCATAAATTACAATGTACATCCCTTGTTTTTGGTTGCCCAGCAGCTATATCCCTTTCCTAGCAGCATTTCCATCTCTTTTAGGCAATCACCTCTTTTCCACTATAGGCAGTTTTGGTAAGCCTCCGGGCCTCCTCTTGCAGAAGCCAAAGATAACTGTACTGACTTTTTCCCCCAGATGCTATCACATCCTGGGGTCAGACACGGACCTAAGTTAGGTCAACAGAATATTCTCTACCCAACTTTTAATTTTGACCAAGAAATAAGAATAGAGAAGGGTGATAGTTCATTCATCTCTGCGGGCTCCTACAGTGAGACTCTCCCTGCTGTCTGGGGTTCTGGAACTAACTAGGTTTTACATTCCCAAGTGGGCTTATTCTGCCTTCCTATTGTTTCTGTGACATACAATTAATATTAGGGACTAAACAACAACTATTAGTAAGGGATCTTGAAGATTACATAGTTTAATTCTGAGAGCAAATTTATATCTCTAATCTCCAAGTTCTTAGAGAACAACTTGCTGACACTTGAGCACACCACTTATGGAATTAATAATTTGGCAACTGACTAGATACGTAGTCATTTTGAGTTAGTCTTTGAGAAAGGTTCTGACATTAAGAGAAATGAAGCAGAAAAAGAAAACCAATTTAGGGGAAAATGGGTTTGGTTTTACATGTGTCAAATATTTGATAAAATCATGACATTGTTAATTTCAAACAGATTGCAGCAGGTTTGGAGCACGAGTGATAGAGCTTAATATGTTGATTTGGGACACAAAAGAGAATTTAACATGACAAGTGAAATAAGGAACTACAACAATTCTTCTGAGGTTATAGAGAGAACAGTGGACATCCAAAGGGATTCATTCACTACAAACAGAAGCCAATTCTGGCTGATTTAAACAAAAAATACTTAATATTTATTAAATAAATGAATCAAAAAACCCCGAAATTCATGAAGAAAAATGCATTAGCTATAATACTACCTACCATATTCTACCAATTGTCCGGTATACAACTTGCTTTTAGAATTTGACTGATACAGGATGGAAAACAGGGACTTTCCCAGTGGTCCAGTGGTTAAGACTCTGCCTTTCAATGCAGAGGGTGTGGGTTCAATCCCTAGTTGGGCAACTGAGGTCCCACATGCCATGGAGTGCAGCCAAAAATCAAACAGAGAGTACACTGACATTTTCCCCTAATTGTTTTCTGAGATATCACCTAGTGCCCTCTTTAATCACAAGCCCTCTGCCAAATTCAAAACTCAAGGCCCTGGTTTACATCCAAATAAATTCCAGATGGAGAGATTTAAACATAAAACTTGTTGACAGTTCCATAAGAAAAAAAAAGAGAATTTAATAATCAAGGAGTGGGAAGGTCGAAATAGGACACACAAACAAAATAAAAAGTAAAAAATTGACTACATAAAAATCTGATTTCCACAAGGCAAAAAAATAAGACAAACTGAGGAAAATATTTGCCATATCATGAAGGCCTAATACCTTCATTAAAATGGAAAGAGCTCCCACAGATTAATAACACCAACCACCTAATAAATAAATGAACAAAAAAATAAGAACAGCAAGTTGATAGAAAAGGAAATATGAGTCAAAAAGCATTCAACCTCACTTTAAAAAGAGAAAAGAACAAGAAAATGTTAATATCACACTGTGAGATGTCATTTTAATAAACATCAAATTGGCAAAAAAGATAAAATACTATGTTGAGGGCATAAACAGCCATTCTGAAACAACACTGATAGAGGTATACATTAGTAGTATCTCTGGAGGATATGTGTGCAACATCTATCGAAATTCTAAATGTACATATACTCTACAAATTCCTTATAGCCTCACAAAAAAAACTAAATATCCATCAATTTCAGAGTGATTAAGTAAAAGGATATCTGTACAATGGAATATCACACAGAAATTTTTAATTGAGAAAATTCTATATGTACCAGTACAAAAATAGGTGCAGATTTGAGTGTTGAAGTCTGGGGTTAAGATTTAGGTGTTGAAGAAAACTGTATTTTAGATACATGTAATAGCTCTAGAAGGTCACACAAGAAACTGGTAATGCTGATTGCCTCCTAAAAATGAACTGAGCAACTGAAATACAGGGGAGGAAAGAAGACTTACTTTTCACTGAATTTCAAATCTTCTGCAAATACTTCTTAGTAAAAAAAAAATATTAAAAAATAACAAAGACCAGAAAAACATTTTTCTCTTGAAGAACTAATGATAGCGATTATATTTCACATCATTAGAACAAGAGTTATATAATCAGTTATGTTTTTCTCTTTGCCTTAGTTCACATGACTTAATATAAATTCTCTTTACTTTTAAAAAATCTTCACTTTTAAAAAATCTGTGTTCATTTTTAACTTTTGAAAGTAGGTAGGACATAATTTCCATAAGTTCTGAAGCTCTTCTGAGTGAATCCAACTTTTATGTTCTCACAAAATAAGCCACACGTAAAATCACTATCTGAGTATTGGTGTATTTAAAAAAACTCACATCTTACTATACATAATGAGAGTCAAAAGGACAGCTGAAACACAAAAAGGCCTAGGTGAACTAAATCTGAAAACAGAAAACAGAATATATTATGGTCAAAAACACATGAAAACTCATCAACATGTTTTATGCCAAAATCAGTTCTGAGGGAGCAAAATGTTCTATAAATTTTAACAGTAACAGTAAATTTAGGCACTGACGTTAACTAAAAATACTTATTATGAACAGCCAGCCTCTCTCCCGTAACTCAATTTTTTAAGTAATAGAACATTTCAACATTATGTCTCAAACCTGAAATGCCATGTATTGGAATGGAAACCCTAGAATTATTGATTTTGAAAATTAAAAATGTGTAAATGTCACTTCTGTATTTCCAGAATTGTTCATTTAAAGTGAATATTCAATAAATGCCTCTACAAAGACAGAAACCACAAAATTTTGACCAATGAATTTAACACTCATTTAGTCCTATCCTGTTTTAAAAATAAAGAAATGAGAAAATAAAGGTGTTTAAATTGACATGGCTTATTAATGTCTCAGCTAGAATTAGGATCTAGGTCTTCTGACTTTAATCCTATGTTCTTACTACCACATTGTATTGTAATTTTATCACTAGTAACTGGTTGTAAACATTTTTGTAAGAACATTATTAAAAAGAAAAAACAAAGTAATTAGAAAATTAAAATAGCTGATCTACGAAATGAAAATAAGTCTACTAGGGTTAAAATTTAAGCTACTAGGAAGAGCTTTAAAATATTTCAAGGACAAATCAACTGACCTAAACTTAATAAACATTAAAAATCAATAGAAGTTTCAAGGAACAAAAAGTGTTGCTCATATAAACTTATAAACCATTAAAACACTATTAGAAACAACCCAAATGTCCATCAAACAAATGAACAGATAAGCAAAATACATTATATACCTACATACAATGGGATATTACTCAGCCTCATAAAAAGAACTGAAGTTCTTTTACATGCTCCAACATGGATGAACCAAGAAAACATTAAGCCAGAGACAAAAGGAAAAATACAGTATGATTTCATTTATATGAAATATGTATGATAAGCAAATCAAAGAAATAGTAGATTGAAGATTATAAGGAGCTTAGAGGAGGAAATAATGAAGAGCTATTGCTTAATAGGTAATCTGTTAGGGGTGATGAAAAATGTTTTAAAAATGGAGATATTCCTACGATTATTAAAAATGCCACTGAATTGTACACTTACAAATGGTTAAAATGGCAAAATTTTAAGTACTGTTTTACTCCAATTTTTAAAAGTAAAAAAAAAAAAAACAAAACAAGACGACTATTACACATATTTATTTTATAATTAAAAAGTGTTTAGAAACACCATCCCATGTATGACCAAAAATTCTAAATTTTGTTTGAGGGACTTCCCTGCTGGTCCGGTGGCTAAGACCACACTCCCAATGGAAGTGGCCCAGGTTTGATCCCTACTCAGAGAATTAGATCCCTGCATGCCACAACTAAGATTTTGAGTGCTTCAGCTAAGATTTGGAGTGCTACAACTAAGTGCCACAAAGACCTTTGTTGCTATTCAGTTGCTCAGTCACGTCCGACTCTTGGCAACCCCATGCACTGCAGCACGCCAGGTTTCCCTGTCCACATCTCCTTGGAGTTTGCTCAGACTCACGTCCGTTGAGTTGATGATGCCACCAACCATCTCATCCTCTGTTGCCCTCTTCTCCTCATGCCTTTAATCTTTTCCAGCATCAAGGTCTTTTCTAATGAGTCAGCTCTTTACATTAGGTGGCCAAAGTACTGGAGATTCAGCTTCAGCATCAGTCTAAGACCTGGCACAGCCAAATAAATATTTTAATTTATTTGAAATATTTATTCATGCAACAAGTCGTTGTGAAACGTGTGTTATGAAAGGAATGTAAGTACGCAGGCCAGCCTATCACACCTACTTGGAGTTGACAAAAAGATCAAATTAAATGACGTAAAAGTGTTTCAAAAATCATAAGGCACTATATACGTGTGATTTAAGTTATATATTGGGCCCCCAGTGGCTCAGTGGCAAAGAATCTGCCTGCTAATGCAGGAGATGCTGGAGATATAGTTTCAATCCCTAGGTCAGAAAGATCCTCTGGAGGAGGAAATGGCAGCCTGCTTTCTTACCTGGAAAATTCCATGGACAGAGAGGCCTGGAGGGCTCCAGTCCATGGGGTGGCAGAATCAAGACACCACTGAATAAGCACACGCACACAAGTTATAAATCTCCAAATTGAAGCTAAAAGTCATCAGTTCAGTTCAGTTCAGTCGCTCAGTCACGTCCGACTGTTTGTGACCACATGAACCGCAGTATGCCAGGCCTCCCTGTCCATCAACAACTCCCAGAGTTTACCCAAACTGATGTCCATTGAGTCGGTGATGCCATCCAACCATCTCATCCTGTCGTCCCCTTCTTCTCCTGCCTTCAATTTTTCCCGGCATCAGGGTCTTTTCCAATGACTCAGCTCTTCACATGAGGTGGCCAAAGTATTGGAGTTTCAGCTTCAACCTCAGTCCTTCCAATGAACACTCAAGACTGATCTCCTTTAGGATGGACTGGTTGGATCTCCTTGCAGTCCAAGGGACTCTCAAGAGTCTTCTCCAACACCACAGTTCAAAAGCATCAATTCTTCGGCACTCAGCTTTCTTTATAGTCCAACTCTCACATCCATACATGACCACTGGAAAAACCATAGCCTTGACTAGACGGACCTTTGTTGACAAAGTAATGTCTCTGCTTTTTAATACGCTGTCTAGGTTGGTCATAACTTGCCTTCCAAGGAGTAAGCGTCTTTTAATTTCATGGCTGCAGTCACCATCTGCAGTGATTTTGGAGCCCCCAAAAATAAAGTCTGACACTGTTTCCCCTGTTTCCCCATTTATTTCCCATTAAGTGATGGGACCAGATGCCATGATCTTAGTTTTCTGAATGTTGAGCTTTAAGCCAAATTTTTCACTCTCCTCTTTCACTTTCATCAAGAGGCTCTTTAGTTCTTCTTCACTTTCTGCAATAAGGGTGGTGTCATCTGCATATCTGAGGTTATTGTTATTTCTCCCGGCAATCTTGATTACAGCTTGTGCTTCATCCAGCCCAGTGTTTCTCATGATGTACTCTGCATATAAGTTAAATAAGCACAGTGACAATATGCAGCCTTGACATACTCCTTTTCCTCTTTGGAACCAGTCTGTTGTTCCTTGTCCAGTTCTAACTGTTGCTTCCTGACCTGCATATAGGTTTCTCAAGAAGCAGGTCAGGTGGTCTGGTATTCCCATCTCTTGAAGAATTTTCCACAGTTTATTGTGATCCACAGTCAAAGGCTTTGGCATAGTCAATAAAGCAGAAATAGATGTTTTTCTGGAATTCTCTTGCTTTTTCGATGATCCAGCAGATGTTGGCAATTTGATCTCTGGTTCCTCTGCCTTTTCTAAATCCAGCTTGAACATCTGGAAGTTCACAGTTCACGTATTGTTGAAGCCTGGCTTGAAGAATTTTGAGCATTACTTTACTAGTGTGTGAGATGAGTGCAATTGTGCAGTAGTTTGAGCATTCTTTGGCATTGCCTTTCTTTGGGATTGCAATGAAAACTGAACTTTTCCAGTCTTGTGGCCACTGCTGAGTTTTCCAAATTTGCTGGCATATTGAGTGCAGCACTTTCATAGCATCATCTTTTAAAATTTGAAATAGCTCAACTGGAATTCCATCACCTCCACTAGCTTTGTTCATAATGATACTTCCTAAGGCCCACTTGACTTCACATTCCAGGATGTCTGGCTCTAGGTCGGTGATCACAACATCGTGATTATCTGGGTCATGAAGATCTTTTTTGTACAGTTCTTCTGTGTACTCTTGCCACCTCTTCTTACTATCTTCTGCTTCTGTTAGGTCCATACCATTTCTGTCCTTTATCGAGCTCATCTTTGTGTGAAATGTTCCCTTGGTATCTCTAATTTTCTTGAAGAGATCTCTACTCTCTCCCATTCTATTGCTTTCCTCTATTTCTTTGCACTGACTGCTGAGGAAGGCTTTCTTATCTCTCCTTGCTATTCTTTGGAACTCTGCATTCAAATGGGTACATCTTTGCTTTTCTCCTTTGCTTTTCACTTCTCTTCTTTTCACAGCTATTTGTAAGGCCTCCTCAGACATCCATTTTGCTTTTTTGCATTTCTTTTTCTTGGGGATGGTCTTGATCCCTGTCTCCTGTACAATGTCATGAACCTCCATTCATAGTTCATCAGGCACTCTGTCTATCAGATCTAGTCCTTTAAATCTATTTCTCACTTCCACTGTATAATCATAAGGGATTTGATTTAGGTCATACCTGAATGGTCTAGTGGTTTTCCCTACTTTCTTCAATGTAAGTCTGAATTTGGCAATAAAGAGTTCATGATCTGAGCCACAATCAGCTCGGATAATATTCTGCAAAGTCATAATATTCTGCCAAAAAAAAAATTTTCAATAAAGGATAAATGTTTGTAAAACCAAGAAAGAGTTACTTTTAAAAAGTGTTTGCATATTTGAACAATTACAGGCATATCTCATTTTATTTCTATTTCATCTCGAAGATACTGTTTTTTTACAAACTGAAGGTTTGCAACAACCCTTCATTGAGCAAGTCTATTGCACCATTTTCCCAACAGCATTCATTCACCTTCTATCTCTGTGCCACATTTTGGCAATTCTTATAATAGCTCAAACTTCCTTATTGTTGTATTTGCTATGTTATGATCATTGATCTTTGTTAACTCTTGCGAGATTATGACTTGCTCAAAGCTGGCAGTTTTTAGCAACAAAGTTTTCTTTTAGCAATTAAGTATTTTTGTGTGTGTGTCTTTTTAAGGCATACATTTCCCATTTAAGTTTTGAACATAATTGTTTTCCAAAATATTTTTTATGTCAGTTACAGAACTTCTCTGCTTGAAATTGCAGTTCCTGACCCTGAAATGCTACTCTTTTCTATGAGCATGAATGTGCCCCACAGGGACCTGGCGCATCATGCACTTTTCACAAGGCTGTGCAAGTACGAATAAATCAATCCTTGTGGGACAGGATGTGCATTTGGAATGCACTTTAATTTTCATAGATATATATAAATACTCTTTCAACTTTGTCCTTTAATACTAAAGGAAAGGAGAAAACGTATACCTGAGTACTAAAAAAATCTGATCTCCAGAAATCAAAACAAATAAGTTATCCTTCAGAATCAAATATGTGACTGTTAGCTGGTGATACTCTTTTTTTCTTTCTCATTCTTTCTTTTGAAAGTTAGTCACTCAGTCCAGTCTGACTCTTGCAATCCCATGGACTGTAGCCCACTAGGCTCTCTGTTCATGGAATTTTCCTGGCAAAAATATTGGAGTGGCTTGCCATTTCCTACTCCAAGCAATAAATTATTATTAATTAAGGTATATACATTGTATTTTTAGACACATGCTTTTGCACACTTAATAAACCACAGTAAAGTGTAAATAAAACTTTTGTATATACTGGGAAACTATAAAAGTTTGTGTGATTTATTTGCTTTATTGCGGTGGTCTGGTACCAAACTGCACGTTGTTTTTTTTTTTCAAACTGCACTATTTTAGAAGTATGCCTATACTACGTATTTTATAATTAAGAAAAAGTAATACTCTTCAAAAAAAAAATAAAGCTTTCAAAAACCTAAGAAAACATCCTTTCTTTCAGTTTCATACCTGGGAATAATATCTATGAAAAGTTAAGAAGAGTAAAATATCCCAGTGCTTTTGAAATTTTATGCATTACTCAAGGATCATGATTTCTTGAATCATGTTGCCACATAATTTAAAAGGGCTGAATAGTGGCTTCCCCCAAAATGTTTACAATCTAATCCTTGAAATTTGTAAATGCTAATTTACGTGCCAAAAGGGACTCTGCAGATGTGATTAAGGACCTGGAGATGGGGATATTATCCTGAATTATCTGACTGGTCCCTAAATGCAATCACAAGTGTCCTTTTAAGGGGGAGGCAGGAGGAGACAGTGTGAGAAAAAGACAATAAAAACCCAGAAATAGACTGGGAGATGCTATGCTGAAGTCTTTAAAGATGGACTATGAGTCAAAGAATGCAGGCAGCTTCTAGAAGCTAGAAAAGGCAAGGAAACAGATTTTTCCATAGACCCTCCCAATGGAATGCAGGCCTGCTGACACCTTGATTTTAGCCCTTTGTGATGACCAACCTAGACAGCATATTAAAAAGCAGACACATTACTTTACCAACAAAGGTCCGTCTAGTCAAGGCAATGGGTTTACCAGCAGTCATGTATGGATGTGAGAGTTGGACTGTGAAGAAAGCTGAGTGCCGAAGAACTGATGCTTTTGAACTGCTGTGTTGGAGAAGACCCTTGAGAGTCCCTTGGACTGCAAGGAGATCCAACCAGTCCATTCTGAAGGAGATCAGTCCTGAATATTCATTGGAAGGACGGATGCTGAAGCTGAAACTCCAATACTTTGGTCACCTGATGTGAAGAACTGACTCATTGGAAAAGACCCTGATGCTGGGAAAGATTGAAGGCAGGAGGAGAAGGGGACGAGAGGATGAGATGGTTGGATGGCATCACTGACTCAATGGACATGAGTTTGAGTAAACTCCAGGAGTTGATGACGGACAGGGAAGCCAGGCATGCTGCAGTTCACGGGGTTGCAAACAGCCGGACACGATTGAGTGACTGAACAACAAATGATTTCAGACTCGTGTTCTTTTAAGCCACTAATCTGTAGTAATTTATGACAGCAGAAAAAGGAAATTAATACAAATCATAATTTCAATTTCTTTAAAAAATTTTTTTCATCATATTTATTTTGGCTGTGCTGGGTCTTTGTTGCTGTACAGGCTTTCTCTAATTGTGGTGCATGGACTTCTGATTTCAGTGGCTTCTGTTGTTGCAGCCTCTGGAACAGAGGCTTAAAAGTTGTGGCACATGGGCTTAGTTGCTACATGTGGGATCTTCCCAGCCCAGGGACTGAACCTGTGTCTCCTGCCTTGGCAAACAGATTCTTCACCACTGAGCCACCAGGGAAGCCCTAATTTCAATTTCTGTTAAAAGGAACATATATGCTTATTAGAAGTGTTGTTTATAACAGTAAAAATACAGTAATAACTAAACCTCCAAAAGAAAATTTTTTTTAATTTTATTTTTGAACTTTACATAATTGTATTAGTTCTGCCAAATATCAAAATAAATCCGCCACAGGTATACATGTGTTCCCCATCCTGAACCCTCCTCCCTCCTCCCTCCCCATACCATCCCTCTGGGTCGTCCCAGTGCACTAGCCCCAAGCACCCAGTACCGTGCATCGAACCTGGACTGGCATCTCGTTTCTTACATGATATTTTACATGTTTCAATGTCATTCTCCCAAATCTTCCCACCCTCTCCCTCTCCCACAGAGTCCATAAGACTGTTCTATACATCAGTGTCTCTTTTGCTGTCTCGTAAAGTATGTGTGTTAGTTGCTCAGCTGTCTTGACTCTTTGTGACCTTTTGGAGTGTAGCCCGCCAGGCTCCTCAGTCCATGGAATTCTCCAGGCAAGATTACTGGAGTAGGTAGCTATCCCCTTAGGCACAACCATTGAGAAATATTATAGAAAAGGAGTTCGTGATGGACAGGGAGGCCTGGCGTGCTGTGATTCATGGGGTCGCAGAGTCGGACACGACTGAGTGACTGAACTGAACTGAAGGTTAACTGAGCTCTGGGATTCAGTTTGAACTGTGTTGTTGAAGACTCTTTAGAGTCCCTTGGACTGCAAGGAGATCCAAGCAATCCATCCTAAACGAAATCAGTCCTGAATATTCATTGGAAGGACTGATGCTAAAGCTGAAACTCCAATACTTTGGCCAACTGATGTGAAGAACTGACTCACTATAAAAGATCCTGACGCTGGGGAAGATTGAAGGCAGGAGGAGAAGGGGACGACAGAGGATGAGATGGTTGGATGGCATCACTGACTCGATGAACATGAGTTTGAGCAAGCTCCAGGAGCTGGTGATGGACAGGGAAGGCTGGCAATGCTTTAGTCCATGGAGTCTCAAAGAGTCAAGACACGACTGAGCAAGCTGAACTGAACTGAACTGAGGTCATAAGGGGTCTTCCCTGGTGGCTTATTCCATGAAGAATCTGCCTGCAATGCAGGAGACTTGGTTGGGGCTTCCCAGGTGGCACTAGTGGTAAGGAACCCACCTGCCAATGCAGGAGACGTAACAGACAAAGGTTCGAGGGTTGGGAAGATCCCCTGGAGGCCATGGCAACCCACTCCAGTATTCTTGCCTGGAGAATCCCATAGACAGAGGAGCCTGGCAGGCTACAGTCCATAGGGTTGCAAAGAGTCAGACATGACTGAAGCGACTTAGCATGCACACCCATGAGGTCATAAGAGCAGGGTCCTCATGCTAAGATTGGCGCCCTTACAAGGACAACTGAAAGCTTGCTCACGTGTGCTCTCAACCTCTATCATGTGAGAATATAGTGAGAACAGGCCGTGGAAGAGATCTCTCACCACATCAGAAACAATGCAAGCACCATGATCTGGGACTTCTAGACTCTAGAACTGTGAGAAAATAAACTTGTTTTAAGCCACCCAATCTATGGGATTTTGCCATGGCAACACAAACTATCACTACAGATTTTAGTATTGAGAACCGGAGCATAGCTTTAAGGAATACCTAAAATGGGCAAGAAGCTTTGGGACAGTAATGGAGGCTGAAAGAGTTTGGAGGTGGCAAGCTAGAAATATGGATATTAAAGGTGATTCTGGTAAGATTTCAAACAGAAATAAGGAATGTGTTATCAGGAACTGGAGAAAAGATGACCCTTGTTATAACATGGCAGGACACAGGCTTTATGGAATTTAGAACTTGCAGGTAATGAAACTGGCTGTTTAGCTGGGGAGTCTAAGCAAAGTACTGAAGAAGTGGCTTGGTTCCTTATTTAATAGTAAAATGCAAAATGAAGTACATGAATTGAAGAAGAAATTGATAATCAAAAAGGAACCAGAACCTAAACATTTGGAAAATTCTCAGCCGATCCATATTGCAAAAAAGTAGACAACATGTTCTGAAGAGGACATCAGGGGTGTGGCTGGACCATCACTCCATGAAAAGCTTATGGAATTATAAGAGCAGAAACATCGCTAGTTTGAACTGTCAGGGGCAGAGACAGGACAAAATGAAGGAAGGCTGACTTCTTGGATTTGACAGAACTTGAGAGCTGTTTTGCTGCAAACATCAGGTATTCTTTAAGAAGGAGGAAAACTAAACATGAGGGCTATTCAGAGGCCATCAAGACTACTGCCTCATTTTCAACAGGTCAGATGGCCTCTGGCCAGAGTTCAGGGGCAAAACCCCCACATAGAGCTGTGGGGTGATACTGCCATGCCAGCAGGGCTGGAAGGCAGAGTATCAAACCAAAAAGGTTTAATATCAACCCTTAAGATCTAGTGGAATTTACCTTGCTAGGCTTTGGACTTCTTGGGACCCATCACTCCGCTTTTCCTCCTGATTTCTCCCTTTAGAATGTCTATTCTATCATTGTCCTGTCACTGTATTTTGGAAACACGTGTCAGGTTTCACATGTTCACAGCCAAATTGTACCTGGGGACTTCCCTGATGGTCCAGTGGTTAAGAATCTGCCTTGCAGTGCAGGAAACAGGGGTCGACCCCTGGTCAGGGAACTAAGATCCTACATGCTGCAGAGCTACTGAGCCTGCACGCCACAACTAGAGAGTTCATGCACTGCAGTGAAGATCCCATGTGCCACAACTAAGACCCAATGTGGCCAAATAAATAAAATTTTAAAATTGTATTTGGAATCCCACATGTGTCTAATTTAGATGATATCTTTTAAAATATTTATTTATTTAGCCCTGTTGGGTCTTAGTTGCGACACATGGGCTTACTTGCCCCATGGCGTGTGGTATCTTAGTTCCCCAACCAGGGACTGAACCCACATATACTGCATTGGAAGGCAGGTTCTTAACCACTGGACCACGAGGGAAGCCTCAAGAGGATATTTTAATGAGACTATGTACTTTACAGTTGATGCTGGAATGAGTTGGGGCTGTTGGGATGACTATACATATTCTGTGTGAGAAAGACATGAATTTGGGGGGACCAGGGGCAGAATGCTATGGACTGATTGTGTTCTCTCAAAATTCATATGCTGAAGCCCTACTATTTGGGGACAGGACTTTTAGGAGGTAATTAATGTTAAATGAGGTTATAAGAGTGGATTTTTCATACGAATGGTGGCCATATAAGACAAGGAAGAGAGAATGATCTTTCTCCACACACATCCACCTAGGAAAATCTTTGTAAGCACACTGTAAGAAGGAGCTGTCTGCAAGCAAGGGAGACAGCCCTCACCAGAACCAGACCATGCTAGGACACTGTGAAAAACCATGAGAAAATTCTGTTGTGTAATTCAGTGGTATTTTATTATTACAGCCCAGGCAGACTGAGTTTATAACTAGAAAAATAAATATCTTTTCAGCAATAGCAACAATTTTGAAAAGCTATGATATATAAATTTTATTTATAAAGTTGCAAACAAAAGAAATACACTTGGCTTTGTCTATATTCAGAGTCCTACAGTTCTTTTAAAGTACAGTGTCATAATGCTTTATAAAATGAGTTCTTACAGTATCCGATGCCTGGTAACACTGATAATTATCACTTAACAACCCCTTTACTCTCCTAATGTTATGATTTGAATAGACAGAATATAAAATGACAAGTAAATTTTTACAATGACTGCATTAATTATAATAAAAATATATGCCTTAAAGTACTCCAAAATAAGATAGCTACACTTGGTTATCCTAAAGTAATCAATTGAAATTAGTCTTAGATAATTAGGATGCCCATAAACCTGATTTTCCTGGGATAGTCCTGATTTATGTCCTGGTATAATGGCTAGCAGAGCCTTCTTTTGCTTCTTAAAAAGTCTTTGCAAACTATAGTTAAGATTGTGTATAATCAATTACAGAATAATTACATGTTTAAAATTTTATGAATTTAGTGTTCAGTCTGGGACAGGACATACCAACTGTCACTAAAATCTGGAAAATATGGTTGTCACATTATATAATATTCAATCACTTAAATAATTTTCTTCTCTAGGAGTCAAAGTAAATCTTGTAAATGAATTAAGAAGTACTAAGACAAAAAAAAAAAAAGTACTAAGACAAACCAGGTACCAAAACATTTTTAGATTTTGAAACCACTCAAGAATTCAGATTTTTAATTTATTCAAGCAGTGTTAAGATTATTCAAAGGAAAATGTCAATACACCTAGAACTGGATCACATCATGTTTCAAAAATACAGAAATAAATGACTGTGAGCTTATCAACCTGAATATACTGGAAGATGTAGGTTCCCAGTCAATGTTCTAGATGGGATAACAACTTCTAAGTCTTTCAACATTATAAAATAACATTAAAAAATGAACCAATGACTTCAATTTTAGGATTGAGGTCACTAAAATCAGAGTGGTCATCAAAAATTTGTATCCTACCAATCAACTGGATGTAATAATATGCTGACTCATGGTGCTGGCTTTTCTTTATAGAAATAGGTCATTTTTAAGAGTTATCAAAGCTACATTTAAAGAGAAGAGCACAATGGTAGTGTGAAAAAAATCTTTTCTTCCTAGAAATGTTTAGGCAACTGGCAAAGAAACGAGGGAAAAAAACAGTCTGAATAATAAATTCAGATTAGCCACATGAGATCAGCTTTCCACATTTGCAAAACACAGTACCTGTAATATCTCTACTCAATGTTATTAACAATGAAAACAGGGTCACATATAACTATAGAACAATGCTTAATTTAGAAGAACTCCTTTAGAGAATCATATTTGTTAAGTAGTTTCACTTAGTATAGACCTGATTTGTTCATTCACCATTCACTTAATATATAGACCTAATTCATTCACACCATAGTGTTTATACTCTAAAGTAAGAGTCTACTACTTGTAAACATTGCATCTTTCATAGCATCAATACACATGTATACTTTGAGACTAGTCTTTGGATTCCTGTTCTTCCTCTGAGTCCCGTGATCGCTTCCGGGAATTCAATGAACCTTCTGTTTGCAATGAATATGCAGTAGCAACAATAGCATCTCTAAATCCCTGGGGCTGCAAGATGAAAAAGTATACAAGTATGCTTTAAGAACATCTAAAATAACAACTGGTCTTCCAAATACTTTAAAGTAATAAGAGAGCTACTTTATTCTTGGGATAGAAGTTATCAACCACTGTGAGTGAAGAGGATAAACCTCAAAGACAGGTGTCCAAGCCAGGACTATACTATTTTTATCTAGAGTCTCTTATGTATTTACTTATATATACACATATGCAGAAATAATAGTGCATTATAAAAATAATCTCTAAAGGTCAATCCTAACAAACTTTATGGTAGCTTTACTGGAAGAAATGAAAGGAAGTATCCCACATGCCACAAGGCATGGCTGAAAAAAAATCTTTAATATCCTGACATTACCCAGGACATGGAACACACTACCCTACAAATAAGCATTTCCTCTGTTCTTAAGAATAAATTTCAGTTCAATTGTGACTAGAGTATTCTTTATATATACTACTATTTGGGGGATAATGTTCTAAACATCAAAATCTGTCCTCAAATATGTTCACTGCCTACAGAAGTTAACAGAAGCAATTTGTAAATGCTTTCTTCAAATAATTACTGCCCACTAATACCAAAATCCCACTCTAATCAAGTAATACTGACTGTGATCTGAAATGGTACTGTAGATTCCTTCTGGCTTGGTGATTTGTACAATGTCGCCAACCTGCTTAGAGAAAAATAAATATACACAAACACATGTCTTAATTAGTTCAGATGACTGAGTTCATAATTTATAGTTTTTCATTATAATTCTATTATTTTGTTGTCTAAGAACACACAAAGAAATATAAAAAATACTTCCTTAAAACAATAACTATATATATAATATATATAATAACTATTATATATAATAATAAAATTGTTTGCATAACTGAAATTTTAAAACAACCTAAAAAGACAATGACTAATTAAAATAAATCATTTTATGAATGACAAGATATTATTTACACGTAAAATAAGGTGGAAGAAAATATTTAATGAGATGGGAAAATATTAATAATACACAAAGTATAAGTTATACTGTATGATCCCACATTTATGAGTAAGCTTGCATACATATTTTATACAGAAAAATTACTAGAAGACTACAACCACAAAGTGAAGTTGCTATTACAAGGTGAAGGTTATTTTTTTGTTTATCTATATCTTTCAAACTTTCTACAGTAATTGTGTATTTTTTATGTATGAGAAGCATTAACACATACTCATTATACTAATACAATCAATCTAGGAAAACACATTCTTTCAAAATGAATATGTTCAGAAAAATCATTGTTATAACAGGACAAGGTCTGATTAGGTACAATTTTATTGTGTACTCTAAAACTGAAAGCTCAAAGTGGTTGAGAAACAAAATTCTAAATTCTTATTACCTATACTCAAATACTATAATAGCAACAAATATAGCTGACCCTTGAACAATGAAAGGTTAGGCATACCAATCCTGCAATCAAAAACCTGAATGTGCACGCATGCTAAGTTGCTTCAGTGGTGTCCAACTCTTTGCGACCCTATGGACCATAGCCTGCCAGGCTCCTCTGTCCATGGGATTCTCCAGGGAAGAATACTAGAGTAGGTTGCCATGCCCACCTCTAGAGGATCTTCCCAACCCAAGGATCAAACCGGAGTCTCTTATGTTTCCTGCTTTGGCAGGCAAATTCTTTACCACTAGTGCCACCTGGGAAACCCCCAAAATCCAAATACTCTGCTTCAAAAACAAAGGAATTGATTGATTTATCCAAGAACAGGAAGGTGAGAGAGACTTAGGACTCAACTCCAGTTCTTTTAATTCCACATATTGTGATCTCACTGGCTTGCCTCATAGCTCAGTTGCTAAAGAATTGGCCTGCCAAGCAGGAGACCCAGGTTCGATCCTAGGTCAGGAAGATCCATGGCAACCCACTCCAGTATTCCTGCCTGGAGAATCCCATGGACCGAGGAGCCTGGCAGGCTACAGTCCATGGGGTCACAAGAGTCAGACACAACTTAGTGACTAAACCACCACTACCAAAATGAAAATACAAAAACTATATTTATTGAAAAAAATACATCTATAAGTGGACCCACGCAATTCAAATTCCTGTTCATGGGTCAACTTTACAAGAAAAACTTTTAAAGTGTCTTTTAAAAATTACTTTAGAACTGATATAACTTATTCACAAAAGCTAAAGGTAGAAGCTACAGCTCAAGTGTTTGACAGATGACTGGATAAACAAAATGTGGTATATACATACCATGGAATATTAGTCTTAAAAAGGAAAGAAATTCTAACATTTGCTGCAATGAACCTTGAAGACATTACACCAAGTCAAATAAAGCCAGTCACAACAGGAACAATATTGTATGCTTCCGCTTATATTAATGAGTGCCTAGACTAGTCAGATTCACAGAGACAGAAGGTAGCACGGTGGTTGCCAGAGGCTGGTGTGGGGGGAGAATAGGTAGTTACTATTTAATAGGCATGGAGTTTCAGTATGGAAAGATGAAAAAGTTCTGGAGATGGATGGTGGGATAGTTGTACAATAATATGAATGTACTTCATGCCACTGAATTATACACTTACAGGGTTAAAATGGTAAATTTTATGTTATAATACTGTAACACAATTTTTAAAAACTGATGTAACTGTACACAATGAAGATGCTAAGTTAAGAGAAAAATCAGACTCTCTTAAAAGATTATTTGTTTACATATAATGTTAATTTGTTTTCAAAGATAATTTATGAAGGCCATTTTTGTTTATGATCTGTTATTCTCTGTTTTGAAACTGCCCTGCTCCTCAGGCATAATTCAAAAAAGAAGCAATCAAAGACCATCATCCACTCAATAGTTTTTAGGTTTGTTCTTTCAGGATGAAAACAAGAATTCAAAATGTCATCTTTGTAATTGCAACTGTATGCATAAATAAAATAACTGCAAAGTAATATGTAACATAAGAATGTTATGGGTTTTTTTAATTTATTTTAATTGGAGGTTAATTAATTTACAATATTGTATTGGTTTTGCCATATATCAACATGAATCCGCCACGGGTGTACACGTGCTCCCCATCCTGAATACACATGCTCCCCATCCTGAAAGAATGTTATGTTAAGGAGTTATGTTCTGTTAGTTGTGTTAGGGAGTGAAATCATCAACTTTTATGATGCTTTAGGGTTGACTGTCTATCTTTAATGCAAAATGAAACAGGAAAAATAGAGGCACCTCCTTAAAATTAAAAAAATCACACATTTTGATCCAATAAAACAAAAATTAGCTAATCTTCTGAAAAATGAGTATCTAAATCACCTCATATCACCATATGTCCAAAAAGGTACCCAGTATATCCGATTTTCCTGAGAAAATTATTAAAAAGGAAATAAGCTTTTAAGAAGAATTTACAAGTTTATTAAGAATCCTAAAGTCAAAGGGACATTACGTATTCAGATGGAAAAATCTTCCTCGAATTTCTAGGTAAAAACAAAATTTATTTCATGTCTGCATCTCAAGATATCTTTTTAAACAACAAACTAAACTGAAGAATCACTTGGCTCGTGGCCCCAGCTGAGATGAAGCTTAACATATGGCTGAACTGCATAGTTTAGGTCAGGAAGAAACAAGACAGAAGCACAGTTTGTGCTCTAAAGCTGAGACACATATGAAACAGTGTGTGGGGGTGTTGATGTATTACTCCACTCCACCACCAGATCTTCTTGGCAAAGCACGGTATAATTCTGAACAATCTTGGCCTCATATTATCATGAATATGCAAATTGGAGGAAAACCCACACAATATACAGGACAGAGACAAAAGTATTTCTTTTAATAACTGTTGAAATGTTATTCTGTTACAAGTCAAAGGCTAAAAATCCTGGTGAAGAACAGGGACTGGGGCATGAGATGGGACACTGAAGTTCAATCTCAGTATAAATCTGGCTAGTCAAGGTTTTCATTTTTCTGCTCAGACTAGAAGTGTTCATTTTTATAAACTATTTTCCCCCAGCATAAATTTCTATTTCGATCCTTTCAAGACACACTATATTTTAAAAAGCATACAAAATTTCATGCAACTTTAATAACTTAAAGATATCTAATTTCAAACAATGAAGAATAAAACAATGTTGATTTTATTAGATGAAGTCAACTACTTCTAATTATAAAAAAGTATGCATACTACTTATCATATATCCACAGCCTAGGGAAAAAAGCAGTTTGGAAAAAAAGGTTTTTACCTAAAAAGGAGGATAAGATATACCTTCAGATTCACTAGCAATCAATGCAGTAATATAATTACTTTCAAGAAACAGCAATTATAGGAGAAAAGGAATGGACTCTTATAAAGCCATCTATAAAATGTGGATACTGTATCTATGTCATAGTTATTTGTGAAATAAAATGAAATTTTATGTATATACACACAAAGAGTACTTAGCACAATGAAGAACAGTTAATATTCAAAAAATGGTAGCTGCTATTTACTATGTTTTAATCTTCCTGGGCCTTGATCTTCTCACTGTTAATGATAATAGGTATAGAGCCTTCAAAGAGTTACTGAAGGACTCACAGACATAGAGAACAAATGAGTGGTTACCAGTGGGGAGGGGGAGAACAGCAGTATAGGAATAGGGGATTAAGAGGTACAAACTATTATGTATAAAATAAGCTACAAGGATATCCTGTACAATACAACAAATATAGCCAATATTTTATAATAACTTTAAATGGAGCATAACCTTTTAAAAATTTTGAATCATTATATTGTATACCTGTAACATATAATATTGTATATCAACTATAGTTGAATTTGGTTAAAAAGAGATATTGAATGGATTATATGCAATGCTGTATATAAGGTGCACAGTTAAATACCTAGCACAAGCAAGCACTCATTAAAACAATATAAGACATAGGAAAAACATTCATAGAGCAGTAGATTTCCCCTAAATCTATCTATTCAATGTCAGCGTTCTACACCACTAATTTCTTGGGAAGGATTAGTAAGAGGCTGAAGTCATAAAATGGTTAACTCTGAAGAAAGTAAGCATGATTTTCCGACCAATGCTTCTACGATTTGACAAAGGGAAACTTCTTCTGATGAGTGTATAAACAGATGAAAGAAACGAAGAAAAAGATGAAAGAAGTATTTTTCTTTACTCCTATTTTTCTCACTTCTTAGATGTATTCTGTTATTGAGTATTTAATACTAGAATAGTAGAAGAAGACCACTATAGTACACTTGCTCAGGAGGAATTTCTAAAAACATTTAAATAGTGAGATGTACTTTACAGAAAACCTCAATCTGGAAAAATATAAACAATACGTTCAAAAGACTCTCATCTGGAGAACTGTTGCCAAATCTTTACAATAGGGTTTGTCGCTGAGAAAAGAACTGCTTTTGTGAATCCAGTATACAATGACTTATTTATAGAGTTGGGGGGATGGGAGTCAATGGTAAAACACTATGCATTATGGGGGGGGAAAGTTACCTGAAGTCTTTGGAAATGCCATCGGTTTTTTTTTGGTGGCAGATACATGTTTTAATTCATATTATCATATAAAATAAAGTCATATTATAAATTCGTGGCTATATGAAACTTTTAGTATTTTATTCATTTTCATAGTTTTACAGTATTAGTAAAAATAATGACCATTATAAATAAGTATAAAATGGAAGTTCATGAAAAAATAACCCCAAGTCTTCCTTGACTCCCACCCTCCCACCAAAAAACTAGCTAGTATATGGCAAATATCCTTTTCACATATTATCTTTAGGCATATATTCACTTTGTAGTGGTGGATGGTTTAGTCACTAAGTCGTGTCTGACTCTTGTGATCCCATGGACTGTAGCCTGCCAGGCTCCTCTGTCCATGGTGTTTTCCAAGCAAGATTACTGGAGCGGGTTGCCAATTCCTTCTCCAGGGAAATGCCATCTTTAAAAGCAACACAAACTGCATGAACTAGTTACAAAAGATGTACAGAAATGTAATTAGTTCTGCTATGAGCTCAGGGTCAGTAAGACCTAACTTGGTCAGGCTTGATTTTTTTCACTTTGTACAAGAATGAAGAAATGCAGATAAAGAAATAGTATATCTGACCAAACCCAGTATGTGTTAAAGCAATCTTTTCTTTATCCACATGCTGTCTCAATTTCCCCATTTTACTGGAGCATTCCCAAACCAAGTTTTCTTGGTTATACCAATTAATTTCAAAGCAGAAAGGCTAGCATAATTCTGACATTTCTAGGCTCCATAGCTTTCAATTGCCTATTTTGAAGAAAATGAAAAGTGGTTTGTTCACTTGCTTAGTAGCTTTAAAAACAAACACAAAGGTTTCATGCTGCCATAGTTTTATTTTCAAGAACAATACTTGTGAAAGGTATAACAAAAGTAGGGTAGGGAAATATAAAAGAAAACAAAAATAGACACATTTTCATACAAGAAATATATTAAGAAACTAAGAAAAACCATCCTATTTTCCACATAAATTAAAGTCCTAAAGCTAACCTCAGAAGTTTTCCTTTTGTCCTGATTTTACTCTTCTTTCAATCCGTTCCAGGAACACAGAGTACTCAGATCCCTCTGCACGGTTAATAAATGGTACTTGATTTCAAAGAGCTTTAGAAGGTGGCACTCTTTGGCCACCTACTCATTTCAGGTGCACCCCATGGTTTAAATATTCCAAAGAACTTCCTATATAGCTAACTGTGCAGTATAACAACATGTTTTTATGCCTGCTTTGGGAGAAGGCAACAGAAGCTTTAGTTCACGGGGCACTGTAGAGCTCATCTAGCTCTAAGGAACTGATAAATGTTCAGTGTAATTTACCCAATATTTAGAATTACTAACCTGTTTCTATACTAACCTTTGCTTTTGGTCCCAGTGAAAGATAAGCCGTATTGTAGCAGCATGTCCCCAACTTTCCCCTGAGGGAAAAAGAACAGGATAACTGACTAGAGTGTAAGTCTCTGAGAACGCCTCTGACCAAAAGCAATTTTTCTTTACTCAATTTAACATAATGAAAGTATATCTGGTTTCAAAAAACCAGGTTTTGGCTAACATTCTGAAATTAATTGATTTTTACCTATCTGTGGAAATACTGGAGAGCATTATCACTACCCTCTTCTTGCTTTCAGAAAACTTTATTGAGTCAATCCATTTGTCAATCTTCCTTATCAACAGGCTTACTGACATATTTTGACCACCAGTAGAAAAGCAAAACCTCTGACAGAATATTTTTAAAGATTTTAGTAGAGACAAATCTTGAAGCACTGTGTCCTAATAAAACCATGAGTAAAAATTTGGAAAACTCAGCAGTGGCCACAAGACTGGAAAAGTTCAGTTTTCATTCCAATCCCAAAGAAAGGCAAAGCCAAAGAATGCTCAAACTACCACACAATTGAACTCATCTCACACGCTAGTAAAGTAATGCTCAAAATTCTCCAAGCCAGGCTTCAGCAATACGTGAACCGTGAACTTCCAGATGTTCAAGCTGGTTTTAGAAAAGGCAGAGGAACCAGAGATCAAATTGCCAACATCCGCTGGATCATGGAAAAAGCAAGAGAGTCCCAGAAAAACATCTATTTCTGCTTTATTGACTATGCCAAAGCCTTTGACTGTATGGATCACAATAAACTGTGGAAAATTCTGAAAGAGATGGGAATACCAGACCACCTGACCTGCCTCTTGAGAAATCTGTATGCAGGTCAGAAAGCAACAGTTAGAACTGGACATGGAACAACAGACTGGTTCCAAATAGGAAAAGGAGTACGTCAAGGCTGCATATTACCACCCTGCTTATTTAACTTATGTGCAGAGTACATCATGAGAAATGCTGGGCTGGAAGAAGCACAAGCTGGAATCAAGATTGCTGGGAGAAATATCAATAACCTCAGATATGCAGGTGACACCACCCTTATGGCAGAAAGTGAAAAGGAACTAAAAAGCCTCTTGATGAAAGAGGAGAGTGAAAAATTTGGCTTAAAGCTCAACATTCAGAAAACAAAGATCATGGCATCTGGTCCCATCACTTCATGGGAAATAAATGGGGAAACAGTGAAAACAGTGTCAGACTTTATTTTTTTGGGCTCCAAAACCACTGCAGATGGTGACCGCAGCCATGAAATTAAAAGACCCTTACTCCTTGGAAGAGGAGTTATGATCAACCTAGATAGCATATTGAAAAGCAGAGACATTACTTTGCCAACAAAGGTCCATCTAGTCAAGGCTATGGTTTTTCCAATAGTCATGTATGGATGTGAGTTGGACTGTGAAGAAAGCTGAGGGCCGAAGAATTGATGCTTTAGAACTGTGGTGTTGGAGAAGACTCTTGAGAGTCCCTTGGACTGCAAGGAGATCCAACCAGTCCATCCTAAAGGAGATCAGCCCTGGGTGTTGTTTGGAAGGAATGATGCTGAAGCTGAAACTCCAGTACTTTGGCCACCTCATGCAAAGAGTTGACTCATTGGAAAAGACTCTGATGCTGGGAGGGATTGGAGGCAGGAGGAAAAGGAGACGACAGAGGATGAGATGGCTGGATGGCATCACTGACTCAATGGACGTGAGTTTGAGTGAACTCCGGGAGTTGGTGATGGACAGTGAGGCCTGGCGTGCTGCGATTCATGGGGTCGCAGAGTCAGACACGACTGAGCGACTGAACTGAACAGTCGGTTCAGTTAGAAACAGAGTTATAACCTTATTCGTAATAGTGTGATTTGTATTTAAAATGGATTCACCCCTTCTCCTGCTTACGAGTCTGTGATTTCTGAGAACAAGAATCATCTTATGAATATTTATACACTATGGACCTGACACAAGAGTTGCCAGAGAGTAGATGCTCAATAAATGTTAAACAATTGAAAGGATGAGTCAGTATCTCAGGGCACTGTGTTCCACGCTAAGATTTATCAGCAAATAAGAGAGAGTCTTCTCTGCTTTCTTGGAACTTACAATACTCAATAAGCATCACACCAAAGAGAGAGAAAAAAATGAATTTAACTACAAATTTTGTATTAATTGCCTACCCAGTGCAGGAACCAGCAAGGCCTGATTTCTATCAAACTTTGTTGTCATCTGATTGGTTAAAATTACCTACAAAAGCAAAATGTGAGAATATTAGGTGAGTCTCCCCCCAAAATTACAAGGTCTAAAGACATCATGTGTAAAAACTTAATAACTAGGAGCACTGGAAACAAGGGAATGTGTATTCTTTATCACTATTTCCTCTCTAGAATATATTTATTTAAAGGAATATAAAATCCTTAATAAATCTCTGGCAGTCCAGTAGTTAAGACTTCATGCTTTCAATGCAGTTTGGCCACGGGTTTGATCCTTGGTGGGGGAACTAAGATCCCACATGCTGCATGGTGTGCCCAAATTAAAAAATAAAATCCTTAATAAAATTAACTTAGTGTTTATACTGTTAGGGGAGAGACAATATAATCATTTACGATTTTACAGGAATAAAAAAAGAAACTGAGGCAAAGAATGAGGAGAGACCTAAAATCATATAGAGAGCACAGTATAATTAAAAGAACTAGGAAAGAATAAAATCCAATAACAGATCAAATGACCCCAAATTATAACTATACTAGACTGCTCAGATAATAGAGATACAGGTATTGTCTTACTCATAGATGGCCTCAAGGCTAATGATATTGCTAATTCTTTTACATATAGTGGCCTACAGAAAAGATAATGTATTTAAAAAGGTAGCAATTTTATTTTTTTGGTGTATTTAGTTTTTGGCTGCACCACGTAGCATATAGGGATCTTAGTTCCTCAACCAGGAATCAAATCTGTGCCCCCTGCAGTGGAATCTCAATTCTTAACCAACGGACCACCAGGGAAGTCCCACAAGATAGCAATTTGAAAGCAGAGACAAAAAGTGTTTAAGGCTAACTGAACACAGTAAAAGTCAGATTATCTGGCACCTTCTCATCGAAAATTCTCCAGAAACGGTTATTTTAAATACTGTTCCAATATAGATCTTCTCTCCAGAAATAAGACAGATACTACTACAAGCTGAAACTGGTAAAGAACTTCTAAAAAAGCAATGAGAAAAGATCTAAAAAAGCCACCAATTCTTTAAGAAAACTGAGGAAGAAAAGGCTATTTGGCTGTTCCCACCGTAGTGATCAATACCATAAAATTTTCATCTACAAAGGAGAAATCTGTGATCTAGATTTCAGGCAGGCACAAACTGGATGACAACAACTTCCTCTAGTCTCTCTCCTCTGAATGCCACAGTGGTTTTCCCGTGTGTTACCTTACTCCAGGAGGATAAGCTAAGTAGGAACTTAAATTGGTAATTAACTGAAATATGTCTAACTGGCATCTACAACACGTAATACTCTTTACATACTACCAAGTGTTTCATCTTTAGCAAGTGGGATATTTACTTACACCAACACCTTTTGATTAAAGGTGCACTATTCAATTCTGTAGCCATTAGCCATATAGCTTTTAAAAACTAAATTAATTAAAACTAGAAATTCAGTTCTTCCACAGCATTAGCCACATTTGAAGTGCTCAACAACCATGCAACTATTATATCAGACTGAGCATTTTTTCTTTACAGAAAGTTCAGACAACATTGCTTTACAGACTATTACACATCTTACACATTATCCACTACACACCTTGAGGCAAATGTAAATAGACATACTGGCTTACCAGTTGTTCAACATCCCAAAATCAGAATTTGCATCACTAGAAAATATTTATAAAATAATTAATACTCTTTCTGCAAATGTTGGGTTTACCATGATATAAATGAAAGTTATTGCGTAATTACTCCAAGCTCTTAAAGAATGAGTCCTGGGACCTCCCTGGTGGACTAGTGGTCAGGATTCTAGGCTTTCCTGCAAACTGTGATGGATGGTGCCAAAAAAAAAAAAAAAAAAAAATGCATCTTAAAGTAGTGAAGTAACAATCACTTTGAAATTATGAACTTCAGTGCTTTAAGGATACTTCTGCTGTCCAAATGTCCTTAAATGAATGAACAGATAAACAAAATACGGTATACAAATAAAATGCAAAATTATTCAGTCATAAAAAGCATACTGATACATGCTACAACATGGATGAACCTTGAGAATATTATGCTAAGTGAAAGAAGCCAGACATAAAAGACCATATATTGTATGAATTTATATAAAATATCCAAAGACGACAAATCCATAGAGACAGCAGACTAGTGGTTGTTAGTGGCTATAGGGAGGGTGCGATGGGGACTGATGGTGAACGGGTATGAAAGTTCTTTTTGGGGTGGTGGAAATGTTCTAAAATTAGATAGCTGTGATGGTTGTACAGTTCTGAATACACCAAAATGCACTGAGCTACACTTTAAAATGGTAAATCTTATGGTTTATTAACTATATCTAATAGGGCTGTTAAAATTTTTTCTGCTAAAAAATAAATGTATCTCTAAAAGGTGAACTATACCTCAAGAAAAAAAGTCTATCTTATATTTTAGCCACACACACAAAAAAGTATAATTGGAATCTAATCAGGAGGAAACATCACAGAAACCCAAACTGCAGAGATATTCTCTAAAAGTCCTGGCTTGTATTCTTAAAACAGCAATAGCACAAAAGTAAAGAAAGGCAACTAAAGAGATATGACAAGTTAAAAGCAATATGTGATTCCAGCTGGCAAAATGAACTGGGGAAAAAATTGTTATGAAGGACATAACTGAGATAAGTGACTGAACTAAAATATGGATTAAATATTAAAGTGCAATATAATATTAAATGTCCTCAATTTGATAACTATACTCTGGATACCGTATGAGACTGTTCTCATTCTTAGGAAATATACACTGAAGTATTATTAGACAAACGGATATGATGTGTGCATACATTTTAAACAGTTCAGAAAAATATACACATAAACTGTGTGTGTGTGTATCTGTGTCTGTGTGTGTGTACAGAAAGAGAGTGGGGAGAGAGAATAAGAATGAAAAAGCAAATCTTGGGAAATGTTATATAGGAATTCTTTATACTATCCAAATCAGCAAAATAAATTTTATCTTTTCCCCACTGAACTATAAACAACAAAAAAAAGAATTCCCATTCATTGATGTACAGAACATACTTTGGAATACACTTTCTGGGAGCATTTTGCTAATATATAACAAAAGGTTTAAAAATAGAGATATCCCGTTTGGCTTAATATTTTCACAAGTAATTGGACACATGGACACAGAAGCATATATTAAGTTGTTGACTCTAAACAACGGGTGACATTTCATGTTGTTTAGACTACTCTTTTTTTCGCAGTGGTGGCAGTGGGGAGCTGCACTTCACAGCTGGCAGCACCTCAGTAACCTGACCAAGGACTGAACCTGAGCCATGGCAATGAAAGCCTGGAACCCTAATCACTAAGACACCAGGGAACTCCCTAGATTACTTTTTTAATCAGAAAAGATGAAGCTCTGTTAAAAAACAAAAGCAAAAACCTAAGGAACTATACAACCCATTATCCTTGAGTGCCCCCTACTGGGGACTCTTCGCTGATACTGCTGCTGCTGCTAAGTTGCTTCAGTCATGTTGGACTCTGTGCGACCCCACTGACGGCAGCCCATCAGGCTCCCCCGTCCCTGGGATTCTCCAGGCAAGAACACTGGCATGGGTTGCCATTTCCTTCTCCCGTGCATGAAAGTGAAAAGTGAAAGTGAAGTTGCTCAGTCACGTCTGACTCCTAGCAACCCCATGGACTGCAGCCTACCAGGCTCCTCTGTCCATGGGACTTTCCAGACAAGAGTACTGGAGTGGGGTGCCATTGCCTTCTCCATCACTGATACTAACACAATGCTACATTACAAATCGGGCTTCCCAGGTAGCTCAAGGGGTGAAGAACCCGCCTGCCAGTGTAGGAGAAAGGTTTGATCCCTGGGTTGGGAAGATCCCCTGGAGGTGGAAATGGCAACCCTCTTCAGTATTCTTGCCTAAAAAAAAAATCCCTTGGAAAGATAGGCCTGCCTGGTGGGCTAGTTTATGGGGTCACAAAGAGTTGGACACAACTGAACATGCAAGAAATTACAAATTAATGACAAATAATTCAAGACAGGACACCATGTTTTGAGGATATGCAAAAAAGAAAAGAAAAAGAAAAACTCAAAAGAAAAAATGTACGTTTTGAAGTGATTTTAATGAGGAGTTATTTACAACTTTGTGCTTAGGATTCTAACTGAGGTACAGACAAGAAAATCAAGGTAAGTAGTTTGACCTCCCTTCTCCCTCCCAGACGTGTGTGTGTGTGTGTGTGTGTGTGTGTGTGTGTCAGAGGTGGGATGAAGCTGCAGAGAGGGAAGTGCAAACAGGCAGTTAAAAAAAAAGTTTTTACCTCACTCTTTTTTTATCTCTTTACTTCTGAGCTCATCTTTACCTCTCTCCTCACATTACATATCTGGAAGAGTTAGTTTCTCCTCTAAATATTTAGGCTGTTTACACAATTTTTTTACCCATCCGAGTGTGTGATTCTACATTATGTATTAATCAAAGGCTCAAGAATAAAAGAAAAATGGCAATGTTGGAAGAGCTTACCTGAGAACATCAAGTATATTACAAAGAAAACAATGTAATTATCAAAGGTGGCATTTCTTTACCAAAGTCCATTTTTATAATTCAGCATTTTAATTATGCTTTTTACTTTCCAGGAAAACTGATACACAACACTCCGACTAGATTTAATTTGTCTTACAGAAACCAAACTGAAACAAAACTACATTCACAATTGTATACTGGGGCTTCCCTGATGGTCCGGTGATTAAGAATCCACCTGCCAATGCAGGGGACACACATTCAACCCCTGGTTTGGGAAGATTCCACATGCTATATGGCAAGTAAGCCAAAATTACTGAGCCAGCACTCTAGAGCCTGCAAGCCACAGGTACTGAAGCCCACGCACTTAGAGCCTGTGCTCTGCAACAAGAGAAGCTACCACAATGACGAGCCCTCACACTGCAATGAAAAGTACCCCTGCTTGTTGCAACTAGGAAAAGCCCATGTGCAGCAACAAAGACAGCCAAAAAAATATATAAATATTAATAAAAAAAGAACTGTATGTCCATATTATTTGCTTTCAGACAAATTTTATATTTTGCTATTTCTAGACTTTAACATTTAATTTCTGGGTTTTTCTGTCATATTGCACAACATGCAAGATCTTAGATACTTGACCAGGAATCAAACCTGTACCCCCTGCACCAGAAAAGTAGAATCCTAAACACTGAACCACCAGGGAATTCCCTACATGTGAACATTTTATATAATCGTGACTTTATAACAAAACTCCCTTTACTAATAATACTTACAGCTAATCTGTGGTTGTTTGCAAGGCTGATCATCTGCTGGGCTAGGCCATTTAATAATCGAGTACGAAGGGACAGGTCATCTAGGTCATGACGAAAAGGAAAAGCGATACCATCCACTATCACTAATCGAACCTAATTACAAAAGAGATAATGATATTAGGTTTGGTATTTAAAATAAAATAATAAATGGCAACCACAAAGCAGAGTCCATTACAGAAAAAAAAGAAACAAAATTTTAAAATCCAGCGTTCTATTTCCTACTCTCCAAAGACTTTATTTTGGTCAGGTAGAAAGCTATTCAGTGCTTTCTGCACTAGTCACCAGAAGTTAGAATAAACTCTAGTTTTATAATTTATCATCTTAAAAAAATAATTCAATAAAAAAAGCAATTACAATTTTCTCATAATTTGCCACTATACCCAGTCTTCACAGAGGTGGACCAATAAAAAACTTTTAAAATCTTAGTAAAATCAATTTTTCAATTAAATGTCAATTTTATAATCAGGATTCTTTTTATGTTAAAAAACAAAGCAAAAAAAAAAAAACCCTCTCAAATATTAAATTATAAAGGTTTTTTCAAATGCTTAATTTTTGGTATATTTTTCTTTAATTTAAAATACACTATAGGGCAACTAACCATTACAGAATTCAGCAAGAGGCAAGTCTGTTTTGAATTCTAATCAACAAAGTTTACTTACAGATGATAAATAAACATTTTCATGATAGTTTCATTTCTAATAGGATCTAAATAATGGCTCCTATGGTGAAGTTAGAATAATATATAACCTAAGATCCAAGAACAAACAGAATCTGGAAACTAATCCAATTGTAAACAAAATATGACAAAATTATATATTTTTATAAGGACTAGACAAAAGGAGAAGCTTTTGTGAAGCACTAAGTAGGCTGTTTTTATATCTTTCATTCATTACTTCAATCAACAAATATTTGACACCTACTATATGCTAGTTACTGTTCCATGCACTGGGGAACAAGAGACAAGATCTTTGATCTTTTGGAGCTCATATTTTAGTGGAGTAAGGGACAATTTATATGCAAACAAATATATGAATAATTTCTTTTTTTAAACTCAATAGATTACAAAAGATATAACTCAGCACCATATGATCCAGCAAGCCCACTCCTGGGCATATATCTGGAGAAAACTGTAATTCAAAAGACACATGCATCCCAGTGTTCATAGCAGCACTATCATAGTAGCCAGGACAAGAAAGCAACAAAAATGTCCATCAACAGATGAGTGGATAAAGAACCTGTGGAGTGTGTATATATGTATGTGTGTGTGTGTACACACACATACATATATATATCCATGCATAATGTATAAACATATACATTCAATGGAATACTACTCAGCCATAAAAAATGAAATAATGCCATGTGCAACAATACAGATGGAACTAGAGATTATCATACTAAGTGAAGTAAGTCAGAAAAAGACAAATATCATATGATACCACTTATATGTATAATCTAAAATATGACACAAATCAACTTACTTACAAAATAGAAACAGACTCACAGACATAGAAAAAAACATGGTTACTAAGGGGGAAAGTAGTGGAGGGATAAATCAAGAGTATGGGATTAGCAGATACAAACTACTATATATAAAAATATTTAAACAACAAGGTCCTACTGTATAGAACAGGGAATTATATTTACTATCCTGTAATAAACCATAAACAATAAACTGTGGAAAATTCTGAAAGAGACGGGAATACCAGACCACCCGACCTGCCTCTTGAGACACCTATATGCAGGTCAGGAAGCAACAGTTAGAACTGGACAAGGAACAACAGACTGGTTCCAAAGAGGAAAAGGAGTACGTCAAGGCTGTATATTGTCACCCTGCTTATTTAACTTATATTGCAGAGTACATCATGAAAAACACTGGGCTGGAAGAAGCACAAGCTGGAATCAAGATTTCTGGGAGAAATATCAATAACCTCACATATGCAGATGACATCACCCTTATGGCAGAAAGTGAAGAACTAAAGAGCCTCTTGATGAAAGTAGAAGAGGAGAGTGAAAAAGTAGGCTTAAAGCTCAACATTCAGAAAACTAAGATCATGGCATCCAGTCCCACCACTTCATGGCAAATAGATGGGGAAACAGTGGAAACAGTGGCTGACTTTATTTTTTGGGCTCCAAAATCACTGCAGATGGTGACTGGAGCCATGAAATTGAAAGACACTTACTCCTTGGAAGAAAAGTTATGACCAACCTAGATAGCATATTCAAAAGCAGAGACATTACTTTGCCAACAAAGGTCCGTCTAGTCAAGGCTATGGTTTTTCCAGTAGTCATGTATGGATGTGAGAGTTGAACTATAAAGAAGGCTGAGTGCCGAAGAACCGATGCTTTCGAACTATGGCGTTGGAGAAGACTCTTGAGAGTCCCTTGGACTGCAAGGAGATTCAACCAGTCCATCCTAAAGGAGATTAGTCCTGAGTGTTCATTGAAAGGACTGATGTTGAAGCTGAAACTCCAATACTTTGGCCACCTGATGCGAAGAGCTGATTCATTTGAAAAGACCTTGATGTTGGGAAAGATAAAGGGCAGGAGGAGAAAGGGATGACAGAGGATGAGATGGTTGGATAGCATCACCAACTCAATGGGCATCAGTTTGGGTAAACTCCAGGAGCTGGTGATGGACAGGGAGGCCTGGCATGCTGTACAGTTCATGTGGTTGCCAAGAGTTGTACATGACTGAGCGACTGAACTGAACTGAATAAACCATAATGGTAAAGAATATCAGAGAGAGTATGTATATATACGTATAACTGAATCACTTTGCTCTACACCAGAAACTAACACAACATTGTAAATCAACTATGTGTCGATTAGAAAAAATATGAAGGACATAATTCAGGAATAGTCAGATGGAACACATGCATAGAGAAGGTATGGGGAAGGGACACAGAGCTTCCACAATCTCTCCCAGAGCCATTCTCCTAGCACTTCCACAGGTTCACCAACTCAGAAGTTGTGAATAAGATACTTTATGATAATGATAGGGCCTATAAAGAAACTCAAACCAGGTGAAATGACAAATAAGTAGGTGGTGAGTAGAGGGAAACTTAGACTAGATGTGAGGAGACATCAATAAGAAGGCAGGCAATAGAACTGACTCCTGGTGGAGAAGGAAATGGCAACCCACTCAGGTACTCTTGCCTGGAGAATCCCTTGGACAGAGAAGCCTGATGGGCTATAGTCCATGGGGTTGCAGAGTCAGACATGACTGAGCGACCAACACACTAAATTGAGGAGATGCTTGATGGTGCAAGGGTACACTTTATCTCTCCCATCTCCTGCAGGAAGCAGGATGGGGCAGGCAGCACCTAGAAGGCAGGATTGCGCCCCCCACCCCCATCCCTTCTGGAAGTCTTAGGGCCTCAGTGCCTGCAACAGCTGGCCTTGGGCAAATAAAAGACTAAGTTGTTTAAAAAAATTAATTAATTATTAAAAAAAAAAAAAAAAGAACTGACTCCTGGATAAGAACCTCTAGGAGAGAAAGACAACTCACATATATTACGAAACAGAAAGTCAAAGGCCCTAAGACACAAATAGGTTTGGTATGTTTAAAGGGTCAGAAAAGTAGTGAGGAGGAGCAATAGGAAATGACAGAAAGGAATAGTGCTGAGGCCAAATGCTACAGCTCTTGAGCCAAGAGCTAAATTTTTAGGAGTTTTACAAATCCATCATCAAATATAGTCATCTGTAACAATTAAACTATACAAATTTATGAGTAAATGAATTATATTAAAATAGGGATAATAAATACTGAAAACTTACCCCTACTACATTTTACTATTATCTATGCTCTTAAGGTTACTTACATCTATTTTACCTTTATAGTGGAAACATAATGATGTGCATGGTTTCTTCTCTACTCCATGTCCAATGACATACTTGAAATCAGCTATGATAGGAGTATTTTCTACATGGAAACCAGCAAGCAAATAAGCTACAGATCAAGATTTGATTTGTTTTGCTGTCCAGACTTCTAATAAAGTGATGGAAAAAATGTCATAATCAGATTGATCTTAAAAATGTGTCCGTAGGGAACAGACTAGTGGTTGCCAAGGGGGAGCAGGATGAGGGAGGGGTGGTCTGGAAGTCTGAGACTGGCAGATGCAAACTATCAACATTATACGTAAGATGAATAAACAACAAGGGCTTACTGTATAGCACAGGGAACTATATTCAATATGCTTTGATAAATCATAATGGAAAAGAATATGAGAAGAATATGTATAAGTGAATCACTGCAGTACAGCAGAAATTAATACATTACAAATCAACTATATGTCAATAAAACTTTTTCTAAATTATTGTGCCTACATCTATTACATTGCGAACTACACAAAAAAATTGAGGAAATAAGCTACTACTTTTGGAAAAGGAATTCAATAACTAGGAGTGATCATTAAATCAAAAGAAGGAAAATACTATATAATTACATGTTTTTGTTCTAGGGTATTTGCAAGGAGTCCCTAATACCAAGGGCATCCAAGGACCTCTCTGCTCAAATCAGAGCAGCTACATATCTAATCTATAATGGAAGAATAGAAATAAGTCTATTTTCCTCTCCACAGTACAGATTTTATTGAAACTGGCCGAATTACAAAGATCTGGACCTTCTGCTAAGTAGTAACTGTTACACTGATGATTCTTCTCCAAGTTTAGAGAGCAAGTTCCTGAATATACTCTGGTGAGTTTCCTTGATATCGCAAAAAGGAGATTATACTGAATAAAGGAAACTCAATGAATGACAGAGTTTGAGAGGGAAAGATAAAACAAGCATTGTCAAAAAACCCAAGCACTGTCATTCAATTCAAGCTGTCATTCTACAGCTGAAATTAAACAGTTACCAATGTGAATTTCTCTTTTTTTTTTTTTTTGGCCTCACCCTGTAGCTTGCAGAATCTTAGCTTCCAAACCAGGGACTGAATGTTAGCTTTCTTAGCAGTGAAAGGGCAGAGCCCTGACCACTGAACTGCCAGGGAATTCCCCAGAAAATAATTTATAACCAGAAATAAATGGTAACTAGAGCTTATCAATGAATGTGGTTAAGCTGCAAGATAAGAGATTAATACACAGAAATGTGCTGCATTTCCATACACTAACAACAAAAGCTGGAAGAAGCACAGGCTGGTATCAAGATTGCCGGGAGAAATATCAATAACCTCAGATATGCAGGTGACACCACCCTTATGGCAGAAAGTGAAGAGGAACTAAAAAGCCTCTTGATGAAAGTGAAAGAGGAGAGTGAAAAAGCTGGCTTAAAGCTCAATATTCAGAAAACGAAGATCATGGCAACTGGTCCCATCACTTCATGGGAAATAGATGGGGAAACAGTGGGAACAGTGTCAGACTTTATTTTTTGGGCTCCAAAATCACTGCAGATGGTGACTGCAGCCATGAAATTAAAAGATGCTTACTCCTTGGAAGGAAAGTTATGACCAACCTAGATAGCATACTGAAAAGCAGAGACATTACTTTGCCAACAAAGGTCCGTCTAGTCAAGGCTATGGTTTTCCCAGTGGTCATGTACGGATGTGAGAGTTGGACTGTGAAGAAGGCTGAGCGCCAAAGAATTAATGCTTTTGAACTGTGGTGTTGGAGAAGACTCTTGAGAGTCCCTTGGACTGCAAGGAGATCCAACCAGTCCATTCTAAAGGAGATTAGCCCCGGGATTTCTTTGGAAGGAATGATGCTAAAGCTGAAACTCCAGTACTTTGGCCACCTCATGCGAAGAGCTGACTCACTGGAAAAGACTCTGATGCTGGGAGGATTGGGGGCAGGAGGAAAAGGGGATGACAGAGGATGAGATGGCTGGATGGCATCACTGACTCGATGGACGTGAGTTTGAGTGAACTCCGGGAGTTGATGATGGACAAGAAGGCCTGGCGTGCTGCGATTCATGTGGTCGCAAAGAGTCGGACACAACTGAGCGACTGAACTGAACTGAACAACAAAAGATCAGAAAGAGAAACTAAGGAAATAATCCTATTTGCTGTCTCATCAAAAGAATAAAATATATAATAATAAACCTACCTAAGGAGGAAAAAGATGTGTATTCTAAAAACTATAAAATGTTAATGAAAGAAACTGAAGATGTCACAGATGGAAAGATATATCATGTTCTTAGACTGGAAGAATCAGTATTGTCAAAATGACTATACTATCCAAGGTAATCTATAGATGCAATGCAATTCCTATCAAATTACCAAGGGCATTTTTCACAGATCTAGAAGGGAAAATTTTTAATTTGTAAGGAAACACAAAAGGCCTCAAATAACCATAGCAATCTTAAGGAAAACAGAGCTGGAGGAATCAGGCTCCATAACTTCTGACTCTACTATAATGGTACAGTAATCAAAAACGTGTGGTGCTAACACAAAGACAGGCTTATAGATCAATGGAACAGGACAGAAAGCTCAGAAATAAACCCATGCACCTACGACCAATTAATCTACCACAGAGGAGGCAAGAGTATTCAATGAAGAAAAGACAGTCTTGTCAATAAGTGGTGCTGGGGAAAGCTGGACAGCTACATGTAAAAGAATGAAATTAGAACATTCTCTAACATCACACACAAAAATAAACTCCAAATGGATTAAAGATCTAAATGTAAGACCAGATGCTATAAAACCCTCAGAGGAAAGTACAGGCAGAACACTCTTTGCCATAAATTGCAGTATTGCCTTTTGGATCATTATACCTCCTAGAGCAATGAAAATAAAAATAAACAAATGGGACCTAATTAAACTTAAAAGTTTTTGCATAGCAAAAGAAACCACTAACAAAATGAAAAGACAACCCACAGAATGGGAGGAAATATTTGCAAACGATGTGACCAAAATATATTTATCTTCAAAATATACTAACAGCTCATGCAGCTCAATATCAAAAAAAACAAACCAATCAAAAAATGGGCAGAAGATATAAGTAGAAATTTATCCAAAGAGGACATAAAGATAGCCAAAAAGCACATGAAAATATGCCAATTACTAGAGAAATGTATATCAAAGCTTCAATGAGGTAATCAGCTCACACTGGTCAGAATGGTCATTATCAAAGTCTAGGAAAAATAAATGTTGGGGAAGATGTAGAGAAAAAAGAATCCTCCTACATTGTTGATGTGACTGTAAATCCCCATCCTAAACCAATATCCTAAACTTGTACTCTAAAGAACTAGGAAAAAAACAGCAAACTAACCCCAAAGAAAGTAGAAAAAAGTAATACACATTAAAGTGGAAATAATCAAAACAGACAAAAGAGAAACAACTGGAAAAAATCACTGAAATCAAAAGTTGATTCTTTGAAAAGATCAACAAAATTGACAAGCCTTTAACTAAAATGATTAAGAAAAACAGAAAAGATGCAAACCACTCCAATCAGGAATGAAAATAGGGACATTACTACCAACCTTATAAAAATAACAAAGAGAATACAGTGAACAACTGTATGCCAAAAAATTAGATAACCTAGATGAAGTGGACAAATTCACTGAAAGAAACAAACTACTAAAACCTGCTAAAGAAACAGAACATCTGAATAGATTTACAATAAGTAAAGAGAATGGAAAGTGACAGTTGCTCAGTGGCGTCCAACTCTTTACAACCCTATGGAGTCTAGCCCACCAGGCTCCTCTGTCCATGGAATTCTCCAGGAATTCCCTTCTCTGGGGGATCTTCCCAACCCAAGAATCAAACCTGGGTCTTCTCCATTGCAGGCAGGTTCTTTACCATCTGAGTCACCTGAGTAGCCCAAAAGAGACTGAATCAGTAATCAAAAGCCTTTCAATAAAGAAAAGAACAGGAACAGATAACTTCATCAATGAATTCTATAAAATGTTTAAAGAATTTATACCAATCCTTTTCAAACTACTCTGAAAAGTAGAGAAGGAAACTTTCTAACTCATTTTATGAATCCAGTATTACACTTATACCAAAGCTACAAAAAGACATCCCCAGCAAAGAAAACCAGAGATTGGTGACAGACACAAAATTCTCAATAAAATATTAGCAAACTCAGTCCTTTAGTATACTGAAAAGATTATATACCACGATCAAGCAAGATTTATCCTTAGGAGTACAAAAGTAGTTTAATATGAAAATCAATCAATGAAACACGCCAGATTGACAGAGCAATGGGGGGAAAAAAAACCCACATGACAGTCTCAATTGACTCAGAAAAAGCATTTGATAAACTCTAACACCTCTCATGATAAAAGTAATCAACAAATTAGGGATAAAAAACAGCCTGATGAAGATGGAGCCATACCTTTGAGTGTTCTGAAAGGAAGTCTGAAAGCAGATAAACTTGTGCCAGTAGTTCTGTGTAGTCACGACAACGAAAATAATAAATATGGGAAAGAATATTTTCAAGAGTGAAATCCTGCAAAGCCTTTGGGTGCTCTGAAATAAGTAACAAAACAATTTTAAAATAATTAGTTTTACCTGTCATTTCACAAACTATCATTTCAAAACTCCTGACCTCTTATTTTCACCTTTTCCACTGTTTCCTTACATATTATGCTATCCAGAAATTGTCTGTACATATTAAGACTAGAATTTTAACATCTATGTTTTCGTATTTGTTACTGCCTTCCATTGAATAGAAGTATCATAATGGAATTTCTTTCTTGTTTTTTTCATAAGACTCCAAATTAAGAGTTAAAAGGAAAAATGTTCAAAAGAAGCATATTTTTCCCTTAAAAGCCATAGCATAATTTTATATTTAAGTAGAAACAATGATATAAAATAAAATTCCCTTAGATTGGATTTTTAAAAATAACCAGATTGGTTCTGTACATATTTCAGAGAGAAACTAGCTAAAGATCATTGCATTTTAAAATGTACTTAAGTTTTAACACTGAAATAAAAAACAATAAATTAAATTTCAGAGAACACTGCCTATTACAAATATATATTTAAGAAATTAATTTTTAACCAAAAAGTTAAAAACTTAATCACATAGCAGTCATTAAGAACTATATTCCAGTGCTACATCCACAGTATTTAAAATAAGATCCTAATACACTATTACAAATTACACCTGTGACATGGACAGCTTGACGGACTTTCAGTAGACATATTGGTCACTGGTTAAAAAGGACACCTAGTACTCCAGTGAAAATAAAAATATCTAGCTGATTATATTCACTTAAAGGGAATACAAACATTTTATGAAAAACATTATGTTTTTTAACATTTCTAGAAAAAATAATAAGGACCACACATCCAAAAAATAAAATACAATAAACCAAAAGAAAACAGTCAAACCAGAAACCAGGTAATTTTACGAGTAATTCCTTGGACTGCAAGGAGATGAAACCAGTCAATCCTAAAGGAAATCAGTCCTGAATATTCATTGGAAGGACTGATGCTGAAGCTGAAACTCCAATACTTTGGCCGCTTGATACAAAGAACCGACTCATTGGAAAAGACCCTGATGCTGGGAAAGATTGAGGGCAGGAGGAGAAGGGGACAACAGAGAATGAGATGGTTGGATGGCATCACCGACTCCTTGCACATGAGTTTGAGCAAGCTCCGGGAGGTGGTGATGGACAGGGAAGCCTAATGTGCTGGAGTCCATGGGGTCGCAAAGAGTCGGACACGACTGAGCAACTGAACTGAACTAAAGGACAAGAACTCGAATACAAATTACCTTTAAAAAAACTTAAAAAAAAAAGTCTTTAAGCAAAACACTATATTTCCACATAATAAGGACAAAAAATCTTCCCAACACTTTAACAGTACAATTAATACAGTTGAAAGTCAATTACATACTACACAGAGCCATATAAGGTCAATTGGCTTAATGTTCCAAACATTTCCAGACATGATTTTTCAAGGTCACCCTTGGTTTTCAGAAAAACCAGTACAAAAGTCAACATACACTGAATACATTGAGACAACCCTTACTTATATTAAGGTGTCCAACAACACTAGCTTACACCTGGCAGGCCAGAGCATGATGATTTGAAGTCATACACTGACATACACACAGGTTTTCTCCCAGAGCTCCTGCAGTAAAAAGTGAGGGCCATATAAGATGAAGAAGAGGCAACCCCAGGTGCAGCATTTTCAATTTGTAAGAGAAGTATGAGTTTAATACTAGTACACAGTCAAGTTATTAAGCTTCATGTTCTAAAGTGAAAGTGAAAGTGAAAGTGAAGTCACTCAATCGTGTCAGAGTCTTTGCAACCCCATGGACTGCAGCCTACCAGGCTCCTCAGTCCATGGAATTTTCCAGGCAAGAGTACTGGAGTGGGTTGCCATTTCCTTCTCCATTCATGTTCTAAGTGGTCTCTTATTAAGGCTTAAAAGTAAAAGCCCCTCAATCCTGACCAACTCTTTGCAACCCTACAGACTATACAGTCCCTGGAATTCTCCAGGCCAGAATACTGGAATGGGTTGTCTTTTCCTTCTCCAGGGGATCTTCCCAACCTAGGCCTCCCGCATTGCAGGTGGATTCTTTACCAGCTGAGCCACAAGGGAAGCCCTATTAAGGCTTGAGATGGATACAAATGCAAACTACTTTCATTATCCTGAAAAAAGAGCACTTGGCTAACTTACCTTCTTCCATATGTGTTCCTGCTATAAGCTGCAGGTGCTGAATGCAGGCAGTAGCAAGGTCTACCACTCTATCAACCATAAAACTCCCCTCTGTATCAATAAAAACTGCTTCACCTTCCACTCCTCCAAAACATTCTGGTATCTGCACATCTATTGCCAGCTGCATACTGTCAAGAGAAGAACTGAAATGACCAAATCATTATCATAATCATCAAAGCAGTGCTGTTCAAACTCCAGATCACTAACCTTTAGATACCAGTAAATATTTTATAGGCATAAATATACTCTGCAAGGCAACAGAGATGGTTGACTCTCCATAGTTCCAAACATATGTCAATTAGTTGATGCATGGATTGGGGGGGGGGGTGTACCTATAAAACCATAATTAAGGATTCTTTAGTGGTTTTTTTAGACTTCTGGGTATAGACCTTTTTATTATAAGAAGTCTACTTTCAAACATTTGGCTTTCAAATATATTCTCAGGAGTTAATTCTATAATAAAGTAGAAGACTGCCTGTTTACCCCACTGACCACACTAAACTTTTGCAAAAGAAACCCTTTTTAATATCAAAATAATTGTATCAATTTATCAAGATGGGGTGAAGTAAGGCGCATACTGGTTTGTCTGATGCACATATACACAAAATTAAGAGCACATATATGCTGGGCTTCTCTGGTGGCTCAGTGATAAAGAATCCGGCTGCCAATGCAGGAGACGCAGGTTCGATCCCTGGTCGGGGAAGATCCCATGTGCCGTTGAGCAACTAAGCCCGTGCACACTACTGAGTCTGTGCTCTACAGCCCGGGAAGCACAACTACTGAGGTCTCGAGCCACAACTACTAAAGCCCTCATACCCAGAACCTGTGCTCCTCAATAAGAGAAGCTACTGCGATGAGAAGCCCACGCACTGCCACTAGACAGGAGCCCCTGCTTGCCACACTAGAGAAAAGTCTGAGCAGCAGTGAAGATTCAGCAAGGCCAAAAATAAAATAATCTTTTTAAAACAGAACTTACCATAAAAAAAAAATGAGCACATACATGCCTTTTCTGGTCTCCTAACTGTATACCCACCACACAATACTCTGCTACTTTCATAAAACGTTAGTAAGCCCACCCTTAAGGGGAGAACATTTTACCATAGTTGTGTTTTTCCAACACCTGGTGCACCACAAATTTCTGTTGTTTTGGTTAAGGGTATTCCACCCCCAAGAATATTATCCAGTGCTGAACAGAAGGTAATTATGAAGTTCTGGGTATGCTCCTGTTCAAGAAGTTCCAGGGCTGTACACTTCCTGCCTGACTCAGCTATAACAGAATAACTTGTTTTATTTGTAAGACATTCTCTTCTTATAATTTGCAGAGTTTCTAAGGCTTCCTCTTTAGATATTCCAACTTCTGAAAGAAACAGAAACAAAAACACTTGATTTTAGAGATTTAAAACAGTCTGATACACCATTGTCTTTATTAATTTTAATTTTTAAATAACAAGAGTGATGCCAAGAGTAGAGAAACATAAAAATTTAACATTCGATTAACTATTTTTCAAGTTAATAAAGGCATTTATCTTTGTTTTCTTAGTCTTTGCATACTTAAAAGATTTATCTATTACCCCAGAAACAGAATTCAGAAACCTAAACCCCTTAAGCATTTCTGAGTACCTACAAGAGTATCTCAAAGGTAGAAATAAAAATGTACTTTTTTTCCCTTTTGGTCCTTTTACTATCTCTTTGGTCTTCTGCTATTTCTTTGGGTCTTATGAAGCCATGATAAACTTGTTCTTGAACCCCGGGGCTTGCGACTGAGGAAGGCAAATCTCCCTGAAGGGGCCACAGACCAGAGGAAGATGGAGCGCTTCTCTTACAGTGTGATTTTGATCATGGCCTTTTCCAGAGCACTTGAACTGGGATTAGTCGCTGGATTGGGAGACCTTGAACTTGCCCGTCCGTCACAGGGAGAGCTGGCCTTCAGAGACGATGGCCTTTGGTCCCAAGAGGAGCCTGCAATTCGTCACCAGCCTTCCCAGTTTGTAGCATCCATGGGAATCCAAAAGAGTAAGGAGCTGAACAGAACCTGCTGTTTGAACGGGGGAACCTGCATGCTGGGATCCTTTTGTGCCTGCCCTCCCTCTTTCTATGGACGCAACTGTGAGCATGACTCTTGCAAAGAGAACTGTGGGTCTGTGCCCCATGACACCTGGCTGCCCAGGAAGTGTTCCATGTGTAAATGCTGGCATGGCCAGCTTCGCTGCTTTCCTCAGTCATTCCTACCTGGCTGTGACGGCCATGTGATGGATGAGCACCTCACAGCTTCCAGGACTTCAGAATTAACACTGTCTGCGTGTGCTCTTATGCTACCTGGCATCTGCCTTGCTATACAAAGTTATTATTAACCCACATTTGTTTTCAACATTTGTCATGCAGATTTCATGATCTGTAAAGGCTGTCTCTCTAATGTCCCAACTGAAAGATGATAATTTGTTAGTTGCCTTGAAATAGTGAATAGATTTCCCTGTGGTCCCTAAAAAGATTTCCTTGAAGCACCAATTACTTTCCTCTGCCCTGCCCTCTCCAAAACACTAATTAAAAAAAAAAAAAAGAGTAAGCCATATCTTGTGCCCAACTCCTGTGTTTCTGATACATGTAACTACCAAGGGCTTATGAATAATTTCCTTTAAACAGTTGAATTCTATATTCAGATTATTAAAGGTTACTCTTAATGTGGAACTGAGCATAAAGCTTTGAATGGAATTGATTGACATCAGTTAAGATAGTATCTTGGAAAAGAAGGACCTGTAAGGGGAGCAGAGGAGAAGGGAGGGGGCAGATACCCATGGTGAGAGACAGGGTGCTAGAGTAATGGAGGTGTGTGTGTATCCTGGGTGAGTAGGTAGAAAAGTGGGAGCAAATGGGAGAGATTTGAGAAAATAAAATGCATGTCTTGGTTGATCCGGTGGCTACAGAGAAGTTAAAAGGCTAGGTTGAAGGGCAAGTTTCTATCATCTATAGGAAGCTATATGAGACAAGGCCACCTGTTTTCTGAAGGATTTGTAAAAATAATAGTCTCCTTTAAAAAAACTATCTAAATTCCCCCAATATATAAAGATTGCTTAATACATTATGATTTCTCTATACTATGCAATTATTTCAGTCGTGGTAAAAGAAAATGTTCACAGTATGTTTAGTTGTAAGCCAGTGATAAAACCATATATTGTAAAGCCAATTTAAAAAATATGTATCTGTTCTGTCCAGTAAAAGTGGGAAGTACATTGAAAAAAAAAAAAAAACTTGTTCTCATAAGGTATACAAATTATTTTTTAGAAAATAATGAAAATTGCCTTTTTGCCTAAAACAAGATGCATATTTAAGAAGTGCATGTGTGTGTATTATTCACAGTGAAAATTTTTCATGAAAAATTCATGGATCACTGCAAACTGTTTAGTAAGGAAAATTATCTGATGCACAAATAGTTCAAACAATAATACACTTATGCTTCCTCAACTACACAACTTCATTCCTGACAACACGGCCTGAAAATGCAAAGTACAAAACAAGCTGCTTATAGAAGAAATAATTGTGAGGATGGTATCACTTATGAGTGTGATGTATCAGTGCTTAACTGGGTAAGGCTATGAACTATCAATCTGATACTAACAAAAGACAAAAATGGTGGCCATTCTGGAGCGGTTAGGACTCTGCGCTCTCACTGCCAAGGGCGGGATTGAATTCCTGGTGGGGAAACTAAGATCCCACAAGCCCTGTGACCAAAAGAAAAAAAAAAAGACAATAATGGTGCTAAAGAAGTGAATATTCTATACAATCTAAGAGCCTTCACTCTGGATTTCTTAGATCTGTTCATCCTGACTGCATCATGATGTAGTCACTATGCATAGGCAAGTTACTTTTTTATGCCTCACACTTTTCTTCTATAAAATGGGAATGAAGTACACATAAAACCTTGGTAGACTGCGGAAGCCATCCAAAATGCTCAGTAATTGTTAGCTATTACTATCATTTAGATTTGCTCAGGTAAAACCAACCTGTTGAGAGAAAATGAGCCCATCAAAGGTTGAGGGATACAGTCTTCGGTGTAATATTTAAGACAAACAGTAATACTGGATCTATAACATTTGTTTTAGAGTGGAGAGTTGAAACCTTATTTTCCATTGATAAGGGTAAATGACTGTTCCATCTCAGTAACAGTTCTGCGCATACCGTAGTGTAAGGTGCACAGCGAGAGCAGAGTGACAGCAGTTTCGCTTCTGTTTACCTCACGGGGTAGTGGTTCCCACCAATTTATAATCTACAGGGTTCCGTAATATGAGGTTTGGGTTTTTTCTCAGTGAATTACATGAAGAAAAGTGGTGTCTTTTTTCTACTGCTTTCTCCAGGTTCTGGTGATTCTACTCCCTTTCTCTTAATTTATCTCATCCTACCACGAATCGTGCATTCCTTAAATTGAATCCCTGCCCCTTGGATTTTGGAACAGTGAAAACAGACAGCCATTTGAATTCCAATCCTGGCTGCACAACTTCCTAGCCCGCTCATAATGAAAAGTTACTTAGCTTCCCCTAGCATCAGTTCCTTTCCAAACATATTGGATATAATAACCCACGTTATTTCTTTTAAATGGGTAAATGAGAGATTCCTCGGAACTTTCAGCAGGCACTGGTAGACAAAGCAACTGGTGAATATTTCCAAGACCACAGTTCTAACCATTCAAAGTACTCTTAAGCGAAATCGAGGCGCTGTTTCGTGGTGTAAACGCGGCAGAAGACTCTGACCGAGATAGTGCTTAAGCCTGAAGACCGAACAGAGATGGAGGCGGCACCGACGGCGGCCAGCGTGCCTCAGCTTGTCGTCAGGAGTCGTTACCTTTGCTGAGCTCGGAGGGTTTCACCTCTAGGAGTTCCTCAGCAGTCTGGAAACCTGCAGACGCCAGCTTCACTCGCACGGCCGGGGACAGCGGCAAACTCACTAAATCCCGCTGCATTTCAAACCACCTCCGCGCGCACTCGCGCGCTCCCAGAGCTAGCCGAGCCCGGACACCCGCGTCGGCCGCGCCCTGTGACGTCAGACGGAAGACGGAAGGGGAGGCGTCCGCGGCCTGGCTGCACGAGGCCTCGGGCTCTGGGGCTCTGAGGAACTCGAATACATTTTGACTCATTTGTCCCGCTTCTTCCGTGATTCTTTCAACTCTCATTTAAAGTTTGCACATCAAGCGTATATCCTGACAGTAAAAAAAAAAAAAAAAAAGATGGATGGAGCCCGCAGGATGCAAAAAGCCCAGGCTCAGTTGGTCTTACCACATTTCTTCACCTCTGCCCTGACCCTCTGGGTGGAGGCCTCAGCGTTGTTAGCAGGAATGATCTCTCTGAATGGGAATTTCACACACACACACACACACGTGTTACCGGTTTGGAGTCTGGAACAGTCGAATAGTTTTGGCTCTTCTTGCGGCTGTCCCCCGTTGCTAGGCCCCTCACCTTTCCCGCCCTCGCCCTCGCGAGGGATTGTGGGCCAGCTCCCCACAGCCGCGGGGCACGCTCGCCGCGCGATCCCCGCGCCCACCTACGGCTTCCCGCGAGTCAAGTCTGGAGCGTGGTGGTTTCTGAGACCGTTAGTTCTTCACAGCCTGCCCAGAAGTTAACTGCAAAAGTAAGCGAGTCTTGTCCCCCGAGTGGGCTGGACATGGGCTCCCCTGGTCGTCGAGAGGGAGGCGTCGGGTTACGCAAGAGCTCCTGTTCGGGTACAGGGTTTCGAAGGGACGGCTTACTAAAATAGAGAAGTTTGAGGAAATTGAGAGGAGGTTTGGAAGTTGGCTTAGGAAGTCTTCCCTTGCCTGCTGCTGCTGCTGCTAAGTCGCTTCAGTCGTGTCCGACTCTCAGCCACCCCATGCACTGCATGCAGCCCACCAGGCTCCGCCGTCCATGAGATTTTCCAGGCAAGAGTACTGGAGTGGGGTGCCATTGCCTTCTCCGCTTCCCTTGCCTAGGAGAGTATAATTTATTTAAGGGAGTAACTCATTCCTTACTTTTAGGGAAAAATTCTTGGCCTTGACTTTTCTTCCTAACTTAAAGGAATTCCCTAAATGTTGCGAATCAGAGCCCTTTAAGTACGGAAGATCTAAGGAAGGAAATGTGCTGACCACTTTAGCAAATCCTACGCATTTCCAATGCTCACAGCCATGCCGCGAGGAAAATAGGACTGGGACGGACTCATAGAGCATAGTTTTCTTCAAGCTAAAGTTAAGACCTAGTACCTTTTTTTCTTACCAGAGCTACCTTCAAATAGTGAGGTAGCTCTCGGAGTGGCGGTGGGGGAAAAATTCGAGAAGTATTTGTTCCCCATTTGGTAGGGCAGGGAAAGTCTGGTAGGACTAATCAAAATGCAGTTTATTTGCCACTCTACATGGCTTACCTTCTAGTATGATCCACATGTGGACATGCAGGGGGCATTACATAAATGTTGTCCGCTGGGAGAATTCGGGCTTATGCTTATCAAGTAACCAGAGTCCTGGCTGAAGAGGAGATGGTGTTAATATATTCAGGGATAGCACTTCAGGTAGTTTGGTCAAATTCAGTGGAATCGGTTGTGTTTAGAATTTTCGTTAGCAGAATGGAGTTAAGAAACCAGTCCACTCTGTAGCCATTCTGTTATTTATTATTATTACCTTATTCGGAACATTGGGTTGCTATGGTAGTTATTATTTTCATCCTCATTCTTAAGATTTCTTTAATGCAGTTTGCTCGATAGTCAGGCTTTCAAACTGGTAGCCTAAATTTTCCTGGAAGTATGTTATTATTTTCCATTGCGACGTGGGGTTACTTGATCTTGAGAATACTGTTACCGCAGTATTTCCCTGGAGGTCCAGTCGTTGGGAATTCGGGATTCCACTGGGGCAGGGGGAAGAGGGTGGTGGGGGTATGGGTTGGTTCCCCCATCAGAGGGGGGAAAAATGCAGTATTTTTATGAAAAATCAAACTTGAGCTTTGGAGTCATACAAATTTGGGTTTGTATCACATCTGGGGAAATTACCAAGACTTTAAGCAAGTTAGTTTCCTCACCTGCAAATGGAAATTAATAATATTTCATGGGGTTGTAGGAAAGATTAAATTAACATATAGAAACTAACCCAGAAAAGGTGCATAATCTTGTTTTTTTCTCCATTTAAAAATATTCTAACGTGTATACAGTTGAATAAAGCCTTATTGAACACCTAGCTCAGCAGAGTACTAATGGTGTGAGCCTCAAAAAAAAAAAATCCTACAATTGTAAAGTGCCAAAGAAAAGTGCTTTTACGTATTTTATTTTATTTCACTTGATCCTTATAGTAATCTTGTGAACAGTTTACCAAGGTCTCCATTTAAAATTTACTCGTTGAAGATTTGAATACTTAAGCAACATTAAATATTTAATCACTAGTTTTGTACAGAATGACATGGCAAATAAAAGAATCTATGCCTTCCTGGAGCCTTGTGTTTTATTCCCTAAGTCGTTGTCCCACTCTTGGAAACTCATGGACTGTAGTCCATCAGGCTCCTCTGTTCATGGGATTTCCCAGGGAAGAATACTGGAGTGGGTTGCCATTTCCTTCTCCAGGGGATAGTCCCAACCCAGGACTGAACCAGCATCTGTGTTGGTTCAATGTTGGTAAGCAGGTTCTTTACCACTAAGCCACCAGGAAAGCACCATGGAGCCTTAGTCAATCATTATTACTGAGTTGTGTTGCATTTCTGACTTGTTATCTAGATACAACTAAGTGTAGGAATGAGCTACCAAAATGCTGTCAATATTTACAAGTGATCTAAGTAATCAAATACAGACACATTTTCATGCAGAATGGGGCTGTTTTCTAAAGATGTGGGAGAAGAATAATATTTGTTATAGCTGAGCAGTTTACTTTCTTTTAGCCTAAAAACATAGAACTTTTAAAACTGGCGACTTTGTGTGTTCAAGTGAATGAGAATAGGAAAGATAAATGAGTGCAGTTTGGACTAAGAAAAAACTCTGAGTCAGAGTTCAGCTTTAGAGATGGTTGTGGTAAAGCTTCGCACAAGGCCTTGCACTTAATGGGAGCTCAAAATATTTGTTATCCACAAACTCTTGAGACATTATTCTCACTTGACTTCTGTGATCCCACACTGATGTCCTTCCTAGGCATCTGGCTTTTTTGTCTCCCTTACTTTTCATCCTTTGTAACTAGAGCAGGAAATGTTCCCATTCTTTTAAGGCCCCATAACTGACCTTTCACCGACTACGCTATACTGTGCTCCCCTCTCTGGTTCTCTCCTTCTCTCTCTGCTATCTTATTCACATTCACAGTTCAGTGACTATTTATATGCCAATAATTTGTAAATTTATTTTTCTAGTTCTAACCTGTTCTCTGACCTCCTGATGGAAATATCTAACTGCAGCACAATGCTAAATCTCCAACTCAGCCTATCTTAAACCTAACTCATTTTCTTCAGCACACCAAAAAATCTTTGTCCTCTTCCTGCATTCCTTGCCTCTGTGAACTGAATATCCATCCTTCCATCTGCACAAACCAGAAACCTAGGAATCTTCCACACCTCCTCCCCTTTAACTGTCCACGTTCAATATAACCACAAACTCTTATCAATTTTCTCTCTAAAATATCTTGATTATGTTCATGTCTCCTTTCTTTTTTTTAAGCCAAGCTGTCACCATTTCTCTTAGAGGTACTGCAATAGCCCTTTCTTGAGTGAATTTCATTTTATGTAATTTCCTATTTTGCTCTTAGGATAAAACCAGATTTCTTAATAAGACAAAAAGTCTTGCATGTTCTGGATTCTGTTTACATCTTTGGCTGTATCTTTTTCCTATCTCCCTTTTACTCTTTATACTCCAGCCATTCTGGCATTAATTTCTTGTGGGTGCCACAACAGAACCTTTGCACATACCTCTCTGCTATACCCAGTTAACTACTATTTATCCTTCAAATCTTAGCATACATTGACCCCTTATCTGGCTTTGAACCTCTACTTCCAACAAACCCCCTCAAAACTAGATCAGATCCCTCTGCTAAGGATCTCATAGCACCAGATGTCTTTGTGTGATCATTTATTTAGCATATGTCCCTCCAACTAGAATGAGATTCAGTCAAATGGGGACCATGTGGATTTTACTCGTCGTTTTTCTAGAACCCCTAGCACCGTATAGGGCTTACAGGAGTTGTTTAGTATATATTTGTTAAAAGAATGGATGATTAGATGACTGACCTGCTCCTCTCTCCCATTTTTTTTGTTTTGCACTCTAAAATAGGTGGAAAATATCTATGTGTTGGAAGTAGAAAACAAAATACAAAAAATATACTATAAAACTTATTCATAGACCTTTTTTATTTTTTAAATATTTTAATTAAAGTATTATTGACTTACAGATATAGCAAAGTGATTCAGTTATACATATATTTTTTTCAGAGTCTTTTCCATTATACACTATTACAGGATAATTAAATATAGTTCCCTATTGTTTAACAATTTTATATTTAGTAGTGTGTATCTGTTAATCCCAAATTCCTAATTTATCCCTCCCCACCACTTTTCTGCTTTGGTAACCATTACCTTGTTTTCTATGTCTGTGACCCCATTTCTGTTTCATAAATAACTTCGTTTGTATCCAGTTTTTTAGATTCCACATATAAGTGATATTGTATGATATTCATCTTTAACTGATTTACTTCACTTAGTATGATAACCATAGGTCCATCCATGTTGTGCAAATGGCATTATTTCATTCTTTGTTATGGCTTTGTACTCTTCCATTGTGTGAGTGTGTGTGTGTGTACACCAAGTCTTCTTTTTCCATTCATCTGTCGGTGGGCATTAAGGGTACCTCCATGTTCCTAGATCTTTTCTTCACTTCTTGTTGCTGAGTCAAACCCGGGTAAACTCACCATGCACAGTAAAGCAAGACTACTGACACTGGGTTGTGCTGAAGGAAAGTACAGCATTTACTGCAAGGTCAAGCAAGGACTACGGGCAACTAATTCTCAGAAGACCCAGACTTCCCTATGGGTTAACGACAGGGTGAGGGAGAGAGTTGTGTGGTACTTGATCAGCTCATGAATTTCATTCTCATTGGTTGGTGCTGAGGTAATTTGGAGTCAACATCATCAACCTTCTGGTTCCAACCTGTGTGGAGTCTCTGTACTTGTGGTCAGAGTGCTGTTAACGTCTTCCACCTAGTGGGGGTGTCAGTATCTGCAAAACAACCCAAGGATATGGCTCGGAATATTATCTATAGCTCTTATGGCGGAACTACCTTAACTTTGTTTAATGGCTAAACTATTACTGTTTTGTTTTGCCTGTTTTCCTTTCTTTCTGTGTTTTCTCACTTCTCTGATTAAATTTGCTCTTTGGAACTTAAAGAAGGCCTAGGAGGCTAAAGTTTTTCTACAGACAAAAGACAGGTGGGCTCTGTCCTGGGAAGGCCCCTTAGGGTCCTGCTCAGTTACAATTTACCTCTTTTCTTTGATATTCCTGTCTTGAGTGGGAACAGGTACAGGAAAGGAAAGGGAATAAAGTTCTGGATTGAGAGGTTAATCATAAACTCAGCAGAGGAACTTGGTTTTAAGGGGGCTCAATTTCATTCAAAGATAATAATGTTAACATTTCAGTTTATTTTAATGACCCTACAACTTCATATATATTTATTTGAGTTATGATGAAATTGTGAAGAAATGTATATATCTTATATATCTTTTGTTTTTCACTTAATATTTTGTCAAAAATTTTCTCTGTATGATTAAAAAACTATTTTAAAATTAAGTTTGGGACTTCCATGGAGGTCCAGTGGTTAAGACTGTACTTCCACTATAGGGGGCATGGGTTTGATCCCTGGTCAGAAGCTAAGATCCCACATGCCACATGGCAGTGGCCCCCCCCCCCAAAAATTAAGTTTAATGGTTGGATACTATTCTGTCTTGAGGCCCATCTTTCTAATCAGTGGCCTATAATTGGACAGTTATTAATAACTGAAATTATTTCCCGTTTTTTTACTGTGATGAAGTAGGTGTGCTTTGGAGCTCACTTGTTCAAGCATGCCCATCTGGGCTCTTGAGCTTGCTTGTGCCCTTTCTCTCAATACATTTCTGGTAGTAGAATTCCTAGGTCAAAAAGCACACACATTTTCATTTTGAATCTTCTTTTTTTTTGAACCTCACGGCACGTTAGTGGAAGCCCTGAGTCCTGACCATTGGACGGCCAGGGAATTCCCCATTTTGAAACTTCTCGCCAAGCATTTGGACCACTTAGAGTCCTATTGACAGTATATGGGAACTGGTTTTCCAGCCCCAACCCTGGCACAGGCCTTTGTATGTAGTGTGTATATGTGCTCAGTCGTGTCCCAGTCTTTGAGGCTCCAAAGACTAACCAGACAGGCTTCTCTGTCCATGGAATTTTCAAGGCAAGAACACTGGACTGGGTTGCCATTTCCTACTCCAGGGGAATCTTCCCAACCCAGGGATTGAACCCTCAACTCTTGTGTCTCCTGCATTGGTAGACGGGTTCTTTACCACTAGCAGCACCTGGGAAGCCCAGTACTAGCCTTTAGCAGTCTTTAAATGGTTGGTTGGTTTTTTTTTTAATTGAGGTATAATTGACTTTAAATGGCTATTATCATTTATTATGACTAAGAGAGGTTAAAGATCTTTTCATATAACTTTATTGGCCAAGTGTATTTTATTATTGCAACTATCCCATTATATCCTTTGCCCACTTTTTATTTTTAATGGTGGTGAAATATACATAACGTAAAATTTACCATCTTTGGGAATTCCCTGGCAGTTCAGTGGTTAGGACTTGGTACTTTCATTGCAGTTGCCTGGGTTCAATCCCTGGCCAGGGAACTAAGATCCCGAAAGCTGTGTGACGTGGTCAAAAGAAATTTACCATCTTAACCATCTTTAAGTGTAAGTTTCAGTAGTGTTAATTATATTCACAGTGTTGTGCAACTTATGTCCACAACTTTTTTATCTTGCACACCTGAAACTCTGTACCCTTTGAACAACTCACCATTTTTCATTTCCTTATACAAACGGAATCATATAGAATTTATCTTTTTGTGCTTGATTTATTTCACTTAACATAATGTTTTCAAGGTATAATACACTCAGGTTATAGCATCTATCAGAATTTCTTTCCTTCTTAAGGTTGAAAAACATTCCATTGTATGTATTTACATTCATCTGTAGATAGACACTCGAGTTGCTACTACCTCTTGACTATTGTAATAGTGCTAGGAACATGGGTGCATGTTCCTTTCTCACTTTTTAACTAGGCTACTTTTAATTTAAAATACGTATTTGTTTTTATTATCAGAAATGATAACTAACATTTATTATGGTAGGCCCAGCATTCTGCTCAGTTTTGTCTGGCATTAAAACCCAAAATTCTTTAGCTGCCAGCTCTCTCATATGCATATTCTATTATACAGGCTATTTACCTAATCACTATATTGCAGATATTTTCCCACTTTGTCACATGTATTCAGACTTTATGAGGTTTTCTACTTTATTGATGTTATGTATATGCAAAGTTTATATTTGATTCTTACTTTGGTAACATGCTTAGAAAGTCTTTTCTTTTTAGTTCCCTAGTGTTCAGTGGTTAGGACTCCACTGCAGGTGGCACTGGGAACTAAGATCCCCCAAGCCCTTTCGCAAGGCCAAAAAGAAGTCTTTATTTTCTTCAAAATTATTGTAAACATAATCATCTGCATTTTTTACATATGGTTTATGATTTAATTTGAATATTTTAATCTATCTGGTTTTTTTTTTAAATGTAGGAGAAAGAAAGCATTTTTTCCCCTTCTCTCCAGTGGTAAGACAGTTTTCTAAATACTCTTTATAAGGCAACTGATCTTTTCCCCCACCTGTATAAAATGCTGTCTTTATCATATGCTTTTTTTTTTCCGGCCGGGTCAAACAGTTTGTAGGATCTGAGTTTCTCAAACCTTTGCCCCCTGCAATGGAAGGGTGGGTTTTTAACCACTGGACTGCAAAGGAAGTCCCTAAGATACTTTTATATATGTAGGTGCTACATACCTGGTATAAAACCTATTTGGTTATTGCGTACTGTTCTTTTATGTACTTATTTTTGGCTGCACTGAGTCTTCGTTGCTGTGTGGGCTTTCTCTAGTTGCTGCCAGTGGGGGCATTTATTTTTGTTTGTAAATGAGATTAATCTGTGAGATGATTACATCTACTTTGGTTTTGGCAACAAAGTTTTGCAACATTTGTAAAATGAACTAAAGCTTCTCTACTTTTTCTGGCTAACTTATGTTTGTATTTAATATAAACTTATGTAAGTATTTCCTTGTATTTTTCTAAGGAATGTTGTGGCTTTCCTCAAAGGATGTTAAACTTCACAGGGCTTCTGTGAGGATGTAGCATTAATGTTTTAACCTGCTTGAGCTATAAGAGCATGAAAGACAGTCATGCTTTTGCCCCAAGGCAAATTGCCTTGGACATATATTTTGATAACTGGGCCAAAAACAATGAAGTTCCCATGAAATAGTGAAACTAACCTTGTGAAGGGCTCTGTGTTACTTAAGAAAGCACCACTAGGAAACTCCCTGATGGTCCAGTGGTTAGAACTTGGCACTTTCACTGTTGAGGGCTCAGGTTTGATCTAGGGAGGTAAGATCCAAAAAGCCTCATGGTCAAAAAAGAAAAGATAAAAAGAAAACACTGTTAGTACTACTTACAGTATCAAACACCTGGAAACAATCCAAGTGCCCATCAACAGATGATTGGTTTAAGATGTGGTGTGTGTGTATACACACACAATGGACTATCATTCTGTCATAAAAAAGAATGAAATATTACCTTTTATAGTAATGTGGACGGATCTAGAGAATATCATACTATGTGAAGTAAAAGACAAATACTATATGATATCACATATATGAAATCTAAAAAATAATACAAATGAATCTATATAAAAAAACAGAAGCAGAGTCAGCCAGAAAACAAACTTATCGTTACCAAAGGGGAAATGGAGGTGGGAAGGGATAAATTAGTAGTATGAGATTAACAGATATAAACTACTATATATAAAACAGATAAGCATTAAGGACTTAATATATAACACACAGAACTAAATTCAATATCTTGTAACAACCTATAGTGGGAAAAAAAAATCTGAAAAAAAAAAAAACTGAATCACTTTGCTGTACACCCGCAAGTGACACAATATTGTGAATCAACTATATCTTACAAATAAAAAGAAGGCACTGCTAGTCACAAATCTTCTGAAAATGGCATTTTGAATTTAAAAGTTGTTTGGTGATAATAGTAGTCTAGTTCACAGATACCATTTTCCCCTTACAAGTGTGTTCCCAGCCAGATTTCAAGATCTCTAACTTTAGAAAAAAAATTATTAATCTTTTGGCTGCCCTGGGTTTCTGTGTGTGGGCTTTCTCTAGTTTCCGTGAGCGCGGGCTACTCGTCGTGGAGTTGTCTCTTGTTGCGGAGCACAGGTTGTGGGGCTCGTGGGCTTCCGTAGTTGTGGCACACTGGCTTAGTTGCCCCTCGGCCTGTGGAATCATCCCAGACCCGGGATCAAACTTGTGTCTCCTGAATTGGCAGGAGGATCCTTAAACACTGGACTACCAGGGAAGCCCCAGGATAGCTAACTTTTATTTCACAGACACACAAAATGTTTCTAGATTACATATGCAGGTATGTATATATGAGTATATATTTTATATATGTATTACATATAATAGTTCTTCCTTTTGGGGGAGAGAGTTTATAAAAATCAAACTGGTAGGGTGTCAAAGGTCAGACTTCAGACTTCATGATCTCCTTCTTCCACCCCAGTATTTTTTTCCTCTCTCTCCATCTCAGTTACCTCTGTTCTCAGTTATTGCTTGTTAATTTTTAATACGATTTTTACAAATAGCATTACTTCTTCCTGTTTTAACGATATAAAGCTTGGGAATTCCCTGGTGGTCCAGTGGTTAGGACTCCATGCTTTCACTACTGTGGGCCTATGTTCAATCTGTAGTGGAGGAACTAAGATCCTGCAAGCAGCCCAGTGTGGCCAGAAAAAAAAAAGATATAAAAGCTGGCTGATTTATGTTGGTGGAGGAGACAATATTAGAAGAGTCCTTCTGTAAGATAAAAATGTGAGAAATAGGTTGGTTCTAGTGTGATCTTGGGCAACTGAAGAATAGTTAAACATGGGAACTCCAGTTCTAACATACACTGAGGCAGAAAGGAGAGGACTGAGAAGTTTGATGATATTAATTATGTGAACATGTAATACGTGAAGTACTAACCGCTGCCTAAAACGGGATTTGCTCTTTTCAAAGGGTCTGAGATAGTCTTGGAGAGGTCAGGAATTTCTTGTAGGATGGGTTGAATCTCTAGTAGTCTTGTGGATTTCAGACACCCATGAAAAAGCAAAAGAATGACCCTGTGCTTGTAGTGTTGAGCACAAGAGAGTTTAAGGATAAGTCAAAACACAACTTAGTCTCTATTAGGAGAGGAGACACACTTGATCACAAAAGTGATTTCCAACGGTGAGGATGATCACATTCCAGCTAATGGACCCCTACAACTTACCCAAATATCTGCTGTAGGAGGGGTTACTGCAAGAGCTTTCCACTAACTCAGTTCAAAATTAGTATTTGTGCAGCTATTCTTGTAAGGGTGATCATTTGCCCCACATTTGAAAAAGAGCTTATTTTGTACTTGTGCTCGAAGCTTTGAACGCTCAAGTTATTTGCAGCTCTAACTACATCGACTGAATTTTAAAACGTACTTTTACCAAATTTCATCTTTCAGACTTGCTATATCTGTTGCGTCATACTGGCTTGCTGAACTACCACAGAATCACAGCGAGGTCATTAGCTCCAAACCCTTGAAGGAAAGAACGAATTTCTTACTTTTATATCTGTAGAGTCTTTGCCTTTAAATTTCATTCCAGTAATTATACGAGGAAAAGGACACGCTAAATGAGATCAGCAAAAGGGGTGTGGAACATGCAGATGAGCGCAGTGACTGCCTTAATGCTTACACTAGGCATTTATTTCCTATGATTTGGCAATATTGAGATCTACAAAGTATTCCTTCTTTGTAATTATAGTTTTAAGGCTTAATTCCAGAAATGAGGGTAGAGGTTTGTAAAATGCACAAGAAAAGTGACCCTCTCTTTAGAGTGATTAGAATATGTGGGTGACATGGTAGAGGCCGATAACAACTCATACTTACCTGGCAGGGGAGATACCATGATCAGGAAGGTGGTTTTCCCAGGGCGAGGCTTATCCATTGCACTCCGGATGTGCTGACCCCTGCGATTTCCCCAAATGTGGGAAACTCGACTGCATAATTTGTGGTAGTGGGGGACTGCGTTCGCGCTTTCCCCTGGTGTGGCTTGTTTAAGAAAAGGCTGTAGATTGACGTTTTCTTTTGTTTGTTGCTAGTGGTGGCTGTTGTGAGTTCACGCTGTAAATTCCAGTTTTAAACTATGGGAATTAGTTCGGCTTCTTTAAGGGGCTGTTATGTTTTTCTTCTGTTATGGTTTTTTGGTTTCGGTTTTCCTTTCTCTGAGCCGGAGGATCGTTTTATGACCTTTTCTTTCTTCACCAGTAGGTATAGAGGGAACCTCTTGAAAGCAACCTGTCCTTGCTTTGTAGTCCGTTTCTCCGTTTTCAGGTGGCTTCCCTGGTGGCTCAGACAGTAAAGTGTCTGCCTGTAATGCTGGAGACGCGGGTTCGATCCTTAGGTCAGGAAGATTCCCTGGAGAAGGAAATGGCAACCCACTCCAGTACTCTTGCCTGGAAAATTCCATGGGCAGAGGAGCCTTGTAAGCTACAGTCCACGGGGTCGCAAAGAATCGGACACGACTGAGCCACTTCACTTCACCTCTCCATTTTCAAAGCCACCAGTTTAGTGTCTTCGGTCAGTTGATAATGTAACTCCTCTCCATAAGAGCCTTTGATTACATTAGGCGCACCTGGATAATTCGGACTATTCCCGCCCCACCCAGTCTCAAAGCTAATCGCATCCCTACAGTCTGTTCTGTCACAAAGGTGGGTCACATTCCCGGCCCCGGGGATTAGGCCCAGAGCGCCTCCGTGGCTGTCAGCCTATCACGAGGCCCGGGTACAGTCGGCGCTACAGAGTGACGTAACTAAGGTGCGCGAAGTATGTAAATGAGCTCGGCTTCGGCTGGCCCTGTTCAGAATGTACTATGAAGCGTTTTTATTATTTTGCAAATATTGCGGTACTCGCAATGTGCTTGTCGGGCCTTATAGTTGGGAGAAGCCGTTATTTCGTAAGTGAGGGTGTAGAGTTTTCGGTGAAGAGAGTGACCGTAAGTGCGAAGTGTTTGGAACGTGAGGCTGAGGCGGCAGGCAGGGCGAGCAACTCATACTTACCTGGCAGGGGAGATACCATGATCACGAAGGTGGTTTTCCCAGGGCGAGGCTTATCCATTGCACTCCGGATGTGCTGACCCCTGCGATTTCCCCAAATGTGGGAAACTCGACTGCATAATTTGTGGTAGTGGGGGACTGCGTTCGCGCTTTCCCCTGTCTCTTTTGTGGTTAAAGGGAAGTTTAATAGTTTTTATTGGGGAAGAATATAATGGTGTAGTTTGTTTTTAAATGTGGGGTTTTCGGAAACTGCTGATCCTGTTTTCCAGCTTTTTTTTTTTTTTTTTGCTTGTTTTTTTATTGTAAGTCGTGTGTTTTTTTGGTAGTATCGTGTATGAGAGGTGGTGGTTTTAGTTTTGTTTGTTGAGATTTGGTGAGTTTTAATTTTCAGGGTTTATTGGAGGTCTATGTGACCGGCGAACTTTTAGTTTACTGTTTGAGAAGTGAGGTTTTAGCCGAATTTTTCCTGCAACGGGTTCGGAGATTAAGGGGAGTCTCAAAGGCAGTGTTGAGGTGTACGAGTGAATAGTGCAGATCTAGGTACTCAGAAGGAGGCGATGGCACCCCACTCCAGTACTCTGGCCGGGAAAATCCCATGGACGGGGGAGCCTGGTAGGCTGCAGTCTATGGGGTCGCGAAAAGTCGGACACGACTGAGCGACTTCTTTTCACTTCTCACTGTCATGCATTGGAGAAGGAAATGGCAACCCACTCCAGTGTTGTTGCCTGGAGAATCCCAGGGACGGGGGAGCCTGGTGGGCTGTCGTCTATGGGGTCACACAGAGTTGGACACGACTGGGGTGACTTAGCAGCAGCAGGTATATTTTATGTTTTATGGCTTGAACTTTGGTTTTTGCCCTTATTTTCAGAATATCGTGCTTAGTCCCCCAGTCTGTTTGACTTTTTGTGACCCTGTCAGGCTTTTTTGTCCATGGGATTTTCCAGCTGAGAATACAGGAGTGCGTTGCCATTTTTTTCCCCAGAGGATCTTGCCCACCCAGGAATCGAAAAAGGGTCTCCTGCATTGCAGGCGGATTCTTTACCAGCTGAGCTTTCAAGTGACAGTGAAGTGAACGTTAATCTTGCTTCTTTTCTGATTTTTACCTCTGGTAGAAAAAGAGGACTAATGTTTATTTCTGACTGCTCTGTTGTTCTCTTAGGTCAGTTTGAAATCTGGATTTTTGAGGCTGTTGAAATATTCTCATAAGTAGCCATTTTTCTCTGCAGCACAGTCAAAATTTGGGACTTTTATACTGTTTTAGGAGGCTATTCTGTTAATCCTTTCTACTTCGGAAAGTTAAATTGAGCAGATTCGTTTCTTCTTTATTACCTAAGGAATGCTGCATCTGGATTGAATGTGGGTATTTCTAAAGGTCCCCAACTAGTGTCTTTGAGAACCTGTTCTGTTGCTGAAAACTAGAATGTCTCTGCAGGCAACCAATTCCTGTATATGCTGCAGATTCACTGTATTTCATTTTCAGGATATGATATATTCTGGTTCTGCCTAGTTTCCCGATGTAGCTGTTTAGATTTCTAGTGACCTTCACACTCGTAACTTACTTGTCTTGCAGAAGCAGTTCCTGCTGCTTCTCTCCTAGAACAAATCTTGTCCATCTGTATTTAGTCCCTTCCTGACCCTTAGCAATGGGAGAGGGTAATTTACAGTGTCTCCAGGGTCCTGATACAAAAAAATATGATTTCTCACTTGGCTTCTAGGTTTAAGTACTCACCTGGTAATTAACAATACTTACCTGAGTTCTGGAGCCTTTGTTTGAAAGGGAACATGAAAGACACAAAGTACATATATTTTGCAGCATGTTTTTAAAATTTGTTTCAAAATAACATATTTCAAATAGTTCTTTTAGGTTTCTTATTTTTAAATTCATTTTTACTATTTAAAATTTTTATTTGTTTTTCGTTGTGGTGGGTCTTTATTGCTAAACTGGGGCTTTCTCTAGTTGCAGCGAGAGGGAGGGGCTACTCTTCACTGCGGTGCCAGGGCTTCCCATTGGCGGATTCTTAGCCTCTGTACCACCAGGAAGTCCAGTCCTTTTAGGTTTCTAAACTAAGTTGTTCTGCTTCTTCCCATTCTCCAGGTCCCGTTCAAAGGGAGACACTTTCCACTCTAAAAACAACTAAAATTTTATTCTTGTGACATTTATGAACCTCTTTGTTTCTAAACTAGTGTGCAGGATATTCTTCAATGCAGGGGTCCCCCTCTCGCTGTACCTACAGAAGGAGGTAATCAGTGAGCAAGCAAAGCTTCATTTGCCCACTCCCTACTGCTCTCATTACCGCCTGAACCATCCGCACACAACCCCGCAATCCCCCAACCCTGGTCTGTGTAAAAATTTTCTTCCATGAAACCAGTCCCTGGTATCAGAAAGGTTGGGGACCTCTGCTTTAATGCATCCATTCTTTTTTTTTTTTCCCCCCAACTAGTACCGAGTGGCCCAAATGTGTTCTTATGTTATTACTTAATGCAATGCATTGTAACTGTGCAGTTGGACAAACTATTTCTTTTTTTTTAATTAAACTTTTTATTTTGTATTATAGTATGGCCAGTTAACAATTTTTAAAATTTAATTTAATTTAATTTATTTTAACTGTAATTTATTATTATTACAGTATAGTAGTGGTTTTTGCCATACATTGACATGAATCAGTCATGGGTATACATGGTGTGTCCCCCATCCTGAACCTCCCTCCCACCTCCTTCCTCATCCTATCCCTCAGGGTCATCCCAGTGCACCAGCCCCGAGCACCCTATCTCATGCATCGAACCTGGACTGGCGATCTGTTTCACATATGGTAATATACATGCTTCAATGCTATTTTTGACATTATCTATGTTTGATAATGGTAAATAAAGATTTAGATCTCTTGCACCACCATTTCTTCTCTATTTTTTCCTAATATAGTTTAAAAACCATTTGGTTAAATCAGTGTTCAGTTTATATTATTCTTAGGCAAACATTATTCGCAACAGAGCATTGTCATTGAATATCATTGTTCCCTTTAATTTTATTGTTCTTCTGGTTAGTTTTTTTTTCCCTTCTGCTTTTTTTTTCCTTCTTCTTTTTCTTTTCTGTTTTTGGCCATGCATCAAGGCATGCAGGATCTTAGTTCTGCCACCTGGGATTGAACCCATGTCCCCTGCAGTGGAAGCACAGAATCCTAACCACTGGACTGCAGTGGGTGGTGGTGGGTTAGTCACTAAGTCGTGTCCAACTTTCGCGACCCCGTGGACTGTAGGCTCCTCTGTCCTGCCAGGCTCCTCTGTCCATGGGATTTTCCAGGCAAGAACACTGGAGTTGGTTGGCATTATAGCCTCTTGTTTTCTACAAGACCAATCATATCAAGTAATCTTATTAGTTTAAATGTTGTTTTGTTTTGTTTTTCCTGGAGGTCTATCTACTTTGTTTTTCCTCTACCTAAACCCATTGTTCTTTCAGACTGCTGCATAGGTGAAATAGTTTAAATGGGTATCAAATTCTACTGGTTGGAATTAAAATTTTCTTCATTATTTCAAAGGCATCACTTTTTTGACTTACAACCTCTGGAAGCTATTGAGAAGAATTTCTGATTCTTTATACTATTTATGTGATATGTGTGACTGATCTTTTCATTCTTAGAAAAAATGAATTATCTCTTTTATTTTCATTTTTCTGCAATTTCCTAATTTTGCGCCTTAGTGTATCTTACAGCCATTCATTGTATGGGGCACTTAATGAAAGCCCTTTCGACCTTTAGAAAGCCTTTCTTTTTTTTTTTTTTAGAAAGCCTTTCTATGTTGGGAAGTTGTCTTGGATTGTTTCATCAGTGATTTCCTCCCCTTGGTTTATAATTTTTCAAAAACTTTCCATATTTGGATATTAGAACTCCTACAGTGGTCCTCTGATTAGGGAAAAACATATATATATATATATATATATATATATATTCATCTTTTTTGCTGAACCTGTGTATTCAGTTTTTTATTTCTACAATCATATCTTTAGGACCTCTTTTTTCTTTTGTTCTAAGTTTCTGCTTTGTATAGCCTCTTTTTTCTATATTTTCTTTCCTCTGGCTGTGCTGGGTCTTTGTTGCTTTGCACGGGCTTTCTCTAGTTGTGAGCTGGGGCTGCTCTTCCTTGTGGTGCTCTGGTTTCTCACTGTAGTAGCTTCTCTTGTTGTGGAGCACAGGCTCTAGGCACTCAGGCTTCCATAGTTGTGGCCCATGGGCTTTAGTTGCTCCAAGGCATGTGGAATCTTGCCGGACCAGGGATTGAACCTGTGTCCCCTGCACTGGCAGATGGATTGTTATCCACTGTGCCACTAGGGAAGTCCTGTATAGCTTCTAATACATGTTTTTCAGATGCGAATTCTTCTTTTATATCTCTGAAGATTTTAATGATTATTTTTTATTTTCTTTTTAAGTTTTCTTCTTTCTGCATAGTCTATCTCCGCCATATTGTCTTCCTTTGGTTGGTTGGCTGAGCTGCTGTTACAATTGTGTCCTCATGTTAACAAATAGGGAGCTGGTTGGAAGCTCTGAGTGCCAAGGTGAGGTAGTATGGTCTCTCTGCTTCCCTGCAGAGTGATCTCCCTACACCTTTGTAGGGGACACCCATGTCGACATCTATGGGACTTTCTTCTAGGGTGTTTACATTCCTCAGAGGAACCCTTCAGTATTCTGGAAGGTAAAGGCTTAGTTACCAGTGTTCTGGAAACCAAATGAAGGATGAGAGGGAGGAGGTGTCTGCATTCAGCCTTTGGAATGCATATGTACATCTTCTTTTCAGTAACTGTTTGAACTTTTACCTGAGTTTCAAGATTTCTCCAGAGAGCCTCAGGTGTACCTTCCTCCAGTATCACCACTCTGAATAGTGCCAGCATGGGCTGGTTATCCAGCAGCATGGGGAGAGAAGTCTGGCTATCTCTTCTGAAACAGCTTTCCATCAGCTTGGTTTCTTTTTATCTCCATTTCACCTTAAATCTGGAGTGTTTTGAGTATTGAGTATTCTGCAGTCTCAACTGGGTATTCTGCAGTATCAGTTGAATATTCTGTAGTATCAGTTGGGTTAGTTTTCAGCTTTGTCCAGAACTGGCTTAAGAGTTGGGGGTTCCTGGTCTAGTGCAGTTATTTCTCATTTTTAACTGTCAAAAACATGTCGCTGTTGTGCCTTCTGTCCTCTCCATTCTTGAAAACTGTTGCCTTTTAAAAATTGCTTTTTTGCAGTTTCCATGGGATTTTGGGAGAGAGTGAAATTTTATTCAATATACCATCTTTTCCTAGAACCCAGAATTATTTACAGTAGTGAAAAACTGAACCAGCTTAAATGTCCAGCAACAGAGGAACGACTGTGTAAGTTACAGTCCAGTCATCAGATGGACTGTTATGAAGAAATTTTATGCTTTCTGTAAGCTTTTAATGACTGTTTGAAGTTAATGGGTAAAGTAATACACACAGTAGTTACATGTTGTATTATTTTGCTGGTTTTTTTTTTTTTTTGGCTGAGTGGCTTGTTTAGTTCCCCAACCAGAGATGGAATCCAGGCCCTCTGAAGTGGAAGCACAGAGTTTGAACCACCAGGAAATTCCCATATTTCAACTATTTTAAAAGAAACAAGAAAAACCCTGATCTGGAGGTATGCAGTCTAGTGGGTGAAGTAGCTCTGAATGCCAGGCAAGAAAAAGTGAGGCAGTAATATAGGCACAGGGCTTCCCTGGTGGTTCAGTGGTAAAGAACCCACCTTCAACGCAGGAGACGTGAGTTCGATCCTGGGTTGGAGAAGGAACTGGCAACCCAGTCCAGTATTCTTGCCTGGGAAATCCCATGGACAAAGATGCCTGGCAGACTACAGTTCATGGGGTTGCAAAAGAGCTGGACACGATTGAGTGACTGAACAACAATTTAGGCACGGACTAGACTGTGCTCAAGGTCACACAGAGGTATTGCTGTGTCCTAAAATTGACTGACAGAAACCAGGCCAACCTCTCTTGCACCTCCCAAGTGATTTTACCAGGGTTATATTGCTGTTTAGTAGTTTTGGTGGCTGCTTTTCACCCTATTTATAATCAGTCCCGTTAGCTCCGTGGATGTAGAAGGCAATGGCAACCCACTCCAGTACTCTTGCCTGGAAAATCCCATGGACGGAGGAGCCTGGTAGGCTTCAGTCCATGGGGTCGTGAAGAGCTGGACACGACTGAGGGACTTCACACTCACTTTTCGCTTTCATGCATTGGAGAAGGAAATGGCAACCCACTCCAGTGTTCTTGCCTGGAGAATCCCAGGGACAGCGGAGCCTGGTGGGCTGCCGCCTATGGGGTCGCACAGAGTCGGACACGACTGAAGCGACTTAGCAGCAGCAGCTCCGTGGATAAGTGGGGATAAAGAAGTAGGCTCCAGTGATTGAGGCAGTTGTTGGCCCATAGCCTAATGTAAAAAACTTCACACGCACAAAATAGACGCAAGTCTCAAAAGACATTTCCTCTGAGTTGTGGAGTTGTTTGTACTACTGGGTATAGATGTTTTCCTTTGTTCATGGGATCTCCCAGGCAAGAATACTGGAGTGGGTAGCCATTTCCTTCTCCAGGGGATCTTTCCAACCCAGGGATCAAACCCCGATCTCCTGCATTGCAGATATGGATTCTTTACCATCTGAGCCATCAGGGGAGCCCCTTAACCTTGCTAGATTATGAAAACAATCTGTGTGCTTTTATAATTCCCCCTTTAAAAAAAAAAGAAAACATATCAGAACCTAAGTTTATCCATGGGGTTGCAAAGAACGACTGAGCAACTGAACTGAACTGAAGACTGATCCATTCAAAACTATCATTTCAGACCTGAAACCAAAAAGCTCGTAGAAAAGAACATAGGCAGAACACCCTTTGGCATAAATCATAGTGATATTTTTAAGATCTGACTCCTAAGGCAAAAGAAACAAAAGCAAGCAAGAATAAACAAATGGGACCTAACTAAGCTTACAGACTTTTACACAGCAAAGGAAACCATCAACTGTTAAAACAGACAACCTAATGAGGAGAAAGTATTTACAAATAATGTGACTGATAGGAGGTTAATATCCAAAATATATATAAGCAGCTCATATAACTCGTATTGAAAAACAAACCCAATTTTAAAATGGGCAGAAGACCTGAATAGATATTTTTCCGAAGAAGATAACAGGCAAATGAATGTTAGCTCAATGTTGCTAATCATCAGAGAAATGCAGATCAAAATCACAATGATTTTCACAGTTGTCAGAATGGTTATCATCAAAAAGACTACAAATAACAAATGTTGGGGAGAATGTAGAGAAAAGGGAACGCTTGGACACCTTTGATGAAAATGTAAATTGGTGCATCCACTGTGGAAAACAGTATAGAGGGTCCTCAAAACATTAAAAATAGAACTACTATATGATCCAGCAATTCCATTCCTCAGTATATATCCAAAGAAAATGAAAACACTAATTCAAGAAGATAGCATGCACCCCAATGTTCATAACAGCATTATTTACAGTAGCTAATATATAGAAGCAATTTAAGTGTCTATCAGCAGATGATGGATAAAGATTTATATATTTGTATCTATATAGATATAGATATACACACACAATGGAATATTAACGAATCATAAAAAAGACTGAAATTCTGCAATTTGCAACGACATGGATAGACCTAGAGTGTACAATGCTAGGGAAATAAGTCAACGGAGAAAGACAAATACTCTGTGTTGTCACTTACATGTGAAATCTAAAAGATACAACAAACTAGTATATATGACAAAAAGGAAGCAGACTCACAGATACAGAGAAAAAACTAGTGGTTACCAGTGGGAGAGGGAAGGAGGGAGTGGCAAGATAGGTATAGATACGAGTACAAATTCATATGTATAAAATAAATAAACAAGGATAAATTGTATGGCACAGGGGCAATATAGCCACTATTTTGTAATAATCTTTGTTGTTGTTGGGCTTCCCTGATAGCTCAGCTGGTAAAGAATCCGCCTGCAATGCAGGAGACCCCAGTTCCATTCCTGGGTCGGGAAGATCCCCTGGAGAGGGCAGAGGAGCCTGGTGGTCCACAGGGTCACAAAGACTTGGACACAACTGAAGCGACTGAACATGCACATGCGCATCCTACTTGAAACATCAAATGTGCTACTGTTTTAAAGGAGTTGTGCTACTTTATTTGGAGAAGTAAATCCAAGAACAAGTATTTTGGGAAGTGAGAAATAAACGTGGATGGAGTAGAAAGTATAGGCAAGGTATGGTGATTACCAAGTTTATGTAGTAAAAAAGCCCAAGTCACACAGCTGTCTCTGTGAAGAGATCACAGAATTGCTTTCCCAGTTTGCAGCTCATCGCCTGACTCTTCCAAATGATAGTTTGTGGTAGCAGAGACTTTCTTTTGGTCATGGTCAATTGAAAGTCTAGTCCAGAAGATACTCTGCCATTCCCACTCCCAGCAGTGTTTAGTTACCAGTCACTCTCATTTGTCTGGAGTCTGCTCTTGGCTATTTATACTGGAGAGATGGCAGGCCATTCAGTTAACCAGCAGCCCAGGCCGTGGGTGTGGCTGCTCTGTCTCTGCTGGGGCTGAGACGTAAAGGTATGAAATGATGATGTGGAAGCAAGCTATAGAACGGGCCTAGTTGAATAGTTGTTGTTTGCTGTTTTGTTGCTAAGTCATGTCTAACTGTTTTTGCAACCCCAGGGACTGTAGCCCGCCAGGCTCCCCTGTCCATGAGATTTGCCAGGCAAGAATACTGGCATGGGTTGCCTTTTCCTTCTCCAGGGGTCCTTCCCAACCCAGGGATCGAACCCATGTCTCCTGCATTGGCAGGTGGATTCTTTACCACTGAGGCACGAGGGAGACATCTGGGAGGTGCGATCAGTTTTTGAAGAAGGAGCATGCAAGCTGAGAAATACAACAGGCAAGGACTGGGCTTTGCAGAATTGCCCCAATTAGGAAACAAGAGAGGAGAACAAACCTTCCTGAAAAAAGCTGGAGAAAGAGCAGAGGTGAGCACTTTCATAATCAGTAGGCAGTAGTGACCTTTGAAAAAAATGCAGTCATTTTCTGCTTTTGATGGAGTAGGGGGAAATGGCAAGAAAACAAGTACAGTGTGTGTTGGCCGCATTAATTTCTCATGGATGGAGTGAAGGCCAAGGTGATCAGTTTGAAGACTGCTTCAAATTAAACAATCAGTATATTTTGGAGACTCCCCTTGGTCCCAGGGCTTGAGAATACCTTCCTTTTTCTCACTGACCACATCACATTGAGAGGATCCTAATCTTTTGTTCTCCTAGGTTCTCTGATGCCAAAGAGACTGTAACTGTTTTGGAGGATTTTCCAGTTTTGCTCTGGGGAGATGAATATTCCCAGTTTTTCTAACCTGATGTTCTCCACAGGTTAGTAGACCCTAACTGTAATGAGGCTTTGACCCTTGAAAATGTGAGAGGGTCAGGAGCACCAACCCTCCATGCAGTCATAAATCTGTGTATAATTTATAGTTGGCCCTCCGTATCTGCAGTTCTTCTGTATCCACACCCTCAGGTCCTGTAGTACTGTGGTACTTATTTACGGAAAAAAATCCGCACACAAGTGAACCCCATGTTGATCAAGGGTCTGTTGTATATCAGTCTATAAACCACTGAGTATAGAGGTTAAGAGCATGAAGTCACTAGTTCTGCTACTGTTTAACTGAATGGTTTTCGGTAAATTAGTTAACTGTCTTCTGCCTCATTTTCTTCATCTCCAGAGTGGACAATAATTGTGCAACTGCCTATGGGAAGAAAAATGCAGTGTAAGCATTGTGAGTTAAATTTGTACCGGGGTCTTACTGAGGACTACAGCCAAGGAAACAGCTTCTCAGTAGCTCTGAGAAACTGCTCTGAAGAGGCAAGAGAGAGGCTAGTTTATGTATGATGTTTTTTGGTGGGGAATGCAGTCAAGTAGGTGTCTTGGTAAAGGATTACTGCTAGTTTACAAAGAATAGATATCACAAGTTAATGACTTCAGGGCTTTTCTCTGTATGGGAAAATAGCAGGAAGCTGGGTAACTATCTCAGGGCCTGTTTGCCCAAAGCACAGAGCATCCTCTTATTGTCTTAATTTCCTAGGTCGGGAGCACAGAGTGCTTCATCCTTTTATCGCCTTACTCTCCTCTGAGACACAGAGTGCACTGTTGGTCAGTGACTGCAGCAGGTTAATTCATCCTTGTCGAACTCACTGATGAGCAAAACACTCTGCTTTTTTTTGTTTGTACAACCTAAACAGTAATTGTTGAGCATTAAATGAGATAATATCTGTAAAGCCACAGAATAGTGTCTTAACATGTCGGAGCTCCTCCAAAAATGTGATGTTAAACCAATGAATTCTGAACTCTTAAGATCCAGGGAAGAAAAATAAGAGAATAGTACTGCAGGGGGACTGTGGAATTGACAAAAGTTTAATTTTCTCGATAAAGGACACTTGTATATGTTTGAAAGGAGAGGTGCTAAAGCCAGGTCAGCGGAAAGGGCTAAGATCATAGAGGATGGAATTGGGAGCGCATGTGGAATGAGGGGCTTCCAAGGTGACGCTAGTGGTAAAGAACCCACCTGCCAATGCAGGAGATATAAGAGATGCAGGTTTAATCCCTGGGTGGGGAAGATCCCCCTCGATCCCCTGGAGGAGGGCACGGCGACACCAAGATCTCATAGCCAGACATCGGTTCAGCAGATGATGTTGATGCTTTCACTTTGAGAAACACTGGTGGGAAAAGCATTCATTTGTACTTTTGAAATAAAGGAGAAGCTAAATTGTTTTCCTATAAGAAGAATGGGTGTGATTGGATTAGGATCGTGGTTCTCAATTCTTTTTTTTTTTTTTTTGTGGTTCTCAATTCTGTAAAACCTTCAGTTCAGTTCAGTCGCTCAGTCGTGTCCGACTCTTTGCGACCCCATGAATCGCAGCACGCCAGGCCTCCCTGTCCATCACCAACTCCCGGAGTTCACTCAGACTCACGTCCATCAAGTCAGTGATACCATCCAGCCATCTCATCCTCTGTCGTCCCCTTCTCCTCTTGCCCCACAGCATCAGAGTCTTTTCCAATGAGTCATCTCTTCTCATGAGGTGGCCAGAGTACTGGAGTTTCAGCTTTAGCATCATTCCTTCCAAAGAACACCCAGGGCTGATCTCCTTTAGAATGGACTGGTTGGATCTCCTTGCAGTCCAAGGGACTCTCAAGATTCTTCTCCAACACCACAGTTCAAAAGCATCAATTCTTTGGTGCTCAGCTTTCTTTATAGTCCAACTCTCACATCCATACATGACCACTGGAAAAACCATAGCCTTGACTAGACGGACCTTTGTTGGCAAAGTAATGTCTTTGCTTTTCAATATGCTATCTAGGTTGGTCATAACTTTTCTTCCAAGGAGTAAGCATCTTTTAATTTCATGGCTGCAGTCACCACCTGCAGTGATTTTGGAGCCCCCAAAAATAAAGTCTGACACTGTTCCCACTGTTTCCCCATCTATTTCCCATGAAGTGATGGGAACAGATGCCGTGATCTTTGTTTTCTGAATGTTGAGCTTTAAGCCAACTTTTTACTCTCCACTTTGACTTTCATCAAGAGGCTTTTTAGTTCCTCTTCACTTTCTGCCATAAGGGTAGTGTCATCTGTAAAACCTTAGGGTCCCTTTTTACAACAAATAGTAATATTTCCTTTACTGTTCATAGTATATTCATGGAAAATATGAATATTCAAGATGTTCCTAGAAAATGTAAGTTATGTAAGTTCCCCCACAATTGATGTAAATGTTCTAACTGTAATATAAAGGAGAAATAAAATATTATAATAAAGTGTTTTAATATGTAAATGCTTGGCCTGGCTACCCAAGGAAGCTGAAATGTCCCCACAAACTTTAAAAATCACCCCTTGAGAGCAGTGGCATAGTCACTGAGAAGCACTGGTTTAGGTGGAGGTTTAAAACATCAGGGTAGAGGGGACTGAAAAGATGTGCCTAAGAAGAATGCCAAATGGCAGTGATGTGACTGCAGTTCGCATGAAATTGGGGTAGAAGGATCACAACTTCCTCCAGCAGTGCTGGGGAGAACAAGAGTAGGATCCAGGACCACATGCAGTAAGTGTGCTCTGCTGCAGCGGGAGGAAGATGAGGTGGCTGAGGGGCTAGTGGGTCACGTGGTATTAAGAGTCTGAAGAATCTAGTGAACTGAAAGGTCAGACTCCCCTCTATCAATAAGTAGTCAGGAGGCAAGAGAAACTTACCTTGGTTCAAAACATAAAATGCTGGGAGAATAGAACAGCAACAAAACAGGTTTTATATATCTATATATAACTTAGCCAAACACAGAGATGAGGAGAAAGGAAAAATCCAGAGGGCAAAGGTAGGAATGGACTCATTCTCAGAGGAGGATGCGGGATGTTAACAGAGCAGGGGCAGGGGATAAAGCCTGGGTGAGGCCTGCGCTCAGTGAGGGATCTGACTAGCTGTTTCCTCTTCATTCTGCACAAACTGATTCTGCAAGGAGAAGCTTATCTCGAATCGTGCAGCATGAACACCGGAGTCCAACGTCAAGCCCGTAGCCAAGATACTCTCGAGTCGGATGCCCGGCTCCTCTCCCTGGGCTGGTCTGAAGCGTTGGGAGCCAGGCAAGGATGAAGTCGACTGACGACTAAAAAACTCCTCCGCGTGGGAGTGCCCCATGGGACTCCACACTGGGAGATCCGGAGACCTTCAGTTAGCCCGCCTTGGGACGCGATGGGTTTCTGTCGGGAAAGGATCCGGGCGCGGCGAGTTGTTGGAGGAAGCGGCCGGCAGGGGGCGCGGGCCGCGAGGCGGCGGTGGTGTAGGTACACGGATGGCTCAGGGCGTTTGGAACGGCGTTCCTCGGAAATACGGGCTTATCTATTAATATAAAATATATGTTAACATATAGTTCGAAAATATGTTTATTTGGATCGCTAAGATAAAGACCATTTGGAGTCGTTTCAGGAGTGACCCAGACCTTATTATAGTGGTGCATGCAGCAGCTGGTAGTGCCAAGGTCGGCCTCGGGGAAGATAACCAGGGTCAGGTGGTTTTCCCGGGGCGAGGCTCATCCATTGTACCCCAGATGTGCTGACTCCAGCCAGTTCCCCAGATGTGGAGAACTCGGTTGCAGAATTTGTGGTAGTGGGGGAGTGTGTTGGTGCTTTCCCCTGTCCTCTTGGTATCTTAAATCGTTCAAGATGTTTTCTAAAAAGGATCTAGTGGCTCATCTAATGCAGAAGGGGTTATCACATAAGGTAGGTGGGTAGTGGTGAGTATGATACACGGACGTAGTGAAATAGAGATCTTAAATACTAAACCACTATGAAACATTCTTCTGCCAAGTACAGGTTTTTTGGGTTTTGTCAGGATTATTTATTTAACTTCAGCTGTCTGAGCTTTAGGATCTGGGTTTACCTGAATGGTTTTGAACGTTTTTAGTTTTGGAGTGTTACAATATCTCAAATTTTTTTAGGCTGGTTATATTTTGCAGTGTGATATACCATTTTGGGTGTATGGGGATAAGAAAAAAATGTTATTAAAACTATTTTCAGTTATTTTAGCCTTTTATATGTGGTTACCAAAACTTGTAAAATTACACGTTGTTCACATTATATTCTGTTGGACGTCGTTTCTCCCTTATTTTGAAAAAGTCTCAGGAGGTCTTGCTGTGTTACTTCTATAACATGCTGCCCCTTCCTGGAATGCCCCGCCTTCCCTCATCAGTCTTTGACATTCTGCTCTCTCTTGTTGCAGCTGCCTGGGATCCACCCAAACTGCCACAGAACCTAAGATGGACTTAAACATTACTGTAGGCACAGTGCTGCATAAGGCACTTCTTTTAAAATCAGAAGAAGAAAAGATGAATTTTTAGGTGGAAAAATGTGTATAGCAACGTCATCTTTTTATATTAATAGGTTTTTCATGGCGGAAGGGCCCACAAAGGCAAGGGTGTACAGGATCCTTCAGTCATAATGTGGTCCTTAGCCCTTTGATTAGCGCCCATTACTCTTTCCCTCTAATTCTGGCAGGTCTGTTTCCTCTACAGTTTGTGGAAGGGAGACTCTATCTCCACATGATTACTCGTAGTATCTCCAGTGCCTTAGGCTAGTCGCTGGCACCTTAAGTTTAGGGGGCTGTAAGTGACTAGTTACATATGAGTAACAGCTTGAGAACAGGTTTTTGGTTTTGTTTTTTTTCATCATTAGTAGCACTCATAGAAACTCATGGATACCTTGTGAATGTTGAAAATACTGGAGTAGGCAATGTGGTCATCAGAAATAAAGTTCCCATGAGGATTTATTGTATAACACAGGGAAGTCCACTCAATACTGTGTAATGGCATATATGGGAAAAGAATCTCTAAAAGAGTGGATCTATGTATATGTATTACTGATTCACTTTGCTCTACAGTATAAACTAATACAACATTATAAATCAACTATATACCAATAAAATTTAAAAAAAGAAAGAAAGAAAAAGACTTCCTCACCATAGCAAAAAGAGCCTTAGAATGTCTATGAAATCATACCTTGGGGGACACAGTCATAGAGGACTCAGAGCTGTGGTCAGCCTGGCATTCATGGAAACAGCAATACCATGGAAACAGCACACCATCTGGAATGAAATTAGGATGGTAGATCAATAATGAAATTATAACATATAACTGAGGTGGGCTGGGTCACACTTTGTGGATGACAGTATCTAGCAGGTGTCTAAGTAGAGTGACTGTGGTTTATACTGCAGAGCCCTGTGGATGGGAAATGTATAAAACCAGGGCCAGTGTGCATCTCAAGTGCCTCAGAATGGGTTTGCTCCCCAAAACATAGGGGGTGTGTGTGTCGAGTGTCTATAGAGTTGCTCAAGCTGGTAATAGACATTTAGATTCAGTTGTCAGCACCATGGACTTCTTAACTATCAGACCTGCTCAGTGAGCTTATATAACAAAAGGCAGCTTTCAAAAATTACTGCCACACATCATATTTCTGAACACACTCTCTCCTTGACTCCCATGAGGCAAAGATATGAGTGGAAATTCAGAGATGGGTGAGACTCACAGACTGAGGGCCATGTCTGTTGGGACAGAACATCTTAGCTGGCAGAGGCAGCCGTGATCTGAGAGAGGTGGGTGGGTGTGCTGGTGCTGCCCCTCCCCAGGAGTGCAGGAATGCGCCAAACACCTGCTCTGCTGAGGGGCGGGCTGTGCCTCTCCACCCTGGCTTATTTGGGGCCTGAGTTAGTTGGTCACTGAGTTGTTTTATTCTGTGTGTCAATATATTAATATGTATATATACAGACACACACACACACACAGACATATATTCACTATAATTATTATTGTTCATGTTCAGTTGCCCAGTCATGTCCAACTCTTTGCCATCCCATGTACTGCAGCACCAGGCTTCCCTGTCCTTCACCAACTCCCGGAGCTTGCTCAAACTCATGTCCATTGAGTTGGCAATGCCATCCAACCATCTCATCCTCTGTTGTCCCCTTCTTCTAGCCTCAGTCTTTCCCAGCATCAAGGTCTTTTCCAGTGAGTCGGCTCTTTGCATCAGGTGGCCAGAGTAATGGAGCTTTGGCTTCTTCAGCATCTCGCTCCAATGAATACTCAGGGTTGATTTCCTTTAGGATTGATTGGTGTGATCTTGCAGTCCAAGGGACTCTCAAGAGTCTTCTCCAACACCACAGTTCAAAAGCATTAATTCTTCGGTGCTCAGGCTTCTTTATAGTCCAACTCTCTCATCCATACATGACCACTGGAAAGTAATGTCTCTGCTTTTAAATACACTGTCTATGTTTGTCATAGCTTTTCTTCCAAGGAGCAAGCGTCTTTTAATTTCATGGTCTATCATTGTTTCCCCATCTATTTGCCATTAAGGATGGGACCAGATAACATGATCTTTGTTTTTGGAATGTTGAGTTTTAAGCCAGTTTTTTTCACTTTATCATCTTCATCAAGAGGCTCTTTAGTTCCTATTTGTTTCCTGACATTAGGGTGGTGTCATATCTGAGGTTGTTGATATTTCTCCTGGCAATCTTGATTCCAGCTTGAGTGAGCTTCATTCAGCCTGGCATTTCGAATGATGTACTCTGCACAGAAGTTAAATAAGCAAAGTGACAATATACAGCCTTGATGTACTCCTTTTCCTATTTGGAACTAGTCTGTTGTTCCATGTCCAGTTCTAACTGTTGCTTCCTGACCCGCATATAGGTTTCTCAAGAGGCATGTCAGGTGGTCTGGTATTCCCATCTCTTTCAGAATTTTCCAGTTTCTTGTGATCCACACAGTCAAAGACTTTGGCATAGTCAATAAAGCAGAAGTAGATGTTTTTCTGGAACTCTCTTGCTTTCTCGATGATCCAGCGGATGTTGGCAATTTGATCTCTGGTTCCTCTGCCTTTTCTAAAACCAGCTTGAACATCTGGAAGTTCACAGTTCACGTATTGCTGAAGCCTGGCTTGGAGAATTTTGAGCATTACTTGACTAGCGTGTGAGATGAGTGCAATCATGCGGTAGTTTGAGCATTCTTTGGCATTGCCTTTCTTTGGGATTGGAATGAAAACTGACCTTTTCCAGTCCTGTGGCCACTGCTGAGTTTTCCAAATTTGCTGGCATATTGAGTGTACTAATAATTATCATTGTTCTGAGAGGGTAAAATCAAGCACAGATACCTAAAATATGGTAGAGTCACAATTTGAACCTAAGTCTATCTGATGCTAAAGCCTGTGTTTAGAACTAAATACGGTGCCACATATTTCTTATAGTGGTTCCACCAGGACTTGGTCTTCTCATTAGGAAGAAAAAAGGAGTCTAACAATATTATTGAAAGTCTGCCTACTGTATTTCACAACCTGTTACACTGATATCATTTCAGTGCGCTTCTTTTCAGTGCTTTTCCTTAAGGATATACATTTTTACAAAACTGTAGTCATGGTATACATACCATTTCATATCTTTTTTTCCTCTTAACCTTTTGTCTTTCATGTTGTTCATTATAATATAATGTGTCTTTCATGTTCTTACTATTGTATGTTTAATACTCCATTTCCCTGCTGCTTTGATTCTAGGATTTGGGGGTGATTTTGATTTTTTGTAATAATATAATAAATACCATGTGCATAGGGCACTGTCTTTCTCTTACTTTCTACAGTTAAATGACATTTACCATTCAAAATGTACGAACATACTTTGGGCAATAGATGTATATAATTAGGGTTAAAGTTTCCCTGAGCCACCAGGGAAACCCAATATTATAGTCATGTTTCCGAGTATGTAGGAAAAACACATTAATCCATTCTTGTGTGTTATACTAACATATGTTACTTTGCATTTTGATTCATTTCCTTTAAGCATCTTAAATGCTTTTCTGTATTTTCCTGATTCCCTACAGGGGAAATTTTATCACTATTATAATAATTAAAAATACTCTCCCAAAATACAAAACAAAGCACTTAAAAAATCATACAGACTAAGAGGAAAATAACTGCCAAAAGGTTGCAAAATATGCCACTCCCAACTGTGTCACTGTGGCATAAGGATTATTTTTAAGCCAGAAGCATTGAAAAACAGCAAATATGTAAAAAGAGTGGTCTGGCCTCCCTTTCTAACACAGGGGAAAGAAATATTTCAGAGAAGAGGGATAACGCCCAGAGATTTCTGCACAAACAGGTCTTGTTAAAATCATTATCTTTTTTAACCTCCCCATGTATGCTACTTGCTTCTCCACAATTGTCTCTCTTTTGTTCAACTTAATATAAAAACATTTAGGTTTCCACTTCTTTGGGTCTTCATTTCCTTATGAGGGCTCTTGTGTCAGATAAACTTAAGTTAAATAAATTAGTATGGTTTGTCCTGTTAAATTGTGTATTCCAATGTAATTTTCAGGCTGGGCCAGAGACTCTAATAGAATAGAGGTAAAGGTTTGCCTCCCGCACACTACTAAACCCTTGACACTATAGTTGCTGCAGAGTTGTTTTGCCCAGAGCGCCTAGCTAGCAAGGGTAGAAAGGAAAACACAGTGCCTTGTCAATTTTCGCTGTCTAAAAAGAACAGAGGAGCACTTGCTTTGTTACTCAATCCAGGCCAGATGCTGCTTGCCTTTGCGCTGAGAACTGCAAGACTTGAATCTTGTAGAAGTCGGATTTGTGCCCCAAAGACACGGACACCTGTCCAGGAGAGCAGTGGCTTGGGTGGGGTGGCAAGGCTGGAGGTCGCATTTGACGCGCATTCTGTTCAGCTCTCACAGAAACCCTGTGAGGCAGGGAGTATTATTCCCACTTTACACTTTTGGGAAACGGTGATTGAGAGAGACTTGCGGGTATCACCTAGTTACAGAGTGGTGCGGCGATTCAGACTCAGCAACCAATCTTGCTACCCTCTTCCACTGAGGGCCGCGCCCCCGCCGTGCCCTGCTCTGCCCTCCGCACGCTGCTCGGACTCCACCCCCGTAACGAAGCTCCACCGAATTTTGCGTCTGTCTGCGAAGACGAAGAATTGAAAAATCTCAGCTACACTTGGTCTTTGGGGTCGGGCGCCAGGCAGAGCTAGAACGAACTAGACGCTTGTCCAAAAGCAGTGACGTCAAATGACAAGTGACAAGAGGTGGGGATATGTAGATGAGGGGCGCGGTGGCTGCTGTCTCGATTTCATTTTTCGCCGGGTAGAATTTCCCCTGAACGTCCAAAGGATGTATCTTGGTCACTGTCATATAAATAGTCCTTCAGTTTCCCATCGAAGGCCGAAAGAGCTTGGAATATAATTGACCATAACTCTGTAGTGTGCTGAGTTCGAGGGTGACGTCCCAGACAAAAGTTCCAACTCATACTTACCTGGCAGGGGAGATACCATGATCACGAAGGTGGTTTTCCCAGGGCGAGGCTTATCCATTGCACTCCGGATGTGCTGACCCCTGCGATTTCCCCAAATGTGGGAAACTCGACTGCATAATTTGTGGTAGTGGGGGACTGCGTTCGCGCTTTCCCCTGGCATGATTTGTGAAAGGAAAGACATAGATTCTTGTTGTGCAGCTTTGATGTACCTATCTAGTGTTTTGTAGTTTTGGGTTTCTTGAGGTTCAAACGATACCCATTTTCCCCTGCAGCAATGTGGAAAACCTGATTTGGACTTCCTTTGTGGCTCAGCTGGTAAAGGATTTGCTTGTAATGCAGAGTCCTGGGTTTGATCCCTGGTTTGGGTCATTCTCTTGGAAAGGGGACAGGTTCAGATCAGATCCGTAACTCAGTCGTATCCGACTTTTTGCGACCCCATGAATCACAGCACGCCAGGCCTCCCTGTCCATCACCAACTCCCGCATGCCATCCAGCCATCTCATCCTCTGTCGTCCCCTTCTCCTCTTGCCCCCGATCCCTCCAAGCATCAGAGTCTTTTCCAATGAGTCAACTCTTCTCATGAGGTGGCCAAAGTACTGGAGTTTCAGCTTTAGCATCATTCCTTCCAAAGAAATCCCAGGGCTGATCTCCTTCAGAATGGACTGGTTGGATCTCCCTGCAGTCCAAGGGACTCTCAAGAGTCTTCTCCAATACCACAGTTCAAAAGCATCAGTTGTTTGGTGCTCAGCTTTATTCACAGTCCAACTCTGATATCCATACATGACCACTGGAAAAACCATAGCCTTGACTAGACGGACCTTTGTTGGCAAAGTAATGTCTCTGCTTTTGAATATGCTATCTAGGTTGGTCACTTTCCTTGCAAGGAGTAAGCATCTTTTAATTTCATGGCTGCAGTCACCACCTGCAGTGATTTTGGAGCCCAGAAAAATAAAGTCTGACACTGTTTCCACTGTTTCCCCATCTATTTCCCATAAAGTGATGGGACCAGATGCCATGATCTTAGTTTTCTGAATGTTGAGCTTGAAGCCAACTTTTTCCCTCTCCTCTTTCACTTTCATCAAGAGGCTTTTTAAAGTTCCTCTTCACTTTCTACCACAAGGGTGGTGTCATCTGCATATCTGAGGTTATTGATATTTCTCCCGGCAATCTTGATTCCAGCTTGTTTTTCTTCCAGTCCAGCGTTTCTCATGATGTACTCTGCATATAAGTTAAATAAGCAAAGTGACAATATACAGCCTTGACGAACTCCTTTTCCTATTTGGAACTAGTCTGTTGTCCCATGTCCAGTTCTAACTGTTGCTTCCTGACCTGCATACAGATTTCTCAAGAGGCAGATCAGGTGGTCTGGTATTCCCATCTCTTTCAGAATTTTCCACAGTTTATTGTGATCCACACAGTCAAAGGCTTTGGCATAGTCAATAAAGCAGCAATAGATGTTTGTCTGGAACTCTCTTGCTTTTTCCATGATCCAGCGGATGTTGGCAATTTGATCTCTGGTTCCTCTTCCTTTTCTAAAACCAGCTTGAACATCTGGAAGTTCATGGTTCACATATTGCTGAAGCCTGGCTTGGAGAATTTTGAGCATTACTTGATTAGCGTATGAGATGAGTGCAATCATGCGGTAGTTTGAGCATTCTTTGGGATTGGAATGAAAACTGACCTTTTCCAGTCTTGTGGCCACTGCTGAGTTTTCCAAATTTGCTGGCATATTGAGTGCAGCACTTTCACAGCATCATCTTTCAGGATTTGGAATAGCTCAACTGGAATTCCATCACGTCCACTAGCTTTGTTCGTAGTGATGCTTTCTAAGGCCCACTTGACATCACATTCCAGGAGTGATCACACCATCGTGATTATCTGGGTCGTGAAGATCTTTTTTGTACAGTTCTTCTGTGTATTCTTGCCATCTCTTCTTAATACCTTCTGCTTCTGTTAGGTCCATACCGTTTCTGTCCAATATCGAACCCATCTTTGCATGAAATGTTCCTTTGGTATCTCTGATTTTCTTGAAGAGATTCCTAGTCTTTCCCATTCTGTTGTTTTCGTCTATTTCTTTGCATTGATCCCTGAAGAAGGCTTTTTTATCTCTTCTTGCTATTCTTTGGAACTCTGCATTCAGATGTTTATATCTTTCCTTTTCTCCTTTGCTTTTCGCTTCTCTTCTTTTCACAGCTATTTGTAAGGCCTCCCCAGACAGCCATTTTGCTTTTTTGCATTTCTTTTCCATGGGGATGGTCTTGATCCCTGTCTCCTGTACAATGTCACGAACCTCATTCCATAATTCATCAGGCAGTCTATCTATCAGATCTAGGCCCTTAAATCTATTTCTCACTTCCGCTGTATAATCATAAGGGATTTGATTTAGGTCATACCTGAATGGTCTAGTGGTTTTCCCTACTTTCTTCAATTTAAGTCTGAATTTGGCAATAAGGAGTTCATGGTCTGAGCCACAGTCAGCTCCTGGTCTTGTTTTTGCTGACTGTATTGAGCTTCTCTATCTTTGACTGCAAAGTATATAATCAGTCTGATTTCGGTGTTGACCATCTGGTGATGTCCATGTATAGAGTCTTCTCTTGTGTTGTTGGAAGAGGGTGTTTGTTATGACCAGTGCATTTTCTTGGCAAAACTCTCTTAGTCTTTGCCCTGCTTCATTCCGTATTCCAAGGCCAAATTTGCCTGTTTTCTTGACTTCCTACTTTTGCATTCCAGTCCCCTATAATGAAAAGGACATCTTTTTTGGGTATTAGTTCTAAAAGGTCTTGTAGATCTTCATAGAACCGTTCAACTTCAGCTTCTTCAGCATTACTGGTTGGGGCATAGACTTGGATTACTGTGATATTGGATGGTTTGCCTTGGAAACGAACAGAGATCATTCTGTCGTTTTTGAGATTGCATCCAAGTACTGCATTTCGGACTCTTTTGTTGACCATGATGGCCACTCCATTTCTTCTGAGGGATTCCTGCCCGCAGTAGTAGATATAATGGTCATCTGAGTTAAATTCACCCATTCCAGTGCATTTGAGTTCACTGATTCCTAGAATGTCGACATTCACTCTTGCCATCTCTTGTTTGGCCACTTCCAATTTGCCTTGATTCATGGACCTGACATTCCAGGTTCCTATGCAATATTGCTCTTTACAGCATCGGACCTTGCTTCTATCACCAGTCCCATCCACAGCTGGGTATTCTTTTTGCTTTGGCTCCATCCCTTCATTCTTTCTGGAGTTATTTCTCCACTGATCTCCAGTAGCATATTGGGCACCTACTGACCTGGGGAGTTTCTCTTTCAGTATCCTATCATTTTGCCTTTTCATACTGTTCATGGTGTTCTCAAGGCAAGAATACTGAAGTGGTTTGCCATTCCCTTCTCCAGTGGACCCCATTCTGTCAGATCTCTCCACCATGACCCACCCGTCTTGGGTTGCCCCACGGGCATGGCTTAGTTTCATTGAGTTAGACAAGGCTGTGGTCCTAGTGTGATTAGATTGACTAGTTTTCTGTGAGTATGGTTTCAGTGTGTTTGCCAGGTTACTCCACTCTAACTCTGGCCTGGAGAATTCCATGGACTATAAAGTCGCAAAGAGATGGACACGACTGAGCGACTTTCACTTCACTTAGAAGCAAGGCAGCAGTCGATTTCTGGTATCAAGTGAGGAATATTATGTGGATAGACAAATCTGCTGGGCTAATCCATGCACTTTCAAAGAGCTGAATTCAACCTCTCGTGTGGCTCTGCTGGTAAAGAATCTGCCAGCAATGCTAAAGACCTGGATTCGATTCCTGGACTGGGAAGATCCTCTGGAGCAGCAAAAAGACTACCCACTCCTGTATTCTGGCCTGGAGTATTCCATCGACTGTATAGCTCTTGGGGTCACAGAGTCAAACACAACTGAATGAGTTTTTAAAAAATGGTTTAAAAGTAAGCTTTCACTATTCTAGGAATGAAATGGGCTGTTTTCTTTATTCTGTGGGAAAGACTGTAGAAGGCGATTTCTATACATTTTGGCTTTATGGTCCCCTTTCTGTGTTTTCAAAACCAGTAATTTTTCATCTGCTGCCATCAACCTTCCATCCACCACCTTTTATTTTTTCCAGATGAGAAAGCTCCTTTTATTGGGGTGGAAATGATGCACCAAACTAGTCCCTGATAAAAATACTTAGATCTTCAAGATATGGAGATGATACTTAACTATAATGATCAAAATCATCACATGGATCACAGCCTTATGTAAATCAGTGAAGCTATGAGCCATGCCCTGGAAGGCCACACAAGATGGCCAGGTCATAGTGGAAAGTTATGACAAAATGTGGTCCACTGGGGAAAGGAATGGCAAACTCCTTCAGCCTTCTTGCTGAACTCCATGAACAGTATGAAAAGGCAAAAAGATAGGACACTGAAAGATGAACTCCCCAGGTTGGTAGGTGTACAATATACTACTGGGGAAGAGTGGAGAAATAGCTCCAGAAGGAATGAAAAGGCTAAGCCACGAAATTAAAAGACACACTCCTTGGAAGAAAAGTTGTGACAAACCTATACAGCGTATTTAAGCCCAGAGACATCACTTTGCTGACAAAGTTCTGTATAGTCAAAGCTATGAGTTTTCCAGTAGTCATGTATGGATGGATGTGAGAGTTGGACCATAAAGAAAGCTGAGTGCCGAAAAATTGATGCTTTCGGACTGTGGTGCTGGAGAAGACTCTTGAGACAGCAAAGAGATCAAACCAGTGGATACGAAAGGAAATCAACTCTGAGGATTCATTGGAAGGACTGATGGTGAAGCTGAAGCTCCAGTCCTTTGGCCACCTGATGCAAAGAGCTGACTCATTAGAAAAGACCCTGATGCTGGGAAAGATTGAAGGCGGGAGGAGAAGGGGACGACAGAGGATGAGATGATTGGATGGCATCACCAACTCAATGGACGTGAGTTTGAGCAATTTCTGGGAGATAGTGAAGGACAGGGAAGCCTGGCATGCTGCAGTCCATGGAGTTGGTGCCTTAGCAACTGAACAAGATTGGGAAGAGCTGACTTCTCCCACTTATTCAAGCTCAGAGCAAGGTCTGGGCAGAGTAAGTCCCTGTGGAACGTGTGACAAGGCGAAGTGTTTGAGACCTGGACCAGCAGATGGGAACCAAGAGAAGAGCCCCCACCCATGAGGACCAGCTGCAGCAGGACCCTGAATCTAGACCCTCGGAGAGAGGCTCCAGTTTTCCAGAGGACTAGGCGGCAAGAGGGAGAAGGCAATGGCAACCCACTCCAGTACTCTTGGCCTGGAAAATCCCATGGGCGGAGGGGCCTGGTGGGCTGCAGTCCATGGGGTCGCTAGGAGTCGGACACGACTGAGCAACTTCACTTTATTTTTTCACTTTCATGCATTGGAGAAGGAAATGGCAACCCACTCCAGTGTTCTTGCCTGGAGAATCCAAGGGACTGGGGAGCCTGGTGGGCTGCCGTCTATGGGGTCGCACAGAGTCGGACACGACTGAAGCGACTTAGCAGCAGCAGCAGCAGCAGCAGGGAGCAAGAGGACGGGGGAGCTGAAGGAGGAGGCAGCGAATAACAATTTATTTGTTAAAAAAAAAAAAAATACACCTACCAACATCACACTAGTGGGTCTGACATCCCCTTAAATCATAAGTTGGTAAACTTACATCAATAAAAACACAAGGAAAATAAATACATTGGCTTTATCATATTGGAAGTGGTGTGAACGGTGGGACGTGGGCAGACCGGCGGGCAGGCGAGGAGCAGACAGCACAGGAAGCGTCTGAGTGGGACCGTGAGTCTCAAGGGTCCTCGTCTCAGTCGTCCCAGTCCTGGCTGTAGATCCGTGGGATCTTGCACGGGGACGCCCAGCTCTCAGCCTCGAGGTTCACTTGCTCCTGGTCTGTCTTTTCGGCGGCATTCTTTTTGTCTCGTTGCTGTTGTAGGTAGCGCAAAAGAATGTTTGTTTTTTCTGTCACAATTATCTGTTCAGACGGGTACTCCTGAGTGGGCAGGTAGACTGGTGGACGTCGGTTCGAGGCTTTGCTTAGACAGTTGGCATGGAAGCTACTAAAATTGCTTTTGTTGTCGACAGGCAGCCCTTTCAAGAAATCAGCCATCTTCTGTTTCATCCGTCGTCTCCGTCTTCTGCTCTCTCCGTCGTCGCTGTTGTTGCCGCCGCCGCCACAGCTGCCTTTTTAGCTGCCTGCTTCCTCTTATAAAGAGGGCCGTTGATTACATTAGGCGCACCTGGATAATTCGGACTATTCCCGCCCCACCCAGTCTCAAAGCTAATCGCATCCCTACAATCTGTTCTGTCACAAAGGTGGGTTACATTCCCGGCCCCGGGGATTAGGCCCAGAGCGCCTCCGTGTCTGTCAGTCAGCCTATCACGAGGCCCCTGGTACAGTCGGCGCTACGGAGTGACGTCACTAAGGTGCGCGGAGTATGTAAATGAGCTCGGCGTAGGCTGGCTCGGTTCAGAATTGTAAAGTGTTTGTATTATTTTGCAAATATTGCGGTACTCGCAATGTGCTTGTCAGGCCTTTATAGTTGGGAGAAGCCGTTATTTCGTAAGTGAGGGTATAGAGTTTTCGGTGAAGAGAGTGACCGTAAGTGCGAAGTGTTTGGAACGTGAGGCTGAGGCGGCAGGCAGGGCGAGCAACTCATACTTACCTGGCAGGGGAGATACCATGATCACGAAGGTGGTTTTCCCAGGGCGAGGCTTATCCATTGCACTCCGGATGTGCTGACCCCTGCGATTTCCCCAAATGTGGGAAACTCGACTGCATAATTTGTGGTAGTGGGGGACTGCGTTCGCGCTTTCCCCTGACACTCTGTTGGTCTAAAAAAAAGATTATATAGTTTTTAGATGAGTATTAGCTTTATAATAATCCTATAAAGCTGAATCTATGATCGATGTTAAATTGTGGGATAGGAAAAAAGCAGTGAAAACCCCCTGCCGGTACTCTTGCCTGGGGAAAAAAAACATGAGTGGTGTAATGTGGTGGGTTGTGCTGTTTTATGGGGGTTGCATAGAGTCGGATACGACTGAAGCGACCTAGCAGCAGCAGATATGGGGTAGTGACTCCAGTTTCCAGGTGAGAGTACTGGAGTGGGGTAGCATTTATCATTTTTTGGGGGGTTTTCCAAATTCCTATATTCTGTATTGCAGGTGGATTTTTTACCAACTGAGCTACTAAAAGACGCCCAAGAATACTCAAGTGGGTAGTCTATTTTTTTATCCAGCGGATCTTCCCAACCCAGGAATACCAACCAGGGTATACCGGCATTTGGGGCGGATTCTTTCGTCTGAGCCACTAGGGCAAGTCGAAATCCGTTTAGTTATTGGGTTCAGTTCAGTCGCTCAGTCGTGTCCGACTCTTTGCGACCCCATGAGTTGCAGCACGCCAGGCCTCCCTGTCCATCACCAACTCCCGGAGTTCACTCAGACTCACGTTCATCGAGTCGGTGATGCCATCTAGCCATCTCATCCTCTGTCGTCCCCTTCTCCTCTTGCCCCCAGTCCCTCCCAGCCTCAGTTTTTTTCCAATGAGTTAGCTCTTCGCATGAGGTGGCCGAAGTATTGGGAGTTTCAGCTTTAGCATCAGTTCTTACAAAGAACACCCAGGACTGATCTCCTTTAGAATGGACTGGTTGGATCTCCTTGCAGTCCAAGGGACTCTCAAGAGTCTTCTCTTGAGTCTTATTGGGTTAGTCGGCCAAATTTACAGTACTGAAGTGTTCGTTTAGCTTCAGTTTTCAGGGGGAATTACCGATTAAGTAGTTGCAGGAGCTGGTTGGTTAAAAATATGTTTTAGTAATGTTCAGAACCGTTTTTTTTTTTTTTTTAATATTTGCTTGCAGTTTATTTTGGTTTTTCTAAATAGACATTCACATCTGTAAACAATAGGATGTTGGTTTCAGCCCCAACCCCCGATTCCTTACAAGTCTTTGTTCTCACACATTGGTTAGAACTGCCATTTGCTGTTGTTAGTCGCTAAGCCGTGTCCGGCCCTGTTGTACTCCATGGACCGTTGCACACTAGACTCCCCATGGGATTTCCCAAGCAAGGGTACTGGAGTGGGTTGCCATTTCCTTCTCCATCAGAACCGTTTTAAATGCTATTACTCCACAATGATATTTTTTTTAAAAGAATCTCTGAGGGTGACTGGAAAAAAATTCTAAAAGGAAGTAAACTGAAAAGTACACAGGAAGTGGAAGTTAGCATATACATGATTAACAGTCGACGCTTAATTTTTGCAGCTTTAGGAAACATATGAAAGAAGCAGGTCTGGAGATTTGAATATTTTATGTCAAAATGTCATACATTGGTGTAAATGCAATTAAGTAAAAAAATTTTAAAGGTCAACGTTAAAATCACTTTTAAAATAATTATTTTTGCCAGCACTGGGTCTTAGTTACTGCTGGAGGTTTTTCTCTAGTTGGGGAAATGGGGGCCACTTGTTGCAGTGGGCGGGTTTCTTGTAGAGTGTAGGCTCAGTAGTTGTTGCCCAGGGACCTAGTTGCCCCATGGCATGTGGGATCTTCCCAGACCAGGGATCCAACCCGGATTCTGTGCATTGATAGGTGGATTCTTGACCATTGAACCATCAGGGATGTTCTAAAATGACTATTATTTAAAGAACAAAACAAGAATTAAATATTGATGAAGATCTGGGAAAATTTGGACCCTTTTTCACTGCTGGTGGTAATGTGAAATGCAGTCACCATTCTAGTGTGCATAGGTTCTAGTGTGCATGACAGCAGCTAACAACTATAGAGAGTTCCTTGGTTCCAGGCAGAGTTCTAAGCACTTTACAGAGTACTCCCATTTATAGATGAGGAAATTGAGGCCCATGAAAGGTTAAATAATTTCTTCAAGGTCACACAGGGAAGTGACACAGCCAGGTTGAGAACTTCAGAGTCTGAACTATGAACCCAATCCACAGACTGTCTACCCTCTGCATAAATGACTGCATTTGTATACTGTTTGTTCTTTTTTGGACCAGAGTTATTATGGTGCAGAATTTTTAAAATATTTATTTGTATTTATTTTGGCTGCACCGGGTCTTAGTTGCAACATGCTGGATCTTCTGGTCTTGGCATGAGATCTAGTTCTCCTACCAGGGATTAAACCTGGGCACCCTGCATTGGGAGTGCCAAGTCTTAGCCGCTTGACCCCCAAGGAAGTCCCCTAACTTTTCAAAGTGAATGCCCTCCTGGGAATTCCCTGGTAGTCCAGCAGTTAGGACTTCCCACTTTTAAGGGTTCAAGTTCAATCCGTGGTCCGGAAAATAGGATCCCATAAGCCTCAAGGCCAAAACAAAACAAAACACACACTCAAAAAGTTAATACTCTCCTAATGGTCTTGATGATGTAATAAATGTGTATTTCTAATTCTACTTCTTGGTATCATCACTTTTTCACTCCCTCCTGCTGCTGCTAAGTCGCTTCACTTGTGTCTGTGTGACCCCATAGACTGCAGCCCACCAGGCTCCCCCATCCCTGGGATTCTCAAGGCAGAAATACTGGGGTGGGTTGCCATTACCTTCTCCGTTTTCACTCCCAGGAATTGACAAAAATATTGAGTTCTTCAATTTCAACAGTAACATTGAGAATAAAATTTAATCTTTTAGAATTTATTTTTATTTATTTAATTTTGGCCATGCCTCAAGGTATGCAGGATTTTAGCTCCCTGACCAGAGATCAAATTCAGATCCCCTGCTTCAGGAGCCTGGGGGTCTTAACTGCCGGACTGTCAGAGAAATCCCTAATCTTGGAGAATTTCCATAATTGTCCCTCAATCCTATTCATTATAAATGAAAATGGACAAGAAGTGAAAGAAATGTGAAAGAATCGAGGCTTTTTCCTTGCATTTCTGGTTCAGTTAGAAATAAGTATGTTGCTTTCTTTTGAAACAGGATGTCTCGGGCTGTTCACCTTCCAGTCCCCTGTCCTGTTCAGCTTGGTTCCTTAAGAAATGACTCCTTGGAAGCACAGCTTCATGAGTATGTCAAACAGGGGAACTATGTGAAAGTGAAGAGGATTCTTAAGAAAGGTAGGCATCATATTAAAATAGCGCATGCAACTTGATTCACATTACTGAATAGCATTGGAAGGAAAACCAGGTATATCATAAGACTATGAATTCTTGGGGGAATTGGAAGTTAAATTTAGAAATGAGCTGTTCTCTATCAGTGCAGTTGGATTGCTCAACAGAGGTCGTAAATCGCTGGAGGCTGTTGGTTTTGTTTTGTGCTAAGGAACCATGAAGTCTTCCATTCTTTAAGCCCCTAAAGGTTTCGCTTCAGGCCCCAGCCACCCACTTTAGATTCTGCCTGTTTCTCTTTTCTCCATCGAATCTACCCCATCTACTAAGTCTTCTGAGGGCTGTGGTGGAGTGAGAAGGCCAGTTTTCATGGCTCTCTTCTTCCTTGCTCCTTAGAGGCACTTGATACTTTTGTTTTCAAGGTGTTTTTGTTTGTTTTGTTTTATAATTGGTGTATAATGGCTTTACAGTGTTGTTAGTTTCTGCTGTGTACAACAATGTGAATCAGCTATGAGTAAACATATATTCCTTCCCTCTTGAGCCTCCTTCCCACCCCCAACCCCATCCTACGGCTCCAGGTCATCACAGTGCGCAGAGCTGAGCTCCCTGTGTTGCAGAGCTATCCTCTCACTAGTATTTTATGCATGGTAGTGTATATATGCAGAGAAGGCGATGGCACCCCACTCCAGTACTCTCACCTGGAAAATCCCATGGACGGAGGAGCCTGGTAGGCTGCAGCCCACGGGGTCGCTAGGAGTCGGACACAACTGAGCGACTTCACTTTGACTTTTCACTTTCATGCGTTGGAGAAGGAAATGGCAACCCACTCCAGCATTCTTGCCTGGAGAATCCCAGGGACAGCGGAGCCTGGTGGGCTGCTGTCTATGGGGTCGCACAGAGTCGGACACGACTGAAGAGACTTAGCAGCAGCAGCAGCAGCAGCAGCGTATATATGTGTCCATGCTGCTCAATTCATTCCACCCTCTCTTTCCCCTGGTTCGTCCAAAAGTTTGTTCTCTACTTCTTCATCTGCATTCCTGCTAGCAAATAGGTTCATCTGTACCATTTTTCTAGATTCCATACAGATAATATATATGCATTTGATTTTTTCTTTCTGATGTCCATCACTCTGTATGACAGACTCTAGGTCCATCCATGTGACTACAAATGACCCAATTATTTTCAAGGTGTTTTGTTTTTGTTTTGCTGTTGGGCAGACAGAAACAACAAACATAGCTCAGGCAATCTTCAAAAGAACACACACACAGAAAATCATACTCAAACGGAAACTCTGTTGGTATTTTGCTCCTGATCTAGAGATCCAGACCTGCTTTTTCAAGAGTAACCAGAAGTCCTGTTAGATTCCCCCTCTTCTCTCTTCAATCTTAGTATTAAAAAGAAGGCTTAGAAAGTTTCTCTCAGCTGGTTTATGGAGCAGTCAAGGTGACCTAATTTCTCTACAGTGTTTCTCCATTTGCCTCAACAGGATTCCTGACAACTTCCAGAAGGGTACACCCATTTTTTAAGGATTCAACTTTCTCCAAAATACTTCTCTCAAAAAGTTCTCTACCATCCCTAGAATCTGTAGATAAAGTGGCTGATGGTAAATTAAATTTATTTAAAAGGTTCTGTTTTTTACCGCCTCCAAAATTTTTCATTTTACTCATGACGGATCTGTGTGTGTTTTAATATGAAAATTGATGTTCAAGATGGGTATGCTATGACTTCTAGTGTCTGTCTATCCATATCCTCCAATATGAGAAGCAGAGTTCTGTGACATTTTTTATCTGTCTCCTAGACATCTCCTGAATGTTCTGTATCTTCATATTCTTTTTTTTTTTTAACTCTTTTTTTTTTTTTTTTTGGAGGTATAGTTAATGTGGGCTTCCCAGGTAGCACTAATGGTAAAGAACCTGCCTATCAATGCAGGAGACTTAAGAGATGTGGGTTTGGTCCCTGGGTTGGGAAGATCCCCTGAAGGAGGGCATGGCAACCCACTCCAGTATTCTTGCCTGGAGAAACCCCATGGACAGAGGAACCTGGTGGGCTACAGTCCATAGAGTCACAGAGTTGGACACAATCGAAGTGACTTAGCACACATAGTTAATGTACAGTGTGTAAGTTTCAAGTGTACCACATAGTGATTTACAATTTGTAAATGTTGTACTCTACTCCAGTTATAGTTATCATAAGCTATTGGGTATATTCCCTGTGTTGTGTAACATATCCTTGTAGCTTATTAATTTTATCCATGTAGTTTGTACCTCTTAATTCCCTCCCCCTTCTTTCCCTCCCTCTTCCCTCTCCTCACCAGTAACCACTAGTTTGTTCTCTATGTCTGTGAGTCTCTGTCAGATTCACTTGTTTGTTTTTTAGCTTCCACATATAAGTGATATCATACTTGTCTTTCTCTGTCTGACTTCTTAATGCGTCTTCAAATTCTTGATATTAAACTAGAACAGGCGGTGAGGTTGACAGGTATAACTGGATATGAAGCAGGACCTCATCTGTGCTTGGCAATTTTGTCTAAAGCCTCAGAGTGAAAAACAGGGAGTGATACATATCCCCACGATCTAAAGCAACACTTCTTAGGAGATGGCCAAAATGATCTTGGACCTTCAACTCCATTACCCACCTCAGGCTGTCTAAGAGAAGGTGATGGGGCAGTGGTGTGAGTGTCAGAGGAAAAGGCTGTTCCAAAGGCATTCACAGGAAACCAAGTACAGGTGAACCTCCTGGAGAGAATTCTGGTGCCGGGAGTTGGGAGCCAGTGTCTCAGCCTGGTGAACAGTAGAAACATGCCAGCCAACCCCAGCTGCCACCAAGGTGGCATTAATTGAGTCTGACATGTTACCTGGAATTTAGAGATCAAGAGGACTGCCATCTGCCTCCTACCTGGAGCAGTCCTTGATGGCCGAATGAGCACGAGAGACCAGCAGTTGGAGTAGCCGTACTTTCATCAGCTGTGGGGTAGTTAGACTCTGGAGGGTAGCTGAGCATTTGAAGGGACCTCAGCTATGAAGGAAGGAAGAATTCCAATGGAGAGGCTGGAGCTATAGCAAGAAATCAGCAGAAATGTAAATCAAAACTATAATGAGGTATGACTTCGCACTGGTCAGAATGGCCATCATCAAAAAGTCTACAAACAATAAATGCTGAAGAGGGTATGGAGAAAAGGGAACCCTCCTATATTGTTGGTGGGAATGTAAATTATTACAACCATATGGAGAATAATTAGGGTGGTTTTGGAAGGAAAGTTATGACCAACCTAGATAGCATATTGAAAAGCAGAGACATTACTTTGCCAACAAAGGTCCGTCTAGTCAAGGCTATGGTTTTTCCAGTGGTCATATATGGATGTGAGAGTTGGACTGTGAAGAAAGCTGAGCGCCAAAAAATTGATGCCTTTGAACTGTGGTGTTGGAGAAGACTCTTGAGACTCCCTTGGACTGCAAGGAGATCTAACCAGTCCATTCTGAAGGAGATAAGCCCTAGGATTTCTTTGGAAAGAATGATGCTGAAGCTGAAACTCCAGTACTTTGGCTGCCTCATGCGAAGAGTTGACTCATTGGAAAAAACTCTGAGGCTGGGAAGGATTGGGAGCAGAAGGAGAAGGGGACGACAGAGGATGAGATGGCTGGATGGCATCACTGACTCTATGGACGTGAGTCTGAGTGAACTCCGGGAGTTGGTGATGGACAAGGAGGCCTGGGGTGCTGCGATTCATGGGGTCGCAAAGAGTCGGACATAACTGAGCGACTGAACTGAACTGAGAAAACTAAAAATACAACTACCGTTGTTGTTTAGTCGCTAAGTCATATTCAACTCTTTTGTGACCCCATAGGCTGTAGCCTGCCAGGCTTCTCTGTTGGGATTTCCCAGGCAAGAATACTGGAGTGGGTTGCCATTTCCTTCTCCAGGGGATCTTTCTGACCCAGGGATTGAACCTGCATCTCCCACTTGGCAGGCAGATTCTTTACCACTGAGCTACCTGGGAAGAACTACCATATGATCCACCAATCCCAGTCCTGGGTATATATCCAGAGAAAACTCTAATTCAAAAAGACGCGTGCACCCTGGTGATCATAACAGCACTATTTACAATAGCCAAGACATGGAAGCAACCTAAACGTCCATTGAGAGGTGAATGGATAAAGAAGATATAGTACTTACATATAATGGAATATTCAGTTCAGTTCAGTCACTCAGTTGTGTCCGACTCCCTGCGACCCCATGAATAGCAGCACACCAGGCCTCCCTGTCCATCACCAACTCCCGGAGTTCACTCAAACTCACGTCCATAGAGTTGGTGATGCCATCCAGCCATCTCATCCTCTGTCGTCCCCTTCTCCTCCTGCCCCCAATCCCTCCCAGCATATTATTCAGCCATAAAAAGAATGAAATAATGTGATTTGCAGCAGCATGGATGGACCTAGAGATTATCATACTAAATGAAGTAAGTCAGACAGAGAAAGACAAATACCATATGATATTGCTTATATGTAGAATCTAAAAAAAAAAAATGATACAAATGAACTTACTTACAAAACAGAGTCACTGATACAGAGCTTATGGTTACCAGTGGGAAAAGGGATTGGAGGGATAAATTGGGAGATTGGGATTGACGTATGCACACTACTACATATATATATATATAATAAATAATAAGAACAGGGAACTCTACTCAATACCTATAATGTCCTTTATGGGAAAATAATCTTAAAAAAAATGGGTGATATACGTGAAATTAAAAAGACGCTTGCTCCTTGGAAGGCAAGCTATGACAAACCTAGACAGCATATAAAAAGCAGAGACCTCACTTTGCCAACAAAAGTCTGTATAGTCAAAGCTATGGTTTTTCCAGTAGTCATATATAGATGTGAGATTTGGACCATATAGAAGGCTGATTGCTGAAGAATTGATACTTCTGAATTGTGGTGCCGGAGAAGACTCTTGAGAGTCCCTTCAACTGCAAAGAAACCAAACCAGTCAATCCTAAAGGAAATCAGTCTTAAATATTCAGTGGAAGGACTGATGCTGAAGCTGCAATACCTTGGCCACCTGATGCAAAGAGCCGACTCATTGGAAAGACCCTGATGCTGGAAAAGATTGAGGGCAGGAGGAGAAGGGGGTGATGGAGAATGAGATGATTGGATGGCATCACCAACTCAATGGACATGAGTTTCAACAAACTTCAGGAGATAGTGAAGGACAGGGAAGCCCATTATGCTTTGATCCATGAGGTCACATGGACTTAGTGACTGAACAACAACAACATGTATGTGGATAACTGATTCACTTTTCTGCACAGCAGAAACTAACACAACATTGTAAATCAACTAAAGTCCAATAAAAATTAAAAACAAAAAGTCAGGAGAAGAGCGAAGTGGCCTGCATTAGGGTGGTATGTAGTCAGGTGGAGATACCTGAAGGACCCACTAACCCCTCCCACAAAAGAGCAGGCATTAGGACAAAGCCAAAGGCTATAAAGAGCATCAGCTAAGTACACAGGCCTTCGCCCCTTGTCATCTCATTGGTCCTCTCCCTACTTCAGCTCTGGAGTTGTCAGAAACAGCTTTGAGATTAGAAGAATGGAAGAGCAAGGAAGAAGTTTTGATTTCAAATGACAGAACAACTTATTGCCTAAAATGAATCTGTGCTTTCAGTGCCTCAAAGGGATAAAAGAGTGTGGTATCTGCCTGGGGTGCCTCTCAGGAGAGGGGAAGAGAGAACTGACAGAATGTCCTGGAGGGCAGCAGAAGGAGAAAAACTTTCCTGATTGTATCCTACTTAGTTCGTCCCACTCAGTAGACCAGATACTACAGATTATGAGTTCTAAAACCCAATGGATGAGTTCTAGAACCTCAGCCCAGACCTTACTCATTTTTTTTAAGAATTTTTTTGTGTGTGGACCACTTTAAAAATCTTTCTAGAATTTGTTATATATTGCTTCTGTCTTGTGGGGGGTTTTTTTGCCCACAAGGAAGGTATATGGGATCGTAGCTCCCCGACCAGGGTTCAAACCCACACCCCCTGCATCGGAAGACAGAGTCTCAACCACTCACCACCAAGGAAGTCCCTCATTCCTCATGTTTTTAATTATATGTATAGTAATTGAGCCTTGGGATTAGAGCAGCCAAGAAAAAATGTACAGTCCTGGCTTCCATGAATATAATCCAGCAGGAGACAGAGACATGAGATAGTAATTGAAGTCCTGAGACGGGCAGGGTGTGAAGGAAGCACACAAGTATATTTCAGCCTCCTGTCTGGGAGGTAGTCAAAGGAAAATTCTTAGAGAAAGTAATATTTAGGCTTAGACCCTAAAGAAGGAAAGTTGAAGTGAGAGAAGTAAAAGGTAAAAGTTGGAAGCAAGGGAAGATTAAAGTGATGCAGAGCTCAGAGGATGGAAAAGTGTGTGGATGATTTGAGCTAGAGAAGAAGGCAAAGTGGCAGGAGAGTGGCACGGGGTGAAGTTGTCAAGGTAAGCTGCAGCTCGAGGAGGCTTCATGGGCTGTTGGAAGGATTTTCGTAATAGGTGCATCTGTATTTAGGATTGTTACATCTTCCTGGTGAATTGACCCTATTATCATTATGAGATGTCTCTCCTTATTTATCTCTGGTAATATTTCTTACCTTGAAGTCTAATTTTTCTGCTATTAATACAGCCACTTTAAGCTCCTTATAAAATATCTTCATAGAGTTAAAAGTCTTCCCTGGTGGCTCAGATGGTAAAGAGACTGCCTGCAATGTGGGAGACCTGGATTCGATCCCTGGGTCGGGAAGACCCCCCCTGGAGAAGGAAATGGCAACCCACTCCAGTATCCTTGCCTGGAAAATCCTATGGTCAGAGGAGCCTGGCAGTCTACAGTCCATGGGGTTGCAAAGAGTTGGATATGACTGAGCAACTTCACTATCACTATCACTATAGAGTTAAAATATGTCTTCTGTAGAGTGCATTGAGTTGACACTCGTATTTTAAAGTGCATTCTGATACTCTCTGCCTTTTAATTGGAGTGTTTAGTCCATTAACATTTAATGTAATTACTGATATGGTTTATTGCCGGGGTCCAGCCCCGGTGGATCCAGGGAATTTGAAGCGGGGACGGCGTCGGCGAGGATCAGGAAACAACTGCTTAATTAAACTTTAATTAAGGATATAAAGAGTAATGGAATAAGGATAGCTCAGTGAGGAAATTCAGTGGAGAAAAGAGGCTGAATAATTCAGCCAGAAGGTAAGAGAAAGAACGACATGGTGAGACCAAGTTTCGGTGAACAAGGCCCGCACTTTATTTTCCAAAGTAGTTTTTATACCTTAAGTTATGCATAGAGGATAATGGGGGAAGGGGTAGAGTCATGCAGCAAGCCAGGCTTTCTTCCTGCAAACTTATCATATGCAAAAGCTTAGGTGATTTGCATCATCTTCTGGCCCGGAGGCCTGTTAACATTTTAAGACCCTTTCTTCAGAAAACTTATTTTTCTCTAAAGGTGATTGGTCAGGAGCCACCCTCCAAAAGCATTAGATAAAGTTGCATTCCTACAGAGCAAAGGTGTGGTGGGCTATAACAAGAAAAAGAATTAACTCAAGGGTCCCAGGTTACAAACATTAAAGCTACTACTTACACCAATTATATTAATCAATACACTGCCAGGGACACAGCAGGTAAGGGATATGGAAACACAGCAGCAAACATTGGCCCAACAAGTGAAAATCCCTTCACCAATACAATTTCTAATCAATCTTTTAACTACTCAAAAGAATCTGTGTTTAGACAGTTTAGAACATCTCCTGCCTCTCACAGTTGGGAGGCTCTGAACAATCACATGTGGCCAGAAAAACCTATTCAGGCAGGCTAGAGGATTTCCAAAGGAGTTTGTAGGTTGAAACACTGTCACACCCAGGAATTATTAACTGGAGCTGTAAGCTAACTCTTTTTCAGAGAGGTAGTGGGGGACAGCCCCCCGTAAAGTCCGAGGTGTAGGTCAAAGCACAATTCCAGCACTTCAATCTGTTTACCAACCTGGAAGTTCTCCAAATATAATCAGTTAGGGTTTTATGAAGATTTCATTATTCAGGCATGATTGATTCAACCACTGGTGACTGATCTCAGTCTCCAGCCCCTCTCTCCTGCTGGAGGCGGGACAAGATTTGAAGTGGAGGGCTGTGGCAGAGCTGAAAATCGTGGTCTTTCTTGTGACCAGCCCCATACTGAAGCTGTCTCAGAACCCCTCAGCCAAGAGTCATTTCAGCAGCATACTAAAGACACTTGTCATTCCTAATACTAAGGACATTCCAAGGATTTTAGGAGCTCTTGTGCCAAGTACCTGAGAGTAGATTTCTAGTTTTGTAAATGATTGCTCTGGCTACAGAAGGCAATGACATATTTAAGCGGAGGAAAAAAAAGAGTAGGATGTGGCTTCCCTAGTGACTCAGTGGTAAAGAATCCTCCTGCCAGTGCAGGAGACCCAGGTTCAGTCCTTGATCTGGGAAGATTCCACGTGCTGCAGAGCAACTAAGACTGCGCACCGCAGCTGTTGAGCCTGTGCTCTGGAGCCCAGGAGCCACAGTTACTAAGCCTATGTGCCCTAGAGCCTGTGCTCCACAACCAGAGAAGCCACTGCAGTGAGAAGCCTGCACACCGCAACAAAGAGTAGCTCCTATTTGCCACAACTAGAAGAAAGCCTGCGCAGCACAGAAGACCCAGCACAGCCAAAAGTAAACAATAAATACATAAATGAATAAATAAGATTAAAAAAAGAAAAGAGTAGGATGACTTGTTTTTGGTTTGAGCAACTGGGTTGAATGTGGTATCACGGCCTGAAAGAGAAGTAGGTTTGGGAAAAAAGCTATTGGAAGTCAGTCTGGGCCACCTGAGTTAGACACCTGCGATTTAGGCAAGTGGCGTGTCAAATGGAAGGCGGAGTATATGAGCCCGCAGCCCAGAATAGACCTGTCTGCAAATCCATGCTGAAACCAAGGATGATCTAGAGAAGATGGCCAAGAACCCTGCTGGTAGGAACCTCACTCTCTTATAGACAGGTTGCCCTTATTGGAGCAAGAGTAGAGAAAAAGGGAGGGGAGGTGGTTGGAAATAATTATATCAGTAACCAGGTTGAGGGAAAGAATGATACATTCATTGATTCATCATTCATTCAGTAGTATGCATTTGCTGGGCAGCTACAGTGGCTGGCAACTGGCTGGAGATGCAGAGAGCAATATGACCTGCTTCCTGCTTTTAAAGACCTCACAGTTGAGTAGGGGAAAAAATGCATTTATAACTCAGAGAGCTATGTACACAAAGCACAGTGTGGTCACTGTTAGCTGGGAAGCTGAAGGGAGGCATCCAGGAGAGATGAGAAGAACTGAGAATCTGCTCATAGGAGGCCAAGATTGGCATGCATAGAGAGAAGTCCACAGAAAGGTTAGAGGAGCAGAGAATGTATACGGAAGGGCTGAGACCAGAGACAAGGGGTTCTTGTGTGAAAGTGACTGGAAGGGACCTTAAAATTCTTTAAGACTTAAGGAACTGCTCAACTAGAGGTGGTAGGATGAGATGAAATGCATCACAGTAACATGAAAAAATGTGGTTGATTCAGAAAACCACGGACTGCATGTTCACAGAGCACTGTGCTTTCTGGCATGCTGGAAGACCTGGGGCAGAAACGTCTTTACAACAGGAAGTTAAGTGACAGTTACACAGCATCGTAGGTAAGGTGTGTTCTTTGAGGAGAAGCTGGGACTAACTTTTGCCACAAGTAAATGGTTTGGCTTCCTGTGAGATGTGGAAGCCAGGAAGATCAGTCATTCACGACCAAAGTTTGAGATGGTGTATGTAATGCTTTCTTAGAGAAATGAACTGGACTGGAGCTCAGGCCGCCTGATGCAGACACCGTGGTTTTCCAGAAAGAACCGGGCTTGATCAAGTGCCACAGGTACCTAGTAGCACCTGTGGTTCCCTTGAGGAGCTTTGCGACAGGTGCTCCAGCCAGCTGTGTGAGAATGGGGACATAACCACACCCTTTCCCTTTAGAGCAGGAAGTGAGACCATGGGTTAAAATGCCTTATTCGTGGAGAAGACGTTCATAAACCACCGTGGGTGCCTTTGTTACTATGCAGGATTAAACTAGTTCTCTGTGTTTTCTCCTCCCCCCTCGCCCCCACCTCTCTTTCAAGACAAAAGAAACCTGGCCTCTCCAAGCAGGCGGACTTCAGCAGGCAGAGGCCGTCCACGCGGACCGGTGGCAGGAAGCGTGCGCTCGGCCTGCAGAGAGGCGCGGCGACCCTGCCTGGGTGCGGAGCTCGGGATGCGGTGGCTGGGGCGACGGCAGGCTGGAGTAGGAGTCGGAAGCGGCCGCCTGCGATTGGGTGCCAGGAAGCCGTATGCTAATGAGGCGTACTGCGGCTTTGAAGTGTTTCTGGGCTATTTCCGAGCGAATATGGTATTTTGAAGTTTGCCGTTTTACCAAGTTTCAGGATGTAATATGGAAAATGTTTGTGAGGCGGCGAGGGGAGCGACACAAGTGTGGCCGTCAGTAGAAAGTGAGCGGCTCCCGCAGACCCAGCAGCGGCTGGCCGGTAGAAGTTAAGACTATACTTTCAGGGATCATTTCTATAGTTTGTTACTAGAGAAGTTTCTCTGATCGTGTAGAGTACCCGAAACCACGAGGAAGAGGCGCAGCGTTTTCTCCTGAGCGTGAAGTTGGCGTTTGGTGCTGCTTGATGCAGCTGCCATCGGCCGTTGATGATCGTTCTTCTCTCCCGTCTGGGAGAGTTAGAGGGAGAAAACGCCGTCTGAGTGGTTTCGTTCCTATTATGATGTTCTGAAAAGTAAGATTTCTGTGGTATTAGTTTTTTAGCTATATGGAGAATTGAGTTTGAGTTTTCTATGTCGCTGAGATTTGCTGGGTTTTAGAAGTTGAGGATGAACAAGGAGGTATGGCATGCTGTAGTTTAAGGGGTCACAGAGTCGTACATGACTGAACTGGAGTATATCGTTGAGGTTTAGGCTTTAATTTTGGTTTGAGGAAGCTTTCTCAGCGTTAGAGTGGTTTTCCAAGAGTCAGTTCTTTATATCGGCTGACCAAGCTACTGGAATTTCAGTTTCAGCATCAGTCCTTACAGGGAATATTCAGGATTGATTTTGTTTAGGAAGGATTGTTTGGATCTCCTTGCAGTCCAAGGGACTCTGAACAGTCCCCTCCAACAACAGTTCAAAAGCCTCAATTTTTCGGTGCTTAGCTTTCTTTATAGTTCAAATCACATCCACACATGACTACTGGAAAAACCATAGATTTTTAGTCTCGTCCAATTCTTTGCGACCTCTTGGGCTGTATGTAGTGTGCTAGTCTTCTCTATCCATAGGGATTCTCCAGGCAAGAATACCAGAGTAGGTAGCCGTGCTCTTTTCTAGGGGATCTTTCCAAGCCAAGGATTGAGCCCACATCTCCCACGTTGCAGGTTTTGTTTTTTTTTTTTCAATTGTCTGAGGCATGAGGGAAAGCCACACCGTGTGCACTCCCCCCCCCCCAAAAGAATCTGCCTTTATATGAGAAATGTCACTATCTATACAAAGTGTGTGGCTGCTGTGATCCCTAAAGGAAATAAGTCCTGATTATTCATTAGCAGGACTGATGCTGATGCTCAAACTGAAATTCCAGTACTCTGGCCACTTGCTGAGAACTGACTCATTGGAAAAGACCCTGATGCTGGAAAAGATTGAAGGCAGGAGTAGAAGGGGATGACAGAAAATGAGATGGTTGGATGGCATCACCTACTCGATGGATGTGAGTTTGAGTAAACTCCGGGAGTTGTTGATGGACAGGGAGGCCTCACGTGCTGCAGTGCCTGGGGTCGCAAACAGCCAGACGCGACTGAGCAACTGAACTGACTGCCATGACCCCAGCAGAGGTTCTGGGGTTAAAGCAACTGTATGTTTTAAGAGATTTCTCTAGATTGTTACTGGAAGGTTTCTGTGTGGAGTCCTCAAAGGCCACAAGGAGGCAGGTTTTCTTCCAGAATGTGAAGTCATCTCTTGATGTTGCATTTGTAACTGCCTTTTGCCTTTGATGACTGTTCTTTTCCCCTGGAGGAGTAAGAGGCGGGGAACACTATCTGTGATTTTTCCAATGAAACGAGGGGGGAGTTTCTCTGATGCAATTTTAAGTTTTTGTTTTCTGATTGGATTTACAGGTCATGAGCTCCTTCACACATTAGGGGTGGCCCAAGGGTATTAAGGGCTTCCCTCACAGCTCAGTTGGTAAAGAATCCGCCTGCAATGCAGGAGATATCAGTTCGATTCCTGATTCCTGGGTTGGGAAGATCTGCTGGAGAAGGGATAGGCTACCCTGCTGGGGACCAGCCCCAGCTGATCCAGGGTATTCGAAGGAGAAACGGCCTAGGCGACTATTTATATGCTAATTAGAGATATAGAGAACAATAGAATGAGGATAGCTCAGTAGGAAAATTCAGTGGAGAAAAGAAGCTGAGTAGCTTGGTTTACGCAGGAGACCAATAAAACTTCAAGACAAGAAGTTTGCACCACTTACGTAGGCCGCAGGCGCCCTCTCAAATAGCGGAAGGTGCCTCACCCTAGACACCTTCTCGAGTGGGTCTTAGAAGCCCAGGCATAATTAGTAAGCGTGGTGGGTTCCGCGCTCCAGATGGAGACTCAGCTGGAAGTTAAAGGGAAGAATGACATGGGGAGACCAAGCGCTGGTGAACAAGGCCCGTAGCTTTATTTTTAACGGGCTTTTATACCCTAAGTTACACATAGAGGATAATAGGGGATGCAAAGTCAGCAGTCTTTGATTCTTATCAAAAACCAAGGTTTCTTTCCTGCAAATTTATCGTATACAAATGATTTAGGTGATTTATATCATCTTCTGGCCAGAAGGCCTACTAACATTTTATGACTCTTGACAAGGACTTATCAACAAAGACTTATTTTCTCTAAGAGTAATTATTTTAAGGTTTGGCACCATCTTCCAAAGATAAAATTGCATTCCTATAGGGCGGATGTGTAATGGGTTTACAACAAAGGAAAGAATTTATTACCTTAAGGGTCTAAAGTTACTAACACCAAGGCCACTACTTATTTTTTACTATATACCAACTATTAATTAATACACATTCAAGGATACAATTCAGGGGATGTGAAAACTTGGCAACAAGCATTGACTCATCAATGAAATCCTTTACTAGTTTATTCTGACAGTTTTTAACTCTCTGAGAGGCTCTAAGCTATTTGAATATCTTAAGCTTCCCGTGCCTCTGGAGGCTAGGAGACTGTAAACAATCGTATGCATAGCTGCAGGAGTCCGGGTAAACTTGTCAGGCGAGTTAGAGAGCCATCTGAGGGGTTTGGATTTAAACACTCCTAATTGCCCAGGAACTTTATTAATTGGAGCTGTAAGTTAACTCTTTGACAGAGAGAGAGCGAGATGGTGGTAGGGGACAGCCCCCAGTAAAGTCAGAGGTGAGAGCACAAAGCAATAAAGTAGGCAGACTCTGGTTTTTGGGGGGAAAATGCTCGAGAATATCCGGGGGACTCCTGAGGCTCGATCCCGCCTTTGCGTATGCCGAGCCTCCTTCCTCATGACCTTTGTCATGAGCAGAATGCCTCACCGGCTCCCCGCACTACCCACTCTAGTGTTTTGAACTGTATAATCCATGGGGTCTCAAAGAGTCAGACAGGATTGACTGACTTTCACTTTCACTTTCAAGGGTATTAAAACAAAGTTACTTTGCTTCCTGTACTCTCCTGTCAGTCAAGTCACTCTTCTGAAACGTGTAGGCAGACATCACTTCCTGTCCTCTATAGTGATTTCTTTCTCTGTATCTCAGTCTAAGCTAAGGAAATAGAATATGTGTAGGCTTAGGATTTATAAGACTTTAGTCCAGAGGAGGAGTGAAAGAAGGCAGAATTTGGTCGAACCATGGTGGACAGAAAGCTAAGGGCAGCTATTGAACGAGAGTGACCGCATCTGCTGTGTGTTTTAAGGTCACTCTAAAAGCTCTATGGCAGTTATACTTTTCGGGAGGGGTGAGTTTGCACAGAGGAACCTGGCGGGCTACAGTTTATGGAGTCACAAAGAGTAAAACATGACTTAGTGCCTAAACAACAGCAATGAGGTGGCAAGTGTGAAGGCCAGTTAGGCACCTGCTGCATTCATCTGCTTGGGAGAAGGTGAAGTGATGATAGAGAAAGAGGAGATCTGTGAGATATGTAAGTGGTAAAGTTGACAGGAATTGGGATTGATTTGTTGACAAAATTCAACTAACAAGAAGAAGGGGAAAAAATGGGAGTTTTATTTGAGCTAATCTGAGGATTAACCTGAGAAGCAGACTCTCAGAAAGCTGTTAGAAGTCGAAGACAGTCATATACATTTTCCAAAGAATTGTACATCAAAATGACATACTGATATTTTATATAAAGTTCACCAAGGAACCAGGTAGTCCCAGTGAACTTGTACAAAGTAAGCAGCAAGTCACCATGCCCTCCTACAGAGGTGAGAAAGAATGAAATTCTTTTAAGAAATCCCATTGCTAATGTCAAAAGAAAGAAAAAAAAAATTTATGGTTGACCAGCACTCCCATTTTTGAGGGACTCTGATTAATGTGTAATGATGCACATTGCATTTGATGGAGGAAGCCCAAACAAACACACAGAATTTTAGGTTTAATTTTTTCATGTTCTGCTTTGAAATATAAACCATAAATTTCATTTCATTGGGATCACTGAAGACATGAGTGAGGGGAGCTGTCAAGGATAACTGTCAGGTCTTCTGACTTGATCAAATGTGTGGATAATAATTCCTTGTGTTAATGGGGGAAATGGAGGAGGAACTGAATTAGGTAGAGCAATGGGGTGGGCAGTGATGACAGAGTTCAGTTGGAGCAGGTTTAGGAGAAATTTCTGACCTTCAGCAAATGAATGGCAAAGGAGTTAGAACTCCCACAGCAGACCCTGAAGAAGCAGACTCCCCAGGCCTTGGCCTTACCTAGAAAATCCTCAGACATTGGCCTGCCTGCCCTCCCCTCTTCCTCCTACCCTGTGTTCTCTAGCTGTCTTCCAGTTGCTGTAACACACAACCTTGTTCCTTTCTTTGGGTCATTGTATTCATTGTTTTCTCCACTTAAATGCAACCTCCAAAAGGACGCCTTCCCTGAGCACCCAAATCTGAAGTGGCCGTCAAATCCCTCTCTGTTTGAACTCTTATCCTCTGCATGCCTCATCATCTCATCCTCTCAGGTAATTGTTGTCATCTCCCTCCCCTACCAGAGTGTAAGCTTTTTGTGAGAGTAGGGACCTCTGTTTGCCCAGTACCTAGACTAATCTTTAGCACATAGAAAACACAGCTGGGTGAAACCTACCAGCTCTGCTATTAACAGACCTCAACAGGTTCCTTAGTCTTTCTGTGCCTCAGTCCCCCTGTCTGTAAAAATGGGATGATATTTGTATAATCACTTAAAATGATGACTGGTGGCTGGCAAGCTGGTGCAAATACTAGGTAGCAGTTTTATAGTTTCACTCTTTCTAATTGGGATGCTGGGGAAGACTCTTGAGAGTCCTTTAAACTGCAAAGAGACCAAACCAGTCAATCCTAAAGGAAATCATCCCTGAATATTCATTGGAAGGACTGATGCTGAAGCTGAAGCTTGAATACTTTTGCCACCTGATGCGAAGAGCCAACTCATCGGAAAGACCCTGATGCTGGGAAAGATTGAAGGCAGGAGGAGAAGGGGGTGACGGAGGATGAGATGGTTGGATGGCATCACCGACTCAATGGACAAGAGTTTGAGCAAACTCAGAGAAAAAGTGAAGACAGGGAAGCCCGAGGTGCTGCAGTGCAGCACTCGGGGTTGCAAAGTGTCAGATATGACTTAACGACTGAACGATAACAACAGTTTCATAGTTAGCACTCATTATTTGCGAAGGGAAGAAGGATGTCAACGCAACAACCAGCTTCATTTTAAAAACTGATGAAGTGTGAACTGGTAGTGCAGTCCTGTGGCAAAAACCCCAAAGGTTCTGTTTTCCAGCTCTGATTCTCACCCACCCAGCCCCCATCTCTGCTTTAGTCATGGTAACCTCTTAACAGAGTTTGAAACTCTGACTTCTTCGAGAGCCTTGAATGCAGCTGCTAAGACTGAGTAATCAGTGGAATCAGCTAGGTTCTCAGGAGCAAAGGCAGACACCCGCCCTTTCCTGTACAGCTTTCAGGGGCGGGGCTGCTTTAGTCCATCTGTGCAGCGAGTGCCTCCTGGGCTTTAAAGACTGGGGTTGTGATTGGCTGGCTGTCACTCTGTATTATGTAAATTAAGTTTGATTTTTAAAAACTGTTAAATTATATTTTCAGTGAAAATGCTCAAATGAGTTGATAAGTGACAGCATTTGAAAGCTGTATTGCAAGAGCTCTTTCTGTTTTTTTCCCAGTAGAAGAAAAAATGGCCAAGTGGTGGGGAAACTGTGTTGCCCTCAGTGAAAAGTTCACAGCTAGCACAGACCCAGCTGTGGCCGGGGGCTGGAGGTTAAGACTATACTTTCAGGGATCATTTCTATAGTTTGTCACTAGAGAAGTTTCTCTGAATGTGTAGAGCACCCGAAACCATGAGGAGGAGATGTTGTGTCCTCTCCTGAGCGTGAAGCTGGTCCTTGGTGTTGCTTCTGCAGCTGCCACTGGCCATTGATGATCGTTCTTCTCTTCCTTTGGGAGAGTAAGAGGGAGAGGACACCGTCTGAGTGGTTTCACTTACAATTGATCTTTCCCTAAGAAAAGGAATCATTTTATGTTTCTTATTTAACTCACCCGTGTTTTAGCTATGTTTTAAAAACGTGTACCTCATCAGGCTTAATTTACATAATGTAGAGTGACAGCCAGTCACAACCCAAGTCTTTATAAGCCCAGAAGGCATTTGCTGCATAGACTGACTAATGCGGCCCTGCCCCTGAAAGCTGTAAAGGAAACAGATGTGAATACCTGACCAAATGACATGCCTTTTGAGAAATCTATATTCAGGTCAGGAAGCAACGGTTAGAACTGGACTGACTGTTAGAACAACGGACTGGTTCCAGATAGGAAAAGGAGTACGTCAAGGCTGTATATTGTCACCTTGATTATTTAACTTATATGTGGAGTACATCATGAGAAACGCTGGGCTGGAAGAAGCACAAGCTGGAATCAAGATTGCTGGCAGATATGTCAATAACCTCAGATATGCAGATGCCTCTTGAAGAAAGAGGAGAGTGAAAAAGTTGGCTTCAAGCTCAACATTCAGAAAACGAAGATCATGGCATCTGGTCCCATCACTTCATGGGAAATAGATGGGGAAACAGTGTCAGACTTTATTTTTTTGGGCTCCAAAATCACTGTGGATGCTGACTGACACTTACTTCTTGGAAGGAAAGTTATGACCAACCTAGATAGCATATTCAAAAGCAGAGACATTACTTTGCCAGCAAAGGTCCATCTAGTCAAGGCTATGGTTTTCCCAGTGGTCATGTATGGATGTGAAAGTTGGACTGTGAAGAAGGCTGAGCGCCGAAGAATTGATGCTTTTGAAGTGTGGTGTTGGAGAAGACTCTTGAGAGTCCCTTGGACTGCAAGGAGATCCAACCAGTCCATTCTAAAGGAGATCAGCCCTGGGATTTCTCTGGAAGGAATGATGCTAAAGCTGAAACACAGTACTTTGGCCACCTCATGCGAAGAGTTGACTCATTGGAAAAGACTGATGCTGGGAGGGATTGGGGGCAGGAGGAGAAAGGGACGACAGAGGATGAGATGGCTGGATGGCATCACTGACTCTATGGACGTGAGTCTGAGTGAACTCCGGGAGTTGGTGATGGACAGGGAGGCCTGGCGTGCTGTGGTTCATGGGGTCGAAAAGAGTCAGACACTACTGAGTGACTGAACTGACTGACCTTATTGCCAGTGGCCTTTGCACAGCGCTGGAGGGTTTCTCTTTTATAGCTCTGTGTGTGCTGAGTCATTCCAGTCATATTTGTCTGTGTGTCATGTGAGCTGTCTCTAACCTGACAAGTTTATCATGGGTTCCCTAGGCAAATGCACTGAAATGGGTTGCCATCTTCTTTCCAGGGTATTTTTCCCCAGCCAGGGATTGAACCCGCGTCTCTTTTTGCTCTTTACCACTATCGCCATTATTAGTCAGTGTTAAACCTCTTTTACTCTCATTGCTATTAAATCTCTGTAGTTCTTCCATGAGTTTCTCTTTATGGATCTATAGTGGCCAAGCTTTCATTGTAAGCCTAAATTAGTTCTCGGTCCTCTTGAAATATTGGGAGCGGTGAGAGGAGCAGTTTATGCTCTGGAATATGCCTCCTGTTGTTTTCTGTTCTGTGAAGTCGCTCAGTCGTGTCCGACTCTTTGCGACCCCATGGACTGTAGCCCACCAGGCTTGTCTGTCCATGGGATTCTCCAGGCAAGAATACTGGAGTGGGGTACCATTTCCTTCTCCAGGGGATCTTCCCGACCCAGGGATCGAACCTGGGTCCCCCACATTGCAGGCAGATGCTTTAACCTCTGAGCCACCAGGGAAGCCCCAGGAATATGCCTTGGTCTGTCATTTACTAGTTGTGGGTTCCTGGGAAGTTCCTTGACCCCAATCTGTCTCTCTGTGTAAATGAATATAAATAGCATTAACACATAGACCTGTCATTAAGGGTGAAATTAGATAAAGCAAGGACAATAGGTGAGCACTCCTTTCCCCCTTTGTGAGAATGCCCCTCCTTTAAATGAGAAATCCCTCTTTCTCCAGTCTTTGCTGTAGCAGCACCACCCACTGAATTGCCAACATGTCAATCTTTGAAACCTCTTTCCCTGACACCCCACTCCTCCTCCTGCAGCAAGCCCACCAGTGAGTCCCATCCTACTAACTGAATTTCCAGAGCAGCCCACGTTTCTCCTTCTTCCTTGCAAGCTATCATGATCTCTCCTTCAGACACCTTGCTTGCAGTGGCCTCGGAACTGGTCTTCACAGCTTCCAGCCTCTCAATGGCTTCCCTCACACTTAAAATCCAGACTGCCCGGGAGTTGGACTTGCCTAGAAAATCCTCAGACATTAGCCTGCCTGCTCTTTCTCCTACCCTGTGTTCTCTAGCTGTCTTCCAGTTACTGGAACACACAACCTTGTTCCTTTCTTTGGGTCATTGTATTCATTGTTTTCCCCACTTAAATGCAACCTCCAAAGAGAGGCCTTCCCTGAGCACCCAAATCTGAAGTGGCCGTCAAATCCCTCTCTGGCCTCTTATCATCCTCTGCATGCCTCATCCTCTCATCCTCTGGGTAATTGTTGCCATCTCTCTCCCCTAGCAGGGTGTAAGCTTTTTGTGAGAGTAGGGACCTCTGTTTGCCCAGTACCTAGAGTAATCTTTAGCACATAGAAAGCCAAACCAGGATGATGGTTAAGGTGACACCTACCAGCTCTGCTATTGACAGACCTCAGGCCAGTTACCCGAGGCCTTTCTGTGCCTTAGTCCCCCATCCATAAAAATGGGACGATTATACTCATATTGGTCTCATAGTTAAAGCAGTTAAAATGATGAATGGTGCTGGCAAACTCACAATAAATAGTAGCTAGTATTGGCAATGGTACCCCACTCCAGTACTCTTGCCTGGAAAATCCCATGGACAGAGGAGCCTGGTAGGCTGCAGTCCATGGGGTCACTAAGAGTCGGGCACAACTGAGTGACTTCACTTTCACTTTTCACTTTCATGCATTGGAGAAGGAAATGGCAACGCACTCCACTGTTCTTGCCTGGAGAATCCCAGGGAGGGGGGAGCCTGCCATCTATGGGGTCACACAGAGTTGGACACAACTGAAGCCACTTAGCAGTAGCAGCAGCAGTATTGTCATAGTTGGCACTCAGGTATTTGTCAGGAGAAGAAATAATGTCAAAAACAGAAGCCAGCTTTATTTTAAAAATTCAGAAAGTGTGAACAGGTAGTGTAATCCTGTGGCAAAACCCCCAAAGGTTCTGTTTTCCAGAGCTGGTTGTCAGCCACCCAGTCCCCGTCTCTGCCTCAGTCATGGTGACCTCTTATTACTTCTTGGACAGGGTTGAATGCAGCTGCTAAGGTTGAGTTATCAGTGGAATCAGCTAGGTTCTCAGGAGCAAAGGCAGACACCCACCCTTTCCTTTACAGCTTTCAGGGGCGGGGCAGCTTTAGTCCATCTGTGTAGCAAATGCCTACTGGCATTGTTGTGATTGGCTGTCACTCTGTATTATGTAAATTAAGTTTGATTTTTTAAAAATGTTAAATTACATTTTCAGTGACAATGTTCAAATGAGTTGGTAAGTGACAGCATTTGAAAGCTGTATTGTAAGAGCTCTTTCTGCTTTTTTTCCCAGCTGAAGAAAAAATGGCCAAGTGGTGGGGAAACTGTGTTGCCCTCAGTGAAAAGTTCACAGCTAGCACAGACCTGGCAGCGGCCGGGGGCTGGAGTTTAAGACTATACTTTCAGGGATCATTTCTATAGTTTGTTACTAGAGAAGTTTCTCTGAATGTGTAGAGCACCCGAAACCATGAGGAGGAGATACAGTGTCCTCTCCTGAGCGTGAAGCTGGTCCTTGGTGTTGCTTCTGCAGCTGCCACTGACCATTGATGATCGTTCTTCTCTTCCTTTGGGAGAGTAAGAGGGAGAAGACACTGTCTGAGTGGTTTTGTTTATAACTGGTTTGTTGAAAGCAGTGTACTGTCACTTTTATGTGATATAATTAGGCTTGTTGGGTTATGTTTTAAGTATTAGTGGAATGGGTCTGGTGTTTGCTATGACCAGTGCATATTCTTGGCAGAATTCTATTAGCCTTTGTTCTCTGTACTCTGGTCAAATTTTCCTATTGACTCCACATGTTTCTTCACTCCTCTATAATGAAAAGGACATCTTTTGGGGGGGTATTAATTCTAGGAGGTCCTGTAGGTTTTCGTAAAACCTTTTGACTTTAGCTTCCTCAGTATTACTAGTTGGGGGCATAGACTTGGATTACCATGATATTGAATGGTTCGCCTTGAAAATAAACAGAGATCATTCTGTTGTTTTTGAGATTGCATCCATGTATTGCATTTTGGACTCCTGTTGTTATGATGGCTACTCCATTTCTTCTAAGGGATTCTTGCCCACAGTAGTAGATATAGTGATCATCTGAGTTAAATTCCCCCATTCCAGTATATTTTATTTTGCTGATTCCTAAAATGTCAACGTTCACTCTTGCCATCTCCTGTTTGATCACTTCCAATTTGCCTTGATTCATGGACCTAACTTTCCAGGTTCCTATGCAATATTGCTCTTAATAGCATCGGACCTTGATTCCATCACCAGTCACATCCACAACTGTGTGTTGGACAGATGGAAATCAACAGATGGTCAACACTGAAATCAGATTGATTATATTCTTTGCAGCCAACGATGGAGAAGCTCTATTGCTATTGCTAAGTCACTTCAGTCGTGTCTGACTCTGTGTGACCCCGTAGATGGCAGCCCACCAGGCTTGCCCGTCCCTGGGATTCTCCAGGCAAGAACGCTGGAGTGGGTTGCCATTTCCTTCTCCAACTCAGGAAAGTGAAAAGTGAAAGTGAAGTCGCTCAGTCGTGTCCGACTCTTCTAGACCCCATGGACTGAAGCCCACTAGGCTCCTCCATCCATGGGATTTTCCAGGCAAGAGTACTGGAGTGGGGTGCCATTGCCTTCTCCGGGAGAAGCTCTATACAGTTTGCAAAAACAAGACCGGGTGCTGACTGTGGCTCAGATCATGATTACTTATTGCCAAATTCAGACTTAAGTTGAAGAAAGTAGGGAAAATGACTAGACCATTCAGATATGACCTAAATCAAATCCCTAACAATTATACAGTGGCAGTGAAATATAGATTTAAGGGACTAGATCTGATAGAGTGACTGATGAACTATGAATGGAGGTTCATGACACTGTACAGGAGACAGGAAGCAAGACCATCCCCAAGAAAAAGAAATGCAAGAAAGCAAAATGGCTGTCCGAGGAGGCCTTAAAATAGCTGTGCAAAGAGAAGCCTAAAGCAAAGGAGAAAAGGAAAGATATACCCATTTGAATGCAGAGTTCTAAAGAATAGCAAGGAGAGATAAGAAACCCTTCCTTAGTGATCAGTGCAAAGAAATAGAGGAAAACAATAGAATGGGAAAGACTAGAGATCTCTTCAAGAAAATTAGAGATACCAAGGGAACATTTCATGCAAAGATGGGCTTAATAAAGGACAGAAATGGTATGAACCTAACAAGCAGAAGATAGTAAGAAGAGGTGGTAAGAATACACAAAAGAACCGTACAAAAAAGATTTTCATGACCCAGACAATCACGATGGTGTGATCACTCACCTAGGGCCAGACATCTTGGAATGTGAAGTCAAGTGGGCCCTTAGTGGAGGTGATGGAATTCCAGCTGAGCTATTTCAAATCCTAAAAGATGGTGCTGTGAAAGTGCTGCACTCAATATGCCAGCACATTTGGAAAACTCAGCAGTGGCCACAGGACTGGAAAAGGTCAGTTTTCATTCCAATCCCAAGGAAATGCAATGCCAAAGAATGCTCAAACTACCGCACAATTGCAGTCATCTCAAATGCTAGCAAAGTAATGCTCAAAATTCTCCAAGCCAGGCTTCAAGAATTATGTGAACTGTGAACTTCCAGATGTTCAAGCTGGTTTTAGAAAAGGCAGAGGAACCAGAGATCAAATTGCCAACATCCGCTGGATCATCGAAAAAGCAAGAGAGTTCCAGAAAAAAACATCTATTTCTGCTTTATTGACTATGCCAAAGCCTTTGACTGTGTGGATCACAATAAACTATGAAAAATTCCTAAAGTGATGGAAATACCAGACCACTTGACCTGCCTTCTGAGAAATATGTATTGCAGGTCAGGAAGCAACAGTTAGAGCTGGACATGGAACAACAGACTGGCTCCAAATAGGAAAAGGAGTACCTCAAGGCTATATATTGTCACCCTGCTTATTTAATTTATATGCAGAGTACATGATGAGAAACACTGGACTGGATGAAGCACAAGTTGGACCCAAGATTGCCGGGAGAAATATCAATAACCTCAGATATGCAGATGACACCACCCTTATGGCAGAAAGTGAAGAGGAACTCAAAAGCCTCTTGATGACAGTGAAAGAGGAGAGGGAAAAAGTTGGCTTAAAGCTCAACATTCAGAAAACTAAGATCATGGCATCTGGTCCCATCACTTCATGGCAAATAGATTCAGAAACAGTGGCAGACTTTTTTTTTGGGGCTCCTAAATCCCTGCAGACGGTGACTGCAGCCATGAAATAAAAAGTCGCTTGTTCCTTGGAAGAAAAGTTATGACCAACTTAGCATATTAAAAAGCAGAGACATTACTTTGCCAACAAAGGTCTGTCTGGTCAAGGCTATGGTTTTTCCAGTGGTCATATATGGATGTGAAAGTTGGACTATAAAGAAAGCTGAGCACCGAAGAATTGATGCTTTTGAAGTGTGGTGTTGGAGAAGACTCTTGAGAGTCCCTTGGACTGCAAGGAGATCCAACTAGTCCAGCCTAAAGGAAATCAGTCCTTGAATGTTCATTGGAAGCACTGATGTTGAAGCTGAAACTCCAATACTTTGACCACCTGATGCGAAGAGCTGACTCATTTGAAAAGACCATGATGCTGGGAAAGATTGAAGGCGAGAGGAGAAGGGGATGAGAGAGGATGAGATGGTTGGATGGCATCACAGACTAAGCTCCGGGAGTTGGTGATGGACAGGGAGGCCTGGCGTGCTGCAGTCCATGGGGGTCACAAAGAGTCAGACACAACTGAGCCACTGAAATGAACTGAACTGAGTCTTATTCTCTGGGGTTTTTAAGCGTGTTTTTGTTTCTGAATGTTTTTATTTTTTCTTTGAAGGAGGAGAATGTTGTGTGTGTGGTTTCTGCATATATTTAAGCAGGGGTATTTTTCTTTACTTTTTTTTTTTTTTTTTTTGCTATTCTCCTTTCCTGTTAGTAGTTTTTCAGTGCTTTCTTTCATAGTATTTTTCAAGGTGATTCGTTGATCTCTGGCAGGTAAGCCATTCCTCCCTCCCCCCACCCTCCACAAAGATGGTTTGTTCTCTTCCCCTCTCAGTATTACGATTTTTTTCTTTTATAATTATGTTGGCTTCAGTTCAGTTGTTCAGTTGTGTCCCACTCTTTGCGACTACAGCATACCAGCTTCCCTGTTCACCACCAGCTCCTGGAGCTTGCTCAGACTCATGTCCATTGAGTCGGTGATGCCATCCAACTGTCTTGTCCTCTGTCATCCCCTTCTCCTTCCGCCGTCAGTCTTTCCCAGCATCAGGGTCTTTTCCAATGAGTTGGTTTTCCACACCAGGTGGTCAAAGTATTGGAGTTTCAGCTTCAGTATCAGTCCTTCCAATGAATATTCAGGACTGATTTCCTTTAGGATGGACTGGTTGGATCTCCTTGCAGTCCAAGGGACTCTCGACAGTCTTCTCCAGCATCACAGTTCAAAAGCGTCAATTCTTTGTTCCTCAGCTTATGCATATGTGACTACTGGAAAAAACATAGCTTTGACTAGACAGACCTTTGTTGGCAAAGTAATGTCTCTGCTTTTTAATATGCTGTCTAGGTTGGTCATATCTTTTCTTCCAAAGAACAAGTATCTTTTAATTTCATGGCTATAGTCACCATCTGCAGTGATTCTGGAGCCCAAGAAAATAAATTCTCTTACTGATTCCATCATTTCCCCATCTATTTGCCATGAAGTGATGGGTGAAAGTCATGTTCGACTCTTTGAGATCCTTCTCCAGACCAGAATACTGGAGTGGGTAGTCTTTCCCTTCTCCAGGGAATGTTCCCAACCCAGGGATCGAGCCCAGGTCTCCCAAGTTGCAGGTGGATTCTATCAGGGAAGCCGAAGTGATGGGACCAGATGGCATAATCTTAGTTTTTTGAATGTTGAGTTTTAAGCCAACTTTTTCAGTCTCCTCTTTCACTTTTATTAAGAGGCTCTTTAGTTCTTTTTCGCTTTCTGCCATAAGGGTGGTGTCATCTGCATATTGAGGTTATTGGTATTTTTCCCGGCAATCTTGATTCCAGCTTGTGCTTCATCCAGCCTGGCATTTCTCATGATGTATTCTGTATATAAGTTAAATAAGCAAGGTGACAATATACAGCTTTGACATACTCCGTTCCCAATTTGAAACCAGTCTGTCGTTCTATGTCTGGTTCTAACTGTTGCTTCTTGACCTGCATACATATTTCTCAGGAGGCAGGTCAGGTAGTCTGGTATTCCCACCTCATTCAGAATTTTCCACGGTTTATGGTGATCCACACAGTCAAAGGCTTTGGTGTAGTCAATAAAGCACAAGTAGATATTTTTTCTGGAACCCTCTTGCTTTTTACGATGATCCAACGGATGTTGGCAATTTGATCTCTGGTTCCTCTGCTTTTTCTAAATCCAGCTTGAACATCTGGAAGTTCACAGTTCACGTACTGTTGAAGCCTGGCTTGGAGAATTTTGAGCATTACTTTCCTGGAGTGTGAGAGGAGTGCAATTGTGCGGTAGTTTGAACATTCTTTGGCATTGCCTTTCTTTGGGATTGGAATGAAAACTGACCTTTTCCAGTCCTGTGGCCACTGCTGAGTTTTCCAAATGTGCTGGCATATTGAGTGCAGCACTTTCACAGCATGACGTTAGAATTTTCTATAGCTCAGCTGGAATTCTGTCACCTCCACTAGCTTTGTGTATACTGATGCCTCCTGAGGCCCACTTGACTTTGCACTCCAGGATGTCTGGCTCTAGATGAGTGATCACACCATTGTGATTATCTGGGTTGTTAAGATCTTTTTTGTATAGTTCTTCTGTGTATTTTTGCTACCTCTTTTTACTATCTTCTGCTTCTGTTAGGTCCATACCATTTCTGTCCTTCACCATGTCCATCTTTACATTAATGTTCCCTTGGTGTCTCTAATTTTCTTGAAGAGATCTCTAGTCTTTCCCATTCTATTGTTTTCCTCTATTTCTTTGCATTGATCACTGAGGAAGGCTTTCTTATCTCTCCTTGCTATCCTTTGGAACTCTGCATTCAGATGGATATATCTTTCCTTTTCTCCTTTGCCTTTTGCTTCTCTTCTTTTCTCAGCTATTTGTAAGGCCTCCTCAGACAACCATTTTGCCTTTTTGCATTTCTATTTCTTGCGGGTGGCTTGATCACTGCCTCCTGTAGAATGTCATGAACCTCCATCCATAGTTCTTTAAGCACTCTATCAGATTTTAATCCCCTGAATCTGTCACTTCCATGGTATAATCGCCTGTTGGTTTAACTAAATGCAGTTTAAAATACCCTCCACCCAAGTATCCTGTGTTTTTCTTTTTGAGTAAAGGCTTTTTGTGTTTTACCTTTTTCTGGGTGGATGAGGCTAGGAACAAGCCATAGGAATGGCTTTCTGGATGGCTAAGTGGGTAAAGAATCCCCTGCAGTGCAAGAGATGCAGTAGACGTGAGTTCAGTCCTTGGGTCAGGAAGCCACTGCAGCGTTTTTTTTTTTTTTTACTCCAGTATCCTTGTCTGGAGAATCCAGCCCCCTGGCCAAAGGATCCTGGTGGGCTACATTCAATAGGGTCGCAAAGAGTCGGACACCGGACTAAGTGACTGAGCATTTCCCACATATTGCAGGGAAATACATACACACCTTTGATACTCAACTGGTTGACATACAGGTCTTGTTATGAGTAATAGGATAGGAAGAGTTACAAGGAAAATGGATTCAAAGTAGCTTTAAACATAATTTTGTTTTAGGGCTTCCCTTTGTGGCTCAGATGGTAAAGAATCCACCTGCAATGAGGGAGACCTGGGTTCAGTCCCTGGGTTGGGAAGATCCCCTGGAGAAGGGAATGGCTACCCATTCCAGTATTCTGGCCTGGAGAATTCCATGGACAGAGAAGCCTCGCAGTCTATGGTTCATGAGGTCCGTGAGGTCGCAAAGAGTCAGATGCAACTGAGGGACTTTCATTAGTTGTTTTAAGATGGTTTGTTCTTTCTCCCCCTCAGTGGTATGACTTTTTCTTTTATTATTATGTTGGTTTAACTAAATGCAATTTAAAATCAGCCAAGAAAAAATAAACAGTCAATCTAAGATAGACTTCCAGGGCAGTTCAGTGGCCTGGGTTCAGTCCCTGGTCAGGAAACTAAGATCCCACATGTCTTCAAGTGCAGCCAACAAAAAAAATTTTTTTCAATCTTAAGAAAGAAATGGAAAATTTTATTCGCGCCAACCTGAGGATTATAACCTATGAGACAGTCTCTCAGAAAGTTCTGAGGACTATTCTGCTATTAGAGGTCAAAGTACAGTTACAGAAGTTTTTGAGACAAAGGATTATACCTCAGATTAACACGTTGACAGTTTATATAGTCCAGCAAGGTGAATTGTGGGTCATTGTGACCCCTTACAGGATTGAGAAAAGGACCCCTAACAAGTTACCTTACTGGTGCCAGGAGGAAATCAATTTTTTTTAGGGGGGAGGTACATAGGAATTCTTGTGTCAAAGGCAATCTATTAATGTATAATACAGATACATAATGCACGCTAAAGGGGAGTGTTAGTGGCTCAAATGGCAGGGAAAATTTGGTATACTTTTCTTGTTCTGTCTTAAAAGTAATTTTTTTTTCACCACCGATATGTACTGCTCATATCTACGTTCAAGTGAGTAACCAGCAGAGGTTCTAAAAGTAAAGAGTCAAATTAAAATTCAGGATTTTAGAAGGTTAAATTAAAAATGACAGTAATAAATAACCTCATCCACAGATGCTTGGTGTCATATTTATAAGGTTAGAAAACTAATTTGATACATCCCAGCACACCTTGGTCTTATAGGAGTCAGGAAGAAGTGTTAGTGTCTTTTAGAGACAGAAGATAAGAGCTTCAGATTAAGTATTGATTTGTAATAGGCTAAGAATGTGAAGTCTTAGTTCCTTAAAGAAAAAATAAAAACTCTTAAAGAGTATTCAGATTTTTAAAAGTTGTATATAAAACGGCATTTTGAAAATGCATTTATATGTTATTTCTGAAAAGAGAAGAATGTGGAAAAAATGCCACCATCAATAAAATGTGGGAGACTGCAGCAAGGTAAGGGGCTAGAGATACAGTGGTAAACAAGACCTGAATCTGTTACTGAACTCAGGTCTGGCAGCCGGCTGCTTGAAAATCAGTGCTCAAGAGGCAAGTGTTGGTAGAAATGGAAAACATTGCTTTTAATCAGAATACCAGCAATCTGGGGAGAAGCTGGACTCACAGCCCTGAAAACCAGCTCCTAGGTTCTGCTGGGCCATAAAAGTTTTTAACAGGGAAAAGGGACGTAATCTCAGTTAATGGTTGGAGATAGGGGGTCAGAGTCATCATCATTATCCCCCCTGCTTGCAGGCTTGTTGACTTCTTGTTATTTTTGTTTAGATGCTATCTTGTTTACACAGTTTGTTCCATACAGTTTGAAGATTACTAAAGGGGAAACTGGGGAAGAGATCTGGCCACCTGTTAATTATTTATTCTTCATTTCTACATCTTTGATATACAGAGAGAACCAACAGGTTAGGCAAGGTATTGTGTGATCAAAAGATACGGAAGGGAAAAAAAAAAGATTTGGAAGGTGTGCTAGGGCCAGGAGATGAGTGGAGTGTGGGGATGCCTAGTTTAAGGTTACTTGCTGTATAGCTTTGCTAAAGTGACAAGACAAAGGGGACCTCCTGCAAAGAGCTCCTGCAAAGAGCTGCCAAAAGGTGCGCACTCTTTTTGCTTTAAACACCTCACAGTTTAGAAGGGAGAAGTAAATGCATTTATAACACAGTAGGTAGAGGCACTTAGAAAGGTAATTAGGGAAACAAAACACAGTGTGGTCACTGTTAGCTGGGAAGCTGACGGGAAGCATCCAAAGAGGTAAGGAGAGCTGAGAAACTGCTCAAAGGAGGCCAAAGGTTGGCGTGGAATGTGAGGGGTCCCCAGAAAGGTTGGAGGAAAGGAGAAAGGATGCGGAAGGGCTGAGACCAGAGACAAGGGGCTCTTGTGTGAAAATGACTGGAAGGGACCTTATAACTCTTTAAGACTTAAGGAACTGCTCAACTAGAGGTGGTAGGATGAGATGAAATGATAGTCACCTTATTCATGTTCATTTCAGTTCAGTTCAGTCGCTCAGTCTTTGCGACCCCATGAATTACAGCATGCCAGGCCTCCCTGTCCATCACCAACTCCCAGAGTTCACTCAGACTCACGTCCATCGAGTCAGTGATGCCATCCAGCCATCTCATCCTCTGTCGTCCCCTTTTGCTCCTGCCCCCAATCATGTTACTGTGATGCAATGAAAAAATGTGGTTGATTCAGAAAACCACGGACTGCATGTTCACAGAGCACTGTGCTTTCTGGCATGCTGGAAGACCTGGGGCAGAAACGTCTTTACAACAGGAAGTTAAGTGACAGTTACACAGCATCGTAGGTAAGGTGTGTTCTTTGAGGAGAAGCTGGGACTAACTTTTGCCACAAGTAAATGGTTTGGCTTCCTGTGAGATGTGGAAGCCAGGAAGATCAGTCATTCACGACCAAAGTTTGAGATGGTGTATGTAATGCTTTCTTAGAGAAATGAACTGGACTGGAGCTCAGGCCGCCTGATGCAGACACCGTGGTTTTCCAGAAAGAACCGGGCTTGATCAAGTGCCACAGGTACCTAGTAGCACCTGTGGTTCCCTTGAGGAGCTTTGCGACAGGTGCTCCAGCCAGCTGTGTGAGAATGGGGACATAACCACACCCTTTCCCTTTAGAGCAGGAAGTGAGACCATGGGTTAAAATGCCTTATTCGTGGAGAAGACGTTCATAAACCACCGTGGGTGCCTTTGTTACTATGCAGGATTAGACTAGTTCTCTGTGTTTTCTCCTCCCCCCTCGCCCCCACCTCTCTTTCAAGACAAAAGAAACCTGGCCTCTCCAAGCAGGCGGACTTCAGCAGGCAGAGGCCGTCCACGCGGACCGGTGGCAGGAAGCGTGCGCTCGGCCTGCAGAGGGGCGCGGCGACCCTGCCTGGGTGCGGAGCTCGGGATGCGGTGGCTGGGGCGACGGCAGGCTGGAGTAGGAGTCGGAAGCGGCCGCCTGCGATTGGGTGCCAGGAAGCCGTATGCTAATGAGGCGTACTGCGGCTTTGAAGTGTTTCTGGGCTATTTCCGAGCGAATATGGTATTTTGAAGTTTGCCGTTTTACCAAGTTTCAGGATGTAATATGGAAAATGTTTGTGAGGCGGCGAGGGGAGCGACACAAGTGTGGCCGTCAGTAGAAAGTGAGCGGCTCCCGCAGACCCAGCAGCGGCTGGCCGGTAGAAGTTAAGACTATACTTTCAGGGATCATTTCTATAGTTTGTTACTAGAGAAGTTTCTCTGATCGTGTAGAGTACCCGAAACCACGAGGAAGAGGCGCAGCGTTTTCTCCTGAGCGTGAAGTTGGCGTTTGGTGCTGCTTGATGCAGCTGCCATCGGCCGTTGATGATCGTTCTTCTCTCCCGTCTGGGAGAGTTAGAGGGAGAAAACGCCGTCTGAGTGGTTTCGTTTCTATTTGATGTTCTGAAAAGTCAGACTTCGTTGGCTTTGGTAATCTTGTTATCTGTGTGAGATTTCTCTTAGGTTCTGTTACGCGGTGTTGTGTTTGGAGTAGGCTTGGCTTGGCTTTCTCCTGTTTCAGGAAGTGGAACACATGGCAAGCGTTTGCGGAGCACTGTAAGGGTTTTTCAGTGGTTGTCTTATTTGTAAAAATGAACGTTAGAGTTAGTTTACCGCTGTGGACTGTAGCTTCAGCATCTAGTCATTCCAGTGAATGTTCAGGTCTGATTTCTTTTAGGGACTGAGCGGCTGGATCTCCTTGCAGTACAAAGGGACTTTTTCAACACCATAGTTCAGGTCTTCGGCACTCAGCTTTTTTTAGTAGTCGAAGACTGTTTAGGGTTAGTTATGGTTTTTCCTTCAAGGAGTGAAGGTGTCTTTTACTTTCATAGCTGCAGTCACCATTTGCACTGTTTTTGGAGCCCAAGAAAACAGTTTATCATTGTTTCCATTGTTTTCCCATCTATTTGCTGTGAAGTGATGGAACCAGATGCCATGATCTTAGATTTCTGAATGTTGAGTTTTAAGCCAACTTTTCCACTCTCCTCTTTCATCAAGAGCCTCTTTAGTTCCTCTTTGCTTTTTGCCATAAGGGTGGTGTTATCTGCCTATCTGAGATTGTTGATATTTCTCCTGGCAATCTTGATTCTAGCTTGAACCTCATTCAGCCCACCTTTTCGCATGATGTACTCCGCATGTAAGTTAAATAAGCAGGGTGACAATATACACCCTTCACGTACTCTTTTCCCAATTTTGAACCAATTTGTTGTTCCATGTTTGGTTCTAACTTGCTTCTTGACCTGCATACAGATTTCTTGGGACACAGGTCAGGTGGTCTGGTATTCCCATCTCTTCAAGAATTTTCCAGTTTGTTGTGATCCTTAGCGTAGTCAATGAAGCAGATGTAGATGTTTTTCTCGAATTCTCTTGCTTATTCTATGATCCAACAGATGTTGGCAATTTGATCTCTGGTTCTTCTGCTTTTTCTAAATCCAGCTTGAACATCTGGAAGCTCTCAGTTCCTGTACTGTTGAAGCATAGCTTGGATAATTTTGAGCATTACTTTGCTAGAGTGTGAGAGGAGTACAATTGTGCAGTAGTTTGAACATTCTTTGGCCTTGCCTTTCTTTGGGATTGGAGTGAAAACTGACCTTTTTCAGTTCTGTGGCCATGGCTGAGTTTTCCAAATTTGCTGTCATATTGAATGCAGAAATTTAAGAGCATCATCTTCTAGGATTTGAAATAGCTCAACTGGAATCCCATCACCTCCACTAGCTTTGCTCGTAGTGATGCTTCCTAAGGCCCACTTGACTTTGCACTCCAGGATGTCTGGCTCTAGATGAGTGATCACACCATCGTGGTTGTCTGTGTCACGAAGATCTTTTTTGTATAGTTCTTCTGTGTATTCTTGCCATCTCTTCTTAGTATCTTCTGCTTCTGTTAGGTCCATACCATTTCTGTCCTTTATCGAGCCCATCTTTGCATGAAATGTTCCCTTGGTATCTCTAATTTTCTTGAAGAGATCTCTAGTCTTTCCCATTCTTTTGTTTTCCTCTGTTTCTTTGCCTTGATCGCTGAGGAAGGCTTTCTTATCTCTCCTTGCTATTCTTTGGAACTCTGCATTCAGATGGATATATCTTTCCCTTTCTCCTTTGCCTTTAGCTTCTCTTCTTTTCTCAGCCTCTGCAGACAACGTTTTTGCCCTTTTGCATTTCTTTTTCTTGGGGATGGTCTTGATCACTGCCTCCTGTACACTGTCATGAACCTCCATCCATAGTTCTTCAGGCACTCTATCAGATTCTAATGCCTTGAATCTATTTGTCACTTCCACCCTATTACCGTGATTTAGATCATACCTGAATGGTCTAGTAGTTTTCTGTAGTTTCTTCAGTTTAAATTTGAATTTGGCAATAAGGAGTTCGTGATCTTAAGCGCTCTCTTAAGGTTACTATTTTCAGTCTTACGTGCTAGTGTAGCAGCGGGGTCGTTCATCATGAAACTCGTTTTTTGTTTTTTTAAACATATATGTGTCATGTATATATTTAATATATGTGTATGTGTGTGTGAAGTCGCTTCAGTGTTGTTTGACTGTGATCCTGTGGGTTGTAACCGGCCAGGTTTCTCTGTCCATGGGGTTTTCCAGGCAAGAACGTTGGAGTGGGTTACCATGCTCTCTTCCAGGGGATTTTCCCGAGCCAGGGATCAACCACATCTCTTACATCTCCTTCATAGGCAGGTGGGTTTGTTCCCACTATCGCTGTTCATTAATGTTAAACCCCTTTTATTCTCTGTTACTATTCCTCATCCTCTGGGGTCTGGAAGGATTTTCATGGCTGTACTTAAAAAAACTTGTATCTGTACCTTTTCAAGAGATTGTTGAACCTTGAAAATTAATCCTTTAATCCTATTTATCGCATATTCCTTTTCTCACATTTTCATTTATTTCATCAAGGATATTTGCTTGATTGTATTTGCTTCTTCAAAGTTTTTGATTACTTTTATTTTACATAAATTTCCATTTCCTCTATTTTTAGGGTTATTTTGAAGATTAAATGGTGTGATCCATGTACATGGCCTGGAAGCACTGTAGAAGTAGTACTTAGAAATACTATTACAGTACTATAGAAATAGTAGTTTCCTAATGAACGAGGGAAACCACATTTAAGTAATTTTTTTATTTTGTTAGGAGTTGAGGTACATAATCTTTCTTACTTACCTGACAGATTTTTTGTTCTTTTTACTCATGTCCGACTCTTTGGACCTTAATGGCCAGCAGCCTACCTCGGCTCCTCTGTCTTCTGCTCTCTCCCGGAGTTCGCTCAAATTCATGTCCATTGAGTCAGTGATACTCTCTGACCATCTCATCTTCTGCCTCCCTCTTCTCCTTTTGCTTACAAAATTTACCAGCATCAAGGTCTTTTCCAATGAGTCGACTCTTCCCATTACGTGGCCAGAGAATAGAATAGAAACTTCAGCTTCATCATCAGTCCTTCCAATGAATATTTAAGGTTGATTTCCTTTAGGATTGACTGGTTTGGTCTCCTTGCAGTCCCAGGGATTCTCAAGAGTTATCTCCAACACCACAGATTGAAAGCCTTTATTCCTCGGGCCTCAGCCTTCTTTATGGTCTAACTCTCCCATCCGTACATGACTGCTGGAAAAATCGTAGCTTTGACTCGGACAGTATGAAAAGGAGGCCAGGTAGCCAGTGCTTAAAAGGCCCAAACTCCTTGGTGCTCTGGGATAAACCCTGTGCCTTTCTTCACCACAGCCTGTGTCAGTAGATTGGCTTTACTGCATGTGGACCCAAGTTTGGTTTGGTACCAACAGTTTGAAAATCATTTATATGGTATTTCTGAAATAAGAAGAATGTTGGAAAATGCTGCCATCCATAAAAAGTGTGTGGCTGCCATGGATCCAACGGAGGTTGCCAGGTTAAAGTCAAGACTGGTTTTAGGAGTTATTATTTCTATAATCTGCTGTTACTAGAGACGTTTCTGTGTGGAGTCCTCGAAATCTGAAATCCACAAGGAGGTACGTTCTCTTGAGTGTCAGCTCAGCTGTTGGTGCTGCTAATTGCCATTTGCCGCTGATGACTGTGCATTTCCTCGGGAGGAGTATGAGGCAGGGGACTCTTCTGAGTGGTTCACCCCCTGTTACTGTCCCAGAAGGTAGATGGATATTTGCCATTAGGAGCTGTTTTCTGTATTTTTTTTTTCACATGTTCAAATTATACAATACTTTTTAACCTATGTAATAGATGTTGTGTTTTTTTCCCCTACCTAACTTTTGTGTAAGCTGTGGTTTTTCTTTCTTTTGACCACACCATGCGGCCTATGGGATCTTAGTTCCCTGACCAGGGATGGAACCCACACTGCCTGCAGTGAAAGCATGGAGTCTTAACCACTGGACCACCAGGGACGTCCTAAACTGTGATTTTTCCTTGAAATGAAGGAAAATTTGTCGGATGCAGTTTGGTGTTTTAGTTTCCTGATTGAATTTATGGGTATTATGATTTGAGGGTTTATTTTCATGCTTGGGTGGGCCGACCAAGGGTATTGAAACAGTTACTTTCCCCTTCTCTACTCTCCTATTAGCCAGGTCACTCCTTCCTGACACATGTAGGCAGACCCCTTCCTGTCCTTTACGGTGATTTATTTCTCCATATCTCAGTTCAAGGTAAGGAAATAAGACGTGTGTGTGAATGCTAAGTCACTTCAGTCCTGTCTGACCCTTCGTGACACTATGGACCATAGCCTGCCAGGCTCCTCTGTCCTTGGGATTCTCTAGGCAAGAACACTGGAGTCGGTTGCAGTTTTCTCCTCCAGGGGGATCATCCAACCCGGGGATCGAACCCCTCGTGTCTGATGTCTCCTGCATTGGCAGGCAGGTTCTCGGCCACTAGTGCCACCTGGGAAGCCCACAGGACTTTAGCCCAGAAGAGGAATGATGGAAGGCAGAATTTGGCAAAAGGTGGTGGACAGAAAACTAAAGGTGGTGGGCACTGTTGAAAGAGTGACATCAGCTGTACATTTGAAGGTCACTCTAAAGGCTATGGGCGGGAGTTCCCTGGTGGACCAGTGGTTAAGAACCCACCTGCCAATGTAGGGGACACAGATTCCACCCTTGCTCTGGGAAGGCTCCACATGCCACAGAGCAATTAAGTCTGTGTGCTCTGCAGCCTGTGTTCTTCATCGGGAGAAGGAGAAGCCTGCACACTGCAACGAAGAATAGCCCCTGCTCGTTGCAACTACAGAAAGCCCCCGTGCTGCAATGAAGACCTACACAGTCAAAAATGAAATGAATAAATAAATTAATTAATAAAAATAAATAAAAGCTATGTTGCGATTATACTTCTGGGGAGGGGTGGGGTGCCCAATGTGGGGACCACTGAAACATACTGCATGCATCTCCCTGGCAGATGATGGTAGGGATGATAGAGAAAGACGAGATCTGAAAGAGATGTTAAGTGGCAGGGTTGACAGGACTTGGGGGTTGGTTTATTGATGAAACTTCAATTCAATGTCAAGAAGAAACAAAAATTTTATTTTAACCAGTCTGAAGGTTATAACTTGAGAAGCAGATTCTCAGAAAGCAATTAGAAGGTAAAGACACAATTACATACCTTCTTCAAAGAATTGTACATCAAAATGACATACTGAGGGCTTCTCTGGTGGTACAGTGTACAGCGTTGGCAGGAGACATAGGTTCCATCCCTGGTCCAGGAAGATTCCTCATGCCAAGGGCAACTAAATCCTGTGTGCCACAACCAGTGAACTGCGCCACTCCCGCCCCACGCCACAGAGTCCACGCTCTGAAACAAGAGAAAATGAAGAGTAGACCCCACTCACTACATCTCAAGACCCTGAGCACAGCAACGAATAACCTGGGCAACCAAAAATAAATAAATTTTAAAATGATTTTTAAAAAGTAAATATTAATATTTTACATAAAGTTCACCGAAGAACAGGTAGTCCAGGTGAACTGGAACAGGTACAAAGTAAGCAGTAAGTGACCAGCCTCTGCTATAGAGTAGAGCAAGAATACAATTCTTTTAAGAAGTCTCATTGCAAGTGTTAGAAGGAAAAAACATGGTTTTTTGCAACCTCCACAGAGCAACTAAGCCCAAGTGCTCTAGAGCCCGAGCTCTGCCTCAAGAAAGAGAAACCTAAAAACCTAAACACCGCAGCGAAGAGTAGCCCTGCGTGTTGATGTTGTTTTCTCCACTTAAATGCAACCTCCAAAGAGAGGCCTTCCCTGAGCACCCAAATCTGAAGTGGCCGTCAAATCCCTCTCTGGCCTCTTATCATCCTCTGCATGCCTCATCCTCTCATCCTCTGGGTAGTTGTTGCCATCTCTCACCCCTAGCAGGGTGTAAGCTTTTTGTGAGAGTAGGGACCTCTGTTTGCCCAGTACCTAGAGTAATCTTTAGCACATAGAAAGCCAAACCAGGATGATGGTTAAGGTGACACCTACCAGCTCTGCTATTGACAGACCTCAGGCCAGTTACCCGAGGCCTTTCTGTGCCTTAGTCCCCCATCCATAAAAATGGGACGATTATACTCATATTGGTCTCATAGTTAAAGCAGTTAAAATGATGAATGGTGCTGGCAAACTCACAATAAATAGTAGCTAGTTTTGTCAGAGTTGGCACTCAGGTATTTGTCAGGAGAAGAAATGATGTCAAAGACAGCAGTCAGCTTTATTTTAAAAAATCAGAAAGTGTGAACAGGTAGAGCAATCCTGTGGCCAAAACCCCAAAGGTTCTGTTTTCCAGAGCTGGTTGTCAGCCACCCAGTCCCTGTCTCTGCCTTAGTCATGGTGATCTCTTATGAGAGTTTTAAAGTCTGACTTCTTGAATAGGCTTGAATGCAGCCGCTTGTGAGTTTGAGTGAACTCCTGGAGTTGGTGATGGACAGGGAGGCCTGGCGTGCTGCGATTCATGGGGTCTCAGAGTTGGACACGACTGAGCAACTGAACTAAACTGAACTGACTGAAGGTTGAGTAATCAGTGGAATCAGCTAGGTTCTCAGGAGCAAAGACCCTCCCTTTCCTTTTCAGGGGCAGGGCGGCTTTAGTCCATCTGTGCAGCAAGCACCTCCTGGGCTTTAAAGACTGGGGTTGTGATTGGCTGTCACTCTGTATTATGTAAATTAAGTTTGATTTTTTAAAAAATGTTAAATTACATTTTCAGTGAAAATGTTCAAATGAGTTGATAAGTGACAGCATTTGAAAGCTGTATTGCAAGAGCTCTTTCTGCTTTTTTTCCCAGCAGAAGAAAAAATGACGAAGTGGTGGGGAAACTGTGTTGCCCTCAGTGAAAAGTTCACAGCTAGCACAGACCTGGCAGCGGCCGGGGGCTGGAGGTTAAGACTATACTTTCAGGGATCATTTCTACAGTTTGTTACTAGAGAAGTTTCTCTGAATGTGTAGAGCACCCGAAACCATGAGGAGGAGATGTTCTGTCCTCTCCTGAGCGTGAAGCTGGTCCTTGGTGTTGCTTCTGCAGCTGCCACTGACCATTGATGATCGTTCTTCTCTTCCTTTGGGAGAGTAAGAGGGAGAAGACACCGTCTGAGTGGTTTTACTTAAAATTGATCTTTCCCTAAGAAAAGGAATCATTTTATGTTTCTTATTTAACTCACCCGTTTTTTAAAACGTGTACCTCATCAGGCTTAATTTACATAATGTAGAGTGACAGCCAGTCACAACCCAAGTCTTTATAAGCCCAGAAGGCATTTGCTGCATAGATTGACTAATGCGGGCCCCACCCCTGAAAGCTGTAAAGGAAACAGATGTGAATACCTGACCAAATGACATGCCTTTTGAGAAATCTATATTCAGGTCAGGAAGCAACGGTTAGAACTGGACTGACTGTTAGAACAACGGACTGGTTCCAGATAGGAAAAGGAGTACGTCAAGGCTGTATATTGTCACCTTGATTATTTAACTTATATGTGGAGTACATCATGAGAAACACTGGGCTGGAAGAAGCACAAGCTGGAATCAAGATTGCCGGGAGATATGTCAATAACCTCAGATATGCAGATGCCTCTTGAAGAAAGAGGAGAGTGAAAAAGTTGGCTTCAAGCTCAACATTCAGAAAACGAAGTTCATGGCATCTGGTCCCATCACTTCATGGGAAATAGATGGGGAAACAGTGTCAGACTTTATTTTTTTGGGCTCCAAAATCACTGCGGATGCTGACTGACACTCCTTGGAAGGAAAGTTATGACCAACCTAGATAGCATATTCAAAAGCAGAGACATTACTTTGCCAACAAAGGTTCATCTAGTCAAGGCTATGACCCAGTGGTCATGTATGGATGTGAAAGTTGGACTGTGAAGAAGGCTGAGCGCCAAAGAATTGATGCTTTTGAAGTGTGGTGTTGGAGAAGACTCTTGAGAGTCCCTTGGACTGCAAGGAGATCCAACCAGTCCATTCTAAAGGAGATCAGCCTGGGATTTCTCTGGAAGGAATGATGCTAAAGCTGAAACACAGTACTTTGGCCACCTCATGCGAAGAGTTGACTCATTGGAAAAGACTGATGCTGGGAGGGATTGGGGGCAGGAGGAGAAGGGGACGACAGAGGATGAGATGGCTGGATGGCATCACTGACTCTATGGACGTGAGTCTGAGTGAACTCCGGGAGTTGGTGATGGACAGGGAGGCCTGGCGTGCTGTGGTTCATGGGGTCGAAAAGAGTCAGACACTACTGAATGACTGAACTGACTGACCTTATTGCCAGTGGCCTTTGTCACAGCGCTGGAGGGTTTCTCTTTTATGGCTCTGTGTGTGCTGAGTCATTCCAGTCATATTTGTCTGTGTGTCATGTGAGCTGTCTCTAACCTGACAAGTTTATCATGGGTTCCCTAGGCAAATGCACTGAAATGGGTTGCCATCTTCTTTCCAGGGTATTTTTCTCCAGCCAGGGATTGAACCCGCGTCTCTTTTTGCTCTTTACCACTATCGCCATTATTAGTCAGTGTTAAACCTCTTTTACTCTCATTGCTATTAAATCTCTGTAGTTCTTCCATGAGTTTCTCTTTATGGATCTATAGTGGCCAAGCTTTCATTGTAAGCCTAAATTAGTTCTCGGTCCTCTTGAAATATTGGGAGCGGTGAGAGGAGCAGTTTATGCTCTGGAATATGCCTCCTGTTGTTTTCTGTTCTGTGAAGTCGCTCAGTCGTGTCCGACTCTTTGCGACCCCATGGACTGTAGCCCACCAGGCTTGTCCGTCCTTGGGATTCTCCAGGCAAGAATACTGGAGTGGGGTACCATTTCCTTCTCCAGGGGATCTTCCCGACCCAGGGATCGAACCTGGGTCCCCCACATTGCAGGCAGACGCTTTAACCTCTGAGCCACCAGGGAAGCCCCAGGAATATGCCTTGGTCTGTCATTTACTAGTTGTGGGTTCCTGGGAAGTTCCTTGACCCCAATCTGTCTCTCTGTGTAAATGAATATAAATAGCATTAACACATAGACCTGTCATTAAGGGTGAAATTAGATAAAGCAAGGACAATAGGTGAGCACTCCTTTCCCCCTTTGTGAGAATGCCCCTCCTTTAAATGAGAAATCCCTCTTTCTCCAGTCTTTGCTGTAGCAGCACCACCCACTGAATTGCCAACATGTCAATCTTTGAAACCTCTTTCCCTGACACCCCACTCCTCCTCCTGCAGCAAGCCCACCAGTGAGTCCCATCCTACTAACTGAATTTCCAGAGCAGCCCACGTTTCTCCTCCTTCCTTGCAAGCTACCATGATCTCTCCTTCAGACACCTTGCTTGCAGTGGCCTCGGAACTGGTCTTCACAGCTTCCAGCCTCTCAATGGCTTCCCTCACACTTAAAATCCAGACTGCCCGGGAGTTGGACTTGCCTAGAAAATCCTCAGACATTAGCCTGCCTGCTCTTTCTCCTACCCTGTGTTCTCTAGCTGTCTTCCAGTTACTGGAACACACAACCTTGTTCCTTTCTTTGGGTCATTGTATTCATTGTTTTCCCCACTTAAATGCAACCTCCAAAGAGAGGCCTTCCCTGAGCACCCAAATCTGAAGTGGCCGTCAAATCCCTTTCTGGCCTCTTATCATCCTCTGCATGCCTCATCATCTCATCCTCTTGGGTAATTGTTGTCATCTCTCTCCCCTAGCAGGGTGTAAGCTTTTTGTGAGAGTAGGGACCTCTGTTTGCCCAGTACCTAGAGTAATCTTTAGCACATAGAAAGCCAAACCAGGATGATGGTTAAGGTGACACCTACCAGCTCTGCTATTGACAGACCTCAGGCCAGTTACCCGAGGCCTTTCTGTGCCTTAGTCCCCCATCCATAAAAATGGGACGATTATACTCATATTGGTCTCATAGTTAAAGCAGTTAAAATGATGAATGGTGCTGGCAAACTCACAATAAATAGTAGCTAGTTTTGTCAGAGTTGGCACTCAGGTATTTGTCAGGAGAAGAAATGATGTCAAAGACAGCAGTCAGCTTTATTTTAAAAAATCAGAAAGTGTGAACAGGTAGAGCAATCCTGTGGCCAAAACCCCAAAGGTTCTGTTTTCCAGAGCTGGTTGTCAGCCACCCAGTCCTCGTCTCTGCCTCAGTCATGGTGACCTCTTACGAGAGTTTGAAAGTCTGACTTGGACAGGCTTGAATGCAGCGGCTGAGATTGAGTAATCAGTGGAATCAGCTAGGTTCTCAGGAGCAAAGGCAGAGACCTGCCCTTTCCTGTACAGCTTTCAGGGGCGGGGCGGCTTTAGTCCATCTGTGCAGCAAATGCATCCTGGGCTTTAAAGACTGGGGTTGTGAGTGGCTATCACTCTGTATTATGTAAATTAAGTTTGATTTTTAAAAAATGTTAAATTACATTTTCAGTGAAAATGTTCAAATGAGTTAATAAGTGACAGCATTTGAAAGCTGTATTGCAAGAGCTCTTTCTGCTTTTTTTCCCAGCAGAAGAAAAAATGGCGAAGTGGTGGGGAAACTGTGTTGCCCTCAGTGAAAAGTTCACAGGTAGCACAGACCTGGCAGCGGCCGGGGGCTGGAGGTTAAGACTATACTTTCAGGGATCATTTCTACAGTTTGTTGCTAGAGAAGTTTCTCTGAATGTAGAGCACCCAAAACCATGAGGAGGAGATACAGTGTCCTCTCCTGAGCGTGAAGCTGGTCCTTGGTCTTGTTTCTGCAGCTGCTGACACTGTCTGAGTGGTTTTGTTTATAACTGTTTTATATTAGATGTTGCCTTTTTTTTGGTTTTATTTGTTGTCTTCAGAGTTATTAATCTGAATGTGTTTATTTTCACTGAGAGAAATCTTGTGAGTGGTTTCCTTCAGTTGCTCAGTTGTATCTGACTCTGCAATCACATGGATTGCAGCACACTGGGTTTCCCAATCCATCATCAACTCCCACAGCTTGCTCAAACTCAAGTCCATTGAGTTAGGGATGCCATCCAACCATCTCATTCTGTTGTCCCCTTTTTCTCCTCCTTCAATCTTCCCCAGCATCTGAGTTTTTTCCAGTGAGTCAGTTCTCTGCATCAGGTTGGAGTTTCAGTTTCAGCATCAGTTCTTCCAATGAATATTCAGCAGGACTGATTTCCTTTAGAATGGACTGGTTGGATCTCCTTGCAGTCTAAGGGACTCTGAAGAGTTTTCTCCACCACCACAATTCAAAAGCATCAATTCTTTGGAACTCAGCTTTCTTTTTAAAGTTCAACTCTCACATCCATACATGACTAGCTTTGACTAGATGGGCCTTTGTTGGCAAAGCAGTGTCTCTGCTTTACTAATATGCTGTCCAGATTGGACATAGCTTTTCTTCCAAGGAGCAAGTGTCTTTTCATTTCATGGCTGCAGTCACCATCTACAGTAATTTAGGAGGCCCCCCCCCCAAAAATCTCTTACTATTTCCATTGTTTCCCCATATGTGGTTTCCATACATATGTTCTTTATGTGGTTAAGTAGATTTTTCTGCTAGTATCTTGTTTTTTGGTTTTCATTTCATGTATTTCTGGAGGTGAAGTTTGTCTATCTCTAGCAGCTGAGCCTTTTTTTCTCCCGCCTGTTCTGGTCAATGGGTACTGAAGTATCCTTCATTTGATTTTTTTGAGTGTAGGGTTTTTGTGGTTTACATTTTCCTGGGTAGATTAGGTTTGAAATATGCTGTAAGGAGGGCTTCTGAGGTAAAGGATAAGCTTGCAATGCAGGTGGGTTTGATCCATAGGTGGGGAAGATCCCCTGGAGGACTTGGCAACGCACTCCAGGATTCTTGCCTGGGAACTGCCATGGACAGAGGAGCCTGGTGGGCTACAGTCCGTAGGGTTGCAAAGAGTCAGACACGACTGAAGTCACTGAGCATTTCCCACAGGCTGCAGGGAAATACATATGCAGTCTAGGCTTTGATACAAAATTAGCTGACACTCCGATCTTGTTATGAGTAATAGGATAGGAAATTGCTTGGAAAAATGGATTCAAAGTAGCTTTAAACTTAATATTGATATATCCTTAGTTGTTTTAAGATGGTTTCTTTACCCCCTCAGTGTTGATTTTTTCTTTTATTAGGTTAGTTTAACTAAGTGCATTTTAAAATCAGCCTTTTAATATATAGTATGCTGATATTTTTATTTTCTTCATCTAAATATTTTTCTTTTGAACCTCCCTTTTAAATTATTTCAGGCTAATAGATCATATATTTTTCCTGACATCTATCTTCAAAAGCTACTCTAACTTTATGCTGGGGCTGTTAATACATTACACTTGTCATTGCACCCTGAGCTAGAGAAATCAGCAAAATCTCTTAATTCTACTGATTATTATATATTGTTCTCTTTAGGTAAAAGCAGGCTTAATTTCCTGTTAGAGGTAGTAATGCCTTTTGAAAACTGCCCTTATTTAAGTGCTTACATTCAGGGAATTCCCTGGTAGAGATGGTTGGATGGCATCACCGATTCAATGGACATGAGTTTGAGCAAACTCCAGCAGGAGTGGTGAAGGACAGGAAAGCCTGGGGTTGCAAAGAGTCAGACATGACTGAGTGACTGAACAACAACCACTGGTTAGGACTCCATGTTGCCACTGCCAAGGGTTCAATCCTTGTTGGGGAACTAAGATCGCACAAGTCAAGTGGTGCAGCCAAGAAAAGAAGAGAGATAAACAGTGAGAAATAAAATATTTCCTGTCATATAAGTAAACAAGGATGTCACAGTAACCAGCAATCGCAGCCCCCACAGATGTGAGCTGTGAGCCCTGAGGAAACTCAGGAAGAACATCTACCATCCGTTGAGCAGCTGTCAGACCGCAGCAACTCCCCATGGTGAGCTCTGAGGAAGCTCAGAACCGAGACTGCTGGCCCCAGTTAGCTGAGTGAGTATCAAAGGAGTGTTTCCGTGAGCCCAGGCTCTTGCCTCATCCATAGACAAGCACTAAATTCCTTCACTTGAGATACCTGGTTTTCTTTAAGAATAATCTTTTGACGTTCAGACTACCTGCCCTTTGTTGCAACACTTCTATAGAACCTGGCTCCTCCCCTCGCCTCCTCAGAGCAGTTCTCTCAGGGTCAGTTGAGATGCTATCTCCCAGGCCTGGAAGACCTAAAATTTCCCACCACATAAAACAACTCTCCACTTTTCGGTTGTGAATATTTTTTTAAATCCACAGCAACAGCATATATTCAGCCAATTCAGTTTTCATGCCAGTAAGTTAAGCCAGTTTCCCCTTGCAGTTTCACTTACCCTGGTCCCTGTACTTAAATTTTTAATTATCACTTTTGTCCTATTTTTACTTTTCACTTGAGTTCATGGCTTTAAGAAATCACTTGTCAGGAAATATCTGGAACATGCTTTCTTGAGTGATTTTTTAAAAAAGTATTTTTCTGTTAAAAAAATTGTTTTTGTTTTTGTTTTTTTTTTGGCTGCTGTGCAGCCTGCAAGATCTTAATTACCTGACCAAAGATTGAACCCATGCTCCTTGCAGTGGAAGCATGGACTCCTAACCACTGGACCAACAGGGAAGTCCCTGTTAAAAATGTTTTTATTACAAAAATTGGGACTTCCCTGTTGGTGCAGTTGGTCCAGGGACTTCCCTGTTGGTGCAGGGAGCCCAGTTCTATCCCTGGTCAGGGAACTAGATCCCACATGCCACTACTCAGAGTTCAGATATCTCAGCTAAAGATTCCATGTGCTGTGATGAAGACCCACTGTGGGTGCATACTTAGTCATGTCTGACTCTTTTCAGCCCCCTGGACTGTAGCCCACCAGGCTCCTCTGGCCATGGAATTTTCCAGGCAAGAAATACTGGAGTGGGTTGCCATTTCCTCCTCCAGGGGATCCTCCCTACCCAGGGATCAAACCTGAGTGTCTTGTGCCTCCTACATTGGTAGGCAGATTCTTTACCACTGTGCTACCTGGGAAGCTCCTGGTGCAGCCAAATAAATAAATATTAAAGAAAAATGTTTTTATTGGGAAGCCCTGATGCAGTGGTAAAGAATCCTCCTGCTAATGTAGGAGACTCAAGAGATGAGGGTTTGATCCCTGGGCTGGGAAGATCTCCTGGAGAAGGAAATGGTAACCCACTCCAGTAGTCTTGCCTGGAGAATCCCATGGACAGAGGAGCCTGGTGAGCTACAGTCCGGGGGGTCACAAAGATTCAGACACAACTGAGCACACATTCCCAGGGCTTTGACAAAGCAGGTTGGTAGCTGGGATGTCCTTCAATCTTTTGTTACAAAAAATAAGCTATTTTAACCAGTGAAATCAAAGATATACAAATATAGTCTAAAATTGCTAATCTGCCTTTATGAAATTGGTATCACACTATAATGTTCTGTAAGTTGCTTTTCTCATTTTTTTGAAATTCATATATTTATTTCAAGAAACAGGAAAAGACAACAAAATCATTCAAAATCACTATCAGAAGAAATTCAGAGCCCTCTCTGATGGTGTTTGTTTCGCCTTGTTTTTGTTTTTGTTTTTGTTTTCGCCTTGTTTTGTTTTTAATGCTTAAGAAAGTAGTAGTGGATAAAAAAAGTAGTGGGTAAGTTGATACTGTAAGTTTATTCATTTGATTGTTCATTTAACAAACATGATCAAAAGGATTTTATATTGGAGCAAACAATAAAGGAGTGAACAAATAGCAGTTAGTTTAGTGTGTGTGTGTGTGTGTGTGTGTGTGTCTGAAGGATAGAGTATGTACAAGATGTTTTAGGAAGTAAGCACTGAAAGGCAAATTGGACCAGACTCTAGAATGCCATAAATTCCAGGCTAAAGAGCTTCTCCTGAAACGCAGTGGGGCCCCATAATCCTTGCCACTCGTGTCTTCAGCCTGCCTTTTGTCTGTGGAAAACCTGTATTACCTAGTGTGTGTGTGTGTGTGTGGGGGGCGGGGTCCAGCTGCTCGCCGCTCAAAAGCCAGTAAATAGGCCAGGTTGGTGGAAAGAAAAATTTATTTTATTTCAGATGCCAGCGACTTGGAGGGTGGTGGACATCTGAGAGCACCTGTATCACTTGCACAAAATAGATTATCATTTGAAAAACTTTATGTATTCATTTTTGGCTGTGCTGGGTTTTTGTTGCTGTGCCTGAGATTTCTCTGGTCGTGGTGGGAAGGGGGCACCTCTCTAGTTGCGGTGTAGAGGCTTCTCGTTGTGTTGACTCTTCTGGTTGCGGAGCGCCAGCGCAGTAGTTGTGGTGCAGGGACTTAGTTGCCCTGCAGCATGTGGGGTCTTCCCAAACCAGGGACCCAACTTGTGTCCCCTGCATTGGCAGGCAGATTCTTAACCATTGGACCACCAAAGAAGTCCAAAATGGATTATTTTTTAAGCTTAAATCCCATTACTGGTTAAAAAAGTGTTGGAGCCAGTCAGAATGGCTGCGATCCAAAAGTCTACAAGCAATAAATGCTGGAGAGGGTGTGGAGAAAAGGGAACCCTCTTACACTGTTGGTGGGAATGCAAACTAGTACAGCCACTATGGAGAACAGTGTGGAGATTCCTTAAAAAACTGGAAATAGAACTGCCTTATGATCCAGCAATCCCACTGCTGGGCATACACACTGAGGAAACCAGAAGGGAAAGAGACACGTGTACCCCAATGTTCATCGCAGCACTGTTTATAATAGCCAGGACATGGAAGCAACCTAGATGTCCATCAGCAGATGAATGGATAAGAAAGCTGTGGTACATATACACAATGGAGTATTACTCAGCCATTAAAAAGAATACATTTGAATCAGTTCTAATGAGGTGGATGAAACTGAAGCCTATTATACAGAGTGAAGTAAGCCAGAAAGAAAAACACCAATACAGTATACTAACGCATATATATGGAATTTAGAAAGATGGTAACAATAACCCTGTATACCAGACAGCAAAAGAGACACTGATGTATAGAACAGTCTTATGGACTCTGTGGGAGAGGGAGAGGGTGGGAAGATCTGGGAGAATGACATTGAAACATGTATACTATCATGTATGAAACCAGTCGCCAGTCCAGGTTCGATGCACGATACTGGATGCTTGGGGCTGGTGCACTGGGACACCCAGAGGGATGGTATGGGGAGGGAGCAGGAAGGAGGGTTCAGGATGGGGAACACGTGTATACCTGTGGCGTATTCATTTCAATATTTGGCAAAACCAATACAATATTGTAAAGTTTAAAAATAAAGTAAATTTTAAAAAATACCTAAAAAGAAGTGTTGAAATTTTAATTTTTAATATTTATAAAGTAGGTGTTATTTGCTAAACTCTGTTAGATACTTCAAATCCATCATTTTAGCTCATATCCACTCACTGATTGAACCCCCTAATGTTGCCTGCTTGCTTAGATTTTTGCTTTTCCCATTTAATAGTACATTTTGTCTATCTGTATTCTAACTGATAGAGATGTAATTCATTTTAGTTAACTGCAAGATTTTATTATCTGCATTACCATAATTTATTCAACTGTGCCTGTACTGGTAGATATTAAGATTTCTTTTTTGGCTGTTTGTTTTATTAGAAACAATGCTTTGATAAAGTACTTTGTAATACATTTTTACATAATGGGTTTTTAATACTCAAAGTGGGATTTCTGGGTCAAATTTTTAATAAATATCGCTACGTTGCTTTCCAAAGGCATTGTAACTGTTCACACTTCCAGTTGCATTTAGGAAAGTGTCCCGTGTTCCCACCTCTTCTGCAGCACTGAATATTTTCTCATTTTTCAATTTTTTTTCAAGCTTTAGAGGAAGTTTATTCTTCTTCCCACTGTTTGAACTCAGACATCATGTTGTATTGGTTTATTGAATATTCCAGAGTAGGGTGAAATATCCATCATTTCCAACATTCCTGGCAGAACAGCTTGTGCAAAGGAACGTGATGAACACGAGGGGCTGAGAGACTACAGTCCATATGGTCTCAAAGAGTTGGACACGACTGAAGTGACTTAGCACACATGCACACACATTATGGCTGAAGTGAGGGGGGATTTGGTGCAAAATAAGGCTGGATAGACTAGTGTGGGCCAGACCCTATGGGACTTGGTAAACTGTTTAGAGAAAGGCTATCTTTAGCCCAAGAGGTGGGAAGTAACTCTGAACTAAAAAAAATGCACAACGTGAGAGTTGCGAGTCACGTTTTATTTGGAGTAATATGAGGACTGCAGCCTGGGAGACAGGATTTCAGATAGCTCAGAGAAACTGATCCATAGAGGTAGCGGGAAAGGTCAGTATATACGTGATTTTGGTAAAGGGAGGGTACATTCAATCAAGCACATTTTTTTTTCTTAGAAAGTTTCTGCTGATCTCGTGAAGCTTCTGCGAGTCACGAGAAAGTGTTGTCACCATGAAGGATTTTAGTGCTTTTCTAACTATGAGGAGATACAAGAATTGGGCTCATAAAGTGAGCTCCTAGAACATCTGTCTGAGGACCTATCCTGCCAGTTTTCTCCAAGCACAGAGTGCCTCATTTCTGCTCTCCACCTCGAACTCCTTCAGGGTGTGTTAAAGATCAGCAGCACATGATTTAAACCCTGTAGAGGTAGGTAGCAAGCACCCATGGCAAGCGCCAGATTGTAGCTGACACTACCAAAGCTTTAAGCAGGGGAATGACCTACCGTTCTGCTTATTTAAACGCAATTTTTATCTACATAAAAATTCCTTGGTTTGGGGAAAAAAAAATCCCGAACAATATTTCTATTTTGGCCTTTTGATCATAGCATAAAGCGGTCTGGAAATGTAATAGGTTTTGGCTTCAGTTTGTTCCTTTCACTATCCACTTGGTCCTCTCGTGAAAGGCCTCCTTGCTTCGGCCGCCCATTTCAGAAGAGGCGGAAGGCTCAGCCTGCCGCGCAGTCTGTAGTCGTCAGCCTTTTACGTAATCCTGATGCTGCGGGTCTGCGGGGACAAACGGGGAGGGGTTGGAAAGAACTGGCGTGTGATTGGCTGCTTAAAAGCCGTATGTTAATTAAGTAGCAATTAGAACTGGCCTCTGAACCGGTGAGAGTGTTCAAAAAGATTTGTCAGTCTTTGGTAATGCAAGGATTCTTTAGAAAACACATACCACATGCCAGTGTATATTTTCAGAGGAAATGCGATTAAAAAAAAAACAAAAAACTCACCATCAGTGCAATATGTGTGCCTTTTGTACACCTCTTGAACACGGGGAGTGTGTGGTTAAGACTATACTTTCAGGGATCATTTCTATAGTTCGTTACTAGAGAAGTTTCTCTGAACGTGTAGAGCACCCGAAACCACGAGGAGGAGATAAAGCGTTCTCTTCTGAGCGTGAAGTCGGCTTTCGGTGTTGCTTCTGCAGCTGCCGTTAGCCATTGATGATCGTTCTTCTTTTCCTTTTAGGAGATGAAGAGGGAGAGAACGTAATCTGAGTGGTTTCGGGTGTTTTTTATGATGGTGTTGTATGAGTAGCTTTTTACTAGTACTTTTTACTTAGGGTATGTGGTTTTTCATTCTAAGGTATTGTAGGTTATTATTTGTGGAGTAGTGTGCTTTCTGTGTTTGTGGTTTACGCTTATAAGCTGCGGTTCAGTTCAGTTGCTTAGTCGTGTCCGACACTTTCCGACTCCATCGGCCGTAGCCCGCCAGGCCTCTCTGTCCATCACCAGCTCGGACTCCATCCAAACTCCTGTCTATCGGGTCGATGACGTTATCTAACCGTCTCATTCTTTGTCGTCCCCTTTTCTCCCGCCTTTAATCTCACCCAGCGTCGGGGTCCTTTTTCTAGTGAATCGTTGGGGTTTCAGCTTCAGCGTCAATCCTCCCAATGAATATTCAGGACGGATTTTCTTCAGAGTGGACTAGTTGGATCTCCTTGCAGTCCAAGGGGCTCTCAAGAGTCTTTTCCAACACCACAGTTCAAAAACATCAATTCTTTGGTGCTCAGCTTTCATTATAGCCCACCTCTCACATCCATACATGATTACAGGAAAAACCATAGCTTTGACTAGATGGACCTTTCTTTGTTAGCAAAGTAATGCCTCTGCTTTTTAGTAAACTGTCTAGGTTGGTCGTAACTTTTCGAAGGAGCAAGTGTCTGAATTTTATGGCTGCAGTCATCATCTACAGTGATTTTGAGGATATTGACAAGTTTCAGTCCTTTGGGTCACAAACAGTTGGACACGACTGAGTGACTTTTAAACATTTTTTCAGTTACGTTTATGTTACCGCCTTTTGATCCCATGTCTTTTTAGTTTGCTGAGTTTGTTGTGTGTACACATCTCAAGGTATCATGAATTCCCTTTTATGTTGTTTGAAGACTGAGAACATTTTTCATCCCTTTTCTTTTGTTCATGTAGTGGAGTGTAGTTTTCAGCAGGCATTTTCTGGAAACAACATTTTGAGTGTGTAAACCCTAGTTTCTCTTTAGTTGATTCTGTGTCCTTTTGTGTTACTATCAGTAATGAGGGCTTTCATTTTCACTTTAATTAAAAAATACTGTATAAAGGAATTTTAATTTTTCTCTTGTATTTGCATTGATCCTGATATTTGCTTTGCAGGAATTTATGTTGATGCAGTTAACTCCTTGGGCCAGACAGCCCTTTTCATTGCAGCATTATTAGGCCTTACAAAATTAGTTGATGTCCTGGTGGATTATGGAGCAGATCCAAATCAGTAAGTATAATAAGATCACTATCTAGAAAATACACACTAAAGATGAATTGGAGTGTTTGGAAACTAATTTAACAAGATATTAAAAGAAGCTTTACTAATGTATGTTGATGAACTACATTTGTACACTTACATTGAAATATGCTTTATTTTATTTTACTGGTTGCACAGCTTGCCGGATCTTAGTCCCCTGACCAGGAATTAATCCCAGGCCCCCAGTGGAAAATTGGAGTCCTAACCACTAGGGTGCTGTGGCTCAGATGGTAAAGCATCTGCCTGCAATTTGGGAAACCTGGGTTTGATCTCTGGGTCTGGAAGATCCCCTGGAGAAGGAAATGGTAACCCACTCCAGTACTCTTGCCTGGAAAATCCCATGGCTTGGAAAACCCCATGGACGGAGGAGCCTGATAAACTACAGTCCATGGTGTTGCAAAGAGACACTACTGATCTATTTCTTTAAAAGCCTCTTAAAAAACCCACTAGACCACCAGGGAATTACCAGAAACGTGATTTTTAAACTGTTAATAGTTTTCTGAGCAGTTTTACTAGGCCCTATGAAATAAGTGAACCTCACTACTCATTAATTAATTTAGTCATTAACAAGTACTGCTTGTATAGTTCCATCCACATTATTCTTTGTATGACTCATTTAAAAGCACTTTAACGTACCGACAGCTAAGTTCTTAATCAGTGATACTCAGCATTGCCTTGTCAGGATGACATTTGTAGTTGTGGTTCAGAAGAGTTTGAGTAATGGTCCAAATTTTAATATGAAAGCAACACACTGTAATGAGGCAGCTAAAAGTGAACATTTCTTCTGTCCCCATAGGACTTTTTGCTTTGCCCAGGGCCTTCCCACGTAACAGGCAAAAGCAGATATTTTTACAGTTTCCATTGAACAGAACCAGAAACAAATTTTGAGCATTTACATGATTCCATCTAATTTTCACAGAAATGCCAGAATATGTACAATCATAAGTCATAAAATAGCTTTTGTATCTAATATAAGGAGGCCCTGTTGCTAAGTCGCTTCAGTCGTGTCCGACTCTGTGCGACCCCATAGACGGCAGCCCACCAGGCTCCCCTGTCCCTGGGATTCTCCAGGCAAGAACACTGGAGTGGGTTGCCATTTCCTTCTTCAATTCATGAAAATGAAAATCGAAGTAGCTCAGTCATGTCCGACTCTTCTCAACCCCATGGACTGAAGCCTAACAGGCTCCTCTGCCCATGGGATTTTCCAGACAAGAGTACTGGAGTGGGGTGCCATTGCCTTCTCCGATAAGGAGGCCCTACTTAATGTATATTTTTTTAAAGTACTGATTTTGGGAGTTTGTTGTTGTTGTTATAAGATTGTTTACTTAGAAGGAAAAAAAATGGAAACTTGGAGAAGTATAAGGGAAAAAACTAATCAGTATGAGAATTCTGTAACCCAGAGATAACATAATGAACATTTTGCTTTGTTTCCTTCCAGAATTTTTCTGGACTCACATACACTCTGTCTCTACTGTATCGAAACTCAGAAATAGCCCTGCCTGCAATTCTGCAGCAAAAATAAGTAAATAAAAAAATAAAATTATAATAATTAAAAAAGCAAAATAAAAATAATCTTTAATACTCCTGATTAGGGGACTGACCCCCTAGAAAGTTTAAATGGCTGGTCCATAATGGTGCATTGTGTTAATGACAAGTCTGAGACCAGGAGCCCAGCACCTGAAGAATTCAGAAATTCCCTTTTTAGAAATCCCCATCATAACAGGAGGAGGCGGGAAAGGACAATATCAGGAGGAAGAAGGTAGACCCCTTAGCTTTTAATTTTGTGATAGAAACACTTTCATGTACTTTAAAAATATCTTCCATCTAGGTGAAAGGAAATTTCTGGGGGAAGAATGTATTCCTAAGGGCTCCATGGAAATGCTGTGATGGCCTGGGCTTCTTGAGGTCACAGAGTAAGATGCCTGCAGCATTAAGTGGGCTCACTGGGTACAGGCTCTAAGTAGCATCTGATGCAACTGGGCAGAAAAGGAAGCCATGGAGGCCAGATTTTCCAAGAGACTAAAAATCCCAACTTTTATTGTGAAATCTCCAAAGTGGTAAATATTGTCCATTACTTTAAATTCTTATTTTAAAATACTATATGGACCAAATAAAACATGCCTCTGGGTTGCCAAATCAGTCTGTGGGCCTCCAATTTTCAGCCTCTAGGATAAATTAACAAAGCAACACATTTTGATACCACTTGAACCTGGATTCTCTTGTATGATTAGTTGGACATAAGAAACACTATTCCTTTCTTCCTTAGCATTCATGAGAAATAAAAAAATAATATCTTCTCTCTTCCTACTCAGCTGTCTTACTGTTTATGGGAAGAATGATTAGAAAGCTGTAAAACATCATATACAAATGTATTTTTAAAGCAAGGAGAATGCTACAGATCCCGTAGTGCAGCGTGCTAGACTGCGCATCAGGGCTAAGGAGAGGCGAGCACTCACAATGAGCTAGTCCACTGCCTCGTGGGCACCCCTGGGGCACTTGTACAAAAGTACTCATTCCTGAGTGCCGTGCTTGCAGATTCTGATTCAGTCTGCTGTGTAGTCTGATATCTGTATTTTTGACAAATATCCCAATGACTTATTAAATAAATTATGGTATGTCTGTATATTGGAATACTATGCAGCTATTAAAAAGGAATTGAGGTGGCTTGTATGTTTTCATATTGAAATTTCTCCTAGATATATTGTTAAAAGAAAAAATTTAAATGCATAACAGTTAAATAACATTCTTTGTTTTGTTTTTTTGGCCACGTTATGTGGTTTGTGGGATCTTAATTACCTGGCTGGAGATTGAACCCAGGCTCTCAGCAGTGGTGAAAGTGCCAAGTCCTAACCACTGGACCACCAGGGAATTCCCAATACAGCGTGTTATTATTCCTACTTGTACATGCATAAAAAATTTCTGGAAGGATACAAAAACTGGTAATAGTAGTTGCCTCTAGGCAAGAGAATTGTGGGTCTGGAATTGGGAGACTTTCTTATCTTCTTTTCCTCTTCCTTTTTTTATTATTATTTTTAAAATTTCTTCTTTATTTTCCCCTTCCTTCTCCCATTTTTGTTTCTTTTTAAATTAAAGAGAGCAAGCTCTAGAACTTCCCTGGTGGTTCAGACTCCATGCAGGGAGCTCAGGTTTGATCCCCTGGTTGGGAAACTTAAAATCTTGCATGCTGCTTGGCATGGCCAAAAAAAAAAAAAAAAAAAAGCAAACTCTGTAGGTGATCCTGATGTGCAACCATGTTCGGAAACCACAGCTGCATATCACATCTTCACAGCTCATGAAGGGTGTCCCTTCATGTCTCAGATAGTTTATTGGCTTTGGTTAAATTTTTCTGAGTTGTAGGTGCTTGACCACATTGCTGATGTCAAGGTGTGTGGGCCTCTACCATAGCACTTGGGAGATAGAGACATTCTCACATGAGATGATCTCTGCTTAGGCTGTGCTTCACCAGCCTGACCATGTGGCACTATAGACCTGAAGGTTTCAGGGCAGCCAGCGTCAGGGGACAGTGGAGATAGAACACTGGGTTTTGAACCAGATCCATGCCTGGGTGTGAATCTTGGCTTTGCCCTCTTTTTTTCCTCATCTGTAAATTGAGAAATTTACTCCTTGAACGGTGGCGGTGAAGATGGGAGAGGGGGAGGTGTGTAAAGATGGGAGTGTTAACGGTGTTACTGGTGTGTCACTAATGGTGTTAATACAGTTCTCCTATTACCAAAGGTTGCCTTTGCAGTAAGGGAGCCCTGTGTTATCCATGGAAGGGGAGGAGTGTTTCTATGGACACTCACTGTACCCCTCCCCTCCTCCAGCCGCTGCTTTGATGGGAGCACTCCTGTCCATGCAGCAGCATTTTCAGGCAACCAGTGGATCCTCAGCAAACTGCTGGATGCAGGGGGTGATCTTCGACTCCACGACGAGAAGGGTCGAAACCCGCAGACCTGGGCTCTGGCAGCAGGGAAGGAGCGCAGCACCGTGGTAAGGGTGGGCCTGCTCTGCAGACACGCCCGTGGCAGAGCGCAGGGCCAGAGGCCAGTCTGGGGACAGCACAGGGCTTGCAGTGGCCTTGCCATCAGCACTGGGCACACACGCCTGGGATGAAGCAAGTTAACCAACTGTAAAACCTCAGTCAGTTTTTCTGGTCATCCAGTCAGTGGGCAGAGAGGACAAATGTGATTTTGTCTGACCCTTAACTAGCACTTACCCTGCATCAGATGTTCTTAATTAAACTAGTTAAATATTAACTCATTTAATCTTTACAACAATTCTCAGGTAGGTCCTATTATTGTCTCCATTTTACAGATGGGGAAACTGAAGTGCATTGACATTAAGTAACTTGTCTGTAGCCACATGCTGGCAGGTGTGATGTATTTTAATGAGGGCTAAATAATCTAACAAGTGGAAAGAATAAAGGACTTGCACAGTGCTGGGCACATGGAGGGAAGGGGGAGATGGGCAGAGTCCCCTCCCTCTGGTTCTCCTGCTCATTAGCTACTGGGCCTTGGAAACAAGTTAAAATAATACTCCTGCCTCAGTTTCGTCATCTGTTGAATGAAGGATTTGGAGGAAACTATCATCAAATAAACTCCCTGAAAATGGAATCATCTCATTCTGTATCTTTAGGCAATCCCTTGGCCCCTTCCCTTGCCAGAGATTTCCCTGTGGGGGCTCCTGTCTCCTCAGACCATTCTGGTGCCATTGAAAGCCAGGCTGGCCGTTAGTCGTGTGAGGTTGACCGTCCCTGCCGTCTGTTGCAGATGGTGGAGTTCATGCAGCGCTGTGCTGCACACATGCAGGCCATCATCCAGGGCTTCTCTGACCTCCTGAAGAAGATTGACTCCCCTCAGCGGCTCATTAGTGGCGTGCCCCGGTTTGGGGGCCTCATGCAGGGGTGAGTGCTGCCTCAGGCAGAGTCGGATGTTCTGCATCACCCAGCCTTCCCTGTGGGAGCCCTGCAACCTGGGCCACCTTGGTCCCCCCACACCAGTTCCTTCCAGCACCTGTCCACCCAAAGGGATGAGCTTCGAGGGAAAGGATGTGGCCTCTGAAATCCATCAGTGTGCCATCCACTCCTGCTCCCCGCTTCCAGGAATGTCGGGGGAAATGAGTTCTGGGCTCCAGTGGGAAGCACCATATGATTAGCAGGGAAGGAAGGAACTTTTCAGGTCTGGGCTGCCCCGCAGAAAACCCTTTCTCAGCAGAACAACTGGCTAGCTTTTTTTTTTGGTCATCTCAGAACCGTGGAAAGCATGTTCCTTTAATACTAAGGTTGCAGAAGACTGCAAATGCTTAATTTAAGGTTCCTCAGGCTGTTTTAAGCTGGCCTAAGACTTGCTGTCACCTGGGTGGGCAACCTCCCCAGCCCCCATCCCAGCTGCAGGAGGTGGGCTCCCTCCAGGCTTCTCCTCATGCTCAGGAGAATTATTTTAAGTTTTCTGGGCTTTATTAACTTAGGATTTATATGTGGAAAATTGTGTCCCTTGTGATTTTCTCTGATGGCATCTTTTCCTGTTATTGGGGTGGCTAGACTTGTCACCGGAGAAGGCAATGGCACCCCACTCCAGTACTCTTGCCTGGAAAATCCCATGGACGGAGGAGCCTGGTGGGCTGCAGTCCATGGGGTCGCTAAGAGTCGGACACGACTGAGCGACTTCACTTTCACTTTTCACTTTCATGCATTGGAGAAGGAAATGGCAACCCACTCCAGTGTCTTGCCTTGAGAATCCCAGGGACGGGGGAGCCTGGTAGGCTGCCATCTATGGGGTCTCACAGAGTCGGACACGACTGAAGCGACTTAGCAGCAGCAGCAGCAGCAGACTTGTCACACTTTTCACAGGCTCCTGCATCTCATTCTGCACATCAAGTCCTGGTTTTCTTCTCATGACTTGGATGCTTCTCATGAGAGATAAGTTCATGATTCCCTTAAGGACCAGTTACTCCCACCTGCCCTCCTTGGTGCTACTCTTGCCCATCTTGGTTCTTTATTCAACGTGGAGAATGACCTCTTAAAAATGAAAACTGAATCGTGCCACTCACTACTCAAAACCCTTTTAGGGTCTTCCCAGGGCTATCAGGTTTAAGCGCCTGAATCCCTCATCCGGGCTTGGAGCCCCTACTTGGTTCTGGTCTTCCACCTCCTCTCCTGCCAGAGTTAGGATCTTGGCAGACCAAATTTTGTCTTAACAGAGCCGAAGCCTAGTCCCTGCTGCTGTTTTGTGACCTCAGGCCAGCAGATTTCCCCTTTCTGGCTCCATTTTTTCCCGTCTGTAAAATGAGAAAGTTGGACAAGATACTCTTGATGGTTTGTTCCAACTTTGACCATCTGTATGCGTTGTCTGTCGCACTAAGCCCAAACTTAGTGACTTCGAACAACAGTAAATATCTCACACGGTTGCTGCAGGTCAGGAATTAGGGAGTGGCTTAGCTGCGTGGTTCTGGCTCAGGGCATCTCACGATGATGTGGTCAAGATGCAGTGTGGGCTGCAGCGTTCTGGGACTGGAGGGTCCAGTTCCAAGATGGTCACTCGCACGGCTGGCAGATTGGTGCTGGGTGTTGGTCGCCCCCGTGAGGCTGCTGGAGCATCCTCACAACATGGCAGCTGGCCTTCTCCAGAGCAAGGGCTGCGAGAGAGATCAGGGCAGAAATCCTGGGGGCCAAGCTTTGGAACTCACACCACTCGGTCATTTCCGCAGTGTCCTGCTGGGTTAATAGGTCAGCCCTCTCTGACCTGTGCATCGCTACACAAGGGCATGGACACCAGGAAATGCGTATCATGGGGGTCCTTTCAGATGGCTGGCTGTTAAGTAGTAACAACGAAACCAGCTACACATGCTGACAGCTTGGTTCAGCACTGTCCTCTGGGTATGGTTCCTCCTTACTTTCCCCTCCTCTTTTCAATATTTAGAAACCCTAATGGCTCTCCTAACCGACCGCCTAAGGCTGGAGTCATTTCTGCCCAAAATATCTACAGCTTTGGCTTTGGAAAGGTAAGAGGTTGCCACCAGCAGCCACTGTTTGCGGGACTCACTGGGGAATTCCCTGGCCCGGCTTTGGCCTCGGGCCCCACAGCTTTGTCCAACACGGCCTCCCACGTCCTCCCCAAAGTGTTTTCTTCTTTACTGCTTTTGCAGGACAAGTACCCCTCAGTGTTTCTGTCCTTACTGAAAAGTGATGAAAGTCCCGGAGAGTTCTTTTGAATGACTCTGGGCTAGATTTGGGGAGTTTTAGGAACTGAGCCTTTAATTCCCAGTGAAGGCCCCAGACATGTTCTGTGGGGGCCTCAAGGGACCCTTGAGGCCTGGTGCTTCCTGTAGGCGTCTGACCTCTTTGTGTGAGCCTCAGTTTCCTCACCGGCAAGAGGGAAGGAGTATCACAATCTTGCAGGGTTTCTTGGAAGATTAAAGATAATAAAAAGAATTACACCCAGTGCATAGAGGTATCCAGCACATTGGTAAATAGCAGCTGCCTTTATTTTTAGCTAGATGACAAGATTCTGGAAGTAGTTAAGTTTCTCCCTTTTCTCCCACTATTTGAAACTGTGCTTTGCTTTCAGTTTTATCTCACAGGAGGCACACAGCTGGCCTATCTAGGATCTCTTCCAGTAATTGGAGAAAAGGAAGTGATTCAAGCTGACGATGAGCCCACCTTCTCTTTCTTCAGTGGCCCCTACATGGTCATGACCAAGTAAGCAGAAGCTGGCCAGTGGAAGTCGGATTTAGTCCCACAGAAAGAATGGACTTTGTGTGACTTCCCTGTGTGGGGAGGGTTTCTGCCTGAACACAGGGACATACTGAAATGCAAATGTCTCCATCAGGATTTCTCAATCTGGACACCATTGACATTTTTGTTCCCCCGTGTTGTTGGGGGTGGTCCTGTACACCGTAGGATGTTTGGGAGTGTCCCTGGTTTCTCCTCACTAGATTCCAGTAGCAGCTCTGCCTGCACCCCCAACCCCTGCGTTTATGACTGTGACAACCAGAATGTCTACAGACAGGCCAGATGGCTCCTTGTTGAGAACAACTGCTCTGAAAGATTACTCATATCAGTGTTGCAGCCTCTCTGCTCTCTAGAGAATTAGAGGCAGCAGAGTGGCGACTGGCCTCTGATACAGGTCAAAGGGCACTGAAGCCCTGCAGGCATCAGCTAATGGCTCTCTCCAGCTGATGCAGCAGAGATGGCAGTGATAGGATCGGACTCTGACGAAAGTCCCTGGGATGGGCTCAGTCTCCAGCGACCAGCGTCCTACAGGATCACCTGAGTTGTCCTGTCCAAGGTCTCTTGTCCCCCTTGAACCTGGCTGCTGCTTCCCTGCTTAGCAGTCACAGCCGTCTGAGAAGGCCTCTGCAGATCTGCACAGCTCTGTATCTCGTGCAGACGTGCTTCTTGTTTTCCTGCCTGAGCCACGAATTTGTCACATCCTCTCTTCTTCCATCCACATCGTGTCCCTCCCCAGACCAGCCTCCCCACAGGCCTCTCATTCTCCAGACACCCCGGCCCACCACTCCCCACATGGTTGGTGCCCCAGTCTTTCTACCATGCAAACCTGACAAGTCACTCCCTCCCTTAAATCCCTCAGTGATTCCCTGCCACCTGTACTAAGTCCCCGAAGTGCTTTAGGCCCTGGGGGTAGGAGCGGGAAGGACACACCGTTGCGGGGGCAGGGCACAGGGTCGGGGGAGCTGTATAGAACCTGTGTAAACACTGTTCCTCTGATCACGTGTCTGCAGAGGTGGCTGTTCACTCCCTCCTGCTCACACCCCCTCCTGCTCACACTCTCTCCTGCCCTGGCAGCCTGGTGTGGAACGGGAGCAGGGTCACAGTGAAGGAGCTGCACCTCTCCACCCACCCGCACTGCAGCAGGCTGCGGCTGGCCGACTTGTTAATCGCCGAGCAAGAGCACAGCAGGTAAGAAAGAAAACCCAGGAGTGTCTCAGACCCAGGTTCAGGGCTATGTAGGGCTGAACCTGAGGGTGGAGACCAGCCTCCTTAGCCTCACCATTTCCTCCTGGTGGGTTGATTTGACTTCCCAGGGCTGCCAAGAAGGAAAAAGAAGCATTCTTGAATAGCCTGAGTGCTGGGGATGGTGGTAGTGAGAAGCTCAAGTCTGTCCGCTAATAGACTCCCTGCATGTCTCTGAGGTCCAGCCTCAGGCCTGGCTGGTTCATCTGCAGCCCTCAAGGCCCACCATCAGGACCACGTGCGCTGTCTCTCCTCGGAAGACACGCCCATGGGTCTCAGTACCCTAGGTTTCCTGTGGCTCAGGGGTTAGTCCTTCAGGTCTTGCTGGGGCAGGAACTTCATCCTTGGTTGTATACCAGCACTACTGAGGCCTTGAAATAGTCCTTGGCTCATCAAGTTCACTCAGCTCCTATAAAGCCAAATCCTTCGTTTTGGGGAAGTCAGCCTAAAGGGACTCAAGGAGGCTGGACAGGCTCATAGTGTGGATTCTGATGTGAGGCTGGGTGGGATGTGTGACCTTGGGCCTGACCTCTCCCTGGTCTTTGCTTCCTGATCTCTGTGAGTGTAACTGTAATGGCACCTTTCCTGTAGCTAGTTGTTAGGATCAAGGTGATGTATGTCGAGTCCCTAGCTTAGTAGCTCTTAGTGACATTGTCATTCATGATCCTAAGCCTTCAGGTTCTGATCAGTGAAAAGCCAAGAATTCCATCAACAGAAAACTCGACCCCTACCCCATCCCACTTTCTTAGCAAAACATTGTGTGTAAATAGAATTTGTCTGGAGTGTGTTCAGGGAGCCCAGAAGAGAGGAAAGCACCGTGGTTTCATCCTGTCTCTCTGCCTCTGCAGCAAGTTGCGGCACCCCCACGTGCTGCAGCTGATGGCTGTGTGCCTGTCCCCGGACCTGGAGAAAACCCGCCTCGTGTACGAGCGCGTCACGGTGGGCACGCTGTTCAGTGTCCTCCACGAACGGGTAAATGCCTGTTGCCCTGCATTCTCCCCTTGCTGCCTTTCCCCGCCACTCCAGCTCTCCTTTCCCTTTCTCTCTCTTCTTTTACCCCAGGAGCAGAGTTCCCATCCGTGCATGCATAGAAGAGAAATCTCTTAATTCTTTACTCTGAGGGGGGGCTATATAATGCACCGTTTAAAGCTAATCAGCACATTGGAACTAGTGTGATTTTATTATTGTTAGTCTGGCTTCTTTAATCACACATCTGAGAGTTCAGTAGACCCAGAAAACACACAGCCACACTTTTAGCTCACAGTAACCAAACAGTCTCTGGCCCTATTTCCTGGCATTTTTACTTGTGCCCTACCACAGGGGCCCTCAGCTTCCCAGATCTAAGGGGGATCTTAGATGATCTAAGACGATCTAAGATGGCGCTGATGTAATAATAATAGAAATAAAGTGCACAATAAATGGCAATGGTCTTGAAGTATCTGGAGACATTATCTCCCCCACCCCCTCCTTGGAAAAATTGTCTTCCACAAAACTGGTCCCTGGTGCCGGAAAGGTTGGGGACCGCTCCCCTCTGGGACCTTTATATGCAAGGCCTTGTCTGTCCCTTCCTACTTTTCAGCTTTCCTAGTGAAGGGTATGGGGCACACAGACTCCTTGGGAGCTTGCTTTGGCCTGAAATGTGACTTCCAAAAGGTCCTGACAGACTGGTTTTTCTTTCTCCATGGCTTTGTTTAGAAGACCCTGGGCTGGAGCGAGAAGAGAGCCTGCAGGAAGGGCCCTTCCCTGAAACGGCTCACCCTTCCTCCTGCCCAGGTTTCGCCTCTCAGTGTTAGAGTTCCCTTTCCTCTTCTTGGGGGAGGGCGTTGACTTACAATGCCACTTCTGGGGAGAGAAGAGAACAGTTGTGACTGGGTATCTTAGTATGAGGGGATTTCTGTCCTGGAGTGAACTTTCTAGGTCCTCTGACCGCGGTAGGGGCTGGATTGTCCTTTATGTGTCAAGTTCTCCCGGAGCACAGGCTTGGCATTGCCAGTGGCGGTGGGGCTCACACTGGAGGTGCGGACCAGGTTTGAGGACTTTTATCCTCATTTTTTTCGTAGTATCAAGCAGCTTGGCTAAGGGAGAGGAACCCAGGTTTGGAGTCAGGGGGCCTGAGTCAGTGGGACCTCAGGCCGGTCACTTAACCTCATTGAGTCTTAGGTTCCCCACCATGACAGCAGGTGTCTGTCATGACACCAGGTGGCTGTCATGAAGGTCAATACAAAAGACTGGAAACTACAAAGCCTTCTGCAGCATCCTTTGTTCTTGCTTGCAGCGGGCCCAGTTCCCCGTGTTGCACATGGAGGTGATCGTGCACCTGCTGCTCCAGATCTCCGACGCCCTGAGATACCTGCATTCCCGGGGCTTTATCCACCGCTCCCTCAGCTCCTATGCCATCCACATTGTCTCCACAGGGGAAGCGAGGCTGACCAACCTGGAGTACATGATGGAAAGGTGGGTGCACCTCGATCATGACTTCCAAACAGGGTCTCCCCGGGGTGGGTGCTTTGCTGTAGAGAGAGAATCTGATCTGGGCAGGATCCCTCACTGGGGGGCTGAACTGCCTTATCAATGGAGGAAGAGGTTTTCCAGTGTCTTCTCCTGTCAGCCCAGGTTAGAGGGACTTTGGACAGTTACTTCTGTTCATTATAATAAACATTTGACAAGCGTGAGCACAAGTTAGCCAGACTGTAAGTTTTCAAAATTTTCTGTGGCTTCACACAGCCCAAGTATTTCTCACTCACCTTGCCGTGCAGTGTGTGTGTGTTGGGAAGGGGTGGCATTCACCTTGCTCTGCGTTTCTCCCTTCCGGGGCTCCACTGCCCCCCAGGCCTCAGCCTCCCACTGTGTCCTCTGCATTGCTGCTCAGCGAGAAAGAGCAAGCCTGGAGGGACGCGTGGCGGGGTTTAGGGACTACCGGAAGTGGGTGTATCATTACTTCCCACTTTACAGGGCCCAGCACCCAGTCACCTCTTCCCTGCAGGCAGGCTGGGAAATGCACCACAGCTGTGCATCCTGGAAGATGTGAGAAGGCGGTGGGTGCTGGTGAGCCTTACGATCCTGACCTGAGTAGGTGGGGCTCAGTGCAGGGAGGGAAGTAGTGATGAAAACGTCATCCTTACTCGAGGTTCCGGGCATGGGTTTCATTTCCCATTTGGCAGAAGTCAGAGTCCTCCTGAGAGTGGAGGGCTGGCCCTCGTCTCCTGCCCCTCAGTTCTGGGGGGCAGAGGATCTACCCTGTGCTTCCTTACTGTCCTCCACAGCTCTGAGCCCTGGGCCCAGGGCTGCTCGGGTGCAGCTGTGAGGCCTGAGCCTTGGGCAGACCCCTGGCTGAGACCTGCTTACCTCCGCTGAGCCTGGTCCTCACCCACCACCATCATCGAGGTTTTATTTCTGAGTCTCTGGCAGGTCTTACGTGCATACCTGCTAAGTCACTTCAGTCATGTCTGACTCTTTGCAACCCCATGGACTGTTGCCTGCCAGGCTCCTCTGTCTGTGGGATTTTCCAGGCAAGAATGCTGGAGTGGGTTGCCATGCCCTCCTCCAGGGGATCTTTCCGATCCAGGGATCAAACCCTCATCCCTTATGTCTCCTGCATTGGCAGGTGAGTTCTTTACCACTAATGCCACCTGGGAAGCCCCTGGCAGGTCTAACATCTCATAATTTACTTCTTAGAAAAGCTCTATGAGGACAGGGATTTCTGTTTTATCTGCTGCCATATCTCAGATACCTAGAGCAGGCCTCCACACAGCGGGAGCTCAGCATGTTCTTTATTTTTTTAATTAAAAATTTTTTTTTAAAATTTATTTTAAAACAATGTATTTATTTGGCTGCGCCGGGTCTCAGTTGCAGCACACAGGATTTTTAGTCGTGACATGTGGGATCTTTAGTTGCGGCAGGTGGGATCTAGTTCTCTGAGCAGGGATGGAGCCCAGGCTCCCTGCATTAGGAGGGTGGAGTCTTAGCCAGTGGACCACCAGGGAAATTCCTTTTTATTTTAAAAATTCTATTTTATTTATTTACAGACGATTTTGTTTATTTATTTATTTATGGCCATTCCGTGCTGTTTGTGGAATCATAGTTCCCTGCCCAGGGATTGAAGCCGCACCCCCTGCATTGGCAGCGTGGAGTCTTAACCACTGGACCACCAGGGAAGTTCCTCAACATGTTTTTTAAATGAATGAAGTGGAAAGACTATCAGCTCCCTGGGCCTTGTGTGCCCCTTGTCTCTCTGTCTGGAGAGGAGAGCACGGGTCAGATTGGGCTTCCCCTTGTGGGCCTTGGCAAAGGGTTTGAATTTAATTCTTAAAACACTAGGATACTGTGAAGGATTTTTTTTTTTGAGCAGAATGATGTTCTGGCTGATTTACAGGTTAAGAAGATCCTCCTCACTCTTGCATGGCGCAGGGCGGTGATGGGACGAGAGAGAAACAGGGGAGCAGTTAGCTGTGACTGGAGCCATTTTCCATTGGAAACCGGTGGAGGCCAGATAGCTCTCGCCAGTTGAGCTGCTGAGTCTCAGACCTGGTCCATTCTTAATCCCAGTGTCTCCCTCTGCCTACAAGATTAAGCCCCCGCACTTTCTAGAGTGGGAAGCCTTCCGCGGTGGGGGCTTCGCCCGCAGCGTCGCCCTCTTCACTTCCCACTCTGCCTGGCCGTCTGAGGCAGGCCATGCTGTTTCTCAGGGCTGCTCCTCACGCCTGGAGTATCTGGCACTCCTGTTTATCCTTTTAAATTCCACCACACCGCTCCCCGCCCCCCCGCTATGAAGCCTATACCAAAGCCCTTTCCCCGAATCACCGAGCATGCTTTCCTGCCCAGCAGTCAAGTGTCGGCCCCTCTGAATGGTGAGCAGGACCCATGCTACGGCTTGTTCATCTTTACCACCCAGCTCAGGGCCTGCCACATAGGAAGTGCTCAGAAAGCATTTGAAGTGAATCCTTGAAGTGATTCAGAACAAGGTTCACCACTTTGGCTATGTGTTCAAGAGCCGAAGGGTTTGGACATTTTTACCGTTGATAATAGACTTTTCAAGGTTGACAGAATCCAAGATGTTTGCCAGTGATGCAGCGCCACCTGTTGTTCTCATGGAGGTATAACAGTTTCTTTGATGCGCTCTCCAATAGAAACACGAATCTTAGAGTGAAACGGGGATTTGGAGATGGCCAGCCTTAACCCTCGGAGGAGGCAATGGCTCCCCACTCCAGTACTCTTGCCTGGAAAATCCCATGGACGGAGGAGCCTGGAAAGCTGCAGTCCATGGGGTTGCTGAGGGTTGGACATGACTGAGCGACTTCACTTTCACTTTTCACTTTCATACATTGGAGAAGAAAATGGCAACCCATTCCAATGTTCTTGCCTGCGGAATCCCAAGGGACGGGGGAGCCTGGTGGGCTGCCGTCTATGGGGTCGCACAGAGTCGGACACGACTGAAGTGACTTAGCAGCAGCAGCAGCAGCAGCCTCAACCCTGGGCTTCCCTGGTGGTTCAGATAGGAAAGAATCTGCCTGCAGTGCAGGAGACCTGGGTTCTGTCCCTGGGTCAGGAAGATCCCTATCCCCTGGAGAAGGGAATGGCAATCCACTCCAGTATTCTTGCCTGGAAAATTCCATGGACAAAGGAGCCTGGGGGACTACAGTCCATAGGATCAGAAAGAGTTGGACATGACTGAGCAACTAACACACACACACAGCCTCAACCCTGGGGCTTCCAGGTGGCTCTAGTGGTAAAGAACCCACCTGCCACTGCGGGAGACGCCAGAGACGCTGGTTTGTTCCCTGGGCAAGGAAGACCCCCTGGAGGATGGCATGACAACCCATTCCAGTATTCTTACCTGGAGAATCCCATGGACGGAAGAACTTGGAGGGCTATTTATTGTCTAGAGTAGCATTCCATCTCTTGATGTGAAAATGATACAGCAGTTTCTCCTATTCTTCAACTCCTTCTTAATGGAGTCTTTAGAGCTGGAATTGACCTCGCAAGTGGTATCATATAGCCATAGCCAAATGTAAATTTGATGATGTCAAAGCCGAAGCTGAAAAGAATTCCCTGGGACTTTCCTAGTCTACTGGCTAAGACCGTGTGCTTTCAAAGCAGCAGCCCAGGTTTGATCCCTGGTCAGGAAAGTAGATCCCGCATGCTGTCACTAAGAGTTCACATACCCCAACTAAAGATCCTGCATGCCGCAATTAATACCCGATGCAGCCAAATAAATAAATATTAATAAAAAACTCCTTTCCTACATTCCACTAGCATTAACAGAGAAGGAAGAGGGATTGTAAGAGAGGAAAGTGAATGGAAGTAAAAGAGAAAGGGCATAAATTCCGATTGTAAATGACTTGTCCCTTGCCTTAGGTAGCCTAAAAGGCCTGAGGAGGTCAGTGAGCGTCTCCCTTGGACAATCACCCTACAATATGAAGAGCCAATTGTGCTAGGTCCTCAGAATATATCTCTGACAATAAAACACTCCACTGCTTTTCCTGTGATACTAATGTCATATTTTGCATGTATACCCATGCTGTTCACACAACACCAGGCCACACCTGCCTATTCAGCAATACAACTACAGAGTCTAAAAATAACATAGCTTCGTGGCTTCCTAAACTTACTGCCTGCAATCAAAAGTTCTGCTGAGAGCAGACTTCCCTGGTGGCTTGGTGGTAAAGAATCTGTCTGCCAATGCAGGAGACACGAATTTAATCCCTGGTCCAAAAAGATCCCGCATGCCATGGAGCAGCTAAGCCTGTGTGCCACAACTACTGAGCCTGTGCTCTGGAGCCTGTGCAAGAAGGGAGACCACCACGATAAGAAGCTCGCCCCCCACACCTGGAGAGTAGCCCCTGCTCGCCACAACTAGAGAAAAGCCCACACAGCAATGAAGTCCCAGCACAGGCAAAAGTAAATAAAATTATTTCTTAAAAAAGTTCTGCTGGGAGAAGTATTACCTAGAGAAGTTTGTTCAAAGTCTGAGAAGCTCATCCCATCCTCTAAAAGCTTTCCTCTGTCAGCAAAAAGAACTTCTAGTTACTTGCTTTTTGAATAGAAACTTAATTCTTTTTCTGGCTGCCTTGCATCACTGGCGGTGGAATCTCTAGTTCCCTGACCAGGGATTGACCCTGGGCCTTGGCAGTGAAATCGCTGAGTCCTAACCACTGGACTGCTAGGAAATTTCTAAACACTTAATTCTTAATTATCAACCAGTGGTCATCAAGTCTTTACCAAATGCTTACCATTTACATTCATACTGGGCTTTCCAGGTGGCTCGGTGCTAACGAATGCGCCTGCCAGTGCAAGAGATGCAGGTTCGATCCCTGGGTGGGGAAGATCCCCCGAAGAAGGCAGTGGCAACCCACTTTGGTATTCTTGCCTGGGAAATCCCATGGACAGAAGAGCCTGACGGGCTACAGTCTATGGGGTCGCAAAGAGTCAGACATGACTTAGCAACTAAACAACAACATTCGTATTAATTCCTTACTTGCTTAGTGCTTTGTGGCTCGCAGAGCGTTTCCACACATGTGATCTCATTTGATGCTCATGACAGCTGTGGGCAGAAGTCAGCGCTGATTTCATCCTGAGGGCTTTTGTTGGCCCAGAGGACATTTAGGACACTGACTTAGTTCTCAAGGAGCCTGGTTGCAAAGTTGAGTTATTCAAGCAAATCAGTGAAACTTTGAGGATAAACTAAAAGGGCTCATTTCCAAGAGGGCAGAGCTCAGAAAAGAAGCAATCATGAAGAGTTGGAAGAGTCCCAGAAGGCTTTGAGGGAGGCTTGAAGGGGTTCTTGAAAAAGTCTTAGGTTCATTTATTCAAAAGTAAGCATTGAGGCCTTGGTGTAAGTTTAGAGTTCTGATGATATAAGAGTTAAGAGGCCTGCCTCATGGAGCAGATAATAGCAGATGATAAATAATAAATCAATAAACAAGAAATTCAGATAATAAACGCTCTGAAGCCAATAAATTGGGACTACTTTAGATGGTCCGTAAGTCCTCTCTGAGGAGGTGATTTTCGAGCTCTTGTTTTAATTATAAGAAGCACACAGTCATGCTAGGATCTGTGGGCAGAGCATGCTCTCAGAAGAAATCACCAGTGCAAAAACCTGAAGTAGTGATGTGTTTGTCCCATTGGAGAAACTGTGAGAGGGCCCCTGTGACTTGGGGAGTGAGTGAGCAGGAGGGAGTGGCCAGCTAAGGTGGGGCAGGGCCTGCTCATGTAGCAACAGTAAGGAGTTGAAACAGCAGGCGGTGTGGGTTGCTTCAGGGTCTAGCTGGGTTTCTAGAAGCTCAAGGAGGTTATCAGCAAGTGTTTCCCTCATGTGCTGCGTGGTGATCACGGTGGCCCTTTCAGGCGCCAGCCCCACCTTACATTTCCTTCTGTAGCCAGGATGGGGGTGCGCACAGGGGCCTGACTCGAGTGCCGCTCCCCACCCAGTTGTACAACTGGGCCGCCCCGGAGGTGATCATACAGAAGGCAGCCACTGTGAAGTCGGACATCTACAGCTTTTCTGTAATCGTCCAGGAGATTTTAACAGGTGGGTCAGAGAGCACACCAGCAGTGACCGAAGTCCCTGTTCCTAGGTTGGGTTTTTTCCCCCTGAAGAGTCACTTAGTGTTATGAGAATGCAGGACACAGGGAAAAAAGACTTTAGGAAACCTCTTTGTGTTTATGCAAGATATGATCCCTCAGAAATCATTCTCTTTTAACCTGTTCTTTAAGATTCAGCAAAGCCCACCTATTGGCTTGTCAATGGTAGTGCATTTAATCCAAGGAGAGTTTTTAAACTGAATATTGCTGTCAGTGCTTAGGGGTCTCTGTGAGGTGCCCCTTGAGAACCTGTTTCCTTTTTCTTTTTTAATTTTTGTTGAAGTATAGTTGATTTACAGCATTGTGCCAGTCTCTGCAGAGTGACTCAGTTACACATACGTGTGCATTCTTTTTAATATTCTTTCCCATTATGGTTTATCACAGGATATTGAGTAATGTAGTTTCTTGTGCTATACAGTGGGACCTTGTTGTTTATCCATTCCATTCTAAATGTAATAGTGTGCGTTTACCAACCCCAAACTTCCAGTCCATCCCTCTCTTTCCCCTCTCCCCATTGGCAACCACAAGTTGTTCTCTGTGTTAAGAATTTACAAACGAGAGGAAAGGACTGGCCTCTGAGAAGTAAATGGAAATCAAACACACCCAGGATCCATTGTACGTATAAGCAGTGTCACTTAAAAGAAATAGAAGCCCTTCCAAATGTACAGGACTCTGAGGTGAAGGTATACATACCACATTCACTGCCGGAGTGAGACTCAGCCCCATTGAGTAGTGTTTACCGTCTCAGAGGCAGAGCCTCGCCTTCTGTGACAGGAATGCACTGGGCAGGCCAGCCCGACACAGGAAACATTCCCTTGTGGTCCCCAGGTCTGCCGGCCTGAAGTCCACACCTACAGCGGTCTGACACTGCTTCTTCCTGTCTCTGTGACAGGGATCTCCCTGTTATTTGGGTCAGTTGGTTTCTTCTTTGTTATTGAGCTTCCAGTAGTTTTTCTAGAGAGAAATTAATTTTAAAAAGGTTGAGCAACTTGACAAAAGTTAGCCAGTTTCATCTGATTTCTTAATGTTTCTTCTTCTGGCTTTTTCCTTAACAGACAACGTACCTTGGGATGGCTTAGATGGCTCAGTCATTAAAGAAACCATAGTCTTGGGAAATTATTTAGAAGCTGATGTCAGGCTTCCGAAACCTTACTATGATATTGTTAAGTCAGGCCTCCAGGTCAAGCAGAAAGATAGAACTATGAACCTTCAAGATATCCGGTATATTATGAAGAATGACTTAAAGGTAAGCTCTAAAGTTGTTAGGGGTCTGTATTTGCTTACCTATCTCAGGGGAGATTAGGGAGTTAAGAGACCAAGAAGAAGCTAGAGATCGAGTTGTAGGAAGTTTTGGAAATCCTTTCATGACACTCTTTCTGTGTTCCCAAGAAAAGCCTAATTGCCTAATTTTGTGAGGGCAGCAGGAAATTGCAGAGGGAGGCTGGAGAGGGTCAGTTTGTAAAAGGGGCACCCTGTAGGCACATAGTGTGATTCAGTGGATAGCAGCTTTAGTTACTTTAAAACAAATAACTTTATTTATTTCTTTATTTTTGGCCATGCCGGGTCTTTGTTGCTGCACAGGCTTTTCCTCTAGTTGTGGTGAGTGGGGCTACTCTGTAGTTGTGGTGCACCGGCTCTCACTGTGATGGCCTCTCTTGTTGCAGAGCATGGGCTCTCGGTGTGTGGGCTTCGGTAGTTGCAGCTCCCAGGCTCTAGAGTACAGGCTCAGAAGTTGCGGTGCAGGGGCTTCATTGCTCCATGGCATGTAGGATCTTCCCAGATCAGAGACTGAATCCGTGTCTCCTACCTTGGTAGGTGGATTCTTTACCACTGAGCTACCAGCGAGGCCTCTGTTACTACTTTTCAAAGTATTGGTAATCACAGTGAGTTCATTTATGAGAACTACAGTGAGTCTACCCAACAGGAGTAACAGGGAGTTTATCTGACACCTAGATATGTTTCTAAAATACCAGTGACATTCAGATGATTGCATATATGTCCTTAACAGTATTTCTCTTGTTACAGGATTTTATTGGAGCCCAGAGAACTCAGCCAACTGAGAGTCCCAGGGTGCAGAGATACGAATTTCATCCTGATGTCAATGTCTGTCTAGGACTAACTTCAGAACATCCAAAAGAGACCCCTAACTTGGAAATAAAAGAGCTGAAGGAAACAGGTATGGCCTTAACTCAAGGTTTTGACATAACTCTGTTTTGAGAGCTGCGACTAATCGACTCCTCCAAATTGTACCCGTAACTTATACTGGGAACGATGACTGCCTTAGGAAACAAAATCAAGATCCTTAAAATTAAGTTAAATTTTATGGGCTCCATATATACCTTTTCCAGAACTGGGCAGTAACAATCTATTTCTTTCTAGTATGATTTAGGAATGTATTCAATTGTTTCATAAGTAAACATGGTGATTTTTATTTAAAATTATTATCTGTTCATTGTTGCCCTAAAGGTCCGGGAGCAAGCAATGAGAATGAGAGCGGAACACGAAATCTGGTGCAGTGGGTCAGGGGGCCTGCAGCCTCTATTGAACTGAGGTGCAGAGTCCACTCTGAGTCCAGTTGTTACTCCTGACTGCAGAGTACAAAACTTTCCTTGATCTATCTTTCCCAAGACACTGCACTAACATAGTCCAGATCCCCTTGTTTTCACCCCAGGCCGTTCCCTCATGGGATGGTCTCGGGAACAGTCAGCAAGAGTGTAGGCGGTGTTCATACCTAACACCAACCCACTGTTCCAAGGTCCATGCTTTCATGACCCCAGTCATACTCCCTTCTGGGTCTGGCCTTGGGGTCTGTTAGAAGGCTATTATTCTAAGAAAAACATGATAAATGTTTTTCATCATTGTTGATACATCATCAACAGTTTCTTGATATATGCTGTTTTTCCAGGTGCCATTTCTATGAAATTTCTCAAGGCTGTGAGTGTACATTATTAGAAATTCCCACTACAGTTCATTATAGAAAATTTAAATAATATGAAGAAAAAGATCACTTAAGAAGATTTTAATTTCTTACAAATGATTTGTTAACATTTTGGTATTTCCTTCTAACCTTTTTCTTAAAGCCTTACTACTTTTTAGTGTACTTGGAAACCTTTGAACTCAGAGCTGCAAAGAACCTTGCAGTCATCTGGTTGATGCCCTCATATTCTAGATGAGAAAACTGAGGTTCAGAGAGGTGTGATTTGCTCATGATTCCAAGCTGATTACCCAGTTGGAATTCAGGCATTTGGATTCTAGCCAAGTGACTTTTCTCTTGACTCTGCGCAGGCCTGGAGGCCTCCAGAATGGCTCTCCAAGGTCTCATTACTTTGACTTCTCCATCCCATTTTCTGCAAGCTGTACACCATCAACCAGGGGTGGTGGGTGGTCAATCCTGGAGTTATTTTTTAAGGTATTCTTTCTCTCACAGTGCAGTGGCTTCTTGGGCAGTGTCTTGGCTCCTTTTATCAGATGCTCACAAAGAGCATGACTTGAACTGACATGAATATTCAAACACTGTGTGTGTAAAGAAAGTGTGAATTTAGTCCTAAGATTCAGGGGCCTATAATTCACTTGTCCTGATAGTTAGGCATTTTTGAACATACTATAACTTAAGCATAAGCATTTTTTCCTGGGTTTGATCCTTCCCAAATTTTCTTGTTTTTAAAATAATTTTATTTACCTATTATTTTTGGCTGTGCTGGGTCTTCATTGCTCGGTGGGGTTTTTCTTTAGTTGCAATGAGTAGAGGGTACTCTCTAGTTTGCGGTGTGCAGGCTTCTCATTGTGGCGGCTTCTCTTATTGCAGAGCTCGGGCTTTAGGACTCATGGGCTTTAGTAGTTGCTGTTCCTGGGCTCTAGAGCACCGGCTCAATAGTTGTGGCACGCTCGCTTGGTTGCTCCTTGGCATGTGGGATCTTCCTGAATGAAAGATAAAACTTGTGTCTCCTGAATTGGCAGGCAGATTCTTTACCGCCGAGCCACCCAGGAAAGCCCTTCCCAAATTTTCTATCTCAACCCTTGTCAAAAGTTCGAAATACCCTCTCATTCTCTGTGAGTGTATCTGGCAGTCTTTTCTAACTGAAAAGTGAGTGAGATGATAAGAAACTTCTTTCTGTGTGCCACTTGAGCAACCAGCCGTAGGTGCTGAGCTGCTGTGGTCACTTTAATCAGCTGCATGTTGCTTTTCTTTTCAGCAGGTAGTCAGTTTCATTCCCCAAGGGGTCACTCTTCTCCCACCGGGAAAGCAACACCAGAGCCTCCTGTCCCAGATGTAAGTCCAGTGGCCCAGCAGACTCACCGCCAAGACGCTGCTTCTCCTGCCTGTTCTGTGGCAGAAGAGGCCAGGAACCCCAGCCCAGATCAGACAAGCCTCTGCAGCTTCGAAATCAATGAAATCTACTCAGGCTGCCTGGACACAGCAGATGACCCAGAGGAGGAGTGCCCAGGAACTGGCTCATCTCTTGAGGGGGCCATACCAAACCAGACAGATGAGCTGAAGTCCATGGAAGAAGAGCTGGAAAAGATGGAGAAAGAGGTGTGCTGTTCTTGCGATGAAGATGAGAGCTCTTCGGACGCTGACACGGAGCTCTCCTGTGAGGACTGGGAATGGCAGAATGATGCACTGCGTTCCCCCAGCCGGCCTGAGCCAGCCCGAGGAGCCAAGGGCGCCGCGAACAACCGCTCCATGACCGAGGAGTACATCAGTAAGTGTGTGCTGAACCTGAAGATTTCGCAGACCTTAATCCACCAGAATGCTGATTTGCTGAGGAATGTTCAGCAGAAGATAGAAAAGCTCGAGATGATACAGAAGGAGCAGGCGGAGCGCAGGTCTCTGTGGGCTTCTTCGAGAGAGTTTGCAGGCATCCACGACTCACCTTCCGCCCTCGGCCCCCCGGCTTCCAGCTACCTTCCTCCTGTCGTGCAGCGGCCGGGGGACCAGCAGCTGGACCCCGGGGGCAGTGGTCTGACTCTAGCAAGGTCTCCGAGAACAGTGAAAGACTTTCGAGGAGGACATTTTGGCAAAAGGTCCAAGAAAAGAAGCGACTGTGGCTGGACACCTTTAGCTTCTTTCCCCCAAGTCACTGAAGAAATCACCAGGGATCAGCCGGAGAAGGACCACCAGGTGAGGCTGAGATGTGGGGGCAGGGCAGCACGCAGGGTCTGGAGCCGGCCTCGGCGCACCCTGACCCGCCTGCAAGGGTGGCCTCAGCACAGCCAACTCCTAATGAGTCCTCTTTGCTTTGGGAAACAAGGCCTCTAGGTTGGAATTCCAAGGTAGATACTCTTCATCTCCTATCCCGAACCCAGCTCACGGGCCCTGTCCTCTGTAAAATTCTATAAACTATGTGAAATCGCTGTTTTGTAGGTCAAAATAATCAAGTATTGACAACTTTATATAGTTCAACTCACCAAATATGGTATCTTGGGCAGGTATTTAATCCCCATTCTGAATTGCTTATTAATTCATTCATTGACTCATTTGATAAGCATAGAGCTCTCAGAGGCTGTTTATTAGACCTTGGGATTTGATGAATGAGCCACATGCTCTGCTAGGAGCAGCTCAGACACCGATGGGAATGGAAGGACTTGGTAGTCAAAGGAAATGACCATGGGTTGAAGAGTGGTTCCTCTGTGAGCTGCTGCTGTTTCTTCGTTTTTTTTTTTTGACCACACCACATGGCTTGTAGGCTCTGGGCTTCTTAAGGACAGATCCGTCCAGTAAGGCTGAGGAAATGTCCCTACACATAGAAGGGGGCCTAGCAGTAGAAGGTACTCTGTAAGTGGTCACTGAAGGAATGAATAAATGGATGAATTTTAACAAGTTCACACATGCAGAGCTGGCTGCCTGTTGAATCAAAATTTTAGAGCTGGATCAAGCCCATCCTTTTCCAGAATGTGAAGCTCAAGCTTAGAGACTTAAACTTTCTGAGATCCATGGATGTGACTGAGCGCAGGGTGGAGTGGGAGAGGTCAGTATCCCTGAAAGGAGGATCTTATTACTGAAATTATTTAGAGTTGCTGGCTCATGGTAAAAAAAAAAAAAAAAAGCAGGCTAACTTTTAGTAAGTTTTATTATTCTTTTAAAATCCTCCACCTAAAGTGCACCCTCTTGGCCTGCACAGGGCAGCTGACTCCCACTACCCCACCCCTTGCTGTGCTACTGACCAGCCCTAGCTGGGTTTCTGACTCCCAGGCTAGCGCTCTGGCACTGTTCCTTGCTGCGTTCCAGTGAGACTTTAGTCCTCACATAGAACATTTGGAAAAGCCTTGGCATTTGTTTTTATGTAAAGAGAAGGAAGGTGATTTTGGAGTAGGAAATGGCAACTCACTCCAGTATTCTTGCCTGGAGAACCCCATGGACAGAGGAGCCTGGTGGGCTACAGTCCATGGGGTCACAAAGAGTCGGACACAACTGAGCAACTAACATACACACCCAAAGAGAAGGCACAGTGAAAGTTAGAGTTTACGAGAAAACTACTAGAAATAACTTTTTTGTATACTGTATGTTGATTACCTTTTGCTGCATAACATAAAATAACAGTGTTTTATTACTTCTCATAATTCTGTGGGCTCTGAGTATGACAGGGCTAACTTGACTGATTCTTCCATTCCTTGTGGCACTGGCCAGAACCACCCCCTCAACTGCATTCAGCTGGAGTCTGCGTTGAGCAAGAAGTTCCAGGAAGGCCTCAGTTACCTGGCTCCCCCAGGCGGCCTCTTTCCACACTTGGTTTCTTTTGATTCACTAAGTAGTCTCACCCAAGCTTCTCTGCAGCCTGGCAGCTGGCTTCCCAAGTGAAACTGAAGCTGCCAGGTCTCTTAAAAACTAGGACAAGATCACTTTTGCTGCTTTTCTGATGGTCACAGGAAGCCAGCATGGATTCAAGGGGAGGGAAGTAGATTCCAGGTCTCCAATGGCAGTGTGGACAGGGAGGGAAGGAATTGAAGGCAGCCGTTGTTGGAAACCATCTACTAGTACATATGACTATGTATAAAGCAACTCTACCATATTTTAATTGTTCTTTAAAAAGCCTACCCTGGTTTTCTGGCATAATCAAGGAATAAGGCATTTTCACCCAAGTGAAATTTTCAAACATTTGAAATTCATTCTTTTAATTTCTCCATTCTTAAATTTTTAATCATACTGAATGAAAACACTACAGACTTGCCATTATTCTAAATGCCAATTTAAATATATTCTAAATCTATTCTAGCCTTTCCTTGGTGACCATGACGATTTTTTGAACATCTGTTACTGTGACACAATGTTGCCTCCACTCAGCAGCCTCTGGAACTCATACTCCACAGAGGCAGTGATCATTTTTATGCATCTTCTCACCTTTAGGTGTCTTGCTGCCATTCCCAAATCTCACATGTGTTGCTTTTATTTGCTGTAGGTTAGGAAATGCAATTAAACTAAGTTAGTTGAAATTGCAGTAAGCAGATCCCAGGTCTCTTTTTTTGGCTAAAGGGCATTGGCTTTAATTGATTTTACTTCTACTATTTTTGAAGTATTGTAGCCTTTTTTTTTTTTTTTGGTTGTGTTTTATTTTCATAGCACCCCTCTCCTCCCCTTGCGCCCCAGTAGATTTAGGCAGATATTATTGTCCCTGTATTATGGATGAGGAAACCAAAACATAAGGCTCACTTAGGTTAGTCTGAGTAAAGTTCAGATGAGAACCCAGGGCCTGGGGCTCCTGCCATAAAACCTGCTGCCTTAATAATCATATAGGGGAAAGTTTGGGGACTTTTGATGTCTAATTTGTCTGTTCATTTTCCACTTGCACCCTGTTCGGACTGAAGTCCTGAGGGCCAACATGTCTCTGAAGAGGCCTCCAGCTAAGAGATGAGTTATTAGATGTGAAACATGCAAACTGAAGTTGTCTTGAGAGGTCTGGTTAGTTCTACATACTGAGCGAGAATGACTTTAAAAATAGAATGTGAGAGTGAAGGGAAGAGGGATTCCTTCATCAAAGCACTGAAACATGTCTCCCGATTTTTAAGCTGCCAACTCTTTGTGGTCCTGGAAAACAGAGCAGAGGTGAACAGTTTCAGCCCACTCACGGAGCCAAGGCCAGTTTGGAAAGAGACAGGAACCAGAATACCAGCAGGTGGGTTAACGTTTCATTGTTCTTTGTGTCATCATGTCTTTAGACGCCCATGTGACCCTTAGGCCACTTTAATGATCTTCATTTTGCTGGTGACAAAGATTGTGAGCATTGAGGAGTAATAACACAGAAAGAGATGTTGGCAGGTTCTCTCCGTTGAGTGAGTGAGAAGAGCAGTATAATGGAGACTCGCAGGAGACGTCAGAGGTGAAGTTGCTGGCAGGTCAGCCAGACAGAACTCCTCAGTGGTCCAGAGCAGAGCACCCTGTCTTCCTGAAACTGTCCAGATTGCTTTCCTGAGAAAAGGAAGTGCCAGGTATCCCACACACCAGGGCTCCAGAAACCAAACTATGTGAAAACCAGTGTTGTTCAAAATAAGCGTCACTGACTCTGGGGGGCAGAAGGAGGAAGTTGAACAATATCATCGTTACCTTTTGGACTCTGATTTTTAGCCAGACTGATGAAATGAATTGATTTCAGCACAAATCAATTTTCCTTCAGTAGAAGGAAAGTGTACACATATGCTGGGTTTTTAAGAACTTAGAAAAAACAAATTTTCTTTTGCATAGGAAGAATTATTAATGGAGCAATTAATGTTTTTCAGGACAGAGTCATATATGAACTTAGTTTTCCTTTTCTGTGGTTAAAAGGCAGCATTAATCCACAGCTTTGAAGTCCATCTTCCTGGAAAAAAATTTTTGTATTCCTGCCCTCAGTGGTGACTGAGAATAATGACAAGAATTTGCTGTTCTCTTCACTTCAGTTAAATATGTACCAAAGGGGGAATCGAGGAACATGCCCAGACATTTTAGGTTAGTGTATTTTACCTTTACAAAGGGAATAAACTGAAGAACCACCAAATCAGCCTCAGAGAGTTTAGCACGCACATCACTGACAGCGGCAGACAGGGCGATGGTGCAGCTGCTGGCAGACGAGGCAGAAGCTGCAGCTGCGGCCGCCCTGCTCAGCGCCAAAGGGAGAGGCTGAAGGCTTTGCTGCCAGGCCACCTAGGCTTTTTGTGTGCTTTCAAAATCACTTAAATTATATACATGTAGGCATTTTTGTGGGCTTCCTGGGTGACTCAGTGGTAAATAATCTGCCTGCCAATGCAGGAGACGCTGGTTCGATCCCTGGTTGGAGAAGATCCCCTGGAGAAAGGAATGGCAACCCACTCCAGTATTCTTGCCTGGAGAATCCCATGGACAGAGGAGCCTGGCGGGCTACAGTCCATGGGGTCGCAAAGGGTAGGACATGGTTGAGTGACTAAACAAGAAGGCAATTTTGTATTCTGAGTTTTTGCTTTACATTAAAACGTTTTTATCCTTTGTTATTAAAAACATCCTGTAAACTTACTTTGAAATTGTAAGTTTGAAATGGGGAAAAATTGAATTTTCCCCATTATTTTTTTCCCCCAGTGTTGAATTTTAGGTTGTTTCAGTCTTTCTTTTTTCTGTTATGACTAGGGCCATAGTGACGTGTCAGTAAATTTTGTTCCGCATTTTGGGTTATGTCCTTGATAGACTCCCAGAAGCAGAGTTACAGAGGGTTTGAACATTTTAAAGATGCTTGATGCTGCTGCTAAGTCACTTCAGTCGTGTCCGACTGTGTGACCCCATAGACAGCAGCCCACCAGGCTCCCCCGTCCCTGGGATTCTCCAGGCAAGAACACTGGAGTGGGTTGCCATTTCCTTCTCCAATGCATGAAAGTGAAAGTGAAAGTGAAGTTGCTCAGTCGTGTCCGACCCTCAGCGACCCCATGGACTGCAGCCTTCCAGACTCCTCCATCCACGGGATTTTCCAGGCAAGAGGACTGGAGTGGGGTGCCATTGCCTTCTCCGAAAGATGCTTGATAGCTGTTGCCAAATTGTTCTTCAAAGAAGCTGATCAGACATGACATTTCTAGTTCAACAGCCTCTCTTTGCACTCTGATACAGCAGGAGACTGGGCTATTCTAGATAAAAGAGGATTCTTATGTATGCATAAATCACACGTTTTCTTTTTCTTTATCTTATTTGACGGTGCCAGGTCTTAAGTTGCAGCACATGGCATCTCCTACTTGTGGCATGTGGGATCTAGTTCCCTGACCAGGGATCAAACCTGGGCCCCGGCATTGTGAGCATGAAGACTTAGCCACTGGATCACCAGGGAGTCCCCTAGATGATACATTTTCAAAGAATTAGTTTAATAGGTGATAAAGTGTATATAATCATGGGATATTTAGAGGAAAAAGAGACTTCTTTTTTGTGCAGATGAGGAAACCTTGGCGCAGAGAGACTGAAGTTTGCCAAAGTCAGCTAACTAGTAGCAGGACATGGTCCACAACTCAGTGAAACTAGGATGAAGATCTCTGAATCATCTTCAGAGTCCCTGGTGCCTTAAGCCCATCTTTGTAAGTGTTAGCTGTTGCGCTATCACTGATGTGCGGGTGGCCTGTTACCAGAGGATTCTGATCAAAGGGCAGGAAACTACTGAACCATCACCTACGCTCTGCTCTGCTACAGCCCAAGGACCAGGGTTCTGTTTGTGAAGCTGAATTTCAAGATCATCTAAACCAGTCCTTTTGTTTCTTAGCCAGGGAAGGCCTAGAGAGTCCAGTCCTCAAAGCAAAACGACACAGCTCAGTAGTGCACTCCTCACGGTGCCGAGCCACCCACAGGGATCACCCACCTCATCCAAACCTGGCCAGGACTCTACCAGGTAGTACAGCCTTGTGGGCTGAGTGTTGGAGGGGGTCTGGTGCCCCCTGGTGGTGCATAGGAGTCAGTGCAACCTCAGAACAGCTCAGAGAATAGGGGACAGCCTCTGGGTGGGCTCATGGACTTGGGGTTGTGTCAGGAACCTGAGTAAACTGATGTGTTTGTGTTCACTTGCCCTCTTCCCCCAAATACATGCAATTCAGGATCAGTATGCAATCTGTGTCTTCTGAAATCTATAACGCAAAGTCACGAAATAACAAAGATGATGGAGAGATACACTTAAAATGGAAAAGTGAGTATAAAGCCATGGGTTCTGTTGGACAGAATGAAATTTAAAGTATCTTTACTGTCTTCTCATATTCTTTTCTTGTTAGATCATTCCATTTTAAAAGTAAGACCTTTCTGATTACAAACTGTAAAAGAGAAGTGCTTTTTTAAATCTCTGGACTATATAGGAAATCTTTCTACACTCTGTGTATGTGTATACATGTATATTGTGTAACAAATGTAGTAAAAAAAATACATGGTATAGATTCTTACAATGTTGTTAAGGTAGAGAGCTTCCAGTGTCACTTTCACCTATCCTGTGGGTATTATTCTTTTGTATCAGTTTAATCTTATGAGCTTAAAAGAATACAGCATCTATGTTTTTTGATAGTAATGCTAAGTGACACTGAAAAAGGATAGAAAATTTTGAGGAAAACACACATGCACACATATATATACATACTCCCAAAATATGAGCTCAGTCTGGCCTAGAAAGGCTATAGAAACTCAAATAGAATGCCTTCCGTTAGTTTCTGCAGGCTAGGGGCTTCACATGTCATTTTCTTACGAAATCTTTACAGGGAGAAGGTCTGTCTACAAATTTCTGTTGCCGTTCGGTCTAATTCAGCATAAAGGGCTGTAACTAACTGAAAGTCTGCCTGTCCCTCACTCTGTTATTAGTTCTCTTCTCTTTTCTGTTTCAAGCCAAGCTAAGGATGATGCAGTTCTAAAAAGGGAATAATTGTGACAATATAAGCTATAAACCATTACGGAACTCTTTAAGGAACTAAAGCTTCTGTTTCCAGCATTCACAGTGCTGTTTTAAATGCTGCTTTCTCTTACATCCAGCGGAAGTGAAAGAAATGGCAGCAAAAGCAGCCACTGGACAGCTGACAGTACCTCCTTGGCATCCTCGGAGTGGTGTGGCTTTAGACAGTGAGGCTGAAAATGAGCCTGACCCCCTGCCGCAGCTCCCCATTAGGGTCTCCGAGCATATGGATTGGCAGCAAGCTGCAGACTATCTCAAGAAAAGCGATGAGCCAGGAGGAAATGACAAGTGTGGCCAAACAGACAGCAGTGACCAGCGTGGCAGACAGTCAGGGCCTCAGCGTTTCACCAGTAAGTTCAGATGGAGGAATTGGGGTAGGTGAGCTCTATCAAGTTGTCAGCTCTCAACAATAAGTAAAGCTCCTAGAATATTTCCTTTGGCTTCTCTCCTTTCCTGTCTATCCGGGGATCCTGAATTCCAGGCGAAAGTAGCACACCCATCTAATCCCACTGTCCTTCAGAAGGTGAAAAAGTCTAGAGACTCGCAAGTTTTTCTATTACTGGAGCAGATTGCTTTGTCCAAATGAGTAAATAGTCTCCATGCACTGACCCTGCTCCTGGATCTAACCTGGCAAAGAATTGAACCTTCTACCAGAGGGCATTGGTGGCAGGCCACCCCCTACTGCCAACTTCTTTGCATTGCATTTTAGGCCAGAAAAATTCCACCATCTCTCAGAGAGTCTGTGCCTGAGAAACCTAGAGACAAATGATGTTTACTGCCATCACTTTATTATAGATTTGTGGGTGAAAACTGCATGCTGTATCTTTCCACCTGCTAATTTGCTTGCAGTCAGGGCATGAGATATCATTTCACAGTTGTTTGAAAATCAAGGATAGGTACATCCAAAATTATCATTCATCTTAGAATGGATTTTTTTGGTATTTAAAAGGGAGAATGATTCACGGCCACGTGCTAGAGCCAGGCTAACCTAACAGTCTCCACTGTCTGGACAGAATCTGGCATGACACATGGTTGCATTCGGCAGAAAATGCAAGCATCTCCTCTCTCACACTATCCTTTGCCCCTTCGTGCCATTTAAAAATGACTGAATGACAATTATTGTGTTATAATCATTAGGTATCAGGCACCTGCCCCCCAGAGAAGATGAGCAGCCAGAGCACAGTGAAGTCTTTCAAGCAAATTCGGATGCATCTGTGGCTGTTGAGAAGTCTTACAGCGTAAGTCATACAGCTGGAGAGCCAACTCAAACCCAAAGACCTAGTAGGGTAAAACTGGGTTGTTACGTACTATGATATTGAAATATCTGTAGTAGTTCTTTTTTGTTGGAGCATGTGCCCTCATGTCTCTGACATGAATGAAGAAGTCTTTCCTCCCTGTCTAATACGTTCTGAATTAGTTCAGCTCAAAGCACTGTGTATATTGGAGCTTGGGGAAAACACAGTGTTAGATTCAGCTCTGACCCTTGAGTTTTCTGTCTGTGTGCGCGCTCAGTAACTCAGTCGTGTCTAATTCTTTGCAACTCCATGGACCGTAGCCCACCAGGCTCTTCTGTCCATGGGATTTCCCAGGCAAGGGTACTGGAAGGGGTTGCCATTGCCTTCTCCAGAGGATCTTCTGACCCAGGGATCTAGCCCACGTCTCTTGTGTTTCCTGCATTGCCAGACAGATTCTTTACTGCTATACCACCTGGGAAGCCCAAGCTTTCTGTCTAACTGTGTAGAAAAGACCACCTCGTAAAGCTCAGTGTGAGGTCAGTTACCAAAGCTCATGACTGAAGTCAGATTGAAGTAGGAAAAGCAGGGCCAGGGTTGCAATGAGAGTACCTTTGCCTGGGATGTCATTTAAGACCAAAATTCAGCTCTCAGCTCAGTGGAAGGAGTGTGTTCATGCCTGAAATCTATGTCTCAGCAAGATCCCTAGGATTCAGTTATTTCCCAGCATTTGCACTGGGGTTACAGCCTTGCTTCAGGGATTTAATGCATTCTTCAAGTGTGCAATTGGGCCATGGTCCAGCCAGCGTAAGGAACCAAAATTTGTAATCACCATTGACATGGAAGAATATAAACAGCAATTGAGAATAAACAATGTAAAAAGCCAATTGTGATAACATTTGAGGCTTTTCAAAGAATATACCTTTATATTTTAATCAGTACACAGACCACTCACAGGGCAGCTTATTCTTTCTTTCCCTTGAGGTCTGGGAGGACGCACCACATTAAGCATACTGGCTTGGCTGGAGAAGCAGGTCTTTCAGGGAAGTGGGGAAGGTGTGGGAGGCCAGGCTTGTCTGAGAAATTTTAATTTGATATGAGAGGTCAAGGAAAGCAGCTGCTAAGTGCACAAAAGAGGAAGTGTGGCAAAGGCAGTGTCCAGGGAAAAAAACCACAAAACCTCTGCAAAGAGATGATTGAAGGTAAGGAAAGGAGCCAGCTGTCTGGCCACGTGGTAATGAGGGCTGGACGTAGAGAAGTAGCAGAAAAGGAAGGAGCAGAGCAGAGATGCTGATGAAATAACTTGCTTTTAATTAATGTATTTATTTGGCTGTGCTGGGTCTTAATTTCAGCATGTGGGATCTAGTTCCCTGACCAGGGATAGAACCCAGGCCCCCTGCATTGGGAGTGTGTTTAGCCACTGGACCACCAGAGAAATCCCAGTAACTTACTTTAAATTATTTCATTTTTTAAATAGTTCTCCCTTTTTTCTAAATTAAAAAAATTTTTTTGGCTGCATGGCTGTGGGGTTTTAATTCCCCAGCCAGGGATCAAACACACACTGCCTGCAGTGGAAGCATGGAGTCTTATCTGCTGGGCCACCAGGGAAATCCCTGTTTTATTATTGAGATTGCATTGCTATTTTTAAAATCATGCTCTTTCTCTTGCCTTTAAATGGGAATACCTGAAGGAGTCCCAGGTCTGAGCAGCCTCAGCCTAGAGTTGACTCCAGCACATGGACTGTGTCTGTGCCCGTGGGGATCAGGGTATGTAAATTCAGTCCGCAGCTTGAATTGTCTAGGGCCTTTCTTCTTCCTGTGAATTTCAGAGCAAAAAGGTTGCCCATCCTCCCCTACTTCCATTGTGCAGGTAAGGATGTTGAGATTCAGGACTGTGATTTGTCACACTTGCTCTGGGGTTCATGACTGGCTGTGCAGAAGGAGGGCAGCAGTGCGCAGGTGGCGGGAGGGGCTCTGAGAGCATCAGCCCGACTGCAGGGTGATTTTAGATGCCCTGTTACTAACACTGCAGCCAGCTCTAAAGGGATTTGTTTACAATAAACACCAACTGAAAAGTGATTTCCTGCGTTATTAATAGGGTCAGTCTGCACAATCAACTTGTTCACCAGAGTCTTCTGAAGACACTGAAGACATGACAGATGAATTTTTAACTCCAGACCATGAATATTTTTACTCCTCAATTGCTCAAGAAAATTTGGCTCTAGAGGTAAAAATTTACAAAGTTCAGGATAAAGTACATCTCCAGCTTTCTCTGTTGCTTTATTCCTTTAAAATTATTTTTATTAAAAATAGCTTATACGTAAAAGTATATCCTGTCGATTTATCAGTGTTTTCATATGTTTTGAAAAAAAACGTGTGAAAAGTAAGATTTTTCATAATGAAGGTCTTACCACAGGATTGTGGTTCCTGCATTTGTGCAGCACTTTGTACTTCATTTTCAAAACCTGTTCCTTCTTGTTGCTTAATTCGCAGTCCTTTCTTGGGGGGAGAGAAGGCAGCCTGCTGTTACTGCTCTGCGTGAAGAAGCACTGGTGACAGCAGCCTAGGGAGTTAGCCCGGAACTGACAGGCTTTAGTCGTGGGGGCACAGGGTCCGCAGAGAACGTGAGGCTGTCCAGTACACGGCCCTTCCTCTGGGATGTGCCTGGCTCTTGCAAGAACCTGTTTGTGCAGAGAGTATTTTCATTTATAAAATGAAAATCATGGGATCTTTTATTTACTCTTGTACTTTTTACCTCCTCTCTCCCCTAACCTGCCACCTCTGGGGGCCCTTTACCAATATGGAAGGTAGAGTGGAGGAAAGAGAATTGTACATGCCAATCACCACATTTGACTGACGGGAAGAATTCAGTGATGCATCAAAAAGCATAGATCTCCCTTGTCGGCACTTCTGCAAACTCAGTTAGAGCAGTTTTCCATAATCAGTCCTTTGAACATTCTTAATATTACTGTGGACTGGGACATTAAGAAAATGGTTAATAAAAAATATAAAGTTTATATACGTATATATGTACATGTATATAAAAAGGGTAACAGGGGAAAGTACACGCATCTTTAGGGTACAGATCATGAACTTTTACATGCTGAACACACTCATGGAGCCAGCACCTAAATCAAGAAATAGAACATTCCTGATCCCCTAGAAGACCTTGTGTTTCCTCCCACCCACTCCTCTCCTCAAAGGAACCAGTGTTCTGACTTCTCACCCCATAGAGTAGCTTTAGAGCCTGGGCCATCTTTCCTACCTTTTTTGGCTTTTCTAGTAAAGCTCCCAGGAATTAAAACATCTTTGTTGGATGGTTGGAGTGAGGAGAGGGGATAGTTATATAAAGAAGGGAAAAGTAACCCAATCCCACCTCACAATGGGAGGTGGAGGAGGGCTTGTTGTTGAGGAGGAACATATAGTACAAATAAATTCTTAATGTCTGTGAAGAAGGTTTGTTCTTTTTCTATAAAAGATGCAGGAACCTTTAAAGATTTTCAAAGTTTAAGAACATCAAGAAATCCTCTCCCCATCTTTTGATGATGTATCTTCCTCTAGTGAACTTCCTTTCTTTGCTCGCTCTTTCTTTTATAGACCTCAAGTCCCATTGATGAAGACTTTGAAGGAATTCAACATGCTTGTGCCCGACCTCAAGCCTCTGGTAATACACCCTCAGGGCAGATTCCTTTGAGAATCCCTCCTGTTCCCTTTCTGTCGGATCACACATGTTTAGAGCTGGAAAGGTCCTTAGAGATAACCTTCCAGATCTTTCATTTCACAGATAAGAAAACTTAGGCTCAGTGATTTCCCCTCATTAGAATGAATCCCCAGCTGCTCACTAGCCTCATGGTATCCATACATCATGTTATTTATATACTTCCCCTTGCATTCTTTTCAACTTTGCCATTTATTTATTTATAAATATTTGTGTATGTATTTATTTGGCTGTGCCACGTCTTAGTTGCGGCACATAGGATCTTTAGTTGCTGATTTGAACTCTTTAGTCACGGAATGTGGGATCTAATTCCTTGACCAGGGATGGAACCCAGGCCCCCTGCCTTGTAATTGTGGAGTCTTAAACACTGGACCACCAGGGAAGTCCCCCCACCTTGCATTCATATAGCAAACGTTACAGCAGTTGCTGCTTCTCTTTTCCCTTGTGGTCTCTTTCCCTAGATTTCAGTGCTGAGCTGACCTGATGGACTGGCCTGGGCCTCACAGCTGGTTATTGACACGGTGACAACCAGTACTAGGTTTCTGTGTCCTTCTCTACTCCAGAAGACTGAGTCTTACCATCATTTTCCTTTGCGTGCATGACATCTTAGCAAAGGGTTAATAATAGCCAATACTACAGTCAGTATAACATCGTGCCCTTTCTGGGCCTTGGGTTCTGTATAACTTAGCAATTGCTGCCTGTTACACGGGAAGTTAACCTTGGATCAGCAGCTGGGGTGTGGCACAAGACAAGATATAAATGGACCAGAGGTACTGACACAGACATTTTAAAAACTGTGCACTTTCGCTCTTCTAAGGCATGTAACCATCTGTTTTAAAACCAGGGTTATCCATCTCGTGAACCATGCAGCTCGGTCTATGGTCATGTCTCCACTGTCTGAACCCAGGCTGGGCAGGTTTAGGTTCTGAACATACCCCCTTCCTCCTGTTGCATACTCCAGCTTGCGTCTCTAACCTGATTCAGGCCTCCTTCACAGTTGCAAGCATTTTAAGAAGCTGTAAGCTTTTAGATTAACAGTTAATTTCTCAGGAAAATATGTATGTGAAGTTCCCAAACCTAGGTCTCTGGCCCCTCAGTTCTTTGTGTGGAGCCTCTGCCCATGATCACTCACTCTCTGTGTGAGCCTGACCTGTGCATGGCCACTTCACTTGTGTTTGAAAGAGGGGTGAGTAGGAGAGAGAAATTATGGAGCAGGCAGATCAGAAAACCATGGCTAGTTGGCTGCAAACATCTGAAGTACGTGGAAAAGCCTCTGATTTCCACTCCGTTTCCTCCTTTTAGCCCTTCTCTTCCTGCTTTCCCACTATGGCTCTATTATGCATCCTCTCCATACCAGGCAGTACAACAGGGGTAACAGTTGGATACGCACTGGGTTCCACGCCCAGTTCTGCTGCTGATTTTTTTTCTGCATGACCTTTGGCATCTTGGGCATGTCATTCCACCCCAGGGCCCCACCTTTCCTTCGTATAAAATAAAAGAGAGAGTTAGACTCTCAAATCTCTAACTTCCCCTCCAGCTCTGCATTGTGCTTATTAGAAATTCATTTATGATTGCTAGGGCGTTTGAAGAGAGTAGCAAGAAGGAGAAACGTGATGCTTCTCCACTGGTGGGGTTTCAGTGTCTTCAGTTCGGTTCAGTTCAGTCACTCAGTCATGTCTGACTCTTTGTGACCCCATGGACTGCAGCACACCAGGCCTCCCTGTCCATCACCAAGTCCCAGAGCTTGCTCAAATTCATGTCCATCGAGTTGGTGACGCCATCCAACCATCTCACCTTCTCTTGTCCCCGTTTCCTCCCTCCTTCAATCTTTCCCAGTATCAGGGTCTTTTCTAGTGAGTCAGCTCTTCGCATCAGGTGGCCAAAGTATTACAGTTTCAGCCTCAGCATCAGTCCTTCCAATGAATATTCAGGAATGATTTCCTTTAGGATTGACTGGTTGGACCTCCTTGCTCACCAAGGGACTCTCAAGAGTCTCCTCCAACACCACAGTTCAAAAGCATCAATTCTTTGGTGCTCAGCTTTCTTTATAGTCCAACTTTCACATCCATACATGACCACTGGACAACTGGAAAAACCATAGCTTTGACTAGATGGACCTTTGCTGGCAAAGTAATGTCTCTGCTTTTTAATATGCTATCTAGGTTGGTCATAACTTTTCTTCCAAGAAGCAAGCATCTTTTAATTTCATGACTGCAGTCACCATCTGCAATGATTTTGGGCCCCCCAAAATAAAGTCTATCACTGTTTCCACTGTTTCCCCATCTATTTGCCATGAAGTGATGGGACCAGATGCCATGATCTTAGTTTTCCGAATGTTGAGTTTTAAGCCAATGTTTTGACTCTCCTCTCTCACTTTTATCAACAGGCTTTTTAGTTCTTTGCTTTCTGCCATAAGGGTGGTGTCATCTGCATATCTGAGGTTATTGATATTTCTCCCAATCTTGATTCTAGCTTGTGCTTCATCTAGTCCAGCATTTCACATGATGTACTCTACACAGAAGTTAAATAATCAGGGTGACAATATACAGCCTTGACATACTCCTTTTCCTATTTGGAACCAGTCTGTTGTTCCACATCCGGTTCTAACTGTTGCTTCTTGACCTGCATACAGATTTCTCAGGAGGCAGGTCAGGTGGTCTGGTATTCCCATCTCTTTCAGAATTTTCTGCAGTTTATTGTGATCCACACAGTCAAAGGCTTTGGCATAGTCAATAAAGCAGATGTTTTTCTGGAACTCTCTTGCTTTTTCGATGATCTAGTGGATGTTGGCAATTTGATCTCTGGTTCCTCTGCCTTTTCTAAATCCAGCTTAAACATCTGGAAGGTCATGGTTCACATATTGCTGAAGCCTGGCTTGGAGAATTTTGAGCATTACTTTACTAGCGTGAGATGAGTGCCGTTATGGGGTAATTTGAACATTCTTTGGCATTGCCTTTCTTTGGAATTGGAATGAAAACTGACCTTTTCCAGTCCTGTGGCCACTGCTGAATTTTCCAAATTTGTTGGCATATTGAGCGTAGCATTTTCACAGCATCATCTTTTAGGATTTGAAATAGCTCAACTGGAATTCCATCACCTCCACTAGCTTTGTGCGTAGTGATGCTTCCTAAGACCCACTTGATTGCGCATTCCACGATGTCTGGCTCTAGGTGAGTGATCGCATCATCGTGACTATCTGGGTCATGAAGGTCTTTTTTGTACAGCTTTTGGTGTATTCTTGCCACCTCTTCTTAATATCTTCTGCTTCTGTTAGGTCCATACCATTTCTGTCCTTCACTGTGTCTATCTTTGCATGAAATGTTCCCTTGGTGTCTCTAATTACTTGAAGAGATCTCTAGTCTTTCCTATTCTGTTTTCCTCTATTTCTTTGCATTGATCGCTGAGGAAGGCTTTCATATCTCTCCTTGCTATTCTTTGGAACTCTGCATTCAAATGGTTTTATCAGTATCTTGGCTTTTGCTAAAGGTGGTACTTTTATAGTGGGCCTGCCATTGCCTACCAGGCCACCTTCTGGACCTAAAGAATGGCAGGGGGATCATGAGCATTTGCCAATAGGGCAGGCTAGCCTGCGTGTCCACTTCTCCATAAACCAGAGCTGTATAATGTGGGAAGGAAAATTGGATACTGGTCCTGTGTGCCCAGAGGCCTACAAAGTATCTTCCTGAGAATTGGGGAGGACTTGAGATGCTTGAGGCCAAGGAGAACAGAAGACAGTTGAATTAGCTCATTAGTACTCAGGACCCCACCTCCAGTCTTTAAGTGGTGTTTGGTGGCCAAGAGACACAGTTAGCATCCTGGGAATGCCCAGCTAATGGTCTTTTCTGCTTGGAATCTTCAATGAACAAACAGTTCTTGGTGTCAACGCCCCCTGGTGTCTGTTGACAGGAATCAGGTCAGTTTGCCTTCCTGAAAAGACAAAACACCATTTGTCTCCGGAAGTAACTGTGCGGCTATAACTGAAAAGCCAGTAAATGGCTTGATTGTATTCTGAGTGTCAGAATATAGTTGTCCCCTCTGAGCAAGGAAAATAAACTTTCAGAGCAAAAACCTCTTCTACAGTACTCAATCCAAGCCCAATTAGGAAACACTTTGTTTATGTAGATTATTTATTATTCTAGACCAGACCAAGAAAACTCCAGAGAATGAAAATCATAATCTGGGTTTGCAAAAATTTATTAAAAATGCGTTTACTTTATTCTTTCAGGTGAAGAAAAGTTCCAAATGAGAAAAAACCTTGGAAAGAACTCTGAAATTTTGACCAAGTCTCAATTCCAACCTATACGAAGGTATATGCCATTATTTTATTCACAGTTTCAGACTCATAGAAGTAATGTTAATTGATGGTTCAGTTCAGTTCAGTTCAGTCACTCAGTCGTGTCCAACTCTTTGTGACCCCATGAATTGCAGCATGCCAGGCCTCCCTCCATCACCAACTCCCGGAGTTCACTCAAACTCACGTCCATCGAGTCAGTGATGCCATCCAGCCATCTCATCCTCTGTTGTCCCCTTCTCCTCCTGCCCCCAGTCCCTCCCAGCATCAGAGTCTTTTCCAACGAGCCAACTCTTCGCATGAGGTGGCCAAAGTACTGGGGTTTCAGCTTTAGCATCATTCCTTCCAAAGAACACCCAGGGCTGATCTCCTTTAGAATGGACTGGTTGGATCTCCTTGCAGTCTAAGGGACTCTCAAGAGTCTTCTCCAACACCACAGTTCAAAAGCATCAATTCTTTGGAGCTCAGCTTTCTTCACAGTCCAACTCTCACATCCATACATGACCACTGGGAAAACTATAGCCTTGACTAGACGGACCTTTGTTGGCAAAGTAATGTCTCTGCTTTTGAATATGCTATCTAGGTTGGTCATAACTTTCCTTCCAAGGAGTAAGCGTCTTTTAATTTCATGGTTGCAATCACCATCTGCAGTGATTTTGGAGCCCAAAAAAAAGTCTGACAGTGTTTCCACTGTTTCCCCGTCTATTTGCCATGAAGTGATGGGACTGGATGTCATGATCTTAGTTTTCTGAATGTTGAGCTTTAAGCCAACTTTTTCACTCTCCTCTTTCACTTTCATCAAGAGGCTTTTGAGTTCCTCTTCACTTTCTGCCATAAGGGTGGTGTCATCTGCATATCTGAGGTTATTGATATTTTTCCCAGCAATCTTGATTCCAGCTTGTGCTTCTTCCAGCCCAGCGTTTTTCATGATGTACTCTGCATATCAGTTAAATAATCAGGGTGACAATATACAGCCTTGACATACTCCTTTTCCTATTTGGAACCAGTCTGTTGTTCCATGTCCAGTTCTAACTGTTGCTGCCTGACCTGCATATAGGTTTCTCAAGAGGCAGGTCAGGTGGTCTGGTATTCCCATCTCTTTCAGAATTTTCCACAGTTTCTTGTGATCCACACAGTCAAAGGCTTTGGCATAGTCAATAAAGCAGAAATAGATGTTTTTCTGGGACTCTCTTGCTTTTTCCATGATCCAGCAGATGTTGGCAATTTGATCTCTGGTTCCTCTGCCTTTTCTAAAACCAGCTTGAACATCTGGAAGTTCATGGTTCACGTACTGCTGAAGCCTGGCTTGGAGAATTTTGAGCATTACTTTACTAGCATGTGAGATGAGTGCAATTGTGTGGTAGTTTGAGCATTCTTTGGCATTGCCTTTCTTTGGGATTGGAATGAAAACTGACCTTTTCCAGTCCTGTGGCCACTGCTGAATTTTCCAAATTAGCTGGCATATTGAATGCAGCACTTTCACAGCATCATCTTTCAGGATTTGAAATAGCTCAACTGGAATTCTATCACCTCCACTAGCTTTGTTCGTAGTGATGCTTTCTAAGGCCCACTTGACTTTACATTCCAGGATGTCTGGCTCTAGGTGAGTGATCACACCATCGTGATTATCTGGGTTGTGAAGATCTTTTTGTACAGTTCTTCTGTGTATTCTTGCTACCTCGTCTTAATATCTTCTGCTTCTGTTAGGTCCATACCATTTCTGTCTTTTATCGAGCCCATCTTTGCATGAAATGTTCCCTTGGTATCTCAATGCCCCATATTTATATGTTGCTCTTCTTCAAATATAATAGCCACCATGTTATAACAATAAGCTTTAGGCAGCTTAGATTTGTTAGGACTTGTTCAGCAGAATTGTGAAGGGTCATGAAAAGGAGCTGTCATCTGTATCCAGATCTTGACTTTGCTTTTCTAACTGTACGACCTTGGTCAAATTTCTCTTCTAGTTGTGTGTGTGTGTTAGTTGCTCATTTGTGTCCAACTCTGTGGCCCCATGGACTGTAGCCTTTCAGGTTCCTTTGTCCATGGAATTCTCCAGGCAAGAATATTGAAGTGGGTAGCCTTTCCCTTCTCCGGGGATCTTACCAACCAGGGATCAAATCCAGGTCTCCTGCATTGCAGGCGGATTCTTTACCGTCTGAGCCACCAGGGAAGCCCAAGAATACTGGAGTGTGTAGCCTATCCCTTCTCCAGTGGATCTTCCTGACCCAGGAATCGAATTGGGGTCTCCTGCATTGCAGGCAAATTCTTTACCAGCTGAGCTACTTAATGTATGTAGCACACAGCCCCCAGATTCTAGTGACTTACAACAACAAAAACTGCTTTCGTGTCCATGTTCCATGTCCATCAGGGATTGGCCAGAAGTGTTCTGTGCTGTATTACTTTCTCTCGGAAATCCACAGTGCGGGAGACTCCATCTTTATGCTTCCTTTCTTGCTGAGGCAGGAAAAAGAGAACATAGTGAATTGTGCACTGGACTTTTAAAAGTTTCTGCCCCAAAGTGAATCACATCACTTTCACTTCCATTTCACTGGTTAAAGCAAGCAATATGGTCATTTATGTAAATTAGGAGGACCAGAAAGCACTGTCCTATGTTGTGCTCAGAAGAAGAAATATTTTTTGAATGAATTAATAGTCACAACCCAATCCAAAATCCATTCTCTTTCCTTTATACCACTGGTCTCAAAGCGATTGCTACAAAGATTAGAAATATGGGAACATTTGGGAGGATTTAGCATGAGATCTTGGAGAAGGAAATGGCAGCCCACTCCAGTGTTCTTGCCTGGAGAATCCCAGGGACGGGGGAGCCTGGTGGGCTGCCGTCTATGGGGTCGCACAGAGTCAGACATGACTGAAGTGACTTAGTAGCAGTAGCAGCAACAGCATGAGATATGGCTTATAGTTTGTGTTTTGAGTATTGAAAATGTATCTTAAATATTGGTTAAAATAGAAACAAGTCAACTTTGTCTTCAGAATTCTTTTCTAGCCTTTCTTTGACACAAGCCTTTCTTGGCCTCCCCTGATCCTCCATGCCAGGAAGCTGCCTCACAGTTGGTGAGGTCCCGTGGCTGTGCCTCTTGCTCCAAGCTCCATCCCCAGCAAAGTACTCCATTGACTTCCTCAGGAGCTTGCTCAGCTAGTAGCATCATAGGCTGATTTCAGGTGGGCTGACCTTTCAGTTCAGTTCAGTTCAGTCGCTCAGTCCTGTCCGACTCTTTGCGACCCCATGGACTGCAGCACGCCAGGCCTCCCTGTCCATCACCAACTCCCAGAGCTTACTCAGACTCATGTCCATTGAGTCGGTGATGCCATCCAACCATCTCATCCTCTGTCGTCCCCTTTTCCTCCCGCCTTCAATCTTTCTCAGCATCAGGGTCTTTTCCAGTGAGTCAGTTCTTCACATCAGGTGCCAAAGTATTGGAGTTTCAGCTTCAGCATCAGTCCTTCCAATGAATATTCAGGACTGATTTCCTTTAGAATGGATTGGTTGGATCTCCTTGCAGTCCAAGGGACTCTCAAGAATCTTCTCCAACACCACAGCTCTAAAGCATCGAGAGTATTTATTTAGTCTCTGAAGAGGAAACAGAGGCCCAGATATGCGTGTGCACATGTGGCTCATCAGTAGCAGAGTTAGGATTGGAGCCCTCCCTTTTCACTCTGGGCTCAGTGTCCTTCCCACGGCCTCTCACACTGCCCTTGGCCCACGTTGTTGCACTCTGCTGACAGAAGATTTATGTCATCTTCTCACTTTCTCTCTTAACAGTCCTGAAGGCGAACAAGATGAGACATTAAAGGAGCCACCAAAGGAATCGAAAGAGAAAGATATGTATGGCCACCAGAAATTACTTAAGGATTCTGTGCAAAGTCTTGGTTTTAGGGAAATGGTGTTTTCTTATTTGTAAGAGTTTCTGTGTTCTTCTATTTTTATGTATACATGTAACGTGAGCCTGTTTCTCCTTTCACCAAAAAGCTGCTGTGATGATGCGATCTAAATTGATAGCATCTTACAATCAAGGGAATACAGTGATAATAAGAATATAATCTTATACTTAAGGTAGATTAAATCTGTTTCCCACATTAATATACTTTGACCTTTGGGATTTATTTTTAGCTGCTGAGATATGTTTGAAGTTAGTATCTCTTTCTAAGATATTCTCTGATACTCTCTTTAAGATATCTTAAGTATCTTATAGATATCTTATGGATATTCTGAAGTATTCTCTGATTTTGGCCTCTTGCCAAATAAAGATTTTTGTGAAGAGCATCTTTAAAAAGTACCTCTTAGGAATATAGAGTTTGATTTTTCTAAGCATCTCCCAGTAACTCTGTGCTTTTAATACTTTAGATCATTGACAGACATTCAGGACCTGTCTAGTATCTCCTGTGAACACGACGGTTCTTTCAAGGAAGTCTCATGCAAAACACCCAAAATAAACCACGCACCTACTAGTGTCAGTACCCCGCTCAGCCCAGGTACTCTCTCACAGGGGGGTGTTCTGGGAGGGGAACTAACAGCCCCCGTCTCACTGGCTGTGGGAAGCCAGGCTGTGGGCGCAGACCCACAGATGGGTGTTTCCTCACAGTGCAGAGGGGTTTCTTTAGGGCCAGAGCGGAAGGGGATAATCCCATGGGAGGCCAGGTGGTGATGGTGATGGTGGTGGTGATTAGCTATTGTTGTTATTGTTCAGTCGCTCAGTCGTATCTGACTCTTTGCGACCCCATGGACTGCAGCACACCAGGCTTCCCTGTCCTTCACTGTCTCTCGGAGTTTGCTCAAACTCATGTCCATTGAATTGGTGATGCCATCCAACCAGCTATAAGGAGATTTTTTTTTATTCTAGCAATAGAGACATGTGAATGCCAAGTCTACTTTGTACTTGAAGCACTGTTGAATTTTGGGCAAATACATTGGGTTCTCTACAAGGGCTTCCCTGGTGGCTCAGCTGGTAAAGAATCTGGCTGCAATGCAGGAGACCCAGGTTCCATCCCTGTGTTGGGAAGATCCCCTGGAAAAGGAAATACCAACCCACTCTAGTATTCTTGCCTGGAAAATCCCATGGACAGAGGAGCCACATGGGGTCACAAAGAGTTGGACATAACTGAGTGATTAACACTTCCACTTTCACATTGGATTTTTTATAGAGTTAGTAACTTAAAACAGTATCTTGTACTTAAGAATACATAGTTTGAGTCCTGTAACCGCATACAGCCAGCATCAAATACCCTCTCTTTAGTGTCCTTATTTTCAGTTTATTTGTGGTTCAGATAATCTCCCTTTATTTTGATGGCCAAGTTTAGAGACTATCATTTTGTATACCTTATGGAGCTTTGTCTCAAATCAGTGATTATTTCAGTTATTGACAATTTGGGAAATTCCTATTATAGATACAGAGTTTTATGGGTTTTGTGTGTGTGTGTGTGTTATTGTTCTTTTTAAATAATGTAAAGTATTCAGACACTGACTGCCCTCTTTTCTACAACAGGGTCACTTTCTTCAGTTGCTAGTCAGTATAAGGACTGCCTTGAGAGTATCCCATTTCAGGATACTAAAACAGGATCTACCTCGTGCGGGACCAGTCAAGAATCTACTCAGACTTTGTCTGATAAATTTACAAGTGTCCGAGAAAAAGCAAAGAGCCTAGATTCCCTTCTTACTTCCTCTGAAGTTCTCCCTGCTAGACTGACTAATCTTGTAAGTATATAGACTGTGCGTTGCACCCTCATGGAGTGATTCCAAAGGTGTCAGTGATCAAAAGGTCAAGGTTTCTCCATATCTATTTTACAGAGAAAGGAAGAAATAAGCTGGATCCTCCCCAGACTTCCCTGGGGCTCCTTTCTGATCTGTACTGTAGAGTGGATCCTGGGCTTTTGTACCCTTTCCTCTCCCCACCCCACCAGAGATAATGTTTGGCAATTTCTCTAAAGAGCCGGCCTCTGCCATAGCTTATGATGCTACCTTCATCTGCACTGTTCTTTCAGTCTAACCATATTTTACATTCTGCTTCTTCCTTGAAGCCTCCTCTGGTTAGTTCTCAGAGAGTTCTGATTGATCTGTACCTTGTTCCTGAACCAGTAATCTGCAGTAAAAACACTTACTGGTGCCTTCTCCTTGCTTCCTCCCCTTTCCCGTGCTGTTTGCTTGTTTCCCTCTCGCTCTCCTTCATATTTCACATGTAGTCCTTTCAGGAAAACTACAAGTTCCTTACTCGGTACTGCTCATTAAAAATCCGTTGACTAACCATAGTGTCGCTTCCCTGGTGGCTCAAAGATAAAAAATCCACCTGCTGATGCAGGCGATGCGAGTTTGATCTCCGGGTCAGGAAAATCCCTTAGAGAAGGAAATGGCAACCCACTCCAGTATTCTTGCCTGGGCAATCCCATGGACAGAGAAGCCTGGAAGGCTACAGTCCATGGATTTGCAAAAGAGCTGGACACGACTTAGTGAATAAACAACAAACAGACCATTCTATGGGCAAACTGATTACTTGTTTGGCCCTCAGTGAAAAAACCACTCTCATCTTCTTTGGGCATTTGATTCACAAAAAGCCTCATTCTGAAGTAGGGAATTTAAAAATTGTATGCTTTTGTTCAATGTACTGTCAATAGGGCAGGTTCTAAGGGCCAGGCACTATGCCAGGCCTTCTAATAGGCATCCAAAAGTGAATAAAAAAAGTCCCTGCCCTGAAGGAGCTCAGAGCCTAGTGAGAGGGACTCAGTAAAAACTGAGTGCTGTGGAGGCAAAGAAGGGTGGGAAGCTTCCCAGAGAAGGTGACATTTGAATGAGTTTGACTCGATCAACAAAACAAGTGGCTTCGTCCATGAATGATACACAAGCTTAATTTTGGAAATGACTGAGCTTAACATGCCTTTTTAGCTTAATAATGTGTGTGTAAATTACCACGTTTATGTCTTATTTATAGAAAAGATTGCCTGCCTTTACTGGGGCTGGTTCCTCCAGCATTGCTAAGGCGCCTGACACATCACGCTGTGCCACTCAGAGAAGGAGCCTGCCGAAAGGTACCCTGTGTTCAGTATTAAAATATAAGCTCATAATTAGTAAGCCCATTTAAGAGAGCCTTCATCTCATCTTTGATGCTATAGTAGGTTTCAACAAAACTGCTATTTCCCCCGATTATACAAATTAAACATACTTGTTATCAAAAACTTGGAGATTAAAGAAGAGCTTAAGGGACTTTCTTGGAGATTAAAGAAGAGCTTAAGGGACTTCCCTGGTGGTCCAGTAGCTAAGATGCTCCCAAGGTAGGGGGCCCAGGTTCAGTCCCTGGTCAGGGAACTAGATGCCACGTGTCATAACTGAGTGTTTGCATGCAGCAACTAAATATCCCACATGCTGCAACTAAGATTTGGTGCAGCCAAATAAATAATTTTTTTTTCAAAGAACTTAAAAGAGAAAACTACCACCATTCTAGCATCATTTTTTAACTTGTACTATTTTGGTACCTATCTTTTTTATGTTTTTAGAACTATACCCCTCCATATATTTATTTATTTATACACACACACACACACACACACATATTTAGCATAGCTAACATGGTATATCAGCTCTGGCTGCTGCTTTTTCTTCAGTGATATATTTTAGAATTTCCACTTGACAGTAAAAATTATTCATAAGTATAGACTGCATACTAGTCCATTCTATATATGTTGCCTAACCATGCTTTCATATTGAAAATTCATGTTGTTTTCTAATTTTTGCTCTTCAGAAATCTTTATCTGAACCTCTGGTCTTTCTTTAGGATAGAGTCTTAGAAGACAATTTTCAGATCAAAGGGTCTGAGAGTTTTAACCGCTCTTAAGGCCTTTGCTCCACTAATCTTGTTGTCTTGTGTCTTTGGTATAAGTCTTAGAATTTCCCTCAAGGGAATAGAGTTATTTCAAGCTGTGCTGAGGGGTCTTGGTTACTGTTACAATTGATCCCTTAGGTGAAGGTCCAAAGTATGGTCTCCCATATCCCCTGGCTGGGTAATCTACACAGAAAGACCCCCACTTTGTGTTTTATTCATTTTGACAGGTCTGGAGCTTCTTTATTCCTCCAGCCGCCTTGGTCCAAATTGAACCCCTGGCCTTTTAGTAAGAATTTATACCTCACCTACCCCAAAGATCCTTGGAGAGGGCCACAGGTCAAGTGGTACTGAGGTGAGCAGGGAGGTAGGAGAGGGTTTAGAGGAAAAGCGAGCGTAAAGCCATTCACATATGAAGTCTCAATAGGACTGTTCATGTAAGAGGATTTCTCCTTGTCTTAGCTTGTTTCATCCTTGAGAAATTCTACGTCAAATCCGTATGGAAGCCTAGCAAGTCTAGTTCAGGTCCAGGAAGGTGTTCAGTCACTTTCCTTTTATCTTTCTTAAGAACTCGTAGAAGCCATCTCTCAACATCACATCGACGAGCTACCACCACCGTCCCAGGAGCTGCTTGACGAAATCGGTAAGGCACGCACAGTGCAGAATATCCTTCCTGGCCCTGCTTGCTGTGGTCACGGACCACGTATGGGGCTTTGTTTCAGGTGTGAGCACTAGTGCAGAAGGCCCTGGATGGACAGGATTCAGGAGGGGGCAGTTTTCCAATGATAGGCCTCAGACTACTACTAAAGCCTGGCCAGCGTATGTGGCCTGTGTCTGTGGTCATGTTGTTCCTTAAGGGTCTACGGTAGTGATTCTAAGAGGGAATAACAACATCCAAGTGGTTTATCATGATGAACTTCTTTTATTAAAGGAATTCTCACCTCCCTTTTGAACCAAACTAGCTATACTTCAGCGCTACTGAATTCTGGCATCTCGGGCCAAAACATCCTGTGCTTTCCATTCTGCCATTAGCAGGAGATTTTAAAGTATTGGCATTGTGGAAGAATCCCTTTCCTGAGGGCAGGGAAGTCAGTGGCACAAGATCTAATGACACCAGAATTTTTCATTTGAGGCAGAGACTGAGGGACACCCACTCAATTTTAGTTGCAGCTGACCCGTGGGCCCTGCCCAGCTGAGCTGCTGCTGGGATAAACGGAGCAGGTGTTAGAAGCGTTTGGGCCAGGTGGTTTGTTTCCCCAGGCAGAGAGGACTGACTGCTCTCTTCTTGACAGCCTAGCTGACCTCACTCTCAGAGGGTACATTTCATCAGGCCTCTGATGGTCCAGTTCTTAGTATAGGACCAGTAGGGGGTCTCCTGAGGGGCATCTCTCGGTTTTCAGGATCTCTGAAGTCTGGTGTCTCATCAGGAAGAGAGAGGTGAATGAGGCCTTACCTGGTCTGACTCAGTGGACAGATATGGTCTAGGCTGCCCAACCCCTAACCCCTGGCTGCTGGCCTTGTGAACTTGGGTGAAGGCGGTCAGACCTGCCAGAACCTTCCCTGGCGTCTTTCTCTTTCTGCAGTCACAGGCCCTTGTTGCCCCGCCACAGCCCTCCCCAGTGCCACAGGGCTGTGGGCTCAGGCTCTCGGCTCTCACCCCACTCCAGCTTTCGTCCTCTGGAACCCACTATGGCACCCTTGCAAATTCCTCCTCTCCAGTTGCTGTCCTTCATATAATAATGGAACTGCTGCTGGTGAGAGGAGCGGCCACCCCCACGTGTCCTGCTCTCGGTGCCGTCTGGTTTCTGGCCATGGGTGAGGACGGCAGTTGCAGGCTCCTGTGCAGTGTGACCTCAGTGATGCCCTTCCTCTGGGTCCTGCTCTCTCCCTGCTGTCCGCATGTGGACTGCCCCCGCATCTCGGCAGCTGTCACAGGCTTCCTCCTGGGCCCCAGCCTCTTGGCACTGCTGTATCCCAGTGTGCTCTGCAGAAACTCCCCCTCATTTCACCTATGGTAATTTTCTGGGCCAGGTTTTTAGACGATGTCTTATACTTTGAGATGGGTCGGTAATTTTCCAGAAAGATAAAGGGCAGAGGGCACCTGAGTAGTTTCTCCTAATAATGGGTGTGCCTACCTGATTATTGCTTATCATCATTGTCATCATTTCCTCTCAGGAGAGCTGTGGGGAGTGACCTGCTCCTTTGAAGGGCACTTATGCAAAGCTCCAGGCTTCTGTCCAGGGCCTCAAGCAGGGGGTCATTTAGAATCCTCTAAGATCAGCAAGGACTACTTTAACAAGGATAACAATAACAAGGATTTTTAAGTTTCAGATTATATTACATGAGCTTTATGGGGCCCCTTAGTGCCCAGAAGCTGCCAGATAGGGCTTGCTTCCTGACTTGCTAGAAGAGAGAAACTTGTGCCCACACACAGCAGGGCCAGTGAGCCTGGGGGCCCATCTGTGCTGCCTCCCAGCTGTCTCTCTGCTGGGCTCTGGGGAACACTTTGAGGAAAGGGAGGACCTAACACTTGTGAAGCAGTATACTGAGTTTAGGAGATGCTTGTCTTGGTCTAGTGGTCAATTCTTTAGGAATTGTAAATTATATTCTTTGCGAGAGTATATAAAATAGAGATTAAGAGCATAAACCTTAGAATTAGACTGCCTGTACTCAAATCCTAATTCCATCACATTACTATCTAATTCCTTTACCTTTCTTTTAATTTATTTTTTAATTGAAGGATAGTTGCTTTACAGAATTTTGTTGTTTTCTGTCAAACCTCAACGTGAATCAGCCATAGGTATAATATATCCCCTCTCTTTTGGGATTTCTTTTCCTTTCTTTACCTTAATTTGCTCATCTGTCAAACAGGAATAACAATAATATGATCAATCTCATAGGGTTGTTGTGAAGGTTAATTCAATATATTAATCTTGAATTAAGGAGATTAGCAGTTCTAGTGGTAAAGAACCCGCCTGTCAATGTAGGTAGACGTAAGAGACACGAGTTCAGTTCCTGTGTTGGAAAGCTCCCTTGGAGTAGGAAATGGCAGCCCACTCTAGTATTCTTGTCTGGAAAATTCCATGGACCAAGGAGCCTGGCAGGCTATATAGTCCATGGGGTCACACAGAGTTGGACACGATTAAGCATGCATGCAGGAAGGAATCTTGAATTAATGTATACAGATTGGAAATAGTACCTGCTCTGCAAGTGCTACCTATCATGATCATCATTTTTACGTTTGTGTTTAGTGTTACATGGGATTGAATACAGTGGTTCTCAAGTGCCATTAGGCATCAGACTCATCTGGAGGGCTAGGTAAAACATCCACACCCCCAGAGTTTCTGATTCAGTAGTCTGAGGTGAGGCCTGAGAATCTGCATATATAACAAGTTCTCAGTTGATACTGAGGCTGTGGGTCTGAGAGCTACTCTTTGAGAACCACTACCCCAGAGGATGACGTGACATGCAGATCTGTTTTATGTTGTGACAGAGCACCTGAAGGGGCAGCAGGTCTCATCCACAGCCTTGGATGAGAACACAGCAAGTCGTCCGGGCAGCACTGCAAATGGTAAGCCAGATCCTCAGATCTTTTTCGGGCTGCTCAGGTGGCTCAGTGGTAAAGAATCCACCTGCCAATGCAGGGGACACAGAAGTTGTTGGTTTGATCCCTGAGTCAAGAAGATACGCTGGAGGAGGAAATGGCAACCTACTCTAACATTCTTGCCTGGAGAGTCCCATGGACAGAGGAGCCTGGCAGGCTGCAGTCCACGGTGTCGCAAAGAATTGGATATGATCTTTTCACCAGGTTTTGCTGTAACTGTCCTTGGCAGCATAGTGGTACACCTGGGGGTGTGGACTTTGAAGTCAGGCACACTCCACTTCAGTTCTGACTCCATGGCTTATTTTGGTCTGACAAACTGTTTTATATCCCTGAGCCTCAGTTATCCTCATTTGTCAAAGGAGAGTGATAACTCCACCTAATGGTGTTCATGCACAGTGCCTGGTACGTTGTAAGATAGTTAGCAAGCGTTAGTCTCCTTCCTCTCATAGAACTTCTGGCAGGATGAAATGGGAAAGCATATGTAAAATGCCTGGCATACACTAAAGGGCTCTACCCTTCCCCACCCAAATTCTTTCCCTGGCTTCAATATGGAAACATCTAACAAGTGGGAAGAGGGTGGTCCCCCGAAATAAATCTGTACAACTTGTTTTCTGGGTCTCTTGCGGCCTCTTTTATGTGCCATTTCTTTCCTCTGTCTCTCTTGAGCCTTGGCACAGGAACGCTTTCCTGTAGTTTCACCTGGCAGAGAGCTCCCCAGACCTCCAAAGCAGCTGCTGTGGATACGGGCACCCTGCAGATTGCCACCTGGCCCCCTGCTCTTCTGGGCAGAAGGGAACTCGTGCTTTGTAGACTTCAGGGTCCACTGATTAGCCTTCATTTTTTTGCACTCCATTTTAAGGCAGGTTTTCTCAAAAAAACTTTTTTTGGTCTAATAAAGTCTTTCAACTGTTTCTAGATCAAAGGCATTTAGAAGAACAAGAAACTCACAGTAATAAAGAAGACAGCAGTATGCTTTGGACCAAAGAAACCCAGGATCTAGAAGAGGACACAGAGAGGTAACAGAAAAAGCTAGATTTTTTTTAAGGGTTTAGAAAACTGTAGTGTTAATTTATGTTAGTTTTTCTTCTGATATTGACAAATTAGGAAAAAAGGGTATTTTTTTCATGTTATCCTTATAGCCCCTATTCCTAAAAGTTTTTTTTTTTTTTACCAAGTTTTTAATTGTGGTAAAATACATACAACATAAACATTTTAAGTGTACAATTCAGTAGTGCTAAGTATGTTCACAGTGTTGTGCAGCTGATCTTTTTCATCCTGCAAAACTGAAACTCTGTACCCATTAAACAACAACTCCCCATTTCCTCCTCCCCTCATTCCCTAGCAACCACAGTTCTACTCTCTTTATCTGAATTGGACCACTCTTGATACCTCCTGGAGGTGAAATCATGCCGTCGTTGTCTTGTCACTGGCTTATCTCAGTTAGCACAATGTCCTCAAGGTTCATCCATGTAGCATGTCAGAATTTCCTTTCTTCTTAAGACTGAATTCCATTGAGAGGGTGTGTACGTGTATCACATTTTGTTTATCCACTCATCTGCTGGTGGATACTAGGTTGCTTCCACCTTTTCACTGTCCTGAGTAATGCTGCTGCGAATGTGAGTATACAAATACCTTTTCAAGACGCCCTGCTTTCGTTTCTTTTGGATATATATATATGCAGGAGTGGTATTGCTGGATCATATGATAAATCTATTTTTATTTTTTCGAGGAAATGCCATCCCGTTTTCTGCAGCAGCTGCACCATTTTACATTCCCACAAACAGTGCAAAAGGGTTCCAGTTTCTCTTCATCCTTACCAATACTTATTATCTTTTTTATAATTTATTGTTAATTGGAGGATAATTGCTTTATTATTATTATTATTATTCTTTTTTTGTTAGTAGCCATCCTAATGGGTGTGAGGTGGTATCTTATTGTGGTTTTGATTTGCATTTCTCTAATGATTAGTGATGTTGAGCATCTTTTTGAATGTGGATGGCCATTTATGTATCTTCTTTGGAGAAATTGCCCCGTTTTAAAATAGGATTATTTGTTTTTTTTTCCCTCGTCAAGTTGTTTTTTGTTTTGGTTTTTACTTCATTTTGTGAGGCAAACATAGGTTTCAATTTCTTTCAAAACATTTAGTTAAAGAGAATTTTTAGGTCTTCGTAGCCAAATAAGAAAAGATGGGGGCAGTGATCCAGACAGTTCAGTCTAAAAACACAAGTTTCCCTCAAGGGACCCAATTCTGTTCTTGACTTGGAGCTCTCCTTGGACCTGCATTGCAAGGTAAACCACCTCAGCTCAACTTCTCTAGCTTTGTCCAAGCTGTCAAACTTTGTCCCAAACTCAGGGCCAGGACTGGGGGGAGGTGAAGGCGACACCCTCCGTGGGGACAAAATTGAAGGAGGCACCAAGAAACTCAGAAGTCAAGAATGTACTATTTTAATGCCGTATTTGTAAAAATCAATACTAATGCAAAAAAAAAAAAAACACCATATTTTGATGAACAGAATATTTACATTTTAAAGGAAGAGAGGCTATGAATCTGCACTTAACACCACTTGCCTCAGTCTCCTCCTGGCCCAGCAGATACCTGGGGAAGCCATGCAGAATACTTGCAGCTGCAAACATTAGAAAAATACACTTAAAAATACCACTCCTGTTTAGATGATTTTGTCTCACCAGCAGTTGGCAGGGCTTGGCTGATGTAGAATCAGTGATGCCTCTGGAGACTTAGGCTCTTCTGATCTTTCTGCTCTGCCAGACATAGCATGTTGGCTTTTGTTTTCAGACTTGTCAGCTTTTGGACAAGGTGGCTTCTGTGCCCATTCCAGGCAGAAGTAAGAGGGTAGGGCAAGAGTCTAGCCCACTCTGTGCTTGTTTATCCAGAAAGCAAAAAAAATTTTCCTAGAAGCCCTTTTCAGCAGATGTTATCTTCTTGGCCAGATAGGACACATGGCCACACTTGGTTGCCAGGGAGACTGGAAATTGAGTTTTTAGCTTTCAGCTGCTATAGAAGAGGAAGGTAAGGGAGGAGAGGGTTATGAACAACTTTTGGGTAGTGAATCCCGTTTCTGTCACACTCTTCAGGGGCTAAACTATTCTTTACAAAGAAGGAAAAGAGAGAGACCTGGATGGGAAGGTCTTATGAGGAGACTAGAGCCCTGGGACCTGAGAGGAAGGAGGGAGAGGGTTTATTTGAGTGGGGAGACAGAGAAGACAAAGAGGCAAAGGAGGAGGCAAGCTTTTGTCTGTGATGTCTGCTGTAACTCCATTCATTCCTTCTCTCCAGTGCATCTTCAGTAAAAATCTATGCCTTTATTTAAGGCAAGAGGAGAGTATCCCAAGAAGGCTGAGTTACATTCAGTTATACAAATACAAACTGCTTTGCACATGATCAAAAGTTAGCTACTGTTATCACTGCCTCCTCCTTTTCCCGAAGGGCTGGCTGTGCTGGCCACAGGTAGATGGCCACAGCTGCTCAGTCATCTCAGTCCTGCACCAAGCCAGAGTGGAAGATATTTTTTTCAGACAGTTGGGACTTTTCAGGCCTCTGAAAACACATTATCCTCATCCTGTAGCCTCAGAGGCAGTTCTTAATCTGGAAAACTTGCGGGAATGAGTGTGCAGTTCTAGCCCCAGGTGGAAGTTGACGTAATGACCTAGAATTGAGACAGAGTCTAGATTGCACTTTGGGAGGCAGTGATATTGTGGGTGCTGAGGCTTTTAAAAAAAAAATAATTTATTTTTGGCTGCACTGGGTGTTCGTTGCTGTGCGCACGGGCTCTCTCTAGTTGCGGGAGCAGGGGCTACTCTTTGTGGTGCTCAGGCTTCTTACTGCCGTGGCTTCTCTTGTTGTGGAGCACAGGTTCAGGTGTGTGGGCTTCAGTAGTTGAGGTGCGTGGGTTTAGTTGCTCTGTGGCATATGGGATCTTCTCGGACCAGGGATCGAACCTGTGTCCCCTGCATTGGCAGGTGGATTCTTTTCTGTGTCTGTACTTATGCTTGTGAGTGCCTGCTGAGTTGCTTCAGTCGTGTCCGACTCTGTGACCCTATGGACTGTAGCCCCCCAGAGGCTCCTCTGTCCGTGGGATTTTCCAGGCAAGAACATTGGACTGGGCTGCCATGCCTTCCTCCATGAGATCCTCCCGACCCAGGGATCAAACCCGTGTCTCTTACGTCTTTGGCATTGGCAGACAGGTTCTTTACCACTAGTTCCAGCTGGGAAGCCTGTGTGTGCTTATAAACAACAGAAATTTATTTCTCACTGTTCTGGAGGCTGGAGGTCTAAGATCAGGTTTGAGGCAGGTAGGTGGCATAACCACTGTACCGGTAACAGGGAAGTCCCGGGGCTGAGGCTTTTTGTCAAGAGCCTGAAGGAGGGTCCTGGTGCGCATTTACATGGGCTCTCAGTGACCTCCACAGCTCAGTGCGGTCTCACCGAGCTCTCGTTTTCTCATGTGTGCAGTGTGAAGGTCCTTTCCTGCTCTATAGGGCATGTCTCCTTGTCAGGGGAGAGGGGGAGTGGTCGCTGTCTCATTCTCTTCCTTTGCCTTGGACAGAGCTCACTCTACACTCGACGAGGACCTGGAGAGATGGCTGCAGCCCCCTGAGGACAGCACACAGCTACCAGATCTGCCCAAGGGCCCGGCAAGGTTCTTGTTCTCCACCAGGGCATCCTTTCCTTCTTTCTCAGGAAGGGGGATGAGATTTTAGTTTTGCGCTTTTTTTTTTTTAACAGATTTTATTATTTCTTTAGAAAGTACAGCAACTTCTTGGAGAATGAATGTTTGGCCAGGGTATTATGTCACTGTAGATAAGCCGGCCCCACCTCCTGCCTGCGCCTCTCCCTCCAGCCACCTACCGTGCTCCCAATGCTGACTAGCAGATTGATATCAGAACAGAGAGAGGCCTCTAAAATTGCTGTATCTTGGCCCTGTCACCTTCAACATTTTCATCGGTCATTTGAATTAAATCAGAAAATGCGTGCTTATCAAATTTTTAGATAACACGGTCTAAGGATGAATGGTAATGTGATGGGTGATAGACTGTGTATTCAAAATGATCTTGACAGGTGGGAATGTTAAATTTCTCTGCAAGATGAAGGTGAGCGTTTGGATCCAAAAGTATTGAATGTGAGAGGGCTGACCTAATAGAGAATTTTTTGACCAGAAGCTCGTACTCAACTGTAATTTCATTGAAAATGGGAAATACGTCTTATTTTTATATGCCAAGCATTTAACATGCATTTTGAGACATGGTAAGAATTCAAGACATTCTCCTTGAAGAAGGCATGGACAGGGACTCCCTGAGACCTCAGTTTGATATGATTGCTAAAAAGGTCTATGCTGCACTAACACTGAACAGGCAGAAAATGTACTGTCCAGATCAAGGTGACGTCTCAGACTGGCTAGAGGCTCCTAGAGCTCCTCGAACTCTGGTCACTGTGGGGCTCCTGGTGGGGTGTCATATTTTAAAAGGGACAGTCACAAACAGAAGATGGTGGCCACAGAACAGCTAGATGTCTGGAAACCTTGTCATATGAGAACAGCTAAAGTTGCTGGGGAGGCTCAGTCTGAGAAAAGCATATGGGATAGAGAATTAGATAGCTGTTCCCAAATACCCAAAATACTGTAAAGCGAACAGAGCCAGCTCACTCTCCTCTGCCCCAAAGGACAGAGCTACTGACTAGAAACTGCAGAGCAAAAGACGTTTATTCAATCAAGTACAAGTTTTCTAGTAGCCACAGCAATCAGAAAGAGAAAACAGCTGCCTTTACTTTAACAGCAGCCCCTCCCACCCAGGCATAAGGGGGATGACTCTGGTCCAGGGCATCTGGACGGAGGTAAGAGATAACCTCCTCCAACTTTAGAGCCTGTGATTCTACTGGTGATGAGAGGTTAGGAAGAAAAAAATCCTTTTCTTCCTAGCTGGCTTTACTTTCTCTCTCACTTTGCATATTTTGTTTTGAATATCCACCAAGTGAAAGCAAGAAAAGTCCCTATACTATATCAGTTTGATTCTGCCATCATCTGTTCTGAGCTCTTGAGGTGCAGAGCCATAGGAGATCTCTGCCCTTAGGGAACTTAGAGCTGAGTTGGGGAGATGGTTTCTGCTTACTAGTCTGACAAATGTGGTCTTCAATTGTTAGATCTTGCAATTAGATATTTCACTTGAGAGTTTCAGGAAATGAAGATAAGGTAACAAAATATATGTGGTTGTAAAAAGGACATCAGTTACAACATAAATGAAATGTTTGTTTCCTTTGAGACGATATAGCCTAGTGGTTGAGAGCAGAGTCCTGAGTCAGACTTTCTGGGTTGACCTCAGCTCTAGGACGTACTGGGCATGTAATTCAACCTCTTTGTACCTCAGTTTTCTCACCGCTGTACTACTTTACACAGTTGTGATGAGAATTAAATGAGTTAATATACATTACAGCACTTGGACACAGAGGGAACCCACACAATTAGTGCTAGCTATTGCTGTATTTCCTTGGGAGCACAGTCTTCTCCCTCTGGCCTTTGTGCACATGATTTAATGACCAAAATCATTGTCATTGAAGGGAGGCAAGCAGCAAAGATCAAGAAGTTGGTGAAAAGAAGCGGAAGGGGGAAGAAAGCACGAAGCCAGAGAAAAGGAAACCGGAGAGCTTTTTAGGGACTTCTGAAGAAGGTGTGAAGGTCATTATAATGTAACCCGGAGTCCTTGGGCTTCAGTGAGCATCAGAGTTATTTACAAATATTTCCCAGATGCTGTATACAGTCCTCCTACACTTTCCCCCTATAGTTCAGCCCAGGTTTTCTATTAATTGCCAATTATGTCTTCATCACAAAACAGTAATGACATCCAATTTTATTTCTAAATCAAGTCTTCAGCTAGTCTCATCATCCACATATACTGTTTGGAAAGATGTTTTGCTCCTAATGTATCTTCAAAAAAGTTCTAGATTTATCTCACGGAGAGGCTAAATAAGAATCCAATAAGAAATCATAAATTGTGGAATTTAACTGGTGCCTACAAGTAATGTGAGAAATATAAATTAACCTTAATTTCAAAACTTTTGATAGAGCTCTAAGGGACCATCTGCAAATGGTGCCTTCCTACATTTAATATCCTCCTACTCAGGAAGTTACGGTCATTAATTCTTTGAGATCACCTGGTACCTCTTTCATCCCTTCCCCAGTCCATTCTCATTCTCCCTCTGACCTGTATGAACTGAATCTGCTGGGCTTGCTGGTCAGCCGGCTCCCTGTTGGCCAGTGAGAGGCCCTCGCAGATCAGAGGGCTGACGAGTAGCTGGATGTTACTTGCCCGCCTGACTACGGCCTCTGCGCCTCGTGTCCGTGTGGAAATGGTGTCCCTCCACAGCTTCTGTCCCGTCCTTCCACTTCTGGCTTGCACGGGGTCCCAGTAACTGTCCTGCCCTGCCGCTGCTCTCCCCAGCCCCTTCAGACTTAGGGGTGACAAGGCTTCCCACTGCTGCTGGTCACTGGATGCTTTGCCATCCCTTGTTTGCACCCTTAACTCCAACACCTCTGTAAGCAGGCACTTCATGAAAGGGCCTGGGGATACATTCTGTTTCCTCCAGGACCCTGACTGTGTGAGCATTTAGCTAGTACTGAATTCACTGAGAACATGATGGAGGGACCCTGTGAAATTAGCATTATTGGTATGTGTTGATATAACAGGGAGCTGTAGGATATTAGGAGTGGAAGCCCAGTAATTGTTTTTAGACATATTTCATCTCTGTAGAAGCAAACAGTTGTTGGAGGTAAAACAGTCCACCCTAAACTGGAGAGAGTACTAGTGGGACTTCTGAACGCTGGCATCCTTTGATCCAAAGAATAATCAAGTTGTTTTTTCTTCCTCCTATATTTCATCAAGAGGAACTAAAACCCTGTTTTTGGAAGCGACTGGGTTGGTCTGAACCATCCAGGTAATGAGATACCAGATGTTTGTAAGTCAGAGCCCACTGTTTACAGACAACACGAACAGACTTTAAACATTTACCAGTATCTAAATAAACATTAATGACAAAGGCTTGAATTCAGAGTTGCTCAGTTTTGAAATGCTAATGTTTAAAATTAATTAAAACAGAAGGGGAAACATGCCAACTTGGATTACGGAATTGGCAGTCAGCACAAGAAGGTTCTGGGTGGAGGGAGCACAGAAGACGCTGCTGTCCCTTGCTTTGCGGGCATTTCGCATTTCCAGGACACACTAGTTTATCATAAGCTCTTTTGATGATAAAGATCAAAGTTTCTTTCCCTTGAATTCAGTTGAATAGAAAGAGGCTGTTGTTTGTGTCTTTAAAAAGCATACACACCAGCTTGAAACTCCCTTTTTTCATTCAGGATAATCGTGTTGGATCAGAGTGACTTGTCAGACTGACCGGAAGTGGACTCTAGGTGGACTCCTGGCCTGAGTCTGAGTGCCCTGCTCGTGAGCTCCCTTCTTCCCTCGTCTGCTGCGGTCACTATTAGGGCAGTGGGTCTGCAGCTCACACTTTGTTCAGCTTCCACTATAGACAGAATGGCTTGTTTGTTTGCAGCACATTTAACCATTTGTTTTCAGCCAGATTTCTGAAAAGTAAAAGGTGTTTTGATTGTAAAACTTTCTCATTGTGCCCCGAATGGCATTTGGTTTTTTTGATACAGATTTCCAAAAACTTTAAATTCATGTTATATCTAATAAAACGTTTCCTTTTAATACCAGTTAAATTTCACTTGTAAGATATATTTCTTCTTTAAAAATTGTTTATTTATTTATTTATTTTTGGCTCTGCTAGGTCTTCGTTGCTGCGGGCTTCCCCTACCTGTGGTGAGCGGAGACTACTCTCCGAGTGCTCAGATTTCTCACTGTGATGGCTTCTCTTGTAGAGTGTGGGCTCTAGTCGCGCAGGCTCAGTAGTCATGGCGCACGGGCTTAGTTGCTCTGCAGCAAGTGGGATCTTCTCAGACCAGGGTTCAAACCTATGCCTCCTGCACTGGCAGACAGGTTCTTTACCACTGAGCCACCAGCAAAGCCCTGTAAGATATATTTCTATATTTTAGTTATTGAGAAAGGAACTGCCAGCCAAAGAAGTTTTAATTTCTGTTATAAAATTTGACAAATAATTAACTATTGCTACCATCTATCATGGGCTTCCCAGGTGGCTCAGTGGTAAAGAATCTGCCTCCACTGCAGGAGATTCAGGTTTAATCCCTGGGTTGAGAATATCCCCTGAAGGAGGAAATGGCAACCCACTCCAGTATTCTTGTCTGGAAAACCCTATGGACAGAAGAGCCTGGCAGGCTACAGTCCATGGGGTCACAAAAGAGTTGGATACAACTTGGCAACTAAACAGCAACCACAACCCAACATACAAATGCGCACCACTTATCCATGCTTTTTTTTTTTTTTTTAAGTTTTATTTATTTATTTGCATCAGGTCTTAGTTGCGTCCCATGGGATCTTTGTTTCGTCATGTGGCATCTTTTGTTGTGGACACGGGGTCTTTTGTTGCAGAGCACGGGCTCCAGAGCGTGAGGGCTCAGCAGCTGTGGGCACAGGCTTAGTAACGCCTCAGCATGTGGGGTCCTAGTTCCCTGACCAGGGATCAAACCTGCGTCCCCTGCGTTGCAAGGTGGATTCTTAACCATTGGACCATCAGGGACCCCATCCGTGTTTTATTATAGAAATGTGGCCCTCCTCTTTGCCAGAATTGCCATATTCCCACTCCAGCTATAATTGACTTACATGATAAAAGTATAGGCAGGAATAAAAGCCCAAGATATTTTGAACTCTTTAAGTGAACAAACATCATCTCTGTATTTCAGTTTGTATACCTCACATCCTTAGTGTCTCAGAAGAATGAAACTATGGTAAGAAAGATCACAGTATTTTCTCTAATTTAGCCTCTTGTACAGTGCTAGCCAGCTAACATTTTATTTGTAAGTAGTAGATCTTTTGTTTGTGAAAACTGGATAGTTCCTGTTGTGGATGGTCATATTCAATACAGTTCTTAGCTCCCTCAAATTTTACCCTACACAAATAAAACAGGAAGGTACAAGTTAATATGAACATTTAAAAGCAAGGAAACACTCTCTTCTCCGCCATCCTATGTGCGGTTGAGTTCTCTCCTCACCATGTCTTCTCACAAGACTTTCAGGATCAAGCGATTCCTGGCCAAGAAACAAAAGCAGAATCGTCCCATTCCTCAATGGATTCGAATGAAAACTGGCAATAAAATCAGGTACAACTCCAAGAGAAGACATTGGAGAAGAACCAAGCTGGGTCTATAAGAAGTGGTCTTAACATGTGTGGCACACATGTTAAGACCACTTTTTTAAGCAGCAAAATCACAATGAGAACATCACTACTGTAATGCTTGGCTCCTGATGTTATTTCCTCACTATCAGTCTGAGACCCAGTAATAAATATGAAACGTTGGAATTGTTATTGTATTATATGGTTTGTGATGACGTACTGAATAAATACTGTCAGTTAGGACATGGGCCTGTCCAATGATAGAAATGTTCTCTAGCTACCAAGTACTTAGAAGTACAGCTAGTAAAATAGGAACTGGCTTTTAAAAGTTTTGTTGTCTTATTGTTCCCTATAACTAGCAGCTCTTACATCTACTGTTATAGGAAGTACACATATGTGTCATCCTTGTACCTGAAGGCAGCACCTTTTTAAAATAAACCGTGGTGGGGAGGGGTGCTTGCCACTAGACATGCAGGATCTTAGTTCCCCAACCAGGGATTGAACCCACTTGGCTGCCAGGAAAGTCCCATAAAAAGCATGTTTATATGCTATTCTATGATGTGAACCAGGGTTTGACAAACTGATCTCCTGCCTGTTTTTGTATGGTCTGTGAACTAAAGTTATGCATTTTTAAATGGTTGAAAAAATCAAATGTTTTTGACATTTAATAAATTCAAGTTTACCTACAAACAAACAAAAAAAAAGGCAAGCAAACAGTCGCTTGCCATTGTAATCAGAGGAAAACCAAGACAAATTACAAATAATACTAGGTATAAGAAACTTTGAGGAATATAGAGATTTGGTCATATGCAGTACTTCCTCTCATAAAATTTTATATATTGAGACAAAACCAACATATATAAAAATGTGAGAACTCATAGCAGACGTATCATGACTTTTAAAGGATGAGCATTATCTATTAGTGCTCATAAAGGCTACAAGTCCTACACAAACTTGCCCTGATGTGGTTTGTAATCTTCTTGTCTACAGAGTAGACTTTCTGTCTGGCCAGTGACTGCATAATACCGGCCATTAACAGTAATAATGTTGGTAAATGTTATTAGTTATGAAGCACCTATTATATGCCAGGTACTTTATATACTTGATACTTTTCCTACACATGGCACTCGCACTGTATTTCTTTAGTACGCTGCTTTTCCTACTCTCACCAGCTGTTATTGCAAACTGATTCGTCACTTCCTGTCACCAGTTAACAGATGACTTAACCCCAACTTTACAGAGAAATCAGAAGCCGTCAGATGGGAACAAACTCAGCTTCGCACCACCAAAAGCACTAACAAGATCACATCTGTTTCTGTGACTAGGAGAGTTGTGAAGCAGTCTGCCCTAAACTCGAGGTGGACCTGTTCTACACGTATGCTTTCTACTTCCCTCCATGCTACCCTGTAGGAGGCATCTCTCTTCTTACCCAAGGACAGTCTCATCTTTCGTCTGCTCAGAGTTATCCTTCTCAGGTTATCATCTCCCTTCTTAATAGCTTCAGCGCCTTCTTTATTAGCTTCTTTTCATCACTTGACACCCTTGGATTTTTCCCATCCTTAAAAAGTATTCCCTGGACTTCCTTGGGGGTCCAGTGGTTAGAAGGCCATGGTTCCACTGCAAGTGGTGCTGGTTCGATCCCTGAGTGGGGAACTAAGATCCCTCATGCTGCGTGGTGTGGCCAATAAAAAAAAAAGGGAAACCCAGTATTCCCTGGGTCCCTTATCCCTTTCCAGTCACTGTTCTTTTTCCTCCCACAGCAGTTAGTGTTCTCATTTTTTAATTTTTTTTTCTTAGGCTGCACTGGCCCTTTGTTGCTGTGCTCAGGCTTTTCCCTGGTTGCAGTGGGTGGGGGCCACTCTCTAGCTGTGGTACACGGACCTCTCATTGCTGTGCCTTCTCCTGTTGCAGAGAACAGGCTCTAGGCACGTGGGCTTCAGTAGCTGCAGCTTGCGGGCTCTAGAGCACAGGCTCAATAGATGTGGTGCACAGGCTTAGTTGCTACTCAGCCTGTGGCATCTTCCTGGGATCAGGGATCCAACCCTTGTCTCCTGCATTGACAGGTGGATTCTTCACCACCAAACCACCGGGGAAGCCCTGTGCCATATTATGTATCCCACATATAAGTGATATCATACAGTATTTGTCTTTCTCTGTCTGACTTACTTTACCTAGTGTGATCATTTCTACGTTCATCCATGTTGCTGCAAATGGCATTCTTTTTTTTTTTAATGGCTGAGTAGTAATCCATTGTGTACCCATGTACCACATCTTGTTTATCCATTCATCTGTTGATAGATAAAATTGTTTCCATGTCTTGGCTATTCTGAATAGTGCTGCTGTGAACGTAGGGGTGCATGTGTCTTTTGAATCATAGTTTTGCCCTCATATATACCCAGGAGTGAGAATGCTGGATCATATGACTACTCTCTTCTCAGTATTTTAAGGATCCTCCATACTGTTCTCCATAGTGGCTTCACCAGTTTACATCCCCTCCAACAGTGAAGGAAGGTCCCCTTTTCTCCACACCAGCAAATGTCTCCGGCATTTGTTATTTGTCAGCTTTTTAATGATGGTCATTCTGATCAACGTGAGATGGTACCTCATTGTACTTTTGATTTGCATTTCTCTAATAATTAGCAATGTTGAGCATCTTTTCATGTGCCTTTTGGCCCTCTCTATATGTCTTCTCTGGAGAAATGTCTATTTAGTTCTTCTGCCCATTTTCCAACTAGGTTGTTTGTTTTTTGTTATTGAGTTGTATGAGCTGTATATTTTGGAGATTAAGGAAATTAAGCCCTTGTCAGTCACATCATTTGCAAATATTTTTTTCTGATCTGTAGGTTGGCTTTTCATTGTTTTATGTTTTCCTTTGCTGTACAAAAGCCATTAAGTTTGATTGGGTACCATTTGTTTATTTTTGCTTTTATTTCTGTTGCCTTGGGAGACTGACCTAAGGAAGTATTGGAACAGTTTATGTCAGAGCATGTTTTGCCTATGTTCTCATCAAGGAGTTTTATGGTGTCTTGTATTTAAGTCTTTAAGTTATTTTGAGTTTATTTTTGTGTGTGGTGTGAGGATGTGTTCTAACTTCACTGATTTACATGAGGCTGTCCAGTTTTCCCAACACCGCTTGCTGAAGGTACCACTTGTTCTCCTTTGTTTCTTGTTCCCGCCTTTGTCGAAGACTGACCATGGGTGTGTGGGCTTGTTTCTGGGTGCTGTATTCTGTTCCATTGATCCATATGTCTGTTTTTGTGCCAGTACCACACTGTTCTGATTACTGTAGCTTTGTAGTATCATCTTAAGTCTGGGAGGGTTATGCCTCCTACTTTGTTCTTTTCCCTCAGGATTGTTTTGGCAATGCTGGGTCTTTTATAGTTCCATGTAAATTTTAGGATTATTTGCTCTAATTCTATGAAATATGCCATGGGTAATTTGATAGGAATCACATTAAATCTGTAGATTGCTTTGGGTGGTATGGCCATTTTAACAATTCTTTCAGTTCAAGATCATGGGTTACCTTTCCATTTCTCTGAATCATCTTTAGTTTCCTTAATTAATGTTTTCTAGTTCTCAGCATATAGGTCTTTCATCTCTTTGGTCAGGGTTATCATTAAGTTGTGTGTTTTTTTTTTTTTTTATGATTTTAAAAGGAATTGTTTTTTTTACCTTCCCTTTTACTTCTTCCTTTTCTTACTTCAAGCTTTCTTCCTAAGAGATTTTGCTCACATCCATTGGCTTAGCTTCTGTATGCTGACAACTCCCAGATATGTATTGGAAGTCTGTGACCAGACCTGTCCTCCCAGCTCATATATCTACTCAAGTATTCAGTGTCTCCACTTGGGTTTCTTTCAGATGTCTTGCTGATAATACCCAAAACCAAACCCATAGTCTGAATCACAAACCTCCTTCATCTCCAGAATTTCCCTTCCAGCTAATGATATTTCTTTTCACTCAGGCACTCAAACCAGAAACCCAGGAGTCATTCTTGACTCCTCCCATTCCTTTACTCCTTACATTGAAATATCAGTCATTAAGACTTATTTGTCTCAGTGCAGGAGAGGATGTGGAGAAAAGAGAGTCCTCTTACACTGTTGGTGGGAAGGTAAGTTGATACTGCCACTATGGAAAACAGTATGTAGGTTCCTTAGAAAACGAAAAATTGAATTACCATACGATCCATAAGTCTCATTCCTGGGAATATACCTGGACAAAACTATAATTCAAAAAGATATATGCACCCCTGTGTTCATAGCAGCACTATTCACAATAGCCAAAACATGGAAATAACCTAAATATCCATCAACATATATATGGTAGAATAATACTCAGCATAAAAAAGAAAGAAAATGTCATTTGCAGCAACATGGATGCAACTAGGGATTATCATACTAAGTGAAGTAAGTCACAAAGAGAAAGACAATACTATCTGATATTACTTATATGCGGAATATAAAATATGCACAAATGAACCTATCTACAAAAGAGAAAAAGACTCATAGGGAACAGACCTGTGGTGGCCAAGGGGTAAGCGGGTTGGGGAGAGAAAAATTAGGAGTTTGGGATTAGCGGATACAAACTGCTATGTATAAAAATAGATGAACAACAGGGTCAGCCCAGGGAACTATATTCAATATCCTGTGATAAACCATAATGGGAGAGAATACTAAAAGTGTGTGTGCGTATATATATAAAACTGAGTCATTTTGCTGTACATCAGAGATTGGCACAACATTGTAATTTTAAACACTGAAGGAAAAAAAAAGGTTTCTTTGTTTCAACCCCCAAAACACATGTCCTTTATACCCACTTCTTTGTGTCTCTGCTGTTGCCACCCTCATCTGACCACTAGCAACTCTCACTTGGGCCACTGCAACAGCCTCCTCGATTGGCCTACTGCATCCAGTCCCACATTCAACAAGTAATTTTTGAATGACACTTCTGTGCCAGGCACCATTCTAGGTGCTGGAGAAATAGTGAACAAAGCAGAAATCCCGCTCTCTTTGAGCCTACAGTCATTAAGTGAATAAATAGATGCTTTTAATAGTGATAAGTGCTATGAAGAAAATAAGTATAAGTGATACTGGTGGCGCAGGGGGACACAACATTAGAAAGGATATTCAAGGGAAGGCTGCTCTGAAGAAGTGACCTTTGAACTTCAACTGGAATGAAGAGAAGGAGCCTGTTTTTGTGACACTGAGAGATGAGCATTCCAGCAAAGAGAAAAGCAACTGCAAAGAAAAGCAAATGCTCCCCTACAGGAAGCATTATGGTGGAGCAGCAAAAGGTCAGTGTGGTTGAGCAAAGTAAGTTGTGGGGAGAGTGACAGAAGGCTGGAGATTGATTAGGGGGATTATAAACCCTGGTTAAAAGTGATTTCCAGTGTTATAACATTATTAGGTTCAAATTTCTGGTAAAAAAAAAAAAAAAGACAACAAAGCATGCCAAAAAAGGAAAGTATGACCTATTCAAAGGAAAGAAAAATTAACAAAAACTGTGTCTGAAAAGTACCTGATGGCAGATATACTAGACAGAGACTTTAAAATGACTTTTAAAAAATAAATAAAATTACTTTTGAAGAAGCTTAAAGAACTAAAGTATAGAGAAAGTCATGAAAATGATGTGTGAACAAAAGGAAATATCAGTAAAGAGATAGGAAACTGGAGCAGGCAGGCTTTCTAGTTGTGGTGTGCAGGCTTAGTTGTCCTGTGGTATATGGGATCTTAGTTCTCTGACCAGGGATTGAACCCACATCCCTGCATTGTAGGGTAGATTCTTAGCAGCTGAAACACCAGGGAACTCCCTTTAAAAATAGATTTTAAAAGATGGATATATGAAGTATCTTCTTTAACTGCATTGGGATGAAGTTAGAAATCAGTAACTAAAGGGAAACTGGAAAACTCACAAACCTGTGGAAATTAAATAATCATTTAAACAATCAATGGATCAAAGAAGAAATCATAAGAAATTAGAAAATACTATAAGATGAATTAAAATAAAACATAACACACCAAAACTTATGAGACACAGAAAAAAAACTGCTAACAGTGGGAAAATTATAGCTATAAATGTTTACATTAAAAAATAAGAACAATCTCAAGTTAAATATGCAACTTTATCACTTAAGGAACTAGAAAAAGAAGAACGAACTAAACCTAAAACTAGCAGAAGAAAAGAAACTGAAGATTAGAGCAGAGATAAGTGATACAGAGAAGAGAAAAACAACAGAGAAAGCCATTGAAACAAAAAGTTGGTTCTTCAAAAAGAGCAGTAAAATTGACAAACCTTTAGCTAGGTGGACTAAGGAAAAAAAGAAGTCTCAAACTTCTAAAAGTCTCAATTGCTACTGATTCTACAGAAAGGAAAAGGATGATAAGAGAATACTATAAACAGTTATATGCAACAAATTGGATAACCTAGATGAATGGACATATTCCTCGTAACATAAAACCTAGCAAGATTAAATCACAAAGAAATAGAAAGTCTGAATAGACTTAAAATTTATGGAGATTGAACCAATATTAAAAAATTTCCCAACAAAGAAAAGTCCTAGACCTAATGGCTTCACTGGTGAACTCTACCAATTTTTTTTTTTTGGCCACACCATGTGGCATGTGGGATCCTTAGTTCCTCGACCAGGGATTGAAGCCATGCCCCCTGCATTGGGAGTGCAGAGTTTTAACCACTGAACCACCAGGAAAGTCCTCTACCAAAAATTTAAAGAAGAACTAATATCAATCCTTCTCAAACTTTTCCAAAAAACTGAAGCGTAGGAGGCACTTCCTAACTTATTCTGAGGCCAGCTTTACCGTGACACCAAAGCCAGACAAAGACACTACAGGAAAATAGAAACCAATATCCTTTATGAACATTGGTGGGAAAATCCTCAACAAAATACTAGCAGGTAGAATTTAGCATATTAAAAATATTATACACCATTACCAACTAGGATTTATTCCTGGAATGTAAGGATGTTTCAATATATAAAAATCAATTTAGCAATCCCACTGCTGGGCATACACACTGAGGAAACCAGAAGGGAAAGAGACACGTGTACCCCAATGTTCATCGCAGCACTGTTTATAATTGCCAGGACATGGAAGCAACCTAGATGTCCATCAGCAGATGAATGGATAAGAAAGCTGTGGTACATATACACAATGGAGTATTACTCAGCCATTAAAAAGAATACACTTGAATCAGTTCTAATGAGGTGGATGAAACTGGAGCCTATTATACAGAGTGAAGTAAGCCAGAAAGAAAAACACCAATACAGTATACTAACGCATATATATGGAATTTAGAAAGATGGTAACAATAACCCTGTATACGATACAGCAAAAGAGACACTGATGTATAGAACAGTCTTTTGGACTCTGTGGGAGAGGGAGAGGGTGGGATGATTTGGGAGAATGGCATTGAAATATGTATAATATCATATATGAAACGAGTCACCAGTCCAGGTTCGATGCACGATACTGGATGCTTGGGGCTGGTGCACTGGGACGACCCAGAGGGATGGTATGGGGAGGGAGGAGGGAGGAGGGTTCAGGATGGGGAACACATGTATGCCTGTGGCGGATTCATTTTGATATATGGCAAAACCAATACAATATTGTAAAGTTAAAATAAAATAAGACCTATTAAATAGTAAAATAAATAAATAAAAGCAATCATCCATGAAAAAAAAAAAATCAATGTAAACCCTGGTGGTTTAGTAGTTAAGATTCTGGCTTGCAACGAAAGGCACACCGGTTTGATCCCTGGTGGGGGAAGCTCCCGCATACCACGGGGCAACTGAGCCTGCGCTCTGGAGCCCTCGAGCTGTAACTGCTGATCTCAAGCACCACAACTACTGAAGCCCACACACCCTAGAGCCCGTTCTCCACGAGAGAAGCCACCGCAAAGAGAAGCCCTTGCACTGCACCTGGATAGTAGCTCCAGCTCACCACAACTAGAGAAAGCCTGCATGCAGCAGTGAAGACCCAGCACAGCCAAAAATAGAAATGTAGTATGCCATATCAAGATGATGAAGGAAAAGGCCACATGACTATCCCAACTGATACAGAAAAAACATTTGACAAAATTCAACAGTCAATAAACTAGGAATAGAAGGAAACTACCTCAATATAGTAAAAACCATATATGAAAATTCCATGGCTAGATCATCCTCAATAATATGGAAAGACTGAAAGCTTTTCCTCAAAGATCAGTAACAGGAGAAGGATTCTTGCTTTTACCACTTCTGTTCATAATTTTGGGAGTTCTAGCCAGAGTAATTGGGCAAGAAAAATAAAGTGCATCCAAACTGAAAAGGAAAGATTAAAATTATCTCTGAAGATGACATGGGCTTGTATGTGGGAAACCCTAAAGAGTCCACAAAAGCTGTTAGAACTAATCAATGAATTCAGCTAAGTAGCAGGATGAAAAGGCAACATACAAAAAATAAATTGTATTTCCATACATGAACAATGAACCATCTAAAAGGGGAATTATAAAAACAATTCCATTCATAACAGCATCAAAAAGAATAAAATACTTGGGAATTAGCTTGACCTAGAAGGTAAAATGCTTGTACTGTGAAACCTATGTACTACAAAAAATTGCTGAAAGAAATTAAAGAAGACAAATAAATTGAAACACATACCATGTTCATGTAGGGGAAGAATAATATTGTTAAAATAATACTATCCAAAGGATCTACAGATTAAATGCAACCCCTGTCAAAATCTCAGTCCTATAATTCATATGAAATCCTAGTGGACCCCGAGTAGTCCAAACAATCTTGCAAGAAAATAAAACTATAATACTCATACTTCCTGATTTCAAAACTTACAAAGTTACAGTAATCAGAACATACAGATCAATGGGAGAGACTAGAGAGCCCATAAATTAACCTTCTTATGGCAGAAAGTGAAGAGGAACTAAAAAGCCTCTTGATGAAAGTGAAAGTGGAGAGTGAAATAGTTGGCTTAAAGCTCAACATTCAGAAAACGAAGATCATGGCATCTGGTCCCACCACTTCATGGGAAATAGATGGGGAAACAGTGGAAACAGTGTCAGACTTCATTATTCTGGGCTCCAAAATCACTGCAGATGGTGACTGCAGCCATGAAATTAAAAGACGCTTACTCCTTGGAAGGAAAGTTATAACCAACCTAGATAGCATATTGAAAAGCAGAGACATTACTTTGCCAACAAAGGTCCGTCTAATCAAGGCTATGGTTTTTCCCGTGGTCATGTATGCATGTGAGAGTTGGACTGTGAAGAAGGCTGAGTGCCGAAGAATTGATGCTTTTGAACTATGGTGTTGGAGAAGACTCTTGAGAGTCCCTTGGACTGCAAGGAGATCCAACCAGTCCATTCTGAAGGAGATCAGCCCTGGGATTTCTTTGGAAGGAATTATGCTAAAGCTGAAACTCCAGTACTTTGGCCACCTCATGTGAAGAGTTGATTCATTGGAAAAGACCCTGATGCTGGGAGGGATTGGGGGCAGAAGGAGAAGGGGACGACAGAGGATGAGATGGCTGGATGGCATCACTGACTCGATGGACGTGAGTCTGAGTGAACTCCGGGAGTTGGTGATGGACAGGGAGGCCTGGCGTGCTGTGATTCATGGGGTTGCAAAGAGTCGGACACGACTGAGCGACTGATCTGATCTGATCTGATATATGGTCAAATAATTGTTGACAAAGGGGACCAGGACCATGGGGGAAGGATAATCTTTTCAACAAATGATGCTGAGAAAACTAGAAAAGAATGAAATTGGACCCTTATCTAACACCATATACAAAAAGGTTTTATAGTTGTATTTATTTATTTTTGTTTTGGGTTGTGCTGGGTCTTCACTGCTGGGTGCAGGCTTCCTCTGGTTGCGGCGAGTGGGGTTTCTCGTTGTGGAACACGGGCTCCAGGTGTGCAGGCTTTAGTAGTTGCGGTGCACGGGCTTAGTTTCCTCATGGTGTGTGTAATCTTCCTAGACCAGGGACAGGACCTGTGTTTCCTACATTGGCAGGTGGATTCTTAACCACTGGACCACCAAGAAGTCCCACCATGTACAAAAATCAACATAAAATGGATCAAAGGCCTAAATGTAAAACTGAAAACAAAACTCTTAGATAAAAATACAGGGTAAAAGCTTTATGACACTGGATTTGGCGATGATTTTTTGGTAATGACACCAAAGGCACTGGCAACAAAAGGAAAAATAGCCATGTTGGACTTAATGAAAATGTAAAATTTTACTATCCACAGAGTAAAGGGGCAACCCATAGAATGGGGAAAATCCAAGATACCAATGCAAAAGTTACAGTGTCATTATGATCTAGTCTCAGTAACCACTTATCATCATTTCTGTTATATTCTACCAGTCACACAGGGAAAGCCCTGATTCAGAATGGGGACGGGCTGCTGTAAAAAAGCCTAAGTGCTGGGAGGTGAGGATCCCTGGAACCATCTCAGAGACTGGCTGTCCCAGAACCAATTAACCAAGTGGCCATCCCTGAGCTCACTACATGTCTTCATTCAAAATAAAAGAGTATATTATAGCGTTTACACCTGTCTCATCGCCTCTTACCTTCATACTGCCAGTAGGGAGAGCAAGAAAAGTGGGGGTCATCCTCAAAAAACCCATCTGTGTATCAGGCTAATAGAAGCAAACATTTTGTAATGAGGAAAGTGTCAAGATTCTGTGTTGTATCTTGCAACATTTTTTTTTTTTCCCTCACCCCCGCCCCCCCCCCACCCCACACAGTTCCCCTCCCCCGCCCCTCCCTCCTCTGGCCAGCCCCCAGCCGCCCCCCCCCCACCCCCGTGTGTTCCTTTGTCTGTATCTTGCAACATTTTTGCTAAAGTCACCCTTTATCTTCACTTGTACCTAAATTGAACACCAAAAGGAAAATATTTATTTCTCCAACATTCAGTTCAGTTCAGTTCAGTTCAGTCGCTCAGTCGTGTCTGACTCTTTGCGACCCCATGAATCACAGCACGCCAGGCCTCCCTGTCCATCACCATCTCCCGGAGTTAACTCAAACTCACGTCCATCGAGTCGGTGATGCCATCCAGCCATCTCATCCTCTGTCGTCCCCTTTTCCTCCTGCCCCCAATCCCTCCCAGCATCACAGTCTTTTCCAATAAGTCAACTCTTCGCATGAGGTGGCCAAAGTACTGGAGTTTCAGCATTAAGAAAATGCAAAAAATTGTTCAAACAACCAAGCTGATTTTGATAAGATCAGAGAAGTGAGAGCACACAATGTTACATGTTGATAGGGAAATTCAAATTCCAAACGTGCAAAGAGAAGTATAATCTTCCTAGACAAACAAGTAACCATCATATTTAAAGTAAAATTTCATGAGAAAGCTTTATTCAAGTCAACCAGTCTCAATTTTATGATATGACAAGATATCAAATAAGCATAATCAATAACTATCTTCAATCTGGTTTACCCTTAGGGGCCTCAAGATGGCTGACTTGTAAATACCCTTACACTTCTTTTCTATAAAACAAGATCAGTTCAGTTCAGGTCAGTCGCTCAGTCGTGTCCGACTCTTTGCGACCCCATGAATCGCAGCACACCAGGCCTCCCTGTCCATCACCAATTCCCGGAGTTCACTCAGACTCACGTCCATCGAGTCAGTGATGCCAGCCAGCCATCTCATCCTCTGTTGTCCCCTTCTCCTCCTGCCCCCAATCCCTCCCAGCATCACAGTCTTTTCCAATGAGTCAACTCTTCGCATGAGGTGGCCAAAGTATTGGAGTTTCAGCTTTAGCATCATTCCTTCCAAAGAAATCCCAGGGCTGATCTCCTTTAGAATGGACTGGTTGGATCTCCTTGCAGTCCAAGGGACTCTGAAGAGTCTTCTCCAACACCACAGTTCAAAAGCATCAATTCTTCGGTGCTCAGCCTTCTTCACAGTTCAACTCTCACATCCATACATGACCACAGGAAAAACCATAGCCTTGACTAGACGAACCTTTGTTGGCAAAGTAACGTCTCTGCTTTTGAATATGCTATCTAGGTTGGTCGTAACTTTCCTTCCAAGGAGTAAGCGTCTTTTAATTTCATGGCTGCAGTCACCATCTGCAGTGATTTTGGAGCCCAGAATAATAAAGTCTGACACTGTTTCCACTGTTTCCCCATCTATTTCCCATGAAGTGATGGGACCGGATTCATGATCTTCGTTTTCTGAATGTTGAGCTTACTTCTACACCAGTTGAAGAAGTGTATGTGTACCCACGGAACTCTGCTCAATGTTATGTGGCAGCCTGGAAGGGAGGGAAGTTTGGGGGAGAATGGATACATGCACATGTGTGGCTAAATCCCTTTGCTGTCCACCTGAAACTATCACAGCATTGTTCATCAGCTATACCCCAACACAAAATAAAAAGTTAAAAAAAACTGTATGTGTATCAAAATGGAGAACTTGACCAATTGAATACATCTGGACTGGTAAGCTCTTGATAGAGTTCATAAAATGAGTTTGGGAGTTGTATACAGTTGGATTTTTTGGAGAACTTTTTACTTCAACAGTTCTTGAGACTCACCATATTTTTGTCTTTCCTGAGCTGTTTCATTATTAAGCAGTCCAATCAGCTTCTCTTTTGCTCTTTTCTCCATGTTTCACAGGACTCAGCACTTCTCTCACTGTGTACTTTTTTCCATTAACCTATTTTGCATTTGATTAACTTGCTTTGGGCAGCCTTTCATGAGTCAATTTTTTGACTGTTTGGAGTATGCAGTTACACCCTCTCCTCTAGTGGAAAATTCCAGTGACCTTAAAGGTATTCATTCCACTTGCGTTCAGAACTGTCTTGAGCACTGATAGTTTGTCTTTTCCTCATATTCATCATATGGTGAGTTATGAGTGTACGCCAAGTACTAGGCTATTTCACCTGTTCCTTTGTGAGCATCCAAGTTGATAAACTCTTAAGTCCATTATAGCCTTTATTAGGATTTTCCAGATACTGTTTGTGGTTCTCAGTGGGACAATACCTGTAGGAAAAGCCATAATCTGTAAGATAAACCCTATCTGGATTTCTGTAACCCGGAAGTAGATTCACTGCTTTTGTATCACTGTGAGCATATTCATTTTCATGTATATTTTCCAGTATATCCAACATTTGGATACCTAGCTGCAAGACAGTTGCCTTTTTTAAAGTACCATTTTAGTCTGAGATCTTCTATGAGTCCACTTCCCCTGGAGGAGGGCATGGCTACCCATTCCAGTACTCTTGCCTGGAGAATCCCATGGACAGAGGAGCCTGGGGGGCTACAGTCCATAGGGTTGTAAAGAGTTGGACATGACTGAGTGACTAAGCACAGAGCACAGTCTTTCCATTACCATAAATCTGTAACTTCTTCCCTTGAATTCCATAATACCAGATCTGTAAAAAGAGGAATTCCTTTTAAATAACGATGTAGTTTGGTTCTATCCACCTTTTGATAGTATTTTGGGGGGAGCTCTTGAAAAAATTTAAATTCTTATAATAGCCATTTTCTTGATATTCTGCTTTTATTATGTATATCCTGTATCTGGTTTACTTGTGCATACACGCTCAGTCGCTTCAATTGTGTCTGACTCTTTGAGACCCTATGGACCATAGCCTGCCAGGCTTCTCTGTCCATGGGATTCTCCAGGCAAGAATACTGGAGTGGGTTGCCATGCCCTCCTCCAGGGGCTTTTCCCAACCCAGGGATCAAACTGATGTCTCCTGTGTCTCCTGCATTGCAGGTGGATTCTTTACACACTGAGCCACCTGGGAAGCCCAATTTCTTTGTGGGGAAAGTGAAATATAGCAAACCAAATTCTCCAGAGCCAGTCATTTTACTCAGTACCCATTGTTCTCCTTCTATGTCATACAGAACCTTGCCTTTTGAAAGTGGAACAGGCATTTGTATCTCCCATTTCTTCTTGGTGGCATCACTTCAACCACGGAAGCAGGCACCAGGGCAGAGCATGGTGTCTCACTCCGGTGCAGCTCCTCCCTGAGTCTGGGGCACAGGCAGGCAGCAGGGACCGGAAGTGAGAGAAGGACCCGGGACTCAGGAGTGAGAGAGGGCCAAGCAGTCCCTTGGGCCCCCAGCTCCAGGGGCCTGGCAAGTTTGAGGACCAGAATTTTATATTCTTGAGACCTATGTGACTAGCTCAAAGTTTCTCAATCTATTGAGATACCTGATACATAAAAACGTGTTTTTTTTGGTTTGGGGAATTCCCTGGTGGTCCAGTGATTAGGATTTGGTGCTTTCAATGCCACTGCCTGGGTTCAATCCCTGGTCAGGGAACTGAGATCCTGCAAGACCCACAGCGTGGCAACAACAACAAAAAAATTTAAATTTTGACTTTATGTCTCTAATCAATTCTGAATATAAAGATCCAGAAACTGTGATCCTAAACATCCAATAACTGTCATGACCCTTCAGAGTCAACAGTGGAATGCTGGATACCGTGGGCTCTGTCTCAGAGAGGGAGAGAGAGAACCAGCATGCGAAAGGGAGAGAAAGATGACTGTGTTTCTCTCTTATCCAAAGCGATCATCCAAGGACTTCCCTGGTGATTAAGAATCCATCTGCCAGTGGAGGGGACATGAGTTTGAGCCCTGCTTCAGGAAGGTCCCACATGCTGTGGAGCAGCTGAGCCCAGGCACCACAACTATTGAAGACTGCGCTCCCCAACAAGAGAAGCCACCACAGTGAGAAGCCCACGCACTGCAAGGAGAGCGTAGCTACAACTCGCTGCAACTAGAGAAAGCCCACAGGTGGCAGCGAAGACCCAGGGCCACCAGAAATAAATATGAATAAATAAATGGTCATCCAAGGTGGAAAGTCTTTCTTCAAATGAAGAAAGGACTGGAGTCAAGCTGATCAGGATAGCTGAGAGGAGGGGCTTGTGAGAAAGGAGTACCATTTATTGTGTGACATTCATCTACCAGGCAGTGGTTTCCGGATGAAGAAGCCAAGTCTCAGGCGAGTCAAGTAACTTGTCCAAGGTACACAAATAGCCATTTGTGATTGAAACCAATGACTGACTCCTACAAGCCTACGTGCACTCCTGGGCCAAGAATGTGTGAGAATTTATGATTTGAGCAACCTGGATTTTCACCCCATGGCCAACCAAACCACCCCCAAAACCTGTAGAAAGCTGGGATTCTATTTTGTGACTTATATTCAGTGCAGCTCCAAACCAAATTGGGACAGTTTTGCACCTTGCATCTTATTAAAATTGGGGCTAACACAGTGGGATTGATTTGAGGAGCCCTGCCTTCGTAGGATATTCAAACTGGTTCCTTCTCTCTGGATGAGTCTCTGAGAGTTCCTAGAACCTGGGGAGAGTAAGGGAGGATCTAGAGCCTTCATTCTACACCAGGAAATCCTGGATTTGCTAAGAACTTGGTCAAAGCTTTGGTGGTGTCAACACAAAAGACAATCCACAGTTGCCGTTACTGCTTGAGAGTCTGAAGAACTGTGTCTGTATGCCAGAATATTTAATAGGAGGCTCCTTCCTTTATGACATCACCAGGCAGGTAGCTAAGGGGACTAGTAGAGACACCTGGAGAACAACAGCCACTTTTGTGGGAGTGCAAGAACAGCAGCTTTTAAAACTGAGGATAAATATTCAGGCTTTCTTAGGACCCTGAATACAAACCAGCTGGTAAAATATGGGCTCTACCCAAAGAGGCACAACGTATCATGTGGTCAAGACAAATAAAACTGGGTCCAGGGTAGCAGTTTCAACACAGAAAGGGGCCGAGGTTACTAGCATGACCCCTCAACGGGGACAGGGGTACCTTATCTCCTCGAGCCAGCGGAGTGGTCCAGCCTCCACGATCCCAATAGGCCATCGAAGATCAGAAGCTGGGCACGCCACTGCTCTCCATTTATCATCAGACTACCTTCGCTCTAGCTCCCCTCAGTCAGGGCCAGGCCCCTCTGGAGCACCCAACCCTCGAACCGAGACCCGATCCAGAACTGATACATCCCGCCAGGCCTCTCCTTCTCGAAAGCTGACTCAGGGCGAGTCGATGCTCTACACCGGTCAGATGCAGCAGAATGTCAGTCCGTCCAGAGAGGAAGCAACTAGAAGAGGGGTTGAGATCAGGCCAGGACGCGACATCAGTAATCGTTTCTCGTTAATTCCAGAGGCCAAATCCTCTCGCCGGTTGAGTTTTGTCGACCAGAAGGATGACTTCACACTCTTAGAAGACGAGCCACCCTCCAAGGTCCAATACCCACAAGGGGTCAGAGTTCCCCGGAGGCCTTTGATTTGCCCAAAGGATGAAGCAGTCCAAACTGAGCCCATTCGAAAGAATGTGACTGCTGGGGATATCAGATCGCCAAGGAGACCCCCTAGCCCAGAACGTGGCGGCAACCGCATCTATCCAGACTCTCGGTCAACCCAGAGAAGAATTCCTGGGCCAGAATCTGACACGGGCCGTCAGAACTCAATTTATGCAGAACCTAAGGCCTTGCGTAGAAGTGTGAACTTGGAATCATCCCTCACACTCTCTGTCCTTAAAGATTTGAACAGTGGACACAAGGCTTCGATGCGCCCTGAGCCTGAGCCTGGCCACAGGCCCTCTGTGTACAACGAAATCAAGTTCTCCCCAAAGGTTTTAATACCATCAGAAGTGGAGCCCAGCACGAAGCCCTCAGCGCGCGGAGAGAGTGAGGGTGGCCGTAGGGTCACCATCTCCCCCGGGGCACAGTCAGCTTCCCGCAGGACGTCTCGAGCAGCATCTGAGAGTCCCCGCAAATCTTCTGTCTTGGCCACTCCAGAGCCCGAATACAAGCAATATATCGCAAAACCCTCAGACAGTATCTATGAGTTCCCACGACCCACACTCAGGCCTCCGGAGCCCTCTTCTAGAAAGCACTCTGTCCGCGTAGAGCTGGAACTGACCCCTCGGCCCTTGCCCCCTCGGTGCTTACCGAGATACGGGCCAGACTCCACGTGGTGGGCCTTACTCAGCCCTGACGGTGAAATGCCCAACAGTCGGCCAACAACACCTGATATCGAGCCCAAGTCCCCTCCTCCCCCAGACCCTTCACTGCCTTTTTTTGAAATGGAAACCAGCCCTTTCTGTGAGGATCTGATGTTCCAGAGAGAGAAGGCAAGTCCATCTCCACTATCATCACCAAAGGAGTCTCCGAGCCCGTCACCATTGAGGGAAGTGCCGCAGGCCCCCAAGCACACCTCCAGACACCCCACTCAAAGGTTTAGTGTTTTCTTCATGGGTATGTGCAGAAGCGGACTGCCCAGGTGCAGCCCCGATTTAGTGAGGTGGGACGCCGGGGTGGGAGAAAGGTCCCCCTCCTCATTCTGGGCCTCAGAGCTGCCCTCCCACAGTGCCAAAGCTAGACCCATCCTTGAGCCCACTGCTCCCTTCCTTCCCCACCAGCTTCTCTGAGCTCCAAGCTAATGACGCCGATGACGATGCTTGGGCCGGCGTCAGGCATTGACTCTTCCAGGCAACGCTGCTTAACCTTTCAATGGAAGGTAGTAGAGAGTGGTCTGCAGGGTGGGAAGCTACTTCCCAGGGGTGGAGACAAAGAACTGAGCTGGGTGAGGGCTGGTAAAGAGAACAGAGGTCCTCAGGTAAATATTCTGGCAACCAAGTGGAGAAGGTAGGGCGTAAATGAGCTGGGACTTAGGCTTCTGAGAGGGGGCACGAGGGAGGGGGGGAGAAGGGGGGGCAGCAGGACGGGAACGCGGCATTTGGTCTTAGGTCGGAGGAGCCTCTTGGGGAGAGCGCCAAGGGCTGAGGGCAGCTTTGGGTGGAGAAAAGTAGAGCTAGGAAGGGAGCCGTGAAGTAGTGAGGGGCGGGGGGCGCATCCCACAGAGAGAAAAAAAAAGCAACAATCTCTGTTACTTTCAGATGTCTCTGAGGAAATGTACAATCGTGTCTTCTGGTGGCTAAAAGGTCTGTGCTTTCCCTCCCGTGGGTCCTCTTTGGGGGGCTGGGGGGCAGGAGGACAGGTGGGAGGGTGGCCTCTGAATCCCAAAGCTAGGCCTGTCAGCACGGTGCCTGCCGGGGCTCTGACACCAGGGGCAGAGGAGCTCCTCACCTTGCCTAAAATCCTACCATTAGAGTCATTCCTTTGGGATTTGGAATCTCTTTTCATTTTCAAGAGTCTCCTTTTGATGGGAAGTAGTCACGTTGGGAATGGAGAATGATGTAAGCCCATGGCCTTTCAGACAAGCTGGTCTTAACCTATCGTGTGATTAAAAAGCAAATGTCAAAAGCCCCACTAACACAAACTGCCTGATCACGGTCTTACTCAGGACTAACTCCAAACTAATGCAGCTTGAGGGGTCTCCTTGTGTGTCTCTCTGCTTCCTCAGAACCCTCCTCAAGACCCCTACCCCAGGACCGGGGAAGTACTTACTGGCTGTGGGCAAAGCAGGATCTCCAGGGATGTCTAGGTGAAAGCCTTTAAGAACATCAGTGGGTCTTCAGCTAACTGGAGAACCCCCAGGAGCTGAGCCCACCCCCTATTCACTTTGTGCTCTTGACCTCTCTGGTGGGAGGGAAGGCCGGGGTCAATCTTAATACCGAGTATCTTAGTGCTGAGGAATTCCTGCTTCAAGTGTTGTGGACAACAGACTCTAGCCTGTGAGCGTGAGGGAGGCCAGGGCTCTGGATGAAGACATTTCTAGAGAGGGGAGAGCCCTGGGATGCAGTCCCAGTCCCCCCCAGCAGCTCTGCCCCTCAGAGGGAGCAAAGCTCCACAAAGGAGAGGTTTTTAGAATAAGGACTCGAGCTATATTACTGCGTGTGACCCCTGGTCTCTCTATTTTCTGACTGTGACCTTGGGTAAGTCATTTTACCTTTCCAGGCATTAGTTCCCCCATCTATTATTGGCTTCCTTTGAAGGTTCTTGCAAGGACTCGCTAAGCTATTACATGTAAAGCACAGTGCTCACTGTGCCTGGAAACACATGCTAGCTGTTTTTATTTGGGCCATTTTGGATTAGGAAGGAATTTGGGCCAGGTTATACCCAAGTCCACTGGACATCTTTAGTAAAATTCTCTTTTTCCCCTCCTGTTGGCACTCTCTGAATTCCATTTGCTGCCCCCTGGGAATGCCTGGCTTCTACTCTCTCCATTATGACAGATGAGGAGGTAAGAACGCCCCCGGGAAGTTACTTCCAGTCTTCCTGTGCTCCCCCTGATCCAAGTCCCCCTCTCACCCTTTCATGGAAGCAGATATGAAAGCAGACAGACAGAGGTGCTCCCTGTGGTTGGGCAGGTTGTTCTTTGCATGTGGGTACCTGGCAGAGAGGCAGGGGCTGAAGTGTTCCACTTGCCAACCTGGGCACCTATGGGGTGGCGTCTCCAGAGAGACTTACACACGAAGGCACCAGAGCTCGCTGCAACACTGGAGAGAAAGAGTAGAGACCTTTTGGCAAACGACAAATCCTTCCAGGTTCTCTGTGGGAAGACTGTCTGGGGAGCCATAGGTTGGATCCATCCCCACTGGCTGTCCCCTCTCTGGCCTAGGGCTCTCCACAAAGGGGCTGCTTTTCTGGGTTATGCACTATTTGAGTCCTTAACTTGGAAAGGGACAAGGTGAACTCTGCTCTCGGCAGCCCCGTGTCCTGAATTTGGCAAAGAGTGTCCTGATTTCACAGCGTGTTGTTCCTCTAAGTACTTTCATTCTTCTTGACCCATGTCTGATAAGACAGTCCAAGCTCTCTTGCCTTTATTCTTTCTCTTGCCTTATCTCTCCCTTATCCAAAGCCCAGCATGGCCTGTAATGGGTCCCATTCGTGGACTAGCCCAGGATGGACCGTTGACTGCAGATAGAAAACAAATGAGATGTGTGTGTATATAAAATTGGGAGGCAGAACAGCCTGAACTCTGATAACGGCACAGCTGCAGGGGAGGTGCCAGGAATGGGGTTGCCACCCCCTCTGCCATGCTGCTTATCTCGCCCTCTACCCTGAGCTCAGCTCTGGGTGGGAGCAGCTTCTTTTAGATTATCTCCATGCAAGACAGTACTCCTTCTCTCTCTCCTGCCTTTATCCCTCTCTTCCTTCCATCAGCAATTTTTATTAGAAGCTTAGCACTCTGCTAGGCACTGTTGGGGAAACCATCGAAGCCGCACAACACGCACGTTCTTTGGCTTACTGTCTGGATGGGGAGATGAGACATGGACAGGAAATATTTCAACAACAATACAAAATCACCTGTGCTCAAAGGTCCAAAGAAATGCAACAGACTGAAGAAGTGCTCTTGGGAGGTCTTAGGTGAGAGGGAGTCAGCAGGGAATTCGGTGGGGGAGGTGGTCAGGTTACTACTCTTTCCCATAGCCAGGGCTCGGAGAGCTTAGCAGCCAGCCTCTTGATCCCCCCTTGATGCAAATCTACCTCCGGGAAGGGGTTATATTTCCCCTTATTCTGGATAGGATGCTTCTGACAGAGTCCCTCCCTGTTGGTCTTCACCCTCACCCTCTTCTTTGTGCATCTTGTTTTAGTTTAGGAAGTCAAAAGCCTTGGCAGCACGACGGCTCCTTCCCAAAATAGCTCTTATCCTGTCTCCATAATTGCAGCTCTCCAGCCCTGCTCAGCAGCAGAGCTGTCCCCAGAAGCCGGCAAGAGAAGGCTTTCCGGCCGGCAACAGGGCCTGCCAGTCTTCTCCGGACTCGAAGTGGGCGACACGGAGGTGGGCCTGGTGCTCTCCTTGCAGGACACGCACAGGCGAGGCCGGCCTCAGGCTGTCCCCCAGCAGCGTGGTCCCGGGATGGAGACTCTGGGGAGCTGGTGTCCTCTGGCCCCTCTCCTCCAGAAGCCAGGCGGACTGTGGAGTCTGTTCCAGATTCCACTCCTGGCAGGAAGTCTCTGGTGGCCCCACCACGGCGCCGGGCTCGTGGACGGCAGCCTGTTGTTGAGCTTCATGAACCCTCCAGGGTCTGTAGCTGGGGACAGAGCGTGATTCTGCCTATCTGTCTCTCCATGTCAGTCTCCTCCCAGGCGGTCCCTCAAAGTTTTTATCTGAGGAGCAGGACCGACAGATGCTTCTCATCCTTGGGCTGGGACTTTAGGGATGGAGTCTTCTGGAGGAGGTTATGCTGGACTAAGAGAAACATTCCTGAGGGTTTGTTTTTTTTTGTATCAGCACTAGCAGCAGCCTAACAGGAAGGTCCTGAGGGTGCCTCTGGGGTCAGCGGGGGCTGTCTTCTCACACAGCCCTGGGGGAATTCCCTGGAATAAAGCAGTTCTTGTTGGGAGAGGCTGCCCTGGTCCCGAGAGCCTGTGTCCTTGAGGCAGCTAACTGACTTGCCCTTGGATGTGCCTTCTCGGGCTGTCAAGGGACAAGGGGGTTTACTCCCTGCCACATCCATCAGTCAGGCAAGGAATCAACTCTGGAAAACAGGCCAGGAACCAGAGGAGGCTGTTTCAGGGTTCCCTACGGTAGACTTCAGTACCTTTAGGGAGCCGTGTCATTTGGCCTTGGGGATGGGATGGCCAGCTTCCCATCGGCTCCGGAGCCGCAAGGAAGCTTTGCTCAGGTAGAGCAGCACAGGAGGCTCTGTGTTCCTGGGGATGTTAGCAGAATCCTCGGATATGGGCCCTCTGGAAGGAACCCCAGAACCATCTTTTTGCTCGCCTCATTTTCTCTTGCTAAGTACAGAGGCTCAGAGTTGAGAGGAAAGGGGGTTGTTGAGAGGATGGAGCAAAGCTGCTGAAAATGGGGCAGGACACCTTGGGAGGCTTTTTATGGCAGCCTGACCCTCCCCACCCCGCTGCTTTTCCTGTCAGATGTTACCCTGTTCATTGCAGCTACCACGGGCAGCCAAATCGAGAGCAGGGTGGGAGGCTGGTGACCTCCGGCCCAGACTCGCTATTCTGGGGACAGGCTAGGTTGACCAACTCCCAGGGTTTGCCCTGGATGTTCCTGACTTTCTCACTGAAAGTGCTGCTTCCTGGGAGGTCCCTGAGTACTGGCCGAACCTGGACAGTGGGTCGCCCTAGGACAGGTGGTGTGGCACCTCAGTGAGCGCCTCTGGCAGCACAGGGCAGGGGGATGGTGCTCTACCTCCCGTGGGAGACGCAGGCAGATCACTTCCTCTGTCTACAAAGTGAGGGCAGGAAGATGCTCTGTCTTCTTCCCCAGCTTGATGGCAAAGTCCTTTTATTCTTATAGTTCCGCCCAGAATGAGCACACATAGGGAAGAATCTGCCACATCCGTTTTGGACTTGCTAGTGCCTTTCCAGAAGCTACTTGGTTCCCTGCCTGGAACCCATCTCCAACATCACACATTTCTGTTGGAGTGTTTTGGTGGTATTTGAAATGGTGGATTTTTCAAGGAAGATGAGAGGCAGTGGACCCCAGCCGACTAGGGAGCTTCGCTTCAGATGCCCACTTGGATGCAGAAGCAAGTCAGTAATGCAGAAGCCATCTGACAGCTGTTCAGCCAGAGGAAGGCTGCCCAGAGCAGCAGAAATGACCATGCCCCTTCCCCGCCTCTGCTCAGCTGCCTTTGGCCCAGCTGCTGTTGGTGGGGGGAGAAGCAGGAGACAGCTGCCCCTTGGGGGCTGAGGGCAGCCTGGAGGAGGGGACAGGATGGAGGCAGTTCCTGAGGGGTGCGCTGACTCCTACCCTGGGTGGGGGCGCTGGGCCAGCCAAAGCCCTTTCCTTGGCACACCTACCGCTGGCAAAATCATCTCGCTCCTGGGATCTCAGCAGTGGCTGTTTTGGGGAACTCAGTTCAGTAAGTCTGAAACCAAGACCTGTTCTCTAGAGATAGAGCGCTGGCTAACTGGAGAAGCTGCCTCCACAGTTGGTGGCAGTGTGGTCATTCCAGTGTCACTTGAAGGCTTTTCTCCCATCCCTCTACACCCATTACACAAGCACGTGCCTAATTCTTTGGAGGGAAGGCATTTGAAATAGTCACAGTTGACAGTTGCTGGTGTGGTGTTGATAATTTTGGTGTTAGCTGAGATAGTAGGCACCATTCATTTCAGTGATGCTCCCAACACTACATGCGTTGTCTGAGTAACTCTTCATAGCAAACCTATGAGGTAGACTTTTTCCTCCCTGTTTCAGAGATGAGGACACCAAGGCTCAGAGCTTGCTCAGTCTCTGGGGAGCATCTTGCCTCAAGGGTTATGTGGTATATAAACCCTTTTTCTGTAGTCACATATTCCTGGAAGATAACTGGTGATATTTCAGCAGCACCTTTAGATATCAAGAACTGTGAGAGCAAAGGTTGTAGTAGGGGTAAGATCTGTGTCTCTGCGTTTGAACTGAGAGGCTGGGAGGTGGGTGTGAGCTGGGAAACTGCCAGATTAAAGGGCAGGCTATGGGTCAGCAAAGCCCAGAGCCTTGGGGCTTGTCTGTCCTCCAAAATCAGAGTGGAAACTAATCAGTGGATACTCTCAGTCCATCCATATTGATCAGACATCTCTTGGGGGCAGAGGCCTGGTCACCTAGACAGACATCACATGGCGTATATGCTGAGTGGAAATGAGTAGAGGTTAAAATAGAAAATATTCTCCTGTCCTTGAGGGGCTTGTGGTTGACCTGGAGAGAAAAGCATACAGATGGGTCACTTGAAAGGAAGTGAATATCAAAGGACAAAGTCCAGGGCAATGAGTCAGCAGAGCTTCTAGCACGGAGGCACTTGGAGGGGAACAATCAGGAGGAGGCAGATTTTGGCTCAGTAATGAAGACCTTGGTAATTCACCACCCAAAGATTGAAGGGCAGTTGTTAAGAGTCAGTGAGGGTTTGACCAGGGAAGATATTTAAGCAGAGGCTGGAAGGTCAAGGGAGGGGGGCCTTGGAGGGTGTCAGACACACAGTGGGTAGCAGTATTAGGAGGCGTGTAGGTCTCTTCACCCCTGGGCCTCCTGTGCCCTGCCCTGCTGCACAGAGAATGTTGGAAGGGCTCTCTGGCTGGCTACTGTCCCTTGCTGCAGCCATTCAGCAGGTGCCAGGAAACACCATGTTCTCTGACCTTGCCGCCTACATCTCACGCCTGTCCCAGGATCATGGAACACTGGGGAACAATGAGAGAAGGAGTGGGGCTTAGGGTGTTTTGGTTTCTTGCCTCTCTATTCAGACCTTGATGTACAGACTGGCTAAGGTTTCCTTGAAAGATACAACCCAGAGATAGATAGACCTTCGGCTCCGCCAGGGCTCACTGACTTAAATGATCACTGACTCAGCACCTCTGGGGCACAGGTACTATTAACTCTTGCACCGCTTAAAGGAAACTGCTACCGAGAGACTAAAGTGGCCTTTGCCAGTCAGGCAGATCTGAAATCCTGATTTCTGGTGGTAATTACTCTTTAATCTTGGCTTTGAATCTGGGCCCTGCCTTGGCCCAAGTACAGCATCCCTGTTTGACATCTCTGGGCTGTGCACCCTTCACCCAGGGTTGGGCAGCAAAGATCCAGTGGAGGCGGGGCCAGGAGGTTTCCATACAGACCGTGTTGGCCCGGCCTAAGTGGAAGGAGCCCAGGACAGCAGGCTGGGGCTGTTTTTGCAGATACAAGTTTCCCAGAAGAGTTACCCCCGTGCGAGACAAGTGTCTAATCTCCAGACACTTGGTTTGAATACCTCACTCCAGCAGTATCCAAGAAATGTTACTCTAGTCAAGGACGTCAATGCCTGGTGGGATATTGGATTTCTTTTTCTCTTTTCCTGCCTGCATGGCTTGCGGGATCTCAGTTCCCCAACAGGGGTTGAACCCAGGCCCCAGCAGTGAAAGCGTGGAATCCGAACCACTAGGCCGCCAGGGAACTCCCGGGATGTTGAATTTCAAGAGGAGAGAGAGCCAGAGCCCCAGGAGCTGAGGGTACTGAGGCAAGGTTGGCCAGGCTACCTGCTGGCTGGAGGTGGTACTGAGCACTCAGTGGTCAGTGACTCGTATGAGGGCTGCTGTATCTCAGCCCTGCTTCCAAGTGTCCAACTCCACCTGTCCCGACAGAACATGAGAGTTGGTGTTGAGGGTAGAACAGTCCTCTCTTTCGGAAACACAGGGAAGGGAAGGGAATTGCAGACATTGAGATAATTTTGGCAATTATCTCAGGGACTTATTCACAGGCCAAGTTCTCACCGAGACTCCTGAATTTCAGCAGGGTGAGCGTGTAGGGTTGTGTAGGTAGAGTGACCCAAAGTCTGTCTTAGGCTTTTATTTTTGCCCAGCCCATGCCTCATGCTGGGCCTATGGCCATCAAGACCCCAAGATTCTTGGCTTAGAGATGAGTTTCATGGTTCCCAGTCTCTCTTGGGGCTTTGCTGCCTTCCAAGCAAGTGGGCACCAACATGTCTCATGAAACAGGGCTCTTTGGGGTCTGGGCAGCCAGTGCCAGAGCAAAGCCTGGGGTTCCAGCTGCAGCAGAGGGTGAGCTGCTAGCTGAGATGTGTCTGTGTCCATGCTTGGACAGCAGCCAGAACCGGGGTGGCGGGGAGGAGGCACATTATGATTGTGAAAAACAAGGCTCTGTGATGGGGCCTGTCCTCCTTGATGTAGGCTTTCTCCCTTGGGCCCAGCACCCCCAGCCCAGGCCTCGAGGGCTGAAATACTGGAGAGGTTTCCTATGAGGAGTGCAGACATGGTAACTAGTGGCTGCAGCTAGATCCCAACAGAGGGGCTTTGTGCAGCTCGAATTTGACATTTGGGTCCAACGGAGCAAGTGCTGCCGTTTCTGCAGACTTCCAACAGACACTGGTTTCTCTCGAAAGGAACTCCTTTATGTATTTGTTTTCCTGAGTAGAGCTTCATATCTCCTGATCTACCCTGGACCTTTTCCAGGAACCTCCTATATTTTCAGAGGTTGCCTCTCATTGGAGCCAATCTGCTGGTCTCTAGCTTAGTTTAATTCCCTCATTTTGAGGTATGGGAACTGAGCCTAGAGAGGGAAGTGAGGTTACCCAGATAGAAAGTTTTCTCTTTGACTTGCTGGCTCCTGAATGCCCTGACTTCTTTAAGGAATGACACCCCTTCTTTCCTCCCTCCCACCACTGCCAGATATTTAATGGCAGCCCCATGTTTTCTGAATCTGATCTCATCGGGGTACCCAGCTGAGTTTGACAGATCCCTCTCTTTTGCTGCGTTTGACGGATCTCAACCAAGATCACCAGGCCGTGAATCAGACCCAGAGTGTAGGCTGGCCTCTGGCACTCCTACCAATAGAGGGGACCATGTGTGGCCTTAGTTTTGTCCAAAGTGTATTGGGGCCTCCCAGTCTGTCCTGGAGGAGGACTCTTAGATGTCACAGAGGGGCATGCTTCTGGAAACTTCTACAGAAGCCTAACCAGCTCAGACCCGTATTAGCTCAGGAAATCCCCACCAACTCCCCGCCCCAAGCGTCTACTTTCTGCGAGCTGCTGCTCACCCTCCTGAGCCTCTAATGCCTCTAAAGCTGCTGGAGCATCTGTCTCCACAGCATCTCACCTGCTTGCCCAGCCTGGCCTCTCCTGAGGCCCCCTGCACCTTCCACAGCCCCAGGCAAGGCTTCACTGCCCAGAAAGGCCACTCGGCCTCTCCCTTCCACTCTTCCAGCAGATGATCCCAGGATAGTTTATGCAGCAAATCCTCTTTAATCTTTAATCTAGGGTCCTGCACGAAGGGAACCTCCTGCCTCTTCTTCACAGCTTGGCTGGAGGTGGGGACTCTCTGACGTCCACCTTAGGAGGTATACAGAGGGTATGGACGATCAGTAACTTGGACAGCAGCTGGGTTCAATTCCCACAAACCTTGTGGACTCTCCGGGGTAACTGTTTCTCTCTAACCCACGGGGCAAACTCCCCTGTCCTTCCAAAGGCTTCTCTAGGGGGTGCCAGGTGGGCCCTTCCTTTTTCTTTGGGGACCGGCTCAAGCCCCCGCGGTGCTGCGCCGCCTGGGCAGGCCACTCTTGAGGGGCTCAGGGAGAGCCAGATGACCAGCGAAGCTCTGTCTGATCGCCTCTCCGCATCCTGACTCCGGGGGTCGCGAGCTGCAAGGCCCACCCGCAGGCCAGAGTCCCCCGGCTCAGCCAGCGCAAGCCCGCGCGCAGCAAAGGTGCAGGCCCCGCCCCGGGGCCGCCCCGCCCCGCCCCCGCTGCGGGCCCCGCCCCCAGCCGGTCCGCTCTCGGGGCGGCGGGAGGGGGCTGGCGGTGCGGCGAGGTCGGCGCGCAGCTCCGGCCGCGGGTCGCTCGGGCGCTGTCCAGGCGGAGCCGGCCAGGCCCGGGCTGCAGCCATGGTAAGGCGGGCGGGCGCGGGGCAGGGCTGGGCGCACAGGGCCCGCCGCTCCCGGGCGGCTTCGCTGAGACCCGCGGCGCTGCAGCCCCGGCTGCACGGGGCTGGAGGCGCTGTCGCCCGCCGCGGGCACCGGCAGGCTCGGGTGGCGGACGGCACTGCGTCGCTGCTCCCAAGTTTCTCCTCCTGATCCGAGCAGACACGGAGTGGGCCCCGGCCCCGGGGTGCTGCCCGGTTCTTGGGCGAAGGGATGGGTCCGTGAAGGGTGGGGAGAGGGCGCCGGTCGAGACGCGCAGGTGGGCTGGGGCGAGCGAGTCCGGCAGGGGCAGAGTTGAGGGTCCCCGCCCTTGCCTGGGTCAGCTGTTACCTGGGTGACCCTTTCTCACCCCCACCTAGCCAGGGCTCAGGGACCAGCAGCAACTTCCTTTGGAAAATACACAGGAGGCTCACAAACACTGCCTGCCTCCCCGAGAGGGCTGGTGAGACGCTTGGGCCCTCCTCCCCACCGCCTGGGAAGGGGCCGCTCCTAGGCCCTTCCCACACCACCCTCTGCCCAGGGACCTCTGAGAGAGGGCGGCCCAGCCAGCACCCTACGTCCCTCTGCCCCTGAGATAAGGACCCTAGGGAATCTTCCTCCTGCAGCATCCTACCTGGCCCCCCCCTACCCCCCCAAACCAGGTCCCTCTGCAGTGATGAGGGGTGGAGGGAACTCATTCCTGCCACCTGCCTGCGATGGGCGGAGAAGCAGTAACCCCAGCCCGACTCTCTGGAGACCCCCCAGGTAGGAAGTGTTGAGGTTTGACTGAGGATGCCAGCTCTTGTCCTGCCCTCAAGGCCAGAGCCTGCCACAAACACACTGTGCTGGGTGTCAGGGCCTTCAGGCCCTGTGCCAGCTTCTGCTCCGGGTCTGGAAGCCCCCTCGCCTTTGCCCTCTGCGTGGGAGGCATGGGCTGTTTACAGCAGCAGGAGGTCTGTCGCCAGCCTGTGGGGCAGGATGTTGGCTGTGGGCAGCCTCCAGAAAGGAGCTTCCCGGGCCCTGTGGAATCAGGAGCTTCCAGGTCTAGACAGGCCAACCTTTTGGTCTCTCCTCTGTCAAGCTGTGTCCAGGCTGAGGCCCAAGTCTTGGCCAGGAAGTCTGGGTGACATTGTGACCTTCCCCAAGGGGGGTTCCTGGGAGAGGCCAAGTGGTGCCTGCCTTTATCCCTGCCTGCATCCTTCTCCCCACGTGGGGACAGACAACTTATGGTACCAGGGTGGGAGCCGAGGGGAGCTCTGATTGTTCGTAGTGCCAAGTGTCCCTAGGGCAGGGGCCAAGGGAGGCTTTTTCTGCCACACATTAAGTTCAGTTCAAATGAGGTCTTGGGGCTTCAACTTGGCTGAGTTGTAATTGGCCTGTTCCTCTGTAATTAAAGACACCCTATCACGACCAGAGTCCTCGGCCTCAGGCCCCTGGCCTCAAGCCAGCCTGGTCTTTAGGCTGACGTGTTTGTGACAAGCCAAACTTGTCTGTGAGGGTCTCTTTGTGAAAGGAGATGAGGGACCCAGGTGCTTGGGAGATCAGTGGGGAGAGCTCCCCAGCCTGGGAGCCTCCCAGGAGGGCTTAATTGGCATACAGAAAGAATGACCGGCTCACGTTAAAAACCATCCTGTGACCTGAGCTGTCCCTTCTCTCCCCAGGTTCAAAGCAGCTTGAGGTGTACCTGTCATCTGGGTGTCAGCCTTCCTGGGACAGGGAAGGGCCACTCACATTTGGACATTAAGGCCCTGAAATTAAGACACTGTTCAGAATCACAAAGGGTGTTTCTAGCCAAACCAGAAACACTGGCCTGCTGTCTGCCAATCAGGTGCTCCACGCGTGCACTCCCAGCCAGGTCCCTCTCTATGCGTCTCCCACCTGATAGGTAACTTGGAAGCCTGTGGGATGCCAGCCTCTCCTCCACCTGAGGTCATGCCCCACAGAGACCAAGCGTTAGCAGCTGACTCCCTGAGACTGACGGGAGGGATGGAAGGGATTTGGCTGAGTTGAGAGGGCAGGTATCCCAGGATGGAAGGCGTCTGAGTGGCAAAGGCCCCGCTGCGCCTGGGGCCCTCCGCAGGGAAATCTCTGAAGGCAATTTCTGAAGGTAGTGCAGTTCTCTGCTGGGAGGAACCCACAGCGACACTGGGAAGAAAAGTGGGTCCATTCCCATGAGAACCTACACGCAGGGGGCTTAGGACACCCCACCCTACTTCAGCACTGCTTGAAGTTAAGGTGAAAAAGAGAGGTCAGAATCCTTTCGGGATGATGTCTCCTGGACCAGGTCACTTTGGGGACAGGGCTCAACCCCCCGACAGGCCTTGGCGTCCTTGGGGGTTAACAAGAGAAGCCAAGTGGATCAGGAGCCTGCAGACGGACTTGGGAAGCTGGTGCTGTGCCCACCAGGGCAGGCAGCGGGCAGGCCTCATGGGGAGCCAATCAGAGGAGGATGGGACTGCAGAGGAAAGCAGCGGTCCCGCTGCAGCTGAGCTGTCCTTGGAGGGTGGGAGCCAAGGGAAGGGAGGAGGGAGGGGGTGGGGAAGGACATTCCACAGGCTTTTTTGGCCCCTGACAGAGACAGGGTGGTCAGAGAGAAAGGGAGAGGAGCAAGTCAGGACGCCGGGTTACAAAAGCATCAAGACCAGGCGTTTCTGTGCGTGAGGAACTCTGCCTGGCAGATAAAATTAGACCTAGAGCTTGCTGACAGGGAGTCTGAAGCGTGGGACATGGACCGTTCCCTGGGACGGCAAGGCGGTTCTGTCCCTGAGGAGAGGGCTGAAGCTGGGGTAAGGCTGCTCCGGGAAAGGGTGGACCTGCCTCGTCTTCCCCCTTGCGTTGGCTGGATCGGAGCTCAAAGGCAGAGAAGGTTTGGGTCTGTGGCAGAAGGATTGGGTCTGTGGCAGAGCTGGGGGCCGACGAGGCCCCTGGCGTCCTGACCCCTTGGTTGGAGCTCCGGTGGGTCCCTCCCATGCTCGCTGGAGGGAGAGTGGTGCTGGCGGCTCTCCTGGAAGGTTTGCAGGAGGCTGGGGGTCCCCGTCAGGGCCTTCCTTCCTCCCCTCCCTGCTGCCCCTCTGCTCAGTGCTCCTGGTGGAACCAGGTGGAGACAGTCCCCTCTCTCCCACCCTCAGTCTGCCCCCCAGACAGACTTCTGGGTTCCTGTAGGGTTGTGCAGAGGGACAGGATTTCCCCAAATTCCCCAGACTCCTGGGCTGCCAGAAAACAAGACCTGTCACACACACTCCGCCCGCCCCCCACCCACATCCCTTCCCCATCGCTGTATAATTAATCGTCTGAACTGGGACCCTTTTAAGAGTGGAAAGGGGCAATTCTGCTATGACAGCAAACATAAACCGGAGTGAATGGTCACCCCACTGGCCCCCAAAGATATTGTGGGTGAGAAAAAGCCAGTTGGGTCAGGCCTGCCTCAGGACAGTCTCTTCTGTCCATTTGGCCCCCACACGCTGGTTCCAGTTTCAGGCTAAACGGGCAGTTTCCTGTCCAGGCAAGCCCTGGAGACTGTGGCTCTAAGCTGGCAGGGGCACTTGAGAGGCTATAGCCCAGAAGTAGCTCTTAGGCGGCTTTCCCCTCTAGCCCCCTTCTAGTCCCTTCCCTCTGCAGAAAGCTGGCAGTGCGTAGGACTGCATCCGTCCGTTCTTCCCGCTGTAGCCGGGAACCTGCTGAAGACGGTGGCTGTCTTATCTCCCCTGACTGGGACTCCACAGTGGTCTGGGGTAGCCCCCACTAGCTTGGCCGATTCCCAGGGGGTGAGTCAGCCTGTGAAGCCGGCCCTTGTCCATTGTCTGGGGGTGGCACGTGGGTATTGTAAGGCAGAGCTGAGCCCAGCACCGCCAGGCACTCCACGAAGGGGGCCGGCCCCCAAAGGAGAGAGGAAGCTTCAGGGTCTAGAACTGAAGGTCAGAGTAAGGGGGACGTGGCCTGTCTTCCCAGCTGGAGATGGTGGGGGAACAGGTCTCCGCAGAGGAGCCAGCCACTGTCTGCCCACCCGCCGTGTGCTTCACCGTCGAGGCCAGACCCCCTCCGGTACTTCCGGCTGAAGCCTAGCTCGGGGCAGAGGGCAGGGGGCAGCCGGGGGTGCCTCCGCCTCTACAACCCTCGCGGCTGGGGGCTGTCTGCAGTGTCCTCCCACCCTCCCTCACCCGGTTCCTCACGAGCATCCCTGGCACGTTTCCCCTTCGCCCCTGGAGCCCAGGCTCAGGGTCTGGAGTCAGGGGTCTCAGGTCAGCTGCTCTGCGCTCCAGGAGTGAACACCTCCGGGAGAGTCGGCTCCCAGTCCCGGAGCTCAGAGCTGCAGCGGCCGGAGGTGAGGAGCCCCCTGCTGGCTCCTAAGTTGCCCGGAGCTGGAGGCTCCCTTCTCCCCGCCCTGGCTCCCTCCCGCCTCCCGCCCCTACCCATCCTGACGGTCTGCACTCTCCTTCCGTCCTGAGCCACGTTCTCCTCTCCGCTCTAATGCCTCTGTCTGCTCCGCTCATTCGGCCTGGCTTCCTGGCCTCTAGGGCAGTCCCTGGCCCTGGCGTGGAGGGGCAGCCTCGACCAGCACCCTGCTGCGAGGGAGCATGGAGACCGGAGCTGCTGGGTCCCCAGAGCGGCTGCTGGGGCGCCGGGGGCTGCCGCTGCTCCCTGGGGTCTCTCCTGCTGTCGGGACCCTCGGGCCGGGAGGCCTGTAAGCAGGGGAGGGTGGCGAGCGCTTCCTCTGGCTTGGCCGCCTGTGCAGCTCCTTTCCCTTCTAACCACACGTGCTTTCCTCTCTCCCTCTCGCCTTCTCCTGTCTTGCTCCTTCCTTCTTCCCTTCCTGCCACCGACCCGCCTACCCCACCCCGCCCCTGCCCCTCAGATCAAGCGCTTTCTGGAGGACTCGGATGACGCAGAACTGAACAAGTTCGTGACGGATTTCCCAGGAAGCGAGACCTACCACCCACCAGAGGCCAAGACCTTGGTGCCCAGGCCCCAAATCCAGGAGCCGAGGCCCCAGGCTTCAGACCTCTGCCAGGATGACCTGGAGTTCAAACCCCCCTCGTGGCCCCAGCCCTCTGACAGCCAGCAGTACTTCTCTGCCTCAGCCCCCCTCAGCCCCTCAGCCCGGCCCCGCAGCCCGTGGGGCAAGCTCGATCCCTATGACTCCTCCGAGGTAGAGCCTCCAGCCCCCGTCTGTGCCGTGGGCTGATGCAGGAGGACCTGGGGAGGGAGCTGAGGGAGCCCCAGAAGTGTGTGTCTGTGTGTGTGTGTGTGCGCGCGCGCGCGTGCGTGTGCACCCACATGTGGCTGGAGACGTGCTCTGTCCTGTGTTGGCCCCAGCTCTGTGGGGTCACCCCTGCGCCCCCCATGCATTGGAACCCGACAGTGTCAGCAGGGACAGGAGCCCAGCTGGTGGCCCCACCTGGGGCCTCAGAGGAGTGTGGCAGTGATCCTGGAAGGCTGGGCAAAGACCCAAGAGGCGGGGAGAAGTCTGGCATTGGGTCCTGGGGTCCTTCTGCCTCTGCTCTAATGCACTCTGCTTTCTTGTCGTCCCCCAGGATGACAAGGAGTACGTGGGCTTTGCGACCCTCCCCAATCAGGTCCACCGGAAGTCTGTGAAGAAAGGCTTTGACTTTACCCTTATGGTGGCAGGTAGAGCAGGGGTCGGGCAGAGCTGGGCAAGAGGCGTTTCAGGTGGGGATGGTCTGTGTGTGTGTGTTGGGGGGGTATATGGGTGTTAGTTGCTCAGTCGTGTCCGACTCTTTGTGAACCCATGGACTGTAGCTCGCCAGGCTTCTCTGTCCATGGGATTCTCCGGGCAAGAACATTGGAATGGGTTGCAATTTCCTTCTCCAGGGGTGGAACCCAGATCTTCCTGACCCAGGGGTGGAACCGAGGTCTCCTGCATTGCAGGCGGCTTCTTTACTGTCTGAGCCACTGGGGTATGGCCAGGGCAGGAGAAAGCAGTAAGTGGCTGTGCCTTTTTGCAGAAGAGCCAGAAGCTGTAGGTGGCCCAAAATCCATATCCTATCCAAAGTCCGTATCCTATGTGTTGTGGGGGAGGGGTCATTGACAAGGTCCAGAGAACCCTTAACCCTCAGGTTCCTAACATTTGCCTTTTACTGTGTGACCCTGGGGAATCCCTTATCCTCTCTGGGCCTCACTGGCTGGATGAGCTCTCATCTCTGCTGCTTCCAGCTCTGCTGTGTTTGGGTTAGTCTCTTCCCAATGAGATAAGCAAGAAGTTCCTCCACACACTCGGCCCAGTGGGGTGGCCTCTTGATGACCGCTGTGACTTGGTGCCTCTGTCCTGTCTCCCCCGTCAGGAGAGTCGGGCCTGGGGAAGTCCACGCTGGTCAACAGCCTCTTCCTCACGGATCTGTACCGGGACCGGAAGCTCCTCAGTGCAGAAGGTGAGGGAAGGAGCGTGAGGACAGGCGGGCAGAGCTGACCTGGGAAATGGAGCTCACTTGGGGTCTGGGGGATACAGGAAGCTTCGGCTTCCTAGAGAGCCTGCCACATCTCTCCGGAGGGCTGTCCAGCCTGGCAGCCAACCAGCAAGCTCCCTAAAGACTTGGGTGCTGAAGCAGGGCAGGGGCCAGAATCCTCTCTGACCCCCCAAAGGATTCCAGGAATCCGAGAAAAGAGGCCGGAGCAGAGAAGAGGCTGGGGCCGGAGCCAACAGCCACCGGCATTTCCTGTGTTGGGAAATGTGCTCTTCGCTGGTTCCCAGAGAACAGACAGGCCCCAGGCAGCCCCAGGGGGCGGGGAAGGGGCAGGGTGGGTGAGGCAGCCTGGGCAGCAGGGCTGGTTGGGATGGGCCATGTCCTCCCAGTGGGCAGGTCCTTGCCCCAGCCCTGGCCTCAGTTTCCCCCTTCTCCAGAGCGTATCATGCAGACGGTGGAGATCACTAAGCACGCTGTGGACATAGAAGAGAAGGGCGTGAAGCTGCGGCTTACCATTGTGGACACACCAGGTTTTGGGGACGCCGTCAACAACACAGAGTGGTAGGTCTGACCAAGCACAGAGCCTGCCCCCAGCCCGCCCATTCCCTACGCTCGCACACAGAGGTGCAGACATATCCCTGATGTCAGGAAGCAGGGCTGTGTGCCCTCGAGCGTGCCGCTGCCCCTTACTGGACAGCTGTCTCCTCTGTCAGGTGAGAGGGACAGCCTTGGGATAGATGACTTCTAGTGTTCCTTTGACTCTGACCTACAGTTCTAGAATAGGGGTGAGGGCACCCCCTCTTTGGAGGGAGGAGCCTCAAGAAGCAAACATGTGAAAACATGTAGCAGAGGACCTGACATAGAGCAGGTGCTCAATAACGGCCCCCTTCCCTCCATCTGCTCCTTTCACCAGCAACATTTTAGGTGCTACAAGCAAGTTATTAAAGGGGTGAGAGTGCCTGGAGGGGTGGGGGAAGGTGAGAAAGAAGAGGCAAAGGAAAGTGTGGGTGGAACTGCGTTTAAACTCCAAGCACCCTCTGGGCTACCTGCCAAAAGAAAAGTGGCTACTCGCCACTCCCCACCCCTCCGTCAAGCTTCCCTGGTGTCTCAGTGGTAAAGAATCTGCCTGCCAGTTCAGGAGATGCGGGTTCGATCCCTGGGTGGGGAAGATCCCCTGGAGAAGGAAATGGCAACCCACTCCAGTATTCCTGCCTGGGAAATCCCATGGACAGAGGAGCCTGGCAGGCTAGGTCTGCTGCTGCTGCTGCTAAGTCGCTTCAGTCGTGTCCGACTCTACGCGACCCCATGGAGCCCACCAGGCTCCCCCGTCCCTGGGATTCTCCAGGCAAGAACACTGGAGTGGGTTGCCATTTCCTTCTCCAATGCAGGAAAGTGAAAAGTGAAAGTAAAGTCGCTCAGTCATGTCTGACTCTAGCGATCCCATGGACTGCAGCCTACCAGGCTCCTCCGTCCATGGGATTCTCCAGGCAAAAGCACTGGAGTGGGGTGGGGCTAAGTCTATGGGGTCTCAAAACAGTCGAACACGACTTAGTGACTAAACAACAACACCTGCCCACCTCCCCAGTTATCCCTGACATTTTTTTTTTCAAGAACTAGAAAGATGCTTAGATAGTGGTCTGACCTAAGGGAGTAGATGAGAGGAGAATGGGGATAGAAACAGAAAAAGGTGGTGGTGCCTTTGTTAAGAACATTAGGTAGGGTGGCGCTGAGACTCCTGGACTGAGAACTCAGATCCTGATTCAGCATTAAGTAACTGTGTGATCTTGAGCAAATGACTGCATTTCCATTTCTTTAGTTGAAAAATGCTGGCTTTACCAGTTGATCTAAAAATCATCCCAGAAAGATGCATGTAAATGTGCATTAAAAACTGTTAAAGGCTGTGTACACAACACTCATGAATTTAAAGACGATAATTGCAGGATTAGTGCAAAAGAAAAGTGTGGGGTCCCTTGTTCAAATGATAAAGAATTTCAAGATGGCCACAGCAGAGAGTGAACCAGGTGTGGCCCCTCTGAGCTCAGGGCCCACATGTGACTGCACAGGTCACACGCCCAGGAAGCTGGCCCTGGATGGTTGCCTCCCAGACTGATCGGAATCTTACAGATCCTTCTGTGCTCTGAACCCGCCTCACATGCTTTATCATTACAACATGAGACCTTGGCTCAGCACACTGGTTCACCTTCAGCTTCTTGATCGAAGCCTTGAGGGGAGGGCCACTTCGTACATTCTTGCCATAGCGCTGGGCTAGTACGTAGTGCATGGTCCCCGTAAATACTCCTGCTGGACTGAGGTGGCCTCCATGTCATCACCCTTCCTAATCCAGGAATATGTCTCAGCCAACTGGGCTTGCCTTGAAATTCTAGCCCCAACCAACGCCTGTTTCCCGCTTTAGCAAGTAGCGCTTCCTCCTTCAATCGGTCTACTTACTTCCTCTGACATTCCATACTGTAGTAATAATTCCCCTCGCCCGGCCCCTCCCAGTTTACAGTGTATCCGCACATGTGCCCATTTAGTCAGCGGCAAGAATTTACTGAGCACAGATTAGGTGTCCAGCCCATGCTGGACATTTTAAGGGATACAGAGCAAGTATGAATAATCCTTGTCACTGGGAAGCTTACAGTCTAGTGGCAGTGGGAGAGGAGAGGGGGCAGGTCTCTGGCATGTGTGTCAATCAGGCAAAAACTTAGGTTAGTAAATGGGTCAGGCAGTGTAGTGGCAAACACACTGAACTAGGAGTCAGAGCCCAGGCACTTGGATGGGTAGAGAATTTGCTGGCTAAAATGATCTGCATTAAGTCTCAGCTGCTCTGGATTTGACTTCTTCATGTATAAGATGAGAATAATGATACTTACAATGTCCACCTATCAGGGCATCTATCAGTGAAGACAAAACTCAGGAACAGCAGAGCAAGAGACTTGAAAACTGAGGTTCTTGAATATATATGTTGAATATACATATGGATGATATATACCATAAATGTATATGACCTTCATGTGTGGTGAAGGGAAAGGAGAGCAGTGTGCATTGGTATAGTCACAGAAACCTTTGTGGAAGAGATGGTTCTTGGACATGGCTTTGAAGGACGGAGTGGGCTTGGAGAAGTGCAGGAGAGGCTGGACCCACTCGAATAAAGGCCCTGAGGCTGAACTGTGCACCTGACTTAGGGCTGCCCTGGCCTCCAGTTGGTTTTCACCGCATCTTGCTAGTCTTACTGCTTTGTTTGGTCACCTGGGCTCTCTTCTTCTCATCAAACTAAGGGTTTAATGACCTCTGCCCATGTGCCTAGTCTGATTTTCTATCAGGATGTTTGAGATGTACCATGACCCACCCAGGTACCTCCCTGAAGATGCGGTAAAGCAAGTTGGCGAAGAGCAAAGTCTTGCAAAGACTGCCCAGGGCGTGGACTCCTTGTAGCCCCAGAGCTCACTAGGCAGTCCTCACTTGCACACTTTCTCTGCTTGTGTTCCCTGCCCCAGCTGGAAGCCTGTGGCCGAATACATCGACCAGCAGTTTGAGCAGTATTTCCGAGATGAGAGTGGCCTGAACCGCAAGAACATTCAAGACAACAGGGTGCACTGCTGCCTGTACTTCATCTCGCCCTTCGGCCATGGGTACGGTCTGAGCCTGGTGCTCCTGGCCCCACCAGGCGCTGCCAAGGGGACAGGCCAGGACTACCCAGGGCAGGGCTGCCACTAGCAGGTGGTCACAGGTTCCTGTTCCCCAGGCTCCGGCCATTGGATGTTGAATTTATGAAGGCCCTGCATCAGCGGGTCAACATCGTGCCTATCTTGGCCAAGGCGGACACACTGACACCTCCTGAAGTGGAGCGCAAGAAACGCAAAGTGAGGGCAGCTGGTGGGGGAGGGGAGCAGGTGGGCTTCTGGAAAGGTTGGAGTCCCCCCAGAACCGTGGGCCCCTCGTGTGTTTGCCAGATCCGGGAGGAGATTGAGCACTTTGGAATCAAGGTCTACCAGTTCCCAGACTGTGACTCTGATGAGGATGAGGACTTCAAATCACAGGACCTGGCCCTAAAGGTGGGGCCACCCCAGGGATCCCTTTCCCAGCTTGTTTCTTCTGGGCGGAAGAGGGAGTAGAATTCTATACAACGGGGAGGGGCTCTTGGGGTGGAAGAGGACCCTGGTTTCCTAGAACGAAGCAGAGGAAGATGAAGACGCAGGCACAAAGGAACAGGTGAGAATGGGGGTGTTGAGAAACACCCCTAACTTCTTCCAGGAAAGCATCCCATTTGCTGTCATTGGCAGCAACACTGTGGTAGAGGCCAGAGGGCGTCGAGTTCGGGGCCGGCTCTACCCCTGGGGCATCGTGGAAGGTAAAGCTCTGAGCTTGTGACCAGGGTATCTCCTTGCCCTCCATGGGTCTCCTCTACCCATGCCCCTGGCTGACCCCTAGCCTTGCTGTGCAGTGGAAAACCCAGGGCACTGCGACTTTGTGAAGCTGAGGACAATGCTGGTGCGTACTCACATGCAGGACCTGAAGGACGTGACGCGGGAGACACATTATGAGAACTACCGGGCACAGTGCATCCAGAGCATGACCCGCCTGGTGGTGAAAGAACGGAATCGCAAGTATGGCCAAAGGCCAGGACGGAGCTGGCAGGGGTGGGGTCCCAAGCGCCACCTCGGATGAGACCAAGCCCTTCCTTTGTTCCGCAGGCTCTGGGCTCAGTCCAAGCAGGTACTGGGGTTCCCCTACCCTTACCAACCTCCTTTCCCCCTTCCCTTCAGCAAACTGACTCTAGAGAGTGGTACCGACTTTCCCCTTCCTGCCGTCCCACCAGGGACAGATCCAGAAACTGAGAGGCTGATCCGAGAGAAAGATGAGGAGGTGAGGGTAGTATGGGGTGGTAGGGGTTGCCGGCCTGAGAGGACCCCTGTTTAATCATAAACCTGTCTTTCTTGGTTTGGGAATAGGAATATCCCTGAACCTGGTACATATCTGGACCCTGGATTGGTGGATTAGTGGTTCTACCCAAGGACCCCATCACACCCCAGGGCTACCAAGGGCCTGACTGAAGGGATTAGAGGGGGGCATTTCCCTAAATCTGTAGGACTCTGAGAGGCCCCACTTTGATGCGTGTGCCTGTTCCAGCTGCGGCGGATGCAGGAGATGCTGCACAAAATCCAGAGACAGATGAAGGAGACCCATTAGCTGACTTTCAGCCCTGAATATTTAAACGCCGCCTCTTCGTCCTGCCTATGTCGGCCCCTCCCAGCACCAGCTCTGCTCAGGCCCCTGCAGCTACTGCCACTTCGCCTTACATCCCTGCTGCCTCCCCAGAGACTCAGAGGAAATAAAGTTTAACAAATCTGTAGGTGGCTTCCGGTGTGACTGTCTGTATCTTTCCCATCTCATGGAAACCAAGATCTTAGGACCCAGTTTTGAAAGGTTGCTGGAGGAGGGTGCTGGTTTCTGGCCTTTAGTAGGGGCAGGAGAACAGGAAAAACTTTCCCCTCCCATGCCAAGAGTTCAGTCCCTGCCTAGAATCCAGCCTGGCCAGTCTATCTTCCTGACGGTATCTGTCCTGCCTCTGTTATCTGGAGCCCATCATCTTTCCCACATATAGTACTGAGAATCCCACAGACGTTTTAGAATTGATATCCGCTCTCAAGAAAACATGGTATTAATTGCATGCAGCCTCCCAACTTCATATTTCCTCTGTTTTGGGGAAAGGATATGCAGAATTAAACTCTGCACTCTAGGAAGCCTGTGATAGAGCACTGAACACATGTTGAAACCCCTGTAATCACCAAACACTATAGTAAGTGCTGGGAATGGAAAAAGTACAATCGTCGTCCTGTAAGAATTCAGTATTCATTTAACAAATAATTTATTAAGCATCTGCTAGATTGCAGACTCTATTTTAAACCTTGGGAGTTAACAGTGAACAGAGGTATGGTTCCAGTTCTCCTGGGATTTACTAAATATGGAGTAAAAGCGCCAATGCCATTTGCAAAAGAGCAGTGAAGACATTTTGGTCCCAGGACCTGATATTAAAGCATTCAGGTCCACTCCAACTGAAGCTGTCGGTTGAGAATCTGAACCAACTGTTCTCCATTTCTGTCGGGTTGTATCTCGGGGCCAGGGCGACCTCCAGCGGCCATCCTCCGCCCTGCTGCCCGCTCTGGCTCCCCTGGGCAGAGAGGAAGGGAGGCGCCAAGAGCTGGATCTTCAGGGGAGTCCGACTCCCCACACCCTTTACAGACCAGAGAGTCGCAACTAGCTCGTGGCATTCTCAGCCCCATCTCTCAGGTGAGAAAGCTTCTCAAAACGGAAAGCACCATTCATTCAGGTCACGAACAGGGCTTGCGTCGGGCTCGCCGACGCAAAGGGAGGGTTGGAGGAAGACGTCAGGGTGCGGAAAAGGAGACTCTTCACCCCCACCAGTCGAAGACCGAGACGGAGCCTCAGGCCCAGACCGTCCCCCTTCTCTCTCAGCATTCAGAATCTTTCTCTCCCTTCTGGCTTTGCGACGCACGACCGCAGCGAAACCAAGCGGAGAACTGGATAAAGCTTAGGTGCCTCCCGGGATTTCTCTGAGATGTAGCCCTAAGGCGGGCTGGTCACCGGAAGTGGATGTAAAGCCCGGGCCCCGACGAGGCTCCGCCCCCCTACTGCGCTACCGGGAGGCCACGGGCCGCCCCCACTTCCGGTCCCTGGAGCCTTCGCCTGCAGCCCCCCTTTTCTGCTCTCCCATTGGCTACCGCAGGGACGCGCTGTGATTTCCCATTGGTCGCGTCTCTACCCCGGCGCCGCACCTCCTCCCTCCAGGCGCAGCCCCGTTTCCCGGAAGCCGATAGGCTAAAGGCTGGGAGGGCGTCTGCTCCACTGGACCAACGAGCGGCGCGAAGAGCGAGGGCGGTGGCTACGTAGTGGGGGCAGGGCGGGACTCGGCGTGGCTATTGGCCCCGGCGGGCACGGGCCGGAGGTAGGATTGGTTGGGCCGAGGGGCGCCGCGGTGGGTCGGAGCTGCGTGGCCTCCGCGGCTGCGGGAGACGGAAGTGGCGAGAGCGCGGCCTCCGGAGGGTCGGGCGGACGCCGGCTGGGTGAGTCACCGTGCCCCGTGCACTGCCGGTCTGGGAACCGCAACCACCGCGTCTTGCCCGGCCCCTCCCCGGCCCCACCGGCTTTCGTGAGCCCCGCCTTCTGTCATTCGGGGCTCCACCTCCGAACCTTTAGGCTCCGCCCCCAAAACCTGGGCACCTGGGTTCCCCTGTCAGCCTGACCCGCCCCCCCCCACCCCGTGACTAGATCCCCGAGGCCCGGACACCGTGGGCCTCCCAGGCCTGTCCTTTTCTCGCTCGCCCTCGCTTTCTCTGAGGCTGCTTGCCAGTGGGCGGTGAGGCAGCAACCCCGGACTTGCCGCCTCCATGGGAAAGGGTGGGCTGTGACCATGGAGGCGGGGAGGGCCACGGATGGAGACATATCCACACAGCCTTCTTCGGGGTACTGCTGGACTGCCCCCTGAGCTCGGATAGCAGGCATGAAGAAAACTGTCAGTGAAACCTGGGCCTGGTTACCTCAGTGGCTCCCTAGGTGGGCCAAGGAGGCCCATCCTGACATTCCTGTTGCTTGGGCCCACTTGACAGGTACTGATTCTGAGGCCTGCACTTGCCTGATTCTGTCCCTGTTGTGTGGCCTCCTCCCACTAACCTGCACCTCATTTGGAGTCAAGTGCCCTCAGAGGGACACGTCCAGCCCTGCTGCCTTCTGATCACAGGTTGTGGTCCCCTCCCTCTTGGCCTCTGCTCTGGACTCTGCCCCCAGTAAACAGGTCAGGTGGGTGCTGCTCCCAGACTCAGAGGCTGGCAGAGTGCTCTTGTGGATTCATGTTTCCACCAGGACCAGAAGTGAGCCCTGGTTGGGCATCCTCCGTCTCTACAGAGCTGGCGGTTCTTTTGCTTTCCCGCAAAGAACGGGGTTCGGAGCATTTTAATTCTCTTTCTGGGATTGGGAATCAGGACTCTTGAGTCCTGCTGCAGGACTTCGTGGCTGCCTTCATGCCCTGCAGAGTCACTTGTTGCTTTCTCCCCACGTAGGTCCCATTGCCTCTGTCTGGCGTGCTGACTTGTGGAGAGGCTGGGTTCTCTGTGAGGGAGGCAGATAAGCGTTGTGGGGAACTTCGGGAGTAGTTGTGTGGCATTTGTTGATACTATGGTGATGTTAACCGTGCTCTTGACTCCTATGTTTCTCTGTCTCCTTACAGTGAGAAGCAGGCAGCCAGGACCCTCACCACGGTAGAATGGTGAGTACTCTTTCCTCAGACTGCAGTGTTTTCTGTAATCCTGGTGTCTTTTTCCATGAAGCTGCCCGCCCCTCCTGGACCTTGAGCTCCAGGCAACTCTGTTCAGCAACTAAACAGGTTCATCTGCCCTGGAGATAAATTAGGGCTTCTTAGGTTGCAAAACATCAGCTGATACACAGCACTGGGAGGGGAGGCCTCTGGAAGCCTTTTTCTGCACGTGCTCTGACACGCTTTCCCCACTGTCTCTCTTAGTTCTTCATACTGGCCCTTGTCTAGCTCCTCCTGGTCCTTGGGTGAAGCGCTCTGCTTTGGTCTGAAAGTTAGACCTCCTTTATATCAAGACCCTTGGAGTTCCTACTGAGTCCCTGAAGTACTGTGGGTGCTACATCAGGAGTGGCCCCTCTAAAACTGTGGGGCTTCTCTAGCTCCAGAGTGCTGCTCTCCATTAAGCTACTATAGGCAGCCACTGACTGAAGCACCCTCAAGGTGCCCAGAATATCACTGGGGGCTGTGTGTGTGTGTTATAATGATCCCATACATTCTCCACTAACTGCCATTTTTTTCACCTCAAATACAAGGAACCCCTTAATCCCTGAGGGCTGGGAGGAGGAAGTAGTGACTTGAGAAGGGAGTGGAGAGCTGCAGGCTCGGGTTCAGACCAGGCCCTGATTCTGGCTGTATCTCTTTAGTTCTTTCATGTGTCCCCAGTGCTTAGGGACAGGTCAGAGCATTCAGGTGAAGAGAAGACTTGCTCTTTTTCCTCCATAGACATGTGGGTGTGTGGTGTGTATAGTATTGTTCTGGTCTCTTCTCAGAAAGCCTGCTGGTCCTGGCCCCCACCCACTGATAGCCCCTGTCCTTTTTCTTCTCGGTGATACCATGAAAGGAGTCAGCCTGATCTAATTTTGAATCCTGGCACCACCACTTAAATACTTTAGGTGAATTGACTTTCTCTGTAAGCCTCAAATCTCACAAAATTCTTTCAGAGTTGAATGGTTTTAGCCAGATAATGTTTGAAACATGTCTGGCTCATAGTAGATGCTTAATAAAGTGTCAGGTTTCTCCTATTCCTCCCTTCCCCCAAGACCAAAACCCAAACAAAAGCCCTGGTTTCTGAAAGCTACCAGGCACTGGGAGTGTAGGGTTTCAAACAGTTCCTCCTGTGACTCTCAGTGACATTTCAAGCGTCTTATCACTGCCCTTATTCTCTGGCCCTCTACGCAACTCCCTCCATTCCCCTACCCTTGGGTTTTGAGTTTTGTGTTTGCATAGCTTCTGTGGTTCATAGTTCCAGCTCCTCTCTTTTAGTCAAAGAAATTTCTTAGGACTTTCTTACCCAGAAGACAGAGGATGTGAAACAAGGGGAGAGGTGGAGCTGAAGGAGTAGAGCTGGGCAGGGGCCTTAGGATAAAAACCCCCGAGAATTTCCCTTTCAGGAGTGTGCAGTGACCCAACTGCCATTAGACCTGTGTCCATTCTAAGGGGCAAAAGGGGAGTGGGATTAGTGAGGTCCGGGGATTGGAAGACACTGATGGACAGGGGAATGGTGAGTGGTGGTTTTGGAGGGAAAGGAAGGAAGCCTAGAAACTGGAAAGGGCCCGCGGTGGAGGGAGGTGAGATCCATCTTGGGACTCACAGCAGGATTTTGGGGGGACTCAAGACGGAGGAGCCTGGTAGGCTGCAGTCCATGGGGTCGCTAACAGTCGGACACGGCTGAGCGACTTCACTTTCACTTTTCACTTTCATGCATTGGGGAAGGAAATGGCAACCCACTCCAGTGTTCTTGCCTGGAGAATCCCAGGGACGGGGGAGCCTGCTGGGCTGCCGTCTATGGGGTCGCACAGAGTCAGAAACGACTGAAGCGACTTAGCAGCAGCAGCAAAGAAGGGAGGGCGTGGGGACGGACGTGTGAAAGAGGGGTGTGGGGTGGCTCACTTGGGAAGAAGGGGAATGAAAAGATGTAGGCGGCCTCGCCGTCCCCTCCCACGCCGTCTGGGGGGTGGGGGCGCAGTCGCTCAGCCCCGGTTCCTGAGAGACCCCAGAAACCCCCGAGGACGCGCTCCTAGGCCGCGGAGGGGCGGTGGGGAGGGAGGAGCCGGGGCTGTGGGCGGGGCCCGGGGCGCCCCGGCCGCGCCGCCCCGCCCCCGCCCTCCCCGAGCCGCGCGGTCGGGGCGCTCCCCTTGTCGGGTTCCCCTCCCTTCCGCGCTCGTGAGCGAGGGCGGAGCTGGGCTCGCTCCATTGTGGAGCGGAGGGGAGAGGCGCGCGGGAGCCGCGCCGAGCCCCGCCGCCCGCGCTCGCCTCCTGGCCGCCGCGGCTGCACCTGGCCGGCCCCGCAGCCGGGATGCGGCGGGCGCCCGGGACGGGCGGGCAGCGCAGCGGCTCTGGGGACATGTGCGCTGGCCCAGACCGCCCGCGACCATGAGCCTGACCGCCCGCGTCTCCTGCTCCATGCTCAGCTGCTTCGTAAGTGCCTGCTCCGCCTGCGGGGGGCGGGGGGGGGGCCGGACCCCAACGCCGGCTGCACCCGCAGCCCCGCCCAGGGCCGGCCCTCGAGATTCCGAATTTCAGCCCATCCCCCTTCCCAAGGGCCCTGGCAGGGAGAGGGGATGTTACCCCTTTTCTTTACTGGACTTGCTTTCATCTTTGGGTGCCGAGAATTGCTGAAGGCCGGGGATGGGAATTCTGTGACCCATCTTGGCCCCAAAGCCGCTGCCCTTGACTGCAGAGCTTGAGGCCCCGCCCTGCGCGAGTACCTCCTCTACCTCCGCCTCTCGGTCTTGGTCCCGTCCGCCGCATCCTTGCTTGGGGGTGTGGGATATGGCCAGTAGGCCTTCTGGGATGTTCGGGGGCTGGTCGGGGAGCACAGGATGTCTGAGCTGTCTCCCTGGCCCCAGTCCCCTCCCCCTTCCACTACTCCACCCCTCACCTGACGCGCCAGTCTTTTCTCCTTGACTGTCCCCCAGACAGCCTCTCTTCTCCATCTTCCCTGCCACTCTGCCTCTGCGGGCCTCCGTACCTCTGCATCATTCCCCGCCCTCCCCTCCTCCCCCTTTGGCTTAATGCTGCTTCCCGGCTTCTCCCATCTGTCCGCTCAGATGTTCCCACCCCTCCCCTCCTCACTGTCCCCCCCCCCCCCCACGCCCCCCTCCCCCATGACTGCCAGGCTTTCTCTCTCTGTCCTTGGGTCTCCTGGTTCCTCCCAGGCGCCTGATCCCCTCCTCTCCCTGCCCTCCCTAGTGGCTGGGAAAGGAGTTACTTCTGCTTGCTGTGGGATTCCTCAGGAATTCCCCTCAGATCGTCAGGCAGGGCAGGTTGCTTGGCAGGTGGAGGGGGCTTATTAGCAGTGAGGGCCTAACTGGAAAGGAAGCTCCACTCCAAAACACATCCTCCTTTTGAAAGCATCCGTGAAGGCCCTCTAGAGGCATGGGCCTGAATCCCGCGCCTCCCTCCTCTTTGTCTCCTTCACCCACCAGATTGAAGCCTCAGAGGAGTGGCCTGGGCAGCCTGCATCCCCTCCTGTCTCTGTGACCAGCTTGCACACCTGGTTCCTACTCCTCAGGGCAGCACTTCCCATTTCCCACTTCTGTCTTACCTTTCCAGTTCGCCCTTTTTTTGCTTTGTTTCCTCTCCTTCGTTTGGGCAGTTTGGGTTCTACAGGAGATTCCCTCTTTAGGGAGCACAGATTCCCAGTGACTCTGTGGACCTTGCTCTTCTCTTAGGCTTAAGAGGCTTGAGTTCCCCCTCCACTTCACTCCTCACACAGCATGCCGGGCCTCTCTCCCCTCCTCTGGAGACCAGAACCTTTTTAAAGGGTGTATGTGGGGTTATTGTGGGGAGGGGAGCAGAATGAGGCCTGATGGGCCAGGTGGAGCCTGATGACTTAGGGTTGAGGCCTTCCCCACAGGGTGAGGAGGGGCCCCCCAGCCTGGAGTACATCCAAGCCAAGGATCTGTTCCCCCACAAGGAACTAGTGAAAGAGGAGGAGAATCTGCAGGTAAGGAAGAGCTGGGGGCCCGAGGTGGGTAGAGCTCCCTGCCGGGTTCAGAAAACACCCTTCCTTTCCTCCCCCCACCTCCAAATATCTCCAAGGGGATCTGTTATGGGAGCTCTGGCTTCCTGCTCCTGGGTCTCTGGAGGGAGGGGAGTCTGTCTGTTGTGGAGCCTTGGGCCCTAGGGAAGGCAAGAGCTTTTCTGTATGGCTGTTGCCTGGTGCTGTTACCATGGAGAAGACTCTTGTCCTGCCTTGGCCCGGCTTTTCCAGAGGGGGTCTTACAAATCAAGGGTTGTAGAGGGGAGTGAAGGGGTGACTCATTTCTGGACTGAGGTCCCGCTGCCCCCTGGCAGGTGCCCTTCACAGTGCTACAGGGCGAGGGAGTGGAGTTCCTGGGCCGCGCAGCTGATGCACTCATTGCCATCTCCAACTACCGGCTGCATATCAAGTTCAAGGACTCTGTCATCAACGTGAGTTCCCGTCTTGTTCTCCCACACCCAAGCCACAATCCCTGTGAAATTCAGGGTGGGACTGTGTCAGTGCTCCATTTGGTAGTATCTCCAAAGAGTTGGGGTTCCCTTCTTTTTCTTCCTGTCTCCTAGCGGAAGGTCTGTCTTTGTACCTCTTTCACTCTCCTCCCCCCTTCTTCTCTCTTCCCTTGATTCTGTTGCTGGCCCTTCTAGGGACACAGTGACTTGGTTGGAAGAGTGCCACTTACCAACTGTGTGACCTTGGTCAATCACTCAGCTGAGGTGCAGTTTCCTCCTTAATAATACGGTGTGCAAATACATGCCTTGAGGTTTCTGGTGATTTTTAACTGGGGTCACATATGTGGAGGACCCAGCACAGTTACCAGGCCCTTAGCAGGCCGTCTGTAAATGTCGGTTTCCTTCCTTCTGTTGCTACATCAGCCTCTGGGCAGAGGTGGGTGAGGAGTGACGTGGAGCAGGGGGATCTGAGCACCAGTCTGCCCTTCCTCTACAGGTCCCCCTCCGGATGATTGACAGCGTGGAGAGCCGGGATATGTTCCAGTTGCACATTGCCTGCAAGGACTCCAAAGTGGTGAGGTGAGAATGGCGGGCCCTCGCTCAGGTCCTCTTACCTTAATCTTGTTGAGACCGCCTGCTGCAGGGTTTCTCTGGAGCGAGAAGGGAAAAATACTGCCTCCCCTTTCCCATTTGGAACAAACAGTGAAAACCCTGTCTTAGTTGGCAGAATCAATTTTCTGACGCACAGTGTCTTGACTAAAGAAATAGGGATAATGCCCCCGGGGTTTTCATAAGGGTTAAATGAGATGACACACCCGAGAGCACCTAGGGTGTTACCTGGCACAGAGCTCTCACCTTGGGATTTATCTGGTGGTCCAGTGGTTAAGACTCTGAGCTCTCCCTGCAGGAAGCCTGGGTTTGATCCCTGGTCTGGGAACTAGATCCCAGATGCCACAACTAAGACCCAGCATGACCAAGTAAATAAATAGTTTTTAAAAAGAAAAAAAAGCACTCACATTGTTCTTGACTCATTTATTTATCCATTTAGCATGAATTTATTGAGCACTTTATGCCAGGCTGTTCTAAGTTCTAGGGATATAGCAGGGAACAAATAGACATAATTTTCTGCCCTCATAGAGCTTGTATTCCAATGGGGAGATATGAGTGGTAAATATTAAGTGAGTAAAATACATTGCCTTCCCAGGTGGCTCAGTGGTAAAGACCCCACTTGCCAAGGAGATGTGGGTTCTATCTCTGTGTCGGGAACATCCCCTGGAGAAGGAAATGGCAACCCACTCCAGTATTCTTGCCTGGGAAATGCCATGGACAGAGGAGCCTGGTGGGCTACCGTCCACGGAGTCGCAAAAGAGTTGGACACAACTTAGCGACTAAACAGCAGCAGTGGCAGAATATATTAAATGGTAGTGAAAGTCGGTCAGTTGTGTCCAACTCTTTGCAACCCCATGAACTGTACAGTCCATGGAATTCTCCAGGCCAGAATACTGGAGTGGGTAGCCTATACCTTCTCCAGGGGATCTTCCTGACCCAGGAGGTCTCCTGCATTGCAGGCAGATTCTTTACCAACTGAGCTATCAGGGAAGTAATGTAAAGGTAAAAAGTATAGCAGGGAAAGGGGATATTGAGTGTTATGGGGGTGAAGGTTGTAGCTTTAAACAAAATGATCAGAGAATGGATGCAATGAAAAGGTGACGTTTGAGACCTGAAGAAAGTGACCTGTGGGTATTTGGGAGAAGTGTGTGCCAGACAGAAGGACCAGTGCGTGCAAAGGCCCTGAGGCGGGCGGGAACCTGGCACAATGGCAAGGAGGCTAGCATGGCTGGAGTGGAGTGCACGTGGGTTAGGATGGGGGATACAAGGTCAGAGAGGTTGGGAGGGTGTCAGGCTGTCATAATGATTGGCTTTTACTTGAGGGAAGTGAAAAAACCACTGGAGGGTTTTGCACAAAGGAATGACATGGTCTGATTATGGAATCACTCTGGCTGCTGTATTGAGAGGAGATGGAAGCAGGATGGGGGTGAAAGCTAGGGCAGAAGCTGGGAGACTAATTAAGAATCTGTTGCAGTTACTCCAGGTGGGAGGTCATGATGGCTGGTCCAGGTTGGTAGCAAACAAAATGGTGAGAAGTAGTCAGAATTTTGAAGGTAGAGATGATAGGGTTTGCTGACAGATTGGCTATGAGAGAAAGAGGGATGACTCCAAGGATTATTAAAAGGATAATAAGACTGATAACCTACTCTCCAGCACAGGAAACTCTAGTAAATACTCTGTAATGACCTATATGAGAATAGAAGCTAAAAAAGAGTGGATATATGTATAACTGATTCACTTTGCTATACACCTGAAACTAACAGCACTGTAAATCAATTATACTCCAATAAAAATTAACTTTTTAAGAAGAGGACGCCCCGTTTAGAGCTTGCTGTGCACTTAGGACTGTTGGCATTCAGAACAGGAATTCGCATTGCCCTTCCCTTCAGGGAGATTAAAGTCTAGTTGCGGAAGGAAGACTTAATCTGTGGGAGAGGGTCTTCCATCTACTCTCATTATAGTAGCTAGAATGATTCTATAATCAGACCATGTCACTCTTGTGTGCAAAACCCTCCAGCTCAAGTAGGCTCTGGGAAAACTTACTGTTTAATACTCCCAGCACATTAAGAATAACAGAGGAAGGGATCTGTGGAATGGGTTAGGCTGGGAAGGCCTCAAGGAAGAGGTGGGCCTGCAGCTGTCTTCAGAGTATCTGGAGGACATGGCTAGGCTGAGAGGAGACCATTAAGTGAAGTGCAAACACCAGGAGACAGGACTTCCTCCCTGAGACAGAAGGCTTGTGCTGGGGAGTTGTGGGAGATAATACAAGGGGTAGCAGACATCCAGGGCCAGAGTTTTAAAACTTTTTTTATTTTTAAAGTCTTTGCTGATTTTTGTTACAATATGGTTTCATTTTTATGTTTTGCACTTGGGCCATGAAGCATGTGGGATCTTTGCTCTCTGACCAGGGATCGAACCCACACCTCCTACATTGGGTGGCAGGGAAGTCCCCCAAGGCCAGATTTGATAGTGTTTGGATTTGATATGAGAAACAGTCAGGCTCCACTAGAGGGGATTCTTATGTCTCAGAAACAGGAGTTCTTGGGAAGAGAATTATCACCCTATGACAGTGTCTCTGGGGTGTTGGCCAGTTTCCCTGGTCCTCCCCGGGGTCCTCAGGCCTTAGCTCCCGCTTTGCAGTCTCCTCTCCCCACACCTTCCCGGGGCTGGGTCTTTGGCCCTCCTGGCCCCTGCACACACTCTCCTCTTGCCTCACTTCATGGCTTCTTGCCTGGCAGGTGCCACTTCTCCACGTTCAAGCAGTGCCAAGAGTGGCTGTCGCGGCTAAGCCGGGCCACAGCGAGACCTGCCAAGCCCGAGGACCTCTTTGCCTTTGCTTACCATGCCTGGTGCCTGGGGCTGACTGAGGAGGACCAGCACACCCACCTGTGTCAGCCAGGTGAGGCCTGCGGCGCTCACTCCTTATCTCCTGCTCCTCCCCCCTCTTGCCCCCGGGCCCTTGATGCTGACAGGCGCGGGGCTGTGTTGCAGGCGAGCACGTACGATGTCGACAGGAGGCCGAGCTGGCGAGGATGGGCTTTGACCTGCAGAATGTCTGGAGGGTCTCGCACATCAACAGTAACTACAAGTGAGAGGGCTGGGGGGCGGGGAACCCAAACCCCATTCTGGACCCAGACCTCCTCCCTGGGTGGGTAGAGCAGGGTGGGCACAGCTCCTGGCTCCCTGAGGGCGGGGGGCTCCTGGTCCCTCTCCCCACAGAGCCATCCCCGAGGACCTTGTGATCACAGGTCTCTAATCAAGCTCCATGACCCGCTCTGGTCTTTCCGCAGGTTGTGCCCCAGTTATCCCCAGAAGCTGCTGGTTCCCGTATGGATCACAGATAAAGAGCTGGAGAACGTGGCTTCCTTCCGCTCCTGGAAGCGGATCCCTGTGGTTGTGTATAGGTGAGGCAGTGGGGACCGAGGCGTCAGTGAGACGTTCTTGGTGCAGGAGGAAAGTCAGAGGTGGAGGTCTGCGGTAGTGTGGTTAACTGGGAGCTGACACTCTTCAGGAAGTGGCTGTGGAATAATTTTATAAGAAAAGCTGCTTTAGTTGTTGTTTTCTCCTAAGGATGAGGCTTTTGGGAAATCTATTCACTTTTTTTTTTTCTTTGCTCTTTTTGAGGACGTGTGTGTGTGAAATATCGCATTAAAACGGGTTGATAAACCATGGCCTGTGAACCAAACCGGCCTATAGCCTATTATATATTTAGCCTGTGAGCTATGAATGATTTTTACATTTTTATTTTAAAATTAAAAATTTTATTTTAAAAAAGAAAACATAAGAATACGCAACAGAGACTGGCTATGACTCCCAAAACTGAAACTTTATTGCCTGGTTCTACACCAGAAAACATTTGCGAGGCAGGTTGCAGCCAGGAGGTTTGGAGCTGTTCATGCTCTGGGCTCGGGCTTGTTCCCCTGCTAGAGGTTTCTATCTGGAGCAGGGGCTGTGTAGACGTGATGAGTCAGTGTCACCGTGGGAATACACAGCACATCTGAGAAATGTATGTGACCATGCTTTGTACACTGTAAAGCTCTCAAGAGATGTTAAGGGCTTTTGGTTCCTCTTATTGTGGGCTGGATGATCGGGTGGTCCCCGCTGGCTCTGGAGATCTCGGCTTGGCCCCCTGAGCTCTCAGCGGTAGGCCTCTGGGGGCTGTGAACACCAAGGGCATGATCGTTTGTTCTGTTTTGTCAGACACCTACGCAACGGGGCTGCCATTGCCCGCTGCAGCCAGCCCGAGATCAGCTGGTGGGGCTGGCGCAATGCTGATGACGAGTACTTGGTCACATCCATCGCTAAAGCCTGTGCCCTGGACCCAGGGCCAAGGACCAGTGGGGGCTCCCTCAGCACCGGGAGTAGTGAGGCCAGCGAGGCATGTGACACTGACTTCGGTAAGGTGTGGGTGGTGCTAGCCCCTTGGGGAGTAGGCCCCCATCTTGGCCTCCTCAGCTCCCAGGGAGACCCCAGGGCAAGAGGGAGAAGAAGCAGACAACATACAGGGCGTCTGGGTTCCTGCCTTTAGGGAGGCAGGGGTGGTGGTGTGAGGGGTCTTGTGAAAGGCAGTGGCCTGGGCAGGGTGCTCCTGGGCGCTAACTGACCCAGGGTCTTCCCCCTGCCCTGTGTGTATGCAGATTCCTCCCTGACGGCGTGTTCTGGAGTAGAGAGCAGCACGGCTGCCCCCCAGAAGCTGCTGATCCTGGATGCCCGATCGTACACGGCGGCGGTGGCCAATAGGGCCAAGGGTGGCGGTTGTGAGTGCGAAGGTATTGCTGTTACCCACGTCTGCAGCCATCCTGGGTGCAGGGGCCTCGGGGGCAGCCTGTGCGTGGAAGCAGCCAAACAAGCCCGGCCTGGGATCAGGACCCCACTCACTTGCTGTGACTGTGCCAAAATTGCTTAATCTCTCTGAGTTTTCTTTTCCCATGTGCAAAATGGGGATGGAACATCCCTCACAAAGTTGTCGGACGATTAGAGGTTACACGTATAAAGTTCGTGGCACAGAGCAGCCGCTGTTTGTTGAGGATTTACTGTCCCTTGTCATTAGGAGTCGTACATAGGCATCATCGTCATTTGTGTTGTTGTTCCCACTGTTAGTATATGGCACTTGAGAGATAAAAAGGTATTTAGATTTCCAGGCTACACTGAGCTCCAGCCTGGAGCGGCCTGCCCTGCCAGGGGAGCTTCACCCGCCGGGACCGCTCCTGTCCTGGAGGCCTGTTTCCAGGATGTCCTCACGCTGCGCTTTCCTTGTGTGTGTGCAGAGTACTACCCCAACTGTGAGGTCGTGTTCATGGGAATGGCCAACATCCACGCCATCCGGAACAGCTTCCAGTACCTCCGTGCTGTGTGTAGCCAGATGCCGGATCCCAGCAAGTAGGTGTGCCCAACTCCGATTCTGTCTGCCCTCGAGCTTCATCCCTTACCCAGTGCTGCTTGTGCTGGGAGGATCCGGTGGGGAGATGGGAGTTGTGACGTACCAGAAACTCCGGGGCCTGTGTGCGGTGGGCCAGTTCCAAGAACACTTCTTCCGTTTCTCAGCCAATGCTTTGGCGCGGCTACAGGACACTGGGTTCCTTTTATTTGAATTAGTTGTCCTCCAAGAACACAGAGAACTGGGAGGCAAAGTGGCTGGAAGCACATGTGATGTTTCCCAGATCCTCTGTTGATCGGCTGGCTAGATGTCTGCCAGCCGACAGACATTCTGTCTTCCCTACCATCTCGCTAGGTGTCTCTTGGCAGGAGGGTCCTGGGCTAGACCTCTTGGCGTCAGCTCTTGCAGGGGACTTTGTTACGGTGTAGGGGCCGGGGCTGGCAGAGAGACTGCTGCAGCCTCGGCCCCCTTAGTGACAGATGTGACCTCTGCCCTCGCGTAGCTGGTTGTCGGCTCTGGAGAGCACCAAGTGGCTGCAGCACCTGTCGGTGATGCTGAAGGCGGCGGTGCTCGTGGCGAACACGGTGGACCGGGAGGGCCGGCCCGTGCTGGTGCACTGCTCGGACGGCTGGGACCGCACGCCGCAGATCGTCGCGCTGGCCAAGATTCTCCTGGACCCGTATTACAGGACGCTGGAGGTATTGAGAGGGGTTGGGCGGGAAAGAGCAGGAGGAGGGGAGTTTGGGGAGGTACTGAACCCCCTGCGTCTGCCTGGGGATCTTTCCCTGGAGGACATGGGTGGCTTGGAGTCCTCTTCCAGGTTTGGGCCTGTTCTTCTCTGAAGCTGCCAGCCCCCCTGCTTTGGGCATCCCTGGCGGGGAGCACCGCAGCCTTCCCAGAGAGGCCCTCTACTCGAACCCCCTCTTGGTTGCAGGGTTTCCAGGTGTTGGTGGAATCTGATTGGCTGGATTTCGGGCACAAGTTCGGAGACCGCTGCGGCCACCAGGAGAATGCAGAGGACCAGAACGAGCAGTGCCCCGTGTTCCTGCAGTGGCTCGACTCCGTCCACCAGCTGCTCAAGCAGTTTCCCTGCCTGTTTGAGTTTAACGAGGCCTTCCTGGTAAGTGGCGCACCCGAGGCGGGGGCGGGGGTGGGGGTGGGCGGCCTGGCCCGGTGCCAACTGTCCCGCTGTCTAGGTGAAGCTGGTGCAGCACACGTACTCCTGCCTCTACGGCACCTTCCTGGCCAACAACCCCTGTGAGCGAGAGAAGCGTAACATCTACAAGCGGACCTGCTCCGTGTGGGCCCTCCTGCGAGCCGGCAACAAGAACTTCCACAACTTCCTCTACACGCCTGGCTCAGAAATGGTGAGTCCCGACCCTTATCCCCCAGGTGCATCTCGGGGGCCTGGGGGGCACTGTCCCGAGGCAGCGGGAAGAACAAGGACCCAGAGGCTTGGGAAGCAAGGGGGACCTGAGACATCTCACAGAACCTGAGTATGGGGCTGCTTCCCTAGGTCCTGCATCCCGTGTGTCATGTCCGGGCGCTGCACCTCTGGACAGCCGTGTATCTGCCGGCGTCATCTCCGTGCACACTTGGGGAGGAGAGCATGGATCTCTACCTTTCCCCGGTGACTCAGAGCCAGGAGTTCTCCGGCCGCTCTCTGGACAGGTAAGAGGGGCTTCTCTCCCCTCTCCGCTACGAAGGCATTGGCTGCTTTGTGCCTTGCCTACATGCTGTTTTCTTCCTTTTATGAAATACTTTAAAGTAACTTCTCGAGTCATTTGAAGGCAAAACTTGGCTCAGGGCTGTTGGCTAGCTTGGAGGGCACTCTGTGTGTTCTCAAGGCCCTCTCTTAAGATAAGAGTAGTTACCTTTTTTCCAAGCTGCCATCATCCTTTGTGACACACCCAGGGGAGAGGAGAACAGAACTAAAAGGAGTGTTTCAGGAAGGTTTGTGGGAATGGTCCTGATTTATATTAACTGATAGAAGAGATGCGGAGCATGCTAGCTCCCTAATAACCTTTGCTGTGTCCAGAGCTCCCAGCAGCATCTGGCTCTCAGGGAAATGAGTATCCTAAAGGGGAACGGCCTTCACATCACTCCCTCAGAATTTAAAGGGAGACATAAAAATTAAAGTTACATTCTGGCTGACTATCTGGGGGGAAGTAGAATGGAGATTGGTTGAATTATAAGAGTAATATCTTTTTTTTTAAGCCAAACAATATAAAAGTAGAAAATGACAGTCCCCCCTGCTCCTTGTCCCCCCAGTGTTCACTGTTGCCACTTTGGTGCCTCCCAGATGTTTATCTCTCCTCAGACATATCCACACTTTCATATAAAAACATTTTTTAAAATACAATGACCGTATTTTTCACATTGTTCTGAAAATTGTTTTCCCCACTGTGCATCAGGATGTCAACCATGAAAGCACATATAAAGCTGCTTTATTGTTTTTAGTGGCTGCATAAGTCGAAAAGTAGAGTGTATGGAAATTTACATAATCAATTTTCAATTGATCATTTAAGTGATTTCCATTTTTTAATCATTATAGGGGGTGTTTTACTTAACATATATTTAAAAAGTTTTTTGGTACAATATACACAATATTTGCTTCCCCCGTGGCTCAGCTAGTAAAGAACCTGCGTGCTAGTGCAGGAGATGCAAGAGACATGGGTTCAATCCCTGGGTGGGGAAGATCCCTTGGAGAAGGAAATGGCAACCCACTCCAGTATTCTTGCCTGGAAAATTCTATGGACAGAGGAGCCTGGTGGGCCACAGTCCATGGGGTCACAGAATCAGATAAGATTGAGTGCATGTACACGCGCACACACACACAATATTTACCATCTACACCGTTCTTGTACACGGTAGTGTTACCGTATACCGTGCATTTATGCTAGTGTTTCTGCCAGATCCATGCTTAGAAATGAAAATACTGGGCTCAAAGGATATGTGCATTTCAAATTTTGATCTTTGTTTATTGGTGGAAGGTTTTTAAAATTAAAATATAACTTAACATAATTGGTTGAATATTATAAAGGAAAACAAAACCCCCAACCTCCTAAGCTATAAATTTTAGGTCTTTGGAACTGAGTCCATTGTCAAAGGCCTATAGATAGGCTTTAGGAATTCTGTGATATTCCGTGAACTATGCAGAATGGGGTACCAGTTCATAAGTTTCCTTTTCCAGGAGAGGGGCCATAACTTTTTATCAGATTCTCAGCACATTCTGTGACCCATTTAACAACCACTGCCTTAAATCAATATCTAATTTTTCAAATCAATAAATGTTTTTTAAATACCTACAAGCTGCCTAGGACTGTACTAAGTTTTACATGCTGTACGAAAGACATAGCAGATATTGATCCTATTTAAGATACTTTTTAAAAACTGTGAGATAAGGCATAGGACAGCTGGAGGACAGTTCTAAATTAGCATCTAAGTGGATAAATAGAATGTGTCTTGTTCAAAGCCATTAGAGAAATGGGAAGTAAGAAATGGGTCATTTGTGGAGAAGGAAATGGCAACCCACTCCAGTATTCTTGCCTGGAAAAGTCCATGGACAGAGGAGCCTGGCTGGCTGCAGTCCACGGGGTTACATGACTGAGCATGTGTGCATGAGGGTGGAGGGTCATGGGTTGGTAGCAATAAACTGGTAGAACTAAAAAAAAAAAAAAAAGAAATGGGTCATTTGGTGACTGTTAATGCAGAGGTTTTTGTGGATGACCAAGCAGGAACCATGGGGTTTTTTTTGGTTTAAGTTTATTTTCTTACTTATTTTCATATTTATTTATTTGCCTACATCTGGTCTTAGTTGCAGCATGTGGGATCTAGTTCCTTGACCAGGATTTGAACCCAGGGCCCCAGCATTGGCAGCACAGTCTTAGCCCCTGGACCACCAGGGAAGTCCCAGGAACCATGGCTTTTTAGTGTCCCTTGTACCTGGCTCAGGGCCTAGAACATAATAGGTGCTTTAGTAAATGCTTAAATGAACAAGTGAATGGAGTAAAGGGAGTTATAAGCTTGGTAACAAGGTTAGTGGAGAGGGGTTCAAAAGAATAGGATACACAAGAGAGAATTTCTTTTAAAAAGAAGCACCAGCTTTTTGGAGCTAGAGCTGGCAGGGATTGGAAAGGGGCATTTAAAAACAATATTTATTTCTTTACCTCTGGCTGGGTGTTGGGTCTTAGTTTCAGCATGGAGGGGAGGTCTTCGTTGCAGCGTGCAGGCTTCTCTCTGGTGGAGGCGTGGGCTCAGTAGTCGCGGCGCACAGGCCTAGTTGCCCCAAGGCATGTGCGAGCTTATCTTAGTTTCCTGAGCAGGGATCGAACCCGAGTCCCCTGCATTGGAAGGTGGATTCTGAACCACTGGACCAGCAGAGAATCCCTGGGAAGGGGTATTTTGAAGAATAGAAAGAAATAAACAGGATAGTTCCTTGAGGGCTTTTATACTGAGGAATTTATTTTGATTCAGGTGTCAGTAGTAAGTCATTGTGACCTAGTGACAAAAGGATTTTTCAAGAATTAACCAGTGAGCAGGGTAGTTGGAAGCACGGAGGCCAGCTAGGACTGTTGTAATTCAGATAAGAAGGGAAGAGAAAGAATTAAACTCAGATGTTGTTGAGAAGTCATTAGCAGTCTGTGGTGTTGACTGAATGTTGGAAGGTGGAAGTGAAGAGTTAAGAGACCAAAGTCAGGTCCCAAATCTCTGAGCTTAGAAACCAGGAGGATATTTGTACCATCTGTAGAAACTGAGGGGCTTCCCAGGTGGCTCAGTGGTAAAGAATCTGCCTGCAATGCGGGAGATGAGGGTTTGATCCCTGGGTCAGGAAGATCCTCTGGAGATGGAAATAACAACCCACTCCAGTATTTTTGCCTGGAAAATTCCATGGACAGAGGGGCCTGGCGGGTTACAGTCATGGGATCACAAAGAGTTGGACACGACGGAGCGACTGAGCATGCCTGCACGTAGACACTGTAAAGTTGAGAAGATGAGTCAGTTCGGAGAGATGGAAGAGATACATGCAGGTTGGGACTGAAATATCTTGACAACAAAGAGGAGGTGTGCTGTAGGCAGTTCAAGGTGGAGTTGGATTTCATGGATAAGGGTTTTAAAGGAAATGGTTTCTCTCACAGCTGACCTGACTCACCTTCGGTTCTACCTTCCCCTAGATCAAAAACATCCTGCTCTCTTTCCTCTTCTCCATTAAAGTCCAACACATTCTTCCATCCCCAGCTCAGATTCTGTCCTCTGTGCGTAGCCGTCCCTGACCACATTTGCTGGATAAGTTCTCTCGTGGTTCCAAGCTCCTCAGACATCGTTCTTGCTCCCCTCATTGTTAATTAGACCTTTGGTGCACACAGGACTCAGCTGTGGAGGACAGCAGGCTGTTGCTATTGTTGAGTCTGACTAAAGAGTACATTGGAATTCTTCATACTTTCTACTTCTTTTGTGTGTTTGAAAGTTTCATAATAAAAAATAAAACAAAGAAAAAAACTAAAAAGTTGCCAAGCTGAGATTCAAGCTTGGACTATGGGACTCCAGAGGCTATGATCATAATGTTGTTATTGCCTTCTTGGAATCTGTTAACCACACTGACACACAGCAATCAAAATCGATCACAGAGTAAAATCAAACACGAGTAATTTTATAGAAGTACTAATAATTTTAAAAAACCAAACACTTAAAAAAAAATCAGCTCTATTGTAACTGTGTTTGAGGGATTTTTCAGTGTGGGCTTGGCTGAGTGAGGCCTCTGAAAAAGAAAGTCCAGCAAATTCTCCAGTTTCTTGGCAAAGTTTCCTCAGTTTTGTTGCTCTGAACACTTTATAGAACTGTATTAAAAATTAGGGTGGTCATTCTTTTTTTCTTCAATGTTTTATTTTATATTGGAGTACAGCCAATATACAAACTGTTGTGACAGTTTCAGGTGGACAGCATAGGGACCCAGCCATGCATATACATGTATTCGTTCTCCTGCAAACTCCCCTCCTATGCAGGCTGAGGGCAGTCATTCTTGAAAATGTTGGTTGCCCATTTGGTGTACACGGATGTCTCTAGAACTGTATACTGGGGAAGTTTCCATGGTGACTTGGGCCTCAGAGGAGTACGCTGCCACTAAATGGTTGTAAAAAGCCACGCTGGTCCCTGCTGTGATGGAGGGATAATTTATAATAAGGAAGGTTATAAAAATGAGGTCATGGGTGAGGCCTTAATAAGTTTGTGGTTGGTTGCCTATACTTTGAATCCTCATAGCATCTCGGCAAGGTAATTTATCGTCATTTTATAGAGAAGAGAAACCAAATGTCTGAGAGGTTAAATAGCTCACTTGAGTCATGTATCTATAATCAGTGTCAGAACTGGTATCATCCAACTCCAGGACCTACCATCTTTCTGTCTTGCTGTGTGTAATAGGGGCGGTTGCATGTAAGGTTTGAGGCCGAATTGTATTCCTGGCTGGAAGGGTAGATTGGAAGGCATCAGCTTATAAGGCAGCTGAGGTTATGGGAGTGGTTGAGGATTCAAGGGAGACTGTGAGGAAAGACTGATGAAAACTGAGGACAGACCCTGGGTTGGGTTCCTGAGGAGGGGGTTCAAGTCCTCCACTTTTGCAGAGCAGACTCTTTACTTTTTTGTGGCCATGCTGAGTCTTAGCTCCCAGACCAAGGATTGAACCTACACCTCCGGCAATGGAAGTATAGCACCTTAACCACTGCCAGGGAGCCCTAGAACAGACTTTTGCAGTGAACATTGGCTATTTGTATCTTTCTTTAAAGATTGATTTATGTATTTTATTTTTTCGGCTGCAGAGGGGCTTCCTATCGCTCCAGTGGCTTGTCTTGTTGCAGAGCACAGGCTCTGGGCAAACAGCATGTGGGCTCTTCCTGGATGAGGGATTCAACCTGTGACCCGTCTCGACAGGCAGATTCTTAACCACCGGACTGCCAGGGAAACTTGAACATTGGTTATTTGTAATCTTAAATGTTATTTCTTGTGAACTCTGGCTTTGATTGCTTTGGTGACCCAATTTTGTCTGTTGGAGGTAGCTCTCAGTTCCTGACCTGGAGGTGGTGTGTTGTCTTTGCAGATTACCTAAAACGAGATCTATGGATGATCTTCTTTCTGCCTGTGACACAAGCAGCCCCCTGACGCGCACATCCAGTGACCCCAACCTGAATAACCACTGTCAGGAGGCCAGAGCAGGCCTGGAGCCCTGGCATGGCAATCCCGAGGCATCGCAGACTGCCTTCGTGGAGTCTGGGGCCGGAGGTCCCCAGCAGGCTATAGGGGAGATGGCGGGTCCTCCCTCGCTGCCCAGCAGCCAGAAAGACTACTTGAGCAATAAACCTTTCAAGAGTCACAGAAACGGTTCTCCAGGTTACAAACCACTCGGTGCCACAGTGCCCCAGGAAACGAAGAGCAGCACTTCTGAGCCTGAGACCAAAGCCCTCACAGAGACTCAGGCCCCAGCTCCAGGCCCTCCTGCCCAGGACGAGCTGGATAGGACTTCGGATGGCACAGAGGAGCCACCTGAACGCTGTCCTGAAAAAGCAGCTATCCACACACTCTCTAAAGTCGTCTCGGACAAGCGTGAAGGAACCGGTGACTTTCCTGAGTCCTCCCAGAACCCCCTCCCAGGGGCCCTCCAGCAGGCCCAGCTGGACTCTCTGCTGGGCATGCCCTCCAGACGTGCCCCAGATCATGGTCTGGGCACCCTCTGCAACCCACCGAGTGCTACCTGCCAAACTCCTCCAAACCCCAGTGCTGACGTTCCCAACCAGGACCCCCCGGGGTGTGCAGCAAGTGTCGCCCACCAGGAACCGCCTAGTTCTGTGCTAGATACGATTCACGGGGAGGAAGACACAGGCAAGAGAGGGAATCATAGGAACGGGCAGTTACTGGAGAACCCCCGCTTGGGAAAAGTGCCATTGGAATTGGCCCGAAAGCCGATTTCTCAGAGCCAGATCAGCGAGTTCTCTTTCTTAGGGTCCAACTGGGACAGCTTCCACGGGATGGTGACTTCACTCCCCAGTGGGGAGACCACCCCTCGACGGCTGCTTTCCTACGGCTGTTGTAGCAAGAGGGCGAGTAGTAAGCAGACGCGGGCACCGGGGCCCTGCTTTGGGGGCCAGTGGGCTCAGAGAGAAGGGGTGAAGTCGCCGGTCTGTTCTAGTCATTCCAATGGACACTGTACTGGTCCAGGTGGAAAAAACAACCGGATGTGGCTGTCCGGTCACCCAAAGCAGGTCCCCAGCATGAAGCCTGTCGCCCTGAGCTGCCCTTCTCCAGTGCCTCCCCTCTACCTGGACGACGATGGACTCCCCTTCCCCACGGATGTGATCCAGCACAGGTTACGGCAGATCGAAGCAGGGTACAAGCAGGAGGTGGAGCAGCTCCGCCGACAGGTGCGTGAGCTTCAGATGAGGCTGGATATCCGCCACTGCTGCGCCCCTCCAGCGGAGCCCCCCATGGACTATGAGGACGATTTTGTAAGTACTCACGGCCTGCCCCCATCCAGCCTTTCACCCGCCCCACAGCCATTCACTGGGTACTTGCTGCGTGCCACTGAGTTAGGGGGTGGGCTGTATGATGAGAGACCGTGCTCTGCTCTCAGGGAGCTCACAGTCTATTGGGAGAGTCAAGCCCACCATTAGAAGGCTGTTCTTAAGTGACATGATGGTCGGAAGCGTCAGGTATCAGGGGCCCTAGGGGAGTCAAAGGTCAGGGAAGGCTCTCCTTCAGCCGAGTGCTGAAGGATGGGTCACTTTTAGCCACACAGACAGTGAAAAAGGAACCCCATTTCCAGAAGCATGGAGGTATTCCAGGGGGTGTAGCTTGAATAAAGAGGTGTATGTGTTTGCACATGTGCATGCATGTGTGCACACTTGTGCTGGGACTGTGAGGGAGGGAGTTAGTAGTGTGGTGGGAGGTGACATTGGGAAGTGGGAAGGGATTAGAAAGCTCAGCTTGAGAGCTCGTTTTGTGTGGATTCTACCTTCAGGGCAGTAAAAGTTTTGGCTAGTGAGTCGTAGGATCAGAGTACTGCCCCAGAGGGACTTCCCTGGTGGTCCAGTGGTTAAGATTCTGAGTTCCTAGTGCAGGGGGCCTGGATTACATCCCTGGTCAGGAAACTAAGGGCATGGCTTGTCCCCCTCCAAAAAAAAAAAAGAGTGCTGAAAAGAGTACTGCCCTAGCACCAGTGTGTCAAGTGGATGAAGCAGTTGAAAACCAGGGAGGCTGGTTAGGACCTCTTGGAATAAGCCAGGTGAGAGATGACGAGGCACAGCAATCCTCAGGGAGCTTCTTGGAAGAAGCTCTAGAACATTCCCAATTGCCTGCTGCATACTTCTCTGCTGGTGGGATGGTCAGGGCTAACAACTTATTTCTTACTGTTTAGAGTGATGGTTTAGAACAGGAGTCAGCGGATTTGTTTGGTAAAGGGCCAGATAGTAAATAATTTAGGCCCTGAGAGACGTATCGTCTCTTTACAGCTACTAGGCTCTTCTGTCAAAGCGCAGAAGCAGCCATAATGACCATATGTTAATGAATTGAGTGTGGCTGTCTTCCAGAGAAACCTGACTTACAGAAGCAGGCAGTGGGCCAGTTTGGCCTGTGGGCCAGAGCTTGCAAACTCCTGGTTTAGAATGTAACAGGAGAAATATTCTTTCCATACTGTGATGCAGCATGTTGGTTAAGAGCATGGGTCTGAAGCCAGAATGCTAGGTCCAAATCCCACATTTACTGCCTATCAGCTCTTAATTCTCTCTGTGGCTTAATTTCCTTATTTGTAAAAGTGGGGATAATAATAGCATACATTTATAAGATTGTCAGGAATTAAATAAGTTCCTGCATGTGATCGGAGAAGGCAATGGCACCCCACTCCAGTACTCTTGCCTGGAAAATCCCATGAGCGGCGGAGCCTGGTAGGCTGCAGTCCATGGGGTCGATAAGAGTCAGACACGGCTGAGCGCCTTCACTTTCACTTTTCATTTTCATGCATTGGAGAAGGAAATGGCAACCCACTCCAGTACTCTTGCCTGGAGAATCCCAGGGATGGGGGAGCCTGGTTGGCTTCCATCTATGGGATTGCACAGAGTTGGACACGACTGAAGTGAGTTAGCAGCCTGCATGTGATGTACTTAGAAACGGTGCTTGACACATAGTGAACAATAAATGTTAGAGATGATGAAGGCGCTGGTGGTAATGCCTTGGCTTTTTCTTTAGACGTGTTTGAAGGAGTCAGATGGCAGTGATACAGAAGATTTTGGCTCTGATCACAGTGACGACTGCCTTTCAGAAGCAAGCTGGGAACCTGTTGATAAGAAAGAGACTGAGGTATGTCCAGGCAAATACGTGGCAGGTCCTTCTGCAACGTAGGGAGTTTTCATAATTTTCAGAGACGAGTGACATGTTCTCCCCCAGTTGACTCTCTGTAGGCAAGTAGTAGCCACCTAGACCTTGTCCTTTTCTTCCAGGATGCTTTCCTTGCTGCAGTGTTGCTGGAATTTTTCCTTTTGCCCTCTGTTAGGTGACTCGCTGGGTTCCAGACCACATGGCATCACATTGCTATAATTGTGACTGTGAATTCTGGTTGGCCAAACGCAGACACCATTGCAGGTAACGTGTTTTGTGTGATTCAGTAGGGCTTGAAAGCCATAGAGAGGGACGTAGATACGAACTAAATTGAGTTAATCTGATAACGGAGAGACCTTTATAGGAACTAGTTTTGTTTTTTCCCAACTTTTCTTTTTATTTACTCATGTAAGGCCTTTTAGAGTATGATTCATTCCCAGTATGTCGGCATCTCTGATGAACTCTTCCTTCTTCGTGCTTTGGCAGAAATTGTGGAAATGTATTTTGTGCTGGCTGCTGCCACCTGAAGTTGCCCATTCCTGATCAACAACTCTATGACCCAGTTCTCGTCTGTAACTCATGTTACGAACATATCCAAGTATCTCGGGCCAGGGAACTCATGAGCCAACATCTGAAGAAACCCATTGCTACAGCTTCCAGTTGAATGCCAGAGGAGAAGACCTGTCCAGTTTTAGCAGGTTTGAAGGGAGGATGTGCTTCAGGTGTAGTTTTTGAAGGTTCCTTGGTGTGGCTCATGAAATCACAGAGCTCAAAGATACAGTCTTGAGAAATCCTCCTTGGTACCATGAGACTGGAGCAGAGGAATTCCAATCTGGTGGGAGTCCTCTCCTGGTGAGACTCTCACCTTGGGAGTAATGGTCCTGATCCAGACCCAGAGTCTGGAAGCTTAACGTTGAGTTGGTGACTCCAGTTTCTTTCTCCTGGGGTCACAGGATGATGATTTCATAGATACTGCCTGGTGATGTGTGCCCTAAACAGCAATAGAAAGGCATATGTATAACCAAACTCCAAGTGATAACCAGATCCATCTCTCCTCCACCTTGAAAAAAGCGGATTATAGTATATAAGATAGGAATTCCTATCCTATTTGAAATGAACTATACCCTGTACCTCTGTGCTCTGTGTCTGTGCATGAAGGCTCAGTCTTTAGAGGCACTCCCTCTAGTTGCATTAGTTCTGTCTTTCTGTGGAGTTTGGTTTTAAAGACCGGTCCAGCTAGTGGAGGTTTTGCTGTATTTTTCACTTGGCTCATCAGCCAGCATCAGTGAATATTCAGTTTAGGGGGACAGTTTTAGGGAGTGAGACAGACCTTTTCGGGAGCAGAGAAAACTCTGCTGATGTTCAGTTCTGGCAGACATCAGTTATTTGGAGCTGTGAAGGCAGTAGTCTTTGTTACTCAGTGGCAGCTCTGGAGGTAAGCACTGTGAAGAAGGAGAAGGGAAAAGCAGAAATTATCCTTGTGAAATATTTGCTGATTGTGCCCTACCCTTTGCGCCTGACTTTTCCTAGTTGTCCTGGTGCTAACACAGGAGCTACACCTTGATCCTCTCCTGGCATGAAAATAAAACAATGGTTTTTTTTTTGGGGAGGGGGGGTCTTTGTTCCATTGCCCACTTCCCACATGTTGTCTTTCCCTTGGCTGCTGCCTCCTCTGGGTCACACTGCTTCTTATCCTGAACACTTGACATGTTGAGGGTAGAATTTTGCGTTTGGTTTTTACCTCCTAGAATATGCTGTTTGGTATGTGAGGGTTTCAGTACAAATGCTGCTGTCTATTTCTGTGCACTTAACAATGGAACCCAAACAGAAGAGAATAAAGCCTTGATACCAAAATTGGGAGAAAAAATGTGTCCATTTGGACCAAACATTGTTTTTGTTTTGTTTGTTTTCATCTTAGTATGTACCAGTGGCACTTAACCAAAAGATACAGTGATATTAGCCATGTGCAGTGGTTAGGGCAGATACAGTCTCCTTGACTTATAATGAAACCACTAGGATTTCCTTATACGTTTTCCTTGATTCATTGGTGTAGAAAAGGTAAATTACACTTAGGCTCAGCCTGTTTTAAAACGATGGTAGCTGTCTAACTGCTACTTGTTCATGTTGCTTCCTGGAAAAAAAGTTTTTCCTTTGAAAATACTTAGGATCTGCATTTAGAACAAGAACTGTTATTTGTCCTGACCTTTTCTTCAGCCCTACAGAGAAGCATCTGTGCTTTTTATACTTGCCATGGATGTAACCTAAAAAGTTTTGGTGTATCTAGGTCAGTCTAGCAGAACTTTTTTCGTTTAAATGGAGTTGAATAATGGAGAATTTGTGTCTGGGAAATTCCTGAATTCATTGAAAAAGTAACAAACTATTCCTTGTCTCCAATACGTAAAATAAGCATTTTCTCAGTCATTACAATTTACTGCCAGTTGTGAGTGGCTTTTTAATTAACTCGACTTTCATTGCACTTCGATTGGTGACATTTGAGGAGACTGTATCTGTCTACTTTGAATGGCTGTTTTGAGGGACTGTCCCATCAATGAACATACTGCATGGCCTTGGAGAGAGACTCTGGGCTCTTGGCTCAGATGTATTCATCAAATACTCCTTTCAGAGCTCTTGTGGGTGTAAGTGACATGATGTGGCCAAAAATCCAAACTGTGCAGTTGCGTTGTGACAAACATGCAATGTGCTGTAAAAACTCAATACAATTTAAATAAAATCTCTATATTAGTGCTGCTTTGTTGGGTCTTTTTCTTCATTTTTAACTTCTAAGAAAACTTAACACTCATTTTTTTCTTTTGACCCTGAGAAAGGACTGAAACATTACTCCCCTATGTCCCAGCTATTTCCATGTTTAAAATGGCCCTCTCTTTTTTATCAGCACAGCTCCTGCTGTATTGTCATTTATTGATCAGATAGGCCGTTTTCCTTATGGATCCTATTGAATTTGGTTCCGTCTGATGTAAGCTTTATTTCTCTTTGTCTAAAAGTTCACCAGCTGCTTGATCAGTCACACAGGATTATACTTATCTTTGCCCCGTTCCCTCCTCATAGGCTCCTGTTTTCTTTCCACCTTGGGTAAATGGTCTTGAGCAAAGCATTGGCTGAAGAGAGTATATTTCAGAACAGATAAAATGCCACTCTTTTCAATTTGTGCACTCAGGGTATCGCCGTTTTTATTTGGAGAGACAATCAATTCAACTGTTAGGACTAATAAGAGCATAGAATGTGTTTTTGAGAATGCCCGGATTTGTTATCACCCACTTCACACTTCCTGAATTCTAAAGCCCCACAGCCCCGCTGCCGGTAGCGGTGAAGTACACAGGTCTCCGCATTCCGCCGCGGATACCCCAGCGGATCTCTCTGCAGTACGGGACACCGGCCCGCGGGCCCCGGGCCCCAGCGCTTCCGGCTCCCTCGGGAGGCCGCCGAGCGAGCGTACCTTCTCCGTGGTGCACGTGGCGCGGGTGTAAGGGGCGGGTCGGCTCGCGCCAAGTGCTGCCGCGCAGCGGCAACTCGAGGCCCCATTGGCCGCGCTGGCAGGCGCCGCGGGGGGCTCGTGCGCCAACGGTCCCCGAGTCCGCGACGGCGGGGTGCTGGTTGGAGGGGGCAGGGCGGAGCGAAGGCCGCGGAGGGGGGAGGGGGGAGATCGAGAACGGGGTGGGAGAGCCAGGCTCGGCGGGGCGAGGCCCAGGGCCCGGGCGGGGCGATGGAGGAGGCGCTGCTCTCCACCCCCATCAATCCCAACAACTTCCCCGCCAAGCTGTGGCGGCTGGTGAACAGTCCCCGGTACCGCTCGATCCGCTGGGACGGCCGTGGTGAGGGGCTGCTCATCGACCAGCCGCTCTTCGAGGCCGAGCTGCTCAGCCCGCCCGGGGCGGGGGCCGGGGGCGGCGGGGCCGGGGGCGCCGGCGGCGGGGGCGGCGTCGGGGCCGCCGGGGCCGAGCCCGAGCTCTTCAAAACCACCAACTTCACCAGCTTCATCCGCCAGCTCAACCTCTACGGCTTCCGCAAGGTGGTGCTGGGCGGGCCGGGCGCGGCGGGGCCCGGGCCGGGGCCTGGGGGCGGCGGGCCGGCGGGCGACGGGCCGCTCCACCACTTCCACAGCCCGCACTTCCGCCGCGACCAGCCGCAGCTGCTCGTGCACCTCAAGAGGCTCACCAGCGCCAACAAGGCCAAGCTGGCGGCCGGCCTGGAGGTGCCCTGCCGCCCGCCCAACCGCTTCCAGAGGCTCCTCATCACGTCGGCCTCGGCCTCTGCCTCCACCTCCCCGCTGCAGCACCAGGAGCCGCCGCTGCCGCCCTCGGGGCCCCGGCCGGAGCCACAGGGTGAGTCCCGTCCCTCCTGCTCTGTCCTCAGCCAGCGGCGGGGCGCTCGGCCGTGAGGGGGCAACTGCCACGCCCGCGGGCATTTCCTTGGTGGTGTCAGGGAAGCGCCCGGGAGCCGCTGTCAGCCGTGCTTACCGAGAAGTCGGCGCGGCACAGGCATCACCCCCCTTCCCGCCAGCACCTCTCCTGGACGGGGCCCATGGACGATGAGGCCCTTCTGTGTCCACTGGCGGTCACGGGGACCTCCGCGTTAGGCTGGCTTTCTTGAGTCTTCTCGGAACCCTCGTGGGCTCCAAACCTCTATCGCCAGGTATCTTCTCGAGACCCGGTCTTTTCACAGCGAACACCTAAAAATAAGTAGGCCTTTGTTGAAGCCCTGGGTCTGGAAGAAACAGAACTGGCTCCTGCGTTCTGATAGGAAGCAGAACAGAGTTCCTCTACAGGGTGAGGATATGGCAAAGGTCAAGGTGGGAAGGAACAGTCGCAGCCGAGAGAATGTAGAACAGTTATGCTAGCCCAGGGAAAGTGGTGATCAAGGTACCTTGAGTGAGTGTCTGTCCCTGATGAGCCATGCCGTCTTCCACCCATTGACACATCTAAGAAATCTTGGAAGAAGTGTTCTCACAGTGATCATATTTTAGGTTCCGGAGTAATGTGTAGAACCGTAGGCGTTGTTTATATAACTTGAAAGCAAAAATATAATAATATATTTTCCTGTTTTTACCAGGTATTGCTCATAGGTAGAATGAATTGGCTAAACAGTTCTTTCATAGTAGCTGATTAGACCCAATGCTTATTTAAGGTGTAATGGTTAGACACAGGTAAAACCAAATTTGTGTGTGTACAAATGTCCAGTTTTAGTTTAAAATGATATTATAAAGCTCATGTTTACAACCTTGGAATTTTTCACTGTTGGCTTCAGTCTTTCAGTTTTGAAAGAAGTTTCTATGTGTAAGTCTGTATTTTGTTGCTGTTCAGTTGCTCAGTTGTGTCAGACTCTTTGTGACCCCATGGACTGCAGCCTGCCAGGCTTCTCTGTCCTTCACCATCTCCCAGAGCTTGCTCAAACTCATTGAGTCTGAGATGCCATCCAACCATCTTGTCCTCTGTCATCCTCTTCTCCTGCATTCAGTCTTTTCCAGCATCAGTCTTTTCTAATGAGTCAGCTCTTTGCATCAGGTGGGCCAAAGTATTGGAGCTTCAGCATCAGTCCTTCCCATGAATATTCAGGATTGATTTCCTTTAGGACTGGTTCTTGCAGTCCAAAGGACTCTCAAGAGTCTTCTCCCACACCATAGTTCAAAAGCATCAATTCTTCGGTGCTCAGCCTTCTTCACAGTCCAACTCTCACATCCATACATAACAGCTGGAAAAACCATAGCATTGACTACACAGATCTTTGTTGGCAAAGTAATGTCTCTGCTTTTTAATATGCTGTCTAGGTTGGTCATAGCTTTTTTTCCAAGGAGCAAGCATCTTTTAATTTAATGGCTGCAGTCACCATCTGCAGTGATTTTGGAGCTCAAGAAAAATAAAGTCTGTCACTGTTTACATTGTTTCCTTCTCTATTTGCCAGGAAGTGATGGGACCAGATGCCATGATCTTAGTTTTCTGAATGTTGGGTTTTAAGCCAGCTTTTTCACTCTTTTCTTTCACCTTCATTAAGAGGCCCTTTAGTTCTTTTTCACTTTCTGCCATGCTGCTAAGTCACTTCAGTTGTGTCCAACTCTGTGTGACCCCGTAGACGGCAGCCCACCAGGCTCCCCCATCCCTGGGATTCTCCAGGCAAGAACACTGGAGTGGGTTGCCATTTCCTTCTCCAATGCATGAAAGTGAACAGTGAAAGTGAAGTCGTTCAGTCATGTCTGACTCTTAGCAACCCCAAGGACTGCAGCCTACCAGGCTCCTCCATCCATGGGATTTTCCAGGCAAGAGTACCGGAGTGGGGTGCCATTGCATAAGTATGATGTAATCTGCATATCTGAAATTATTGATATCTCTCCCAGCAATCTTGATTCCAGCTTGTGCTTCATCCAGCCCAGCATTTCACATGATGTACTCTGCATATAAGTTAAATAAGCAGGGTGACAATATACAGCCTTGACATACTCCTTTCCCAATTTGGAACCAGTCTCAATTTGTTCCGTGTCTGGTTCTAAACTGTTGCTTCTTGACCTGTATACAGGTTTCTCAGGAGGCAGGTCAGGTCGTCTGGTAGTACCATCTCTTGAAGAATTTCCCACAGTTTGTTGTGATTCACACAGTCAAAGGCTTTAGCATAATCAATGAAGCAGAAGTAGATGTTTTTCTGAAATTCTCTTTCTTTTTCTATGATCCAGTGATTGTTGGCAATTTGATCTCTGGTTCTTCTGCCTTTTCTAAATCCAGCTTGAACATCTAGAAGTTCTCGGTTCATGTATTGTGTTGAAGCCTAGCTTGGAGAATTTTGAGCATTACTTTGCTGGCATGTGAGATGAGTGCAATTGTGCGATAGTTTGTACATTCTCTGGCACTGCCTTTCTTTGGGATTGGAATGAAAACACCTTTTCTGGTCCTGTGGCCACTGCTGAGTTTTCCAAATTTGCTGGCATATTGAGTGCAGCACTTTCACAGCATCATCTTTTAGGATTTGAAATAGCTTAACTGGAATTTCATCACCTCCACTAGCTTTGTTTGTAGCGATGCTTCTTAAGGCTGACTTGACTTTGCACTCCACGATGTTTGGCTCTAGGTGAGTGATCACACCATCGTGGTTATCTGTATCATTAAGATCTTTTTTGTATAGTTTTTCTGTGTGTGCTTGTCACCTCTTCTTAATATCTTCTGCTCTGTTAGGTCCATACCATTTCTGTCCTTTATTATTGCCCATCTTTGCTTGCAAGTCTATGTTTACTCAAACTTAAAAAACTCTCTGTGATAGAAAAGTACTTTGACTTTTAAAACTATTTTCAACTGGATTTCTAATACCCTCCCCCTTCTTCCAGGAAGGTGAGGGTGGCAATATTTCCTTTCCTTGTTTAAAGAGTGGGTGATGTGTAGCAGCATACCAAGAAAGCAACAGGATATGATTATGAGAATTCATTCTTTACCTTCAACCAGGAGAGTAATAGAGACATTTTCATCGTGTTAACAAGAGATTTAACAGAAAAGTGTCTGGCTTACTTTTCACTTATGGGAAAATTTTAAATATACAAATAAAAGTAACACTGTGTTCAGTTTAATGTAAGCCCAGGGTTAGGAATGAGCAATCTTCATTTGGAATTTAGAAGATGGATTAGGTTGTGTATCTATGGAGTTTAGAAGATAAGGGATTAGGTTAGAGTTCTAGGAACTAGTTGGAAAAGTAGCAGTGGCATAGGAATGTTCTAAAGGAATTCTAAAGGAATATTAAGCCACTTACTTCCATGTGATGTCCATTGATTTTTGTGGGGAATCAAATGGAGAAAGGCAGTGGATACAATACCTTGTCATTCATTTAGATACTTGTTTTTTCAGATTGTGTATCTGGTGGGCATAAGGAGAAAAGACTGAAAATGTGTTCTTGGGAAAAACAGGATCACTACTTCAAAGAAAGAAACACACATGCATACATAGAGACCAATTCTTGCTCACTTTTTCCTCTTCTCCGATTTCCTTTTTCCCTGCCCTATCCTACACCTACTTGTAAGTATAGAGTTCATTTCAGTTGAAGAAGCACAGGGGCTATGTAGAATCTGATTTTTCTCACTTATAATTCAGTTGGTCAGCATTTTAAAGATTACTTGTTGAAAAACATAAATGTAATTCATACTTTTTTGGTATAGCTAATACATAAGTTCATATTACCTCCATTATCATAGTTTTCATACATTTCATACATCCTGCCTGTTGGTATGTATAGAAAATATGTCAGGTGTGGATTGTCCACAACATAGACTTGGTTCATTAGGAAATTGTGTTACTGACTTGGGTGGAATGTAATTCTAAGTTTAAGAATACAGGTCCAACTTTGTTTTGCTTTATCTCCATGTTCTAAGTCCTTGGTTCTCTTTTGGCTCACTAATTTTTATTTTGCTTAATTCTTGATTATATGCCTGACTATACTGCTCCTTCTTCATTTCCTTTTTGTGTTCTGTGTTCTACTGCAGCTTCTGATTTAAATACTTCTCTTTTGCAGTAGAATCCTCTGTGTTAGGACCTGGTTCTTTTACCCAGGTCCATTGAGCCAGTTGTCCTGTTCACCTTCTGAGAATGTTGTTCAGTCGGTAAGGCGCGTCTGACTCTGAGACTCTGGACTGCAACATGCCAGACTTCCCTGTCCTTCACTGTCTCCCGGAGTTTGCTCCAACTCATGTCCATTGAGTCAGTGATGCCATCCAACCGTCTTATCCTCTGTCACCCCTCTGTTGCTGCTGCTGCTGCTAAGTCGCTTTAGTCGTGTCTGACTCTGTGTGACCCCATAGACGGCAGCCCACCAGGCTCCTCTGTCCCTGGGATTCTCCAGGCAAGAATACTGGAGTGGGTTGCCATTTCCTTTCCAATGCGTAAAAGTGAAAGTGAAGTCGCTCAGTCGTGTCCGACTCTTAGCAACCCCATGGACTGCAGCCCACCAGGCTCCTCCGCCCATGGAATTTTCTAGGCAAGAGTACTGAAGTGGGGTGCCATCACCTTCTCCGTCACCCCTCTGTACTTGATAAGAAATGTGAGGGTCACATGTTTTTCCTGTTTTTGTTTGCCCGCTATTGTTATCTTGTTTTTATTGGCAGTTTATTTCATAATATTTGTTAAAGCTTTCTAAACTAACTCTCAAGAACCAAGTTTTGGGAAAGAGGCAAGTTCTCTCCTGGGGATTGACTAGCTCAGATTCACTTTTACAGATGGAATAGAAAGAACAACAGAAATTCAGCCTACCTTACATTTTTAGGATTCTGGATTTAAGCTTTGCCAAATATATATCTTAGATGTCCTTAAGACATGTAGGTGATGTTCTATAAAGTTGGTAGACTAGAACCCTGCGAAGTAACCTCTAACAGAAGAATAAGAGCTGGACGTGTTTTAGTTCTTAATTAAAAATGAAAACAAATGTCCTTCTAATTTGTGTCCTGTGTCCTTACATTAGCAGTATCTAAAATATTTAAATATTTGGGCATCACTCAGAATTTATCATAGTAGAAGTAGAAATGTATTTTAATTCAGATCTAAATTTGAATTTGAGAAATCAGGGTAGAGTATTCTTTAATTATCTATTGTTATTGACAGTCTGAAAATTCATCAACAATTTAACCTTAAAGAGGGTAAAGAAGGGTTAGTGAGCTATTTGACACTCTAGCAATATAAAGTTTTATCATCCAAGAAAGAAAAAAAAAACAAACAAGTGATGGGCAGTTTGGGACCTCACAAACAAAAAATTTTTCTTTAAGTCTTAAAGCAAAGAACTGTCAGTGGTAGTTCAAAGTGTGTATACATGTGTTTGCTAGTCAGCATAAAAACTATTGTGTATTTTAAAAGTAGTTTTTAAAAGGTGTATCATTTAAATACATTTAATCTTCTGAAGGAGAAGTTTTTTGTCCATTAGATTTTTTTCTCCATTAGCTCTTGATTTCCAGAATTGTTTTTTGTTTCTTATTTTAACTTTTTACTTTATATTGGAGTATAGCCAATTACCAATGTTGTGACAGTTTCAGCAAATAGCAGAGAGACTCAGTCTACATATATCCATTTGCCTCTAAACTCCCTTAGCATCCAGATTGCCACCTAACATTGAACAGAGTTCCCTGTGCTACAGAATAGGTCCTTATTGGTTATCCATTTTGTGTGTACACGTCTGCCCCAAACTCCTATATTTGTTTATTTTTGGCATTAATGCTTTATTCTTTTTAAATTTTAAGGGTTTATTTGAGCAAAATCAATTTGAATCAGGCAGCACCAAAACAGAAGTGATTATGAGCACTTCTTAATGCTTCATTCTTTAGAAGAAATCAAACATTATAGGAATACTAGAAGAAAAGATGTATAACATTTAAATATTTGGAAAAGTAGGTGAGTGCCATCTTTAGCAGATGAGTAGCACGTAAATTAGACTTTCCCTCTGTTTTATAGATTATAGGTATAGTTTATATATATATTTTATTTATATAGATATAGTTTTATAGATATAGCTTAATACAACAAAAACAAATTGAAAAGCCTTTGTGAACCACAAAATTTAATAGGTAAAATCCTTCCTAGGAATAAATTAGACTAGCTTTATCTTCAAGAACCACAGTCTTTAAAATAAGTTCAGCTTGCAACTTTTATATTTTCCTTTTCTTCATTATGTAGTATTGCTCTTTCTCTCTCTTCCTCATCTCCACTGATTAATTCCTTTCAACCTTGCAAGATAAGAAAAAGCAAATATAGGAATCTCTTGTCTTGAGTGTGTGGATTTTTAACAGACTCTCTAGGTGATTCAAATGTAAATCAATGTTTGAGAGCCATTGATATCTAGGAAGGGACTAGAGATACTCTGAAGAAAAAGAGACCATGGAAAATTTTTGATTCAGGAATGACCAAGTCAGAGTTTCCAAGCTTGACTTTTCTGCAAAGATTGTTACTAAATTTTTTTTAAAAATTGAAAGCATGAAATTTCTTACATGAAATTTCTTTTTCTGGGATAATTTTTATTTTTTCCATACTTATATCTTTCATGAATATGGTTGAGTGCTTATTTTTGTACCTATTATTAAGATTCCTAAATGATTTAAAAGACCAAATGGAATTTCTAAAACTTCTAGGAAGTACTGATAGTTTATAGATTGGGAAAATCTGGGTCAGTCGGTTGAGGTGACAGGTAAGATGACATTTAACCTTTGATTTAATTTGATTTAATGTTAGAGTTTGGCCACTTTGTCTCTTATCACAATCATATTAACAACCAAACAAAATTTGTTTGATTATTTTTTCAGCATTGTATTTGTAATTTCATGTTGTGTATTCTGAACTTGTTTTTGCCAATAAATTTCTGTTGTGTTGAGAATGGCTGGAAACTCAGCATATTCACAAGTGAAGAGTAGTGTATGTTTTGTGACTTTTGGTTTACTACGTCTGGTGGTGTAATATAAAATTAGTAAATGTGCTCTTCCTCTTTTATGCAGGACCAGTGGCTGTAGGACAATTTCACCGGTCGTTCCGGCGAGATAGTTTGTCTCCTTACTCCTACGTATCGACTTCATCCCACAACCACAGTACTTTTCCTCTGAAAGGTTTAGATCGGACCCCGATCCCTCCTAGAACATGGCAGAACTCTCTTGGAATGCACCCAGGACAAGTGGAAACGTCTCCTACTTTTTCAGATAAAGGGGTTCCATTTCCTGTACTACAGAGGTTTCCAACTGAGGTTACGTATACCCTGCAGCCCAGTGCCACATCTGTACACGTTCAGCAAGGTCCTCAAACAATGGTCAGCTCCTCCCAAAAATATAGTAACTACACACCCTCAGCGCAGTACTCCCAAGCCTACTATCCAACAGGTATGAGAAATTCAAATTCAGTGGTTTCTTTTAAGGTACTTGATAATGAGAACTTATATTTTTTTAAATGCATTTTTGTATGCCTAAACAAAAATAGGAATGTACACCTAAGAAATGTCAAAGATTTCTCATGAATACTCATTTTTTTAACAATATGTGAAATTTCATTATGTTCTTAAAGGCTGTGAAAATTGTTGGAGCATAGAAGTGTATATTTTAGTGAAACTTTGGTATCCTCAAAACATGTTCTGGTAAGACTTAGTACACCAGATCTTGGTATAACACTGTTCTTGGTGTAGTAGTTTTTTTGGGTTTTTTCCTTTAAGAAAAAAACTACTTATATTACATATTGTTTATTTTTTAGTTATATAGCTGAGACTACCTCATAATGAAATAATCTTAGTATCTCAGTAATGAAGTTTAATAAAAGAGCCTACTCACCATCTCTTAAGACTAAATTATATTCTTTTAACAAAAATGTAATGGTGTGGTTTGGCAGTGCAATCCCTGCAGGGTTAATCTCAGCCAGCGAACAGCTGGGAGTAGCTGAGAGAAGAGCCTGACAATGACAGCAGACCTAGAGCTCAGCCAAGGGCGTGGAAGACCTGCCAGTAGAGCTCAGGCCACTCATTGGGAATCCATGTGATAGTGACCATCCATTTAGCTTCTTGGGGCCAGGGGATGTTTTTGCGGGGATACATTTTTGCAGAATGATAATGTTACCATTTAATTAAAAACAATTTATTGTTTTGCAGAAGCACCATAGAGGTGATATGTGTTTTCATTATTGTTTACACAGAGTGATGAAATGGGGCAATAGAAAAAAGTCAAGGGTCAAGGCTTTCAGAAAAGACCAGGAAGAGAAAAAGGGGGCAGTCCTTTGCCCTTTGAATTAAGAGTGTAGGCATATTAATTAAGTACAGCTGGAAGCAGTCTCCAGAGGTATTTTTGTTAGACCACTTTTCCCAGGCAGGCTGAAATCAAAAACTAAAATGAGTGGGAGGCATGTAAATTAGATAAGGGGGTTAAATGATTGGTTGTCTTTTAAAAGCTATAAATTTGAAAACTGTTCCGTTTATAATAATGCTGGTAATATGCAACCATTTTTATTTATTATTGGCTCATTGCATTCTACCTAAATACAGACAGTAAAAGGGATTGCTTTATTTTCTCAAAGCACTTAAGTTCAATAATATTAAAATAATAAAACCAGAGGTTAAATTAGATTGAATTCTATAGATTTTTGGAGCTGCTACTGTTTTGGTGGATGGAGAAGGATAAGGGGAAGAAATTATATGGAGTAAGATGATATAGCACTTTAATTGTTTGCCTACTAGAAATTTTAAAAATCTTTTTTTTAACCTTATATATAAAAAAAGTGGAGACCTAATTCTCTTTTTTTCAGACTTTCAGCTAATTCTTTGAAGAACAAAAATAGCTGGGTGATCTTGAAAGCTAGAAGATGACGTTTTATGTTATATATCTTATGTATAGCAACAAATAGTGTCAGATCTTTCCTGAGGGATTTTTAATCAATATTTTGATAAATTAGGCATTTCTATCTAAATTATAATTTGGCTGCATTCCATAAATGCATAGAGTATATATATATGAGAGAGACAGTCTATATTTTTCTTATACTTGCTTTACGTTCTATAGCCCATCAACTGGACAACACCCCCGTCTCTCTTCCTTTTAGCAATGAATGTTTCTCTTTCTTTTCCTAACCTCCCTTAAACGCCCCTCCTCTACACTTCTAAAGACTCAAAAACTGGGGAGTTGAAATTTAGGAGGACTACAAGAGAGAGAGAAATGTGCTTGGCCTTCTAACTTGGAATTTTGGAGAAATTTTCCTATGTACATATTAGATATGGTGCTTAGGTTCCATATTACGATTAGTGCTACAGTTAAGGTACGGATGGTTATAGTCTGGCTTAGGAGCCAAACTAGCCTGTATGATGATGTTTCTACGGGAAAATGTATTCCAAGTTCCGAACAATCCTCTTAGAAACTCCTAGTTCTAAATTTTATGAGAACTAGTTGTATGATATTAGAAAATACTACAAATTTATTCATTCGTTATAGAAGTACTATTTGTTAAATTATTATAATTTAGGATCTGTGTCATTTCAAAAATATTTTGTGTTAGCTTGGATTTAAATTTATAAATAAACTTATTAATTTTATAATTACATTGAAAATTGTCTCCAGGAGTCCAAGATAAGGACTAGGAAAGAGACACATTAAAAGAAGAAGTGCTGCTGATGTTTTGATAGTATAGAGTGCATATGAAATAGAATCTTGTATTATCTGAATTTTTGTTTTGTCTTCTTTGATATGGATGATTGAAATTACTGTGAAGGTTCTGAGGTTATGAGAAAAAGAAAGAAATCTCATGATTTCATAATGAATTCTAATATATAGAGTAGTTCTATGATGTAATGTAGGAAAATTGCTTTGAACATTCTGAAGTACTATAGAAATAAAAAGTTGTATTGTTAAATATGAAAGACCTTCTATGGAAGGGAAAGAAAATGCCAAAGAAATAAGTGTACAAGTACTTAATTCCTCCAAATCTTAGGTGAAGGAGGCAAGACATAGTGAGCAGTTTAACCAATATTTAGTGAATACCTGTTTGTGAAGGGCTTTACAAATGACTTTACCAAAGTTAAGTAAAATACTACTCTCAGAGGCAGGATAATAATCACTCTCAATCCGGCTTTCCAAATCCTAATAAAGTAACTAATTTTGGAATAATGATCATACTTGAATCCTTTCAAAGTGAATTATATGACTTGAGATTTGGATCAAATTTTAGTAAAAAAACAATACTCAACTTCATTTAAAAATCAGTTATATTGAAAATAAACTTGGATCTGGTCTTCATGTGGTATAACCAGTAAAATTTGTATTTTGTAATATTTCATAAATTATTTCTCTAGTAAAGCCAAACTTTGAGACTAAAAAACTGCTCTCAAGTCTGACTCATAAATGGACTCACATGAGTTGTTTCTCACATTTGCCCTTCCTCTCTTGAGGCATCTGTTTTCTTTGCCCTGCTCGTTTACATTTTTTCCGCTCTTAACCGCTTCTTCAAAGGCAAAGTGTTATAGGTCCAGCATCAGTGGACTCTTTTTAGTCTTGCCCTATCTTGAATTCAGTTTTCTTCTCTAATGCTGTTTTCAGGGTGCTACTATAATTTAATTTCCCTTTTTTATAAAAAAACTTTATTTTAGACCTTTTTGTTTTGCTCATTCTGTATGTATTTGAACATACAAAAGAATATTAGTATATTCATATTTATATACAGAATCCTGTATTGAGGAATTGTTTTCCTTTGACTCATGTTGTAATGCTGAACTGATTCAAAGTTAACTTTGACTTTTTGCCCAAGTTAAGTTTTAAGCTCAAAGCAGTGATTGGTGATTTGTAGCTGCCCTTTGTCTCGTATATTTGTGTAGCAGTCACTGTGACCAGGTACTATGCTGAGTGCTTTCCAAATATTAATTCATTTAATCCTCAAAACAACTTTATAAGATAGGGAATGTAGTTATCCTCATTTCATAGATTAGAAGCTGAAGCACAGCTCAGCACAGGCAGGGCTAGGAAACAAATCTAGGCAAATTCTCTCGAGTTCATTCCTTCGGCTATTGTGTTCTGCTTGTTGCTGCCGGCCTGCTTGTAATACAGAGAGGACGTTTTGTTTGTTTTGTTTTTCTTCTGAGAGACTTTTTCCTGGTATACCTCTTCCCCAGAGTTAGTTCCTTCTAGATAGGGTAGGTGACAGATACTGGTCAGGGGGACCTCGCCTTCTGTGCTACCGATGGCAGGGCACTGACCCTGGGCTGTTGACTCTCTGCTCCAGCAGAGAGACAGACTCCATCCAGCTGCTAGAGTGGGACATTCAGTCTGCAGCTGTGTCTAATTCATTTCTGTATCCCCCTGCACCTGGTGTAGTGCTTGGCCATAATGGGCTCTCAGTAAATATTTATTGAGTAAACGAAGTAATTTTAGCCTCAGCTTTGCAGTTAGTCATATGATGGACATTGTGACATTCTGTGGATTATTTCATGTCACGCGGTTTCAATTTCCTTTTCCAAAAAGTGGCAGTAATAATTTGGGTCTGGGATTAAATGAATTAATGTATAGAATTTGAATAGACTTCAAAATTTAAAACACTTAAAAACTTTATATTTACATATAAAGGATAACATATTTTAAAAGCTGTATTTCAGATGAGCCTAGCTACTAACACTTTAAAGGCTGACTGAAGTGATTTAAAAGAACATACCCTTCTCACGAAGGTGCATGTGTTTTATTATTTTCTGAACTGACTCTTGGGCAAAGAAGGTTGATGATTACTGTTTTGAAGTACATTAAATTTTAAACATTTGATCTTTAGGCTTTTCATTCTACATAATGTACATAAACAAGTATAGAATATGAAGTTATAAGAACTTTCTGATGCTCTGGGAGCCTGTATTGTCAGTTTCTCTGGAAAGGTCTGAGTTTGTTCTTATGGAGAGAGGGACTTGGCGTAGATACATTAGGAGGATTTTTAAGTAAAAGCACAATTATATTTTATTTTCATTGCAGTAAAATACATATAGGATTGACCATTTTAGCCATTTTTAAGTGTATAGCTCTGTGGCATTAAATACATTCACATTGTTGTACTAGCATCACCACCATCCTTTTCTAGAACTTTTTTTCGTCTTTCCCCAGCTGAAACTCTGTACCCAGTAAACACTAACTTCACATTCCCCTCTCGCCGTCTTGTGGCGACTGCCGTCCTGCTCTCTGTCTTGAAGAATCTGCTAACTCTAGGAACCTCATGTGAGGGCAGTTGCGTATTTGTCCTTTTGTGATTGGCATCTCTCACTTATTCCGAGTCATTGATATAGTGGGATGAGTCAAATCTCCTTCCTTTAAATGCTGAATAATTTTCTGAAACTCCCATATGTATGGACCACATTTTGTCAGTTGGCCTGTTGATAGACGCTGGGTTGCTTCTACCTTTTGGCTATTGGTGCTCTGAACTTGGTTCTACAATAATATGTTCTGCTTTCACTTCTTTTGGTTACAGACTCGAATACCATTTCTTTACCTCACTGTAGATGAGATGTTGGGGTTCTGGTTGCTGTCGTAACTTACCTTGAAATTAACTTTACTATTAGGATATTTTTCCTTTTGAGTATTTCTTTGCTGTTGATACTGTACTATTCCAGAGTAGCTTCAAGTCCAAAACATTTTATTTTTATTTATTTATTTATTTTTAAAAACATTTAAATTATAAATATGAATTACCTACATTGGATAAAGTATATGAACTTGTTTTCCTAACCTATAGTGGATGTGAAAATTTTTACCTTTAGATAAATTTTTAGTAATCTATTTTTTACCATAAAAGATGTCATCAACTCTTATATATGAAATAGAAATTGTTCACTATTTCCAGCTTTTTATTCATTCAGTGCCTTAAATGAACACTGCCTTCAGAAAGATACTGAAGGATCTTTATGGAGATGAATGTGTCTTCATAGTGATAAACTCAGTTTTAGAAGTGTTAGTACTTTCACAGTGCTTTCCTAATACACACTGGATTAATTTTTCATGTATGAAGCACACAGTTGTATTTTTATAACTAGATTTTCATATCCAGTGAACTTATTAATACTTTATTTTGTTGTGTTTTGTTGGCTGTATGAGGTGGGACTGCTCTGGTAAGGAACTAGCCATTGAGGGGTCTTTGAATTAGCTGTTCACCTCCCTGTCTTCATGCAGGCACCTTTCTACTTCCCATTTGTAACTGGACACTTTAAAGGACAGTCACTGCTTTGCTGTTTCCTTAGATACCAAGTCAGCTATCAACTATATATTAATATATTCTTGACTTGTATGTTATATTTTATTGCTGTATATTCTATGTTATTTTTTCAAGAAACTTATTTTAAGGTACACTTTAACAACTATTCAAAATATGTAAACTGTGGCATCAGATTGATTATAGCACTATCAGAAAAATAAAGCTAATACCTTTCATTGATTTATTTGTAACAAAACACTTTTATGGTGCCCTGATGGGTGAAAAGATCCCTTGGAGGAGGAAATGGCAACTCACTCCAGCATTCTTGCCTGGAAAATTCCATGGACAGAGGAGCCTGAGGAGCTGCTGTCTGTGGATTCACAGAGTCCAACATGACTGAGCACACACACACGCGATAGGGGGAGATCTTACTGAGTCCTTTCTGCCACTAGGGGGCTGTTTTTCTTAGCTGTTAAAACTGGAAAAAGATCCCAGTTTTTTTCAGTTTCAGCAATCCCTGCAGACCCCTCCTTAGCTTTTTGGATTTAACTTATTTCCCAGGGTATTTATGCTTTTAAATATTCTGGGAAACCAAATTCCAATCCAAAAATTTTTTATTGTGTATTTGAATAATCTCAAAGGATATGGGAAGTGACAGCTGCTTGAATTTTATATGGCCATCCTAGTAATATCTGGCTTTTTTAACCACTGGAATTGTTAAAATTATGTAATTCAGAAAACATCAACCCTTATGTTCTTACTTGAACTAGAATTCTATCCATTATTTTTTTATTTCCATGTGTAAAATTTAATGCCTTAAAATGCATATGTATAATAAAATATTTCTCTTATACCTTTATGAACTTCTGACATTTTAAAAATCCATAGTCAGTAATGGATAAAAGGGAAGCATTTTGATGAATTTTTGCAATTGTTAGACTAATTTATTTCAAAGATTATAGAATGAGATTATTTAGTAATTTTACTACCGTATTCAGAATATGAGAAATGTGGACCAAAAATGTTGCCACATATAAATAAAGATACCTTAAAAATATTCCACAAGTGGAGTTCTAGTCAAATTAAAGTATTACATCTTAGGAAGAAAGATTAAGGAAATATCATGATACATTAAAGAGCATGTACTTTGCAGTTTGATGATTGCCTCTGCCACTATGAGCTTTGTGAACCTTCAGCACATTTTTTAACATCCCTGAGCTTTAATTTCCTGATTTTTGTAATGTTAATATCTCATTCAGTTGTTTGGATTAAATGAGGCAATACATGTTAAAGGACCTTGGACTGTGCCTGGAATATGTTAGGTGCTCAGTAAATCTCATACTCTCTTTAATCCAAAGGTGTGATGTTATAACTGATTCTCATTCGTTCTGGAGATTCTCTCTCTGGAAAAGAGGAGACTCAACCAATTATTAAGGCTGCATCTGTAAGTATGGGGACTTCCCTGGTAGCTCAGCTGGTAAAGAATTTGCCTGCAATGCAGGAGACCCCAGTTTGATTCCTGAGTTGGGAAGATCTGCTGGAGAAGGGATATGCTACCCACTCCAGTATTCTTGGGCTTCCCTGGTGGCTCAGCTGGTAAAGAATCCTCCTGGAGTGTGGGAGACTTGGGTTTGATCTGTGAGTTGGGAAGATCCCTGAAGATCTCCTGGAGAAGGGAATGGCTACCCACTCCAGTATTCTGGCCTGGAGAATTTTGTGGACTATTCCATGGGGTCACAAAGAGTGGGACACGACTGAGCGACTTTAACTTCACTGTAAGTATGACTATACCAGTACAAAGAATTCAATCTTTTCAAGGTATCCTAACTATAAAGAGGAAGTTTGGAAAATGTATTTCCTTAGCTAAAATCATTAGCTTTTTGTATACTGATTGCTTACTGTACGCCAGTGTTGTTTTTAGTAGGTACTGTTATTATTCCTATTCTATTAATAATAGGATACAGAAATGGAAGCCCAAAGGGATTAACCTTACTCCAGTTTATGTTCTTGTTTAGTCACTGAGTTGTGTCTGACTCTTTTTCAACCCCATGGACTGTAGCCCGCCAGGCTCCGCTGTCCTTGGGATTTCCCAGGCAAGAATATTGGAGTGGGTTGCCGTTTTTTTCTCCAGGGTGTCTTCTTGACCCAGGGATTGAATCTGCATCTCCTGCGTTGGTAGGCAGGTTCTTTACCACTGAGTCACCAGGGAAGCCTCAGGTTTATGTAGCTAGGCTCCAAAGGCAGACAGTCTAGTTCTAGGTCTGAATTCCTAACCACTTGGCTAAATGAATAAAACACTTTTTTCCATAGATTTAACTGGATGCATTGTATATACAGTACAGTAGGAGTGTTTGGAGAGTTTTTATACTTATTTTATACTTAAAAGCACACCTTCCTCCAAATGTTTGTTACTATTAAAATGATTGAAATAATTATTTTAGAATTTTGAATATGTTCTGATATTTTCAATAAAAGGAAATTACTACTTTCAGTAAGAATAGACTTTTGATTAGAAATGTAGCAAAATATTTAGGTGCTGAAGGATTCATTTATAAAAGTAGAAATGACCCTTTCAACTGACTTTTAGTATTGCTTTATTACTGTTTGTTTTCAACAAATAATGGCACCTCATTGGACTAAATATATTGCACCCACAAAGGGAAACTTTGGGAAGTTTTTGCTCCAGGTTGAAAGAGAGGTGCGCCTTGAAGGCCGTGGGGCCGCACGTGGGTTGATAGCTCTCTGTGTCTGTCTGTTGCAGCTGTGCTGCAGTGCTGCTCGCCTCCCACCCGCATGGACGCGCTCAGTAGCTGTGTCACGCCACCTGCCGCCTCCTACGCACACTGCAGCTACTTTCAGGTAAGAGGCTGGGAGCCATGGACAGTCTCTGCATCAGGAACAGTACGGTTGACCAGTTGACCACGCAGAGTTTCAGCGTGTAGTTTTATCTTAATGAGTAGCCAGAGGTAAGCTGTGGATTATGGCCTCAGTTTTTCTCAATTCTAAAAAAAAAAAAAAAAGAGTTGATGTAACTGTTAGGCACACTAGCCACATGTAGGCTATTTAAATAGAAATTAATTAAAATTAAATAAAATTTAAAAATCGTTCCTCAAGTCACTAGCCACATTTCAGATGCTTAATAGTTTTGTATGGCTAGGGGCTACCGAATTTTATAGCGCACAGAACATTTTCATTATTGCTGACAGTTAGTTGAAACAGTGTTGTTCAACTAACTGTCAGCAGTGGTAAAACTGACTACCGTGGTAAAATAATTCATTTTTCCAGGTAAGCGCTAAAAGTATATAAATCACCAAATGACAGATCCTTCCAAGATAGCACAGATAATTACTTTTTTTTTTAAGGAGAAAGGGAAAATGATGTAAAAAATGAGAAACCCCTGTGTTGTAAACACCACACTTCAATCATTTTCTCATTATTTATTAGGAAGCAATTTATTTGATTGAAATGTTGTAGACTACCAGTTTTAGGATAAAATTAAATCCTGTTTGTATTTTTATGTTGCAGTTGCTTAAAGATGGAATTGTTTTCCTTTGATATCATGTAATCATGATAGTTTCCATTCTTAAGAAAATAACTTATTAGTGGCATTCCAGTACTCAAAAGAACATTCCTTTTTTCCTTTTTTTAATTTAGAAAATATACATTGGAAGTCAAATTATAATCAGATTGTTGTTTGGAGAGCACAGAATCCAATGAAGGGGACTTAGACGGACATATTTAATGGCAGATATCATCAAGCATGTTAGTCTCGCTGTTTCATTTTCACTGGAAGGACATGTCTGTCTCACAAATTAGATGATCTTATCTGTAGATTCAGGGATTCTCTCCCCTGGGTCATACTAGAGATACTCTGTTGGTGTTTTTTGATTATATTTATGTTTTAAATTTGTTAAAAGATAAGAAAACCTTCTTCAGCGATCAATGCAAAGAAATAGAGGAAAACACAGAATGGGAAAGACTAGGGATCTCTTCAAGAAAATCAGAGATACCAAAGGAACATTTCATGCAAAGATGAGCTCGATAAAGGACAGAAATGGTATGGACCTAACAGAAGCAGAAGATATTAAGAAGAGATGGCAAGAATACACAGAAGAACTGTACAAAAAAGATATTCACGACCCAGATAATCACGATGGTGTGATTACTCACCTAGAGCCAGACATCCTGGAATGTGAAGTCAAGTGGGCTTTAGAAAGCATCACTACGAACAAAGCTAGTGGAGGTGATGGAATTCCAGTTGAGCTATTCCAAATCCTGAAAGATGATGCTGTGAAAGTGCTGCACGCAATATGCCAGCTAATTTGGAAAACTCAGCAGTGGCCATAGGACTGGAAAAGGTCAGTTTTCATTCCAATCCCAGAGAAAGGCAATGCCAAAGAATGCTCAAACTACAGCACAATTGCACTCATCTCACACGCTAGTAAAGTAATGCTCAAAATTCTCCAAGCCAGGCTTCAGCAATATGTGAACCGTGAACTTCCTGATGTTCAAGCTGGTTTTAGAAAAGGCAGAGGAACCAGAGATCAAATTGCCAACATCTGCTGGATCATCAAAAAAGCAAGAGAGGTCCAGAAAAACATCTATTTCTGCTTTATTGACTATGCCAAAGCCTTTGACTGTGTGGATCACAATAAACTGTGGAAAATTCTTCAAGAGATGGGAATACCAGACCACCTGACCTGCCTCTTGAGAAATTTGTATGCAGGTCAGGAAGCAACAGTTAGAACTGGACATGAAACAACAGACTGGTTCCAAATAGGAAAAGGAGTTCGTCAAGGCTGTATATTGTCACCCTGCTTATTTAACTTCTATGCAGAGTACATCATGAGAAACGCTGGACTGGAAGAAATGCCAGGAGAAATATCAATAACCTCAGATATGCAGATGACACCACCCTTATGGCAGAAAGTGAAGAGGAACTCAAAAGCCTCTTGAGGAAAGTGAAAGTGGAGAGTGAAAAAGTTGGCTTAAAGCTCAACATTCAGAAAACGAAGATCATGGCATCCGGTCCCACCACTTTATGGGAAATAGATGGGGAAACAGTGGAAACAGTGTCAGACTTTATTTTTCTGGGCTCCAAAATCACTGCAGATGGTGACTGCAGCCATGAAATTAAACGACGCTTACTCCTTGGAAGGAAAGTTATGACCAACCTAGATAGCATATTCAAAAGCAGACATTACTTTTCCAACAAAGGTTCGTCTAGTCAAGGCTATGGTGTTTCCTGTGGTCATGTATGGATGTGAGAGTTGGACTGTGAAGAAGGCTGAGTGCCGAAGAATTGATGCTTTTGAACTGTGGTGTTGGAGAAGACTCTTGAGAGTCCCTTGGACTGCAAGGAGATCCAACCAGTCCATTCTGAAGGAGATCAGCCCTGGGATTTCTTTGGAAGGAATGATGCTAAAGCTGAAACTCCAGTACTTTGGCCACCTCACGCGAAGAGTTGATTCATTGGAAAAGACCCTGATGCTGGGAGGGATTGGGGGCAGAAGGAGAAGGGGACGACAGAGGATGAGATGGCTGGATGGCATCACTGACTCGATGGACATGAGTCTGGGTGAACTCCGGGAGTTGGTGATGGACAGGGAGGCCTGGCGTGCTGCGATTCACGGGGTCGCAAAGAATTGGACACGACTGATCGACTGATCTGATCTGATCTGATGTTTTAAATAAGTCATTTAAAACATCTTTAAAGACTTTTTCTTACTGCAAAGGCAATACATGTTGATTGTAGGAAAACAGAGATAAGTAGACATAAAAGGTTTATTTAAAAAACATTTTTAAATTATGTATTTATTTATTTTTGGGTATGGTGGATCCTCACTGCTTGCTTTGCTCTGACTTTCTCTACTGTGACAAGTGGGGGCTACTCTTCCTTATGGTTCAAGGGTTTCCCATTGCTGTACTCTCTCCTGTTGCGGAGGACAGGCTCTGTGCTCCTGGGCTTCAGGAGTTGCAGCACTCGGGCTCAGTACTCATGCCATGCGGGCTTTAGTTGCCCTGCAACATGTCGAATCTTCCCGGACCAGGGATAGAACCCATGTCCCCTGCACTGGCAGGTAGATTCTTATCTACTGCATCACCAGGGAAGTCTGACATAAAATTTTTAAATGGAAAAAAGGGAAGTGTTTCAGATGCTGTTCTGGAAATAATTGAGTTAAGTTTTGTTGGATTGTAGATGTGGTGACTGTGCATGAATGATCCGTATATTGTAATGGTTAAGAGCAAGAATTCTGGAGTCAGGCAAACCTAGGTTTGAAAGCTGGCTCTGTTAGTTATTTCATTGTGACTTTGAATAAATTATAAAGTTTCTCTGAACTTCAGTTCCACTATTTGGAAATGGAGATTATCACATTTCATTGACCTCTTATGAGGATTAAATGAAATAATGTACGAAAGCACTTTGTGTATGCCTGGCACATAGTAAGAACTCAATAAATGGCATACAGCTGTAGTACAGTAGCTAGATGTTTAAGCCATTTAGATTTATGTTATTTTGGCATTAGTGGCCTTCGAATTATTGATACAATCTTTGTAGTGTGTTTGGCAACATTGACTCACTACCTATTTTATTCAATTTTAACTCTTCCGTATCTTGTGTTTATAACCTGATACAGTCAACAAACAATTATTGAATACCTACTCTGTGCAAAGCTCTGCATTTGGCAACAACTCATTACATGTTTTGTTTAATCATTACTTCAGAATTCTGTGTTCATAGCTTGAGGTTGTTTTTCATCAGATGTAATTGTGCATAATACTGTGTATAAGAGAATACATCTTGAAGATACCAGTCTAAAAGTGACAGCTATTTTAATCAATTGTTTTAGTATTAAAATAATCTCAACAAGGGACATTCGATATTCCATCCATTTTTTCCCCAGATTATTTGGAACGGAATATCGGTATCTCCCCCTGAATCTATTGAAGCATTGGCGGACTTGTGAGCAGCCTGTGTTTATTTCCTTACTACATTCCTAAAACAGTGTATGTTTTTGTCTGTTAACCTTTCCGAAAGACTTTGATACATAGACATTTTATCAGCAAATAGGTATTTGGATACTGTAGCTTTTTTTCGATTTTGTATACTTTAACCCTGAGAAGTTTTGGTCCATTCCAATATTAAAACTTAGCATAGTGGTTGACGTATAGTAGCTCGTGTGCTAATGCTAACAATAGAGTTAAAGGTACCACTGCCAAAAACTTGACTGGCATTCAAGTTTTCTTAGTGAACTTTAAGATTAATTTGTTTATGTTTAGCATTCATCAGTGTAAATGTTTTTGCTTTCCTCCTTAATCTCATATTTGATTTTCTATCCAAAGAATCCTATTTTCTCTTTTCCCAGAATCCTCCAATGCAGTCTTCCTATCCAGTTGAATTTCTGCCTTCTAATTGGCCTTGCAGTGCTACTGATGAAAATAAAAAGACAGAAGTAAACCTAGAGGCTGTTTTTCAGATAGTAGATGAGTTGCATTCCTCCCCTAAATTGGAGATGGTCAAGGTGGAGCCTGTTGAGAATCAGTGCTCAACATCCCAGTCTAATAGAAGCCAACATATCCTAGCTAATTCAAACAACAGCAATCCATCTTCCACAAGTCAGGCTAGCCAGCTGGAGCCACTTACTCCTGTAGGCTCAGATATTACGTCTTTTGTGGTCGGAACAGAACAGGCAATTACCAGCTCTCTACCACAGTCACCTGAGTACATCTATACCATCCACCCAGCTCAGCCTGTTGAAAATACTACAATGCAAGAGTCTGCAATCAACCAGCAAGCTCACATCAAACTGAAGGAGCAGCTAAGTCATAATCCATCTGCATCTTCAGTAGTATTTGTTCAGGAAGGGCTACCATTCAGCACACACCAGGTAAGAGGCAAAGAAAAATTCCTAGTAATGTTCAGAGGTACCTGGTGCTTCTTGCTAAGGACTGTTGTAGTGGGGACCCTGTCCCAGTTTTATCTGGGTTTAATGCGAGTTCATTATGCTTTCCAGAAGGATCATGTCCCAGTGGTTCTGCACAAAGCATTTCAGAAAGAAGTAACCTTAACTGTCAGGCTTGCTCTCACTATGTTATGGTTTGAATGAGCGTGTGGTATAAGACTTATCAATATTTTCATGTTAAAAACATCCTTTGAGTTTCGCTTCCAAATTTAATTTGAATGGACTAGGTGTGCCTGCCTGATTAAATTCCACTTCTCAGATGGATGGTTTATCTCATAGATAACATCAGGACTTTCCTGGCCATTTGTAGCATGGAGGTAAGGAGATGGTTGGAAGTATTTTCATACTTTGTTACAACATTATTGAATTCTAATTTGATTTGAGAGCATACTGTGTGTGAATTTCCTTGCTAATATTCTCATTCCTAAAGCGGAATTCTGACTCTGGTTTGAGAGATATATTCTGAAGGTAGAGACTAGTCCTTGATCACTGCTAGCTTATGACCAGAAAATGAATAAACTCGCATTCTAAAAAATAAAAGTATATCCAAATTAAAATCACTTTTGTGATTTTTTTTTTCTCAATCCTAGTCTGATATATATATGTTTTTCATTTTGGATTTTTTTCTTTAATGGAGTTGAAAATGTCTTCATTTTTAGAGGTTCACAAGATAATTTTTTGGCAGTTGTGTGTGTATCTTGGTCACACCATGTGGCTCATGGGGTTTTAGTTCCCTAACCAGGGATTGAACCTAGGCCCTCAGGAGTGCGAGCATGGAGTCCTAACCTCTGGACAATGAGTGAAGTCACCTGGGCAGTTTTTTTTTAATGCATTCTTTTCTGGCTAACTTAAGGGTCAAATGTCTTAAGGTTTCTATCAACTCATTGTCCTTTTTGAGCCCAAACATTGAGACCCAGAGTACTATGTATTAAAATAATATTATACATTCAGTTTACCAAAGATAGGCCCTTTGTGTTTCAAATATGCCTGTGAAAAGACCATGAAATGTGTCTTTATTCCTTCATGGTCACATCCAAAATAGATTTCATATTTTAAAATTGCATGCACACAGTTTCTTTAAAAAAAATTTGGATATCACAGCTTTTGAAAGCTGTATTTTGAACTTCTAGCCCTACTTCATTATATAGTTTTAGTTTAAAATAAATTCATTAATAAATAGAATATTTCAGAAATTGGTCAACTTGACAAAGGGATTAGGTATTCTGAAGAAAACATAGGAACTCCAAGAAAGAAATCTATGTATCATAAGCAAGACAGATCTAGATTTTGAATTTTGAAAGCTTTATTAAGACAAAACAAAATTAGTAGAATAAAGTATTCACAGCCCCTCTGACATCATCCAACAGGATCATACCTAGGGCCATTCCAGTATCACCAAGAGAGGAAATCTGATGGAAGAGATGTTAGAATGGGAAAAGATAGTGATATTAACTAGTTATAAATTGTGTGTGTGAATTTTATTAAAAAAATGAAACTTCATGGTGAATCTTCCTCTGGTCATAAGTAAATATTTTAGCTCCATTGGCATTTCAGTGGTTTCTGTATGGGGAAATATATGTCTTACTACCAAAGATTCAGATTAGCTTAGCAAAATTAGATAGTATCATTCATAAATATTAAAAAGATCATGTTTGTTGGATAATTATTCTATAATACAACTCCTCTGATAAAGTGTCTTAACTTTTAGTAGCTGTTTGGGGAAAATTTGGAATAATGAGTGGTTTTAATATTTTAGATGGATGCCAGTATAAAATGCCAGACCAGTCCACCTGAGAATATCTTGCCTTCAGAACAAATGGGATTCCTTATTTCAGAAATGGGGCCTGCTAGCAAGCCTAGTAAAGACATGAGTTTATCCACTCCAGCCAGATACAGAGAGCGAAGAAGCAACTCACAGCAAGGAAAGTCCCCTGGTAAGGATTGTTGTGCTCTGGAATGCTCACAGTAGAATCATAGTGTGGAATTAATTTCTGAATGCTCTTCATTTATTATTCATAATTATACTTATCACATTGCTGTTTAATATAACTGTAATTTTAACTGTTTTTTCTTAATCATCCCTGTAAAGTACAAATTATATTTCAGTATTGCATGTAAAAATATGAGCTTTTGAAAAGAGAACATAGTAAGTAAAAGCAAAAGAATTTGGATTACTTAACTAGGAGAATGCAAGGATGAAAGACAATTTAATAACTGCTTCAGATGCCAAAGACTGTAATTACAGAAGTACTTGTTCTTTTATTAGCAAAGTATAGTACAAAAGGGCATGTTCTTAAATTGTGGCAAGAAAAAATTAGATGGACATTAAAGATATTACCCTGAGCATATTATAAAGTATGACTCTCTATCAGTGGGATTTTTCTTGTGGTTTGTAGGAGCCCAGAGTTGGTGATTGTTTTAGTACAGTTGGTGTTACTCTTTCTGGAGGTATAGACAGAATCTTTTTTTTTTTTTAATATAAATTTATTTATTGTAATTGGAGGTCAGAATCTTTTTTAAGAAAATAGTGACATCTAATAAAACATGTTTCTTACATGATCCAAAACCAAGTCATCAAATTCTTTAGTAGACAATGTGAATATTATTAAATTATATGCACGTCAGAGGTGTGCAATTCAGTGAATTAAGCAATCTGGTCAAACAGTCATTTTAACCTATAAAAATCAGAAGAATCTTGGGAACTTCTGGAGAATTTTCCCCAAAAGTAAGCTAATAGTAATATGATCGAGGTATTGTTTAGACTCACAGGGTTCTTTCTGCAAAGTGCCATTTAGACCATGTCTCCCTGTTCATACTCTATGCTGAATGCAGGGTAGGCAAGGTGTGAGCTAAGAGGTTGGAAGAAAACTGAAGGAGCTGTAGGAACTGCAGCTATTTCTTCTCTCCTGGCTGGTACAGCAGCCACAGCAGCAGACATAACATAACCTCCCTCAAGGGCTTTCCAGGTGGAACTTACATATGCTTACAGAACAAAAGTAGTCCATGGCCAAGCAAGTACCTCATGATATACATGCTCGGTGCTATCCAACTCTTTGCGACCCCATGGACTGTACAGTCCATGGAATTCTCCAGGCCAGAATACTGGAGTGGATAGCCTTTCCCTTCTCCAGGGGATCTTCTCAACCCAGGGACTGAACCCAGGTCTCCCGCATTGCAGGCTGAGCCACAAGAGAAGCCCCATAAATGATCTCAGTTGTTACATAATCATTATTCATGAAACGTGGGGTGAGAGAGAGCATGAGGAGAGAGAGCCTGACCACCACCATCTTGGCTTATTTGCTCTTTCCCTACTGACCAAAAACTATCTGGACCACTCGTCTTATTTGGTAAACTTAACTTGTACAGTTGCTTTTAGTTGAGTATATGATCCAATCTGTAATCAGAGATTAAGATTTCTTACCACTGAAGATGTTCAAAACAATGGCATGGACTTTAAAGGCAATTTCGAAAAGGACAGTAGTGAATATTCACTGCATGCTCATTTTTATGCCATACTACAAACTTGATGAAAGTGGTATTGTCATCTACTTAAAGATCAGGACACTTAAGCTTGAAGAGGATAGGGAACTTGTTCAAGATCACATTAATTTAGCTAATATTCTGCTCACAGTCCTTCTGTTGACTGTGTCCTTTGATGCACAGAAGTTTGTAAGTTTGACATTCTCCCGTGTGTCTAATTTTGCTTTTGTTGCCTGTGTTTTTGGTATCGTATCCAAGAAACCATTGCCAAGCCCAGTATGATACAGTTTTTCCCCTGTGTTTTCTTTCAGATATTTTATAGTTTTAGGTCTCATATTTAGGTCTTTAATCCATTTTGAGTTAATATTTGTAGATGATGTAAGATAAGGTTCCACCTTGGTTCTCTTGCATATGGACATCCAGTTTTCCCAGCACATTTGTTGCAGAGAGCTTTCCCCATTGAGTGTTTTTGGCATCCTTGTTCAAGGTGATTGACCATATGTATGAGGATTTATCTCAGGCCTCTATTCCAGTCCATTGGTCTGTTTTTCTGTGTTTATGCCAGTACCATATGATCTCTGTTTAACTATTCAGTTCTGCTCTTGTAGCACTAAAGCAGTCATAAATAATACATAAGTGAATGGTTGTGGCTATATTTCAGTAAAACTTTGTTTACAAAAAACAGATGCTGGGCCCAGTTTGACCTAGAGGTTTTAATTTGCCAAGCCCTGAGTTAGACTAACAGCTTATTTCTGAACAACAGCAATGGAAGCCAGAAGGAGTAGAATCATATTTTAAATATACTAAAAGAAATCTGGAGTCCTGGAAATCTCTACCCAGCAAAAAGATTCTTCAATGATGAAGGCCAAAATGAAGACATTTTCAGATAAACACAAAATCAAGAGCATGCACCACAGCAGATAAACATTAAAGAAAGTTCTGCAGGGTGTTCTTCAGTAAGAAGAAAACAAGGAGACATATTGTAGTTTCCAGGATAATCACCAACATAATAGAAACAATCCAAAAAAAAAAAAAAGCAGGAAAGGAGGAAGAAAGAAATGAAAAATAAGGAAAAGAGAAAACAAGTAATAAAGTGGTTGACCCAAATTCAACCAATACAACTATTATATACATAAATGGTCTTTGATGTCAAAGGCAGAGATTGCTAGAGTAGATTAAAGGGGAAACTTCTACTGTAGGCTGACTACAGGAGACATGTATTGAAAGTAAGTGGATAGAAAAAGAACATGCAAACAGAAAGTATGAGGTGGCTGGTATGATTATTCTTAAATATCAGATAAAACAGACCTTAAGACCTAGAGTTTTCAAAAGAGGGCCACTTCATAATGATGAACAGTTTATCAGGGAGGTAGGACAAAGAATGTTCAAACTACCACATACTTGTGCTCATTTCACATGCGAGCAAGGTAATGCTCCAAATCCTTCAAGCCAAGGGCCACTTCATAATGATGAACAGTTTATCAGGGAGGTAGGACAAAGAATGTTCAAACTACCACATACTTGCGTTCATTTCACATGCTACCAAGGTAATGCTCCAAATCCTTCAAGCCAAGGCTTCAACAGTACATGAACCAAGAACTTCCAGATGTTCAAGCTGGATTTAGAAAAGGCAGAGGAACCAGAGATCAAATTGCCAACATCGGCTGGATCGTAGAAAAAGTAAGGGAATTCCAGAAAAACATCTTCTGCTTCATTGACTATGCTAAAGCCTTCAACTGTGTGGATCACAACCAACTGTGGAAAATACTTAAAGAGATGGGAATATCAGACCACCTTACCTGCCTCCTGAGAAACCTGTATGCAGGTCAAGAAGCAGTAGTTAGAACTGGACTTGGAACAATGGATTGGTTCCAAATTGGAAAAGGAGTAAATCAAGGCTGTATATTGTCACCCTGCGTTTTTAACTTACATGCAGAGTGCATCATGTGAAATGCCACCGTGGATGCATCCCAAGCTATAATTACGATTGCTGGGAGAAATATCAGTAACCTTAGATATGCAGATGATTCCTAATAGCAGAAAGTGAAGAGGAAATAAAGAGCCTCTTGATGAAGGTGAAAGAGGAGAGTGAAAAAGCTGGCTTAAATCTCAACATTCAAAAAACTAAGATCATGGCATCTGGTCCCATCACTTCATGTCAAATAGATGGGGAAAAAATGGAAACAGTGACAGACTTTTCTTGGGCTCCAAAATCACTATGGACAGTGACTGCAGCCATGAAATTAAAAGACGCTTGCTCCTTGGAAGAAAAGCTGTGACAAACTAGATAGTATATTAAAAAGCAGAGGCATCACTTTGCCGGCAAATGTCCATATTGTCAGAACTATAGTTTTTCCAGTAGTCATATACAGATGTGAGCGTTGGACTATAAAGAAGGCTGATTGTCGAAGAATTGATATTTTCGAACTGTGGTGCCGGAGAAGACTCTTGAGAGTCCCTTGGACTGCAAGGAGATCAAACCAGTTGATCCTAAAGGAAATGAACCCTGAATATTCCCTGGAAGGACTGATGCTCCTTACTCCTACACTTTGATGCAAAGAGCCAACTCAGTGGAAAAGACCCTGCTGCTGGGAGAGATTGAGGGCATGAGGACAAGGGGATGACAGAGGATGAGATGGTTGGATGGCATCATCGACTCAATGGACATGGGTTTGAACAGACTCTGGGAGATAGTGAAGGACAGAGAAGCCTGGTGTGCTGCAGTCCATGGGGTCACAAAGAGTCGGATTTGACTAAGTGACTGAAAAACAGCAACACACCAATTATAAATGTGTTTTGTGTAATAATGGAGCTTCAAAATACATGAAACAAAATAACAAAATTTAAAGAGAGAAACAGACAATTCTTCAATGTACTAGGATATTTTAATACTTTTATATGAGCAGTTGATAGAATAACGAGACAAAATATCAGTTAAAGACAAAGAAGATATGAACAAGGTAACCACCTTGATCTAATTGGCATGTTTGGACACTGAGCGTCCAGTGCTTGCAGAGTATATACATTGTTCTCAAGTGCATACGGTACATTTACCAGATAGGTCATTCACTGGGCCATAAGACAAGTCTCAATACATTGAAAAGAATTGAAGTCATACAAAGTGTATTTTCTGAATATAACAGATTAAATTAGAAATTAATAACAAATTAGGAAAAGATCAAATATCTGGAAATAAAGTAGCATATTTCTAAATAATTTGTGAGTCAAAGACAAAATCACAAGAAAAATTAGAAAATATTTTTAATTGAGTGACAATCAAAATACAATATCCGAGTTTGTGGGATGCAGCTAAAGCAGTGTTAGAATGAAACATACAGCTTTAAAGGCTAATAGAAAATAAGTAAGACCTAAAATCAATGACCTGAGGTTTTACCATATGAAACTAGAAAAAGAAGAGGAAAATAAACCCAAAGTAAATGTTAAAAATAAAAGCAGAGGGAATTCCCTGGTGGTCCAGGGGTTAGTACTCAGAACTTTGGACTTTCCAAAGGACACTCCAAGGGTGTGGGTTCTATCCCTAGTCCAGGATCCCTAGAACTAAGATCCCACAAGCCACACAACACAGCCAAAAATAAATAAATTAAAAGTAGAAGTCAGTGATATAGAAGACAGACAATTGAGAAGACTAACAAATGTAAAACTAGCTCTTTGAAAAGATCGAAAATTTTGACAAACTCTTAGCTAGACTGATCCCCTGAGATTACAAACAGAACACAAATCATAACTATTAAGAATGAAAAAGAGACTAATACCTCAGAATCTATGAATGGTAAAATGATAATAAGAGAATACCACGGACAGCCTTATGTCAATGAACACAGCTACATAAATGGAATAGACACGTTTCTTAAAAAATACAACTTGACAGAATTCACACAAGAAGACCCGATGAATAGCCCTACATCTTTCTTTTAAAGAAGTTGGTTATCAAATATTTTCCTCACAAGAAGAAAGGAAATTACAGACTAATAATCTGCATGAATATATGTGCAAAAATAATTAACAAAATATTATTAGTAAATTGACTCCAACAATGTGTAAAAATAATGATGGACAAACCAAATAGAATTTGTCTCAAGAATGCAAGACTTGATTGTATTTCAAATGTTAAATGATGTTATTCATCATATTAACAGAATAAAGGAGAAAAACTATGACAGTTTCAGTAGATGCAAGGAACACACTTGACAGACTTCAGCACACTTTAGTAATAAAAATCTCTCAACAACATAGGGATAGTGGAAACTTTTTCAAACTGATAGAGAAACATCTATAAAATCTGTATAGAAAGGATCATGATCAATAGTGAAAGACTAAGCTGTTTACCCCTGAGACTGGGGACAAGGCAAGGATGCCCACTTTTATGACTTGTATTCAATATTGTACCCGTGGACCTAGCCATTGCAATAGGCAATAAAAAGAAGTAAAAGATGTATAGATGGGAAAGGGAGAAGTGAAACCGTATTTGCAGATGATATGGTTACTTATGTTAAAAATCTGAGGAATGTAGCAAAACTACTAGAACAAATAAATGAATTAGCAAGGTTATGTCTTGCTTAGCAGGCCATATAGTTAATATGCAGACACAATTCCTTCTTTATAAATTAGCACACAACTGGAAAATGAAATTTAAAAAAATCAAACAGTTACAATAGGACCAAAATCAAAAGATACCTAGGTATATACTGAACAAAAGATGTTTAAGACCTTGACACTGAAAGCTACAAATTTTGCTGAAAGGAATTAATAAAAATTAATTAAAGAAATAGATGTGCCATGTTCATGAATTTAAGAACAGCCAGTATTGTTAAAGTGACAGTTCTCCCCAAATTGATCTGTAAACTCAATGCAATCCTAATCAGAATTCTAGTAGACATTTTTTCTTTAATGACAGGCTGATTCTAAAATTTAAAAGAAAATTCTAAGGACACAGATTAACCAAAGCAAGTTTTAAAAATAAAAAGTTGGAGGAGGCTTTACCAGACTTACCATCCTGAATCATTAGGATGATCAAAAAAGCAAGAGAGTTCCAGAAAAACATCTACTTCTGCTTTATTGACTACGCCAAAGCCTTTGACTGTGTGGATCACATCAAACTGTGGAAAATTCTTAAAAGAGATGGGACTACCAGCCCACCTTACCTGCCTCATGAGAAATCTGTATGCAGGTCAAGAAGCAACAGTTAGAACCGGACACAGAACAACAGACAGGTTCCAGATAGTACATCTAGGCTGTATATTGTCACCCTGATTATTTAACTTATATGCAGAGTACATCATTCGAGATGCCTGGCTGGATGAAAGCACAAGCTGGAATCAAGATTGCCGGAAGAAATAACAATAACCTCAGATACGCACAAATGACAGCACATTTATGGCAGAAAGAGAAGAAGAACTAAAGAGCCTCTTGATGAAAGTGAAAGAGGAGAGTGAAAACATGGACTTAAAACTTAACTCAGAAAACTAAGATCATGGCATCTGGTCCCATCATTTCATGGCAAGTAGATGGGGAAACAGCGAGAGACTTTATTCTTTTGCGCTTCAAAATCACTGCAGGTTTTGACTGCAACCATGAAATTAACAGACGCTTACTCCTTGGAAGAAAAGCTATGGCCAACCTAGACAGCATGTTAAAAAGCAGAGACATTACTTTGCCGAAAAGGTCCATCTAGTCAAAGCTATGGTTTTTCCAGTAGTCATGTATGGATGTGAGAGTTGGACTATAAAGCTGAGTGCCAAAGAATTGATGCTTTTGAACTGTGGTGTTGGAGAAGACTCTTGAGAGACCCTTGGACTGCAAGGAGGTCCAACCAGTCCATCCTAAAGGAGATCAGTCCTGGGTATTCATTGGAAGGATTGATGTTGAAGCTGAAACTCCAATACTTTGGCCACCTGATGTGAAGAACTGACTCATTAGAAAAGACCCTGATGCTGGGAAGAATTGAAGGCAGGAGGACAAGGGGACAATAGAGGATGAGACGGTTGGATGACATCTCTGACTCAATAGACATGAGTTTGAGCAAGCTCTGGGAGTTGGTGATGGACGGGGAAACCTGGTGTGTTGCAGTCCATGGGGTTGCAAAGAGTCAGACACAACTGAGTGATTGAACTGAACTGAACTGAGGACTTGCCATAAAGCAATAATAATCAAAATAGTTTGGTATTGGTGAAAAGGGAGGCAATCAGATGAATGAAACAAAATAGGAAGTCCAGAAATAGATCCACACCTATGTGGTCAATTGAGTTTCAACAAAGGTGCTAAGGCAGTGCAATGGGGAAAGGAAAGTGTTTCCAACAAAATTAACATTGACGCATACCTCACACCTCACACAAAAATTAACTAACTTAAAAAAAGAATAAAAAAAGAAACATGCTTTACAGACCTAAATTTAAAACCTACAGCTATAAAACATCTTGGGAAAAAAGAAAGACAAACTTTGCTCCTTTGGGCAAAAATTTCTTAGGACACAAAATATATGATCAATAAAGAAAAAATTGGTAAATTGGATTTCATCAAAATTTAAAACTTTTGCTCTTTGAAAGATATCTTTCAGAAAATGAAAAGGCAGGCCAAAAACTAGCAGAAAATATTGACAACACATATATCAAAACAAAGATAGTATCTCGAATGTGAAAAGAACTCTTAAGGTGAGGCAACAACAGGAGGAGACATTTTTCAAAAGAAGATATACAGATGACCAGTAAGCACATGAATAGATGTTTAATCATCAGGGAAGTCAGATTAAAACTACAATGAGAGAGACTTCCTTGGTGTCTAATGACTAAGACTCCAAGCTCCTACTGCGGGGGGCCCAGGTTTGATCCCTGGTCAAGGAACTAGATCTCATATACCACAACTAAGAGTTTGAATGCCACACCTAAAGATCCAGCATGCCGCAGTGAAAACTGAAGATCCATTTTGCAGCAACTAAGACCAGGTGCAGTCAAATATTACAACCCAGGGATCCCCTGGAGAAGGGAATGGCAACCCACTGCACTATTCTTGCCTGGAGAATTCCATGGACAGAGGAGCCTGGCGGACTACAGTCCATAGAGTTGCAGAGTCAGACAGGACTGAGCAACTAAGCGCACATACACAGAGAGCCCTAGAAACTACTGCAGATGTCCATTAAAAAGTGAACAGATAGATTATAGTATATCCACGCTATCGAGTACTTTTCAGCAATCAAAAGGAACACATTATTGATACACACAAATCATTATGTTGCAGTGGTGCTGGGGAATATGCATGTCTTTGAAGCAATCCAGTTTTTGTTGCCTGCTTCTGCTAGAGTGGACCTAAAGGGTCTGAGGATTACTTCAGAGGCTGAACAATCACACATTTTAACAGGCCAGGCTTTTTATACCTCTGGCATTTTAATTCTTTCGAAAGAACTTGGAAGACTTTTGTTTCTCTTTGGTCGTTCCAAGTGTGTGTTAGACTTCTCATCTCGGTAGTTTTTAAGCCTGAAAAGTCTGGTATTTGATTTACTGTTTGCACTTTGCCCATCCTCTTCCCTCAACCTAATGGCACTTTATATTGAGATATCTGAAAAGATGGGTTTGATTGGAAAGATAACACTTTTTTTTTAAGATAAGACTCTTAATCTGATTTTCGTCATAGTCAGAAGTACTTGAGAAAAGCTTAGAGGTACCTCTTACTACTGTTTCAAGTTGGGATATTACAGCAAACCTCACATTACTGAACGCTAGTCAGTTGGTGACCAACCACAGGCAGAGGAATATTTTCTTGCGTCTCTACTTGCATGCCAGCTACCTCTAGCTAGAGTTTATCTTTTTGGGCTTTGCTGAACGTGTCAGGAAACAGCCAACACATTGTGAATGTTTTCAGCCTTTCCCCTTCTGGTTACATACCCATTGGCATGTGGTCTGCTTTCCAGGGTGTCACAGGCAATGATTTTACCAAGTGTTTTGATGTGGATTACAGAGATCACCAACATTCTAGCCCACTGTGTCTCAACCACCTGCCGTCTGACTGCTGAGCTAGAATCACATATTTTTATTTGAATTACAAGCAGCACCTCACTGTAGATTCCAAATTCCATATTAGTCCACGTATGAATTAGGCTACTGTAAAAAGCAAAATACCAGTGTCTTAAACAATTTAGAAGTTGATTTTCTTGCTCATGTTACAGTCTGAGAGTAAGCTGTCCAGAGGTGCTGTGGCAGCTTGACTTCCCTGCTGGCCCTCAAGTGTTACACGGTTAAAGACGGCTCATCACTTTGCCCTCATCAGCCAGCAGATTGCTATAAACATCCCTTTCTTTTATGAGCATAATCATGGCTACACCACATCAGTTTGACTAGAACTTGGTCACCTGGTTGAACAGGCTGCAAGGGAGCTTGGAAATATGATCTTTAGCTGGGGGTTATTTGCCTTTTTAAAAGAAGAATAAATATTAGGAGACAACCAGAAGTCTCTGTTTTATGGACTTTGAGAAAATATTTACAACACGAAATATAGAACATTGTATTCATAATACATAAAAGCTTCTACAACTAGAAGAATGCAATCCAATAAAAAGAAATAAAGTTATAGTAATGTGTAATTCAGTTGAAGAGATACAATTGACCAGTAAGTGTATAGAAGGATGTTGAACCAATTCAGCAAAATCAGTAATGAGAGAAATGCAAGTACTAAATCAACCAAAAACATTTATTTTTCAATCTGATTGACAAAACTTGAACTATTGATAATATCCAGGTTTGACAAAGATGTAGGATACACTGTTTGATAATTGGAATGTAAATTTGTAGAGCCTTTTGGAGGGCAGTTTGGCATGGTCTGTAAATAACTAAAGTCCTCATATGCTTTGACTTAGAAACTCTACTCCTAGGAATCTTTCTTATAAAGTTCAGTATAGTGTGTTATTTATAGTAACAAACATTTGGAAAAAAGCATAAATGCCTGACAATGGAGAACTAGACAAACTGTGATAAATTCATGTAATGAAATACTATGTAATCATTTAACAAAATAAAGTAGGTTGATATGTTTTTACTTGGAAAGATAGTGTTCACAGTATGTTAAGTGAATGAAGCAAGTTACAGTACAACGTGTCTAGTACAACTTGCTTTCTAGAAAGGGAAAAAGAAAAATACATACTGTAAAATTATACTAAAAAGTCTGAAATGAATAAAACTGATACATGTAACAGTGGTTACCTCTGAGGAAGTAAAATTGGAGGTGTAGAAAGGTTTTTTTTACTTTTTAATTTGTGTATGAGTATACATAATGGTGGGATTATGGGAAAATCTATCTTTTTGTATTTTTCAAGTTTTTTAAAATTGAAAAAAATTTAATATAGTTTAAATACTGTAAAGAGTTTCTTTATACTTTATAGTATGAATTTAAAAAGCTTCAAAATGATAGAAGAGATCAATTTAAAAAGTGTTTTGAAAAAAATTTTTATATGCCAAATATTAATGTGACTTTTGAGATTTAGATATGATTGACTCAAGCTAACCTTATCCCACACCAAAAATTCTTTTTCAGGCTTTCTGAGAACTTCCAGGGCTTACAATGGCTTTTAGTTTTGAGTTTCTGCTTTTGTTTAATTCTCAGTTCATCAGTTTCTCACCGCTTGCTCCTTGCCGGACCACGTGTGGAGTCAGCCCCCTAGCTTTGATTGCCCCCTCCACCCGCCACCCCGCCCACCACTGCTCTGCCCGCAACCCCCAGCAGTTACGTAAGGTATTCATATGTGTTGCACACTGTTCTGATTTGATGGAGTAGAAAGGGTTTGCATTTAAAATATTGCAAATAATTTAAAATGGAACGTTAACTATTCTTTTTAAAAGACCTTCAGTTACTTTACCAGTCTTTCATCTTTGCTTGTTACTAGTCGATGTGGACTCCTGCCATATTATCCTCTTTCCTTGTACTGGGACCATAGCTTCTCTTCTCTGATATCCTTTTTTTTTTTTTTCTGTTCTATCAGTTCAGTTCAGTCGCTCAGTTGTGTCCAACTCTTTGCGACCGCATGAATTGCAGCATGCCAGGCCTCCCTATCCATCACCAACTCCCAGAGTTCGCTCAAATTCATGTCCATTGAGTTGGTGATGCCATCCAGACATCTCATCCTCTGTCGTCCCTTCTCCTCCTGCTCCCAATCCCTCCCAGCATCAGAGTCTTTTCCAATGAGTCAACTCTTCACATGAGGTGGCCAAAGTATTTGAGTTTCAGCTTCAGCATCAGTCCTTCCAAAGAACACCCAGGACTGATCTCCTTTTGAATGGACTGGCTGGATCTCCTTGCAGTCCAAGGGACTCTCAAGAGTCTTCTCCAACACCACAGTTCAGAAGCATCAATTCTTCGGTGCTCAGCTTTCTTTACAGTCCAACTCTCACATCCGTACATGACCACAGGAAAAACCATAGCCTTGACTAGACGGACCTTTGTTGGCAAAGTAATGTCTCTGCTTTTGAATATGCTATCTAGGTTGGTCATAACTTTCCTTCCAAGGAGTAAGCGTCTTTTAATTTCATGGCTGCAATCACCATCTGCAGTGATTTTGGAGCCCCCAAAAATAAAGTCTGACATTGTTTCCACTGTTTCCCCATCTATTTCCCATGAAGTGATGAGACCAGATGCCATGATCTTAGTTTTCTGAATGTTGAGCTTTAAGCCAACTTTTTCACTCTCCTCTTTAACTTTCATCAAGAGGCTTTTGAGTTCCTCTTCACTTTCTGCCATAAGGGTGGTGTCATCTGCATATCTGAAGTTATTGATATTTCTCCCGGCAATCTTGATTCCAGCTTGTGCTTCTTCCAGCCCAGCGTTTCTCATGATGTACGCTGCATATAAGTTAAATAAGCAGGGTGACAATATACAGCCTTGACGTACTCCTTTTCCTATTTGGAACCAGTCTGTTGTTCCATGTCCAGTTCTAACTGTTGCTTCCTGACAGGTGGTCTGGTATTCCCATATCTTGAAGAATTTTCCGCAGTTTATTGTGATCCACACAGTCAAAGGCTTTGGCATAGTCAATAAAGCAGAAATAGATGTTTTTCTGGACCTCTCTTGCTTTTTCGATGATCCAGCGGATGTTGGCAATTTGATCTCTGGTTCCTCTGCCTTTTCTAAAACCAGCTTGAACATCTGAAAGTTCATGGTTCACGTATTGGTGAAGCCTTGCTTGGATAATTTTGAGCATTACTTTACTAGTGTGTGAGATGAGTAGGCCCTTAATTCTGTGTCATAGGCAGAGAAGGTTAGGTGTCCGTTTCCTAATGAGGCCTCGAGACCTCATCTTGCCCAGCGAAAACAGGATATATTGTCAAGATATATTCTTCAACAGACAGTTACCTCCCCAGGAGGGACTCTGGTACCTGCTGTTAAAGTAATAATTTCCTCTCTTTCCCTCCATAATATGGTTGTAACTGATAAGGTAGTTAGCATATTATTTGTTTTAACTCTTATGTCCTCACCCCCCTCACCCCACCCCCCACCCCACCCCAACCCTGCCTCCATTCCTCAGTAAAGCCTAATTCTTTGGTCAGTGGTGTTGATAGGTGAGTGTTAATTGACCTTGGCTTCCTGCCGTGAAACAGAGGAGTTGTGAAATGTTGATATTATTATGACATCTAATGACACTTTCATGTTATTAGGGGCAGGGAGCAAATGACATGCTTCAACTAGAACATCCATGATAAAACGTTGGCTTTTAGAAAAAATATTTATTTTTAAAAATGTATTTATTGGCTGTTGGGTCTTAGTTGCTACCTACAGGACCCTCAGTCTTCATTGTGTCACGTGGGATCTTTAGTTGCAGCACATGGGACCTAGTTCCCTGACCAGGGATAAAACCCAGGCCCCCTGCGTTGGTAACATGGAGTCTCAGCCACTGGACCACCAGGGAAGTTCCCAGGAATTAGCTTTCGTAATGCAAATATAGGGAGAAATAGTTGCAAATTATTCTTCCTTGATAGAACTTAGTCTAACAAACAGTTGGGCTATAAGAACATTGGTACATATAAGGTCCTATGGCATTAAAAGATTTTAACCACATTCAGTGTAAGATTTACATATTGTTAGAGGCTGTACAATACAGTCAACAGGAAGAAAGCTTCTGGTATTAGAAAAAACTAAATTAAAATCCGGACTGTTTACTGAGCCTCAGTTTCATCTGTAAAATGAGGATAATAAGAAGACATATGTTTATATAAAACATATAACTGGCTTAGTATGGTGCCTGATATATAGAAAATACATGGTAGCAATAGAATTTTAGCAAAATTGTTATTTTCATAATAGTTATTACTTTGATGTTTATTACTGTCAAATATTTTTCAAAATGAATGGTCTCATTTTAAATTCATGAGAGCTCTTAGTGTTCTTGGCAGCCCTGTAATATTTCCCTAGTCAGTACACTCCCCATTTTCCAAAGCCACTGTATCATATATCTCTGCTCCAACTTCCAACACAACTCCTCTCTTTTCATTCTCAGCTTTGACCTTGTTTCTTGTTTTACTGAGAAAATAGAAGCAGCTAGAAGAGAACTTTCATATCTCTCCACCAACAAATCTGTCAGTCTACCACTGTGTAACTCTACACTTTGCCTTTCTTCCTTTTATAATGGGAAAAGGCCAATCCTTCCATTTGTGTACAAAATCCCCTTCTGTGTCTCACAGACTTAGCCCTGAACAGTTATCCTCCCCTTACTCCTCAATAATCACATTTTACCTTTTATATTAGATAATTCCCATTAGCATACACCATGCCATCACACAGGTTCTGTGTTAAAAGTAATTCCTCTCACTTTCCCTTCATTCATATTTTCATCTAGCTACTACATTTTTTCCTCTACCCCCTAGAGAAAAGCTCCTTGAAAGCATATCCTTATCTCAACCAGATTTTCTAATCGGGTTTTCATTCCTGCTACTCAGCTGAAACTGCTCTTATCAAAGTTTTCTATTACTGCCATGGTGCCAAATCCAGTGGTCTGTTCTCAGTCCCCTGCACCTCGGCAGCATTGAACCGACAACCTCAGCCTTCAGTTGGTTTCTGGAATATCACCCTTTCCTGGATTTTCTTCAGCTTCACTGGCCACTCTGTAGTTTATTTTACTAAATCTTCTTTGTCTGCCCTCACTTCTACATATTGATGAATCCCAGAGCTCAATTCTTGGACCTCTTTTCTTCTCTCTCTAGTCAGTTCCTAGGTTATATCAACAAGTCTCATTGCTTTTATCGTCTTCATAGTGCTGACTCCTAAATTTATATCTTAAGTCTCAATCTTCTCTGAACTCCAAATGTGCATACCTTTTTTTCCCATGCTACCTCTTCATTTGTATGTCCAGTAGTGTCCCAAATACATTGTAACTCCTTTCCCCAGTTTTACTTATTTCAGGAAATAGTACTTCTAGCTACCTCTAGTCAACCAAAAGTCTTGAAGTCTTCCTTGACTCTCTTTGTTCACATCCCATGCATCAGCAAATTCTATCAGCTCTATCTCAGTGCAGATCCAGAATCTGACCACTTACCACCTTTACATGCTGTCACCATGGTCCAAGCCGCTGCATCTCTTGCCTAATCTTTCTTCTTCCACTGTGTGCTCGTACAGTTTTTGTTTTTGTTTTTGTTTTCTCCACACAGCAATCAGAGTGATCCTCTTAAAATTATTTCCCTGCTTCAGTTTTTCCAGTGGTTTTCTTTCACATTTAGAGGAAAATGTAAAAATTCATACTATGATTTTGGCAACTGCTCTGACTTTATCTCCTACCACCTTCTATCTCCCTCATCTGTTCCAGCCACAGCAGCCTCTTCACTATTCTCTGAATACACCAAGCATGGTCCTGCCTTCCTATTTGGTCTTATCCCTCCCCGAAATTTTTCTTTACCCAGGTAGTCACATGGCTTTCTCATTACATTCAGTTCTCTACTCAAATGCCAGCTCATCGTGGGAACCTTCTTGACTATCCTGTCTGTAATAGGTACCCTATTCCCCGTGGCCTGCCCTCCCTCAGTCCCTATTCTTTATTTATCTTCGTTTGTCTTCTATAGTGCTCATCACTACGTGACATTTTATATTATTTTTCTCTCCCTCTGAAGGTAAGCTCCATGAGGACAAGAATTCTGTTGTGTTCATCTCCAGCCCCTGCAGGATTGCCTGTGGCACTCAGCGTTTATGCACCATTTGATCTTACTCATATGCTTAAAAGATCCTGGGAAAAAATGATCTTTAAAAAAATCGTGGTAAAATACACAAAACAAAGTTCAGCATCTTAACTATTTTTTAAGTGTATAGTTCAGTGGCCTACAGTCCATTCATACTGTTCTGTATCATCTCCACCATCCATGTCCAGAACTCTTTTCATTTTGTAAAACCGAAACTCTGATTATTAAACAATTCTTGTTTTTCTTCTCACCTGCCAGCACCTGGAAGACCTATCTTACTTTCTGTCTCTATGAACAGTCTTTAATTAGCCACCAAAAGATAAGTTTTGAACATCTGAGGAGTCAGTCACCCCATAGGTTGCTTTTAATGAGTGCTTTTTAATAACTTCCCTAGGGTCAGTCCAGTGCTAGGGACTCTAGGGATACGGAAGTAGTGTCCTCTGCAGTTCTATTCTGCTGGAACTAAGAACTGCACGTGTCTTACTAAAGGTAAACGTTCTGCATCTCGTTATTGTGCTCTGACAGTGAAAACTGAGATATGTGTGGTTATAAGTTAGTTTTTATAGCCATTTCCTGCTTTCCTCTCCTTTCTGTCCCATCATTTCAAACTGATAGGAAAGTATACATTTTTAGGGGAAATTCACATAACATAAAGTAACCACTTTAAAGTGAAAGGTTCTGTCATTTAGGACATTCACAGTGTCGGTGCACTGTCTGTCTGGATCCAAGACTTGGCATCACTCCAAAAGAAAACCCCGTTCCTTAAGCAGCCGCCCTCTGTTCCCTCCTCTCCAAAGCCCTTGGCAACCACCAGTCTGTGTTCTGTCTCTATGGATTTACCTATTCTGGATATTTTGTATAAACGAAATCATAGGATATATGACCTTTTGTGTCTGTTAGGTTGGGACAAAAGTTATTGCGGTTTTGGACTATGAATTTTAAATCATTATAACTAGGCTCAGACACATCTTTGTTAATCAAAACAGGAGCCATTATAATCAACATATTTTGGCCAATGAAGAATAAAACTGTTTATTCCTGGAGTGTAAAAATCCATGCTTCAGGATTTGACGAACTCTTGGAAAATATTTTCTACCTCCTGCTGATTGTAGAAGCGTTATACCTGCAAATGTTGTTGAGATGGTTGAAGTGGTAGTTGGCTGGCAAGAGGTCAGGTGAATATGGTGGTTGAGGCAAAACTTTGTAGCCCCATTAATTTAACTGGGGAAGTGTTGGTTGTGCAACATGTGGTTGGGCATTGTTGTGGAGAAGAATTGGGCCCTTTCTGTTGACCAGTGCCAGCTGCAGGTGTTGCAGTTTTCAGTGCGTCTCATCGATTTGCTGAGCATACTTCTCAGATGTAATGATTTCACTGGGATTCAGGAAGCTGTATGGAGCAGACCAGCAGCAGACCACCAAACAGTGACTCTGACCCTTTTTTTTGGTGCAAGCTTGGCTTTGGGAAGTGCTTTGGAGCTTCTTGGTCCAGACATTGACCTGATCATTGCTGGTTGTTGTATAAAATCCACTTTGCATCACACGTCATAATTCAATTGAAAAATGGTTCACTGTTGTTGGGTAGAATAAGAGAAGACGGCACTTCAAAATGACAGTATTTTTTATTTTTGGTTAGCTTATGAGGCACCTACTTAGTGAACTTTTTCAACTTTCCAATTTGCTTCAAATGCCAGATGACTGTAGAATGGTTGACATCCATTTCTTTGGCAACTTCTCATATAGTTGTAAGAGCATCCGCTTTGATGAAGGCTCTCAGTTGGTCGTTGTCAACTTCCGATGGCCTGTCCACTATGCTCCTCAGCTTCGAGGCACTCATCTCCTCTGCAGAACTTCTTGAACCACCACTGCACTGTATGTTAGCAGTTTCTGAGCCAAATGCACTGTTGAGATTGCAAGTTGTCTCTGCTGCTTTACTACCCATTTTGGATTCAAACAAAAAATGCTCAAATTTGCTTTTTGTCTAACATCATTTCTCTAATCTGAAATGAGTATAAAATAAACAGCAAGTAATGTCATAAGCAAAAAAACATAAAGTGAGAAATGTGCATTTAAATGATGTGTAATATAACCACATTTATTTAGGAATGTATCCCAATATCAAAAGGCACAGTTCAGCAGTGCAAAACGACAATTATTTTTTCACCAACCTAATAGTTTATTTTACTTAGCATGATGTTTTCAAGGTTCATCCACAAGGTAATGTGTATCAGATCTTCATTCCTTCTTATGGCTAAACAATATTATTAATACATTATATGTATATATATGACAGTTTTTTATCCATTCGTCTCCCGATGGGCATTTGGGCTTTTTCTACTTTTTGCTTATTGTGAATAGTGCTGCTATAAACATTGTGCATATATTTAAATATCTTCTTTCAATCCTTTTGGGAGTATACCTAGGAGTGAAATTGCTGGGTCATATGGTATTTCTGTGATCATATGGAATCAAGATTGCCGGGAGAAATATCAGTAACCTAACCCTTATGGCAGAAAGCGAAGAAGAATCAAAGAGCCTCTTGATGAAGTGAAAGAAGAGAATAAAAAAGCTGGCTTAAAACTCAACATTCAAAAAATGAAGATCGTGGCATCTGGTTCTGTCACTTCTTGGCAAATAGATGGGGAAACAATGGAAACAGTGACAGACTTTATTTTCTTGGGCTCCAAAATCACTGCAGATGGTGATTGCAGCCATGAAATTAAAAGACGCTTGCTCCTTGGAAGAAAAGCTATGACCAACCTAGACAGCATATTAAAAAGCAGAGACCTTACTTTGCCAACAAAAGTCCATCTAGTCAAAGCTATGGTTTTTCCAGTAGTCGTGTATGGATGTGAGAATTGGACCATAAAGAAAGCTGAGTGCCAAAAAATTGATGCTTTTGAACTGTGGTGTTGGAGAAGACTCTTGAGAGTCCCTTGGACTGCAAGGAGATCAAACCAGTCAATCCTACAGGAAATCAATCCTGAATATACATTGGAAGGACTGATGCTGAAACTGAAACTCTAGTATTTTGGCCACCTGATGCGAAGAACTGGCTCATTGGAAAAGACCCTGATGCTGGGAAAGATTGAAGGCAAGAGGAGAAGGGGACACAGAAGGATGAGATGGTTGGATGACATCTCCAACTCAATGGACATGAGTTTGAGTAAACTCTGGGAGTTGGTGATAGACAGGGAAGCCTGGTTTGTTGCAGTCCATGGGGGCACAAAGAGTCGGACACAGCTGAGCGACTGAACTGAACTGAATTGATGGTATTTCTATGTTTAACTATTGAGGAATTGCCAAACTATTTTTAATAATGGCTGAACCATTTTACATCCCCACCAGCAATGTACCAGAGTCCTCATTTCTCCACATCTTCCCTAACACTTGTTATTTTTCACTTTTTATCATCACTATAGTCATCCTAAGTAGATTTATCTATCTATTGTAGTTTTAATTCCATTTCCCTCATGATTGATGATGTTAAGCATCTTTTCATGTGCTTGTTGGCCATTTGTAGATCTTCTTTGGAGAAAAAGATATTTTTGACAACTGAATAATAATACTCCATTTGATGAAATATTCTCCTGTTTTGGTTAAATTTCTCTGGATTAAAGCCCTAGTGTGTGCTGTTAGGGCAGTAGTCAGTAAACTAGCCAGTGGACCAAATCTAGCTCACTACTTGTTTTTATATGGCCTGCAAGCTAAGCATGTAGCCTACTCTGTGTCTTACTTCATTCTGCTGCTATAATAAAAATACCATAGACTAGATGGCTTATAAGGGATTCCCAGGTGGCTCAGTGGAAAAGAGTCTACCTGTTGATGCAGGAGATGCAAGTTCAATCCCTGGATTGGGAAGATCCCCCTGGAGTAGGAAAAGGCAACCGAGTCCAGAATTCTTGCCAGGGAAGTCCCATGAATGGAAGAACCTGGCAGGCTACAGGCCATGGGGTCGCAAAGAGTTGGACACACCTGAGCACACACACACCAGGTGGCTTATAAATAACAGTCTGTGTGTGTGTGTGTGTGTGTGTGTGTGTGTTTCCTCATAGCCTCAGAGGCTGGGAAGTCCAAGATCAAGGTGCCAACAGATTCAGTGTCTGCTGAGAGTCTGCTTCCTGGCTCATAGCCTGCCTTCTTGCTGTGTCCTGACGTGGCAGAAGGGGCAGAGGAGCTCTCTGGGTCTCTTTTATAAAGGACTCTAATATCATTCATAAGAGCTCTACCATCAGAACTTAATCACCTCCCCAAAGTCCTGTTTTCTAACACCATCCTATTGGGGGTTAGGTTTTAATATCAATACAAGAATTTTGAGGAGATACAAACATTCAGTCTTTTGCACCCTGCATTAGAAAGTCCTAATTCTTAGCTTCTAATTTTTTCACAGCCCTGATCACTGATGGCCAGAGAAGCCCTTAAGAATCAAGAGGGGTCCTTGGTTTGTTCCTGGGTTTCAGCATCCTCCAAAAAAAAAAAGTCAGTAGATACTTGTGGGGAACACTCAAAATGAACTATAGTATTCAGTTTAGTTCTCATAGATGACTAAGTATTTTTTATTTCAGTAGATATTAAATTCCAAGTTTAAAGTATTATTGATAGGAACTAAAAGTAAAATTTCTAAAGTATCACTTGAATTTCAATTGTAAGTATCATTAAGAGTATCTTCCCTCAGTGAAATTCCAGCTTTCACATTATTTATGATAAAAATAAGAGAGTTTATTAAAATCATCTCTGAAGACTTCTTTGGCCCCAAATTCTGAAGTACTGTGATGCCAACATTAACTGTTAGGATGTCATTATGTTGCTTAGTAGCCCACTGAACTGTGGCATCCTGTATCTCAGAACTTAATCTGAGACTGAACTGAGACTGAATCTGAGACCCTTCTGTAACTGAACTGTTTTGAAAATTTATCTTCTCACACTTTTTCTTTGACTTTTTTTTTTTTTCAAGTAACAGACTTCAAGTTGATGAGGTGTCCCAATTATACTGATTTCAGTAGATGTGCATTTTATTAGAAGGAGTCTGTTAACGACAGTCATTGCCATGCCTTGTGTAGGCTGTTTGAACACGTGTTGACTTAAGAAAATACCATTCAGATTAAAAAAAAAATCAAGTACTGAAAATTAGACTCAATAATGCTCGTCCAGTTTCTACAATGATTCTGTGCGACCCCATAGATGGCAGCCCACTGGGCTCCCCCGTCCCTGGGATTCTCCAGGCAAGAACACTGGAGTGGGTTGCCATTTCCTTCTCCAGTGCATGAAAGTGAAGTCGCTCAGTCCTGTCGGACTCTTCGAGACCCCATGGATTGCAGCCTTCCAGGCTCCTCCATCCATGGGATTTTCCAGGCACGAGTACTGGAGTAGGGTGCCATTTCCTTCTCCAACAATCAAATTACCCTAAACCAAATACACCCAGATATTAGTCTTGTTGTAGAAGCTACACTGTCTTATGTTTTGATAGGTTACTTTATAGTTAAGGGAAATTGAACGTTTAAGAGCAAAGTTCAGTCCATTCCTGAAGAAAGGACTTCTCATTTTTCTATACCTATTGCAGGATTCTGGATGAGATTTCATTAAGGTAATAGCCCCCAAGCCCTAGAGAGTGCTGTTAGTAGGAATTTGCATTTCCAGGGAATTCCCTGGCAGTCCAGTGGTTAGGACTCTGTGCTTTCATTGCTGAGAACCTGGGTACCATCCCTGATGGGGGAAGTAAAATCCTGTGAGATGCAGTCAAAAAAAATTCCCAAATGAGTAGATGCAATACTCCTGTCCCTGGAGGCCTCTTGGCTCTCAGATCAACTCAGCTGCTTTGATTCTCAAATATTTACTTCTCTGATGAGTATAGAAGATTCTTGAATAAAGTCCTAGAAACCTCTAGTAGCATCAGACTAGTTTCTGTCTTTTTGCATTTTTATTGGTCTCTATGCTCTTCATTCCTTGATTGGCAGCTTTGTTAATGAAGGAAGCTCACCTTAATAATAAAATTATCAGGTTTAGATACTTGTTATTAGAAGCTATGTGCCAAATTGGAGACTTGGCCAGCCCCAAATTGGGGACTGTGTGCCAGCAAATTTGAAAAACTCTGCAGTGGCCATAGGACTGGAAAAGGTCAGTTTTCATTCCAGTCCCAAAGAAAGGCAATGCCAAAGAATATTCAGACTACCGCACAATTGCGCTAATTTCACATGCTAGCAAAGTAATGCTCAAAATTCTCCAAGCTAGGCTTCAATAGTATGTGACTGAAAACTTCCAGATGTTCAAGCTGGATTTAGAAAAAGCAGAGGAACCAGAGATCAAATTGCCAACATCCGCTGGATCATGAAAAAGCAAGAGAGTTCCAGAAAAACATCTGCTTCATTGACTACACTAAAGCTTTCGACTGTGTGGATCACAACCAACTGTGGAAAATTCTTGAAGAGATGGGAATCCAGACCACCTGACCTGCCTCCTGAAAAACCTGCATGCAGGTCAAGAAGCAACAGTTAGAACTGGACATGGAACAATGGACTGGTTCCAAACTGGGAAGGGAATACATCAAGGCTATATATTGTCACCCTGCTTATTTAACTTACATGCAGAGTACATCATGCTAAATCCTGGGCTGGATGAAGCAGAGCTGGAATCAAAGATTGCCGGGAGAAATATCAGTAACCTTAGGTATGCAGATAACACCACCCTTATGGCAGAAAGCGAAGAAGAGCTAAAGAGCCCTTGGTGAAGGTGAAAGAGGAGAGTGAAAAACTGGCTTAAAACTCAACATTCAGAAAGCGAAGATCATGGCATCCAGTCCCATCACTTCATGGCAAAAGGATGAGGAAACAATGGAAACAGTGAGAGACACTATTTTTTTGAGCTTCAAAATCACTGCAGATGGTGATGCATTCATGAAATTAAAAGATATTTGCTCCTTGAAGGAAAAGCTATGACAGACCTAGACAGCATATTAAGAAGCAGAGACCTTACTTTGCCAACAAAGGTCCGTCTAGTCAAAGCTGTGGTTTTTCCAGTAGTCATGTATGGATGTGAGAGTCGGACCATAAAGAAGGCTGAGCATTGAAGAATTGATACTTTTGAACTATGGTGTTGGAGAAAACTCTTGAGAATCCCTTGGACTGCAGGGAGATCAAACTGGTCAATCCTAAAGGAAATCAGTCCTGAATATTCATTGGTAGGACTGATGCTGAAGCTGAAGCTCCATTACTTTTGCCACCTGATGCAAAGAGCTGACTCATTAGAAAAGACCCTGATGCTGGGAAAGACTGAAGGCGGAAGGAGAAGGGGATGACAGAGGATGAGATGGTTGGATGGCAACACTGACTCAAGGGACGTGAGTTTGAGCAAGCTCTGGGAGGTGGTGAAGGACAGGGAAGCCTGGCGTGATGCAGTCCATGGGGTTGCAGAGTCAGACATGACTGAGCAACTGAACAACAACAAATCCCAGTCATTAAGGCTAAGAGGGTTTGTTGCTCACACTACATAACTCATTCTGAGGCTGTTATAGAGCCATACCGGCTATTGTTACTTTATTTTTTTAAAACTTATTTTGGGATATTGCCAATTAACAATGTTGTGATCGTTTTAGGTGGGCAACGAAGGGACTCAGCCATACCTGTACCATACATGTATCTGTTCTCCCCCAAACTCCCCTCCCATCCAGGCTGACGTATAACATTGAGCACAGTTCCCTGGGCTACACAGTAGGACCTTGTTGGTTATCCACTGAGCTATTGTTACTTTAAACATGCCTATCTGTGATGTGCTCTTGTTCATTATTTGAACCTATCAGTAGGATAAAGTTTTTAATAAATGACAGTTGTCTACTGAAAAAAAGAGGATTTGTTGTTGTTCTTCAGTCTACCTCCCCATAAGAGGTCTGTAGTTGTTTTATAGTCTTAAGCCTTGTTTTATAGTCTTTCCCTTTGTCACCGATTCAGTGGACATGAACTTGGGCAAACTCCGGGAGATGGTGAGGGAGAGGGAGGCCTGGCCTGCTGCAGTCCATGGGGTCACAAAGAGTTGAACACAACTTGGCACCTGAACAACAACAACAGCCTTTGTCATTATCGAGAATTCCTGCTCTGCTTTCAGAAGAGGGCTGCGGTTAGGTCGGTTCATATTCCAAAATCTTGTTTTAGTATTTTCTATTACTACATGCCCTGTCCTCCTTATTCTGATGTGGAGTTGAAGTGTTTAGAGAATGATCATACTTACATATTACTCATTCTGTATCCTTTGATCAGCTTTTTAAAATTCTGATGCCTAGGTTGCACTCTGTACCAATTAAATCAGAATGTATGGGGTAGAAGCCCTAAATCGCAATTTTTTTTTTTTTAAAGATCCCCGGGTGATTCCAGTTTGCAGCAAGATTTAGAAACCATTGGCTTTAGGAATCATCTAGTGTAGAGGTTCTTTCAGTCATCTCTCTGTTACTCAGGATTAATTAGATGACCATATAACTGCATTTCAGTTACTTGAAAAAAAGATGTTCTATAAATTAAGATATAACTGTAGTCATTATCCCTGTTACTTAGACTGTAAAGAAGCCATTTTTGAAAAAAAAAAAGCCATTTTTGTGGTAAAATATATATAACATAAAATTTACCTTTTTAACTGTTTTAAGTGTACAGTTGAGGGGCGTTAAGTACATTCACATTATATACCACCACCACCACCATCCATCTCCAGAACTTTTCTTGTCTTCCCAAACTGAAACTCCATATCCATTACATCCTTCCCTGAAGCCCCTGGCAACCACCATTCTACTTTTATTTCTATGAATTTGACTACTTCATATGAGTAGAATTGTACAATATTTGTCCTTTTGTGACTATTTCATGTTGTAGATCATTCATGTTGAAGACTCATTCATGGAGCATGTGTCATAATTTCCTTCCTTTTTAAGGCTAAATAATACCCCTTTGTATATATCTACCACACTTGTTTTCCCATTCATCCATCGATGGACTCCTGGATTACTTTCACCTTTTGGCTATTGTAAATAATGCTGCCATGGTCATAGATATACAAGAAGCCCATTTTAAGTGATAACTTGATGTCTGTTCTTCTGCAAGATGCTTATCTGGATAAATTGCATGTTCTTAATGCAGGAGACCTGGGTTCGATCCCTGGGTTGGGAAAATCCCCTGGAGAAAGGAAAGGCTACCCACTCCAGTATTCTGGCCTGGAGAATTCCATGGAATGTAAAGTCCATGGGGTCACAAAGAGTCGGACACAACCGAGCAACTTGCACTTACACTTTCTTTTTTTAACTAATTTTTTTTTTTGGCTGCAAGGCACAGCATGCAGGATCTTGGTTCCCCAACCAGGGATCGAACCGATGCCCCCTGCAGTGGAAGCGTGGAGCTCTTAACCACCAGATTGCCAGTGAATTTCGAAATTGCTTGTTCTTCATGGATAGGTTGTACTCCTGTTCACCAGATGAGCTAGTACTTTTCTTTAGTAATTGATCTTCCTTTTACAAAAGAGGGCAAAAATTAAGTACTGTTCCAAATGCTGTCTAGATTTTCTCAAAGGTGGTGATAGAATTACTGTCTCTCATCTCTCCTGCTCAGGCTGTTGATCAGTCCCACAGAAGTTGTGTTTTACAAATATTGTAACAGAAGTCTCTGTATGTCTAGTAGGAAATTAAGGATTCATTCTGTGTAGTTTAACTCCAGAATGCTACTAGGACAAGATTGTAAGCTTAAAAACCAACCTTAAAAAGGCTCGCAGGTCATGTTATTCTGAGTGAGAGAGTGAGTGAGTGAAAGTCACTCAGTCGTGTCCAACTCTTTGCGACTCCATGGACTACAGTCCATGGAATTCTCCAGGTCAGAATACTGGAGTGGGTAGTCTTTCCTTTCTCCTGGGGATCTTCCCAACCCAGGGATGGAACCCAGGTTTCCCTCATTGCAGGTGGATTCTTTTCCAGCTGAGCCACAAGGGAAGCCATGCTATTCTACAAGTTGTAAACTAATTAGATTGAATCTAGAAGCCACGTTTGTTCAGTTGCTTAGTCTTGTCCAACTCTTTGTGACCCCATGGACTGTAGCCCGCCAGGCTCCTCTGTCCATGGGATTCTCCAGGCATGAGTACTGGAGTGGGTTGCTATTCGTTTTTTCAAGGGATCTTCCTGACCCAGGGATGGAACCCACGTCTCCTGCTGCTGCTGCGTTGGCAGGCGGCTTTTTTTTTTTTACCACTGAGCCACCTGGGAAGCCTGGAAGTCACATTGGTTACTGAGGCTGTTTAACTCTGTTTCTATGCATAGCCTTAGCTCTTTTTGTTATAGAACCTAGTACCTGAGCTGAGAGCTCACTTCTTTACTTCTTCCCATTCTTAATGAACCCAATTTTTGTCTCTTGACCTCCTTGAAGGTTATTTTTTTTTACAGACAGTTCAGATAGACACTTTTATAAGCAAATCAGCTGCATTAGTCAATAGGTAGAAATTTTATGGAGGCAATCAACTTTGGAAAGGTAGTGTTTACTTAATTTAACATTGTTTTTCGTAAGGCATTACTTCATAATCCTGGAACCTATTTTTATAACATTGAAGAAATGAATTTTCATATGTGTGTTTGTTGTACTTTGATCTTTTTTACACTTTTTCTTAATTTTATACTTACAATAAAAGTCAGTTGAAATGAAAAAAGGCTTAGTGACATCACTAAAAGGAGAGACATTTTAAACTTTGTTAGTCTCTTTGGGTTAATGACTGAGCTGCATCTGTGCTTTAGAGGTACAGAAATGCCCTAAAAATTGAGAATCTGATGAGATAATGTAATTTTAGAGCCCATTTTACAGGTGAAACATGGCAGCTTATTCTTCTTGTTGAAAGCCTTGTCTGTCGAACTCTACAGTTTGAGAAACAGCGTAAACAAACCTTTTTTTTCTTTCTAGATCTTCATCTGCTGGTGGATGTTGCCTGCAAGCAGGAACACTTTCCAAAGGAGGAAGAATTAAGAGAGTGAGGAATGGATGACAAATGTGACATTGTGCACTAGCTGTGGCTGGAGGCAGACTAGCCTTGCACGTGACACACTGTTGGGATTTTTTTCAGTTCTGTTAAGGAAAAAAAAGTATTTTTGTTTTGTTAATTGAGAATTTTGTTAATTGAGAATTGGAATTTGATATTTACTACAGCTGTTCCGTTCAGATTGTTCACCTTGACAAACTACACGACATCTAGCAGTCTTTTGTTTGTTTGTTTGCTGCCCAGATCCCTTTCAAATGAAAAGTCCTGGCCTTCTGTTACAGTCAAGAAGCACCTAAAAACAGCTGCGTGTACGGTCCCGGAGAGTAGTCTGTGTGTGGGTGTGCTGATTTGTCGTCTTGCCACTTTCAAACAGTAGTCAGTGCAGCTCCACTGGGGAGTTCAGTCTATCTGTTTCAAATCGCAGCGTGATCCTTTTAGAGAAGAGTGTGAGAAGCAAAGGCATGTGAGGTCACCAAGATCACAGGTCTAAATGGGTCAGGAATTCGAGGGAAGAAACTCTGGGGAAGAGTTAATTTTCTAAATGATTAACCAGGAAATGCTCTCACTTCCTCACCCAGCGTTCTGTTTCAAGAGCAAGGCATCTGGACTTGGACCATCCATCACACTTAACAGCCCCTTATTCTTTTCTATTAATGGGAACTTTCTTCTATTTTCATATCTTTCTTTAATTTTGATGATACAGTATCATAAATGGTAAGGTTTTGTTAATGTATCACTTGTTTAATATATCTTCTAAAGGAAAGTATTTTAACTTGTTTAATATAATTGTATTTATAAATGCTGGTAGATTTCAAGTTTTAAAGCTTTATATTTTTATTTATATTGTGGGTAGAAGGATAAAGGATGCCTGTGTAATATTTTTATTTTTAAAGGGGAATGTACAATATGTGAGCAAAACCATTAAGAGATTTAACACAGTGTTTATACTTACATTCAGTAAGTATAAATTCTCAGCTGTAAAAGATACTGTGTGCAAATTTTGGGACTAACTGATTAGTAGTTACCTAACAGAAGCTATACCTTTAACAGTTTATGTATGGTTTAAGCTTCTGAGAGAAGTTTGGATAGTGGGATAGACTTAACATTTTTATCTCATCCCCTCTTTAGGATCCTAAATTCGAATAGTAGAATTGTGGAACTGGTTTTTAGGAGAGGTATCTTGGATATCCAGTTTCTGTGGTTGATCCCTCACTTGCTCATCCAATGACAGCAAGAAGCATTCTGATTTTAAAGTTTTCAGTTGACTAGAACTTTCTTATTGGATTCTGCCTCAGTTTTCCTTATAAGCACTGCAGAAACAAAAGGGAAGCCTAGGAATGTGAAACTAGTGAGAAAGGAAAGGCACATAGTGATATGTGACGTAAATACTCTTTCAGCCATGGTGGGTGTAACAGTACATTTTTTAAATTGCGTTGTGCCTTCCCATTGATGTCAAACCCTGGAAGTATTACAGAGATAGTAGTATTTTAGAAAAGGATGAGCTCTGTTTTGGTCTGCAGTGACTCACTTTAGATATGAAAATAGGTTCTGAAAAGTGACCTCTTTGGTCTATCTGATTAGACTAGTCCATGTCGATGTGATGAACATTTATTTATCTTTACCAGCAAGGTTTAAAAGATGAATGGATTATCAAGACTCCTACATCTTTTGGTCAGACTCTGTATTTTGGTAGAGTATGTGAAGAGGAGACCCAGTTTCTAAATGAAGGAACTTTGCCTTTTCTCTGTGATGTTGAAAAAGCTGATAAGTAAAATATCACTAAGTAAGTGATATTCCTTCCCTCAACTATGCCTTTCTTGGCTTCATATATGTTGAAAGAGATAATATCTTTTGAGGAACATGTGTCAAGCAGGAACCTTGACATGGATTTGGTTTCAGTTGTTTTAAGGCTTAATTAATGAAATGCCTTTATCAGCTTTCCAAACTGTTTTTTTATATATTGATACAACAGATCGGGGAGCTGGATCTCCTGCTATACTCACATGCCTGCTACTCATCAGCTAAAGCTATCATTACTGTCTTGGAAAAGTGGCAAAAGATAACATAAAATCTCTGTGTAAATTAGTCAGTAGGGTCTGATACAGGCTAACAAGGTTCCTGACTAGCACCTCAGTATTTCAGCACCTTATACACAAAAAATTTCAGTCAACAATAAAGTGAGTGTTTCAACTAGACTTGTTGTCTTGCTTGTTTTTACTATTGAATTGGTGATCAATAGAAACCTCATTCATTATGACTAGTCATCATATTAGTAAAGTTCAAAAGGAAATGCGCTCTGTTTTTCAAAGAATCCGACTTAAAAAGTCCTGAGTTTTCTTCATTCACACTTGAATAGAGATTGAATCATTAAAATGCCATTGAGGATAAGGACGGTTCTTAGACATGCTTTTAGAAACCTAGGTTTGGGGAAAGAACCAAAGTCTTCAGTAACTTTAGTCAGTGCAGATGTGAAGGTAGGTCGTGAAGGGTGATCTGTCTCCTGTGGAAGGTTGGTGGTAGGTGTCAGTGTGGGCACTTCATTACTGCAGTGATGCCATCTTTATGGAAGTTAAAACTGCTCAGGGAAGACTCCAAAACTTTGAAGCCAGAGAATAATTTCTCTTGTTTATCAATTCTGCTGACTTTTCTTGTCAATACTGTGTATTTAATAAGCACAATATATCAGTGAACTAAGCCCTGTAGAGCTGTTTGGTTTGATCCTAAGTAACTCGAGGTACCCAGCCTCATGATACCTATTATTGTTCTCAGATCTCAGGGTTTCCTCAAGAGAGAGCAACCACATCTGTATTTTTTTCCTTTCAACTAAGTATCTGTATTAAGCCTTTTAGGTTGGGTATCTTAATTCCTTTGCAGGTTTCAAGCAGGAATAGGCAAGACAAAAACAATCAGTAGGTTACTGTTTGTTTAAAGTTTAAAGATGTTTTTGCATATATCAGATATGTCATAAAATATATTTAAAATTTTTTGTTATACTTTTATATGGAATACATAAAAACATAAAACCATAGCAGACTTTTAAAAAATTATCTCCAGAAGAATTAGACCTATTTCTATTTTTTAGGAAAGGAGCTATAAAAGGTCTATATTTGTATTATGTTCTTATGGTCCAACCAATAAATAAAAAGTGCTAAATTAAGAATTTACTTTAGAATTTATCTCTCAGCTCTAGGTGTTATTAGGCCTAAAATGCCAAAACTATACCCATAAACTCTCTTTAAAAATTTATTAAATTTTTAATTGAAATATAATTGAATTACAATGTGTTAGTTTCAGTGTGCAACAAAGTGACTCAGATACACATATATATATATACACACACACATTTTTTTTCAGATTCTTTTCTATTATCGTTTATTCCAAGATACTGAAAATAGTTCCCTGTACTATATAATAGGTGTTTGTTATATAGTAGTTTGTATCTGCTAAGCCCAACCTCCTAATTTACTCCCTTCCAGCACTTTCCCCTTTGGTAACCGTAGGTTTGTTTCCATGTCTGTGAGTCTCTCTCTGTTTTGCAGATAAGTTCATCTGTGTCATTGTAGATTCCAGATACAAGTGATAGCATATGATGTTTGTCTTTGGCTTGCCTCACTTAGTATGATAATCTCTAGGTCCATCTGTGTTGCTGTAAATGGCATTATTTCATTCTTTTTTATTGGCTGAGTAATATTCCATTGTATAAATGTACCACATCTTTATCCATTTATCTGTTGATGGACATTCAGGTTGCTTCCATGTCTTGGCTATTGCAAATGGTACTGCTGTGAACACTGGGGTAAATGTATCTTTTCAAATTAGACTGTAAACCCTCTTTAGGGATAAAATTCTCAAGGTGACTAGGTCACTCATACCTTTTGCCTTCAGAGGCATTGTCATTTAATCTTGACAACCAAGCTACAATGCAGTTATTATTCTCCACATTTTCCAGGTGATCAATTTGCACAATTCTTTTGTGCATGTTAGAAATTGTTTTAAATTTTATGTGCTTCTTACCACAATTTAAAATGTACTTTTTACCACAATAAGCATGTAGCATAAATCTTAACCTTTTTTAAGTGTAATGTTAATCATATTCACATCATTGTTCATTTGTACAGTTTGGAAAGATTATTGGCATCAGGTTAAAAATAAAATGTCTGGCCACAGTCAAATACAATCTGGTCATTTTGAAAATTCAAATTTTAGAAACATACATCAGAAACGTTTGCATTCTTTCTAAAGATAATGTTACTAGAAGGGTTATGGTTCACAAATGTGGTAAAAGTTACTTGTTGCTATTGTTGTTGCTAAGTCACTTCAGTCGTGTCCGACTCTGTGTGACCCCATAGATGGCAGCCCACCAGGCTCCCCCGTCCCTGGGATTCTCCAGGCAAGAACACTGGAGTGGGTTGCCATTTCCTTCTCCAATGCATGAAAGTGAAAAGTGAAAGGGAAGTTGCTCAGTTGTGTTTGACTCTTCGTGACCCCATGGACTGCAGCCTACCAGGCTCCTCCATCCATGGGATTTTCCAGGCATGAGTACTGGAGTGGGGTGCCATCGCCTTCTCCGGGTAAAAGTTACCAGAAGGATTATTTTTCACAAATGTGGTAAGTAACCAAAAACTAGTTTTCTTTTTGTCTACACCCTTCTTATTAAGCATATATATTTACCCCTTTACTTGTATTTATGATATAGACTTACTTTCAGTTTCACATTGAAGGCCCAGGTCTGATCCATAGTATTATTTCACATCCCAGGGATGTAAGAAGAAAATAACAGATTCCAGCCCTCTGACATCACCTAATGTAAAAGCCTGGTACAGGCACAGTTTAGAAAAGAGCTACTGAATTTAAATTTGCAGGAGCTGAAGTAAAACTTCATAAAATGGACAGAATTCTTGCCAGGGTAGCTGACTTAAAACAGCAATAAATCAGTGAGTGAGAACTACAGCACAGGATCACATTATTCTGGCTTTGTGGCCTTTATAGACACTAAAACCCGGAAGAGCAGACATCACTTTGAACTTATATTTGCAAAACGTTGTGTCCATTATTTTATCTTATGGGTTTCCTTTTTTTTTTTTTTTTGGTCTTTATTTCCTCATCCCGCCATCTCTGTCTCTTGGGTGCAGAATCTGCTTACCTATCTGTTCAAGTGGCCTTGATTTACATGTGGGAACTTGCTTACTCAGAGAAAGGTATTGAGGACTGAACTGGGTGCAGTTTGCCCGTGGCTCAATAGAGGGAGTTGGGGAGCCGAGAGAAGAGCGAGCTCAGGAACGTGTCTGGCGAAGTGTGCGCGCACCGTGCCCCAGGCAGCCAGGAGGAGGGGGCGGGACGGGGCGGCTGCCTCTGGCTGCTCCACCCTCACTGTGTCAGCAGGTAGAGAGCGTGATTGCAGTCCCAGGGGAGGGAGTCCGAGCTAGAACACCAATTACAAACCACAGGCTTCCTGCTCTAGGGAGTTGATCCAGAATTGTCTTTCTGGAAGGGAAGCACTTGAATCCTTCCGAACTTTCCAAGTCTATCCATGATTCAGAGACCTTGCCTTCTCCCTTTGGGATTGTCTGTGTTCCTGGTAGTGAATTGTTGCTGATGTATTTGCTTTGCTGTTTCAAGATCTCATCATTTTTATATGCTGTTTGGGGAGAAAAAGGACTTTTGTTAGAAAGGAGATTTCAGAAATGGTTTTGGATCCTCTCTAAGTGTTTTTAGAATTCTTTGGGGACAGTAGCTCTAACCTTGGAGTAAGTTTCTGCCGTTGACCTGCATGGATTATTTTTTCAGGCTGCGGAATTTCTCGGCTCCTACCTGCAGTGTGGGGCACTTGGTTTGGTTGCAGAGTAAGAAGGTGGAAGAATGAACTGTACTTGGTTAAGCAGTTGAAACCTTTTCTTGAGCAGGATCTATAAAAGCATAATTGAATTTGTTTCACCCCCGTGGATTCCAGTGGGCCCGACAGCACAACAGGTTTGCAGATTTCTTTTGAAATTCTTTTTTTTTCTCCCTCTGCCTCAGCGAAAGAAAGGAATCTATATAACAGGTTCATATTCAATTGCTTGGCTTTTCAGCACTTATTCTGAAGACTTAATAAGATTTTTTAACTTGACCTCTGAACACAGTGGGCTTTGTGGTTGAAGTGCATTTATATTTACTTAAGGGTGCACATTTTGAAATCTTAGAATAAGATTTTGTTTGTACAAAGACCCAAATTCTCAAGTGCGCCTAGAAATAGCACAGATCTACTCTACTCAGGATTATTTTTACTTTTTCAGGGCATTCTACTTAAAGCCTGTAGACTAATCACCTCCTCACTCCCCCTATCTTTTATTCCCTACCCCCTCAAGGAATTTGAAAACGTGTTAGGAATAGTCCTTTGTTTTACTATGAACCCAGAAAATTACAGATTATAAGATCTGGATAATAAAGTAGTTTCCAAAAGCATCTCATGGGAAATCACAGTGCTTGGCATTCTCAAGTAGGAGAATAAAAGGAGGAATCCCTAAGATAGAAAGGAAAATAAAGATAGAAATATGAATTTCAACCGGAAAAGATAATTGGAAAGCCAACCTTTTCAAATATTCTTCGAATTATGAAAATTGGAAAAGATTGTGATGCTCAGATTTATCCTGTGAATATGTGAAGACATAAATTAGCACCTAACTTACTGGCAAATCTAGGTAGAAAATTTAAAACTCATAGTATATTTAAGTTCATGAAAAGTGTTATAGGTTCAGTGGGCCTGGAACTTTGGCTACACTGAAATACAGTTTAATGTTGAAACTTTTATGAATACATGTAGCATCTTTGGCCATCTCTCAAGGTGTGGTCTGAAATATTGTTCCCTCTCCTTCCCCTTAAAAAAGAAGCTCTGTGATCTTTAGTCTTTTACCATTGACAAGTTTTGTAACTTAGAAGGGCCACCTCTTCATTTTCTGAGCTGGAGTTTTTCACTCTCACCTTTGATGCATGGCCTTGGTCGTTTACTTTGCCTTGTTTTGTTCATTAACATTGGGTTTAGTGGCTCGAGGACTTGTTGCATATGGAAGACCAGCACCAGGTGATCTGACATAATAAAAATTCAGGATGTGACATTCAACCTCAAGCAACACTGAAAATTCCAAAGAGAAGTGCGATATCTTTACTAATCGTAGTGAAGATGGGAGAAAATGACATACCTGAAGCAGAAGTAGGCTGACAATAACCTTCTTGCCTGCTTGAGCAGGAATACCACCTGTCCTTGGGAATATACTTTAGAGAAAGGAAGGGCCAAAACTACGACTCGGCTTTCTGAAACGGACGCAGAAGTTTCTTTTCCTCCATTTGTCTGGATTTGAGAACCTGCGTTTGGTCTTAGCTACTGGAAGCAGTATGTATGGCCGAAGTGCATCGCTGCAGCTGGTAGCATGAGTGGTGGCCACCAGCTACAGCTGGCTGCCCTCTGGCCCTGGCTGCTGATGGCTACCCTGCAGGCAGGCTTTGGACGCACGGGACTGGTACTGGCAGCAGCGGTGGAGTCTGAAAGATCAGCTGAGCAGAAGGCTATTATCAGAGTGATCCCCTTGAAAATGGACCCCACAGGAAAACTGAATCTCACTTTGGAAGGCGTGTTTGCTGGTGTTGCTGAAATAACTCCAGCAGAAGGAAAATTAATGCAGGTAAGGATGACTTTTATTATTTTTCACTTTCCATCTGTTTGAAATATACCTTCCTTGTTTTGTCTTCCAAATCGAATTCCACAGAAGGGCTCTGCTGCCTGGCTTTCTATTTGTTTCATCTTGTTAAACATGTTACTTATTGACATTCTAAAGCAAATTCTGAGTTTATACTCTAGAAGAAACGTAAATGCTGTATTTTATAAGATCATCTGCTTATTTTTAACTCTGGTATTACACTATATTACATAATAAGACCTTTCTTTGCAAGTGATATATTCTGGACACTTTTTTTTTTTTAATAGATGAAATATATGGGCTTGTATTTAATTAACTCAAAGAGTGTACTTATATCCTGTTTTAGATTTGAGGTGAGCACTAAGGTTGATTTTGATGGTCAGCAGCACCCTGATGTTCTAGAATGCCTTTGGAGCATATTTGATCACTGTGTCACTTTTAAAAATCAGTCAAGCTTGAATGCTACGGTTGGCCTTATACCATGTGTGGCCCCCTATTGCTAAGCCCCAAATGGAGAGGATTGGATTACAAAATGGACACAAGCTGTAAACCTGCCTCCTGACCACTTTAGACTTGTCTACACTTAATTTTATTATTTTCAAAAATTTTAAATTTAACATCTGTGTTTTATTGACCCACGGAGTTTTTCAGACAGTTTCTTAGGCTTTGCAGTTGTGAATTTTGCCTATAACTCATTCATAGCCTGCTCTATATGTGTTTAATTTATGAACTGACTGAGGCCATAGCATTTCATAGATGAATTGCTCATACCCCCTACCCCCACCCTCCAAATGTAGAGCCTGGAGGGCTCTGCCTTTTTAATGTGGCATTTTAGTATCTTATTCTATAAAATTATATTACTTATTGATTAAAATTCATTTTATCAAAGGACATTTCTTGCTGTAGCTCTCGGTCACAGGTGAAAATGTTGTTAAATCAAGCTCAGATTTTTATTGCGTGATATGAACAGAACCAAAATATAGTATAAATTTAAATTTTGGCCCACCCAAAGGGAAAAGCTGAGAAAATTTAACAAATTATAGAACTCTCTTTGCCCAACACAGAGTTTTATGTATATCTTAGTGGCTTTTCACGATCACTTCTTGGGCAATGTTTTGAAGCTGGGATAAGTGAAGTGGAAGAAGAATTGGGTGAAAAGGAAGGCTCTGCTATTTAGATAAATAGACAGGCAAAAAGAATATATCTGGAAAAAATAGTGTAAGAATTTTTGGAAAAGAGTCTATTTAATTTGAACTTTAGGACAGACTTAGGAATATCTAAACGTTGAAACCATAAATCATTTTGAATACAAACTTCCTTCCTGACTTTGCCTGGTTAATACCCTGAAGCATGAGGTATGTACTCCATTTTCATTTCTTGCCCTAAGTAATTTCAGGATGGAATCATATTCTGGTAGCTCTGAGGCGTTGGAAGCTGTACTAAACTTTGTGCCTTATTAATATCCTGTGGCAGCATGTTCAATGGGTTAATTATATGCTGCATTAAATAGTGTCCTCTTTTATTTTAAATTTTTTGTCTTCTATTATAATACATCTCTACGTAAAGTTTCTGTATATTCATAAAGGAAAAGGTATGTAAGAGATATTAGCTGGCATTCTCTTTGCGATTTATTACTTTGTCAATCTTTATCATGTCTTCTCCTATTTTGCCCTTTTTCTCATACTGGTAAGTGTTGCTTAATCCTTTTTTTCCACATATTAACTTTGAGTCTACCATTGTCCTTTAAGTATTGCTTCTTCACTTTGTGAAGAATGAATTTCATTGTTATTTAGCAGGACCTTTCCAGGCTTTCCAGTAGATAGTTGGCATCATTGGCAATTTTCAGTCTTTTCTTCGCCTTTTCTCTCCGTGCAAGCTTCTTCTATGTCAGGGTCAATAATAAATTTGTATACTAGCTTAGTATTAATCTTTAGAGATTTTCAGTATTGGTCCTGGTTTATTGTCTATTAATCAAGTTTTAATCCACAATAATTACTAAATTTTCTTAATAATCTCTAATGAGAGACTTAAAAACTTTTGAATGAGATGCATCAGTTCTTTTTTATCCACTATTTGATTAACTCTTTCAAAGAAGTCTAGCGTGTTAGGGACACATGGTGTACACTTCTAGAATCCATGCTGTTTGTTCCTTATCAGATTACACTGCAACACAGGTTTACTCAACTGTGGTTAACCAAGCCTTCCACTCAGCTCAAGTTCTGTTTAAATGTCCTAGAGCTGTGCTTTGCTGCACCTTAGCTTTCTTGGTGGATATCTGTCCCCTGGTGTCACAAATCCAAAGACAGTTTTCTCTGTTGGCGTTGCAGAATTTTGGATAATTCTATATATCCTTCTACCTATGAATTATTCTAGCTGCCTGTTAAGCTTGATTATCTTCAAAGATACAGTTAAGGCTTTGTAAAATTGGGCATGCAATGCATTGGGAAATGTGAAATTATGAGGACAATGATTTAAAAAAATAATGATGACTGCGTTATTGTGGTTTCTGTAATTTCCAGAAGTTTCCTAATATCTGACATGTCTTTACATTTTGTTCAGTTATTTCAGTGTATGTACTATTTCATAAGGACCAAATTAACTGGATTTTCATTTGTATTACAATTTGGATTTTCCTTAAACAAAGAGAAACATCTGTGACAGCGTGCCCCAGATATTATTATTCTGTTTAATAATAAAATAGACCACAGAACTTTTTCCTAAAATTATTTTGTCTGTCTCAGCTTCATCTGATGACTATATATACAAGACCAGGTCTTGGTGAATTTTTGTCCTGATTCTTATTCCTCAGTTTTCTCTTTACCAAGAGTTATATCCATTGTACAGTATATGTTCAGAATCTTAAATGATAATATTCTCTTTAAAGTACTATAAGAAAGTCAAAATAAAAGAGGAAATGTTGCCTTGCCATATTTCTTTCATTTCTCAAATCGTCTCTTGTCCGTTTGAAAACTCCCATCTGAGTCTTGACCAAATTATATTGTTTTCCTTCCTATTTGGCCCAAGAGCTGCTTCTCTGCACAACCGTATTATTTCAAATCCCTGTGCGGGTTTGCCATTGTCTTTAAAGTGTCTACTTCTTAGCTTTCCTCTATATTTGCCAAAATCGTGTCTCTCCCTCTTTTCTGATTTCCTGCTCCTTTTTAAATCTGTTTCCCATTTAATGTTTATATTTAGGATAACCTTCTACCACTCTTCCATCTCAGTATTTCCCTAACTAGCCATCAAAAATCCAGGTCCAAAAAAATATTTTTTTTATAATTACAAGTAATGATGGATGTTAACTAAACTTATTGTGGGGATCATTTCACAATATATATGTATGTCAAATCTTATTATACACCTGAAAATAATACAGTGTTATATATCATTTATATCTCAAAGAAAAAGCAGAATGTGGGGGACACACACACACACAAATTCATGTCAAGGAAACTAATTACTTGGCAGTGTGATAAAGACACTGGGAGTGATTACACTATTATTGTTATTGTTTCGACCATTCTTTCGAATGTACTCTTTTTTTCTCCTGGTTTATACAACTGTAGAAGGAAAATGAGCTGGAGCTTACGCGCTGTCCCATTGTCCAGCTTTCTGGTTTGTTAACCTCTTATCAACATTTGTTTATATTATTTCTTAGTGATATTGTTGCTACCACTTCTAAAAATGATTACAGTCCTGTTTTCTTTCTCCATTCTTGCTCTTTATTAATAAACGTGACTTAGAGGGACACCCCAAAATTCATTTTCCTTCTCCTCAAAGCAGAAGCCCAAGAGGATCTTAGTGTAGTGCAGGAGCGGTCACTGATTCTTTCACCATCACATTCTTCCTGCTCAGCTGGTTGTCCTGGATTTTCTTAGACTCCAGGTTAAAGTTATGATCAAGATTAGAATGTGCTGCCCTGAGGCTTCAGACCTACAATGGAAGCTGTGGTAGTGCAGCATTTGGCCAGCAGCAGTGAACACCTCCTGCACAAATTCCCCCTTGCGTGGTGTCTCTGCTTGCCCCTCCATTTACCTATTAGTCAACACATAGTTATCCTATCTTTGCATTCTCGCTTTATTTATAGTCAGGGCCTGAAGTGAACGTTTTGGGGAGGAAGAGGAAACTTCATAGTTTAAGTTTTGGCCAAAGCCAGAGAGACAATGCTGTATAGCAGACTTGCAGTTGACAAAGTGATTAAACTATAACTAAAGGGACTTGACTTTTAGCTCCAATCCTGCCACTAAGTAGTTGGGTGACAAGATAGTTTTTTACCTTTCTAGGCTTTAGATTTGCGTCTGCATAACTGAACTTTAACGTGCCATGCACTTTACATGTATTAGCTCACTGAATCTTCATTATACCTTCAAGAGAGAAATACAGTCCTTTTTTTTTTTTTAAGACTAGGGCAGATGTTTTTTAATTGTGTTTTTAACTGAAGTAGAGTTAATGTACAATATTATATAAGTCACAGGGCTTCCCTCGTAGCTCAGTCGGTAAAGAGTCTACCTGCAATGCAGGAGACCCGGGTTCGATTCCTGGGTCGGGAAGATGCCCTAGAGAAGGAAATGGCAACCCACCCCAGTATTCTGGCCTGAAGAACCCCATGAACAGAGGAGCCTGGCAGGCTACAGTCTATGGGGTTGCAAGAGTCAGACACGACTAAGCGCACACTGGACAGCATATAAGTTACGAATATACAATATAGTGATTCACAATTATTGAAGGTATGACTCCATTTATAGTTATTATAAAATATTGGCTATATTCCCTGTGTTGTACAATATGTCCTTGTAGCTTATTTTATACGTAATACTGGTACCTCCTACTCTTCCAGCCCTGTATTGCCGCTCCTCCTCCCTGCCCCCACTGGGAGAGCCACTAGTTCGTTCTCTGTGAGTCTGCTTCTTTTTTTGTTGTTGTTATATTCACTAGTTGTTGTATTTTTTAGATTCCACATATAAGTGATATCATACAGTAGACATACAGTACTTTTATTTTCACATATTATAGGTAAAGAAACGGAGGATCAAAGTGAGTCTCAAGCTATTTGCCAAAGTCTAAAAGTAAGTGGCACAGCTGGAGCTTGAACCCCAGAGCTCATGCTTTCCTCACTCTAAAATTTTGTACATCTAAAATGCTGCAGATGAACACCAGGGTAGGCCTTATATAAATGATGAATTTATTTCCAGAACAGAAGAGAATGCAGATGATGAGTACTGTTCTCTGCAGTTAATCCAAACTGTATGTATTTCTTCTATTTCTCTTCATTTGTGCTTAATTTACAAAGACATTTGTAAATCAGAATGTTATTTACTTGGTATATCTGTTTTAGTGTAACAATTATCATTACCTTTCTCTTCATTTTATAACAGTAAGTTATCTCACATAGGAACATGAAATAATAAACTTTGATGTAGCATGCATCCAACTGTCATTGCTCAAGTCAGAGCTTCTTGGAAGCAGAGATTTCAAAGATTTTGTAGCTTTGAGGCCAGCCTTTAAAAGAAGTATAACTATTTGAAGTACAGTCAACTCTCAGTTATTTATGTTAGTGGGGGGTGCAGAAAATTCAGTTAATTTATAGTTGACTTTGGAATGTAGTCAGAAGTATACCATCGGATGTAAACCCTCTGTGCACACAAGCAGGCTGAGGTGCTTGCCTCCTGGGATCCCAGCTTGACTTGGCTTTGTTGTCAGAAGCGTGGCACCCGGAAGAGAGAAGGAAGCTGCAGATATTTTTATTGATAGTTTTTCAGGTTAAGGAGATATCTCACTTATGTAAAAGTACCCATCAGACAGATTTGTATAAATAATCATTCTGTACTTCATGTGGAAATCCCGCAGAATTGTTGTAAGTTCAAATTCATTAATCTGTCTGGTTGTAGGAAGCAATGAATGAGCTGTGCCCTTGGTTATTGCCCCTATCAGGCTATTTAGTGTCCTTTGAGCTGATTCCAGGGGTAGGCATTTCCTTGGTTTTTGTGGTAAACGGTGTGTGTGTGTGTGTGTTGTAATTTTCTTTATCTACAAATTAGTCATAGTTAACTTTTTACACAGTTTTAAAGATATCCCTGAGGCTCAAGGTTTTGTTTTTGTTTTCAATAAAAAAAAGCCTTTACATTTTATCCACCAAGAAGTATTTATTGGAACTTTTATGTGCTTCCCCCTCTCCCTTGCTGCTGCTGCTGCTGCTAAGTCGCTTCAGTCGTGCCTGACTCTGTGCAACCCCACAGATGGCAGCCCACCAGGCTCGCCCGTCCCTGGGATTCTCCAGGCAAGAACACTGGAGTGGGTTGCCATTTCCTTCTCCAACAGAGGAAAAGGTGTTATAAATGAGCAATGTACTATTATAAATGTTCTGTCAGGAACCAGAATTGATAGCAGGGTATTGTTGTTAGAGAAGTGTATGATGATATTCCATCAAATTTCTGTAGTGATTTTCTTCCAAGGAGCTTAAAATGATTCACAAATACTTGCAAACCAAATACAGGTGATACTCCATTTTGTAGAAAAGGAAACTTAATGACAGAGAAAGCAAGTTAATTATCTTAGAACAAAGTCACACAGAAATAAATGGACCCTGTGTACTTTGCAGGAGATAGATGAATAGTCCACTTTTTAAGTTATCCAAGGATGTGCTTTTCTCAGGGAAATCCTCAAAAGCTAAAATTCTGTCAATGGTTGAGATGTGGGATATGGTCCCAATATCCTCTATTGGGACCTGTGTTGCTCGATTTGGTGATTCAGCTATTGGTGAAGCAGGGTGCCAACTTTATGTCTCAGAAGCCCTCTGAGCTGACTCTGTGACCTGCATTCATTGTTTCATTGAGAATTGTTGGAGTTGGAGCCAGAGTTTTTACAATGAGCTGTTGAGGGCCTGCAGGATCTGGCCTGGCACCTGCACCTCTTGCCTCCTCACCCCTCACTCTGCTCCAGTCGCTGTGACCTTGTTGTCCTTCAGCTAAGCCAGGCCTGCTCCCACCTCAGGGCCTTTCCACTTCCTCATCCCACTTACATCCCAAACACTTTCTTCTCTTAGTCCCTCAAATGTCCGCCCCAAGTGTCAAATACACCTTCTTGGTGAGGCCTTCCTGGGCCTGTTCTGAGGGAGTCTTCCTGTTCCCCCAGGGCTCCTCTTCTCCGCCCCTGCTTTGCTTTGCTTTGTAAACTTCCTGCAGTGTGGCACACTTTTATGCTGTCTCCCCTCAGGAGGCTGTGAGCTCTGTGAAAGCAGGGCTTTCATCTCTCAGTTCAGAGCTGTGTTTTGGGGAACAGGGCTTTAGTGTACTTGGTGCTTTTCCCATAGGAGTAACTCAATAAATATTTATTGAATGAATATAAGGAACATTATGGTGGTGCCGAGTGGCTGTGATTGGTCAGAGATCACTCTAGGATGAAACAGACTTATTTATCTCATCACATTTTTTAAGTACATTTTTTGAAGTCGATTATTGTGAGTGCTTTGGGCTTGATAGAGCATGCTGCACTCTGTTCTCTCTCTGACTTATCACCGACAGCATACTGTCTCCTTGATGGTCATTTTCAAACTGTAAACATGACTTTAAACGATTTGTTTGGTATAATCAATATCCTTTACACAGCACTTACTTAGTTTTAATAACTAGCCCAATCCCTACTTTTTAGGAATTGTCATTTTCCAAGAAAAATGTCTTGGGGTACTGATGTAAAATCTGTGATTATAAGATGGTGTGTGCATGTGTGCTGTGCTCAGTCATGTCTGATTCTTTGTGACCCCCCTGGGGTGTAGCCCACCAGGCTCCTCTGTCCATGGAATTTTCCAGGCAAGAAGAATACTGGAGTGGGCTATTATTTCCTCCTCCAGGGCATCTTCCCAACCCAAGGATCTTGAACCCATGTCTTCTGCATTAGCAGGCAGATTCTTTACCACTGAACCACCTGGGAAACCCAATTATAAGATATTAGCATGCATCCGAAGGACCTTACCTTCTTAGTCCTTGGGGCTTGTGAATCCCAATTCTGATCCTGAGATACCCTAACACAGTGGCTTTCAATCTTTTTTTTTGGAAGGGGGGTCACTGGCCCCTTTGAAAATGTGATGGAAGTTATTGACCATATGTACTTAATGTATAATTTTGCATAAAATCCCAGTGGAGAGAATCTCTGAGACACATGTAAGAATCTAAAGATTCTAGGTCAAGAGCTGTTATCCTAGAATAATCCCAGTTATTTCAGAAATGAAACCAAATTCTCAAAACTAACTTACCTTGAGTTTAGTTAATTTGAAAAGTCTTTGTCTACATTAATAGAAGTCAGACAGACAACAGTATTACGGTGCAGTTATAAGAAGGTTGGCCTGACCTAAGATGACCTTAGATACAAAAATTGGTATCTGACAAAGACTGCTTGTGTGTAGTTAAGGAATTGTGCTCTCCAAATATTAAGTGAAACTGCATCAAGAAATGCCTGTGTGTGTGTGTATGTGTGTGCTAAGTCCCTTCAGTCAGGTCCGACTCTTTGCGACCCCATGGACTGTAGCCTGCCAGGCTCCCCCCGGTCTGTGGGAATTTCCAGGCAAGAGTGCTGGAGTGGGGTGCCATTTCCTTACAACCCTTCATCATGGTGGTTTCACTCAAAGACACATAAGAATAAAAGATATCTTACTAATTTGTTTTGATATAAGCAGAACAGTTGTGGCCCTGGGTGCCTGTTTGGTCCCTGAAGTCAGAGAACAGAGGCTGTAAAACCAGCCAACTTTGGTGACTTTTCCACACCTGTTTGTCTTCTGTCCTTTAAGCCCCATTGCTTTTCCTGAGGTAGGAGGCCTTGGGCCCTTCAGTTTCTGTTTGCTATAACGGAAAACTTTGAATCTCTTTAAAAAACATTCATTATTTCTTGCATGTTTGTTTTTAAATAACAGATAAGCTACTTTACATACTCTTCTTTTTATCTGGCTTCTAAACATTACAGTTCATTTTCTTTTGATATTTTTAAATATATTTAATGTATTAGAGTTTGTATTTAATTTCAAATTCAGAAACACCAAAATAATCAAAGTGATTTAAATTAGAGTTTTTAAAATGGTAAACACAAAGTCTCACATTTTTCCTGGAGATAGGAAATTATCTTATTTAGATATTATGATCCTGAATCTGAAGCAGTGATCTTTCTTTGGGATGGCAATATAACTATCTTCAAGACCCCTGTTTGTTTTTTAAAAATCTAGAGCACTTCTATTATGATGGAAATCAACCATATATTACTGTAATTTTAAATAGCATAGTCAGTTACCATTACCTATCAATTTTGTGCATGCTAATATATCAAAAGGGTACTATTATGCATAACTAACTGATGATAATTGATAATTGAGAAACTCTGTTGCTTTATTTCTGTAAAATAATTTGGAGAAGACTGAAGACCTTATGTTTTATGCCTACTAATCTTGCTGTTTCCTAAAAAATGATCATAGATTTCCATTCTTTTTTCTCCTGCTTTCTACAGTATTACAAGTTATCCATTCTTAAAAAGAAATCTTTCACATGCTTCCAGTTTTGAGTTCTTTCGCTGTTATATCTTCTGCTTAGAATCATATTGGCTAATCTAACTTTAAAAATCTTGTGGCCAAATTCTTTTTAAATTTTGTGAAGGACTTTATTGGCCTTTTACTGAAATTAGTTCCTATTCAGTTTTCCTTACCTGGGATAAAATACAGTTCTGGGTGGGAGGGCAGAGGAATAGCCCCCATTTGAAATTAAAATATAATCATCAGATTTCAAGTTAGAAAAAAACCTAATGCAATCATTTCATTTTACAGAGGAAGAAATAAACTCAGATTAGTGCTTTGCCAGTCAAAGGACTGCCAATCTACTGCCATATCTTACTGGCCAGCATTTTTAGCACACCTTATTTATGTATTTTAAACTTCTTTGGGTCATTGTGGGAAGATTAAAAAGCAGATGTTGGCAGAGATTTTCTCCCTGAACATTCCATGAAGAAGATATTATGGAGTGCCGTAGGGTCTCTTTCGTCTTTGATCCCTAGTCAACTCGAAGGCATACTTAAAAACAAGTGGACAGAAAAACACCTTGCTGCACTCAGCATTGCTTTACCCGTGTCTATGCATACAGGAAGTTATGCCAGGGAGTCACTGCACCAGGCGGCCTTTTGTCCTGGGTTGTGTTTTCAAAGCAACAGAGGCTCTTTATGAACTCCAGGCCAAGATCCTTATTGAGAGTGGGGACTGCTCTGGAGTCTCTCCATGTCTTATACTTGGGGTCTCTACTGTGGGGTCTTCCCTTCCATACTCTGTGGCAGGTCCTATGGGAATACCAAGGCCAGCCCCCTTGCCTAGACCGACTGAGGAGATACAGCTTTAACAGTGGAAAGCAGTGTGTGATGAACGCCAAACAAGAAGTGCAGGCATAAATGCCATGATAGTGCCAGTTTTCATCTTCTTAGGAGGCATTCAAATGACTGTGGTGATTCTGTCTCGAGGTCCTCTATGATTGAAGAAAAAGTAAACAAAAAACGTAAAATTTTAATCCAGGCAACTTCAAGTAGTTGAAATCTAGAGGACAGTTACAGCCCAAACAGTCATACCTTCTAATTTTCACTTTTATCAGTTAAGTATAGGTTATAATATTGCCTGTATAAATATTCCTGTACGTATAATACTCATCAGTAACATTTTCTTTAGAGGTCCAAATAACTAAACACAATGGCTTTCTTTTCAAATCGCAAACTGGCTTTCTAAAATGAGAAGTTTCTGTTAAATTGTAGTAAAATTAAATAAAAAATTTTAGCTTTAAACAGAGTTCAACACATTGGGAATTCTGTTTGAATTGATGATCTCATTGGCTCATTTTAAATCTTCATAAACTGCACAAAAGAAAAAATAAACACTAGGACTATATAGAAGGTGAGAAATATTTTTAAAATTAATTGGAGGAAAAATATTTGAATATCATCTATATTTAGAAAACTTAGAAAAAAGCCTTTAATACCAAGGCTTTTATTATCATCATTGACTTTAGTCAATATTAACTGTTATTCTCATTCTCTTGGTTTTAGTGTAATTTACCTGTCCGCTATGACAAAAACATTAGGTTTTTCTCTACTGTGAACTTAGTAAACTGTATTGTATACATCATATATTTTTATTGTTGTCAGAGATTATTTGAAATTTAGTTGTCTCCCTTAGAACATAGGTTCACAGGTGCCTTGTGACCATTTAAAAGATAAAGGCAAGTCATTTAACCTTTCATCTGTTGGGTTAGGGTTGGTGGGGTAAGTAAATAACCTTTAAGTTTCTTTCTAGCTCTAGACATTTAGAGGTTATACTTATTTCAGAAGTAGACTTATTAAACAAAAGGGCATGTAATTTGCTTATTTTTTTCCCCTTGAGATAAGATTTATTTGGTAGGTGGTCACAGATTTTTTTGGTCCCCAAAAATTCTGACCAAATTCCTTAGAGTCACACAACCAATTAGCAGCCAAACTAAGGTCTAGGCTCAGTTGCACTTTAGTCCTTCGGCCGTATCCTGTGTTTGCACTCAGTTAACACACAGAGAAAGGATGTTTTTGGGGGGAGTTTTAAAATACGTGTAGTAGATTGAGGACCCCTATTCTAAATCTTTCATCAAGGCTCTCCCAGTGACCAAACCACACTGACATCAATGACTGGCTTATGTCTAAGTGAATGTGACCAAACCTTTGGAAAGGCTTGAAAAGGCCAGAGAGAGCCCAGAACCATGGTAGTAAAAGGAAGATTATGAACCTGCTCCTAAAATAATTTGTAAAGTTGAATTATTATAAGTAAGCTGACTAGTTAGACTAATTTCAGAATAGCTGATGGGTGTTCCTGTGTGGAGTTGGGGGTTAGAGCGTTAGTGTGTGAGCATATGGAGGCATTTGGAAGGAGTGGAAGTGGGGCCATCTGATTAGTAACTGTGCCTTGTTATTAAACCGTGACTTTCTGCATTGTGTGTCCCCAGAGTTGGAAAACTTCCGCTGGCAAAAATAAAGAGAAGGGCTGCCGTGCTGTTGCTGAGGGCCCTACAGTAGACACAAAAGCGCCTTCTCAGAGGCCAGCAGCGGAGGCGGCTTGTACAGGCAGGCCCGTTCCTCTCAAAGACTGGGAATCAGATTCTTTCCCCAGGGGGTTTCCAACTAGTTTGCACTTCAGAAAAATCTTTTCTTTCTCCTGCTGTTCACGCCCTGCAAAGAATTTTCTTCCAACCAAAGAAATTGTTTTCTAATCAAAGATTCTTGTCCTTAGTTGTTGGACATCAAAGAAAGTTTGGAGGAGACTGGGGGATTATGTGAGTGCCTAGAGTTTATTTTGAATGCAAACTTGCAACATTAGCAAGTTTCCCAAAGAATATACTCATTTAAGGGCTGGGAGAGAGCCTAATATAACCGAGGCTCTGTTTTCCCTTGGTTGGATGTAAGGTACCCCGGTAAGATACAAATGAGCTGAGCAGCTCTGTCAGGACTTAACTCCTGTATGTTTGGTTTTTGACGTTCTTAGCAAGGGGAAAGGTACCTTTATTCCACCTACCCTTTTAAAATCTGGTATTAGGGAACATCAGAAACTACTGATAAACTCGAAACAAAACCCCCTCTTTTTTAACCTTCAGTACTTCAACTCTTAACTTCTCCCAGGACGGTTGATGATATCACCAGTGTTGGGAGCCGCATTCCCTGCATTCCCCCACTGCCTCCGAGGTGTTGATGATGTCATTTTCTCCCACAAAGGAAACCCTCAGCACCTCAGGGCCTGAACTCAGGTCTTGGCAGGTAAATGAAGGAGGAACTTAAACTGTTGGGTTGAGTCAGGCGTAAAAAGGCACGACCATGTTAAGCACCAGCTTCGTAGTCTCATCTCTGGGGCCTGACTAGGGAGAATTTATCATTTAGGGAAAATTAAGACTGTAACTTTAAGAAATTATTTTCTGGGTAAGAACAATGATTCACTTGATATTTTGGTTCTTGTGCTTAGGGACATTTACAGGGTATTGTTCTCAGATTATGGCTCCTTAAATATCCTTCTCTCGAATCCACGAATTTTTTCCAGTTTTTCTGGAACCCATTTGCAGATTATCTTAACTTTTCTTCTAACAACAACAAAAACAAGAATTAGGAAAAATAAAGTGGTGGATCAAGCAGATTTAGGCAGAATTATGCCCTGGGTAAAGTACATTCTTGTTATTTTACTCTTGGCTCTGTAGATATGAACAGAAAAGAATATTGCTCTAGAAGATTTCCAATCTCTTTCTATTCCTTCCTTGCAACCACAAAGTAGTGGTTGGAAATAGAATTCCAGGAACACCAAAAATGCTCTCAGTTTCAGTAGTGGCAGCTACAGTGCCCCCACAGGGTTCTCTGGGCATTCCTCCTTGGGGCCTTCTTGTGGCCTCCTCGTGGTTAGGAGCCTACATCATCAATCACAAAGGCTTGCCCTGAAGACAGACCTGCTAAAAATGTCAGTTATCTGTCCTTGCCATCAGAAACAGTTCTTTATGTTTTACTCTGTTCTGAACTAACATGCTATAGTTTTCTTTCTTTTTTTTTTTTTAAGAGAGAAATACAGCCTCTTTGATGGACTCATTAACTGACCATTCTCACAAAACTTTAAGTACACTAGTTTATAGTACTAGGAAACTCAGTCAGAATGGGTGGGGTAAGCAGGATTTACCAAAGGTTTTTATTCTACTCGGTAGTGCTAACTTGCCTGTGTTACTCCTATGCAGATATTAGATTGTAATTTTGAGGGGTTTTATTTCATTTACTTATTTTTGATTGTTGTAAGACTTTTAAATGCTTATGTATTTGGCTGCAGCACATGGGATCTTGAGTTGCAGTATGTGAACGACCAGGGATTGAACTCTAGCACCTGCCACGCTGGGAGCGTGGAGTCCCAGCTAGTGGACCACCGGGAGGTCCCAAGACTTTATTTAATTAGGAGCTTTAGGTTTGGTCTTCTCTGGTGGCTCAGGCCTAAAGAATCCATCTACAATGCAGGAGACCTGGGTTCAATCACTGGGTTGGGAAGATCCCCTGGAGGAGGGCATGACCACCCACTTCACGATTCCAGAAGAGCCTGGTGGGCTACAGTCCATGGGGTTGCGAAGAGTCAGACATGACTGAGCAGCTAAGCACGGCACGGCCCAGGAGTTTTAGGTCACAGCGAAACTGAGAGGAAGGTGTCTATCAACCATACACCCCTGCTTTCCATGCTCGCAGAGCCTCCTCCATTATCAGCATCCTCCGTGAGAGCGGCACGTTTCTCACAGTCGATGAACCCACACATCGGTGTCACCTGCAGTCCATGGTTTATATAGGGTTCACACTATATTGGTTTGAGGTTTTTTAAACACTAAGAATATATGGAGAAAATTCACTGAAATGTGTGTCCCTTTAGCTTATATACAGAAATAACTTGAAATATAAGGGAAGCACCCAACCTGCAGCAGACCCTTCATTTTCGTCATGTCATTTCTTCCCGAGTTGATGTATGATTGAACCACATTAATGTTATTATAGAAAATGCCGTTTTTCAGGCAGTATCAGTCTTCAAGGTATGGAACAGGATTTGGTGTTTTGTTTCCATTTTTATTGTTTTGTTTTCTAAAGGGATGTTTGAATTGGAGCCTGTCTGGCAGGATTCCATACGTCTACCAAAGCACCTGTCCTGGCAGAGACAATGGAATCAAAAGTCAAGTTCTTTATGACTGCACCTGCCTTGTAAATGCTGCCAGAAGTTCTGATTTTCTCCTGTTGCCAACCTCTACCCAGAAACTACAGTAGCTGACACCCAAACAGTGGGTGCATACACCCCAACTTGGGACTTGGATGTTCCGGTTCAGGAAGACTAATGCTAGTTCTCCCATTGACCTCTAAGGTAGTCTTTGCACAGCATTCAGTGGTTACTGTTACAAATGGAGGAGATGTAACTCCCTGGTCCACTTGGTTTTCAAGATTTTTGTGAGGGTTGATTAATGATGATGAATCACTTGGTAATTTATCATTTGGAAGTTCTCTTGTGCAGTTATACACCTAGTAAGCATGAAGGAAGGTATGATCTACCCGAAAGGTAGCAGGCGCGTGTCTCTGAAGTCAGAACGCCAGGCAGCATTTCCAGGAGTGAGGAGTCGCCATTGTCCCTGCTGCTTTTTCTTTTTCCCAGAAATGTAAATTACCCCGTGGGCCACCTGTTGAATGCTCCCTGATTAGGCAGTTGTTGTGGAAGCAATCCAACTCCCTTGATGAGGACTTTTCTCCTTTTGAATTATCAGAGCATTTCTTGGGTTCCCTTAGGGTAGAGTTACTTCATTATCTTCTAACTTTATGTATAACTGGAGACCTTCTGGCCTAAGTGCATAATTTCTATCACCAATCAGGTAATTGAAGTTAATTATGCCCACCAAATAGTGCTCTTTGCACAGTATCCACATATGATGATATAATATGATAATAAGGCATAAAGTACATTCTAAAATGAGTGGCAGCATCCTAGAGTGAAAAGGGCTCTCAGTAATCCTGTGTTCAGTCTCAGCTCTGGTCCTTCTAAGCTTTGTGACCTTAAGGAAACTTGCTTAACCTCTTTGAGTCTGTGTCTTCATGAGTAAAATGGGGATAATAGTAATAAATAGCCTGCCTACTTGAAATGAAATAATATATGAGAATTGTCTTTGAAGATTTCAAATGTAAGGTACTATTATCAATAGTAATTTGACGTGAACTATTTCTTATTCACCTAATTACTGTAAGAAATATTAAGTTTGAGGGTTATTGATTTGGGCTCATTTGACCTGTTTGAATTCAATTGGCATTATCCCGAAGTAACTAAGCAAGACCATTTGTGTTTTTTATGCAGCTAAGAAGACTAAGCTTTAGATTAAAAATCTTGTGGGCCAAAGAGCTGATTAAATTAACCATAATAGTAACAGATAGCCATGGTGACTTAGAGAGTGACTGATAATGTGGAGGTTCTAGGGTGGGAACCGAAGTTCTGTAACTGCCTTCCTTGTGCCCTGGTGAATCACGTGTCCTCCCTGGACCTTTGCACACTGCTAAGCCCATTACCATCCCGTGGTCAGTGAGGTGATAATCACGGACACGGCGTACAGCAGCTACTGTCTTACATTTTTACTTCTCAGAGTCAGAGGATCCTAGAACCGTATTACACATCACTTTTACATTTTCATTTTTGAACTTTTTAGAGTATTGTTTTAATGACTGCTACCCTGGAACGGCTGCTCAGATTGCTGGAGGTTCAGCTGTCCAGCTTTGCAGCAGTTTCCCAAGGGCTGGAAGAAAAGGAGTTCAGATTATCAAGGGAACCAATTCACCCAGATCTTCATACGTGCGCTGTGCTGGTCTCAACATGCAGGTCTCTGAAGCTCAGCAGATGAGGTTCTATAGCCTGCTTGGAAGTTATCCCACAAGTCCCTGTGACTCCCAGCCCCCCATCTGAGAAGTAACTGGATCAAAATGAGAGTAAGCAGTTTCAGACGTAGCAACTGTCAAGTACTTGTGGTCTGGAAATCATTTTCAGGTAAAGATCATCATTGAGCCATCTCAGGGACTAATATTATGCAGTATGGAAAATCTGTATTCCATCCTGTAACTTTACCAATTTGAAACCTCCCCCACAAATAGGTAAATAATGGGATAAGTGTAATTATGGGTTTTCTCATCTTTTCTACTTACCTGTTCGCTGTTATGATTAAATACACATAGCTTCTAACTCTTTTAGAAACAAACTCACTTACCATTATTATCCTTTCAACACTTGCATGGTATTATAACCCCTTTCAATTGCAGTGTGACATAGTGGGAGTCCGGAGGCCAGTGTGTTTGGGGGATGATGGAAAGAGGCAAATGTTTTCTCTTCTATTGGTTTTGGGAAGCATCCTTCTCTGAAGGTACTTCTTGGGGAAAACTTTTCTTCTCAAGGCCTAGTAAAGATTAGTGAGAGATGTCTGCAAAGCGTTTGAAGCTCTTTGAAATAAAGTCATGGATAAACACTCAGTATCACTGTTATTATCATTAAAAAGGAGAGCCCAGCATGTGATGTTTTGGGTCAGTTCCAGCGGTCTTGTTTGATGTTCTTAGTTCCTTTTTTGACCTTTACCTCTTGATATCTTTATACATTTATTGAGGCTGTTGGACAAAGTCTTGAGATCCTAAGCAATATGGTGTGTTAAGAATGAATGAACTGCTAGCCTCCATTTTTTAAAATGTGTTTAAAATGAACAGTAGAGATTTCTATTTTGGACACCTGTTATTCAAGTTTGACAATCTTGGTAGCAAACTTAATACCTCATACTTTGATTTTTTTTTTTTAATTTCCAATTCTATTCTTTACCTTGGAACCAGAGTTTTAAAGGAAATTTTTCATTAAATAGAATAAACACCAAATTAACTAGGTTTTTTTTCTATTCTTTGCTTATGAATTAGAGATAAAAGAATGAATCAGATATAAAAGATCTAAAAAACAAATACTATAAGAACTTCTGGAAATAATATAAATACTTTCTAGGGATCATGTACATTCCAATGTCCTGTACATCAGAATGTAAATTATTTCATGCTAAAAATGACCATAATGATATCCTTCTAGTGTTACAAGATATCAAAGATACTAACTAAAGGCTAAATTATGCTCAGGATAGTGTACTTAAATGGGAAAGTGTACCATTAGACTTCATTTCATTTATTTAGGCTGCACCATGGCTTAAGGATCTTAGTTCCCCAACCAGGGATTGAACCTGGGCCCTGACAGGGAAGTCCCAGTACCCACACATTTGAGAAAAGGTTTCAGAATTTCTCTGGTGGCTCAAGTGGTAAAGAATCCACCTGCCAGTGCAGGAGACAGGTTCGATCCCTGGTCTGGGAAGATACCCACATGCCATGGAGCAAGGAAGCCTGTGCACCACAACTGCTGCGCTCACACCTAGAGCCAGGAACTGCAGCACTGAGCCCACGTACTTAGGACCTGATCTCCGCTGCAGGCGAAGCCCGCACACCGTAGCTGGAGAGCGGCCCCCGCTCGCGGCAGCTGGAGAAAAACCTGTGCAGCAATCAAGACCCAGCACAGCCCCAGAGAAATAAATTTTGTAAAAATTTAAATTAAAAAAAAAAAAAACACGAAAGGGTTTCATTAGTATGAATTGAATTTAAAAGGACTTCCTTCAGGTCTTCGGAGGGTTGAATAAATCACAAACTTTTATTTTGTGCCTTCTATCTTCAAGAACTTGTGCTAGTCAGAATATCCTGTTTCCTGATTGACAGTTCTTTTTGAGAACTGAGTAGAATTATCAATTATTATCTCTTTCTTTTTTTTAAATGCTGCTAATCCTTTTTTATTTTTTGAGTTTGTGGGGTTTGTATGTTTTGTAAAGTGGACACATTCTTCATAACTCTAGTTAGTTAATGAATTATTTTTTAAAATACTTATTCTACAGTCAAGTTTGCTTATACACGCATATATTTTTCCCCCTCTAGTTTTTCAGTTGAGTTGTTTTTTTCTTTTTTAGTCCCCACCCTAATTTCAGCATCTCTGCATAGACAGGTTTTTTTTTTTTCCCTAAGCTTAGATGTCACCAAATAAATGTAAAGATGGAAAAAGAATTGAGATTTCCATCAGAACCAAAGGAACTCAACAGAAATTGAAGATGAGGATGGTGTTTGTTAACCACTAATAGAAAATTATTTGAAATTAACATCATCTTTAGCTGTATGTAAAAACAACCACCCTGAATCTACTATGCTAATATATGTGTTTGTATGATACACTGAAAATGACTGTGTATTTTCAGTCCTTTAGGGAAAACTCCTTCCTTTAAGCACACCTAGGATCAGTGTCTGAAAACAGCTGCCTTTGGAGACCCTGCAGCCAAATTAATCACCTGGCCTTTGAGAAATTTTGCATATTGAGAAGATGGTCACATCTGAATGGATACATTTAGTACACTCTCCCCACCCCACCCCTTTCTCTTTCCTGAAATCCCTTCTTCCACTTAAGATTTTAGTTAATATCACTTAGCAGCAAACAATCAGGTCTAATCTCTCCACAAATAGACCTCCTTCTCTGTTTCAGCCTTGTCTCAGATTCAGTGTGTGGGAGCTAAGTTTCTAAGTCTTGCTCCCTCATCTCACCCAGGTTGCATTGGCTGTCTTGCTCCTTAAAAATTTTAACCTACATGATGGTCCTTCTGTTTCCTTTCCCTCATTTGCATCTCATAGCCACTAAAAAAAAAAATCTGTGCCCACTGTCAGATCAAATGTCTCTTCTCACTATGGAAAGTTGTCACTTCTGTTTCCTCCATATTACGTTGGTCTTACTCAGTTGGCATTCCGATGAGCAGGTCTGCTCCCTCCCGTGTCATGTGCTGCACGAGGTTCACTGTATGTGCTCAGGGGATGTCAGCAAACACCCACCGCTTTGTTGAACACATCAGCGTGCTGCTGCCGTGGTTCACCTGGAGACTGCTTTCTGCAGGCTGCATCAACAGGCGACAGCATCCCAGATGGCATGCTGACAGCTGTGCCTTCCCATCAGAAAAGGACCCTTTTTCCCTCCCTATCAAATGAAAGCTTAGATTTTAGAGAAAATTACAAAATACAGAAAATGAGAGAAAAGAACTGAAATCACAGCATCTGCGGTTTTCTCTATCCTTAATGGTTAGGCAGCTTCCTGGAGGATTTTATTGTAATAGGTTGAGGAAATGTTTATAGTCATCCCTTTGCAGTTGTTTAGAACGTAATTTCTAAGCAGAAGTTCCTGTATCATCTAGAAAACTTTTAGCGAGGGAAACCACATTTCTTTTCTTTCTCAAGCTGCAAAACCAGTCTGTTTTTGTTTTTTTTTTTTGAGTATAACACTTGATCTTTATGGTGAAAGACTTAAGTTACATGATCTTCCTTGCAAAAGGATGTTTCTCAGATTTTTGTGTTTTATGGCTTTCTAATTTCACTGCCATGGTCGATTTGCTTATCAGGGAACTGTGACTATAGGAGTTCAAGGGTACATGGCAATAAACTGTCCCTCGAAATAAGGAATAATTTCACAGCTATTGCTATGATAGTGGGTTTGGATGCATCTTACCATGGGTCCAGATCTCTGGAATAATTGAGTCATGTGTATATTTAAAGTTAGGGAACTTACCATAACATCCTGTTTAATATTTGCCAGTTTTGCTAGGTACCAAGGCAAAGAGGTTGTAGTAGTATTCTCATGAAGAAGGAAATCAGTATTTCTTATCTATTTTCCATATATTGTTAATCTGTCCAAACAAACCTACTATATGGAAACCTGAAACGGAACATTGTTTTCCTCTTGATAGACTTGCCTACTCAGCGCCAGGCCCCACTTTGGAGAACCCTATGGCAGAGTTTCAGCTCTCTAGATAAGGCCGAATATCTGTAAAAGAGCTGAACCATTGAGCCTCCATAGATATTTCGAAACCCTGAAGGTGAGAGGATTTGGAAGATGAACAGGTGCCATTTCCTTAAAGAGCCCTAAAGTTCAAAGATGCAGCTGGCATTGTGGAGCCAGTGTATCAGCAGCGGCCCAGTCGCTGGAACGGTAACTGTCGCCCCATGGTCTTCCGTTGTTATCCTCGAAGGTATTCATCTAGGTGGCCCTTGCCCTTCCCTGTGAATCACTTCCTCAAGTTCTTCTATCCTTTCGCAGCCCTGCTTTGAACTTCCTGTGTATTAATCTCCCTTACAAAGTAAGTGCCCTAAGCCGGGGGTAGTAAATGCTCCAGATAGACTCTCAGCCACAACTCTGTGAAGAGGATTGCCCAACTGTCGTTTTCTGCATTTAAAAACTGTGAAAGAAAAGTTCTTTCTCATTTGATTTCTTCTGTTTCCCTAATAATTTTCTAATGATGTCTCTCCATTTGTATAATATCCAGTGCATTACTTTTTTTTCCTTCTAACTGATGTCAAGTCATTTTTAACCACCAGTATAGGGAAAGACTGGAGACGTGTTCTGTTCCCTTTTTGAAGCTGTTTTTCTCAAAGTGTTTGGGGCTAGATTCTTTGGGATCGTCTGGAATTTCTTCATAAAATTCACCATCAATGGAGAGGTTTTATTTTTGTAGTTTTACTCAAACTTACTCCTGATGCATTTTTTCCCTACAGTTTCAGTGCACCCAAGATTAAAATTTGTATTTTAAAACTTAACATGAACTCTAATCTTTCCCTAGGAGAAAAGGGTACCCTCACTAGGTAGGAGTTCAGAGAATGTTGGAAACACTACAACAACATCCGCTTGTGTTTCTTCTCAAGGGACGGTGTGAGTAAATGCTTGTTTCTGTTGCAGAAAGTATAAAACATTAGAATGAATCTCAAAAATCAGTCAGTTTCCTGACCTACACTGTAATCAAAATAGCAATGTCAAGTTCATCTCCACCTCAAAGTAGATAGTCTGAAGAACTGTCTTTGAACATGAAGGGCTATCTCCCACTACACAGTGTGGGTTACTCACTGTTCCGTAACAGCAGCATCACCAGCAAGTTAGGACGGGAGAAGAAAACAACCACGGCCAACGGAAGCAGCAAAGGATTTCAAGGAAGCACCATGTAATACTGATCTCATACGTTATTATCGTACACACACGGATAGAAGAGCATGAATTGCATCCACTGTCCCCAGGGTTTCTTGTGAAAGCATTTTGTGATATTATACAGTATCTGTTCCCTCGACATCAGACCAGGTATGGAAATTAAAAAGCCATAAATCTAACCCTGCCTTAGAGTTTGAAAATAGGTATTCCCCTTTGAGAGACTTGTAGTAATAATTTTGGAGTAAATATGCAACTATCTTACATATTGGCTTATATTCAGACTTATAGGTCTCCGTTTCCTCTGCTTGCAAATGTATTCAGAGGCCAATAGGTACTTAATAAAGAAATAGTCAAAGTTTCTACTCTTCTCCTTTGGAGTCTATAAGTTAGCATATAATCAAAGATAATTAGACTCAATGTTCCCTCAATAGTTCCTTTTACTATTTTCTGACCCCAGAAAGCTTTTTTGGCGTTATTGGTGCTAGGTCTGTTTCCCCATCATAAGCTGGCTGGTTTCCCATTTAAGTCACGATTAATACTCATACTGAAACTCATTTGTATCTGTGTAAAAAACATTTTCACAGTGTTCAAACAGATGCCAGTCTCTTGGGAGTTACCCTAATGAAGAGGGTCACCTTTAGCTTCCAAGTTTATTTACTGTCATTTTTGAAGTCTCTCATCCTATCTTATTCTCAAGGTGATATTCTTTTTCAACTTACACATTGCTCTCAGAAAAAAGAAAAAGAAAATACAACATACTGTCCCCCCTCCTGCGTCTGCTACCCCCCAGTAATAAACCCAGCCTTGCAGGGCTGCCGTCCCCCAGGTTTCTGTACGTGTGGCAGTGCGGATTTCTGCTTCAGCTCCAGGTCTAGGTGACCCACCCCCATCATCCTCTAGCTGTCAGCCGTGAAGACTCCTGCCTACGCCTCCTGAACTGCTTCGAAAAGAATCTGGTTCTTCTGACCCCAGAGCTGACCTTGACCCTTCCCCAGCCCCGCGCCATCCTGGAGCTCGGGCCCTCAGTGCCTGCTTCATGCTCGGTACTCTGAGTTTCTTACTCAGGCCCCGAGAGAGAGAGCACATTCTGAACACTCCTCCTTTTGTGTCGGCATCCCTGTGAGGTGATTTGGAAGGGCTCCAGTCAGGCATGCAAGGGCTCTTTTGATACTATCTGATGGGTGGGTAACAAATTCGGGCGCCTGGCCAAGATACACATTGCCTGTAATCGTTAACTCAGTCTGTAAACAGTTCAAACGGCACCGAGAGGCCGTCAGTTATTATATTAGAAGAAGCCTTTCATCTCTCTTGCTCAGAAGCCAGGCGTCCAGCGTTGGCCCTACAGTGGCCACTGGAGCCCGGAATTCTCTGCACAGCCACCAAGGCCAAAGCCACTGGGGATGGACACTGGAGGCTGCTCCAGTGACCACCTTTCAAGCTTTCAGCACTAGAGCAGCAACTAAACCATTCATTTCCTTTTGTTCTACACCTGAATGATGCTGGAAGGACAAAAGAAAAAAAGAGGCGAAAAAACCCTGCAGAAAACCCTTCACCGGGAATAAAATAGTGAGGAAGGAATTATATTATCTGGGATCAGAAATTTATTTTTCAGCTCAATTTTTTAAATCCACATTCATGTTTTGAAAGCTTTATAACTAACTAACCATTGACCTTTTTATTACCCCTTTACTCCAAACTGATTTTTTAAAAAAAATATATTTATTCATTTGGCTGCACTGGGTCTTAGTTGAAGCTTGCGGGATCTCCCTGACCAGAGATTGAACCTGGGCCCCTGCACTGGGAGTGTGGAGTCTTAGCCACTGGACTACCAAGGAAGTCCCTCCAGACAGATCCGCAGTTTGGTCTTCAGTGGACCTCATGCCTCCAGTTAAGTTCTAAAGTTATTCAGTGTTACTAGATCCCAAGTGCAAGCCACAGTGCTGAGCCCAGAGGAGCATGAAAATTACAAGCATTCCTGCCCTCAAGGTGCTTACTGACTGAGACTTGAAGATGATACCAGACATATACTAGAGGTAAATACCAGTGCCGAGCGTGGTGTACACCGAGTCTCTACTGGTGTTCATAGCAGTGTGAACAAGGCTGATCCGGGAAACTCCTTTCCAATTCTGTGAGGAAACTGTTTTCAGTGCTTAAAAAAAATTAACCTCTTTCCCTTCATCTTCTCATCCATTGACTTTTTTGCCGTTTTCATTAAATTGCATATTTATGCTAGGCACACACTGAGTGCTTTAGGTATTTAATGAATGAAATCACTAAGCCTCTTTTAGAATTCTTCTGATAAGTAGAATTTTACAGAGGTGGAAATACGGACTTGTCTTCCTATTGAGCATTCTGGTATTAGAAGACAGCTGGAAAACCGAAAACCAAGCACAGCTTATTCTAAGCATCTTCATTACAGAGGCACCTTTATTGATGAGTGTATTTTAAGTTTTTCAGATTAGTTGTGAGGTTGCTATTGCTGAAGCAGTTTGTTCCGTATGTGTGCATCCTCTCCAGCCTAGCAGTTCTCTTTCTAGATATGGATCAAGAATGTGTGTGCTCAATTGCTCCAGTCCTGTCCAACTCTTTGCAACCTCATGGCCTGTAGATGGCCAGGCTCCTCTGTCCATAGGGTTCTCCAGGCAAGAATACTGGAGTGGGTTGCCATGCCCTCCTCCAGGGGATCTTGCTGACCCAGGGATGGAACCCGAGTCTCTTAAGTCTCCAGCATTGGCATGCAGGTTCTTTACCACTAATGCCACCTGGGAAGCCCATGTTCCACAAAGCATAGGAGCAGAATTTAGATTAGGCCACAGATGTTAAGTAAACATGTGAAACAAAATCCTACACTCCTCGTAATCACGGGTGAGCATCAAAGCCACAGGTTATGCCCCTTACACCAGAATCCCAACTATAAAGCAGCTGTATTCTTTTCCTCTACAAAGCAATGTCTTAACACTTGCCCTGCTTAACTTCAACTGAAGGAAAGTGATAGAGCCCAAGATATTCTTCCAGAGAAAAAAGGGTATTCAGGGGTGGAGGGGGTGGCCTTATATAATTAACTTGACTGGGGTCCTCATGATTTGTTAGTTAGAAAGTTCTCATCTCATGCCTCTTACTTTCTTTGTTTCGTTTTCCATTTTGCTCAGCTTTCTGGGTCACCTTCTTATCCCCTTTTCATATTTTGGACTTGGGGTTTGCCTCTGTCCTACCACCCAAGTTTTTGATTCTGAATGCAGCTTTAGAAGAGCGTGGATGAAAGAAAAGAGAGGGCGTGCCTTGAGGATGTGCACGCTTGTACTCCATCCTGGGCTCAGCTTCTGATTCACCAGCCTGCCGAGGACGAATTCCAGTAAATCCTTTCTTTTACCTAGGTCGACAGTATTTTCAAAGACGCTCTGTCTTAAAGAAATTAAGTCCTTTAGAAGAAAAAAGGCACTAGAGCAAACAAAATCAAGTTTCTTTACCATTTGCTCAGCATTGTTATTTGTTCATGGTAAACAGTGGTTATTTGAAAGGGTGTGTTAAATCACATTTGTACAGTAGAATTGTAGAAATACAAAATGTATAAGGCACTTCTACGAGGAAGCGTTGAGGCACACTATCTGATCCACTCAGTTCAATGCCTTGGTGAGTTCTGAGGTCATTTACAGGTTTAATATGATGGAGAATCATAGAGGAAGCCCCTGCTCTCTCCACCTGACTAGAGCCTGTCTTTTGGGAAATGACCTTAAATTCTGGCTCCCCAGCCTCCTTCCTTTCCTTGGACCTGTTAGTAAAGAAACTTCCTCAAGTTATTTGGCCCCTTGAGGTCAGTGGTTCACAAAATTTAATAAGTAGCAGAATCAGTTTTAGAGAGCTTCCTAAAACTCAGATGGCTGGGCTCTATCCCTGAGTTTCTCATACAGTATGTCGGAGGTGAGCCCTGAAAATTTGCACTTTTTGAACAAATTCCCGGCTGATAGTGATGTTGCTAGGTCTTAGGGACCACATTTTGAGATCAAGTGTGCTGAGGTTACTGCCTGTTTTATAACCATGATGACTTTAACAGAGATTGACCATCTTCACAGGGCCAGAACATCCAACTTGTGTTGAAGTGACTGAGGCTTTACTCTCTGAAAGCGAACACTTAGTTATGAGAGATTTTGTCCTCCTTGCAGAGATTAAGAGTGGCCTGAAGGCTGGGTCACTTACCTGCAGGCATCAGGCAGATGGCTTACCACCTCTTCTAAGCAGCAGGTTGCAGATACCAGGTGGGGAGTGTGCTTTTGGAAAATCTACTAGCTGGACTGCAGAACTAATAATATGACATAAGGGGAATAAAACCTATGCTTTTTTTTTAGGTCCATGGATTTTTATAACACTTTAATTTTTATAACTTTTTATTTTGTATTGGGGTATAGCTGATGAACAGTGTCATGATAGTTTCAGATGAACAGTGAAGGGACTCAGCCATATGTATACATGTATCCATTCTCCCCCAAACTCCCCTCCCATCCAGGCTGCCACATAACATTGAGCAGAGTTTCACGTGCTAATACAGTAGGTTAAAACCAATGCTTTTGATTAGTTTCTTTGTCATCCTCAATGAAAAGATTCCAAGGTTGCCTTGCCTTTCGGAACTCTCATTTTTCTTCTTTCCACTTCCCTGATCTACAGGACCCCTCAGGTTTTACATTTGATCATCTTAGAAGCTAAGTCATTCAAGTTTCACTGTAGCATAGCAGCCTACACAGCGTCTGCCCTTGTGGATTTTTTGTGGGTGGACCTACTCAAGGGAACCAACAACCACAAGCTCTACTTTTAATAGGATTCATTTATGCAGTCATTTTAACCTTAAGTGTTTTCATGCATTAAATTGAACATTTAATATGTTACATCAATACTACTATATCTGAAGATACAAACAGTGTTTGGCAAGTTTGTATTAATAGCTCCGGGCCTGTCTTTTCACTCAGACTCCAGGTTTTATTTCAAATTGCTATATAGGATTTGAATGTTCATCTCAGATTTGTCATTCACAAGACCAAATTAAATTTTCCCTGCTCAAAATTAACTTCTTTCCCCAATATGCCTCTTCTGGTTGATGCAACATTTTGCCCCAGTTCTCTAGGCTTAGGAACTTTTAACTCCTTCACCTCTGTAGTTCAATCTGTCAGCAAGTACTCTCAACACTTCGGTCACAATCTCTGTGATTCATCCCTTTGCCTTTTAACCATTACCACCAGAGTTCAGGCTCTCATCATGCCAATAATAGGTTACTGGAACAGATCTTATTGGTTTTCCCACCACTGGTTTTCTTTTCATTCCACTGAAGTTTTTACTCTGATACTAAATTGTTGCGCTTAGAGTATTCTTTTGATCACGAGCCCCCCTTGCTTCAGGATTGAGCATGATTCCTTTTTCACAGATGGCCAGCAGGGTCTAACTCTTGCCTTGTCAGTCGTGGCCTTTGCAAGCAGACGTTACCTCAGCTATCCAAACTGTCTCTGCAGACCTCTTTTTTTTTCAAGTCATCACATCATGTACCTTGAAGACCTGAGAAAAACTGGTTAAGAACCCTACTTTTCCTCTCACTTGGGCCTTGTTTTTCTCTCAAGGTCATAGATGGGAAATTTCCCAAATCCATTTGACAGATGCCTATAGACGTGTCTTTTTTGTTGTTGGTATGTCTTTGTTTTTGGCCATGCAGCTTGCAGGATCTTAGTTCCCCAACCAGGGATCGAACCCATGCCCCCTGCAGTGAAAACACAGAGTCTTCACCACTGTACTGCCAGGGAGGTCCCTGACAGATGCCTGTGGACCAGATGCCGCTTGTTTTACTCTTGCGGTTATTTCTCTCCTATTTAAATCCTGTCAACCTTAATAGTATGGAGAAGGCAATGACACCCTACTCCAGTACTTTTGCCTAGAAAATCCCATGGATGGAGGAGCCTGGTAGGCTGCAGTCCATGGGGTCGCGAAGAGTCGGACACGACTGAGCGACTTCACTTTTACTTTTCACTTTCATGCATTGGAGAAGGAAATGGCAACCCACTCCAGTGTTCTTGCCTGGAGAATCCCAGGGATGGGGAAGCCTGGTGGACTGCTGTCTATGGGGTCACACAGAGTCGGACATGACTGAAGCAACTTAGCAGCAGTAGTAGCAGCAACCTTAAGAGTTAGCTTAAGATCTATCTCCTCCATAAAGCTCATGGGACTTACTGGCTGTACTGTGCCATGTCTGCAATGCAGGAGACCTGAGTTCAATCCCTGGGTTGGGAAGATCCCCTGGAGAAGGAAATGACAACCCACTCTAGTGTTCTTGCCCGGAGAATCCCATGGACAGAGGAGCCTGGGAGGCTACAATCCATGGGGTTGCAAAGAGTCAGGCATGACTGGGCAACTAACAGTTACCTAGCATACCATGTGTCACTTGCTAATAAATCATTTTGTACCACCGTTTAGTTTGTGTGTTATCTCCCGATAAAACTGTAACTCCTGGGAAGGACCTCACACAATTTTAAGAGGGAGATACTTGCCAACTAAGAGGCCATATTATAGCCCCTTCCTGAAGTATCCATGGGGAGAATCTCCACACATCCCCGTTTAGCATCGTACTCAATAGTAACATCATGTGACTCTGTATCTTGACAAGGAACACTGGGGAGCTGTTTATCTTCCCTGTTATAAATGGTTTGGGGGGAAATTGTAGCAGTTGCTATTTTAGGGAGAAAGATGTCTCCAGAAACAGGCTTGATAAAGTCCAGGCTAAGGATAAATTTAGTGACAGACAGCAACTCTGCGAGTTAAGAATTTGGCTAGGAAGGGAGTTCAGCCTCTGAAGCATCTCAGGTAGGTGTGGGCTTAGCAATGAGATACGCTGCCACTTTCTGAGGTACGCCTACCTAAAGCAAAAGCGTGGCCTGGTGCCTGGGTGCCTGATGACTCCTGCACCGTAAGAACTCATTTATAGGCATCCGCACAGAGGTACCCACCCGAACAAACACTAAGAAGAAGCTAAGGAAAGTGCCCAAGATCTCAGTATAGTCACTGAGTCAACAGCGATATCAGATAAGGTGCTTTTTTTATGGGGGGAGGTGTGGTGGGGGAAGAGCACCGATGCACCTGTGGTTGGTGATTCAGAAACTTGGTGCCACATTATATGGCACCATGAAGCCACCTTATGTTCCCGCCACCCCATGGTGGCTGATGTCGTATAATTACCCATTTGTAACCAAGCCAAGAGGAAATGGACTGGATGAAAGCCAGAGTGAGGCGTAGTTACCTCTTAGCTGAGCCACACTCGGAACCTATGAAGCTGGATGGCTTTTCAGGACTCCTTTCTGTACCAGTGAAGTGATTGTCATTGTCAACCTAGTAATGGTTGATTTTTAGAGGTATTATGCATTTTTGCTTGACTCTGAAGATAAATATATGTTCGCATTTGGGGCTTCCCTGGTAGGTCAGCTGGTGAAGAATCCGCCTGCAATGTAGGAGACCCTGGTTCAATTCCTGGGTTGGGAAGATCCTCTGGAGAAGGGATAGGCTACCTACTCCAGTATTCATGGGCTTCCCTGGTGGCTCAGATGGTAAACAACCCACCTACAATGGAGGAGTCCTGGGTTGGGAAGATCCCCTGGAGGAGGGCATGGCAACCCACTCCAGTATTCTTGCCCGGAGAATCCCATGGACAGAGGAGCCTGGTGGGCTACACAGTCCGTGGGGTCACAAAGAGTTAGACATGACTGAGCTACTAAATACACACATGTTCTCATTTAAATATATTCAAATGAGGGATTTCCCTGGTGATCCAGTGGTTAAGATTCTGTGCTTCCAATGCAGGAGGTGCAGATTCAATCCGCAGTTGGAGAACTAAGATCCCACGTGCTGCATGGCCAAAAAATTAAAAATGAATAAATGCGTTCAAATGGGCCCCCATGGCTCACACAAGTTGCCAAATTATGATATCTCAAGCAGGAACAGGGTCTAGACAATTCCTGTTGGCTGAACTAGGACTGAACTTAATCCTAGACTGACTCAGCTGCTCTGTCAGAGTTGTTTGAAATTCTGATATCCCGCCAGAGACTGTTTCTAAAGAGTTCTCAGTGTGAAGTATGAATCACAAATGAATGGAGTCTCGGGAGACCAAAAGCTCAAGCTTTCAGTTTTAATTCAGCACACATTTATTGATTGCCTGTTAGGGCACTGTGTTATATATGGGGATATAAAGAAACCCCTGACCTCAATGTGGTAGATGAGAATACAAATTTATGCTGAAGATGTAAAGTGCCTCAATAAATACAAACAAGTCAATTGGGACATTTCAGATGAAGAAGAGAGTCTTCATGAAAGAGGTGGCATGTACATTTGTCCTTGAAGGATAAGTAGGATGTTTGAAAGTGACAGGATAGAAGCAAGAGGCATTCCAAGAGGATATAAGAGGTGAGTGAGTAACACGATTTGGTTTGGACAAGTGGTATAGTATGTTTAGAAGGGAAGTGGAGATAAAGCTGAAAAGGAAGAGGCAAAGAGGAAGGAATTAGTACTTTTTGAGTACCTACTGTGTGCAGAAATGGTTGCTACTTTAATTACATTCATTTCATTTAATCTCTGCAATGATCTTGGGTAGGTGGTAGTACCCACATTTTTTTTTACCCGCAAGGAAACCAAGACTCAAGAGATTAGGCCACCCTTCAAAGTCACACACATCTTGTATGTGACTGAGTTGAGATATGAAACCAAGTTGTCCGATTACAGAGACAGTGTACAGCCCTGATTTAATAGGCTGAGTTTGAGTTTAATTCAGAAGGCAGAGAAGAATCATTATGGTATTTGAATAGGACAGTGATATGATCAGGGCTATCTTTAGGAGACTGTATAGTGACTTAGAATAGGGAGACATTGGAGACCAGTGAGAAGTTTATTGTAATTGTTCAGACCCCAGAGACATAGAGAAGGTAGGTTTCCAACTATGAGTTTGAGTGATTGGATACAGTGACTCTGAGGTGCTCAGGCTGGATCTCTAGGAAAATGATGGTGCCATTAACAAAAATGGGTAAATTAAGAGGGCTTACTGGTTTAGGGTGGAGTAGAGGGTACCAGTAAGATGATTAAGAAATAATGTCAAACAGGCCTTTGGAAGTGCCTGAGAATTTGACTTTGGAAGCAAATTTTGGAATTATCATTGAAGATATTGGAATGATAAGAACGCTATAGAGCTGTAATAGAAATCAGAGAATATATCCTTATATTTAAACGAGCAGAAGAAGAGAAGAAAAAGAGGCAACAAATGAGGGGCCCTAGGAGAAGTCGCGTTATGTCATGAACAGCAAGTGAAGAAGGGTGCCAAGAATGGGCATCCAACAAATGAGAAGGAATTTAGAGATATCTGTCTCCCTCCAGCCCCAGTCCTTTTCCTTAGGAACCAACTGGCGCCACTGGGGTCAGACACGTCCGCGCCCGCCACCCCACATTCAGTCAAGAGAATTGTCTGTTAAAGACGTGTTTGCTAGTCACAGTTTTGATTGAAGCTAGTGAAAGCTCTCAGTTTTTGTGCTACCAAAATAAAGTAAAAAAATTCAAGTCTTGCCCTAAATCATTGGAGGTTTAGTTCCCAAGAAAGTTCTTACAATTTTGGTGCTTCTGTTCTTTTACTCTGTGATGCTTCCTGTGGTCAATCCAGTCTCCTTTCATTATACATGAAATTCACACCTGAAATTCAGGATTCCTGCTTGCAAGCCCAATATGCATTGCGTTGTGTCTTCAACCTAATTTGTTGAAATGGGTGGTAGTAATAAAGGAGAATAAAATAGCTAATTGAAGGATTATAAGGCACTTTGCTAATATAAAATGTAACATCAAAGCTGAATAATAGTCTTAATTTAGGTTGAAGGGTTTGATTAGCAGAGTAAAAATAAAAAGGACAAAGGGTAGTGTTGCTTTGTACCTTGGTAATCAGTGTACAAATCAGAAGTGCTCCTATTGATCCTTACTGCCCTATGAACTCTCAACCCAGGAATCTGGCTCACCTCCCTAACTAAGAACTTCCCTCACCCACTCAGTCTGATGATGGTACCTCCCCGCATCTCCTGACAAATGCAAACAGGACTTGTGTTCAGCAGAGCTAACTTGATAACTCAGAGGGTTCCTCTTCCGTTTATCAGCACTTTGATTATATTTTGGTATCTCTTACCATTTGCACTTAGCAAGAAAAATAAAGAGGTTTGGGCAATTATGAGGTAACAAAGAACTTATATTTCTCAAAGAGCAAGTCAGGGGATGTTGGAATATTTGAACACACAGTCACACTTGGCGTGAGGCAGCCTCATGCCGTGTCTTCAGGGCCAGCATAGACTGGACAGCTGATCGGGCTCCCGGGAACCTGAAACAAAGGCAAGTGGGCGGTGAAAGCAAATGGCCCCTCAACTACAGTCTTTACGTTTTGGGCTTCAGATACATCAACTTTGTAGGGTATAAAGAAAAGAGAGGGACTTCCCTGGTGGTCCAGTGGTTACGATTTCACCTTCCAAAGCAGACGGCACAGGTTCAATCCCTGGTCTGGGAGCTCAGATCCCACACGCCTTGTGGCCAAAAAACTAAAAACATAGAACAGTAGCAGTATTGTAACAAATTCAGTAAAGACTTTAAAAATGGTCCACATTTTAAAATGTCTTTAAGAAAATAGAGAAAAAAATATAATTCATCCCTCATTCCACTAAAGGTAAGATAAAAGAAACCACTCAGAAAAAACATGGAATACTGTTGAGAATAAGTCAACTCTGAATTTTCCATGCAGATCACTGGTCCAAGTTCTTGTAAAATCTTAGTAGAGACTAAAGCCACCAGAGATACTCAGCCAACACTGTGGGCTAAAGCCAATGGGAGGCAAAACTTTGAGTCATTTCTGGAGGGGTGATAAATAATAGAATTGTTTTTAATAGTCTCTAAACGGCTCCTGCCCTGAAACAGCTTCCGGTCAGATCTAGGGCACAGACCAAAGGACCCGAAGTGACGGGATCACCTAAAGTGACATAGAGTAACAGTCTCCACGTTCATGTCACGCGCTCCCTGCATGTATGTGCTGTGCTCTGTGGATTTACTTTCCCTGTGTATTGCTTCACAGATGGCCTTGGGATTCCTGTACATGAGTGAGTGTATACATGGCTATAGATCTACTGTCAGATTTTAGTCTTTTGAGAGCAGAATCTAGTCCCTTTTTTGGGGTGAGGCAATGCATTAAGGACCATGCTCATTTCTGCACATTGATACTGAAGAAAGACAATAAATAAGAGTACCTGGGGATGGGTTATTAGCAGAAAGTTCTTCCTAAAATAAGTGATTTTGTTCAGGGTTATAGAGATTTAAGCATCATATAAAAGGGAAAGAAGAGAACTATCCCCTGCTTAGAGGTCAAAATACAATAAAACTGGCTTTAAAATGTAAACTTACAGGGAATATACAGAAGGTTTCTAAAGAGAAAGCAGAAATATGAAAATAATCATATCCTGATCAAATGACAAGGCAACCACCAAACTTATTTATCTCAAATATGGTAATTAGAACAGATAATTCAACATGCATTTTTCTTAACATCTAGCATGTACAAGTCCTTCTTACTTGAAGGAGCTCAGGGTTGACTTTACAGGAAGTGAAGTAGTTTTGTCGAACATCTCTTAAGAACCAGGTGTTCTCCTGGAGGAAAATTGGAGAGAGGGCGGGTCACAGGGGAACACTGATACAACTAATTGTAAGAGGTAACTGTCATTTAAGAATTTTGAATATATCACTTCAGGACACTCCACGTGTGTGTTAGTCACTCAGTCACGTCCCACTCTTTGTGACCCCCTGGATGGCCCACCAGGCTCCTCTGTCCTTGGAACTCTCCAGGAAAGAATACTGGAGTGGGTAGCAAGGCCCTTCTTCAGGGGATCTTCCCAACCCAGGCCTCCCGCATTGCAGGCAGATTCTTTACTATCTGAGACAGCAGGGAAGCCCAGGAGACTCTACGGGAGAAAGTAACTGGGGGGACTGAAGGCTGGTGAGAGCATTAGAGAAGGGCCCCGTTGGGCTGGGCTGCAAGCTCAAGGATAAAAAGGGTGGGGAGCTGTAGGACTTAGATCTCGGAGCCTCTGGCTCACAGGAGAATGGGAGGTGCCACTTGGGTTTTTTTTGTAGAGCCAAGGAGATAGGGGAAAGGTTCACGGGAAGAGAAAGTAAAAGGAATTTATTAGCGAACCAAACTGCTTTCCCATATTATACACTTCCTGTAAAAGATTTCTTAAAGCAAAGACAGTGTTTTTCTGGTCTCATTCTCTTTCATGTCTAGAACTCTGCTATAAGAAGCCATTTCGATATCTTACTTTATAGTTCCTAGGAGCTCAAGAGATGCTATTAGGAATTACTGAAGTATTCAGAGAATGGAAATACCAACTGGCACCAATGCCAAGATGTTCAGGCTCCATCCATAGAAATGCCGAGCCCAAGTGAAATGCCAGTGAAATGCCGAGCCCAAAATGGTAGTCTCTCCTAGGCGCTCATGATACCCTCTCTCACTTTTTCTTTTATCCCCTGCCTAGAAGGCTGCACTGTGGGTGGGAATAAAAATCGACTCTCCCATTGCATCCAGGCAGCTGCCAGCAGCCTGTTTGCCTTGTTCTTTGCTGGCAAATCATTAAACAGTGCCCCCAGAGCAGGCCTCTTCCCCAGGGCCACCCTGTGGACGGGGGTTCAGAGCTGTGGCCAAAGGACGGTCAGCAGGCAGGCTGGAGCGCTCGGGCTGTCTCCAACACAAGCCTCCCCCGGCTGCTGCCTCTTCTGAACAGAAGCCTCTTTGGCCTGATCTCAAACCCCAGTGGCTTTCGAGGAGAGACTCTGGGCATCTGTGTTGGCTGTGGCCTGAACCATTGTGTCCTCCTCCTCCTGATGTCATTTCTCAAGGCAGCTACCCCTGTATTTCCTCTGCTGTTTCTTTATATTGAAGCACAGGGCCCATAATCCATATTTTTTTCCACTTTGCAATGTAAATGGAACAGGCTGTGACTGCCCAGGATCTGGGGATTGGGATCAGCCAAGCATACTCCCTAGCTTCACTTCATCCCCACTCACAGTATGGCCATTAAAACTGGGCAGAGGGACTTCCCTGGTGGCCCACTGCCTTCCAACGCAAGGGGTTGTTCAGTCCCTGCTCTGAGAGCTAAGATCCCACCTGCCGCTTGGCCAAAACACCGAAACATAAAACAGAAGCAGTGTTGTGACAGATTCAATAAAGACAAAAAAACAACAATACGAAAACAAACAACAACAACAACAAAACAACCTGGGCATGGATTTGGTTGATCTGGCCCACTTGAATACAATTTTTTGTTGAGTCACTCAGTTGTGTCCGACTCTTTGCCACCCCATGGACTGCAGCACACCAGGCTTCCCTGTCCTTCACTATCTCCCGGGGTTTGCTCAGACTCATATCTGTTGAGTTGATGATGCCATCCAACCGTTTCATCCTCTGACGCCCCCTTCTCCTCCTGCCTTCAATCTTTCTCAGCATCAGGACCTTTTCCAATGAGTCAGCTCTTTATATCAGGTAGCCAAAGTATTGGAACAATATAGTATTGAATACAGTATCCACCCTCAGAGGGCCTCCAAGCCAGTCGTGGAAGACAGCAGTGTGAAGCAGAGTTTGCAGGGCAGCTGGAAGTCCCTACAACCTCTGAGCAGAAAAACACGAAAAGTGTGTGTGAAACGGCCAGATTTATGTAGCCATTTCACACACGTGCACTGAAATCACTGAACTTAGCGATGCTTGAGTAGCCCTGCTGATATTCCTGATACACCGATGGCATATTTAAGTGAGTAATCTGACTTCCTCAAATTTCATGTCTTTGGTCTTTTTTTAAAAATTTTTTCCACAGGGACTGTTTGGTTTTAGTCTTTGGCCTTTGCAGCATTAAAATCTGAATCTAAATAATTACTTAAACACTGCCTGCTTCCAGCAGGTTTCTAAATTCCTTCCATCTCTGGCATGCATTTGGCTAGAACAGAAAAGCAAAGTAATAAAGCAGACTGTGTCAAGGCTGTTTGCAGACAGCACATTGGGTTAAGTGTGAGAGTTCAGTGAACTTTCACGTGTGGGAAGAGTGAAGGCCGGGCCTGGGAAGGGCCCTGACCAAAGCCTCTTTAGACCCTTATCCGGGAAGTATGCGGAGCAGGTATTAAACCCTTGTTATGCTGCCACCCATGTCCAGACCTCAGCCGTCCTGCAGGGACTCTTTGAACAAGACCTGGCTAAATGAGGGATCTCGGTGCCTCCTACAGGATGGAGGTCAGTGTGGGCATCAAAATCTCCCACGACAGTGGTCATTAGCTGAGCAGCAAAATGCAGCTGACATGTCAGATCTCTTGGTAGGATTGTTAGCATTTGAGGCCAGGTAAATTCGTCCCCTGGTGGAGGGAGAGACTCCAAACCACATGACCAAGGTGTCTTCTAAGGTCTTGACATTCGTGGGCCTCAGAGCCTTAGTATTCTATTTCCGAGCCTTCCTTCCAAAACACACTAAAATGATGTAACTAAAATGACATTTGATGGGCTCCTCCCTCTCATTTGCTCCTAACATCATGCGTAGCTTCTTGGTGCCCCTGTAACTAGAGGTCCTTCCGGACTGAGTCAGGACAAACTGTTTCTCTATGGGAATATGATGGACAAACACTCTACCTCTTGAGGGGCTTCCCTGGTGGTCCAGGGTTAGGACTCCACCTCCCAGTGCAGGGGGCGTGGGTTTGATCCCTAGTCAGGGAACTAAGCCCCGCACATCATGGGGTACAGCCAAAAACTTTAAAAAACCTCTACCTTATGGTGGTTGCGGTTTTTCTCCTTTCTGATTTCCACCAAATAAGGTTTCTTCTCTGATATCAGCTTATTTCAAAATCAACTCAGATAGTCCTTTCTTCTTTCTCCGCCCTTTCTTCTTCCTTCCTTCCTGCTTAATCTGTAAGATATATTTTAGAAATTACAGTTTGGGGAGTTCCCTGGTGGTCCAGTGGCTAAGACTGTGCACTCCCAATTTAGGGGACCTGGGTTCGATCCCCGATCAGGAAACTAGGTCCCACATGCCACAACTAAGACTTGGTGCAGTCAAAATAAATAAATAGATTTTTTTTTAAATTACACTTTGTATCTATGTAATACGTGTAACTTTTTAAAATGTGTGCACGTGTCATTTTAAAATTCCAGAAAGATAGAGCAATACTTAATATTATACCTCCTCCTTGTATGTATTTTATTAAAAGAAATTACAGATAGGTGGTGATAACCTTGGCTTTTCAGGTGATGCAGTGGTAAAGAATCTGCCTGCTCATGCAAGAGATGCAGGTTTGATCCCTGGGTTGGGGAGATCATGTGGAGAAAGGAATGGCTATCCACTCCTGTATTCTTGCCTGGAAAATTCCATGGACGGAGGAGCCTGGTGGGCTACAGTCCATGGGGTTGCAAAAGTGGGACACGACTGAGCGACTGAGCATGAGCGTGCATGACCCTGTGAACCACAAGGATGCCAGGCAGAGGGTGGGGTCAGGAAAGGCCCACCATAGGACCATCGTAGGGTAAAGGAGTCCAGTCACATCATGGAGCTTGGACACGATCTGAGACAAGGGGAGGTAACTTTTTTACTTGAAGAATGAAGACTGTAATGTGGGAGGAGAGAGTGAGAGAGGTGGCAGTCTGCCTGAATGTCCATTATCTGGGTCTGAGCTTGTGTGACCTCTAATTTCAGGACACACCTTTCTCATCCTAGACAAACATGGACGATTCATTGGGAAAGCATCTCTGAGCAGCGTCTGGGTCTGACTTTCTTGTTGTGGCTAGGAGAGATGAGATAAGCCCTAGAGGGGAAGAAGAAAGCTAAGACTGCTGGGCAGAGAGAGCCTAGGCCCAGAGGGAAAAGGAGCAGACGGCTCCTGTCTTGTTGTTAAGAATGATTCAAGTTGGAAAATTCTAGAAATGTAGATCCTGAAGCCTTCCGTCCACGCATTCTAGTACTCAGTTGATGTTTGTTATACCACACAGAATACTTCCCAACACATAGACCTGGAGGCGAAATGGTATAATATTCAGGGAACTGGGGTTGCATTTAGGAGACCTCAGCCTCCTTTAACTCCCTTCTGTAACCATGGGCCGTCTGGAGCATGAGGCTCACATTCCTTGTCTGTGTAAAGCAACTTTTAAAGGCACCGTACAGGTCCGAACCAGGCTCGACTGTTAGCAATTCACATCTCTTTTATAAACTGTATGGCAACTGGATTCAAGTTTAGTTTTATGCATTCTTTCGCCAAATATGAAGGGCCTGTTTTTCTTGCTGTTCAGTTGCTAAGTCGTGTCTGACTCTTGCATGGACTGCAACACACCAGGCCCCCCTGTCCTTCACGATCTCCCGGAGTTTGCTCAAACTCATGTCCATGGATCAGGTGACCGCCAGGCTCCTCTGTCCATGGAATTCTCCAGGCAAGAATACTGGAGTGGGTAGCCATTCTCTTCTCCAGCGGATCTTCCTGACCCAGGGATCAGACCTGGGTCTCCTGCATTGCAGGTGAATTCTTTACCATCTGAGCCACCAGGGAAGCCCACCAAGAGCTACCAGATGCAGAGCCCCAGACTGGACCCTCAGCGAGCTCAGCTCCTCACTTCAGACTGCCCCTGCCTTCTGCTGGAAGCTGGCAGGTCCTTTCGTCTCTTCTCTTATCAGCCCTCTTACTCACCAGCACCCCTGCCCCCAGGAAGTTTTCTCTGGATCAAGCAAGAGATACTGGAGGCCTCTATCATCCCTCCTGTCTCTGCTAGTCCCTTTCCATCAAGGGTATGCTTCTGTTTCTCTCCTCCCACCAACCAATACCAATACCAAAGAAAAGGTATTTTCTTTCATACCTTTAAAAAAAATCACACAATCAAGTAGGAATACATTTTCCTTGTAAAAGCATTTTAACAAATAGATAAAAGGAAACTCCTCTTGACAATCCTCCAGCCTCCCAAGTTAACTGATTAGGAAACTCAGCCACCCCAAAGAGGCAGAGATGTAGTCTAAGGATGGATGGAAATGCAGTCTAGAAGTTTCCAAATCCTAAACAATTCCCGTTAGGATCTACCCTGTAGAGGTGAGCATTGCCCTCTTTAAATAACGGGCAAGATGCCCACACTGGCCCTCAGAGACTACAGCAGCAGCAGCAGCAACTCCAGGCCAGTCTGCTTTTCCCAACGCCCAGCTCCAGGGGCGTGACTTTATGATGCTCCTGGGTCCTGTCGCCAAAGATAAAAGTCAGGTAGTTCCAAGTTCAGGTAATGGAGGTTGCACGGGAGACAATGATTATAAAATCTGAAAAGAGGAAATGGGGAGAAGGTGCCTTTGATGCCTGGCCAATGTTCCTGATTACAAAGGCAAAATTGTAGCAGGCAGTAAAGTTACCCGTCCAAGGCCTGGGTGAAGGTCTGTGAGTGGACTCAGAGAATAAGAGATGATTGCGGCTGAGCTGGGCGGGGACGAGGGCGGCTGGGGAACAGGAGACAGCAGAGAATTGCTTGCAAGAGCACACACCCTGAGAGGAGGAGATGCCGCGGATTAAATAAGACCCGCGTCAAGTTCGGGGCTCAGTTGAGCCCTGGAATGCCCTTTGTGAGGAGGTAATGAGATCACATGGGAAGGAGGCGGGCTGAGAACTGGAAGAGCTTGTTCAGTGGGGTTGGAGGGCTGAGCCCAGGAGGGAAGTGACCGTGGATAACGAGCTGTCCCAGACTGGGCTGAGGGGAACACTGGCATTCAGAGCTGCTGTGACGACCGCCAAGGGAGAAGCTGTCAGAACAGGCTTTGTCCCTTCCGAGAATAAGAAGGCATTTTACTAGTGCGGATGCAACGGTGTCAATAAAAATAACGACCATTTAATGAGCACTTACTGGGACAAGCCTGATAATCCAGGCGCTAAGACTGGGTACTTGCAATGCAGGGGAACTAAACCCCGCATGCCACAACTAAGAGTTTGTATACTTCAACTATAGATCCCCCAGGCTGCAAATAAGACGTGGTGCAGCCAAATAAATAAATACATACAAGTAAATATTTTAAAAAATAGTAATGAGCACTTAGTGAGTGTTGGGAGGCTCCGTGCTAGGCACTTAGGGCCATTGTCTCCAGACTTCATGATAATCAGGAGGCAGTTTTTATTCCATTCTGAACGTGAAGAATGGGAAGTTCAAGAAAGCTAAGAGACAACCTACCCTAGGTCACACAGCTAAATGATGAAGTCAGAAAATGAACCTAAAGGCTGGGAAGGGAATGGAAAAATCAGAACAAATAAGGTGGTGGAAGACAGAAACATACAGACCAGAGCAGGAAATACAGCGCACACCAGCAAAGACCTACGCCCTTACCTCGGTGCTTAAAGTGTGTGTGCAGAGTTGAGTTCTCAGCCGGAGTGGCCTGGACCCTATGGAAGAAGTCCTTGTAATTTGCTCCTCTCATAGCAGTGTCTGGAATTGGGCATTGGGTCTCCCGGCCTTTCAGCAAGTAGTCCTTAAGCTGGCTTGGGTTCTAGGAGCCCTCCCAGCCACACCATCCCCAGGTCCTGCAAGCCCATTTCTCTTGGTCCTCTCCTGATATCACTGACCAGACGGGGGGGCCAATGTGGAAATCGTGTTTACATCTGCGTTATTAGGAGACATTGCTTCCCAAGGAGGCGGATGCATTTAGATCTGCTTTTTTCTCAGGCGCCCTCTTCCCAGCTGAAGATTCCCTGGAGGAGAGGGTAAAAACAGCCCCAGTGTTATACCCCGGGGTGTAAGACCAACCCTGCCTTGCTAGGGAGTTGAATGACCTTTTCTTGGCTTTTGTTTTTAAACTGAGAATGCGCACTTGAGAAACTCTCATTGTAAAAGACTCCATACATAAGCACAGTCAGCATGATTTTCATGCCGCAGATATGACTCTGCAAGAAATACCATGGTACTTTATTTTTTTCAAATGGAATTCCTGATTTAAAGGTCCTATCCCATTTTGCAGGAGACCCAGGTTCAAACCCTGGGTTGGGAAGATCCCCTGGAGATGGGTATGTCAACCCTCTCCAGTATCCTTGCTTGGAAAATCCCATGGACAGAGGAGCTTGGGGGGCTACAGTCCATGGGGTCGCAAAGAGTCAGACATGACTGAAGCGACTGAGCATCCCCCTCACAGAGCAGCCAAAACTGAGATAACTAATACTTTTTAGTTGTCCACACTGGTCGCCACCAATGTGACCACTGTCTGAGCACAAGTGTTCCCTTGGAGTCCAGGTGGGCACAGCATCTTTGCCAGGGTTGAGCCTCCAGGGTCCCTCCTTCTGGGGCACAGGCTGTAGATTCTCAGCACGTGGCACTCTCCAGGCCCCTCCCCATCCTCCAGATTCTGGGGACTCTGACTACCCGCTACCCCCACCCAGCTCCGCAGACAGACTCCTTTCTGCCCTCAGGATACTTCCTTGTCCTCAGTGACTTCTGTCCACAGTCTTTCTCCAAAGTCAGGACGAGAGACCTTTAGCAACTTTTGCTTTTGGTAAATGCCCCCCAAGGCAAGGAAATAGAACACAAGGCTCTCTTCTTGGAATGAGGGGAGAGAAAAGACAGGAACAGTATATAAATAGCTCTCATTCTTTATTCTTCCACAACAACACAAAATAAAACTCAAATTAATATCTTTTGCACATTGTCCTATGATTGAAGTACTCAGAGAAAAACACCAAAATCTCTTCTCCATCTCCTCTCTAATTCCTCTCCTAAAGCCATGGTTATCAGGATTTTGGTACATCGTGCTGTCTTCATAGGTTACTGTCAGTTATCTGATTGTAGGCATTCAATATTTAATTTTAAAACCTATGTAGCAGGGACTTCCCTGCTGGTTCAGTGGCTAAGACTCTGAGCTCCCAATACAGGGGACCTGGGTTTGATCCCTGGTCAAGGAACTAATCCCACATGCCATAATGAAAAGATCCCAAATGCCGATACTAAGACCCGGCACAGCCAAATAAATACTTTCTGAAAAGAAATAAATAGAACCTATGTAGCAGGCACTGGAGGGGCAGTGGAGGTCTGTCACAGGCTGTGGGAGGGAGGAAGGGAAGTGAGTAGATAACTAAAATACCCTGGGGTAAGTCTCTGTGTGTGTGCTTAGACGCTCAGTTGTGTCTGACTCTTTGTGACCCCATGGACTATAGCCTGCCAGGCTCCTCTGTCCATGGGATTCTCCAGACAAGAATACTGGAGTGGGTTGCCATGCTCTCCTGCAAGGGATCATCCCCACCCTGGGATAGAACTTGCATCTCCTGCATTGGCAGGCCAGGATAAGCCTAGGCCTGGGGAATTACAGTACTCTTAAGGGCCTATGGACAGAGGAGCCTGGCAGGCTGCAGTCCGTAGGATCGCAAAGAGTCGGACACCACTGAAGTGACTTAGCACACACATAAGGGCTCCGAGGAGGGTCTCCAACCTACCTTGACAAAACAGCAACACCAAAGTTTTTGAAGACATGAAACAAGTTCTTTCTGGAGCATGGGCTGCCAGTGCGGAGAGGTGTTGGAAGGGTGGTAAGCCATGAGGAGGCATGAAGGCTTGAAGTGGAGTGGGCAGAGCCTTTTAAGCTGTGTTTATAAGTGCAGACTTTATTCTAAGAGCTATGAGGAGCCCTTTTAGCTCCTATAGAGAAAGAGTGAGTGAAAGTGAAAGTCGCTCAGTCATGTCTGACTCTTTGCAACCCCATGGACTATACACTCTGTGGAATTCTCCAGGCAAGAATACTGGAGTGGATAGCCTTTCCCTTCTCCAGGGGATCTTCCCAACCCAGGGATCGAACCCAGGTCTCCCGCATTGCAGGCAGATTCTTTACCAGCCACAACGGAAGCCCAGGAATACTGGAGTGGGTAGCCTATCCCTTCGCCAGAGAATCTTCCTGATCCAGGAATCAAACCAGGGTCTTCTGCATTGCAGGTGGGTTCTTTACCAACTGAGGTGTCAGGGAAGCCCAGAGAGGAAGAGAGATGCCCACATTAGACTACTTTGGCTTCAGTATAGGGAACTAACTGAGTGGGGTGGGTTGACCCCAGTTAAGTGGTTAAATTGGATGGTGGCTTGTGTTAGAATTAGTATGGGAATGGCAGAAAGAGGACAAAGAATAGAAATGTTTAGGAGATAGAATTACTAGAATTTGATGACTGGGGACTTCCTTGGTGGTCCAGAGGTTAAGAATCTGCCTTGCAACGCAGGGCACAGCTTCAATCCCTGGTCCGGGAACTAAGATCTGCATGCCTCATGTGCCCCAGTGAAGAGACAATGCGCTGCAACCAAGTCCGGACACAGCCAAATAAATCAACATTAAGAAAAGAGTTTGGTGATCAGTTGTTGGAGGTGGTGGTAGGAGATGAAGGAGCTCAGAGGAGACTAGGAAGTCATCTAACTTGAGTAATAGGTGGATGGTGGTTCCAGTCCCTCAAATAGGGAACACTGGAGGGGTAGTTTTGAGGCATAAAATGATTAGTTTAATGGTGAAATGCTGAGTTTGAGGTGTCTCATTTAAGGTTCTTCCGGAGAAGGCAATGGCACCCCACTCCAGTACTCTTGCCTGGAAAATCCCATGGACAGAGGAGCCCGGTAGGCTGCAGTCCATGGGACTGCTAAGAGTCGGACACGACTGAGCGACTTCAGTTTCACTTTTTACTTTCATGCATTGGAGAAGGAAATGGCAACCCACTCCAGTGTTCTTGCCTGGAGAATCCCAGGGACAGGGGAGCCTGGTAGGCTGCCATCTATGGGGTCACACAGAGTTGGACAAGACTGAAGTGACTTAGCATAGCATAGCATAGCATTTAAGGTTCTTCAGGGCAGAAATGCCCAGGCCCCTCTTGAGGGTCTGGAACTCAAGAGAGGTCTGGGCTGCACTTATGTAATTAACCACCTCATTGTGGAAATCAAAGTCGAGGGTTTGGCTGGGGTCACCCAGGGGGACCATAGAGCACTCTTCACTAAAAGAGAGCCTGGAATATTCCTGGAAGTCACCACAAGTATTTCAGGGACTTGTGTTTGGGTCGTATGCTTTAGCAATGTATAATTAGGAAGGCAGATTTTCTTGGTTATGAATTAGGGGAAGGTACCATGTTTTCAAAGTCAAATGAAGACTGTTCTTTTTTTTTAACTTCATCTTACTTCTTTCTATCTCTCTAATGGTCTGCTCTCAGCTATGTAATCCTGGGCATGTTCCTTAACTGTTCTGTGCTTCTGTTTCCTCATTTTTTAAATGGAGATGATTTTAGGGTTGTTAGGAGGATAAAAAGAATACACAAAAGTGGTTAGGACACGGGTCCACCGTGCTTGCTCAACACATGTGAACTCTCATCCGTCATCCTCATCGTTGGATGGACAACGGCAGACTCACTGTGTGTTTCCTTTCTTTTTTCTTTTTACTTTGTTTACGGCCGCGCTGGGTCTTCGTTGCCGCGGGCTGGCTCTCTCTAGTTGCGGCAAGCAGGCCTACTCTGTAGGAGCCTTGTGCCGCGCTGGCTGCTCACTGCAGTGGCTTCTCTTGTTGCAGAGCGTGGGCTCAGTAGTTGCGGCACATGGCTTAGTTGCCCTGTGGCATGTGGAATCTCCCAGGACTAGGGATAGAAGCCTTGTCCCCTGGATTCCTAATGCCTGGACCAGCCCGAAGTCCAACTATGTGTCTCATTTGGAGTGGAGTCAGGCAGAGCTAGGTTCTAATCTAATCAGGATTTCCCTGAGCCTCAAGCTTCTTCCTCCAAGTAGGGGTGAGCACACCTACCTGGTAGTGAGATAACATCTGCAGGCTCTGGCAAGCCAAAGGCGTTTACTGATGGCTCATTTCCTCCGTCTCCTCCTTCTGTAGCTGTTAGTTCAGGACCAGGGAAGCCTGGTGACACTGCACCATATTTCCCCTCCATCTCAGCACCTTCTGTTGAGCACTCTAGGCGAGGGCATGTTGGTTCCCACCCCTGCAAGAAGACCTGGGGGCAGTGTGGTGGTTACATTTTCGCAAATCCTTCTCCAAAGACTGCTCCTCTCCAAAGTGACTTTCTCCTGTCCCCCTTGACCTCTGGTCAGGGAGAAGCATCTTGGAGTCATCTTGAGAAAGTTGGACTAGCCGTACCACCTACGTGGTAGGTAAGATCCTACGTGCATGCCCTGCGTGCTTGCTCAGTCGCTTCAGTCATGTCCAACTCTTCCCATCCCCATGGACTGCAGCCCGCCAGGCTCCTCAGCCCATGGTTTCTTCGGTTTGCAGTCCCTCCCAACCCTCAGCACAGGCTGCTTCCTCTGCCACGAAGCCACCCTCCCCCTTGTTGTAGGTCCACTGGGTGAACACACATCATTTAAGTCCCCAAAGGAGCACAAGTCACTCTGCCCTCCCCCGTGGGATTGTAGGTCCTCATCCCCAGGCCCTCCAGGGGGCCCTTGAAGGAACCTGCATCATTACAGCACAGTACTCTTGTATTCTGAGCTTCTTTGAGGCAAAGAGCCTACCGTATTCATTGTTGACTCCTCCTCCATTCATTGAACAGTGCCTGGCACCAGGAGGGCCTTCGGTGTTGGTAAAATGAAGAAATGAATGAGCAGATGGACAGACTAGCAGAGCTTGTTGAGATGGGGCTACAGCTTCACTACAGCCCCCAACTTTATGCCCCAGACCATTTCTGGGGGCTGGGGGATATAGAAACTTTCTCACACGCTAAATCTTGATCACCACCGGCCTGATAGTCCTTAATTTCTGGCAGCAAGAATGGAACTCACTCCTCTCTCAACATCCTCTGCTCAGAGATTTTTATTCACAGGGATACAATTCAAAGTGAGCTAGTGCATACTTACTGAGAACCTACTATGTTCAGGCGGCTGCAGTGACACAGTATGAGTGCTTTCAAAAAGTGACTGTGCTTTTAAATCCAGATTGGCATTATCATGTTCATAAACATAAATTCAAATTTGTCTCTGCTTCCTGTGACCAAATTCTCTCTGGCTCTTCCTGGAAGTCCTTTAGACTTCAACAGCAGGAGCCAGGGAATCATGGGCAACTCCCTAGAAAGAAGTCCCATTCTTGACAGGATACATTGGGTTTCTACCATGTGGGAATCCCTGGCCCATAGCATTATGCTTTGCTCTCACAGTACTCTGGGAAAATTAGGTTTGAGTGGGTATTAGAATCACCCTGAAGGAGGGACTTCCCTGGAAGTCCAGGGAAGTTTGGTTAAGACTCACACTTCCAAGGCAGAGGTAGCAGGTTCAGTCACTGGCTGAGTGCGTGCTCAAGCGCTTCAGTCGTGGCTGACTCTTTGTGGCCCCATGGACTGTAGCCCGCCAGGCTCCTCCGTCCGTGAGATTCTCCAGCCAAGACTACTGGAGTGGGTTGCCCTGCCTTCCTCCAGGGAATCTTCCCAACCCAGGGATTAAACCTGCATCTCCTGCATTGCAGGCGGCTGAGCCACCGGAAGAGCCCTGCGTGCCATGAGGTGTGGCCAAAAAAAAAAAAAAGTCACCCTGAAGAAGAAGAGAGTGTGCAGAAGGGCAGTTTCATCCCTTTGGCATGGGGACCTGTAGTCTCTGTTCGGCCTGTTGGCCTGCTTCCTCTGAGTCACTGCTCTGCACCAGCCAGGCTGGAGGCCCCAGGTCTTGGCTGGACCTGCCATACCCTCAGAACAGGTGGGCAGAGCAGGCTGCATCCTCCTATCCACCCTTCCAGGTTACAGGATGAGCTCCTACGAATTGTGCTTCCAGGAATTTGGCTAAGAGACTTAACTCTTAGCCAAACCTTATCCCCTAACAGTTCTCCTCTCTATCAGCAACCTGCTTACTCCCAGGATAGGCAAAGGGGGATGTTGAGGGGAGCAAGATAGCACCCAGTGAGAAGACCCAAAGCACAGGAGCGATGGGCATCTCCATGGCAACAGCTACCGTAGGGACAGGAGGCACCAGCGGTGCCCAGCACTGCCCTTGGAGAGCAAGGGAGGAAGGCAAGATTCTGAGTGCACTGAGAGAGGCTCTGCACCTGGGGTCTTGGAGCAGAATTAGGAGGTGGGAGAGGCTAGGGCCAGGAGGGCCCTTTGCAGCTGACCCATTTGGAAAAGCAGGGCTTGAGGGTTGCTGGAGCCGCTTTGCAACAGGCTCTTCACTTAGGTGCCCGTTTTGGACAGCCCTCACTCGTGTGTGCCCCCACCTCCGAGCACCCTTGGTCCGGGGGCTCCTAGCTTGCTGTGAGACCATCTGATAGGAAGCCTCCTCTATTGTGGCACCAAGAGGCCTGCCAGGCCCCTGTGAGAACAGTGAGGAAGTGCCCGGCTCTCCCAGCTGTGCCTTCTGCTCCCTAGAGCCTCCTAACCTGTCTCTCTCCTTCTCCCTGCAGTCTCACCCCCTATACCTGTGCAACGCCAGTGATGACGACAATCTGGAGCCTGGGTTCATCAGCATCGTCAAGCTGGAGAGTCCCCAACGGGCCCCCCGCCCCTGCCTGTCACTGGCCAGCAAGGTAGAGTCACCCTTGACTCCCACACACTCTTCACCCAGCTCTGGGCTGTGAGAGGTCCTGTGCTTGTTGTCTACTCGTTTCTCGAGAGTGATATGCTCAGTTGAGGTTTTTATAGCCCATGACGGGTCTAAGAGACGTGGAAATGCAGCCCCCCGTCCTTTCCCCACCAACCATGTAGCAGCAGAACCTCCTGGAGTCACCTAGGGCTTGGACCCTATCCTGCCTCCTCCCTGGCATGTGGACGTTCCGACACCCTGCCCCCTGCCCAGCATCAGTGCCAAGAAGGGGTCAGCCAGAGGGCTTTTCCATCTTTCAGATATACTCACTGAGCACCATGCAAAGAGAGCAGAAACAGAAGCCAGTGCCCCTTAAAATACTGTTCCTCTGAGATTGCAGAGTGGTGGGATGCACTTCCACGGGGCGCCCCTGGCTGGAGCTGGCAGCCGCTGCCACCTGTCCACTGTCATGGGCTCTCTGGCTGGCATGCTACCCACCGGCCTGCCACCTCATGGACCCGCACACATCTGCGGTCACGACCCCTGCTTTCACATCAGTGACTGTTTTCTTTGTGCTGATATGAGGGTGGGACCCAGCATAGATACTTCTTGCATATTAATTCTCATTTACGTTCCACAACAATCAGGAAAACTAGACATTGTTATCCTCTATTTGACGTAGAAGACAAGTGAGGGTCAGAAAACTTGAGTAACTTGCCAGAGGACGTAGTGAGCAAGGGGCGGAGCTGAGATTTGAACCGAGCCTCATCCAGTTCTCAGCCCCGAGTTTTTAATCCCTGGCACAGGGATTATTGCCTCCTGTTCTGGATGGGAAAACGGAAGCTCTGTGGCACGATTCTCATGCTGACACAAGCCAGAGTGTAGCTAGGTTGTGGGCGGCTCGGTCAGGCAGACTTTGGGGCGGGGGTCCTGCTCCCAGGGTGGAGGTGAGAGAGGAGGGTGACAGCCCCACCCTGTGGGCCTTCTCCTTGTGCTCAAGCCCAGGCCCTCCCGGGGGGGTTCGTGGTCCTCCTGAGGGCTGTTTCCTGGGCCAGGAGTCTCAAGGGAAGAGCCTGGGTTCTTTGCTGATTCCCCAGGGGAATCAGTGGGCAGAGTGTGGTGCCCACGGATGGGTGAAGATATTCTCTGGTTATGCTGATGCCGAAGGGGCTCCCAGGGAGGGGGAGATGGGGGTCAGGGCCCACCAGAGGCACTGGAGAGTGTGGTGTGTCTGCAGGATGGTGCAGGGCCTTGCTGGCAGCAGCGTTTTGTTAGGCTGAAGCTGCCCTGCTTCTGGCTATTTCATTTCCATCGCTTGACAAAGTATGCCAAATATCACTCATTGTTCATTTGGTAAATGACTGCCTGCTGTCAGGTAGGGGAATGTGAGCAGGGGGTCAGGGGATGGACGGATGGGGAGGACGGGTTCTGAGACACCCTGCTGTCCCTTTGAAGCAGAGAGTGACTTCACATGCACGTGGACACTCAGCAATCCGTCAGGATGCGCCCACGTAGGACAGGGGGCTTCCTGTCGCCCTTAGAGGACTAAGTTTCTGTAGGAGACATGAGCCATGTGCAGAGACACTGGGTCATGAGGGACATCGGTTAGTGCTCTCTGAAATACTTAAGTAACCTGGTTGGGCCTTTGTTTCCACTCCCATAAAATGGGACTTTGATTTCCTACCCTGGTGACCAAGGTGAGGTTGAAAATAGTGTCTGTCAAGTGCCAAGTAGTGCCTAAGCTAAATCAAATGCAAAACCAACAGCTCAGGAGAAGCACCTTGACCTCCCAATATTTTAAACATCACACAGGCTTAACTGAACTCTTCAGTGTGGTTTTTTTTTTTTTTTTTGCTTTTGGTTGGAATTCTATCAGTTCCATATGTTAATACAAGTTTTCTCATAGGAAAATGAATTGTGCCTAAGAAATGCAGTGTGCGACCCCATAGACGGCAGCCCACCAGGCTCCGCCGTCCCTGGGATTCTCCAGGCAAGAACACTGGAGTGGGTTGCCATTTCCTTCTCCAATGCATGAAAGTGAAAAGTGAAAGTGAAGTCACTTAGTCGTCCGACTCTTAGCGACCCCATGGACTGCGGCCCACCAGGCTCCTCCGTCCATGGGATTTTCCAGGCAAGAGTACTGGAGTGGGGTGCCATCGCCTTCTCCGTAGCTTGGTTAAACATATTTAAAACTAGGGTCATGGGAGGAATAGGGGAAAGGTGGCTCTTTGGTGAGGAAATTTGAAAACCACTGACCTCCATCAGCTCTGCATTGGTGTATCAGTTAGTGTCGGGGGTGCCGTCACAATCCCCAGAACTGGGGCTCGGGGGCCAGGCAGCCCTGTGCCTGGAGCCCGGTGTCTCCACTGCCCTCAGTGTGACTTGAACATTTCAGCTCTTGGAGCCTCCGTTTCCCCGTCTGTAAAAGGGGAATAATGATGGGGCTGACGTCATGTAGTAGTTAGGAGGGGTGGAAGAGACAGTGCAGATGGAAGCTCTTGCCCTGTGCCTAGCACACAGCGATCACCCAACAAATGATTGCAGCAGTCACTGTGGCCCTGGTCATCGGCGTCTTTCTCCTGTGCTGGTTATCAAGGTTGGTCTTTCTCTCTCACTGTCCTCGCTCTGTCTCTGAAACCCTCACTGTAGTTCTTCTGGACTTTCATTCTTGTCAGCACCACCACCTTCCTCCTCCTGCCCAGTCACCGAGATTGGTTTCTTCTTATTTAATATTTTTTTGGCCATGCCTCACGGCATGTGTGATCTTAGTTCCCCAGCCAGGGATCAATTTGGAGCCCCCTGCGCTGGAAGTGTGGGGTCTTCACTACTGGACCACCGGGGAAGTCCCCGTCTCTGTTTCTCTGTTAGCACCCTTGTGATTCCCCAGGCCCTTACCACCCTGTGCCTGCACCGGAACAGTGGCTTTTGGCCTGGTGGAAGGAGCTGGCTCTAGAGACAAAAAGATGGATATAAGCCCCGCTTCTTTTACGATAGAGACCACCCCCTGGTAACCAGGTACTCAGAAGGCTGAAATCCTCGGTGGGAATTCTGCTTCCACTGCTTATCAGCTGTGTGACCCTGGACAAGTTGTTCAGTCTCTCTGAGCCTCAGTTTCCTCAATTTAGAAGTGGGGCTGGTGACTGTCTTATAGAGTTGTTGTGAGGAGCAAATGAAATCACGCACGCAAAGCACATGATAATAGCTAATACGATAATAACACTTACGGAACACTTACTCTGTGCCAGGCACTTATTATAAGGCTTTACATGGATTAAATTATATAGCCCTCAAAACAACCCTATGAAGTAGGTTCAATTATTACCCCTAGTTTATAGAAAGGAAAACTGTGGCACAGAGCAGTTAAATGACTTGCCCAAAGTTTCACAGCTAATAACTGATAGCAGATTCAGTCTGGGCAGAGTGGATCTCAATAAAGGTGTTATCCCTTCTACTTCCTCCTACTCTCACTTTCAAGCCGAGATGAAGCCCACCTCTTCTACTGAATCTGTCCTGGCTGACTCAGCCCAGCTAGGCCACTGAGAGCAGAAGCCCTCACCTCCAGGCATGCTCCCAGGGTCTCTGGCCATGCTTTCACACCAGACTTCATGAAAGGGCCTTGTCCAGGGCTGGGGTGGGAGCGGGGAAGCCAAGGGTCCTTCTTACCCCCAGTCCCACCCTCAACCTCAACTCACTTTTATCTCTTTTGTGTTGAAGATTTGTCAATGTGTGCATGCATGCGTGCGTGAGTGTGTGTGTGTGTGTGTGTGTGTGTGGTGGTGGGGAAGATGGAGCAAAGGGCTTTCTGCAGTGAAAAAAGGTTTGGAAATGACTGGTCTGTTTCATTTATTTGTACTCTAGAATGTTATCAGCATTATAATTTTACATATATGCCTTGTCTCCACAGCTAGATTATGAGTTGTTCTGGAGGGCTTGGCCTTCCCCGGCTTGGTGTCCTGGGCACAGTGGGTGCTCAGTCAGTGATGAGGGGGAGATCCACAGTGATGTGTCTGGAGAGGAAGATCTAAGGTGCGGGGCAGTGCAGAGCGTAGACGTGCCCGAGTCCTGGGACACACTGGCCTCCCTGCTCTAGGCAGTGGGCAGCCTGCTTGCTGCTCTTAGAAGGCCGGCTGCCTCTGCAGCTCCCAGAGAGGCCTCTGGGATGTCTTTCTAAAGCTTATCTATCTTGAGAGCCTGTCCATCCTCTCTCTTCCAGGTTCTCGTCTCTGAAGAAGTGCTTCTCTTCCTCCCTCCCTCTTGCTCGGGTGCAGCAGGGCAGCATGGGTAGTCCCCCGAGGGGACAGCCATCTGGCCCTATATGTTGCTTTTTGATTCCTAGAATTCTGGACATGGACACCCACTGCCTGAAAGTCCTGTTTGTTTTCCCTGTTGGCCAACCCTCTCTCTTTGATCACTTTTACAACTTTGTAATTATGGGCTGTATTCGGCTGGGGTGTTTGAACATCAGGGTAATTACTTTCCACTGTTCCTACCCCAACCCTTCAAAGAGAGAGGGGTGGGGAAGTCAGAACATCTCTAGAGGAAGAAGTCTGTGCCCTTCCCTCCTGCTCTTCCCGGCTGGGCTGGGTTCAAGGTCTCACCCTGGGGATGAGAAGCAGAAGGCCTTGGTGGCACTGAGGATCCAGGAGTCTCAGTTCTGTGACTGCTGGGGTGACCCCCACCCCACCTCTTGGCCAGTTTATGGACTAGGAGATTAGCAGGAGTCCTTCTCCTATTCCCCTGGGGTAGCTCCCATGCTGTGGTTTGGAGGCCTCTGAAGATTGGACAACTTTTTTTTTTTTTTTAATTTGGTTGGCCACCTTCACAGCATGTGGGATCTTAGTCCCTTAACCAGGGATGGAATCCATGCCCCTTGCATTAGAAGAGCAGAGTCTTAACCACTGGACCACAAGGGAAGTCCCTGGACCACTTTTATTTTTTTTCCCTGGGGTCACCTAGATGGCCTAGGGGGTCTCCTAGGGGAGACTTCCAGCGCATAAGCAGGCTAGAGGAGGATGAAAGCTGTGAGCTCTCCGCCTCTTCAGCAGTTCGCACAGGGACAGCCTGGCGAGCCTGGGCCTGGGCGCTGGTGGAGGGCCCGGCCCAGCTCCGCAGGGAAGGAGGAAGGGAAGGGGGAAGTTGTCCTCCAGACCGAAAAAGCCCCGCTTGAGTGTCTCCACCAGCCTCCCGGGGCGTCCCTGCCTGTTCTGAGGGGCCCCTACGGCTGCCCGGGGAGTGGGGAGCAGGGAGCAGCAGCCGTGCCCCCGGCCGGCCCTGCGGGAGACCTGTTCGGAGACCTGCCCCGACAGGCTCTCCCGGGAAGGGAAGCCGAGATCAAAGCGCTGGGGGTGTGAGCGAGTGAGTAAGCCCGGCGCGGGCTCCTCTTCCTGCCTCCACCGTGTGTGGAGCGGTTAACTCCTTCAGCGCCTGCAGGAAGGCCCCGGCCCCGAGGCCCCAGCCCCAGGCCCTCAGCAGGCCCCGGGCCCCCGAGGCCCCAGGCCTGCGGCCTGGAGGGCGTGTGCGCCCGAGGGAGGCCGCGGAGCGCTCCGTCTGCCGGTCCTCTGCCCGCGCGCCCCGACCGCAGCCTCAGCTCTCAGCTCTCGCGTCTTCTTGCACCCCCAAAGCCCCTCGACTCCCGCTTCTGGTTCTCTCTCTGGCTTCTGGTTCTCTCTCTGGCTCTGCCGTCTGCTCGCCCACTTGGCTCGACTCTGGGAGCTTGGCGAGCGCGCCTGTGGCGTCCTTGTGGGAACAGCCCCTTGGGTGCCTCCCCAGCCCAGGCTCTGTTGCCCCCCTCAGGGAGGGGTGAAGGGCAGAAAGCACCGGCCAGGGGCCTCAGTAAGGCCCTGAACTGGAGCCGAGGGGTAGTTGGCCAACTGGACAGCGGCGGGGAGACAGAGATGGGCTGAGCCCGGGGCTGTCCTTGACGCCGGGGGAGAGGAGCGCCCCGGGCTCCTGGATCGGCCTGCGGAGGCGAGGGGATGCCCTGCACCCTCCTCTTCTCGGGCAAGGCTGGACCCTGGAAAGCCCAGTTCTGTTCGGAAGGAGCTCTCCGCCTTTCTGAACAGGGGACCGGTCAACCCCAACGCCCCGGGTTGGGGGACTGCGATCACTCCCTGCTCTCGGTTCTCACCCTTCTTAGCGAAGGCAGACTAGAGGTACCTCCATGGCAGGGCCATCTTACTTGTCCCCAGGCCTGGAGCCTAGTCCACCCCCTAGCACCTACTGAATCCTGTTAAGAGTTTGCTCCCTTACAAAAGGAAGGACTGAATGTGATCCTTGAAGGCAGTGGCCCTGGGTGAGCTCAGGGCGGGGAAGGGAGACCCTAACCACACTGACCCCTTGCATGTGTTAGAGGTGTGAGCGTGCAGAGGTGTGGGGTGTGCCTTAGGCAGGGGTGGATGTGTGAGGGGGTGAGGCTGGGGTGTGGACGGGCTGTGTCTGACCCTCGCCAGACCTCTGCTGTGTGTCTCTGCAGGCCCGGATGGCGGGGGAGCGGGGCGCCAGCGCCGTCCTCTTTGACATCACGGAGGATCGCGCTGCTGCTGAGCAGGTACCCTGGATGAGGGGTGCTTGAGGAGGGGGCTGGAGGGAGGAAGAGAGAGGTGCTGCAGGAGCAGAAGTCAGGACACAGCCGCCCTTGTGGGCACTTCCTCTCCTGCAGCTGCAGCAGCCTCTGGGGCTGACGTGGCCTGTGGTGTTGATCTGGGGTCACGATGCCGAGAAGCTGATGGAGTTTGTGTACAAGAACCGAAAGGCCCACGTGAGGATTGAGCTGAAGGAGCCCCCGACCTGGGTAAGCGGGCCAGGTCTCCAGCCCTGGCCCCAGCACCTGCAATCACTACCCCCTTTCCCTGTGCGACTGTCACCGAAAGCCCTCAGACTCCTGGAGCGCAAGAGACCTTAGAAGCCCCCCAGGCCAACTGTATCCCCTTTCTTCCCCACTCTGGGCTGCATCTTCAGGATGAACAGATTGGGCCGGCTGAGTTCTGAAGTGGTTTTTCAGCATCTTGGTTTCATGGAACACAGTAGCAGAGCCAGAATGAACCCCTGGGCCCCCTGACGCCTGGCTGGTATTTCTCCACCCACTGGGAAGTTCCCACCTTGCAGAGGGGTTGCTGTCCCCTTTTCCCCAAGCACACAGACCTTGAGATCGTACCTCTCACAATTGGCATCTGGAGGACCCTCCCCAGTGAGTGTCTGTGGGCAGAAAGGGACCACCTAACCCCACCTGCAACCTTACCCCCTCTTGGAGACTCAAGGGGCCCCCCTGTTCTCTGTGTGTCTCCTGTGTTTCTCCCGAGTTGGCCTCTCTCCTTCTACAGGTGTGACCCTTTCTCTCTCTGCTCACTCCCCCAGCCAGATTACGATGTATGGATCCTCCTGACGGTGGTGGGCATCATCTTTGTGGTCATCCTGGCCTTGGTGCTGCGTATCCGGTGCCGCCCTCGCCACAGCAGGCCGGTGAGCAGGGTGGGCTTCCTGGTGGAGGTGGGCAAGCGCATGTGTGGGGGAGGGTGGGGAGCAGGAAGGGAAAAAGTAAGGAAAGAAGGTGCCCTTATGCCCATGAAACAGTTTACATCAACCCCCCTTCTGTCCCCTCCCCCACTCCCTGCTTGCAAATGACTTCGTTAATTTCCAGCAGCCTCTCCGCACAGGTGTCCTCATTTGTTCATTCATTCAACAAAACATTCAACAAATAGAGAGCTCCTGTTATGTGTCAGGCACGTTCCAGGTGTTGGGGCTCCTGCAGTGAGCAAAAGACAAAAGCTCTCTCCCCTCAGGGAGCTTTCATTCTAGTGGAAATAGACAACAAAATAAGTAAAATATAGAATACCTTAGATGGTGGTAAGTCCAGGGAGAAAAATAAAAACGGGGAAGGAATGCAAAGGGAGCAGCATTAGTTTTTAAAAGCAAGGCCAAGGAAGGCCTCATTGAGAGGATGACTTTGCAGGAAAGACCCTCAGTGGGTGAGGGGTGATGCGTGCAGATGCCTGGAGAGAAAGTGATTGAGGTGAGAAATCAGAACACTGCAAGCCCTTGAGACAGAAGTGTACCTGGTATGTCTGAGGATCAGCACGAAGGCATGCGGTGGAATACAGTGGGTAAGAGGGCAGGGCAGGAGGTGAGGACAGAGTTCATGGGGGCCCAGTGGTATTGGACTGTCTAGGCTGTTGTCATGAGTTTTTTTTTTTTTTCCACTCTGGATGAAATGGGAACCATGGGATGGTTTTGAGCAGAACTAGAGTCATGATCTGACTTAACTTTTAACACGATCACTCATGCCACTGAGGTGAGACCAGATTACAGGGCAGCAAGGCTGGAGACAGAGCAACCAGCACAGAGGCTATTACCAGATTCCAGGTGACAGTAATCGTAGCTTGGCTCAGGGAGGAGTCAAAGTGATGAGAATTAGATTCTCCCTATACTTTGAAGGCAAAGCCAACAGGTTTTCTTTTTCTTTCTTTCTTTGAAATAAGAGAGTTAGTAGTACTACTTTAGTAAACTAAAAAGGAAAATGCAAAACCTATAACCTTGGAAGAAAAGTTATGACCAACCTAGATAGCATATTCAAAAGCAGAGACATTACTTTGCCAATAAAGGTCCATCTAGTCAAGGCTATGGTTTTTCCAGTGGTCATGTATGGATGTGAGAGTTGGACTGTGAAGAAAGCTGAGTGCCGAAGAATTGATGCTTTTGAACTATGGTGTTGGAGAAGACTCTTGAGAGTCCCTCGGACTGCAAGGAGATCCAACCAGTCCATCCTAAAGGAGATCAGTCCTGGGTGTTCATTGGAAGGACTGGTGCTGAAGCTGAAACAGCAATACTTTGGCCACCTCATGCAAAGAGTTGACTCATTGGAAAAGACCCTGATGCTGGGAAGGATTGGGGGCAGGAGGAGAAGGGGACGATAGAGGATGAGATGGCTGGATGGCATCACCGACTCGAAGGACATGAGTTTGGGTGAACTCTGGGAGTTGATGGACAGGGAGGCCTGGCGTGCTGCGATTCATGGGTTCGCAAAGAGTTGGACACGACTGAGCGACTGAACTGAACTGATAACCCATTCAAGAATCGAGACTCTTACTGTAGTTAATGAATCTATTTGATAAAAAGATTAACTGTATTTGGTGCCAGGATTAGGAAGACTCCATCCACCCTAATGGATCATAACATTGTACAACACAGCCTTCCCTTTTATAGATTTCCATAAAAAGGGTCCACCACACCCACAGTTACTCCCCTGGTGTTCAAAAACACAAGATCCCAAGTGCCCATCAGATGGCAGCATTCCAGCCAATCCAGATCCCCCTTAGCATTCCTTAACAAGTGATCAAAACCATCACAGTCTTACCACCAGCTATTACCCATGCCCAAAGCATCCTTACTCCACGGTATGAATGGATCTTCCTCCATAGGGATTTTCTTCCACTCTAACAGTAAAGTTCTAAATGGGCAAAATATTATTAGGAGAAACAGTTAACTCCTGGAACCATCACTTCTATAGAACCTCAGGGCCAACAGGTCTTCTAATGGATTGATCATGGAGGAATCAGTTGAGAATAGTTAAGAATGACACCGTTATTTTTGGCCTGAGCGGTTAAAAGAACAATTGCCATTTACTGAGGGGAGGAGGACTGGGGAAGGACAAGTGTGTGGTTGAGGTGATTCATGGCATTAGGGGTGTGGGGCTTGTGAAGTTGGACGTGCCTATTAGATATTCAAGATGCCATGTCAAGGCGGGGCAGTTGGGAGAAAAGTTCCTCTCCTGGGTCATCAAGGGAAGGAAAGGTAATAGTACGCATGGGGGAATGGGATGAAATGCTTACAGGGCCGTGGAAGGACTCCGAGAGTACAAACTCCCTGGGTGGTCCAGTGGTCGTGTGATCTAACTGCATGACAGGGACCTGAGCACAGGCCAGGGTGCAGGGGGAGGAGCCCTGGTCCCATTCTGGCCCACCGTTCTCCCCAGGACCCCCTTCAGCAGCGAACAGCCTGGGCCATCAGCCAGCTGGCCACCAGGAGTTACCGGGCCGGCTGCCGGGGCGCCCGGAAGGAGTGGCCAGACTCCGGGAGCAGCTGCAGCTCCGCCCCGGTGTGCGCCATCTGCCTGGAGGAGTTCTCCGAGGGCCAGGTGAGGCCAGGCTGGAGAGGGAGGTGGGTGAGGCTAGTGTGGGCATCCGGTCTGCATCTGTGTCCTGTGTATCCTGCATGGACAACCCTGAGGTTTGGTCATTTTCCTGGTTTTCCAGGGAAAGAGAACTTCTGTTTGTTGAGTGTGTACCACATGCCAAGCTCTGCAGTGAGTGCTCTAGAGGCATCTGTCACCCTCTTGACAGTGAGGGGTCGGGGTGGATTAGTTTTTTAGCCTCATTTTACAGCAGAAAACTGTTCAGAAACTTGCCCAAGGTCATATGCAGTGGCAAAAGTCTAGATTCTCTTGATACCAAAGCCCATACTTTTTCTGTTGTGCTAGGAGGTCTTTGAAAGCAGGTGTTGGCAATAAAGGAGAGGCCAAGAACTTCTCTGGTGGTCCAGGGGTTAAGAAACCTCCTGCCAATGCAGGTGACATGGGTTCAATCCCTAGTCTGGGAAGATTCCACATGCCACGGGTTCAACTAAGCCCACTCCACAGCTTCTAAAGCTTGTGTGCCCTAAGGGCCAGTGCTCTGCAACAAGAGAAGCCACTGCGAGAAGCCAGTGTACCGCAACAGGGGAGTAGCCCCTGCTCACCATGACTAGAGAAAGCCCAAAAGCAGCAACGAAGACCTGCTGCTGCTGCTAAGTCGCTTCAGTCCTGTCCGACTCTGTGCGACCCCATGGACTGCAGCCCACCAGGCTCCTCCATCCATGGGATTTTCCGGGCAACAGTACTGGAGTGGGGTGCCACTGCCTTCTCCGAACGAAGACCTAGTGCAGCCCAAATTAAACAAATGAATTTTTAAAAGGGGAGGGCTGAGGGAGTCAGGGATGCCCTGCTTCCTAGCCACTGCTGTAGCTGCCGTCAACTTTGGCTCTGACCCTTTGTTTTCTCCAGGAGCTCCGGGTCATTTCCTGCCTCCATGAGTTCCATCGTACCTGTGTGGACCCCTGGCTGCATCAGCATCGCACTTGCCCCCTCTGCATGTTCAACATCGTAGGTAGGAGGTGGGCCAAGGGCTCCCCTGTGTGCAGGCAGATGGGTAGAGAAGGGGCTTCCTTCTGGGCAAATGTTTTGCCTTGAAGTGGAGCAGAAGGCAGGACTGACTCAGACGTTCTCTAAGCTGTGCCCTTGGGACTTCCGTCGTGGTCCAGTAGTTAAAAATCTACCTTGTAATGCAGGGGATGTGGGTTTGATCCCTGGTCAGGGAACTAAGATCGTACACACTTCAGGGCAACTAAGAAACATAAACCCAAGCACTGCAATGAAGATCCAGTGCAGCCAAAACAACAACAGCAGTTAATAAAATTTTTAAAAATAGAAGTTGTGCACTGGTTGAGGGTACCTCCCCTGAGCCGGGCAGACAGCTTTTCTGTGTATTTTCATGACAGCTTTGTTGATTCTAAATCAGGCCGGTGGGTATATTTACTACTCCACTTTTCTGGCAATAAAGTATCCTATTCTAACAAAACCAGGATATTATGACCATAGTCTAAAAGATGAAAGAGAAGTATCTGGAGGAAAGAGAGCCTTTTTATAATTCACCCAAAAGTGCAGTGTGGGCTCCGGTGGACCTGGGTGAAAGTCCCCAAAGGACCGTTGATGGGAGGAGCTGTGCTCAGCGGAACCCCCTAGGGGACAGCTGATGGGACGGGGCAAGGGCGTCCCGGGGTGCAGGCAGGTTAGGAGCATCCTGGGTGCTGCAGACTCTGACGGAGCTTGTGGGCGACTGCAGGCCGAAGATGTGCAATAGAGCCCCATTTTCCTGAATGCACCCTCCTTCGGCCGGTGGAGTCAAACACCTATGCTCTTGGTTCTTTCTTCCAGAGGGAGATTCGCTTTCACAGTCCCTGGGAGCCTCTCGAGCTTACCAGGAACCGGGCCGGAGGCTACACCTCATTCGCCAGCACCCCGGCCACGCGCACTACCACTTGCCCGCCGCCTACCTGTTGGGCCCTTCCCGGAGCGCCGTGGCTCGGCCCACCCGGCCCGGCCCCTTCCTCCCGTCCCAGGAGCCAGGCGTGGGCGCGCGGCACCACCGCCAACCCAGAACCACACACCCCCGGGCTCCGGGCGAGCCCCAGCGCCTGGCGGTGGCCCCGCGCCCCTACGCGCCGGGCTGGGGCCTGAGCCACCTCCGCTGCACCTCCCAGCACCCTGCCACCTGCCCCGCGCCCCCTCGCCGGACCAGGCCCCACGACAGCAGCGGGTCCGGAGAGAGCTACCGCACAGAACGCAGCGGCTACCTGGCGGATGGGCCAGCCAGCGACTCCAGTTCGGGGCCCTGCCACGGCTCTTCGAGCGACTCGGTGGTTAACTGCACGGACGTCAGCCTGCAGGGCATCCACGGCAGCAGCTCCACCTTCCGCAGCTCCCTGAGCAGTGACTTCGACCCCCTGGTCTACTGCAGCCCCGAAGGGGAGCCCCCGGGGAAGGCGGCTCAGCGTAGCATGGCCTCCCGGCCCCGTTCTCTGGACTCAGTGGTGCCCGTGGGGGAAACGCAGGTTTCCAGCCACGTCCACTACCACCGCCACCGGCACCACCACTACAGAAGACGCTTCCGGTGGCACGGCAGGAAGGCTGATCCCGAAACTGCAGTCCCCCCATCCAGGCCTGCCGTTCCTCGGACACAGCTCCAGCCGGAGCCGCCTTCGCCCGATCTGCACGCGACCAGGTGCAGCCCAGCAGCCCTTTCAGGGCAGCCCCCCGCCCCGCAGCGGCCCCGGGCCCTCACGGAGCCAGCCCCCGGGCCACCCGACGCCTCCAGCTCCAGCCCCGCAGCCAGCAGCCTCTTCCACTTACAGAAATCCAGCCTTTCTGTCCGACACCCACAGAGGAGACGGCGAGGGGGACCCCTGGAGCCCACCCCAGCCTCTCGATCCCAGGACTTGACTACCCACCCAACTTGCCAGATTTTCCCCCATTATGGCCCAAGCCTGGCACACCCTTGGTCCCCAGAGGCCCACCCACTGTTCTTCGGCCATCCAGGCCTGGAGAGGAGGCTGCTACCAGAAGCCCCAGGCCCTACATACCCGAGTTCCCAGCCAGTGTGGTTGTGTCTGACTCCACGCCAGCCCCTCGGACCACACCCATCTGGGGAGGGGCCTTCCGCATGGAGTTCTGGCAACCCGGAGGGCAGGCCATGCCCTTATCCACACTGCCAGGTGCTACCAGCCCAGCCTGGTGAGTTCTCAGGGGAAGTGGGCCTGGTGGGGAGAAGAGACTGGAGCTGGATATGGAGTTATCCAAGGGGCTGATGGAAGCTGAAAAGGGCCCCACGGGGTGACATTTCAAATACTGGACAAATACTGGCGTAGGGTGGGATGCTGGCTTGAATGGTCTGGCTCTGCCAGCTGTTAATCCTTCAGTTGCCAGATTGTAGGGAGGTCTAGGTGAGGTCCGAGTGTGGCTGAGACATCAGAAAACACTTGGAGTGGTTTGCGGCAGCAACTCAAACACAAGTGTTTCTTTTTGTTCGTTTGTTTTAATAATTTATCTATTTTGGCTGTACTGGGACTCTGTTGCTGCATGTGGGCTCTCTCGACTTGCTACAAGCAGGGGCTGCTCTTCATTGCCGTGTGGGCTGCTCTCATTGTGGAGCACCGACTTAGCTGCCTCCTGGCATGTGGGATCTTCCCAGACCAGGGATCGAACCCGTGTTCTAAACCACTAGTCCACAAGGGAAATCCAAACACAAGTGTTTCAATATTTTAAAAATTGGTACAGCTATACCAATGCATACAGCTCAATATTAGTTGTAAATACAAAGGAAGCCAAGAAGAGTATGGACAGATAGTTACTGAAAAACATAATTCCAGGCTATATGAGATCTTATAGGAGATATAACTAGAGATAACCATATTTCTGGGCTTCCCTGGTGGCTCAGATGGTAAAGAATCTGCCTGCATTGTGGGAGACCTGGATACGATTCCTGGGTTGAGAAGATCCCTTGGAGACGGGAAGGGCAACCCACTCCAGTACTCTTGCCTGGAGAATTCCATAGACAGAGGAGGCTGGTGGACTACAGTCCATGGGGTTGCAGAGAGTCAGACACGACTGACTAACACACACACACACACACACACACACACACATATTTCTGGGCTATATGAGAAGAGTTATGTGAATGATAGGGGAAAAGTGGAGAGAGATCACAGGTGGTTTCCAGCAGCCCTGTGATTTTTTCCTTTCCCCTGGGTTAAAGGAACTAAAGGAACTAGGGCTTCCCTTCTGTGTACCTTTGTTGATAAGACCAACATTATTCTCTTGGGGACTCCATGCATTCCTGTTACTGTATTGCAGCCAGTGGTGAGAATGTAGATCCTCAATTTTAACTTGGTGTTTATTTGCTCAAATCCTCCCCTTCCTCTTCCCGGTCCCCCAACTCCAGTTCTTCTCCATCTTTTCCTATTGTGTGGATGACAGTATTCTTTGCCATCGCTAGGAGGATGCCTCCGCCCCTAAAGGGGCCGCGAAAGTCCTGAACTGTAAGATTTCAGGGTCTAGGAATTCCACAGGCAGGACCTGGGAGCTGCTGTCATCCATTCATTCATTTCTTCCTCCCATTTTTCTTTTTGCATTATACGCACGCTATGTGCTAGGTCCCAGACTCTCAGGACATGGAACTTGTCAACCAGGAGACCCAGGCCTGTGGAGAGACGGGCATGCAAACCGTTATCATATAGAAAAGGGTTGTCCCCATAGGGCCACGTGACGTAGACTTTGACCCTGTGTTTGATGGCGCCAATGTGGATCCTGTCACGTGTATACTTTCGCTGCTGCCACTGCCAGACCCACCAGCTCCTCTCTCTCCTAAACTCATAACTGGAGTTTAGGAGAGTGCCTCTCTTTCCCCTGCCTTTGAGATCCAGTCCACCCCCAGGGTCTGTTAACCGAATCTCTGCCAGCTTTACCATATTCTTTTCCAGTACTGCTGATCCCTGCCCATGTCTTAGGTGCAGCCTAAAGATCAAGGTGGGAGCCTCCTGGGTCCTTCCTTCCCTCTCACAGGGCCATGAAGAACAGCCACGGAGCATCAGTGTCCTGTCCTGTCGAGCCATGCAGCACAGTGACCCTGCTCACCTCCTCTCCCTTCTGTGGCCAGCATCCTCCTCAAATACACTGTCCAGAAATCTTCAAGTGTTCTGTTTTGATCAGGGTAAAGAAAAATCCAACCTGATTTGACCGTCAAGGCTCTAGTACCAGCTAGCCCCCATCTGCCTTCCCAACCTTATTTTCCACTCTTCGCCTTTCCTTCCCCTGCTCCAAGCTTTAGCCAAACTAGGTAAACACTTCCTGCAGTTTCTGCAGCCCAGAATATTCTGCTGCCTTCCTGTTCCAATAGATGGAATTCTTCCCTACTCCTGCAGGACCAGCTCGTGTATCTCCACTTTCAGGAAGCCCTTCCTGACGCTCCACTTAAGACATGGTCTCTCTCCTTCCTTGATTCATCTCTTATAAGCCCAGTCTGGCCCCACTGGCATAATTGCAGCTTACTAAACGCACAGCTCTCCTACAAGGTTGCCAGGGCCCTGCTTAGTCTTTTTGTCTTCTATTTGGCACAAGGTTGCAGGCCAGATCCACTAGTGCTTAATAAATATTCATTGGGTGAATGAATGAATAATAAGTGTTGGTAACACACTGGTTGCTATATATGTATCTTACTCTGGATTTGTTTTTCTCTCCCCTGTGTCCCAACGGGAGTCGCTCTCAGTTTTCAATCTAATCACCCCTTCTGGACCCATTCCCTGCTCTTGCCTCTCTCTTACAGGTAGAACAAGCAAGAGGCTGGCCTGACCCTCAGTGACCTGTCTTCTCCCCTCTCTCTAAACGCAGGCACAGAAGAGGAGCTGGAGGAGCTGTGTGAACAGGCCGTGTGAGATGTTCAGTCCTGGCTCCAACCAAGAGAGCTCGCCGGATGACTCGGGGCCCTACCTGGCACAGAGTCCTGCTCCTCAGAAAAGAAAGGACTTCAGAAAACAACCCCCCCTTTTCTGGGCCATATTCCTGGAGCCAGTGGCAGAGGGTGGTGATGGTGGGTGGCAGGTGTCCTCTCCTGCTCCCAGCTCCAGACCTTGTCGGCAGAACCACCTGTGTCCAGCCAGGCAACCAGCTCCCACTGGTGTAGGTGGGCTCCCTTGCAGGCTGCGCTTTTCTGAGAGCAGAAAGCTAGGCATGGGTAGACAGGTGTGATAAAGGTGGTGCTCCTTCCCCAGCCTGAGCACTTCTCCTTCATCCCAGGCCTCATGTTCATACCAGCAAATGGGTTCAGCCAAATGAATGAACCCTGCTCACCTCCTTCCTGAAGACAGTCTTGCACACCAGCTTTGGCTTCCCTTCGTAAGGCTGCTGCATCAATGGCAACCCTGGTTCTTATCGTTTTCCTTCTTTGCAAAGAGATGATGGGCTTTGCAGCTTCACCAGGCAGGGCCTGCCCTGGTGCACAAGGAGTTTTCCCTCCTTGTCCATATTTGTCAGCTTCTCTATATTCAGTCAGAGGAGAAGCCAGGGTGTGCAGTCCCTGAGGTGGTGCAGCACCTTGAAGAACCTGGGTTGAAGCCTCTGATCTTCAGGCTCCCTTGTTGTTCCAGCAGCTCCAGTCCCTCTGGGGGAGCGTGGTGGGGGTAGTGAGAAGGGGCTCACTCTTCCTTGGAGATCGCTTAGCTGAAAATCCCAAAGGACATGGAAGATGAGGATTTCTGTGGGACTTTATTTAGGAAGAGGGAGGAGGAGATGAAGGTAGAAAAGGCTGAATTCCAGCTGAACAAGGAATTTTCCTCTGGGCGCTTCCTCTCAGAGCAGGGAGAGGGAAGGGGGGAGAACACGGGAGAAGCAGTCTGGGGCCCTTGAGATTAGATGGCCCAGAGGCCCAGCTTCCCAGTATAAGCCACGCAGGTCAGATACACAGTGCGGAGTAGGGTCAGAGAAGGAAGTCTGGCCCGGGGCAGCTGGTCCCAAGTGGGCAAGAGCTGAGGGGCCTCCTCGGGGCGATGTTCGCCCTAGAGCAGCTGGACCACCGCTGGCCCCCTCAGGCGTTATCCCATTTGGAATGTGAATGCGGGAACAGAGTGGGCACAGCACCCACCTGGAGATCCTCTTCCCTCAGAGTCAGTGGGGAACTAGCACCTAGGCAACCCACGTGGGTATTTATATCTGAACAGGCAGAAAGACGCTTGAATCAGGCACTATGATGAGAAATGTATTTATTTGCTAATATATTTATCCATAAACTTGATCTGGTCTCATGGTTTTTTTCTGTCATGACTGTCACTCGGGGTAACAACTTCATCTACGTGGGCAAAAATATTCCTGATATCAGAGGCTAGGCTCTGATTTATGAAAGAACAGAGTAGCATGGTGGTCTCGGCAACAAGAACTGGCTGGTAAGCCCCTAAAAGCATTGTTCAGTGAGATCAGGGAGAGAGAAAGTGTGACTGGATTCTCCTTGTGGTTCAGTGTGCCATTTGTACTATTACTGTATGTTTACTTCACACTCTATAATGCTTCAGGGACTTTCTTTGTGACCCTGCAAAACACTGTTGCCTCACTTTTCCACTCATGAAATGCGCCCACTTCACAGAGTTGTTGGAGATCTCCCCTGGGACAAACAGGGTGAAGTGTGTTTCAAAGTAGAGAGTATGCAGTGATAAAGAACATCCTAACCCCAGTCCCAGCGCCCATCTGAACACAACACGGGACGGGCCCCAGGCACAGACCGGCCTTGAAGAAGCTCCGTTTCCATTCAGGAGGCCTGGTTGGGAAGATAGAGCAGCGGGGCCTGAAACCATCTATACCCCACAGTTGCAGTCTAGATAAACACAGATGAACGTCCTCTGCCTACTCGTGGGACTACCGTGAAGCTCAAGGGAGCTGGTGCTACGTGGGTATGGAGATTTCCATAGAGCCTGCAGGGGCTTATCCTCTTCTCACAAAAAGCGTTTTCCCTTCCTGCTTCATCGGGAAAGGTTTGGTAGAGGTGGGGGTTGTCTGGTGCCAGTTTTGAACCAGACAGCAAGGCATTTGTGCACCCTATAGGAAACAACACGATCTGAAGTAGAGGAACTGGATCTAAACGCTAAAAGCTGCACAAAGCGTAAATTATCAGTTGGAACTTACATAAAGAGTTCTTAGAAATAAATACGCATTTTTTTTTTCGGAAGTCGGCTCACAAAACAGCATTCCTGTGGACGCAAAGGGAAACCCAATCACTCGCTGGCAGGAAACCCGATCACTTGCTGTTAGGAAACTCGATCACTCGCAGGTAGGAAACCCAATCACGCTCTGGCCTTTAGGAAACCCAATCACGCTCTCGCTGCTAGGAAGGAGGGGGGCGGTCCCTGAACTTCTCATCTCCGCTGAGATAATCCAGAGGGAGACAGTGGACTCTCTGGCCCTCCACTCTTAAGACAGGAAGACAAAAAAAACACCTCAGCTGTCATCCGGGACGCTCCAGGGGACCAGCGGTCCAGGTCAGACCTTCCGGCCCGCGGCGAGCTCCCGCGCAGGCGCCAACCGTGCCGCCCCGCCCCTCGGGCCCCGCCCACACGCTCGATGGCTGCGCACTCTCGCCCCCGCGCCGGCCCAGGTGCCTCTCGGCCGGCCCCGCCTCCTGGCGGGAGAAACCATATCAAAGGCGGGGGACGGGGCGGGGCCGCCGCGCCGGAAGGGGAAGTCTGAGGCAGAGGAAGTGCAGGTATTCTGGGTAATTTTTACTATTTATCCGCAGGGAGAGGTGATTGTGGCTCATTCCTTCGTTGATCTTCGTTGCGAGAGGATGGCCCTGGAGACGGTGCCGAAGGATCTGCGGCATCTGCGGGCGTGTCTGCTGTGTTCGCTGGTCAAGGTGTCTGTCGGGGACCTGGTTGTACTGGCTGACGGGAGACCAATCTGGGGGAAAGAGGGCGGAACAGATGTGAGGGAACAGTGAAAAAGAAAGTCGGATCCAGGGCCCGGAGGGTGGCAGAGTGTGGGAAGGAGCAGGAGGCCATCGTTTACTTCAGCAGGGACACTGCTAGGTTGTGCAGCCGTGGGCAGGGGCCTCTCACATGCCTTTGCAACTTCAGCTTTCAGCAGAGGCGTAACTATAACAAGAAAAGGGGTGTGAGAGTGGAACTTAGGCAAGGGGCTGTAGGAATGGTGGGTGGGGGGCATGATGAGACGGCCAACATAGGGAGCTTTGTGCTTCAGCAGGCAGAAGTATGGAAAAGTGTTTTTTCTTTTGGGTCAGCTTTCTTTTTTTTTTTTTTCCTCTCCCAAGACTATAGACCAGTTTGAATATGATGGCTGTGACAATTGTGATGCATACCTTCAGATGAAGGGTAACCGAGAGATGGTTTATGACTGCACCAGCTCTTCTTTTGATGGGTAAGCCCTTTGGATTGCTACATTCATTCTTTATATTACCCCCACCCCACAAAGTAAATTTGGACAGACTGTTGAGACTCTTAATATGAGTTGGTCTCAGTTATTTTGAGACATACTAGTGCTGTGCTGTCCAGTACATTTTGAACATACTGGTTTAAAGGAACTGTATTACTGAAGTTAATTTAGTTTTTGTCGTTACTCCTTTAACATGGCTATAGAAACTTTAAAAACGAATTGTGTGGCTTTCATTATATTTCCACTGGACAGTTCTTCACTAGACTATTAGGGAATTTCTGGTAGGAATTGTATTTGTCTCGTGCACTGTCAACCTGGCATAGGGCCTTAATACATGTTTATTAAATGCAGGAGGATCTTTTTTGAAAATGAAGGGTAAATTTTGGCCCCAAAGCTGATACTTTTAGATATGTCTAAGAGGACCTATGAGAAAAAGTTTTCACTTAGTGAGATTATCCAGTGGGGGCAGGGAAATGAGAGAAACCTAAGTTGGATGGGTCTCAGTTTTCCTTCCCTAAGGGAGGAGCCAGGAGGCAGTATTCTTTGGGGTTAATGAGGGCCTGTTAAGTTTATTTTGGTCTCTAGGCCAATGAAGGGTTTATACATGAACTGGGCCCAAACCCGTGCTTGCTAAAACTACTTCAAGGTGGGCCCACTTCATTCTTCTTTGTTTTCCTTTAAGGGAGAGTAAAGGATTGGGCAGAAAAGATGTTTCATGGAACCTTTACTTTGTACATGTATAGACATGCAGGTACACGCTCAGATACTCCAGTTCTTTCGTTTGTTTGTTAGCACATCTCATTTCTTCTCCTCCCAGCCCCTGGCAATCACCATTTAACTTTCCTGTGAATTTGATTACTCTAGGTACCTCATATAAGTGGAATCATACAACATTTGTCTTTTTGTGATTCGCTTATTTCACATAGCATGATGTCTTCAAGGTTTATCCATGTTCTAGCATGTGTCAGGATTTCCTTTTTAAGTGTAATGCTATCCCTTTTTAGGTATATACCAAATTTTAATTATCTGTGTATCTATCGATGGACACTTGGATTGCTTCTACCTTTTGGCTGTTAGGAATAATGCTGCCATGAATATGGGTTTACAAATACCTGTTTGAGTCCCTGCTTTCTTCCACTTCTTTGGGGGTATATGTCCAGAAGTAGAATTGCTGGGTTATTCTGTTGAACATTTTGAGACGCTGCTGTACTGTTTTCTGTAGCAGCAGTTTTACGTTGCCACCAGCAGAGTACAGGGTTCCAGTTTCTCCACATCTTTGTCCTCACTTGTTGCTTTTTGTTTTGTTTTTGGTAATAGGAATCCTATTGGGTGTGATGTGGTTATCTTATTGTGGTTTTGATTTGCATTTCCTTAATGGTTAGTGAGGTTGAGCATCTTTTCGTATCTTTATTGGCCATTTATATATCTTCTTTGGTAAAATGTCTCTTCAAGTTTTTTACCCATTTTTGATCTTTTGTTATTGAGTTGTAGGAGTTATTTATGTATTTTGGTGCATATTAAGATTTGAAGAATAAGTATATCCAAGGCTAAAGAAGATTAGAGGAGGGCTTGATAAAGTCAGCCAGAAGTGGAGGAGATAAGCATATGAATCAAGCTCTTAATAAAGAAAAGAAGTGTAGGATTTTTGAGGAGGTCAAGGTGATAAAAAAGAAAGGGATTGACTTGGGCAAAGGAATGGAGTCGGTAAAGCAGGGTATGTTTGGAGAGTGGTGGGGATTCTGATTAGATTAAATCATCAGATTGGATTAACAGGCACTGTGAGGCTGGAAGGATAGATTTTGAAGGACAGAAGGACAGAGGAAAATACACATTTGGTCATGAGAACAGCCTGTGTACATGCCTACCCCAGATTGGTCTGCCAGGCCAGAGTGGGCCTTACCCTACTTGCCACCTCTAGAGATGAGGTCAGTTCCACTCAAAGCATATGACTGCGAATATAGGATTTGGATGGGGAGGGAGGCTTCCTAAGTAAGAATCCAAGATTGTTAGCAAGAGAAGGAGAAGTGGCTACTGAGGAGGCAGTCAATAAACATCAGTGCAGGTCTGTCCCAGAATAACCTGATTGAATGAGGGGGGTGACAGAAATGACCTCTGTAGCTTCTGAAAGCACCTGAAGCTTACCTGTCATGCTCAGTAGCAGGCTTCTGGCCCTTTCTGTGGCCTGTGCTCTGGGTTTACAGCTACCCTGGGAGGAATGATTAGGATAGTAAGGAGAGCTAATGTTTATTTAGCATCTACTCTGTGCTAGGGCTCTTTCGTGTATTAGCTCACCCTTTTAATTTCATCTTAAGTTCTGAGGGAGCTCTTCATATGCAAGTCAGGCTGGACAGCTCATTAGAGGCAGAGCTTGATTAAATCTAACTTGTTTCTACTAAGGGGACCTACTGTTTAGACTCAGCCTCCCCTTTGCCCTGGGCCCCAGCCTTCAGTGGTCGTGCTGGTTGTAATCAGCCATCTACCTCGAAAGCTGTCCCACCCCCTGGGGCATCAGTCTTTTCAGGGGGGCGAGTGATGACTGACCTGTGACTGGGGGCCAGGGACTTAAGCCTGAGCACTCTCAGTACTAGCTCTTGAGTCAGTCCCTTCCCAGCACTGGAACTGTGCAGAGTCTTCCTTGCTTCCTGGTAGAAGCTCATTTCTTGGCTTTTCCTGAGGTTTCCTCTCCCAGAACTGCTGTGCTAGCTGGGAACGAGGTGAAGGTGGGCATGGGGCCCGGGGTGGGCTGGGCAGTGCCCTCAGCCTCGCTTTCTCCAGTGGAGGCGGCTCAGGCTAACTCTGTTTCTTTCCCTTTCCTAGAATCATCGCGATGATGAGTCCAGAGGACAGCTGGGTCTCCAAGTGGCAGCGAGTCAGTAAGTGTCTCCCTTTGTCTTTATCCTGGCCTAGATGTATTGTCTGGGCTGGGTTGGGGGAGTCTTCAATCAACGGGTAAGTGGCCCCAGAGTGAGAAAGATGGGGTCGGAGGAAAGCCACGAAAAGTGTCCTGTGCCCTGTCATTTAAAGCTTGTAGCCAAAAGAAGCAACTGCTGTTCTCTTAGAGTTGCAGCATTTCTTTGATTTTTAGCTTAAGGTTGTGTGTGGTCTTTTGTCGTAACTGACTCTTAACCGCAGTCTCTTCTTCTCTTTCAGGTAACTTTAAGCCAGGCGTGTATGCAGTGTCCGTCACTGGTCGCCTGCCCCAAGGTAATAATAATTATAGTAACAGCCCTTGTTCATTTATTGTGCCAGGCTTTATGGAAGTTTCTCATGTGAATTAATGCCAGTGCTCATGACTCTCTGAGGGAACCAAAGCTTCAGAGAGGTTAAATAACTTGTCCAAGATCCCCCAGTTGGTAAGGAGCCAGAATTTCCACCCAGGCATTCTGGCTCCAGAACCCTTGCTTTTGACAGCTACAGTGTGTCTCCCGTTGTCTTCCTGTTCTTACTAAGTCATTGACAAGCATGTGCCTGGGTCATCAAGGGGGTGACACTCCAGCCACGCAGTTCTGATGAGCAGTCCAGAAATTCCAGTTTGCCTAGATCGTACCACTCCGTCCCCTCACCATGTGGGAGCCAGGGGACCCTCCTTGTCTTCTGACTCTTCTCCCCTCACAGAGCTGTTTCTCTTCCCACTGCAGGAATCGTACGGGAGCTGAAGAGTCGAGGCGTGGCCTACAAGTCCAGAGACACGGCCATAAAGACCTAGGAAGGCGCATGGCTGCCAGCATCTTGCCTCCTCATCTCTGCCGCCGTTTGTTTTCTGTCATGGAGCTAAATGGGCAGAACTTGAAACACATCCCGCCCTCCGATATTAAGACTCGGCTGACTCAACAGATCAGCCCAATGTGTCCTTGGGCCATTTTTACCCTCTTTGGACTACTGTGGGGGGTGGGTAGAGACTGAGTTCCATGGGGAGTAGGATGCTAGTTTTCCTACCTACAGCCCAGGGCTGCACCCTTGCTCATAGGCAGGACTCTGGGTCAGATGGCAATAAACATGAACCCCTAGAAATGTTCTCAAGCCCACAGCAGAAGCCTTCTTGCCCTCTTTCCCTTAGCTGGGCGCAGTAAGAACGCACTGCCCAGTAGGCATCTTCCCAGAGCAGCAGAGCCCTTCTGCTCTTCGCGATCCGTCTCTGAGCCTCCAGGGTTGTAGCCTTTCGAACGTGCTTCCCTGGGTCTCGGAAGGTCTGCTGTCCTGAGTCTAGGCAACCGTATCAGCCTGGTAGCCCTGGTGTCTGTGGTTGCCGCCTTCTGCCCTCTAGACCTGGCACAGCAGGTATCCCTTAAAATCCTGAGGGCAAATAGTACTTGTGCAAGTATTATTTGCCCTTGACCACGTTTAATACCTTTTTTCTCTTCTTTGTTCATTTCTTCCTATACTTCAGGCGCACCAGTGGCACCTGTGACCTCCCCCTGCCCACCTTCCCAATGTCCCCCTAATTGGAGACCCTCAGGTTACTGTTGGGTCCTGCTCTGGTTAGTTCGGGCCTCCCCAGGAGGTGGGCCTCTCCTTTTGTCTCTGGCTTAGTAGGGGTTCTTGAGTCACGTCATGCTACTGGCCAATGTGAATTATTTGTTTTAGAATTAAATATTTATCATAAATTCTCATCTATTTAAATTTCTGTAATAAATCCTGTTAGTGTCCCCATTTTTGTTGTTACTGTTGTCATTTATTTGGCTTCTCCAGGTCTTAATTGTGACATGTGGAATCTAGTTCCCTGACCAGGGTTTGAACCCAGGCCCGCTGCATTGAGAGCATGAAGTCGTAGCCACACGACCACCCGGGAAGTCCCAGGGTCCTCATTTTTATTTCCCTAAGTTTCTTGCTCCCCATCTGTTCAGAACGAAAGTGATTACATTTCATTTAGTTCACGATTTTTGTGATTATGAAAATAAAGTGATGTGAAAATTCTGTAACTTCAGTTTTATAAAAGGTAACATTCACTCTTTTATTGGCCATTCTTAAATATATATCCACAACATGTGTGAAAGTCACTCAGTTATGTCAACTCGGCAACCCCATGGACTGTAGCCTGCCAGGATCCTCTGTCCATGGAATTCTCCGGACAAGAATACTGGAGTGGGTAGCCTTTCCCTTCTCCAGGGGATCTTCCCAACCCAGGGATTGAACCCAGGTCTGCATTGTGGGTGGATTCTTGACCATCTGAGCTGTATACAGTCAACCAAAGTATCGGGGAGTACTGTGTGAGGGCTGGCACGGAGCCGAGGGGCCTGCACTGGGGCTGTGTCTCTTAGCCACCTGGTGTTGCTAGTGAGTCAGTGTCTCTCTCTTACCTGTGACCTGGAGTGTGTGGGAGGGCGGGGAGATGCTGCCTCACCAGTGACCCTCCGCATCCCTTGTGCTCTCTCAGGCCCAGGGAAGGAAGCTGGGCGCGACCCGGCTGCTCACGTCGTCCCCCCCAGGTCCTCTTCCATCTGGAACCATTTTCTCTGATGCCTTCGAGCTCAGGGAGTGTTCCGTTAACTCCAATCCCAACTGAGTTTTTCTAGGACTTCCCCAGCCCAGCAAGCTGACCGAGCTCCAGGGGTAGTGGTTTCTGTTCTTCAGTTTCAGTCTGAAAGGGGCCTTGGGAAGCAGCCCCACCAGGCCGGAGCTGACATGTCCTGCAGGGAAGAAGTGGGTTTTACCAAGAGTGCCCGGGCCGTGCAGCCAACGCCCCACTTTCACTGGCGTTCTCAGAAAGTCCCTTGGAAATCCCCCGGCAGCCGTCCTGCGTGTCTGACCCGGACGTAGCTGTTCTGTGAGAATGGAAACAGTTGGGGGGGGGGGTGGGGCAAGGGGAGCTGTGCACAAATAACCGCACTCACGCTGCCTCAGCTCCACACCAGAGGGGCCCTAACTGTCAGCTCCGCAGGAAGCCAGAGACACAGGCGCTGGCGGTTGTGGGGGAGGGCCGGCCCATCACGGTGACCGGATTTCACAGACTGGGGTGCCGGCAGCCTCTTCCTGGGAGCTTCCTCTGAATCCACCTTCTGGCTTTCTCTGGTCCTGGAACCCACTCAGGAGCCCAGACAGGCGAGAAGGCGCTGGAGGCTCATCCCCTGTCAGGAACCTAACAAAGCTGGAATCCTGACCCAGGGATGGAACCCGGGTCTCCTGCACTGCAGGTGATTTAGTCTTCCCTGTGGGCTCAGACGGTAAAGAATCCGCCTGCAGTGCAGGAGACCTGCGTTTGATTTCTGTGTCGAGAAGATCCCCTGGAAAAGGGAATGGCTACCCACTCCAGTATTCTTGCCTGGAGAATTCCACAGACAGAGGGGCCTGGTGTGCTACAGTTCACGGGGTAGTGAAGAGTGGGTCTCCCCAAAATGGAGGGGTTGACTGACGGTGCATGCAGCTTCCAGCCCAAAGCAGGGATAGGTAGCTGATAGAACAAGGGTCAGAAGACTCTGGTCTTGGAGGGAGCAGTTTCCCTGAGTAGTGGGATGGGCTGGTGAGGGCCTAAATTCAAACCATTCTCTTCAGGTTTGGGCACCGAGGCCTCACTCCTCTGGCCTGGTCGTTACCTTCATATTCCCAGCCTGTCCGTGACCTGCCATTCGGTCCTCAAGTCCCTTCCATGACACCTGGTTTGTGTGTGTGTGTGTGTGTGTGTGTGTGTGTAAAAGAGTCAGGTAGAAAATGTTTAAGAACAGCTTAACATCTCACTCTGTCTGGCACTCTGGTTCATATTTAGAATCAGTGAAGTCTTTCATTTAAACAGCCTTTTAGGGACTTCCCTGCTGGGGCAGTGCTTAAGAATTCACCTGCCAATGCAGGGCACATGGGTTTGATCCCTGGTCCAAGAAAATCCCACCGGCCTCGGGGCAACTAAGCGCGTGCACCACGACTGCTGAGGCCGGGGCCTAGAGCCAGTGCAACGGGAGACGCCACCACAGAGAGAAGCCTGAGCGCCTCAATGCAGAGTAGCCCCCCACTCACCACTCCTAGAGAAAGCTTGCACATGGCAACGAAGACCAAGAACAGCCAAGAAAAAAAAAATACCCAGTCCTCCCAAAATACCCCCCAAAACAAAAAACATGGCATTTTACAAGTTGACAAAAGGGCTTTCACATCCATTATCTTATTTAATCCCCGACAAAGCCCCTTGTGTCATGGTTAACGTCCCGAGGGAACGATGAGGAGACAGAGGCTCTAAGAAGTAAAGGGACTGGGCCACGATTAAGCGGTGGAGCCTTAGCTCAGGAAATGCATTGCCTACACCCAGTTTAGGGCTGTGTTCTGACATGGTTCTCCCCAAACGCAGCAGCTTTGCTCCCCTTGTGATTTTTCCACAGAACCAGCAAGTTACATGTCCCTGCACATGGAGCCGCCGCAACCACCCTACTCTCACCACCTACCTCTCTAGTCTTCAAATCTAAAATTGGCCAGGGACGGGGAGGAAGTATGGGGAGGATGGCCCAGGGAGGAGATGCTTGGGGGTTACAGAAGGATCCCCGTGTGGAGCATTGGGAAACTGGTCCAGGCCTGCAGATCCCGCCTGGCCGCAAACTCTGTTCTGTCCATCCGCTCTCAGGGATCTGCTGCCCTCTGCCAGACCCTCTCCAGCCTCCCCTGCCTTTTTTCTGCTGGCTGCCACCCTCCATCTGCCCAGGGTTATGGCAGCTTCACCCTCCACTGGAACCAGGGGCGATGTCGCTGCCTCCCAGCCCTGCTGCCTCCACCGCCCACTAGCCCTGACCTTTCTAAGTCACTTGACTTCTCCAAAAGTAAGTTTCCTCTTTATAAAACGCAGTTGACAAAACCCTGGTCTCAGGTGACAGGACAGTGGTTCCTTGTGAAAGGCGGGGTTGGAAGAGGGCACAGGGGCCCCTGAGGCGCTGGTTATCGTCTGTGTTTGGATCTGGATGCTAGTAACACAGGTCGATTCTCTTTCTGGAAATTTCCCGAGTTACACACTCACCATTTGTTCACTTTTCTGTTTGTAAGTTATAATCAAAATACTGAAAGATGAATCGGCAATTCTTATCTTAGGATAGTCTTAAAAATCAAATGTAAGCATTCAGGTAAGAGCAATTTGAGAGCTGTGACTTCTAAGGCTGTACATGGGACTTCCATGTAAAGTCATCCCCCTCTAGATAAGTTCTAAGTAAGAATGTCATCACTCTAACCTTCTTGGGCAATAGATCTTCAAGTGTATCTATCATTCACAAATTTATCAAAACTGCAACATTTTCCTTCAAGTACCATGGCTTTTTATCTTAATCTCTTTGTTCTTTCAATTTTTATGACCTACTTTGTATTTTTTTTAAACATATGTACTTCCTTTCTATTTGGATCTGAGATTGTGAATGTCATTTAACCTCTACTTGGCTTTGATCATTTGTTATAAGACCTCCATTTTTGTATAATGTGATGAAATGACTCTGGGACTAATTAGTTTTCTCCCTCTTGGATCCATGTCAGCCTGTCAGATGTAACTTTTGCTGCTCATGAGTGGCTGGCCCCTTCAGTTTGTTTTTTTTAAATTGTTTATTTATTGGCTGCTCTGGATCTTCATTGCTGTGTGCGGGCTTTGTCTAGTTGCAGTGAGCAGAAGCTCCTCTTGGCTGTGGGGGGCGCAGGCTTCTCATTGTGGTGGCTTCTCTTGTGGAGCAAGGGCTCTACAGCACGGGCTCAATACTTGTGGTGCTTGGGCTTAGTTGCTCCAGGGCAGGTAGGATCCTCCTGGACCAGGGATTGAACCAATGTCTCCTGCGTTGACAGGCGGATTCTTAACCACCGGATCACTCGGGAAGTCCTGAGTTCAGTTCAGTTCAGTCGCTCAGTCGTGTCTGACTCTTTGCGACCCCATGAATCGCAGCACACCAGGCCTCCCTGTCCATCACCAGCTCCCGGAGTTCACTCACATTCAGTCTTGTTTGAACTAGGAGAACAGATAGCCTCACTGATAAAAACTGCTGCTGTGTGAGCCAGTAAGACTTGGACTGAGGAAGACAGCACATGGCCCTTGGGGCTCAGAGGCCTTCACCACTGGGAGGTGGAGGTCCAGGGCATTGTGGCAGGGGAAAGAGTGAAGGCAGGTCACGCAGAGAATGCGCGGGCTGGGAGAGTCACGACAGGCCTCACTGTATGGACACAGAGACCGAGCCCCGGAGTCAGGGCTCAGCCTGCCCTCAAGAGGGGCCACTGCGACTTTGTATGTCCTCCACTGCCCGATTCAGCACCTTTCACCTATAGATACCGCTGTTTTTCTTTGCTTTAAGATTTCAGGAAGCAGGAAGTGAGTGCAGAGAAAACGCTACCCCGGGCTGCTGGTACCTCGATGCTAGAACCTCTGAGCATACGATAGAAACCATCTCCCCTGTAGACCTGGGCATTCCTAGTCTCAGCACTGCCCACCCCTGAGCGGAGCGCAGGCCTTACAGGAGCATGGACACAGGACTTGAAGCCCTGGCTTTCCTTGGGTGGCCATCCCACAGCAGAGGGAGGCCTGTTAGAAGTCAGGGAGCCAAAAGGCTGCTTCGAGTCCTTGTGCGGCTTCCTGACTGCTTCCTCTCCCTCCTCTGCACTAAGTCTTGTGCTCCAGAGAGAACTGGGTCGGGGGGAGATAAGGAACAGCTTTGGACACCAGGGTGGGGAGACCCCAGCTCCTCTCCAAAATGGAGGCCCTATCCCTTCTTCCCCAAACCCAGCCGCTGCCGCCCTTTCAACCCCTCCCCCGAGCCCGGAAAATACCTGAAAGGAAGTGGGTGCTCTGGGCCAGTAGCCAGAAGAGGGGGTTTAACTGTCACCTGGTCCCTGGGGGGCTTGAGTGGCAGAGGGCAGAGGGGAAAATGCAAATCTATGCTTGGGAGAGAGAAGAAGTCCACGGGGAGGTTGAGGCTGGCCGCCGAGGCCCAGCCTTCCTCCTGGGCTTGTGGTCCCCCTCTGGGGCCTGATCACAGGCCCGGGAGAAGCCAGCAGCTGCCTCCGCCCACCCTGGGCAGGCACTTTCTCTGGGCATCTGAGTAGACTCACTTCCTCAGCCCTGCACCCCGGGGGAGCAGGAGGAGGGAGTGGGGTCTGGAGCTCCTAGAGCCAGGCAGACGGTGAGGAGCTGGAAGGGGTCCAGGTGGGCACTGACTCACCTGCTGACAACCTGGGAGAGCGCCTACTGTGTCTGCAGCAGGGGGCCAAAGCTCAGACTGGAAGACCCCTCCACCCTGCAGCAGGGGGGCCTAAGCTCAGACTGGAAGACCCCCCGCCCCGCCCCGACCCTGCAGCAGGGGGGCCTAAGCTCAGACTGGAAGACCCCCCGCCCCGCCCCGACCCTGCAGCAGGGGGGCCTAAGCTCAGACTGGAAAGACCCCCCAACCTGCCTGCCCCGGCCTCCGCACTTCTCCTCCCCCTACCAGAGGCCAGAACTGGGGACCACGTGGTGTCCCAGGCCAGGGATCTTCACAGCCACTGGGAGGCAGAATAAAAGGAAGAAGCGGCCCTCGGGCTAGAACTTCCACAGTCATAATTTGTTCTGTAGGGATGACAATTACTCGGTTCAAAAACTTGGCCACCTGCATGATCGCATTTGCTCCTCAGTACCATCCTGTGGGGCATTATCTCCCTCTCACAGATGGGAAAACTTGAGTTTCAGGGAACATGGTTTGCCCAAGGTCCGTGGCCAGGCAAGGCTGTACGGGGGGTTGGTTTTCAGCCCAGCTGTCCTCAAGGCGCCTCTTCGGTTCCTCCGCGGCAGATGGGGACCCAGGCACAAAACTGGGGCAGGGGTGAGAGCTAGTTCTTCCTTTCGCCCTCTCGAGCCCCAGTCTGCAGGTGCGGGTCTGCCGACTGCAGTACCAAGGTCTTTGGGGACAAGGCGTCCACTTCACTCCCGGGCTCACTGGCCCATGGACCCCTCCTGGAGGGCCTGGGCCCCTGGCCCTGTCCCCACTCCCCGTTTGGCCCCAGGACTCTCCCCAGCACCCCTTCCCCCTCCCTGCAGCCGCAACCCCAGGACACAGCGGCCTGCGCCCCATTGGCCGGCCTGGGAGCATTTGCCCTTATTTGGCCAGGCTGCTCCAGGCGGCCTCCACCCCCAGGCCAGCCCCCGCAGGCCCGTCTCTCTCACTTCGTCTTTTTGAGGTTTGGCTCTGGGGCCCTGGCGGGCGTCGCTTCAAACGCACTTTCTGGTTGAGTCACTTTTTTAACGGCTCCAGGGCTGTGAGCTGCCGCAGCGGCCACTGCAGAAGCAGCTTCCAGCCCTGGTGGTCACCACCCCCCACCCGACAATTTTAACGGGTTCTGAGGGAAGAAGCTGGGGTGGCCCCTCGCTGTTGACCACTTGGGGACCCACTTAGACCCCTCTGTCCCCCCCACTCCCGAGCCTGGGGCCCAGGAAGTCTGCCCTGGGTTCCTCTCCCTGCTTCTTTTCCAACCCTCTTCTCTGACTGGGCTGGTGGGGAGGGAGGCAGGCTGCCTCTCACTGTCCTGTTGAGTGTCCACGCTGAAGTCCGTGTGGTCCCCTGGGGGACACTTGAACGGAGTTCCTTAGGGAAACAGAAATGGGTTGCTGGCTCTTGGCTGATTTTCAGGAAGGTGAAACTTAACCTCGCTAAGTTTCCGGTTCCTCATCTCTGAGATGAGGATACTCTCATTTACATCACTGGGTCAGCATGATGATCAAATGAGGTTTTATAAAGTTCTTGGCTGCTGTCCTTCCCCACCCCCCGCCCCTCAGCTCTGTGCACACTGTGGAGGTGAATGAAGAAACAGCCCAGAGCAGCTCACAGACAGTCCTCACGAAGCTCTCTGCTCTTCCCACCCCTTCACCTTCTGCTTCTCCAGCTGCCCCTGGGATGTGAGGTCGGCCCCAGAGGGCAGGATGCAGGCAGGAGGGAACAAATAGGCGGAGGAGACCCCCAGCCCCCTGCCCCTGTTCTCAGCCACCAGGAGGGGTGGATTCAGCTCAAGCTCCTTTCCCAGCCACGGCCGTCTCTGAGCTATGGGAGGTCTGCCTGTGAACTCAGTGGGGAAATCCACAGGCAGGTCCTGGGACACAGGCCTGCTGTTTCTTCCTCCAAGGGCCTTGGGGCCCCTTGCTCTTGGGGACTTCCTAGAGTACACACAGGTCCTTGGGTCAATCTCTTCTTCAAGTTTATAGATGAAGAAACAAAGGCTGGGGGTTGGGGGTCAGATTCAGGGATGGGTCCAAAGTCACACTGTGAATAGCCCCAGGGTGGGGACCGGACTCCTGGTCTCCCACTTTCTGGGGTTACCCTCACTTTCGTGGTCCTGATGTTGGGGGTAGGCAATTAGCCTGATGAGAGACCATAGTGGGTTCCAGGCAGGGATGAGCTGACCAGCCCCACTCTTGGGACACACACACACACACACACACACACACACACACACACAGAGTTTATTTGTAGCAATTAAAACTGGAGCAGGTGCAGATCTGCACTGAAACCAGGCACCTTCGTACCTTTGTGTGGAGGCAGCCGGGAAGGTGTTTTTTCCAGTCCTTCCTGTGTCCCTAGGGGATCTGGTGGAGGACGTGTCTGGTTCCATGGGCACTCCCACGGCAGTGGTCAGGGTGGTCTTCCTCCTCACACCCACACCCTCTTTCCTACCCAGCCCACCCTGCCTCTTCCTGGATGATGGGGACAAAACCCTGAACCTGGCCCTATGTTGCTTTGTGACCTCGGGCCGCCTTTGGCCTGTCTCTGGTCTTGCAGCTCCATTTCCTCACTCAGGTCAGTTTGCTGCCTGATCCTGACCTCCTCCCTGAGTGTAGCTGGCCTCCCAGGGTTCACCGCACCTGCCTCTCACAGAGCAGCACAGGAGAGCATGAGGTTAAACTTGGAGGATGTCTGGGCTGTGCAGGCAAGGCCAAGGGCAGAGGGTGCCCACCCTCCTTGTCTGGAGGCCGCTCAGCTCTCCTGGTGCCCCTTCCCCTGTCCCCCCAGGCTCTGGGCTGAGACACCAGCCTTTTTAGGTGCTGCAGCGTCCTTGGGGACCTGGCCTGTCAAAGGGCTTTCTTCTTTCAGCCCCTGCTTCCCTTGGCAGCCCCCCCCGCCTCAGGGAGCGTGACATCCTAACATTTGGGGCTGCCGACTCCAATCGCCCTTAGCCCCACTGTGCAGCACCGGGGGCTCAATCTCCCTCCTTTGTGGCCAGGCCCGTCCCCCAGCCTCGCCCGAGGGAGGGCGGGCCGCTCTCCCCTGACTTCCTGTTTGTGCAGCGGGCCCGTGGCTTCTCTCTTGTTGTCTCCGCACCAGGCAGGTTATCTGGGCTGCCATCTTTGCCTGTCTGCTGAGTGAGGGCCCTGGGCCCGTGCAGCTGGAGGGGAGGCTTGGTTTTCTTCTCTACTTACCTGTGCAGACAAGACCCTTGAATTTCTCCCACCCTTGGGGTCCATTCTCCCTTGCAGGTGTTACGCCTTCAAAAGGCTGTTTGCTCCCCGTTTCTCCTTGCCCAGTCAACTGCTCCTTTCTCTATCTCCTCACCTTCCAATCCTCTTCCATCTGTGCTCACTTCCTCCAGGAAGCCTTCTCTGATGGGCCCCAACCACTTAAGCATCTGTCAGTCCAGCCCCATGGGCCCCTCAGCGCCACTCAGAACTGACATGGTCTCGTTGCTACCGTTTTATAAGATGTCGGCGTATGTGAAGGCACGTGGTGTGTCTCCTCTCACCCCGCAGATTCAGCTCCTGCTCAAGCAAGAGTCCTGTGTCCCCATTAGGCCTGAAGCCTTGCTTCAGGTACAAGCCACTCGCTCACAGTGACACGTGACGCTCCCATGCCCTGCATGTGTATGTGTCCTGGCTTTCAGACTGGGGAGCCCTGAAGACAGGGCTGTGTCCTTTTCTCCTCGGGGACACCTTTACCTGCCCGCAGCCTCAGCCTGGCACACAAAACAGGCTGTCCCCAAGGTCAGCGAGGTCGGGTGGGGCTGGAGATTGTGAGCCTGGCGCCCTCCAGGAGGCGGGTCCTGGACCCAACAACCTCAGGGCCCTGCCCTGGTGGAAAGGTTGGTCTCGCTTTGTTTCTGATGTCAGCGGCCCCATCCCTCCTCCTTCTTAGCTTGGTCCTGACTCCTTTTCCCCTCTTGCTGCCTCTGAGCGAGTTCCAGGAGTGTCAGAACTGGGAAGGACCGTGGAGGACACTCTATAGCAGAGTCTTAGTGAGCCCAGGCTGCCCACTGAGTGCCTGGCTGAGCCCAGACCTGCCAGCCACCACGGGGTGGAGTTGGAAGAATCGACTCAAACTCCTCTCTCCTTCACAAAGAGAGGCCTCCTGTCTCAGCCACCTCCTCAGTCAGCCACTGGCCATCAGCAAGGCTGTTTTCTCTCATCCCGGGGAGCTCTGGAGGCAGGAGTGGGAGTTGCTCCTCTCTTAAGGGCGCCGGTGTCCTGAAGCTACCCCCACCTCCGCACAGTCACCCTCCTAAGCACAGGCCTCAGAGTCCCAAGTGAGCTTCCTCAGGGTTTTTCTAAGGAGGAGCAGGTTGTGTCCAGGGGTGTGCAAGGGGCCTTCCTCAGAGTGTAGGCCTGAGCTGGGGTGTCACTTGCAGGGCATCTGTGTGGGTCTGAGCTCGCTGTGCCTCTCTAGACTGGGGACTGTGAGCCTTCTGGACTCTCCAGGCCCTGTGTGTATATGTGCATGCTTGTGTGTGTGTGTATTTGTATATGTGTGTGTGTGTATGTGTATATGTGCATGCATGTGTGTGTTTGTATGTGTATATGTGTGTGTGCCCATGCATGTGTTTGTATATTTGTGTGTGTATGTATGTGTCTATCCGTGTGTGTACATGTACGTGTGTGTATGAGAGTGTGCATGCGTGTACATGCATGTGTGCAGGCCTGCGCTCAGTCATTCACTCAGGCCACACCTATGGGCTGTGCAGCACAGAGCAGCCCAGCGCTCCTGTTCGACTCACCTGGGTGGTTCTTACTGTCTCAGTGTTCTTATCTCAGACCCTGACCCTTCCTTGTCTTTGACTTTGTGTCTGGTGTCCACGTTCTCTTCCTTTGAGGCCCAGCAGGGCTGGGGGAGAAGTCCAGGGTATGGAGGTCCTGACCACCCCCGCACCAGTTCCATGCGTCCTCAACCCCAGCCTCAGGATGGAATTAGGGAAAGGCCCAACCCGTCCAGAAACCGCCAGACCCTAGAAGCTCTGTGGTTGGAGAGGCTGAGCCTCCAGCTCTCTCCTTAAAAAAAAAAAAAAAAAATCAGTGGTCCTTGGCCTAGAGCACTGAGGTCAGACAGGGAAAGCAGCCTCTGTTGTCACAGAGGGGCAGGCATAAGGGGTGCCCCCCACCCAGCTCGGGTCAGGAGAGAGGCCAGGCTGGGGTTGGGGTCTGTTGAGGGACAAGCGTGTCTCTCAGAAGGAAGCTCAGGTCTGACTTGCCGCAGGTCACACGCTGAGGGAGCCTGCGGCAGAGCTGGGCCCCAAAGCCAGGCCCCCTGGCCTCCAGCCTGTGACTCGTTTGCTGGGACGAAACACCTCTAAGGTGATGACTCTAGTGATACTTTAGACAGAAGCGGGGCGGCAAGATGCTCATGGAGGAGGAACCCTGAAGGGTGGGAGTCTAGGAACCCAGGTTACTGCACGACTCTGATATTCTTATCCTCTTATCGCCTGGGGCAGCCACTTCCCCTCCACCCAGGGTCTGCTGCAGTGGTCTGTTAAAGGAGCACTGTCCCATTTCTGGCCAGCTCATCTTCCTCGCCACTGTCCCTTCAGGCCTGCAGGTGAAGAACCGTGTTTGCCCTTCTCTGTCCTATTTATGGGCCTGGAGGTGGGTAACTATTTTCCAGGTTGAGGGTTGCCAAGCCTGAAGGAAAAGACGCAAGAGAGTTTTCTCCCTTGCTGCCTCCCCGGCAGGCCAGTCCTCTTCTGGGCCTTTGAATCAGGGAGTTCCCGCAGTCTGTGTGTGCCTGGCCTGGAATGGGGGACCCAGAGAAGATGCCCATGGGAAGGAGTCCCTGGGTGATTCTCGTCCAACCTACCTGCTCCCTCACCTTCTTGGCCCTGGCCCAATCCACCCCTCTTGATGCCAGAGCCAAGCTCACTGAGAGGTTTGGAGAATCACTCACCCTAGCCCCCCACCCAGCCCCACACCCCGTTTCCCGCTCCCCCCACCCCCAGCCAGGGGCCCTGGGATGGGCAGCTTCCTGCCTTCCCCATGGGGAAAGCGGGGGTGGCATGCAGGTGGGCGGGCCCTGTGCCCACATCCGGTAGCAGCTTAGAACCTCTGCTCTCCGAGGCTCTCTCCCTCCAGCCCTCCAAGCCCAATGACGCCCAGGCCCTGCCTGAGACCCCAGACCTCATCACTGCCCTGCCCTGCCCTCTTATCCTGACAGGCCCTGCGGGGCATGGGAACACCAAGCCTAGGGTCAACAGGCCCGGTGCGACCCCCACAGCGTGCTGAGGGGGTCTGGTCTCCTGCAGGCGGTGCAGGGGGAGGGGTGCTTTGTGGGGTGCTGGGGGCAACCTGGAGGTTATCGTAATGTGCTGCCCTAGACCCCCATTGGACACCTGTTCCTCAGTGGCCTCTCTGGGCAGCACGTACAGGAGCCGTGGCCCGGTCTGAGTTCCACTGCTGTCCCAAAGGGAGGGGAGTTTTCTGGGCTAGGGTCGGTGGGGGTGGAGCTCAGAGAAAAGGTTCTTCTCTTGTGCTAGAATTTAGGCCCTGAGAGGCAGCCCTTACGTCCTGGAGTCACTCCCATGGCAGCCCCCGGACTTCTGAACTGCCCCCCATGGCTGGTGTCAGGGGGGAAGGGCAGGCCTGGGGTCCCGGAAGCCACCTGCCAGGGTGTGTGCCATGGTCTCTTCAGCCCCCTCCCGCCAATACCCAGCCTTGTCTCTGGTTTCCTGTCAGTCTGTCCTCCCCAGGGAGGGGAGGGGCAGCTAATCGGCACCGCAGTGTGGGGGCGGGCTCCAAGACCGTTGGGCGCCCTGAGATCTGACCCACGTGGCCTCGGGGTTATAAGCCCTGCCCGCCCTGAAGGGAACCCCACTTGGGAGCCTGGAGCACAGGGCTTGCGCCCTTCAGCCCTGCAGCATTAGGTAAGGATCTGAACCTTCACTTCAGCCCCAGCTGGGGATCCTGGACTTTGGGCCTCAAGGGGCGAAGAGGGGCTTGGGCTGCAGGCTTTGGGTGGAGGCGCTGGGGAGGGGCTTGGGAGGCTCTGGTGCCAAGGCTTCCAAGCGGAGCGCTGGGCAAAGAAGGGCAAGACCCCTCAGGTCTACAGCTTCTGTGGTAGGCCAGCACCTCAAAATCCTTGACTTCTCTCTAGACAAGGGAAATGAAAATGGCTCCTAGCCCTCAGTGAGGAAAGAGGGGTCCACGGCTTCAAGGGACAAGGGCGGGAGAATAGGGTGGGGATGGCAGAGGGTGAGGAGAGGCTGGAAAGGGGGACTTGGTGTCACGGAGAGGTGCTCAGGTCTCCCTCCACCCAACATGGCCACCATCTCTGTCAAGACAGCCTTGGGCTCCTACATGGGGAGCCACAGCGGTGGGTGGTGAGGGATTCCGGCCTTGGGCTGGAGAGGAGGCCGGGGACCCAGGCCTCTGGTCTGGCTCTGGAGGGCATCACGCCAGGGGTCAGAACCGGGGACTAGGGTAAGGCCTCCTGAGTGGCCACGGTCTCCACCTGAGTGCCCCCGAATGTGGGGGCGATGGGGTGGAGCCGGGTTCGTGGTGGGGGGGGAAGGGAAGAGGGAACCAAAGAGGAAGTGGGGGGAGGGAGGCCCGGTCTGGCGCCATGCTGAGTCACCGCCCACAGGGCCCGGGCAGGCAGGGTGCCGGGCCAGCGGGCAGGGGGCCGGGGTCTCGGGGCGCAGGGGGAGGGCTGGGGGGCCGTCGGGCCGGAGCCTGGAGGAAGAGCCGGCGGCCTGAAGAGCACCGCAGACGGACAGACAGACAGTGCAGTCACCCATAAAGTAGAAAGCACTACTAACAGCACTGGAGGGTGTAGTGTTTCCTACTTTATGGATGAGTGTACTGTGGGCTTCGGAGACCACGCCGCCGCCGCCCGCCGTCGCCGAATCCCCCGCCATCGGGACCGCGTGGGACAGGTGAGCCCCGTGGGCGCCCCCCGCACGCCACCCGGACCCCTGAACGGCCGCCCCTGCCCGCCGTGGCCCGCGTGGAAACGCGGCCTGGTCTCCTCGGCTGCCCCGAGGGCCGGCAGGTGGACGTCTGGACCCGATGCAGCCGGAGAGGTGCCCCTCGAGCGGCCCGGGCGTCGGCGGACGGATGCCGGATGAGCAAGAGGCGGGAAAGGGGGGGAGACGGCATGGAGGCGGGAGCGGTGCCCGGGAACCCGACACTAATAAAGAGTGGACTCCTTCTCTCTTGTCTGAGACTCTTTTGCTGGGTGCGGTGGAGCGAATGGGCTTAGCAGGCACATGGATGCGCAGAAAGGCCGGAGGGAAAGTCACTCTCTCCTGAGAGAAATGGGTTTGGCTCTGCCTAAGAGACCAGAAGGGGGCTCTGGGCTTGGTCGGCTGGTGGCCTGCGGAGGGCCATCCCCAAGGGAGGACCTCCCTGCAAAGGAGGAAAGTGGGCAGGACGTCAAGGGCAGGGCTCTGAGGACCTCCTGCCCTTTACCTGAGCTCCGACCTTGCGCTGCCCTCCACCTGCTTTTCACACTCGCAGACGAAGGCTGCCTACCTTTAAGCTGTAATCTCAGAAAGTCTAGGGGCTCCTTGGTAGTCTAAGAATTGGGAACAAACTCACTGTGGCTCACACACAAAAAGCATCTTATACATAAGACAAGGGCACAGATGCTAATATACAAAGCACACACCAGCACATGAGTGCAATCACACACATGGCCCCATATACATAAGCTATCAATACAAACTGTATAGGGATTTCCCTGGTGGTCTAGTGGTTAGGACTCTGCGCTTCCACTATGAGGGTGGGGCAGGGTTTGATCCCTGGTTGGGAAACCAAGATCCTACAAGTTGTAAGGTGCAGCCAAAAGAAAAAAAAAAATTGAAATGGTACCTATACATGGCAGCATGCCACACAGTGACACACAGGGATATACCCACACTCAGGACACACATATATTCAATAGTAAACACACATGCAATGATACAAATACATATAATATGTGTCACAGAAGAGCACACAAATACACATATGGTGACATTCACATAAACACATTACTTCTGTACACATACACATATACTGACACGTTCCTGCACAATGAATATACAAGAGAGACATGGTGATGTATATAACTACACATATAGATATAAATAAAACCACGCCATTGTATGTCATTACAGATCCGTGACTGTATGAGAGGGTGCTCTATCCATATACATTTAAGATGACTCACATGTTGTAATTTATACACTCACACAACATAGCCTCACATACATATCACACACGTGGATGACGTGACAAGTATATATGCAGTGGCACATACACAGAAACATGCATGCGTGTATACCCAGGGAGGCCCACAGACCCATAATAGCATACACGCATGCATACATGTATGCGTGTGCATACGTATATAAAGCAACACAATGCCCACATACACAGAGACAAAGTTATGTCCTATATATGTGTACTACACATACGCATGCACATGATGGCATCTGCATACACCCTGCACGTATGGATCTGTATACTGATTTAGGGAAGTGAGGATGACACGTCTTCTTCATGCTTCCCCACCACCAAGAGTTCCATCAGCTCTGGCCTAGGTAGAGCCCACTGTCAGGGGCTCTGTGGCTTAGCACTGCTGGTGCTATCCCCTGGGGCTGCCACACGGGGGCCCCCTCCCTTAGGAGAGACTGGCTTGAGCCTCAGGTTTGGAGGGACTGAGTCTCCGGTCCAGAGGCCTCTCTGAGGTCCTTCCCAACATCCGTGTTCCTGGGGACTCCATCTAGGTCTCTGCGGCCACATAGAGGCTGGTTTAAGAGTGGAGGAGTTCCACATCCTTGTCCCCAAAATGCCATTTTACCATAACAAAAAGGCTTAGGATGAGACAGAAGGTGAGCTTCCTGACAGTTTGGGGCTAAGCCAGCCTAACGAGCCACGTGGCCTTCCCCGCTGGCCTGAGATGGCCAGGTTGCCCCCAGGAGGAAGCAAAAGCAATTATCTCAGCCTATTTCCACCTCTGTCTCCTTGTTTCTCTCCTCTTGTTTTCATTATCTCGATTTCCCTGTCCCTCTTTGTTTCATCTTAAATTCCGTCTTTTCTATTCCTGCCATTCTCCGTGGCTGGATCTCTGTCATGCCAACACCCTGTCTCTGTCTCTACCCGGCTTGGACTGGGGCAGCTATGGAGACAGCCCCCCTGTCTGCAGCCCCCCGCCCCCCGTCTCCCTATCCCGGAAGACGTGGGTGTGTGTGTGGGAAAGGTGGGCGCTCACACGTTGGGGGCACTGGGTCGACATCCTAAAGAACCTGTTCTTCCCTCTGTCCCAGCCCTGCCTGCCGGTCCAGCCCACCAGTCCAGCGCCATCCCCATGGAAACCAGCAGCCGAGTTCCTATTGGTGGGCGGGAAGGGAGGGGGAGGGGGAGGGAAGGGCTGGCTCTTCCTCGCTCACCCCCCTGGTTCTGAGGCTCGGCCCTCCTCCGTGCCCACCATCTCGGGGCTCTGGGACTACAGGGAACCCCTTCAGTCCCCAGAGCTGAGGCCAGCAGGGAGAGAGACTATGAGGCAAGCAGCCCACCGACCCAGGCCTCCTTAGGACCAGCCCAACCGCCCAGCAAGCTGGCCAGCAGCGGCAGAGAGAGGAGCGGGAGATAAAGGACTCAAGCGGACCTTTGGGGATCACCCCCAGCAGCTCCTGTGGACCCTAGCCGGCTAAGGGATCGTGATGGATGGTCAGACTCACAGATGCTGAAACGGACACACAATGACAGCCATGTACACAGCAGCACAGCACTGAGACACTCAGATACAACCAGTGACAGCATCACACACTGCCACAGCCCTGCAGTAGACACCCACACACGCAGAAACAACTGGCAACTCTGAAACAGGCACAGGCAGTGACACACAAAACCACAGCCCCCAGCACACACAAGTAGGATCATCCATCCTCCAGATACACACACACACACACACACACACACACACACACACTCACACACACACAGCAGTGCTGACCAGCACAGGCCGACCTGGAGACACGCGCACACCCTCAGCCGGAGCTGCTGTCGGTGGCCTCAGCACGCTCTCCCCATCCCTGCGGGGACACCCTTGCTCCTCCACAGGCTCGTGCACACGAGCAAACACAGCTCGCACACCCCTGGCTCCAGCTCCTCCGGCAGCCCCGGCTCCCGCAGCCTCCTTTGTGGGGAGGAAGCACTCGGCTAACCTTGGATGGAATTTCAGTGAAGCCAAGAGCTCAGAGAGGAGAGGGTCTGGCCTGGCACGACCCTCATCGGCCCCTCCAGCTGGCTGGGTGATGTCCCCCGGCTGGGGTCCTAGGGACCCTTGGCAGAACCATGGAGCAACTGACATCCCTTCCATCGCTGGGGGACCCCGGAAACATGGAGCGGTGGGCACTGCCCGCCTGGCAGAGCTGGACTCCAGGCCGGGGGGGTGATGCTGGAGGTGCATCCCCAAGCATGGCTGGTACCCCCACAGATCTGCGTGTTGGAGAACTGAGGCCTGAGGAGAGTTCCGAGCCTGAGGGAGCCCGAAGCCCGGGGCCTGTGGGGGGCATGGAGCCTGGAAGAACAGGAACTGGGCTGCCCAGCCCTGCGCGGGGAGCCTTGAGCTCCGGACCCCGCTGTCAGAGGCTGGAGGACCCGGAGGCAGAGGCTTTCTCTAAGGTAAGGGAGCTGAGGTCGGCCGGGGTCTGCGAGACTAGGGCTCTCACCCTGCCTGCCGGCCTGGGCATGGTCAGGGACTTCACTGCCCCCTGTCTTCTCCGGGCCTATCTCTGTCTGCAGGTCCATCTCAGTGACCGTCTGTCCTCCCTTCTTTGGGCATAAATCTCAGTGGTTCCGTTTTTCACCATCTGTCTGTCCTTCTGACTCGGCCTGTCTGTCTGCCTTGAACCCTCCCCTTCCCCCTCCCTCTGTGAGTCTCTCTCTGACAGTCTGTCTGTGTCTGTCTCTCTTCTCTGCACCTCTCTGTCCTTGGGGGCTGGGGGATACTGGGGGAGTGTGTGGGGGTGTGTGTGATGGAATCAGAGTCTGGAGGAAGTGACTCAGTAGAGGGGGGCTCAGTGCTGGGCCAAGCCAGGGAGGATAAGGTTTGGGGTGGGTGTGAGCCGTCTCCTGTAGATGACGAAGGGACCTGGACTTTGGGGGACTCAGGACTTGGGGGAGCCTGGAGGAGTGGGGGTGGGAGTTCAGGCTGGTCTTTCCCGAAAGGCGACGCTGGGCAGAGGTGGGAAGAGCTGGGGACGAGCAGAGAGGGTTCCAGGGTTGGGAGATGTTCGTGTATTAAGCAGCCCCTCCTGTACTCCACCCTGAAGGCCTGGGGCATGGGGAAGAACCTTCTTGTCTCCATGTCTCCTTGGACTGTGGAGGGGGAACGCGTCCATACGGAGGGCTCTGATTTCCATAGGTAGGGTGATTCCTGAGGGGCTGCACCCTATCCTTTCCCATGCCAGGGCAAGCTGAAAATGGGCTTCGGGGACAGGCCCAATCTGGAGCTGCTGAGGGCCATGGGGGAGCTGCAGCAGCGCTGTGCCATCCTTAAGGAGGAGAACCAGATGCTGGTGAGGCTTGGAAAGCAAGTCCTGGGTCCTGGGGGGAGGCAGACTCAGACACCCCGGCTCTCTGCTTCAGCATCCTTCTCATCCCATGAACATCCCTCCAAGTGGGAGTTACATGGAGCTGACATCACCCCAAGACCCAGAGAGGGTGAACCCCTACCTAGAGTTGCCAAGGAGCCCCACTGTGAGCCCAAGAGTCCAGCCCAAGGCCCAGGCTGTTACGATTGGGTCTGGGGCAGGGGCCGGGCTTCTCCCCACATGCCCCAATTCTGGCTGACCCCTTGTCAGAGGAAGAGCAGCTTCCCAGAGACGGAGGAGAAGGTGCGGAGGCTGAAGCGGAAGAATGCCGAGCTGGCGGTCATTGCCAAGCGCCTGGAGGAGAGGGCCCGAAAGCTGCAGGAGACTAACCTAAGGGTGGTGAGGATGGGAGGCCACTGGATGGAGGCTGGGCGACCAAGGCAGAGGGGTGCCAGGGCAGTGGGGCTTGGGCATTGTGGACTCTTAGTACCCAGGGACGCAGGAACCCAGCGGCTGAGGTGTAGGAAGGGCCAATGCCAGCCAGGCTAGGGGGCTGGGGGCTTCTGGAACCACAGGAGGGAGAGAAGGGCTGGGTGGGGGGGTGGGTGGGGTCCCGGGCAGGGAGAGCAGAATTCTGGATTGCCAGTGCTGGCACTCATCTCTGGGTGCAGAGCTGGTTGGGGCAGGGACAAGACCCATCACACTGGCAGCCCTCAATTAGCAGCATCCTTTGGGCCTAAGCTAGGAGGTGGAGTTAACCCTTTCACTCCCTCTTGAGGATTGCAGGGAAGGGGTCAAGCGAGGCTGAGGGTAGATCCGGACTCAGGGTGGAAGCAGGTGAAGGCCACATTTCAAAGGTGTTCATCCTAACCCTTCCTTTGGGAGGAGCTGAGAAGTGGGAGAAGTGCCCCAGCCCTCAGATGACCAGTGGCCTTACCCCTCCCCCGGCCAGGTGAGTGCTCCCATGCCCAGTCCAGGGGCCAGCTTGGAGTTGTGCCGGAAGACCCTGGCGCGCCAACGAGCCCGGGACCTCAGTGAGACAGCCAGCGCCCTGTTGGCCAAGGACAAGCAGATTGCTGCCTTGCAGCGGGAGTGCAGGGAGCTGCAGGCCAGGCTCACCCTGGCAGGCAAGGTGCGAGGAGGCCCTGGTCACCCCTTCCGGCTCAGCCCTACCTAGGGTCGCCGGCCTGGCGGTGTGGGATGCAGACTGAGATGTTAATGAGATGCAAATGAAGCGAGCAGGTGGAGGCTGCTGGGAGTAGGTTCCCCTGGCAACGGCCCAGGTGGGAGCGGGGACCCGGCGCCTTAACCGAAGGGGGTGGAGCCGTGAGTCCCAGACCTGGCAATTTCTGGGCTCCAGGTTTCAGGCTGCAAGCCAGTGGGCTTGGCTGTATGAACTCAAGCATAACCTCACACTGGGGTGCAGAGATGTTCGCAAGGCATTGAGCACAGTGCCGAGGACACCGCGAGTGTCCAGTAAACGAGCTCCCGGGAGTGTTTGCACACGGGCGAGCGGAAGCATGGGGCTGTGTAGACATGCATCTGCGACCGGGCATAGATGCATGGGGAGGGTGCGCACCTGCCCGCGCCCGAGGGCCCCTGCAGTCCGGCGGAGGGCGGGCTCAGCTGGGGAAGGCGCGGGGCGGGTCGGGGTTAGGCCCGACTCGGCTCCCGGTCCCCCGACTCCAGGAGGGCCCCCAGTGGCTCCACGTGAGGGACTTCGACCGGCTGCTGCGCGAGTCCCAGCGGGAGGTGCTGCGGCTGCAGAGGCAGATCGCCCTGCGCAACCAGAGGGAGCCGCCCTCGCCGCCCCGGCCCCCGGGCCCCTCTGTCCCGGCCAGAGCAGGGGCGCCCGCCCCGGGGGCCCCGGGAGAGGTGAGCGCCGACGCCAGGGCAGGTGTGTAGGTCTGCGGAGAATGGGGTGGGAGCGGCTCCGGGATCTCCCTCCTCCCCGTACACCGCGCTCAGAGCCCCGACGAGGAGGTGGCGGCGCGCGCACGGCCCGGCCTCCCAGGGCTCGTACCTGAGCCGCGCGCGCCCCCGGGGGTTCGGGCCCCCCTCTCCGCAGGCCTGAGGCCCGCGGCCCGCCCCGCCGCCCCTGCCGCGCCGCCAGTGGTACGGCCCGGCCGCAAATCCCCGGTTGCCCTGGCAGCCGCCCGGGGCCCAGCCCGCGCCGCTGCCTCCCGCCGCAGCAGCAGCGCGGGGACGCCCCCATCAGCGCCTGCCCGGTCCGTCAGACCCGGCCCGGCTCCCCGGGGGCGGCGCGGTGTCCTCCCCGGCTCCAGGTACGGGCGACCCTCACTGGGCGTCGGGCTTAGGCGGCCCCTGGCCCGAAAGCTGGGGACCCCGCTCCGGACCTCCATAACTTAGAGTTCTGGCTCCTCTCCATCCGCTGTCCTGGGCGGCACCTGGGTCCCCCCTCCTTCCGGGAAGAGGATAGGGAGAAGGGATTTGGCCCCTCTGCCTGGTCCAGGGAGGGAACATCACTCATCAAGACCTGTCCTCCAGAGTTTGCACGGATGGATAACCGGGGCGTGCCCGTAGGGTGGGCTTGGGGAAGCTGGGAGGAG